>NC_071114.1:24838750-26130000 GCF_024256425.1 Clarias gariepinus | reverse complement strand
TTTCTCCTGCGTGAGAAGAACATCGACGGTTCCATCCACTACAGCAACGTGGCTATGTGGCTGCAGCTGACGGAGGAGCGCCGGCGCATGGTGGAGCGCGGACTGCTGCCTCCGCCGCAGATACAGGACCACGACGACCTCTGCAAGCTTCCTGACCTGAGCGAAAAGACTCTGCTGGAGAACCTGCGTGCCCGCTTCATGCAGGAGAAGATCTACACGTACGTGAGTAGCATCCTCGTGGCCATCAACCCCTTCAAGTTTCTGCCCGTCTACAACCCCAAATACGTCAAGATGTACGACAACCACGAACTTGGGAAGCTGGAACCGCACATATATGCCGTGGCCGATGTGGCTTACCACGCCATGCTGAGACGCAAGCGCAACCAGTGCGTCGTCATCTCGGGAGAGAGCGGCTCAGGGAAGACACAGAGCACCAATTTCCTCATCCATCATCTGACGGCGCTCAGTCAGAAGGGCTTTGCCAGCGGGGTGGAGCAGATCATTCTCGGAGCTGGGCCAGTGCTGGAGGTAAGAGCAGGATGTTCATGATGTCTCATAGCTGTGGCTTTACAGAGTTGCTATGCAATTTTACATCAGATTGAAATTTAAAGTAACTCGTACTATCTAATCATACTAAATGTGCCATATGAATGGGATTGAGTGCTTGCGTTTGATTGCAGTGATTGATTTTTAGTTTTTTTTCTCCTTTTAACTTGTAAATACATTTTGATTGAAGTCCAGGACCAAAGAAACATTTCTGTCTCAAGCTGGAAAAATAACGATGATTGACCTCTACTACTTACTGTAACATCTGAAACAATACAGCATGTGATGGAAATTAAATGGAAAAGTCTCAACAACATTGTTTCATGTAAACATCAGTCAGTCATTTTCTGTCTATTAATTAGCACGAGTAATTTAACTTTAAAAGTACTTGGAAAAGAACATCGCTAACAAATATGACACTGCAAATCCGGAACCCGTGCGGCGTGAAGCCCGAGCGCTGGAACTCTTCCAGCAATTAACCTGCTTTGTCAGAAAGCTAATGTTCAATCGCAGAGGTTAATCACCAACTTCCCGGCGCTGTCGAGTGCTTTTCAAGTGCAGAGAACCGGCTTTAATTGTTTGCACAGTGAGATTGCGTATCTGCGTGTTACAGATTAATGCGGCATGTGGAGGGGCGTAACACGGAGGCTGAAGTTTCGCCGGTAGCTCTTGCTCTTTTTCACTCACACAGCAGGTGACTGATTAGTCACTCCACCCTGCCAAAGTCTACAGCACACGCTGATTAGCTCACGGTGCAGAAGCGTCTAACAAAGACGTGTCGAAAGCATGTCATTCCGAGGTTTGCACTTTCAGTCTGTTAAGTTTGAGAAGGACTGGATTTATACTCTTCTAACTAAATGAGAAGTTTTATAATAGTTCACTATACGGCCAAACATTTGTGGACAACTAATCATCACACCCCCATGACCTTTCTGAACATCCTGTTTAATTTAGCTGATTAAGGGGATTTGTGAACATTCAGCCACAAAAGCGTTAGAGGTCACACATCGATGTTTGGTGAGGTGGTCTGAGAATGCTGTCTGTTTCATTTCATCCCAACAGCTCTGTGCACGAGTTCTTTTACCCCAGTCTTAAGGCATCATGTGTTCATGGAGCTCGCTTTGTCATGCTGGAATAGGTTTTGGCTTCTTAATTCCTTTGAAGGAAAATTTTCAGTTTTATGTTAACTTTGCCATTAAATAAAAATTTTACTTTGTAGCAACAGTTTTTAATAGGACTGCATATGAGTGCACTGGTCAGATGTCTACAACCTTTAGGTGTAGTATATTTATTTAGAGTCATCAGTTATATTGGTAAAGTCTTGACACGGTGGCGTAGTGGTTTGCACTTGCACCTTCAGGGTGCCTGCCTTGGGTCTATGTGTGAAGATGGCATGTTCTCACCGTGCTGGTGGGGTTTTCTCCAGGTACTCTGGGTTCCTCACACAGTCCAAAGGCATGCAGACTAGGTTAATTGGTCATTCCCAAGTCTCCTGGGATAAGCACTATAGTTGATGAATGAATGAAATTATTTAAAATATGTTGATTAAATTAATTAATTGGCAGCGACCTCATTTCCCCTCTCGACTGTTTTAACCACTCAGAGTTCAGCATCATCAGTATACTAATCACCAGCCTGATCATCTCTCATCATCTGCACCTGTTTCTCACTGGTTCATGCCTTAAGTTAGATGCTTTTATACTTGAATGATTCATAGGTCACTGTGCGGCTTACTTGCCAAAAATGAGAGCCAAAAAAATCTTTCAGGAAGCATGGAGAACTATTATTCAAGACTCCATTAAAATACAAGAAAGTCTGGCTCTTATGAAAGCAAAATATGAAGAAACGAGACCTGGCTCAAGACCTTTTCTAAAATCTGGAATTGAAAAATATATCTAAAGTGGACATTTTGTTATCCTATGTGTTATGCAACCTGTTTATGTTTAACTGAATGGTGACTTTATTGTTTCATATGATAATCAGATAATCAGCTTTGATCCCCCCCCCCCCCCCCCCCCCAGGGCTCGGTTCAGTCTGCTTCAATAGTTCACTGGGTTTGCGCTCTGTCCACAGTCCATCAGGTTTTTTTCCCCTTTTTTCTTTTTTTAAGCTTTAAAATCTAAAATGACCTAAACAGATGTGACATATAGATGGCACTGGTGAATAGTTTCACACTCTAACGCTGCTTTGTTTACATGTTCATAGGCGGAGCAGTTGTATTATGCTTTTTTTCCTTTTTTTTGGAGTTGTACAAAGGGTAAAGGCTTTAACTTGAGTACTTTGTCGTATCCGGACAACCCTGCTATTAAAGGAACATGACAATAGCAAGCTACAGCACTTATCTTGTCTGAGTGTGTGTTTGTGTGCGTGTGCGCGGAATGACCCTGATATGCTATTGTTTTCTTTAACTTTTAAAAAAAAAATTTTCTTATGGACCTGTGCCTGTTCAGTAGCTCTGATAACTTACTTTTTTTTGGCACTTTATTAAGTAACGGCGATAAATAATAGGTTTTAAGTCTTGCTCAATTACCTTCAGATATTCATGTGATTCAGTGTTTGGAGCGCATGTGTGCAGTGGAGGGTTACGTTTCTCATACTAGTTACTCATAAGCGTGTTACTGATAAGTGTGTAAGTAGCGAAAATATTTCGTGAAAGGAACCTGGGTTTGTATTTATTATGTGCGGAATGAAGCTTCAAGAGATAGAGCATGTGCGCTGATCCTCAGCTATTGTCGCTTGAAAGAAAGTGAAAAATATTTTCACTGGAAATTCCTGATACACATTGTCAGTTTGATTACTTGAGTAATAGATAAGCAATGAAACGTGCCTTTAGCACAAGAGTAGGGCTAGCTTGTTAAAGGTTAGCATGTTGGAATGTTTGCTATACTTGTATGAAATTAGGTGACGATGCCAAAAAAACAACCACCTGGATATCATCTGACTTAGGGAGTAGACATGACAAAATCAATTACCTATCGCTTCACCATAACAGTCTTCTATCATTTATCCTCAGCGTACTTAATATCATGCGTGTATAAGCAGTGGTGGTAGATTATTTTTACTTTAAGTAAATTATGAACGCTTGCTGTAGCGCATGCTCTGCCGAATCATTAGAAGAGCTTTTATCTCTTTAGAAGAGTTCATGCTGTCCTCCTCCTCATCCAGACTAAAATTCCTTGTGTTCTTGGTGTTGCTCCAGAACTGTTGTCCAAATATTATTTTTTTTAAGGCCACACAGCGCTGTGTCTAGAGCACCATTGAACCATTTAAGGACCATAGAGCTAGTCAGTAATTTACACAGAGCATTGTGACTCTCACATGATTTTGTGAATTGCTGCGTCACAAGCTTCTTTGTTTGCTAGTCTGGCTTTTTAAAATCGTATTAATAATAGGACTAACTGTATAACTGTTCACACGATTTCTGGCATGGACATGTTTGTGTGCAACATCGGGTCCTCGTGAATCGTGTCGTTTCAGCTGGCAGCAGCAGTACAAAGTAAATCCTGTTCTCATCTCTTCAAAGCACAAGGGGACAGAAACGAAGCTTCGTGCAGGGCTAAAAGGAGGACGTGTTGATAGAGTGAATATTAATTACTGTGTTTAGACAAGTTCAGTCCACAGTGAGTCTTGTGTTTGTCTGCACATTCAACCGCAAGCGCACAAACGTAGCGTAAACTCTACACTAAAAAGATACACCGAAACATTTTTCAGATTGTACCAGTCCAGGAGTAATACATGATTCTGATAACACACATGAAGCTCGCCAGCTGCAGCGGAGGTCTTCCTCGTTAAAGACCACACAGATGCACATGATCGGCAAGTGTTTCTGTGATTGACATGGAGCAGAGAGTATCTCATCGTCCCATCCCTAGCCAAGCATACAAGATTTCTGGATGATCCACCTATCTGTCATGAGACTAGGCAGCTGATTTACAGTAACTCACTAGATAGATCCATCCACCCGTCCATCTGTCCAGCCATCCACCCGTCTGTTGGTCCGTCCAGCCATCCACCCGTCTGTCCGTCCGTCCATCCATCTTTCCATCCATCTACAGTACCTAGACAATTTTACCACCTCAAATGCAAACATACATAATTAAAAAAATTAATTTTGCCAATACTTAATTTCAATGCAAAAGATCACGATTGGTAACTGAATCATCTTTTGCACATATCATATACCATTCCGTCCACCTGTCCATCCATCCACCTAAACAATTTTACCACCTTATGTATGCAAACATTCATAAATAAAAAAATATATATTTTGGCAATACATGATTCGCCATACAAAAGATTACAATATGTAAATGAATCGACATTTGCTCATATCTCGATCTATCTATCTACCCATCTAGTTATTTTACAATTAAAACAAAATTCTCCTTAGATCCATAACGTTCACTTGTGCATGTTTTTTTTTTTTTTTTCAGATAATTTACACAAATTGATGAAGTCCCATTCAAAGCTGTTTCTATGGACATAACACAACTGAATATAGAGCTTTTGAGAATAAAGTTACTCCTAGAAGTTTTTCAACATTGATTGATCAGATTTAAGAATTTAACAGCATTTAAGTATAAAACTGAGGAACTGTAAATATTAGTGTACTGAATGTCCTGATGTTTTTCAGATACAGGATCTGTTGTGTGTCCAAGCAAAGCCTTAAATACGTTAATTGCAAGTTTACAATCAGCTCCTTTAGATCTGTTTTATTTGCCATCTGCTGCTAGTTTTATCTTTTTACACCCTAATCTTAGATTTACTTTGCTATTGTAGATTTGATTGGATTCAGTTGCATTATGTTTTTATTATAACAGAAGATAAGCCTAAGATTAGCGTGCATTTTATGTGTTGTAGCAATAATGCTGTAATTGGCGCTCATTGCAGCTAATGTTTTTCTCATCATAAGGAGCGATTGTGAGATTTTATTGAGACTACGCTCAAGACAGCGCAGGAGGTAAGGGGTACAGAACTCATGAAGTGCTGTTTGGGGTGAATAAGGCATAGTTTTGAGTTTAATTCATAATAAATTGATGGATGAATATCTAAGTAAATGAACACACATGATCTATTTTTGAACAATTATAATGTTTCTACAAATTCTTTCAATATATCTTTCATTTAAAGTGCTCTGGTGTTGTTTTCAAAGAATATTGCAATATATTCAATCACTAAGATAACCCCTTTTTATTTTTCTGCTCAGTCATACGTTGTTGTTAGTTTGCTCTGGTTGGTTCGTTACATTATTTGCTAAATAGCAACAGCCTTATCCCAGAAACTCAACTTTCGAGTTTCATAAAGTCCTGATTAAAAACTTGAACAACTAAATAACAGCAGCAGTTATCTTTAAAAGCTTAACTGTTCAGTTGTTAATTCGATTTAAAGGATATCGCACTTGACCAGCTCCAAAGACTCGGATGAAATGCATTAATTATGCATCTGACGTAAAATGTAAACGCTTACTTTCCTGTCTATTTAGCTTTGTTTTTATTTTAAATCTTATTTCCTTAATCAAATGTAAAATAAAAACAAAGCTGAATGGACAGAAAATTCAGCTAAATGAAAAATGGTTAAAATAAACTTGACCACCCATGTTATCAGTCTCTGGTACAGTGGGCTTTCTTTTGCTAAACAGTTTTATAAATAGATGTAATGCTGTTTACACGGAGTATGAAAAAACGGTTTTAAGTGCATTACAGTAATCTGTAATTTGTTTGGAGTTTGTCACCAAAAAAAACAACTTTAAGTTATATGTCTAATGGATAGATGTATGGGTAGATTAATGGATATGGATGGATATATGAATGTATTGATGGCTAATTGAATAAGTGAATGAACGGATATATAGACTGTTGATAGATGGTTTGATAAATATATGAATGCATGTCTAATGGATGGCTATATAATAAATAGAGGAATATATTAATAATAATATTATTATTATTAAATTGATGGATGAATATGAGTGGATTGATGTGAACAGATATATGGATGGTTGAAAGGATGGAGGAATAGATGAGTCGATATATGGACGGATATATGGGTGAATGTGGATAGAAAGATTAATTGGAAGGCTGGATTGATGGATATGAACAGTTATCTATATGACTGGATGGATATATGTATCGATAGATGGATGAGTGGATTGATAAATGGATAGATTGCTTGGTTGATAAATAGTTAGTTAGTAGTGTAATTGTTTGAGTGACAGACTGATAGGTTAATTCATGAAACTTGTCTATGTGAGTGGAGAGGGGAGTGTTTTCCTCCCTGTCTCTTTATTTTGTTCAGTTTGGTCTCAACATGGACACTCAACCCCCTCACTCCTCGCTCCAAACCCCAGTGAGTGTACGTCCTTGCCTCATTCTGGCATGTGAGTGTTTGAACTGTGCTGTGATACCAGGGCCTGAAAGACGAGTAGCATCGCAGCCATGCTAAGAATAAAGTCCTTGTCTCTCTGGAATGTTGCCTGTGGCATAGTAAATGACTTATGAACTGTACACAACCCAAAAAAAAAAATACTGAAAGGAAAGCGGCCATGGCGGGCAGTCACTTCTTCTTAGATTTGCTCCTCCCTATTGAGCGCCCTTGTTAGTTAATTCCTTCCTATCGGTGAACTGCGGCATGTGATTTTAAGACGTATAGCAAGTGTAAATTATGTGCATGGTAGGCACGTCTCCAGAGTAAATTGATCTATATTGTTCGATGGGTGTGGTCTTTCCCGGGTGACTCTGCCCCCGTCCACAGATCATAGCAGCTGATTAATGAGGATGAATGTAATGTAAATACTTCTCTACATGCTTCATTTATCAGATCACAACCCTTAAGCAGCACTCTGCGCTAATATGGCACTCGTTTATAGGTTGGATTTCATTCCTTAGCAGGGTGGTTCCAGGTCTTGCGTCCTTGCCTTTTTTGCAGCCCTAGGTCAAAAGTGCAGTGTGTAAGTATCTATAGCGCTCAACAGGAGATGAGCGGGAGGGGAGGGAATCCCTGAGCTAATCAGATTGGCCTCCTTTTCTAAGAGCTACAAGTGGGACTTTTTTTTTTTTTTTTTTTACCCCCTGCCCCCCACCCCCATACTGTTTAGACAGCTAACGCCTGGTATGTAACTACCAAATAAACCTTTGAATCCTTTCAAGCACCTGTTATTTAATTTTTTCGTTCAAAGTGTCCATCCATAACAATAGTCGAGGACACAACTCATTCCTACACCAATAGTACCCAACTGTTTGTATTGCGAAAGCCAGTTCTGGCAGCGTATGATGTTTATGAAGCTGGAAATGACGGGTGTTGTGAAATATTTATGGTTTGGCCATAGATTAGCTTCTACCCACCTCCTAGGAATGCTGTTAAAATTATAGGGTTGGGATACATACTGAAAACGTTCCAGAGTAAACCTAGGCTTACTCGCGTGATAGACGAGAGATAACATAGACGTCGGAGATCCTTCATGAAGCAGCTAGTGTGAGAGATCTCAAATCGTTTCAGTCACAACAGGTCCAAGCCCTCCATCATGATGCAGTGCCTCGTCTCATTCTGACTCCTTAATGCACTATTAAGGATGAATGAAGATAAGTTATAGCCGATAAAGTCAAGGAGCCGGGACGAGCCTCCTAATTTCAGCAGCTGCACAGCAAATCTCAAGAGAAGAATTACGTGGGCTGATAAAGTGCACCAGATTTGGCAATGATGCCCAAATTCTTTCCTCGTGAGTGAAAAAACATCTCAGATTTTCAAGGAATTAACCCGTTGGCAAAGATAAAGACATAGTATGCTGATGCAAGAACGCGGTTGGTTGGGAAAAGATGTCTCTTGAGTTTTCTTGGGTTTATGTAGATTAGAAAAAGTGACCAATTTGTACTGCAAACTATTCCTTAAATGACAACTTCTACAGCTCATGTGGTATAATAAAAAAATCTTATTTTATGATGTTGTGCCCAACTGTAATTAGTTCCGGCTTCATAAAAAAAAATGAAAGTAAAACTTTAATCCACGTTTTCATTCTATGCTGTCATAGATAACTGTGTATCTCAAATCTTAAATTCTGGCTAGTGCAGTTGGCTTGCATTTCTAATCTGCTAATGTGTGTAAATATCAGTTAATTTAAAATCATGTGTTGAGGCAAATTAGAAGAAAGTGTGAATGCAGCATTATAGTGAAGGAAAAAGCACAAAATTAGTTTTCTGAGTATCTGACTGGATCTTTCATAAATGTGTCTGTCTGTAGAGGATGTATGTATTTGGTCATTTTTGTAGAAGGTTAAAAAAAAATTATTTAAATTACACGGTTGGAAAAATCCAAGAGATTCTTTAGTAATAATACTGCATTTAAGAAAAAACACAAAAAAAACCCACTCTTAACTCGGAGTTCCTACTCTGAACTCACTCTCCTTTACCTGAAGTTCAGCAACAAGTGACATCAAGTTAAAATGTTTGCATAAAGCATCAACAGTAAACAAAAAAGTGTTTTTCTTTCTTTGTTTTTAAGTGACACAAAGGTGTCGGATGTTTTCAGAAACTTGTAATTCTGACTTCCCACGTCCACAGTAATCCAAACACAGAATAATTCTATTATCATGTAATACTTATCCTAATTCTTTTTTTTTTTAAATATGATTCTTATCGAGCCCCCTCCTTCCACTGATGTTTCATGAGCATGTAAATGTGTGTAACCTCATCCCCCTTGCCCTGGGCTGACAGCAGGAAATTCAGGGTTCTCTCTCTCTCTCTCTCTCTCTCTCTCTCTCTCTCTCTCATGATACAGAGCCACTGTGGGAACGCTGCTCTGTTTAACACACGCTAATCTACAATAATAACGATCAATTTTGCTGAAACATTTTCTCCAGCGAGACTCTTGGCCTTCCAAATACATGCAGAGAGCGAGGTTTTCGTTCCGGCAGGTTCGGGACTCTCCCTTAGTTTTTTGACCCCCTCTGTTGTTTTTTGACCCTGATTTGTTTTTGAACCCACAAATGATTTTCTGGTTTTGACAGAAAGCAGGTGCAGTTGTTGTTGTTGTTGTAGGCTTTAAAATATTTATCCTTTAGTAGCATTAGCGCTTCTCTCTAAACCAGTAAAGCATGTCGGCAACGATCAGACATTATCAGACATCTGTTTCTTTGTGACTCGTCCAATCTCAAGCAGCTCTGGTATGTGACTCTTCTCCAGGCAGAGTGCGGACTTGTTGTGTAGCATTCTCTCTTCTCCTCAAAATGACACGCTGTTCTGAAGAAAAGGGAGATTTAACCTTTAATTTTCAGTAAGTGTCACAGTATATTTTCTTTTCTTTTCTTCTTTATTGCATGGACAGATTAGGATCTGCACGCCTGAAACTTTGCACACTGTTCTGCTCATGACCAGACATTGCTTTTCCATTTCTATTCCATTTATTCCATAAATTCTATTTTTATTACTTCTACATAGTGTAATTTTTTTTTATATCCTTAAAAAAATCCTTAATATTTTCTTTTTCATACCCTATTCTTATTTTTATTTCATATTATTTGAATATCTGAATGGGCGGGGCAATGGTGTAATTATCACTGTCGCCCCGTGCTTCTAGGGTCCGGGTCAGATTCCCGTCTCTGTGTGCATAGAGTTCGCATATTCTCCCAGTGCTTGGTGGGTTTGCTCCGGTTTCCTCCCACAGAACAAAGTAGGTCATGGGCAGTTGTAAAAGCATTAAACTGCTTATCGTACTGTGTGTGTGATAACTTTTTTGAATGTAAATTTTGAACATTTTAATCTTGTCTCGAATACCCTGTAACAGAAGCCATGTGACCTATAAGACACTGTGTTATTCTGGATTTAGCACATTTTGTGTTTCTTAAAAAGCCACTTAACATTGAGAGATGCTGATCTTGACTCTAGTTGCAGGATCATGTTGCAGGATGGTAATTTCATTATTGTGCAATCAAGCCCCCCCCCAGGTCAAATCTCAGTTTGCAGCTCATGTCCGTGCTCGTGTCGGTGTGATAACGGTCAGATGGGGTTATCTACAGCAGTGCTCAATGTTGTTCTTCTCTGCTCTTCCCCAGTTTCAGTGGTTGTATCTCATTCCTGCATTGGTTTTGGGACGCCTCCCAAGTCTGGCCTCGTTTTTTTCCCCTTCTTCCTGCTTTCCTGCCTTCCTGTGGTGGATGGCCCGAAGACACACAGTCTGGGTGTGTGTGTTCTTTCCTGCTTTCATCGAAACCCACTGAGCAAACATAACCTCTGTTAGATTAGATGGTGTTGCATCATGAGCTGCTTTTTTTAATGAACTGTTTTACTCTTAGTACTTGAGCAGAAAAGGCGTCGTAACGCCGCGTCAGCTTCCATCTGCCCTCTTTTCTGGAAGTGTGTATGAGCACAAAGGCTGCTGTTAACCTGCAGTGTATGTGATTGGTTCAGTGGTTTAGCTTTGCCCAAGCCTGCCCTAGGACAACTTTTTCTAACACTGTCTCTCTCTTTCGCTCCCTCTCTCTCTCTCTCATATACACGTGTGTGTGTGTGTGTGTGTGTGTGTGTGTATATTTATATATATTCTTTTATATTTTTATATATATATATATATATATATATATATATATATATATATATATATATATATATACACATACACACACACACACACCTGGAAGCTAATAAGCCCATCCTGAGCATCGCTCATACAGGAAACTTTTCATGTACAGTCCTGACGTGTTTTAATGTTTTTCATAGAATAATCTGGCACAGACCAGTGTTTTGTCACCCTCTATGTTGCGCAGTTTCATAATCAGTGTGTGTCTGAGGGCAGCCGTGATTCTGGTCATTGTGCTGCCAACTGCAAAGCACTGATTAATTTTAGCAACACTTTAAATAGAGTATTGTAGAAACATACATGGTGATAACATTCAAGTTATGAAGGAATACATTCATGGTTCATCATCATTCATCTCGTAGTTACTGGCAAGGTAAATTGGGTGTCTGGGCCAGAAACACTGGACTTTAGAAAGGTATTAGACCAGGGCTTTAATCAGATGTCGGTCATTAAACTGTTAAATGGCGTGTCAACCAGATGAAGAAAAGAAAAAGAGAGAGAGAGGCGTGTTTTTATATGAAGTCCAGCCTGGAGAATTTAAATGATCTTAGGCTGTGGGATTGGACCAGTGGGCCTGGCCTTTGCGTCAGTTTAGTGGTATATAAAAAGTGAATGTTTTGACTGATCGCTGTATGTGTTTCAGTGCAGGACTCTTTCCAAATCTGTTTTAATGTAGCTTGAGAATCTACAACTGTACAGTCACGTAGTAACACACTACCGTCCTTAAAAGGTGAGAAGGTTCACTAACCGCAATGTTCTTCACAGTAAGCATAAAATGTCAGAGAGATGTTTCAAGTTTTATTGTCATATGCACAGTAGAGGAGAAGAAACATCCCCCCCACACCTGTACAATGAAATTCTTTCTTTGCTGTCCCTTTTAATAAATGCCACTAAAGAGTAGGAATAAACATAAAACAGAATAATAAAAAAAATAGGTTAAAAAAGGAAGTATATCATAGAATTAAAAGTTCTAAATAAGTAGTGTGCAAATTCCGCAAGTGTATGAAGAATACTGTGTTAACTATTTAACAAATCTTCGGAAATAAGTGTCCCTTAAGAGTCTCTTTAATCCCAGTATGTGGAAATGCGCTACTGGCAACTGAAAAATGAAAAGCCAATTTTCTTATCTCATATTTTCTAGAAAAATAAATAATGATCTTGAGATAACGGTGCAGAAGGAAGTGCTGTGAGGACTCCTGGCGTGTCTGGACTTTGTAAAGCGGTCCCGTGTAACACCAGCACCAACACCAGTGTTGACATGCCTGCTGTTCGTCAGCTCATCTGTGTTGCGCTGTGTCTGTCCGTGTCAGCACACAGACTGCTTTTTCCCACAACTCGTAGGTCGGAATTTCGAATGATTAGAAATCCCGACCTACGAGAAGGAATAAGGAACAAGCATAATTCCAGGAATACAGAAATCTCACACTCCAGATTGAGCAAAAACGCATCTGTAGAGTAACTAAAGGGCCACTTTTCATTGTGAGGGAACGATGGGAGCATATTCAATTCAATTTTATTTGTATAGCGCTTTTAACAATTGTCATTTACACAATCACACAAGCAAATCTATTAAATGCTGTAGATTTTATTAAGATACATAACGCATGATGGGATGGAGCAGAGCAACCGTGTTAATCATTGTACTTTTATTGAGTTACAAGTCGTTTCAGTTTCTTTGTCCAACCCCTGTGTGAATTTCATATATTTACAGTATATTTATTCCTTTCGGACCTAGTTTTCCCAGAAATGGAATCTCAATTAATAACGAAACCAGATAGCGAAATAATATATTTCAATGTTCAGTGTTTAAATCTTAACACTAGGTTTGAACGTGTGTCTAAATACACAGAACATGAAATATACACTGACAGTTATTTTACTTTTTTTCCCCCCTTTTTCTTCAGGCCCCTGTGTGATTGCTCTGATTATTTTTGTTTCCTGCCCATTATTTTGATATAGTGTGGAGAAATGTCTCCAGAACTAGCATAAAAAGGTTTTCATGTCAGCTATCTCATTTCACATTTTGTAATTGAGGGGGAAATCAGTCAATCTTTACCATACGGAGGGAAAGAAAAACCTTCTCTCTGCTGGAATTAATAATAATCAAGAACTATCTCGCGAATGCTCTGAGCATGACGGAGCGATGACTCCGAGACGCCTCACTGAAATTCTCTCCAGCGTCGGTACCCTCTCCGCTTTCCACACCACTTTTATCCAAAGACAAGCCGCCACAACTGTCGTGTCGCACAATGCTCTTCTTGTTTTTTTGTTTTTTTTTGTGTGTGTGTTTGTGTGTGTTGGTCAGGTTGGTCTGTATGAAAGCGTGCGGAGGGTCTCATTAGCTGGAAGCCTCATGAATCATCTGAATGGGCTCCATTCTTCTCAGCGCTTTATGACTCTCAGCACAGAGTAAGTGCAAGATCACTATTCAGCTATGTCCTCCACTCCCACTTCCTGCACGTGTCGGTCGCATCTGCTCGTGCAGGTCCCTCTACATATTTTAGATGTCACGTCCAGCAGCTGCACCACAGCTGTATAACAGAACCGTGCAGGACAAGTGTGGACGATGTGCGGTATTGCGAGCGGAAGGGGAATTCATGCGCCAGGAAAAGAGCTGCCAAAGTTCTGTCACACGCACACATTGTTTAGGAGCTCTGCATTTTAACATCGTTCAGAATACACCGAAAGCGATGTGTGCAATATGAAGAGCGTCAAGACATGTCTTACAGTATGAACTCATCTCACAAACATGGCCATGAGGTCAGCACAGATATCCGCTCGAGTTCCTATCAGCAGTTCTAGCTAAAATCAAAGAATATGTGAACGAGCTGTTAGCGCTGGTCATGTGAAAATTCTGAAACTGGAGAAAAGACGAGGAGGAGCGCACGGCCGTGTGTCCCTTGTGATGGAAAACTTATTCTGGTTAGTGTAACATTAATATTGGATATGTCTGGATTTGTTGATTTTAATATCTTAAGAGAAAAACAGGTTGCTCTGCATGAGCAATCACCCGTGGTTATGTTTATTTCTGTTTGTATTCAACTAAACGTTTTGCTAACATTCCTATGTTATCATTTAATTAGCATACAGCTCCAGGTTAAGACTGCCGTTACCGAGAGCAGGAGCAGCCGAGTCCAGATCGAGTGCAGAGGATTTTTACCTCAGCAAGTTGGCTTCATCTGAGCATAGCACCAAAGATTAGGCTGTTTTTCAAGTAATGACTAATTACTGAGGAAGTATTTCTCGTGAAACCACGTGAACATGAAAAGAAAACAAGCATTATTTTTACAAATGCTTATTTGAGACAAAGACCATATTTAGTAAAACCTAATCCCAAAGACTTGGATGAGGTAAGGTACAAATATCAAGTCTTAAAATCTTGTCTCTGCAGATGGATTAACTTTTCCTAGAAGTTTTAAAACGTTCCTAACTTTTCCCACTGATTTTATCATCATCACTAGACGACTTCAGAAGTGTGGAATTTAATCACACGTGTTGCCACGGAGGTGTAAGATTGCGTTTATTAAGTAGATTTCAATTGCACACTAAGATGTACAAAAGTTTAATTTTGAGATGAACTATGAAATTTTTTTTTTATTATTTCAAAGTAGCACATCATTTCTTATCTTCCAGTGGGATGATTGCGATGAAACAAAGTCTGTGTTACGCCTCAAATTCAGTAGGTTTTACGTGATGCGTGCACAAACAGAAAGACAGACGCACATCCCAAAAACTGTCTTAATGCGTCCTATTACTTATCTTGTGTCCCACCCAAATTATTCTTTCACGCATATCCTCAATGTGCAGACTCGGCAACATACAGTTTTATTATATGTTTAGATTTATATAAGAGATGCTCCATTTGAAGAGTTTAAACAAATTAATGTTAATAGTTAATAGATTTGTTTCTTCGCGTATAGACTGTTAGTTCTTAGTAAAAGCATTTACTCTGGCTGCAAAGATTTTCGAGAAGACCAGCCTGTTCCTCTGAGTGGGCTCGGAAAACTGCTCGTCCTCTTCTCTGGAGAGAGCTAGAGAGAGAGAGCAAAGAGAAAGCCCTAAGTTTGCTCTAGTTACAGCACCTCGAGGAAACACTACACCATTGTGTGCTGTGGAATGCATTTGCAAATTTAGGCTAAAAAAAAAATAAAAAAAGAATGAGCCTCTGCTTGATTTTGACTCCATCGTTGTTTATTATTCCTTCCCTTTGCATTTCGTCAAGCTTAATTCTCTTTGTCAGACTTTGTCGTGTGTGTGGATTATGAGATTTGAAAGTCTGCGCGTTAATGACTCTTGTCGATGACGCCTCTCATTCATTGAACACTCTTAATGACCTTACATCACAAGAGTCAAGAGTTCACACCTCCATCGAAGACCTTTATTGTTTTGTTTTCGGTCACATGGTTCAGTTGAAACTTTGCAACCCGAGCCTGCAAACACATCATTGTATAGCGAGAAAAAAAAAAGAAACCCATTCCAGATATACAATACAGTAGTTACCCTGACTGCTTAACCTGCAACAGGAGAGCGTTCTGAATCAGATACTTTTACTGGGACTGGTTGATGAAGTGATGATCTGTATCTCCACTCTTTGTGCTTGTGGGTTCTCACACACACACACCAGGAGTGCTGAGGTGAAAGATTTTAAGCATTATAAAACTTATTATAATCCCCCAGAATCAGAGTCGATAATGAACGCGACAACTAGCTACCGGTTTGTAGACACCTGACCATCACTTGTATGGACTTTCCACTAGATTAAAAAAAAAAATCTAAAATCTGCACTGATGTGCCATTAGAGAGGTTAGTGTGATATTACATACAAAGTCATTCTTTACAATTATGTACCTACAACCTTGTGGCAACAGTTCATAAAAGGATCACACTGTTCAGGGGTGCACAGACTTTTGTCCTTAAAGTGTACAGTGTAGTCAAGTAGGCAATTAGAAGAAAAACACAGCCCTAAAGACTTTCTTGTTTGAAACATAAATTTGTGCATTTATGGATTTTTTTTTTGTTTAAATACACATCAGATATACCATCATATCAACTATTATACATTTTTTCATGGATTAAAAACAGGTTTTTAGGGCCCAAGCACTATGAAATCAGACCCATGTTGTCACAGTATGTGAGGGCCCTCTTGTTACTTTAAGGTTTTAATTTTCCCAGCATCCAGGGACGGTTTGAAAACTGCTGCCATTAGAACATCTGAGCAGCTGGGTCCCGGGTGTGGCACTCTTCCTCCTAGGGGATTTATACGATTGCCACCAAAATGGGCTTCTGTGATCTCAGGACATTGAGGATGCCAAATTGCAAATGTTCAGCCGTGATGATCTTTAAACTTGTATGGAAAAGTGGCTAATAACTTCCTGTAATGACATCATATCCAGTGACAGCAAATCAAGTAACATCACATTGTGATGCTTTTTTTCCCCGCACCCAGGGCTTTTTGGAGGCCAAAAAGTGGTTAGTAACTGTGCTAATGTCTGTGTGACATCATATTGAGTGACTTGAACGCGTGCACCAGCTGTGCCCGCTGTCTCTCTGTGCCTTAAGGCACACCAGAATTGAATTTGTAAATTCACTAGCACTTTTGGTATAAAACAAATCCTGACCCATGGTAATCTTCTGACCAGTAATAACTTATATGCTTAAGGCTGTTTTAATCCAAAATAAAGTAGTACAATCTATACAGATATTAGCAAACATAATTTATTATACTAACATTGATTCTAATTAATCTCATGTTCTGTTAAAAATGAATAAATAAATAAAAATAAGTTGTTTATTTTGCCAAGCTATGCTTCAATGTTTTGGCTCGAAAAACTATTAAAATGATCAAATTATGGATGTCAGGTCAAGTGGTTATTACAGTACACATATATTAGCATAAAAAAAGAAAAGCACACAGCTTTTCATCTCCTTGGATAATTTTCAGGACTGATTTCCTTTCAGTATTATAAATTCTGTTTCTGTACAATGTTCTGTATAAATCTCTGCTTTTCCCCCCCCCTGACAAATAGTACTTGGTGTTTTTCATCCATATTTGTATACATAAATTAGTGTGACTCATTGTGTTTTTATTTACTTTAAGTGATATTCAGTAGTTTATTAAACTTTTCTTAATAATTAGCTTTTAATTTTTTAATGAAGTAATGAGATACTAAACTAAGTTTATGAAAAAACATGTGTACAGTATGTAAGGTATTTTAAGGGTGTGTTCACTCTTGGTTAAGACCACAGTATAAAATGATGCATTAGTTTTGATTCGTGAACATAAAGTTCTGGTTTGCTTAGTGTTTTTACCATCAGACATGGTGATATCTTAGCCAGCCAGCTGAATATTTCATGAAGAGTTTATAAAATGTAATGTTGTACATTGAAAACAAAAACAAGCATGGCTTCAGATGATGAATAAAACACTCGCTAATGCGCCTAATGTTTTTATTTTGTGTCTAGCTTTTATCCAAAGAGTCACCAGTGGCAACAGTCCCCCACAATAAATTAACAAATGAATAAATGAATAAACAAATGAATGGCAAGCACTGATCCTTAATCCTTTGATAGACTCCTGTGTCTGTCTGTTTGTCTGACAGGTACAAGAGCACATGAGCACACAATAGTACTGCAGGCTTGCGCTCAAAAACGTGTGCCATTTCATCAGACTGTTTAACTGTCGTATGTTTCACAAGTGCTCGTGTTATTGAACGCAACCCTGCTGGTCGATCACATGCGCTTCTGTGCATTAATTAAATGGAACTGTTAATTTGGCTGTGTTACGTCTTTATTATGATAGATATTTCTTTTTTTTTCTATTCGCGGATTTTGAAAATTGTCTACCACCCTGCTAGCCAACTCTCTCACTCCCTGCCCTGTCCGACCACTGCCTCCTTTACGTCAAATTTCACAGATACTAAGTACAGTCATCATTACATCTCGCTTTACGTATATTTGGTCCATGGTGTGTTCACATTTCAATCGAACCGCACCTTTGGAACTGGACCTCCGTGCAAGCAGACTTTCGGATGGCAGCTTTCCCACTTGTTCAAGTGAGCCTCACTAACCGAGCAACTGCACCAGAGTTCTTTCTAATTGAACCAAACATGTGAAGTGTGAACACACCCTTAACTGACTACTTGGAATTTCAGAATTAATGAAAATAATGAGACCGTGTGCTTGCAGTTCAAGCACTCACACAGAGCACTCATCTGCTACGCATTTAACTGTATAATTTTAATCAGAATTAAATTAATCACAATCGTATTCACAAACTCTTAAACTCGCTCTCTAAGATGCTGCTTTCTCTGTGCAAAAAAACAAAACAAACATGGCTTTTTAAGGAACAATAAAATTAAGTATGCAAGTCACATCACTTTTGAAAAGCGCTGAAGTCTATATTTATATCTGAATAAATAATGACATGAAGTGTCACTCTGAAATCCCTCCTACTTTTGCATGTTAATAAAATAAATAAATGAACTAAACAAAAAAAAGTCTAAGTACAAACATATTGTTTGTTGTAGTTTCTTTCCTAAGATGCAGGCAGGAATGTTCTGTCACTGTAAGTTCAGACAGGAGCATCGGCTCTGAATAAGACGACAGGCCGAGCGCCCGCATGAGACGTATGCATGAGACGACAGGAATGTGTAAAGATTCGAGTCAGAGGAAGCAAGCAAATGGAGTGATGGTCAGGAAGGATATGTCACGGATGGCAGGGCGGGACCAGGCACTGACTCATGGCCGAAAGCCTTCTCGTCACATGTACAGCTTTCTCAATGAAACCAGGGACCGAAAAGGAGCTCAAGCAGGGCAAGGCAGGGGATCTTTCATTAAGTCACATCCTGCACACTTTTAATTACGATTACGCAAAAGGGTCGAGTCAAGAGGTGGAGCTGGCGGCTTAGTAGTCTAAATCACTCTAAGAAGCTTTTGAAGTTTTGAGATTTGTAGCAAACCTGTTTGTTTATTTTTATGTCATTAAAATGTTTAAAACCAATTGTAAACATGTATAAAGTTGTTATAAATAACTTCCACATTCAATCCTGTTATTTATTTTCCTCTGCGTCTGAGCGATTCACCCTCGTCTCGCCGACAGCAATTGGACTTTCCTCTACGTCCCCTTTAATACTAAAAGGCAAACATAAAATGAAGGCCGGCTCTTATATCCAGCTCATCTAGACAGTTTACAGGGTAAATGATTACTTTCTCCCCCCCGAGACCGACTTTCCTTTTTGGATCTGTGACTAATTGCTTCGAGGCGCCGCAGCTTAAACATGAAGCTCTGTTTAAACTTGAGCCTGCGCTTTCAAGACCCTGAAGCCGTTTTCCTCTGCCTCACATCATATCATCTTGTTCTAGGTCTTTTTGCTCATTAGGTCAGGAGTTGTTAGCTGACCCTAATGTGAAGTAGAAATAATCAGTTAATCTTTCAGAGCATGTTGTGGCGCTGTATGAATGCTAATTGGGCCACATCCGTAGCTCCTGGCGTTGTCCAGTATTTTTGGAAATTTGTTTTATGGATGTTTGTGCGCAAAGACCAGCGGATAACTTCTTAACGTCGAACTATAACGCTTGTGTGTTTTAAAAAAAAAATACATATATACAAATTATTCCGGGTTAAGGTGTTAATTACATCCAGAGGCTGGTGCTACAGCTGGAAGTTTTTTTTCCCCCTTTATGTAATTTGTTTAATTACACAGTTGTAGATGTTGATTGTGCTGCTGTTTTAAAGATTTGTACTTTCTACCTTTGTTGCTTTCTTTCTTTTTTTAGCTGTTTAAAATCTTTCTTAAATATTTAGATTTTTTCATCATATATGGAGTTTATATTGAAACATATTAAGCAAGGGAGTCTTGGTATTCATTTACTGAAGTATAGAATGGATTCATGTTGTAGCTGCTAATTAAACTGTTTTTATTTTTAAATGACAGAAATGTTAGAGGTGACATGGAATGTAATTCTCACTTCTTTAGTAAGGAAAATAAATAAGAAATTTCTTAGACTGCTTGAGTAAGTTTTACGTTAACCCCAAGAATTTTCTCAAACACAGTGCCGGAAAATACTGTAGGCCGTTTGTCATTTTAGCAAATGCATTTTGCAAAAATAGGGCATTTAGTGTTATAGGTATGTGGTATTCTTTAGGTATAAAATATCAAGCTGTCCCAGCTGCTCTGCTCGGTCTAATAGCTGTTCGACCCTTTGCCCTCGCTCATTCAGTTGCTATCAGTGTGAGAGTTGTTATTTTTGCTTTTAGGAATGTTGCAAACATCTGTGTTGGAGCTTTCACTGATTTATTGTAATAATTATAGCAGTGCAACCTCTGGACACATAATCATGGAACATATCAACAAAAGTATCCAAGTCATAACGGCATGTTTAATAGATAGTTAGACCAAGAAAATGAAAACTGATCTGTGCCGCACATTACTTGTGCTCATCACATGAAGTATAACATTATACAGATGGTCTTCAAGTCAAAGCAGGACTTTGATTAATAGAATCACAGAACACAGTTACCAGAGTAAAAACTCCCTGTATTGCTCTATATGATCCTCTGCTGCACTAAGGTACTTTCACTAGTGCTTGGATACCATCAAGGTTAAAAAGTTTTCTCAGAATGCCTGAGCCATGACCGGACTGCCTGCTTCACGTCTGACACGCTGGCCTCCCAGGAACTCCTTTAAAGACCCAGTTTTGTGGAAACGGCTTGGAGCGAGGTCAGGAGTGTACAGGGATGTGGCAATAACTCCCAGCCCGTCAGTATGAGAATGCCTTTGGTGATCAAACCAGGCTCTTTTCTTTTCAGAGCATTCCACCTGCTAAGTGTTCATGGAAGCAACCATAGCTGGCCCCGAGCAGAATTATTTAAAATGTTTTCACGCCTTCAGTCACAAGAAACTTCACGAGTCCTGGTTTAGTATTGTTGAATCTACATGGTGTAAATGACAGTCGTGTAGCACCTGCACAAGATCCTGATCTCGAGTTGCTTTGTGTTTAGGGATTTCTGAGTTCACATGTTTTTTGATGGTGTATTTCCCATCAGGGATGGTTCTCTCTCTCTTTTTCTCTCTCTCTCTCTCTCTCTCTCTCTCTCTCTCTCTCTCTCTCTCTCTCATACTGTTGCAATTATGGGTAAAACGTAAGTAATGGAATAGTTACTATTAAGTAAGTAATCATCCAATGGTGGTATTAAGCCAGGTCCAGACTCTTGTAATGCTTTAACTTGGTCTGAAGGTATGTTGACACAAATCCAAGAAAAGCACTTTCAATTTTTTTTTTTTTATAAATTCAGGGGCCATTTATAGGAGCAGTCCATGAGTAATGGTAAAGTACTGTGGGAATGCAGTCCTCCCTCGTGGTTCACACGCCTATAGCGCCTATAGCTTTTGAACGACTCACATCGAGATGCTGTGAGTAGACAGGCAGGACACTGATGCTGATCATTTTAATCTTCATCCACGTTTCCCAAAAGACACAGGGAGAACGCGGCCAGATTGGGAGACTTCGTGTGGAGCTTTCTATGACGCACTCATCACACGTGAAGTTGGTTATACAGTCAGCGCTGGCCCTGCTTGCCTTTTTTTTAAACAGTTTTAGTGAGCTGTTGCATATCAGGCTTGTGGGAGTGATGGCCAGTTCTTTAGTCTCCCTTCTGCTTCTCTTCTACTAAACACTCCCTCATAGTTAGCACTGAGAAGACTTAAGACAATCGTATATTTTGCATTTTTCTCTGCCCCCTGCCCACGCCCACACGGTCACGTTTGGCCTTGACAAAAAGACTCACTGCTTCACTGCCAATTCCACATGTATTACACACCGTTTAACCTGCAGCTGGTTTCGCACTTTGATGTGATTTTAGATTTACACTCACAAATACAAAGCCGGCCAAGACAGAGTTGTCAGGATGCTTAGGATGTGTTCATGCATATTACTTCAAGTGGATGTGCGCACAATAAACCACCGGCTGCCACAAGGAAAAAAAAGAAAAGACTGAGCCAAGAACCACCTTGAGTGACTCACTGATCATTTTATTTTAAGTCCCAAAGCCCTCTGAATTTTAATCAGGGTTGTGATTGAGATAAAGCACTTCTTCTACTTCTGTCTGCTTAAACGCTGAGGTTGACATCTTAACTGCTGAATTGGCTGTCCTCATATGACCCGTTTCCCACTGGAGTTGGCTGCCAAGCCGTGTCCAACATGACAAAGTCTTCAAGCCTCTATTAATATGTCACGCATATAGCTGTGTAACGTCTACTTGATATTTGGCTCCTCCAGCCCCTTTCCAAAGAGAACGCCATATATTTAGTTTGTCAGGCTAAATCCGGCAGCCATCTGTACTATAATCTGTGTTTGACGTAACCTTTTCTGGACATCATTCCTCTGCTGGAGGAGATGACTAACCTAAAACAGTTTTTTTTTTTTTTCAAGATGTGTCAGTGTGTGTGAAGGGGAAGGGAGAGAGAGAGAGAGAGTGAGTGTGTGAGTGTCTGCTTTAGTCGAGCCACAAAAACCTGGATCTGGAATCAGAACTGGGTGTTGGAAATCCCTCGTGTGTGATCCATTGCATCAGTGAGTGTTGCTGAGACGAAAGGGAGTGGACCGGCCATTCTCCAGACAGACAGAGGCAGCCCAAAGCGACCCGTGGAGGAATTTGTTTACTTGCGGTGCAGCTACAAATAACTGTGGCATTTATACACCGAAGAACTGCTTCTCATTCCAGGCAGCTGTACAACACAAACAGGCCGAAGAGGAAGGCGTGGTGCAGTCGCAGTTCATATTTCGGTGGTCCAGTTGTTTGACCACAGGGTTTTTTTTTTTTTGTTTTTTTCCCTGTAACTTATTTTGGGTGGGGGGGCGGGGGGGGAGAATCAATAAAGCAGTATGTTTTTACTAAAAGCACTCACAAATATCACAAGAAATCTGTTTTAATTTTAATGTTTTTTTATACCTTGCTACAATAATATTGAATACATAAAGTCAGAAAATACACACAGTAATTTTAAGCTGTAGGGCAGCAAATTCAAATAAAATTTGCCTGGCTTAAAAAAAAAACGCTCAAGGGGAAAGGATATGAAAGGTACATACTTGCAGTTTTGTCTAAAGCCTTGGGTTTAAAAAACAGGAGATTAAGCTGTGGTTTGCTGTCTCAGAGTAAAATGTGCTATTAGGATTTGTGTTGGTAAAATAGAGATATTTTTTGTTTTTTTTTTCCCTCTATGCTTGTTAGATTTATTTTTTAAATAAACAGATAGTAGAGTAAAAATGAGTATGTTTAATTATTATTATTTTTTTTTTGCAGAACACCAATAACAAACACACACTTAGTCCAATACAGTGGAAAACAGCTCTGAAATAAAAATGGCGTCTGGGATTCTCCTCACGATTTAGAGGTGCAGAGACGCCATTGTTCCATTTCCCAGTGAGACTCGTTTCCTTACACACGGTTAAATTTTTTTGGCCGTATGATGGCAATGTACAGAAAGAGGACAGATTTAGTCCAGTGTGATTGGTATGCTTTACTTTACATTGTATATTTGTGCCAAAGGTGTATAAGACTCACTTTGTCGGACTTGAGAACGAATCAGACTTACGAACACCCCCTCCATCAAAACATGTACATCTAAGTCAGGGACTACCTGTATATGCCTGAAAGACACTCCACACTCCATGGAAGACGTTCCACTAGGATTTGAAGCCTGGCTGTGGGATTTTTGTTCATTAATAAGAATGCTGTAAGAATGGTAGTGAACTTGGGCACTGATGTTGGTGTTGAGGCCGCAGTTCTATAGCTGAGGACACTCAGGTTCTTCTACTAAAGATTAAGATTCAGTTATCTGTCACATGCACCTTACAGCACTTTTTTTTTTTTTCAGTGAAGGGGAAATTGTTATTCTACAGCACATTAGGGGTCTGGTGTACCACCAGCGGCGCAAGAACGAGAACAGATAGTTTAATTCGTTTTCAAAAACAGATATTTGTTGATCACACATAAGATGAAAATGTAACACTTTGGCTTCCAATTCAGGTTGTCTAGTTGGAAGCAGGCGTAAAAGCAGCGTCTATAAAGCAGGTACTGCTAAGAAAACATTGTTAGTTCTTTTAACATGAATCGTTCAACCATCGAAAGGATTCTAAAGAACAAGTACAAGATGATGGAACATGCTAGTTTTATTTTGTGTATAGCCAATTGGTTTAGTATGCTAGTTGTTAGACAGTTTGTGTTGCTAACAAATTCGACTTACGAGCGAGCTCTCTGAACCTGTTTGTATGTTGGGGACTTACTGTAAGTTTTACCTTTTTTTTTTTTTTAATGTTTTTTTTTTTATCTTTAGTTTAATTGTATTCTTTTAGTGTAATTTTTCTTTTATTGTAGTGAAGCCTTTCTATTCTATCCTATCTTTCTGTTTTGGGTCACGAACAGTCATATAAGCATTTCACTGCATGTCAAACCGTGTATGGTTGCGTATGTGACAAATATAACTGTATAATAATTAATAAATGCATAATAAAAAATATTTTCCAAGTTTGATGTTCTTCATTTGATAATTTGTCTTTTATATGAATGAAAACAAACAAGTGCACAAGGTGTGACAGTTGCCGTAAGCGCCAAGATGCATGTAAACTTTCCAACAATAAACCAGAAACCACATGATGAGCAAGTATTCAATAAATTCTTTTTTAAAAATAACCAAACCAATGCTCCACAGGGAGGAAAGAAAAAATAAGAACAAAGAGAACAACGTGCTGCTCGTTATCTTCCAATAAGCACAAGTGTGTCTTAACAAGAGCTGCTGACATCGGATGTATTATTTTTAGCCACACACAGGAAATGCAGCGTCCCAGTCTTTTCAAACCGTTATTGTTCAACCGGCGTTTGGCCCCGGTTTCTGTACATGCGGTTGTTATTGTATGTCGTTATTCTTGCAAATTGAAACCGCCGCACCGTTTAACAACAATCGCCTTCTGTTCTTCTCTTCCCAGGCCTTTGGCAACGCAAAGACGGCCCACAATAACAACTCGAGCCGCTTCGGGAAGTTCATCCAAGTCAACTATCAGGAGAGCGGCACTGTCAGAGGGTAAGAGAGCGCTTTTGTCCTGCAACAGCAACGTGTCAGTCACACTGAACTATGTTTTTTATGTTATAGCAGAATATTCTAATATTTGTTTTGAAATGTTTATTAGTAGTGTAGTGAACATGAACAGGCGAAGCCACACAGAGTTTTTTGCTAATCATCACACAGCCAGAGCTGACACTGTAAATAAGAAATACAAGGAATTTTGATGCCTGTTGATTTTATTAGTCAAAAAAGATTCTGCTGTTCCAGCGTGTCTTTCTTCCCTACACTTTGGTCAGGATGATCTCATCAGCTCTGTATAGGCTCAACATGAACCCTAAAGAGTCATTATATGACCATTTCCCAGCCTCGAATGAATCATTTGTAGAAATTAATAAGAAGAAATTTGACCTCTTTACACTTCTTCCTGTGATAGACTGCATTAAATCTATAAAAGTTTTCCACCTCTCCAGTCACAAATACATCCCTGTGCTACCATTATCGATGCATTACTGTTGCAAAGCCGGTATCCGGCTAGTGCACACATTAACCCGCGGCCCAGATAAAACCACATCCTAATCAGCGTTCAGACTCCAGCAGCGGGTGGTTTTCTGCTGAATTATGCCGTGATAAAAATAGACATCAGCAACTGCTTTTGATGTCTGGATCCTTTGATTCGCCTCCCAGTTGATGGGAAGAGCGGAGTGTGTAACCGTTTTCTTCCTGATGTCAGTAGCTCCATGTAAATGTAATTATTGCAATCAGCTAAATAAAACACCTTATTTGTTTTTGTTTTTCTAAAAAAAAAAAAACAACTTATTTTAGTATTTTTTTGTTTAAATTACTCTGCGTATAATGTAGCATGGTAGAATTGCATCAGATTTCAATAAGGCACTCATTAGAGTAGGAGTAGAGTCCAAGAGCCAAGGGTTCTATGAGGATTTAGGTTTCTTTATTTAATTGCTTAGATTTATCTGAATTTTTACAATAGTCTGGATATTAGGTAAGGAATAAGAGAACATGACGTGCTGTTTATTAACAACTAATGTACACCAAGGTGGTGAGACGTCACCATTGTGAATCAGAGTTGTATTTTTTTAAATAATAATAATAGTAATAATAATGATGATGATAATAAGAAGTCTCTTTCCCTGGACAATTCAAAATGATTCGTCATGTTTCCAGAACCTCTTTCTACCTATCCTAGTACAGGAATATGGTGATAACATGGTCATTCAGTAAGTTCAGGTTGTCAGCTGACTTCATTTTATTGCCGCATAATGTTGCGGCGTCTAGACCTGAGCAACTGAAGCAACCCCTGATCATAACACTCCCTCCAGAGGCTTGTACAGTGAACACTATGCATGCATTCATGCACTTCCCTACTTACCCTGGCGTGCCCAATGGCTCTCTAGGCCAGGGGTAGCTCAGTGGTTAGGGCATTGGACTACAGTTCGGAAGATCCCAGGTTCAAACCCCACAACCACCAAGTTGCCACTGTTGGGCCCGTGAGCAAGGCCCTTAACCCTCAACTGCTCAGATGTGTAATGAGAAAAAATGTAAGTCGCTCTGGATAAGAGCGTCTGCCTAAATAAAATTAAATGAATGAATTGAATGAATGGATGAATAAATCAGTCTGGACGTCTCAGACCACATGTCTTTTTTTCTATTGCTCCAAAGTCTAATATTTGCACTCCATAGCAAACTAAAGCAATAGTAAGGTTTTATTTTACAGCTATAAGGTTTAGTCTCATCACACTTTGAGATTTTTCTTACTATTTAACATAACTCAGATTTATTATTAATTTTTTTATCACGCAGCTTTACAAAGCGTTTAAGTGTTCTTGATTCATAATTTTTTCCTACTTGTTTCTTTGACATAGTTAAGTTTGTTGCTGTGCATCCAGGTCCTAATAATGCACTGGACGTTTCTTAACTCATCAGTAATTTCAGTTTTCTTTGGAAAGTTTTTCGGTTTAAACCCCAGGACCACTAAGTTGCCACCGTTGGGCCCTCGACAAGGCCCTTAACCCTCAACTGCTAAGATACTGTATATAAGGAGACAAAATTTAAATCTCCTTGGATAAATACTTTTACAAATACTGTAAATGTAAGATGTTTCACTTTTAAAACTAGTTTATTATTAGGCTTAGATTATGTGAAGTCTCAAATTTCTAAACGAGTGCTATAAATAGTAAGATTTTAGAATCTTTGTTTTTTTTATCATCTGTTTTTCAGCGCCTATGTGGAAAAGTACCTGCTTGAGAAGTCTCGGCTTGTCTATCAGGAGCACAATGAGAGGTAAGAACCCTGCTTTTTTTTCATTTAATACATGCTTTATGTCTCAAGCAGTGTGTGGTAGTGCCGAACACGATGTTAGCTTGCACATGTGACGCACAAAATAAATCCCGTATTTTGACTTCAGCTCTGACCCAGTGGCAGCAGTGTGTGAATAAATCCACTTTTGTGTCGAAAAGGTCACATGTGGGAACCATTGCGCCACCCAGGCAGCGCCGTCTAAGCCGTGTACAACCGCCTCCTAGTCACATGTTCTACAAAACTCGCCCTCCATGCAGCCCACAGTGACTGGAAATCTAAGATAATCTCTCTGGTTTTTAACATTGATGGTGTGTAAAGGAACCAGCAGCCTCAGAGCACCAGACCAATGTTTCCTAAAGGTCTGGGGTTCGGTTTGTATCAGATGTGACATGATGCAAGAAGAGACCACAGGGATCAGAAATGGCACACAGCCATACATACACAGCTAAAGAGAGAGAGAGAGAGTGAGAGGGGGAGTAAGTGTGTGTGTGACTGAGAGAGAGAGTGTCCGTGTGTGTGTGTTAATAGGTGGCTGGACAAAATGGTGCGAGAATGATTAAGTGTGTGTGAATTTGTGTTGCTCTTGTTGTGATCGTCACTTATTGAGACAGATTGCTGACCTCAAACTCCCACTGCTTAGTGAGGGCTCCCTCCAGCTGTTCTGTGACCCTTGACCTCCAGCAGCACACCCTGCTCACTGACCCCGTGCTCTCTTTCTCTCTTGATCACCACTGTATCTCTTTACCAGTGGAAAGTGTTCGGTTTGTTGCTCCTGTCTCCAGCTGTTTTTTTTTTTTTTTTTCTCCCCTCTCACAGGAACTACCATGTGTTTTACTACCTGCTGGCGGGAGCGAGCGAGGAAGAGAGGACAGCATTCCACCTCCTCAAGCCTGAAGAATACCATTACCTCAGTCAGGTAACCACACGCTCACCGGACCCCTGAACATCTGATTATCTTTGAAGTGTAAACTAGGGGAGAGGGTGTGTGTGCGTGTGTTTGTGCCTGCATCCGTGTTTCTGCTCACCAAGGCCCGAACCAGATGGAAGGGAAACCCATGTGCAGAGGAAACTCGTTCCATTGTTTCTGGTGTGCCCTCACACAGAAAAGCAGTCCCATGCTGTCATTTCCCTAACACACCACTTTCTCTCTTTCGTGCATGTGCTGTTTTGTTGTCCCATGTGTCCCATGTTTACCTTAGTCTGCATGCATAGTTTTTTTTTTTTTAACGTATGCTGTGGGTCCTCGTCCCTTTTTATTCGCTTTCCTTCTGTCCAAACACACCACTAGACCGAGAGAAAATATCATTCCTAAGAGATCACGAGGATCTTTTCTCTCTCTATCGAGGATTATGTGTGTCCTAGTTCAGAAATGGAGGCGTAACTTCCCAAAAAAAAAAAAAAAAAACTCCATTATCGAATGACCTTTCGAAAAGGCCAAGTTTATTTTACTACAAATACTTAACAAATGTATGTATTTAGCGTTGCTAAATACAGATTTAACCAGGTTTAACCAGATTGGTCATTATTACAAGTAAGACCGCACATTAGTTACCACAAACAGCATTCATACACAGGATGTAACACAACACTTAAAAGTAAAATAAACTTTCCAGACAATAAATCCATAATGCATCAACAGCAGCTTTGTACAATGTTAAGTTCAATAGATTAAATTTTTTATATATATTGAAGGGATTAACAATAGACAGCGTCAGAAATTTAGTTTTTACAGAAATCCGGACACAACGATGGCGCACGTTCCAGGTTGACAATCTGACGGGTGCTCATGACCAATCTGTTTAGCTGCGATGCTGGAACAGGCAAACAAAGAAAAAACAATCTGATTTATTTTGTGCGTTAATTTTCATTAAAACTTCATATTTCACAGCCATAGCTGTGCTTGATGTGTATTTTAACCTTTCTGTTTCTCTGAGGAAATGGATACCTTTACATTGCCAGTCACCTAGAAGCATAATCGTGTGGTGTAACGGTACCACTATCGCTCAAAAATTTGGGATCACTTGCAAATTTCTTTGTTTTTGTTTAGTAATTTATTTTCTACATTCCACAACAATACTGGGGATTTCAAAACCATGAAATAACACGCATGGAATTAGGTAATTACGTAACAACAACAGTCAGTTGTTGTTTTAAGACACGAAGGTCAGATGTTCTGTAATAGTTCTTGCAAGAACAGTATTGTCAAGTGCATTTGCAAAACCCATAATGAAACTGTCTCTCGTGAAGACCTTCCCAGGAAAACAGTTTGTTTAGAGTTACCAGCTTCAGAAATCACTAATTAGCAAACAGCACCTCAGATTAGAGGCCTTATGAAGGATTTACAGAGCAGAAGTAGCAGATACATCTCAATATCAACTGTTCAAAGAAGATTATTGCATATTTTGGACACCTTCAGCATTGTTTTACAGTGTAATAAAAAACACCATGGAGTGAACGACCATGGAGTTAGAAAGTGATCCCAAACTTTTGAGCGGTAGTGTATTTAAAAACAACCTAAAGGGAACTTCATCAGTTCATACATTTTAAGTCCGTCATATTTTGCAAAATGTACTTGTTTAACACATCATTCCAGATGTATTCTTCCCTTTCCTCTTATAATAACCTCCGCTCTAGCAGGAAGGCTTTCTACTTGATTTTGGAGTAAGGTTATGGGGTTTGTTTATTCAGCTATAAGGGCATGACAAGTGAGGTCAGATAAGGTAAGGATGATGCGTGCACTCGGTGTTCATCCAAAAGGAGGGTGTAGGGCAGTTGATTTTATTTACTCCATCAATGTCCGAACACGTATTTATGGAGCACACTTTGTACATAGGAGTTTTTTCATGCTGGAGCAGGTTTGGGCCCTTGGTTCTAGTGAAGGAAAATGATAAAACAAAAGCATTAAAGGATATTCTGTACAATTGTGTGCTTTTAAATTTGTGGCAAGCAGTCTGGAAAAGTTAGACCGCGTGCACACAGACTCCCTTAACAGGCCAACCACAGTAATCAAGTCAAAGATAAGCAGATTTATTTAAGATCATAAAATTCAGATTTTCTTATCTACTTTTCCTCAGCTGTTTAACCATGAACTATGCGTACCTACGGTAACCAAACCCAGGTTAAGTATCGTGAGCGCTGAAATCCAGTTGAGATAGTGATTTATTAACGCATAATAATAGGCTGTTGTAGAATTCTTAAGATTGCTGCAGCTTGAAGTCAGAAAGAACAGAACCGGTCCAGGCCTGGGTAGGAGCGATAGCGTTACTCTGTCTCCCCGTCCATCACGGTGACACTCGTGTGCGTCTGTGAGCTCTGCCCTGAGTGCTCAGCTGCCCCGTCACGTGAGCGTCGAAAAGCGTCAGTTGCTTGGCCTCACTTGTTGTAAAGGAAACGTGTTTGCCCTCACCTTTCCCTGTTTGTTAGCTGTCTGGTAGGTGGGGATTTTAAAGTGATGCCTGTATTAGAAATACACTTGTTAATGCAGTGACAAACCTTAGGTTATACTTGAAACAAATACACTCTCACACTCATGCGCACGCACCCACACACACACACACACACACACACACACACACGTGTCTCACACAACCATGTGATGGTCAGTTGGCAGCCCTAAAGGCTTGAGTGTGAACTCCACTAACAGGCCGTCCTTTCATGCCCTTGCTCAACCGTCTCTATGCTTTTCATTTCCATTCAGACAGACGCCTGGCTTTCATACTTTCATACTCCTATATATATATTATATTAGAATTTTTTTTCTTGCTCTTTAGGCTATACATGGAAAATAATCACAAGATTTATGTCCGAGATTACCAGCTGTCCACAAAGTAGCCGGTGTGTGCTTGCAGCGAATTCCAGGCGCTTTTTCCTGAGCGCTGTCACAGTTCCACTCTTTCTCAACTTTCAGCCCAAACGACACTCCTAGGACCGCGCAGAAATGTCGAGAATTCGAGAGTCATGTCCAGAATTCTTCACATACACTCCAACCTGGACGAGTTGTGTCAGTTTCTGTTTGTTTAAAGTATAGGCATCTCGGTTTAAAAAAAAAATAAATAAATACTTCCACTGAACTTTTAAACTAAATTCACATGAGGTATTTTAGTGACAAGTGTGTGACATCTGTCCAGTGCACAAGTTCATAGCATGAAGAAAGTCAAAATGTATTATCTGGGTGCATCTCTGAAGTTTTAAGCTTAAAGAATTTAGACATGTATGTAAAATATGTTTAAAATAATTGGCATTTTTAATCGACATCTGTTCATCTCGTTTTAAAATACTTCTCCAATTGTAATGTTGTACAATCGAGTATAAATACAATTCTGTCAAAAGGTGTACGCCCTTCCTGATTTAAAATGTTAAGTTTTAGTTTTTTTTGCCCATTTGTCACACTAAAGTTTTTTCCATTTGTGGATAATGACTCTCACCATGGTTTTCTTTAGATCATGGCATGATGTGTTCCTTCACTTTGTCACTTTATGGTTATATTGCTTCTTGGTTATATTAAAGCGATTTCTTAATTTAACAGGTCTGGCAGTTATTAGGGCTGGGTGTGAAAAGTGAAATTTAAAAATTGTTTTGAAACACAGTTTAATACTTTCACGCAGAGCCAGGCAGGTTGGACAGCAGTTTTCCCTTAATAAATTAAATCATTACTTAAAACTGCATTTGTTTATTTACTCAAATCATTTAAGTGATAAATATAAAAAAAAAACTTGTATTCTTAAAGTACTCCTTAAAAATCTCAATGATCATGATGCAAGTTAGTTTTTGTTCTCCGTCTGCCAATCTCTCCGACCACTATTTATTAGCGACGTTTAAAACCTCACATCAGATTTCTTAAAATGAAATATAATCATCATTTTACCAAGGAATTGTCCTTTTATTTGTAATAGTAATATAAATTGTATACATTTGTGCAGCAAGATTAACCTCACTATGGTCAAAGTCCCAAAAAGTGATTTTTTTATTTTGGGACAAAAGTTTGGGACTTGTGATGAACATTCAAAATTTTAAGTGAACTAATTTACGATTCCCGATCCTTGACGCACTGTCCTTTAAAATTGATCGACAACTTTTAGAAGAGACGCTTCTGTCTGTGGGTCTAGTACACACACCATCCACCAACAATGTGCACCACCTGTAAATTACAGGAACTCAACTGGGAGTTATTGCCACATCCCCCTGTATAGTCCTGACCTCGCTCCAAGCCATTTCCTCATGTTAGGGCTACTGGTTAAGTTTTGTATAATATTTCTCCATAGCACTTACACCACAAAACGTCGCACTTGCACTTCAGGATGATACACAATAGTGGCTTACGCACTGGGATTGTGGACGAACCGAGGAAAATAAATGCCTGTCTTGCAATTAATTATTTACAGTATCGTTTATTAAAAAATGCGAACGCCTAGTCTCAGGTCAGTAGTGAAGCTAAATAATGAACCGGCATAGTAGTGCAAGTGTAGAATCACACCACTTTCTTTCCTCAGCACCACTAATCAAGTATTTCCACAAAAAAAAAAGATGGAGCGTGGCTAATTTTGTTTAATTTAATATTTATATTTTCTCTTCCTTTTTTCATTCCCGCTTATCATGTGTGTCTCTGCTACTCCTCATTAAAATGAATGATTGTTGTAGATGACTGACCTTCCTAACAGATGTAGTTATTTGTATAATCCTGTGTCATGCATCCAAGTTAAATGCCTCACTAATACTGCATGTAGAGAGTGTGGAATGTCTGAATGTTGCCTAATCTCATGTGCCTTACTTCCAGATGACAAAGAAACCACAGAAACTGCACTGGGATAATTACTATGAGAGTGAACTGGTCAGTATTTGTGTGTTGATTATCGTGTGTGTTGGTGATGTAGGGTTGTGGATCACTGGCTTCCTCACACTCCTTTTCCCTTTTCCATAGCTATTATTTTGCACCAGAGACCTCCCTCACTCTGTGTGTGTGAGAGATTTGGATTACCCCCCCCCCCCCCCCCCCCCCCCCCTTTTTAAAAAGCAAACAGTTTCTTTTTTTGGTCACTGTGCTCTGTAGATCGTTTCAGACCGGACACATGTGACACCCGAAACAAGTATAAGCTGCATATCTAGTGTAGCTGCAGAGCGTTCACTCTGGGTCAGATCCTCGGCTATCTGGTAGCAAACACTGACAAGATTGAACAAGGGCTTGATAAGTAAGAATGCAAACACACTCTTATTTACATTGGGAGAGGTTTTTTTTTTTTTTTTTTTTTTTGCCAGCTCCACTTGTTGACTTAAAGTCACTTTTTGCCAGCTGTTTTAACCCTCCTGATAGAATTGACTTACTCCTGAACTTGACCTCTGACCTCAGACTGAGTATCTCCTCTGCTAAAGGTTAAATTGCATGTCAGCTTTTGGTGATAATGGGACCACAGGGTCTGGAGTTTAGTTCTGCAGACAAACAGTGACTAAAAAAAAAAAGCTTTGTGTTGGTGTGTCTGCCCTTTCGTTGTTCAGTAATTTCACACTTGTGAATGGAGACGCATAATGTTTATTTTAATCAGTTTTTCACTAACAGGTAAGTGATTTCATCACCCTTCGACTTTTCATTTGCAGTCTTGAGAAACCCGCGCCATGTGTGTCCTCGAGCGAGTTCCGAATGTTATTAATGTCAGTGGAAATAAAGACCCTGGTGAATTTTTCTCCTCCACGCCAAAACATTAATCCCCTGAATTGCAAGCAATTCCATAATAGCCGTCATGCCACTTTCGAGCTGAAACCGTAAAACACCTTCCTACATCCATGAGCATGTTGTGTTTGGAAAGCTCAGTGACAGTTAACACGAAAAATTACCCCTCGTGCAGTTCCTACACTGGAGACGTGAACACTAACAGGCTGGATTCAGGGCTAAGAATGGCACTGATTTATATTTCAAGGCTATTTGCATTTTCCTTCGCTCTGGTATGCTGTAATTATGAGATCAATGGCCAAGGTGGGAGATGAAGACCATTTCTCATTACAAAGTGCGCTCGTGTTTTTCATGAGCAGGTAGATTCTCTCCATGCCAGCGCAGGAATTCTGCTGTCAGCGACACTTTTCCCCTCTCTCCCTTTTAAGGCTCAATACCTCCCACACCGTTTACTATCAAAACCGGGAGGAAAGGGAGCGCTTACAGACATCCAAAAAAACCTGAGGTGTATCTTTATGACTAGTCCAAGCCTAACATGAACCAATCTCCATTCAGTGACTCCTACAGACTTGTCTGGGCTCAGAGCCATTACATTTCAAACTCTGCTAAACATGTGCTACTTCTAAAATGGCCCTGAATTCATTCTCATTTCTTATTTAGATTACCTGCTCCTTTTCGCCGTAGGCCCAGCACGCATCACATTGCTGCTCAGCTCCGCTTCATTCATTGGATTAAGTAATAAATCGCAGCTTTCCGTATTGCGTTTTACACATGAGCCAGATTTCCCACTGAAGCACTGAAAAATTTTCCACTGCATGAGCAGAACATACATGTGCTACCATTCACCAGGCTTGCTATTTCCGACCCAGGAAAATGCACGGTTTCAAATAAATTTCTTAATGATACGGTGTTTCGAGTCACGAGTAAAATCCACAACATTGCTGAGAAAGACATCAAGCAGCTCCGCATTCAAACGTGTGAATATTACTGATCATTACTGGCTGGTTTCTATCAGTAGTAGAGTTTCCATCCATCTGTTTAGTTTTTTGACAAATGTTTCATTGGGAATCTAAATATCTCTTGATTGAGTCGATACTCTTAACGTAATTATGATTTTTTCATTCTCTGCAAAAACAAACAAGCAAAAAAAAAATAAAAAATTCAATATACAAAGTTGGAAATAAGAAAATGCAAACAAATAAAAAGTGTTCTAAAAACAAACTGGAAGCATTTATCCAAAGGCAAAAGTTTTTACTTCCTTATATGAGTGGCGTTCAAGTCAAAGCGGGACTTTTGATTGCGCAGATGAAAGTAACAGTTATGAGAGTGGTGGTACCTTTATTTAACTCTATATTTCCCTTCTACATTAACACACTTACCCAGTGTTTCACTAGTGCTTGGATACCATCAGGGAAGAAATATTTCTCAGTATGCCGGAGCCATGACCAGACTGCAGTGGGCGCAGAGCCACCTTGGCCAGAATCGTCATTCACTTATTTTTTTCTTTTACACCATTCAAATGTTTTACTGCGCCTAAGGGTCTTAACAATGTACCAGGCTTGAAGTCTACTGTAAATGTCGATCATTTTTACGCTTTCTTTCACAAGAAACTTCATCAAAACAAGCCGTTCCATGCTTGCACTTACTGTACACGGTTGTGTGAAATTTTGCCTAACACATGACTTCAGGATGCGCTTGGATTCCTTCATGATCTTCTCATGAGACAACAAATCCCGGTTTGACTCGAACGACCCTCATAGAATTTATCCAGCATTAGTTGAAGAAAACGTATTTGCGTTTATAGGGGAAGTGGGAGCAGTCGGGTAAAAGAGAATAAGAAGTTGAAAAAAAATTACAAAATAATTCATATATAAACTTTAACTGAAGGGAAGACGGCCTTTATAGATCTACAGTACGCATGTACAGTACAAATGATTTTTTCCCCTTCTTTTTCCCTGTACATTTTAGGAAGGAGATTGTGTTATCACAACATATTCTAAACAGTGGTTTTCTATGAAAACCCTAAAACTAGTGACATTCTTCTAATTTACTTATCTTCAAATTGCAGTGCTTTTTTTAACTGCCTAATAGTGATGTCGCTTGAAACCCCATGTTCATAGAGAGCTTAGCAAAATGCAGAGACACACCCTAAGTTTTAGTTTTTCAAGAAAGAATTAAATTGATGAAATGATTCTAAAGCATGTTCCAGTCTTTCCAAGATTGTGTAACATCTCAGTCTGTCCACTAATAATATTTCGGTATCCATAGCGAATAAACACAATCCCACTCCTGTAGTTTACAGCAGTTTTAAATCTCTGAGCATTTGTGTAAAAAATAAATAAATAAATAAATAAATAAATATATTATAATAAATTAAATAAAAACATTTGGATGGAACGTTGGTGTTGGTGTGGGAGGCCCTGCTGGGTACACAAATGCAGCGTACATGTTGTGCATGCTCGAGTTGGAATGCAGCAGTGTGTAATGTGTGACGTTAAACTGCTCCTTCTGGAGGGGGAGAGACCTCACACTGTGGCAAAGTGTTTAATAACCGGTGACGTTTTGCTTCTTGAAACCAGCAGGACTGCTTCACAGTGGAAGGAGAGGATCTGAAGCACGACTTTGAGCGTCTGCAGCTGGCCATGGAGATGGTGGGGTTCCTGCCGGCAACACGAAAACAGTCAGTCTCACCTTCAAGCTCACAGTCGTCATTTTATTCATATTTTGTTCACATTGTATTCACATGTATATAGATCTGAACTAAACTGCTTGTCCCGTTTCTCTCTCTCTTGCAGAATCTTTTCCCTGCTCTCAGCCATTCTTCATTTAGGCAACATCCGGTATAAGAAGAAGACGTACCGGGACGACTCCATCGATATCTGCAATCCCGACGTCCTGCCCATCGTCTCAGAGCTGCTAGAGGTATAAAGACCGATGTGTTTATAGAGTTGGTTTTCACAACATTAAGACAAAATTATCCACCGAAGCAAGCCTGAGACTGGGCCGTTTATCACCTGCTTGCACTGTACACTGTTCTTTTTCTGCACACACACTCACTCCATCAGTGCTGCGTCAGCTCCTAAGTTTCATTAAAGCTGACCGAGAAGCTTTGGTGGTGAGCTATCACACACACTCACTCACTCATGCTTATTTCAGTATGGAGTCAAACCTGAGGGTCTTTCCTCAGAATTGTTGGCACCCGAGACAGACTCGCAATAACGCATGTGGAACACTGCTGTACGAATTGAGTCCAGAATAGCTGAAAACACTCATCCTGCACGATTTGTGATCACGCTGCATGAACGATCACAGACGAATCTCATATCTCACACACCAGACAAAATTTTTCACCTGGCAAGATCTCCGTATAAACACATCTCAAAAATCCATCTGTTTCAATAAAAATTAAACTCTAGATATCATGTGACATTGTGGCTCGGTCACTACTGCGTATGGAAAGAAGAAAAAAGTGATAAGGAGGAAAAACATGAAGGGTCGGTTGAGTTGATTATTATTTTAAATGCTTTAAAAAATCGTGGAATTAGGAGTGTCTCGGAGGGAACGTCTGAAGAATGAGAACTGGAAATAACTGAATCACAGATATAATCAGGATGTTGCTAAATGAAAAAAAAAAACTCGAAATAAAAAAAAAAACCTGCCCAAATTCTTTGCACGGCAATATTGGGAATCTTTTTTTTCCCCTTTTTAAAAGGTTTTTATAGCTTGGTTAAGATTTTAAACATTACAGTAAGTGAAATGTCTTTTTAATCACTTGCAGAAATGAACACACGTGAGCTCTGTCCTAAGCATGAATACTGCTACTTTACTGATATCAAAATTTAGCAGTTTAAGATGATTACCTAGCAGCGATCAGGAAGTGTCTATCCATGATCTATAGCGGACATCACTAAATAGCAGACCACTGTCTGCACCCGAGCCGAGTAAGTTCTTTCCAGGCCCTGGTGCTTTTCTGATTAACAAGATTAATCTACCGTAATCTTAAGTTTTTTTTTTTTTTTCTTTTTTCTTTTTTTCATTAAGGTTGTCGTGGGAATATGCGTCACTCAACAGAGCCAGTTAACATGGTTGGTTACAGTGCGCAGAAGATACAGATAATGCGACACAGCATGGCTTACTCCAACAAAAGGAAGCCATGAAGTCACCAATCAGCCTACATTGCATGTATTTGGCCCACAAAGCACTGGCTGAATGTGCAAACTGCATACACAGACCAGCAGCAGGACTCAAACCCCCAAACTCTAGAGGTGCACGGCGACAGTGGTAACTACTGCGCCATCCTGCCGCCGTCACATCTGTCAGAAAAAGAAGAAAGAAATTTATGCTAGTAAATCAGATTTAATCAGTTTGTCCACTGTCTTTGATGTGATTGGAGCGGAAAAAGCTTGGTGACTGATTAGCTAGTTAGTATCTAATTAAAAAAATTATATATTGAGATAAACCGGCCAATACATGTTAAGTTGATAGAGATCTGACAAATCCAAGTTGATTGTCGGGTCATCAAAGATTAGTGAACTTTTTTAATTCTGTCCATTTATGCATATTAAATAACATGATTTAGTGTAGGCTGGGCCCTGAGTAAATTGTCGCTTAAAGCTCCCAGAGGCTCATAAATTGTCCTGCACACAGAAACTCATTACTTACATTTTCCATGTAGTTCCATGTGTGGTTTTCAGGCAGCACCAAGTCGAAACCAGAGGCAACACGTGATGATCTTGGGGGGAAAAAAAGCAGAACGCCATAAAAGGAAAATAATATGGAGATGGAGCTTAGTTTATACAAACCTTTTTTTAAAAATAGAATTCTTGAAAGTTCTTTAAAAATGATATGTTTCCACATATTTATTGACCCCAAGATCATTACCAAGCTTCCACTGTAAAACCAGTCCTGTTCTTTCTCACGTCAGAGGGAAATATGCCGAATCTTGTGTCCGTTATTTGCACCGTATGTTACAAATGCACTCTGTAAAGATAAGGCTGACAACACCTGGAGTATTTAAAACTGACTTACTGCACTTTTGTAAAAGATGGAGGTCAGATCGTTTTAGGAGCCGTTGAAACAGAAATTCAGAACAGTGCTGCGTTCAAATGGTAATCACTCTGAGATTTGAATCTCATGTATTAGGCCTGTAGGAATTTATAGTTATACTGCTTTTGTAAGTCAGCAAAATGGTGCATTTGGGATGAGTGATGTCATTATTAAACACTAGGGCATATGATTTAATGGCAAAAAAAACATCCCAACCAGTAGCTTGTGCATCTTATATCCTAGTGTAAGATATATATATATATATATAATGTATACTGTATTTCGGTATAGCCAGTGGAAGGAAATGCTGATGCCTGCTGCCTCGCTTGACTTTTTGTGTCTGAGTGCTAAGGAGTTTACAGATTTATAGGGTGACATTCACTTGAATAAAGGAGGAAGGTGTTTTCTAAAGTGTCGATTAACAATGAACTTGTTCATATTACATTGTAAAATGTCTGGCTGCCAGTTAAGTGTAAATTGACCAGGTAATGAAATATCCCCATAGTTCTGTTTACTGCCATGTAAAGTACAAGACTATAAGTGCAGTTTGGAAAAAGACAGACAGCTTAACATTAAAAAATAAATTAAATAAATAACTTGTATTTTCAACACAAAGGTATTTGTGACATAAGCAGGCACAGTGTACAGTGAAATCGCTGTCAGGAAGCTAGGGTTATAACCTGAACCTCTGAGCCACGCTATAAAAATACACAGGTCTCGCTGTACATTTATTCCGTCTAAACAACCTCTCACTGTGAATTCATTTAAAAACACAAGAGAATAATCATGATGCTCTGCATTCCAGGTGAAAGAGGAAATGTTATTCGAAGCCCTGACGACACGCAAGACGGTGACGGTGGGAGAAAAGCTGATCGTGCCCTACAAACTGGCCGAGGTAAGAACCAAATCGGCATAGGCATTTACACACATCGACACATTTGTTGCCACCCTTTTATTTAAGAGAGGAAAACCCCACAATTGTCCCTGAAATAACAAAGTTGATGCAAGTAATAATAAAATATAATCATTTAATGGACAACGCCTAATGAAAATTAGACTTTTGCTTTTGGATTCAATAGAATAACTAAAAAAAACTAAACAATTAAAAAAAATGTAACTGGCCTGGACTAATCATTTAGTACCCGGGAAAAGATTCAAATAATTTGGCCACAGTGACGCGTTAAATCAAAGTGTGTCCTAAAATTCGCAACTGTCTATTTAAATGGTAAAAATTGATCACTCTGCTCTTTGGTATGATGGTGTGTACCACACTGAGCATGGACCAAAAAAAGTTATCTAGAAGCATGAGAAAGGGTAAAGGCTGTAAGACCACCTTTCAAGGGATTTAATCCTCCTTTGACTATACAGTAGTTGCAAATATTATTTAGAATATTATAGTCCGTGGGTTGTAGCCAACATAAACTAATGTCGAATTGACCAGAAGGATAATAAAAATGCTAACCAAAGAGCTGAGGATGTCCAAAGGAATTTAAGGTGAACTGAGAGGTCACGATACATCAGGGTCAGAACACATCATCCATCCCTGTTTGAGAAAAAGTGGTCTTAATGAAAGACGACCCAGGAGAACTCCACCGTTGAAAGCCAATCATAAAAAAATAAATAATAAAAAAAGCCATGCTAGAATTTATCAAAGTACATGTAGGCTTCATGTCTTTGAGAAAGATGAGACAAAACTGGAGCTTTTTGGCAAGTCACATTAGTTGTTTGGTCAAAGGCACAAAAAGCCTTTTTACAGAAAGGGACACTACACCGACTGTGAAACTTGTCGCTGCCGAGCAGCTTTACTGAGTCTCAGTTGCTGGTCCCAAATCCTCCAACGGAATCATGACCCGAAAAAAAAACAACTTAGAACACTCAGGTATAGATAAAAAACAAAAGAAATAGACTATTCTGAAGTAGACTTCCACAAGGCCCTGATCTAAATCCTTCTGAACATTTGTGGAAAGAGCTGAAACATGCAGTCTGGAGAAGGTAGCCTTCAAACCTGAGACAGCTGGAGGACTTTGCTCATGAGAAGTGGACCAAAATACGTATCAACAGGTACAGAAGTCTCATTGAGGGATACAGAAATCACAGTGATTGCCTCAGAAAGTTGTGAAATTTGTTCAGGACACTTTCCATGGTGTGCTATTTTTTATTTTATTTATTTATTTATTTATTTTTACAGTTATTCAAAGCAATGTCTGATTTGCATTAGTCCCTGTTCATTGAATTATTATTTATTATTACTTTTGTTGGTTTAAAGTTATTCCAGTGACCACTGTGGGTTTTCCCTTCTGTAATTGAAGGGTATCTACAGTACAAATTCGTCCATGTGTGCATGCAGCCGAATTCGTCATCATAAAATTGTACACTTGGCGGTTTTTACACCCCTTTTCTCATCCACAGCACAGCCAAGCTCAGAGTTACAGCGTATTAGCATCAGAATCGTGTCTCGTCGTACGCGGAAAATACAGATCTCATTCCTTTTTTAGGAATTCTTCTTCTCTCAGTTTTTCGTGATGCAACTCTGTCGTTACCAGCCGTGACCGTGACTTTTACACACAGCTGCTGAAATGAATTCAAGGCGTAACAGCTGCAACGTTATTTAAACTATTATTCTAAGAGACCAGCAATTATTCCTGATTTCTGACAGGTTGTTTATTAACTTTGTGCATCGCTTGGGTAAAAATGCTAGATGAGACTGACATTATGAACTTAAAGAGAAGTGCGTAATTATGAAGATGTCTGCGTAATGCATAACAGTGACCTCCTCCGAGGCGCTTGAGTGACGCGGCTCGAGTGCTTCGATGTATACAGAGATCAAGGAATGCTTATACAAGGATGACTTTCCATCCAAATGAATAATAAGCAAAAAATGGACAGTGTATACAAGTTGTGTAAAAGCTCCCACTTTCTCCTGTTTAGACAGGTTGTGTTCTCAGTATGCATAAGTCTGTTATTTTGCTATAAAATGTGTCAATCAGCCAAATAATTTAACTTGTGGAGTTTTTTTTTTTTTTTTTTTTTTTTGGCCACATTATCTTATTCAGTATTCAGTCTTTTGAATTCTTACATTCTCTAAGGTTTTTCGAATAATGGTTGACATTGCAGCTGCCTTCATCTTATTGCCACATTATGTGTATGAAGCTAGACCTGCCCAACTGAAGCAACTCCAGATCAGAAAAACACTGACTCTTGAGCACAATGTGTGTTTGTGCTTCCCTTATTACCCTGAAATTACCCTTTTTTTTTTTTTGGCTTACATTGCTCCAAAGTCTAATCTTTATGCTTTCTAGCAATTTAAGGCCTTTTTTTCTGATTAGTCTCACCAACAAGTGGACACACAGCTGTTCAGTCCCAATCCTGAGAGTTCTAATCACACTGTGTGTGTATGAAAATGCTCTTGCTTTCACTATTAAAGATTTTATTTTATTTTTTTTTGGTTTTTACCATGCAACATCACAAGGGTTCTCAAACCAGTTAAAGTAATTTCTGATTTCCTTAGTTGTTTACTTTGCTTGATGCAGCCCAAATGATTTGACCCTTTCTGAAATGTTGACTGAATAGTAAGCCCTATAAGGCTGTAAGTAGTGAGGGCTTCTAAATAATGAAATAAAAGTGATTTTAGCAGTCAGTATGAAGAAAGTATACTGGTGAATGAGTGATTTCTTGTACATTGCCTTGCATAAGTATTTGTTTTTCCTGCTTAGTTGCATCGCAGTCTTTTATTAAGTTGGATTTCTTTTCTTCATCTTTTTTTTAAATGTAGAAGTGGGAGAATTTTGTCTTATAGTTTGTTCCACAATACAGCCTTCAAAGTGGCAGATATGTTGTGTAAATTTAAAAGGAACAAACTTGGCAGCTTGGTAGTGCTGCCTCTCTAGGCCCATTACAGAGACCCTAAGTGTTTGAGCCTCCACTGCTTTAACATAAGTAATAACAAATGTTTCACACTGTTAAATCACTATAAATGCGTTGAGTATTGTGTCATTCTTAAAAAAAGAAAACATAATTGTTATAAAGTGCTGGGGTGTGTATAATGTATATACGGAGATAAAACACTTTAGGTTGTATTGTATTTATAGGAAATTGAAGGGTCATTGATCGTTTTCTTACAACACTGTGCACTCAAGCACTTTATACATTCTGATGCACCGTAACAGAATGATTAGGACTACCTCAAAGTAGGTTAGGTTTTAGCTTCTGGGGTTCTCTAGAACAAGTTTAAACAATTTTAATTAATGCTGCTATTAAAATACACAAATGGCACATTCCAGTTAATGTAGAGACACGTGCAAAATCACAGATGGCTGACTTCCTGCCTAATGCACACTTTCCATCAGGAACCTAACACCAGGGCTGTTAAACACTCTTTAATTGACAGCTTTATCTTCCAATCAGTGCTTTCCCTTAATATCAGTCAGTCTTGTAGCTTGGCAAATGTGTTTTACAGTAAAAAGGAAAAAAAAAAAAAACACTTGAGTTGTCTGTGCAATGTAATAAATGAAATAATACACTATAGATGACTCATTTGTGCAAGCACTAAAAGGGCACATTGTGAGGAATCGTATAAAATGTCACATGTAAAGCATACATGAATACGTTTTTAAATATATATATATATATATATGGATGATTACTCGTCTAGTATAAAGCTGGTTAAAATTGGTGAAGGAGAAATGTATAAAATCCATAAAATGCAATGATCTGATTGCGTTCTGTTTTTAATTGACGTATGAAGTAAATGTTTTCACCAATTTAATTGAAATAATCCCAAAGAGGAGTCCATACAGTACAGTATGTGTCAAAAATATTGCTGACGTGTTTCGTAAGTTAAGTTCTTACATGTGGCAAAAAAAGGTGAAAGTGATGGAAAGCAATAGGTTTATTGATGGAGTATGATAAAATTACCGTAAAAGTATAATTGATAACAGTTTAAAGTAATTAAATGTATAAAATAAAATAGAAAATGAGAAGCAAATATATATATATTTGCTAGATAGATAGATGTGTGTGTTAGAGGATGATAAAAAATATCTATTTGCTAAAAATCATTTACATATAGGACAACATGCAAATTAGAAGATTTCTTGAATTTTAGTATGACTTTTTTTTTCTTTAAAAAAATATTGAAATAGCGTCCCAAAAACTGCATATTTATTCAAGCAAATATGTAAAGTTTTTTTTTTTGTTATTGTTTTATTTTGAAAGGCCCCTGTTAGACCACTTTTGCAGGTGTTTTTTTTTTTTGTTTTTTTTTGTAGTGACCGTTGACTAAAGCCGCAGATTTTGCATCAACTCATCTTCAGGGAAATAGGCACATGCCAACGGTGCAAATAAGTCATTTACACAAATCAGATCCCTGCCTGCCGCAGACTCGCACCAGATTGGATTGGCAGAAGCTGTGCCACGTCGAAGAGCATTAAAGCGCCTAATAATGTTAATCATGCCTCAGGGAAGATCACAGACATGATGAATCACACTCTGTAATCACACTGATGTATCTACTTAACATTAACCTCTTCTCACAATCACCTACATATTGTGTGGTTTCCTTTTTTTTTTTTTAAGTACAAGTTCAGTTAAAGTTAAGGTAATTGTATTAAAAATACATTTAGCATTAATTAAGTCACACTGAGAAACACAGACAGATGTAATTAATGTACATTAAAGCAAGTGGACAGTTTTCATGAATTTGCTATTAGGAATGGGAGTGACCAGGGACCAAAAAGAACTGAAAGAACTGCAGGCTTCACTTCCCTTAGTTAAGGTCAGCATTCATGATTTAAAAATAAAAGAGAGACTTGGGCAAAAATGGCATCAATGGTAGATTTCCAGCGAAAGCCACTGCTGACAAAAAAAAGGCTCGTCTCACATTCTTAATTGGTTTATGCCACAGGACAATGATCTGAAACACACCAGCAAGTCCATTTCTGAATGGTTAAAAAATGACAAAGTTAAAGTTTTTGCTGTGGCCTAGTCAAAGTCTGGACTTAAATCCGATTGAGATCCTTAAACAGGCCATTCATGTTTAAAAACCCTTCAATGTGGTTATATCAAAACAATTCTGCAGCAAAGAGTGTGCCAAAATTCCTATGTGAAAAACCTAATGCCAGTTATTATATACACTTGCCAAGAGTGGCACAACCAGTTATTAGGTTTAGTTTTTTACATTGTCAGTTTTTTTGTCCCTCTAATAAATGAAATATTCTGCATTTTGTATTTGAGTTATCTTTGTGTAATTAAAAAAATTATTCGATCTAATTATTTAAGTGTGAGACATATGCAAAAAAAAAAAAATCCAGAAAGGAAAGCCGCTATTACTTTTTCATGGCACTTTAAAACTCCTTAATAATCGTATGCCTACTTAAATAGCCATCTTCTGAACTTTATAAATTAGGCATTTTTTCAGAGAAGGATGGAGATTGTTGGTCAGTTTATCAAATTAAATCGCTAAACATTCCTGTTAGACTTATAAAAAGATGGACAGAAATGTTTTGGCTCTAAACTGCCATCTAGTGGACATCACCTTTCACCCTTTTAGATGTCCGTAAGATACGTGAGCGATTATGCAAACTTTTTGGATTGATTTCTTTATTTTGAAGGGACAGGATATCTTTCATTAAGAATCTGTTCATGTGGACATTTGTCTGAGATTATACAAACATTTCATTTACAACTGTAAACTACAACAAGTAAGTCCTTGGGCATGTGTGCTTAGTATGGATGTTTTTTTTTGTTTTCTAAAGTAATCCCAAAATGAGGCAGACATCATCATCATACACTGTTTAACTGGCAGCTTTCTGCTGTTGTGTTTCAGGCCGGGACTGTGCGTGACTCCATGGCTAAATCTCTGTACAGTGCTCTGTTCGACTGGATCGTGTTCAGAATCAATCACGCCCTGCTCAACCACCGAGAGCTAGAGGAGTCGGCCAAGGTAAGACCGGTTTCATTCAGACGATTAGAGAAACGGAAATATTTCAGCTCTAATGGATCGCGATCTGGTGATTTATCTGCTGTGTCACTCTGCAGTGCTGTTTACCGGAGAGTGCTGGTTTATTCTGTAAATAATAGATGCAGGCATTATGTAAGGTATATATCCTTACAGTACAGATATTTCAGGGGAAATATGACTCACTTTCTTCTCAGATATTATCTATCGGCGTCCTCGACATCTTTGGCTTCGAAGACTACGAAAATAACAGCTTCGAACAGTTCTGCATCAACTTCGCCAACGAGAGACTGCAGCATTACTTCAACCAGCACATCTTTAAGCTGGAGCAGGTAAAAGCTATGATCTTTCTTATCAGCAGGTCCAACCCCTTACACATGTCAATGTTAAAATCTAGAGTTGTTCTTGCTGAAAACAGAATGAAAATAAAGGCTTAAACACCACTCGAGTTAATCACAAACCTACTTACATTACAACTTGCATTTTAATCCAATTCTTTATTGATAAAACGTCATGCACTGAGATAATAACTTTTCATGCATGATTTAAAAGCTAAACACAACCAGTCAAAGGTTTGGGGACACCTTTTAATCCCATTGGATTTCCTGATTTTTATTTCTTTCTACACTGTAAAACAATGCTGAAGGCGTCCAAAATATACAATAATCTCCTTTGAACAGTTAATATTGAGATGTATCTGCTACTTGCACTCTGTAAATCCTTCATAACGCCTCCAATCTGAGGTGCTGTTTGTTAATTGGTGGTTTCTGAGGCTGGTAGATCTAAATACACTTCTCCTCTGCAGCAAAGGTAAGTTTAGGTCTTGTTTTCCTGTGATGGTCTTCATGAGAGACAGTTTTATCATCATCCATCAAGCTTGATGGGTTTTGCAAGTGCACTTGACACACAATACTGTTCTTGCAAGAACTATTCCAGAACATCTGACCCTCGTGTCATAAAATAACAGCTGACACTTGTTGTTAGATAGTTAGTTAGTTTGTTAATTACCCTAATTAGTTAATAAAATCTTTAGTATTGCTTTAGAATGTATTAAAAAAACACAACAAAAAAACATTAAATTAGAAGGTTTGTCCAAACTTTTGACTGGTGCCTTACTATAAACAGTGTTGCAGTTTCCTATCATGCATAGTTGCTTAGTGTATAATTAGGTCAGTAAAGATCTGAGTTTTAACGTATACTTGGTTTTTATAATATATTTACAGCATATATTCGATTGTTAAATAACGTTTCCCTCTGCTGAGAGAAAAGCTTTATACTGTAAGTTCATCTAAATGTGTATATTTACAGACTTAAACTAATTAGAAATGTACTAACCAGTGTTTGCTGTACAGTATTTGTGTACTACCCAAAATGTTGTTGCCTACAAACTCAGCGTAGTGTAAACATGATAAATATGGGTTAATCTCCAAACTTTCCAACAAATTAATAAAACAAAATCCAGGAGATCTCTTAAATGCTTGAAGTTGCATCATAAAAAACTTGTAGTTATACAGCTATGTTTAATAGTAAAATTAAGAACATTTCCACACACACAAAATGTGATGAGAACTCTCAGGACAAAACAGCTTTGTGTTCATAAGAAAACCACTTGTTAGTAAGACGAATCAGGAAGAAAGATTCAATTTGATTGTGAACAAGATCAGACTTCAATAGAATAGGGTCATGTGGTATGATGAGTTCAGATTGACCCTATTTCAGAGCGATGGGCGCGTGTCAGGGTAAGAAGGGAAGCGTATGAAGCGATGCACCCATCATGCATAGGGCCCACTGTACAAGCCCTGGAGGCAGCGTTATGATCTGGAGATGTTTCATTCGCTCAGGACTCAGCAAAGTTATGTGGCAATAAAATTAAGTCAGCTGATGACCTGAATGTACTGAATGACCAGGTTATGAAGTTTTTCTTCCCTGATTGCACGGCCATATTCCATTTCAGATTGCAAAAAAAGTGGCTCTGGGAGCACGAGGAATCATTTTTACACATGAACTGGCCACCAAAGTCGAAATAATCAAACTTAAAGGCGTTTAAATTTAATCTTTTATCATAGTATATTATAGTGCATATTTTAATATTTTAGTATATTATAAAGTATAGTAAGCTTGTCTTTATCATTGCATTATTTTGTCTAGAGTTTTTTTTTTCTTTTCAGAGGACTGTATTACTATCAGACACTATTTGTATCCTGAGCAGTTAGTCAGCAAGTTACTTGGCATATATATATATATATATATATATATAATTTTATTTTATTTATTTATTTATTTATTTATTTTTGCCGCGAGTGGTGATACTGTGTGCTGAACGGTTTACTTAGTGGTTTGTCTTTATTACAGGGATTGTTATGGTAAACAAACTGACTGACTGTAGTGAGATGACTAAATAAACCAGTCTCAAAGACATACAAAGACACTTTAAATAAAGAAAAAGAAAAGCCCTATTGTAGTCCTGTGGATCAACATTCATTTGGTGTGTGTGTCTGCGGTACCTACAGCCCCCACAGCTCATCATTTTAATCACCGCCTGTCAGAGTGCTGCCTTTGTGACTCACCTTTTAATGTCCGTGTAAGGTTCAGGCTTTTATTTAGACCGAGAGAAAGAGGACACATAACTGTCACAACCTGATATTGTTTCTGCACGCTGACCTGGTCTTGAAGTTGTGATCACAAACAGCTTCTTTTAAAGTGATATCTTTCAGAAAACTTTAGGCAGGTTTAAATTCTGATTATGTATTAACATTATATATACAATGTTAAGAATATATTCTTTTTAATGATTTGTAGCATATACTTTATTTATATTCCTTTTACACATGCACTTACTCCCTATTAACTATCACTAAATATAAAAGTTATATATAATAAATATCAATAATATTTATAGATGGTTAAAAGAAAAGAGGATGAACATAAACACTAGCTGGAGTGGATTAAGGAACATGATGTAGTGCACTTTCTGGAAAACTCTCAATCTGATATTTAACAAGGACATTGACTCTTTTTGATTAAAATATTAGAAAACCATTTAGGGGTGTATGATATAATTACTAAAATATTGAGACATTTCCATGATGCTTAATATTTAGGTTTTGTTAATAAATGGCAAATTTTAATGGTATTGTATTTTTAAATAAGAAAGTTAAGGGTTTCAGTAATCACAAGCTTGGATCCCAAGGATGATACAAAGCCGAGCACTTACAGGATACTGACCACGGTGTTATTATAGATAATCTTTTAGTAAAGCTCTTTAAATATGTTCATCTTTAAGCGTACTTCACTCCTAATGCGGCATTCGTTTGGGACTAAAGCGATGTTGAGTCTCGCGCTGCTGCTGCTCTGAAGAGATCGGAGTGAGTCTTTTAGTCTTCTGAAGTGCGCAGTGCTGGTTTAAGTGCCAGATCAGATTCACCTCGCCTCACTGGTTGCTTCCATTATTTAATCAAGCTGCAGAAATCGCCGCTAGCAGTCCACAAAAGAGCAGCTCTCTCATGCAAGGTGCCATCCTGTTACGAGCCACAGACGGCTGGCATCAAAAGGTGAGGGATCTGATTGCGATTAGATTAGATTACACTAATGCACCGCTTTCACAGTTCTAATACAAAGGCACATTTAGGACGCGGCAATTCCAAATCACATTATGTTTAAAGGTGTGTTTTCCCTGAAAAAGCACAAATTTAGTCTATTTGTGGGCTAATGAGGCCTGGGCTGGTTTCATACTTGGCACAATTACCTCAGGACAGAAGTTGAAAAGAACATCATCACAGGGTTGTTTTTCCACGCTGGCGAATACCTAAATTGATCAGACTTTTTTATATGCATATAGATATAAAGGATAAAAGTTGGCTTGAGGCTGAAAGTCGCATGCATACACACTGTACAATCAGGAAAGTGTTAAAGATGTTTGAATCTTTTTTTTAACCAAATGATTTGGTAAAGGACCTGAGCATATTAATCCACGTTTATTTCCTTACTGATGTTCACACGAACAGATATCAGTGGAGTAAACAGGTGACAATAAGGCTTGTGTGTAATGTCTGAGTGATTTTATCTGCAGGGATGAGTCTATCTAAGCATTTCACTGCATATCGTACTGTGTATGAGTGTGTATGTAACCAAATAAAATTTGAATTTGAATCTGTGGTAGATGATGCTGGTAATTAAAGTGAGGACTCATTTTCCTAGTGCAAGAGTACAGTTCTTTTAAAATGTGACATCAATGTAGGTTAGGTCATAAATGTAGAAGTATTTTGTATGTATTCAGGGCATCTGTGTATACTTTCAGCAATAATATAGATGTTAAAATGTTAAAACTTTCCCTGTGGTTGAAATTCATGCAGAAGAAAAGCATATACAGTACCATGAACATGTGTAGATTTCACAATTTCAGAGGGGCTGAAAAGAATGTATGCACACTTCAGTGTGGAAAAATATATGCATAAGAATGTTTTGCTAAATTACTAAAACATCAAATTGTATCCAATCACATTAGATGCTCAAAGTGGTCACCATTAACATCCAGGCACTTTTGATTTTGGTGAACTGCTATGTGAGTGTACACAGGGATTGCTTTGTATGATACAGTGGAACCTCAGATCACGAGCATAATTCGTTCCAGAAATGGGCTCGTATTACAAAACACTCGTAAACCAAATTAAATTTTCCCATTAGAAATAATCGAAACTCAAATTATTCGTCTACAGCCCAAAAAAATAAATACATAAAAATAATTACTACAAAATATAAAATACAAATAAAACAAATTGACCTGCACTTTACCTTAAAAAAAAAGTAAAAATAAATCCCGACAAATAAGTGTTTCCGTTTGTGCACGCAGGCGCTGTGTGCGCGCACGCACATTATACACACACACACACACACACACACACACACACACACACACACACACACACACTCACTCTGCCTTACACAGAAACTGTGGTTTGATTCTCAGCTTTGATCTTGATTCCTGTCATGGAGTTTTCATGTTCTCCCCGTCCTTGGTGGGCCGGTTTCCTCCCACAGTCTAAAGACCTGCAGATGGGCCTAATTGCCGTTCCCAAATTGCCCGTTTTGTGTGGGGGTGTGCCCTGCAATGGATTGGCCACCCAGTCCAGTGTGTACCCCGCCTCGTGCCCCAAGTCCCTGGGGATAGGCTCCAGGTCCCCTGTGACCCAGAATACATGATAATGCGGTGTAGACGGTGAGTGAGTGCAGCTAGTGTACAAATTTAACAGTACCACTTCAAAAGGATTTGTGTTGCTCGAAAGTAAAGTGTACCTCCGCCATTTTATTTGGCTCTCTTATGGCGGTCAGATGACAGCATCAACAATAATGACAACTTCAGACATCTTTAGTGGAAACACAATACTAAACGTTGCTGCTAATTCGAGTTTTAGAAAAGGCCGTAGATGATGACTGTTGAGGTGTGCATGCATTTTTTTGGGCCCCTCTGTACACTGTATGGGACAAAAGTATATAGTATGTACACTTGACCTTTGAGTCAATTTTATTTGTATAGTACTTTAAACAATTGTCATTGTCACAAAGCAGCTTTACAATCAAACCGTTGTACAGTATGTGAATTGTTGCCACAAAGTTGGAAGTGCCAAGTTAAGGTTCAGCGTAGATTGTATTTGTGTGCCACAGCATTACAGTTATTGCGACTACAGCAAGTGGCTCCAAACCTGTTCTAGCAAGGCAGTTCCCCTGACCTCTAGAAGGACATGGTTTGTCAGGGTTGGACTGCTGAGGACACCTCACCAATATAATGTATTATACATTATAAAAGAGAACAGACCATATGTGGAGTTTTTACAGACAACCACCATGTCTTTTTCATCGTAATAAATTAGAAGAAAAAGAAAACTTTGAGGATTAGGGTCTTGATTGTTCAAGTAAATCCCCCACAGGGGCCAACATCTACCAGATTACATCAGCTTTGTTTTGCCACATGTAAGCTCTTCCAAAGGAAGAAGACTAGCCACTACAGTCGGTACATGAGAGGATGACCATAAAATAAGTATACATTTCTTTGCCAGATAAATGATGAAATAAAAAAAAAAAAATTTTTTTGTTTGTATTTGAAGATCTTTAGTTTTATCTAAAGACCACAACATGCTTTTGCACTCCATGGTAAAACTGAAGGGAAATACTGTGACGACCTCAACCAATCACGTGACTCAATGACATGGCTCACTCCGCAGATGGACGTTATTCATGTGCATGCTTTATATAAACTATTGTTTTGTAATTAGTATCCGCTCTTTATATTTGTCTCATGCACAAGTTCTTGGTTAGTTTAGGAAAAGTTTATTTGAACGTCCTAGGAAGGGGAAAAGTACCTCATGGTGCACCACCCATTTGTTCTTAGACAAACACTTGGGCATGTGACATCCTCTGCCAAGTTCCACACTTTAATTGCACAAAGAAATGAAAAATAGTGGATTCAAGTGTCAGGAATGAGTTGGCGTCTGAGTGCCTGCTGAACTCATAAAGGGTTATGAGCTTTTTCCATCTCACAGAGGTTTAAGAACAGTCGTAGTGTTACCTCAGGATGTAGCATGCCTTGTGCATTTAAAAGAAATAATAAATAAATAAAATTGTAGTAGCATGAGTGGAAGCAGTAGTGGTTTAATAGATGCGTCAGTAGTATTAGTAATAATGATCCCGCTGCATGCTGCTTGAATCGCGAGCGCTCGGGCTCTCGTCTGTTCCTCCGCTACGCCTGGCATCCGTACCATCTGCCGCCCATAAATCCAAACACACTGGAGTGGCTCTTGGAAAAGGCGGACATGCCGCACACGCTCTCATTATACCATTAATGGCAGTTTTTTAAACTTTTTTTTTTTTTTTTTTTTTTCACTACGCCATTTATGGCCATGTTGTAAATGGGGTTTTATTTGCTTTCATTTGGAAGCTGTTCGGGCTCATTCCTCTCGCCAGCCAAAAGAAAGCTGTTCAAGAAAAGAAGTTGCATTAGTTCATTAGTGGCTGTGTTATGTAGTAGTATCATTAGTCATGGTGTTTCATAGTATTTTCTTAACGTATTTCAGTGGAAAGGATTGTAGTTATTTTCTATTTGTTTTGATTGATTGTTAATTGTGGAATTTCCCTACATGAGCAGTAATCTAATTTTCTGCTCTGGCCTTTAACAAGGCTGAAAGCAGGACTTTAGCAAGGCTGAAAGATGCTACTGATTTTTAAGAAACTTTACCTGATTACGCATTTACATTCTCTAAAATCCACAGAAAGGGCAAAAAAAAAAAAAGCAAAACGTTAAGCATGCCTTTCATATTAATAAACTGCAAAGACCACAGTCAGACTCTGGGAGCGCGTCTTCATTCACGATCATGAAAACACTTTGGTGGCCTGTTGTTTTGTTGCTCTGGCGGCTGTCCGGAGATGAAAAAAATTCCTCTGCCTGGGTGGGGTCACATAGAAGCATAACATACGACATCGTAATAAAAACAGTATAATTCTTCGTTTGTATGAACTAATCTGTTTACATAAAGAAGAAAATGAAAAACTAGCAGGGCAGCACAGTGTTTTTTTGTTTGTTTGTTTTTTTTCAGTTCAAACGTGTGCGTGTTTAAAAGCCGTGTTAATGTTATCGTGTTTCTCCCCTCAGGAAGAGTACAGGGCAGAGGGCATCACCTGGCATAACATAGATTACATCGACAACACGGGCTGCATCAACCTCATCAGCAAGAAACCCACGGCGCTGCTTCACCTACTGGACGAGGAGTGCAAGTGAGTGACTGAGAGAGAGAGCTTCTTCATTCTTCTGAACGAGGGTGGCGCACGTCAGGACCCGACAATGCGCCTGGTTCACATCAGTTACATTTTGAATGCTAAGCCAACGTTTTGCTCATTAATAAGTAAAAAGGGTCGTTATTATTTTTTTTTGCACCACTATTTTTATTGATCCACGATCGAGGAAAACTCCTGAAATAGCTTGAAAATCAGACCTGGTGGTTTACATAGTTCAGCTCTCTTGGCACGTTCTTCATCTTCCTGTAGCTGTTAAAGTTTTGGCAGCAGCTCTCATTCCCCTTAAGGCTAAAAGAACATGGCATGTTTATCATATTCCTGCATTTCTTTCCTCTTTCTTTCTGTCTTTCTCCCTCTGACCTTCAGTCTCCTTTCACAATGAGCCTCACTGTGTGTATCAGTGTCATAACACTCAGCTCAGCCATATTCATTTGAAACCGTGTCTGATGTTGCTTCTTGAATTTCATTTCTTTCATAACGTCGAGCTGATTGAATCTTTTTTTTTTTTTTTTGCATTGTTGTTTTTCTTGCCGTGTTATTCATTTTGTTTAAGAGACAGAATAATTTTCTTTGTTTTAATATTATGACAAAGCTGCACTTACTGGTAGTTCGTGACTAGTGACTCTCTAGCTGTGATATGATCAAGTTCATTGCAGGAGTCGATGGTTTCAGTCAAAATGCTTCAAGCTTTGAACATGATCAAGAACTTCAAAGCAAAGCGAAGCCTCAGTTTGGTCTTTTATGTACTGTACAGTAGTTCCCTCGCCAACTTTGCAGTTTAATTTTATGTATAGTATGTTTTATATAATTCTTTTTTTTTAAGCACATTCAGTTGTTCAATGGCCAGATGACACGTGTCTTTCTTGGAAGACTTACATTTTTAAAATATTTTTTACAAGCAGCTAATTCACATTCAACTTCCACTTTGTAAATCCCAGTGCATTTTGTGTTTTTCAGTTTGTGTTAATTTCCTATGAGTATCGTCAGGTTCGAGAGAAGTCGCCCACATTAAAGACATTGTAAATTTCTGTCTGCTTATTTCATTGACTTTGTCTGTTCCATGTTCAGCTTCCCACAGGCCACTAACCAGACATTGCTGGACAAGTTCAAGCGGCAGCATGAAGGGAACAGCTACATCGAGTTTCCTGCCGTCATGGAGCCAGCGTTTATCATCAGACACTACGCTGGAAAGGTCAAGTACGGTGTGAAGGTGAGAGCCGTGCTCATTTACTGTACACCAGGAGGTTCACCAGGCTGTTTGTTTATTTAAAATAATTATAAGTAAAATATAGCTGGCAATAGCTTGCATATGGTAAAGAAGAGACTTTATACTTCTGTAATCATTAACTTGGTTCATATGCTCACCTGTATGTCTTTTGTACATACAAAGTTTTTTACAAAGGGTTATTCATTAAACAAAAAAAGGGGGGAAAAACTTCTCCTGGTTTTCCAAACATGGAAAGAGTCTCAAATCTAAAATAATATGGAAAAATATTCAGTAATTTAAGAAAATCAGGAAGTATTGTACTCGAAACAGACCTGTTGTTTGACTGTGTGATAGATTTATCACTTGTGCATTAATTGTAAATTGACCAAAAGTTTACGACAGTACTCAACAACGTTTCAGAACTGTACACAAAACTAGTTTGTTTAGTGCATATTGCCTCTTTTATAACATTAATTTCAGAGAACATGCACAATCAATGTTCCAAGCAACTTTAGAACACCAGCGAACGTTGTCCGATCTTAACAGCTACCTGTAATGTTCTGCACAAACCAAGATCGACTACCATCATTCGTTGACCTGGGGGAGACGATGTGTTAGACACACACAACAGTGTGCTTATATCCGGGATGCACTTAAGGAAATAATTACCAGAATTTCAAAGAGTGCGCAAAGCATATCATAACTCTTTATAATGCTCAAGGAAACTCAAAGAAGCAGTAAAGTAATCCCAGACGTGTAGAGAAGATCACACACGTTTTTATGCTCTACCCAGATCCATAAGGTGGAGTAGAAATAACAAGCCCTGCTGGAAAATATTACATCACTGCATTAGAGTGTATGTTGGCGTTTCTGTAAGCAATTTTGTTGTCCCATGCTCTGAGTTTCTGAAGGCTGTGGGAAGTCGTTTTTATACTTACTCACAAATCAGGATTTTAAAAACAAACGGCCAGCCATTAGGTATCCTGAGAAAGCTTCAGTCGTTGCTTCAACCCGAAGATAAATGGCCCGTCCCTGTACAGGGAGCTTAATCACACCACTGGAACACGTCTTATTAATTAAATCACGATTTGGGCCTTAATGCACACGTGCAGACATTAAAGTCTTTAGTGAGTTGCAATCATTAATGATGACTTGTTTAAATATCAGGAGCTTTCTTGTTTTTTTGTGTTTTTTTGTTCTTTGGTGTTTTTTTTTATTGTGGAAAAGAAACATCGTTAAAATTGAACAGCTCTCAGATGAGAGATTAAAGGAAACTGCGCATGCTGTTGAGAAGATTTTTTTGGGTGCTGTTTCATTTCGTAATCATGTTATTTGATTCACTTGAGTTGGGCTGAGCTAGCTAGCAGTAATTTCAAGCCTTTATGGTTACTTCCTAAAAAATATCTTAAATGTTAGGCTAATAATATATATACTGTATAGTATATACAGAATAATTATAAATGCACAATAAGTGTACAACATGCCTGGAGTTCCTCTTCATGGTGGAGGATTTCATTTCATCCTAGCAGGTATTTTCATCCTAGCATATTTTCTATTAACTTTTACAAATTTTCGATTATTAATTTAAACCAGAAGGTGTTAATTAATACACGGACCTAAACAGATTTAAAGAGTGGTTTTTTTTTTTTTATTCTATTTAATTTTTTTAAGGTTTATGCAAGTGTAAAAAGAAAATGCAACCGATATACTGCACAAGTAAATTTAAAGAACCTGCTGTGGTATAAGAGGGGGAAAAAAGCATGTTATAACCTCATCACTTGTTATTTTCCTATAACAGCACTTTGCTCCCCATTCAAAATGCCCACAAAATTTCCTGTAATGGAAGTGTAAGGTTTTTTTTTAAATTTTTTTTTTTATGCGTTTTAAACCAACTGTGCCAATAAATCTTCATGCAGTAGAAGAGGAAATCACTTTAGCTTTCTTTAAGCCAATAAATTTTGCATTCGTCTCTCTTCTTGCACATTCAGGACTTCAGAGAGAAGAACACAGACCACATGCGGCCTGACATCGTAGCCCTGCTGAAGAGCAGCAGAAACGCTTTCATCGGTGGCCTGATCGGCATCTACCCGGTGGCCACGTTCCGCTGGGCCGTGCTGCGGGCGTACTGCAGAGCCGTGGTGGCCTTCAGGGAGGCGGGAAGGAGACACACCGAGAAGAAGACTGGTGAGTCTTTGTTTTTAGTGGACACGCTGTGAGCAGGTGCGAACAGGCAGCACGTGGGGCGTTCGGCTGTTTTCAGCATTGAGCCATTCAGGAGAGAGGACCAAAGTGGCATGCAGGCTTTACAGGCATCATTGTTTCAGAGTAATGTGTAGGGGTCGATGCATTGGTATCTACCTTTGCACGACTGTTTTATAGTGGGGCTTTTGTTGTTTTCCTAAAACCTGCACGGCTGTTAAAATACAACATCTATTTTAGTGCACAGGAAAGTCTTCAGTACAGAGAAGTTAGGCTTTGCGGCTGCTTCGACAAGCTTTAGTTAGGAATCCGAATAGCTCATTATAGCCACTTTGATATAAATGATAACAGGAGCTCAGAAAGTGTCAAAAATATATATAATGTCATTGTTTAATCTGTAAAATGGCTATATATTTTTTTTTTTTTAATACAATAAAATAGGTTCAAGAACTTTTCAAAAAAAAATTTCCACCTCTAGCGTAAATAAATAGACAGACATAAATACTGTACATACGTACACATCTACAGTACTTAGCAGTAGTCTTGATCCCCCTCATTTCTTCATTTTAAAGTAATGTGAATTATATATTAAAGAAACGGGAACGAATATTTTACCTCGACAAGCCACAAGTGGATCTAAATTTACAATTAAAAAATTGGTTGTTGATTTAACAACTTTTGCAGCGACCTCATTTCCTGTCTGTTCCGACTGCTTAGAATCCAGCATCACCAGTATCCTAATCACCGGCCTGAACATCTGTAAATCATCGTCACCTTTTTCTCACTGGTTTATGCCTCAAGTTAGATGATTTTTTTTTTTTTTGACGCTTGAATGATTGAGACACAAGCACATCACTGTCTATATATGCAAAAAAATAGATCTGATATCTGATGAATATTCTTATAACACTAACGAAGAATTGTATTTAGATTATTTATTTATGAATTCTAATCTTGGGGTTTATTGTACGGTAGTAAAGCTTTTACTATTATAAGAATCAATTTCTTGTAATATTCATATTTCCACTTAAGACTTTAGTCTTTGTGGCTCGAAAATGGATTTTATTGCTATTCTTTGTCATAAGTGTGTGTTTGTGAGCCAGCTTAGCTTCTGCACTTGCTCAGTGGTCTTGCATACTGTAGCATCTTTAATGTTTTTCTTCTATTTTTACATTTACTGTACTTTAGCGTCTTTTCCCTTTAACTGTTCTGCAAGTAGCACAGTCAGCTTTGATCCTGTCGCTTTATTGAGATACTGTATACATCACACTTAGCTGAGCGGTAAAGGTCATCAGGCTTTGTTTTACGTGACTGAAATGGAGGTTAGGTAGTAAGTGCACCAGTGAGAAGACAGGTGCTTAGGTGTCTCAGTTAAAGTACCTGTGTGTGTGTCTCTCTCTCTCTTTCTCTCTTTCTCTGTTTGAAGCTTTGTAGTTGATTCTCTAGTAAATTCAGTGCACATCTTATTTCTACCCATTTAATCTGTCTTTTCTGTATCTCTCCATCTCTTTTTCTCTCTCGTTCTCTTTCTCTCTCTCTCTCTCTTTTTGTGCTTCCCAAGGGCATGATGCTGCCGCTCCATGTGCAGTTTTGAAAAGTGTGGATAGTTTTAGCTTTCTGCATCACCCTGTGCATCAGAGAAGCTTAGAGATCCTACAGAGGTGCAAGGAGGAGAAGTACAGTAAGCCTGCCTTTCCACTATTCCATCTCCTCACTCCATTGCACCCAGGGGCCGAGGCGATCAAGGGGGGGAAGGCACCAGCTATAAAACTAAGCCAAACCTATAAAAGATGTCAAATTTGAAAGTATTAAAGATGTAAAGACCGTTTCACCTCCATCAGCTGGTTTATCAGACTACTACAACTAGTGAAATGTATACATTTTGCGAAAGCATTATATTTAAATACAATCAGTCATCCAGCTGTGTTATTTATTTATTTTATCTGCTCTGATGCGAGTCAAACTGCAAGCGATACTCCACTCTATTACGGTTCTCATTTAGCTGGTCTTCCCCCTTCCTGTCTAAGCCCTTTGGTTCTGCACCTGTCTTTGTGTCAGTCCGCATTCTTTCTTGCATGATGTCAGATCCGTGCCCGCATGTGTTTTCCTTTCTCTCTTTCTCACTCACTAACAGCTGTTTGTGCGTGCATGTGGGTATGTACGAGTGTGTTGCCGCAAATGTGGGAGTGGGTTCAGCATGGCCTGCAAGCTTATCCAGTGGCACAATCGCCTACGTCTGCAGCACCAAGGCACAGTGCGAGCTCATCTCCTGCTTGAGCAGCACTGATCTCATACTTTGTCACAAGCCACTTTTATTCATGAATGATAACAGCACATTCATTTGTATTGTTTTTACCTGGTATATGATTCCCCCTTATATTATATCCCCTTATATATCGTTTATTCTCCAGATGTTTCAGGGTAGATTAAAAAAATAAATAAATCTTGTACCGGAGAGTCATACAATATTTTCGATTCTGATTGGTCAGATGGTGTAAATAAATTTTTACAAGGTGTTAGCAGAATGTAACTTACTTAATGAAACTTACTTAATGTACATCTCCGTACATACAGTAGAGGCAGTTCACACTTTCAAAATACTTAAATAATCATCATGGCTCGATTACAAAGCTGACAAGAGGTTTATGCATAACTTCAGATGTGTTTACAAAGGTTCATCATGAATTCGAGAGACTCTTTACAGGGAAACGGCAACCTGGCCCTAGAGAACCTTTTTTTTTTTTAGAGAGAGATTCCCCTGCTCCTGTTCAGTAAAGCCTGTTTAAAAAGCTGATAAGTTAAATAATTGAATAGTTAAAAATGAGCAGGTGGATTGCCAGGAGCAGTATTGTAAATACCTACCCTGCCCTGCCCCTGTTACTGTTCTCTTCATGCTCCATCACACCCTCTGCTGTTAATTAGACGATTAGTTAAATTAGGTGTGCTGGGAGCTGAGAAAACACAATAGCTGCGTTTTATTCCGAAGTGTACTTCACAGGGTGCTCCCTACTCATATTGGTGAAGGGAACTTCAAAATACACCATTCGGAAACGCCTCGAAGTCACGATGATATTGATAATGAATATATGAATTCTTTTTCGAACTTTAGTTGTTGTTTTTTTACGCTCCGGCGAGACACAATAACCTATAAGAAAATTTTCATTCTTTTTTCTGGTTAAGTTCACTTGTTCCCGACACCGTGCAGAGTTCACTTTGAACTGAACAGTTTTGCTCCCTGCTGATTGGAATCACACTTAACATGGCCGAACACCCTATGAAGTATACTTCACAGGGTACTTTAGGATGATCAGGACACACCTTATGTTTTAGTCTTTCCAGATATGATGAAATATAAATTGTTTTGACAGAATTAGATTTTATAGAAATAATTCTTTGGTACGTTTGTTTCTTGTTTGTTTTGTATAACATTTGCATTTTGTGTAATTACCAGTGTAAATTGTTCTGTAAAATAAACACCATGAACATGGTGATAAATTCGTTAGTTTTCTATTTTAAAAAAGGCTTTATAAATAATATCTAATTAACCCAGATTATTTAAAAAAATAATAATAATTTCCTAATGTTTTTTTTTTATTTATTTATTTATTTTACTGTTTTATGAGTTTGCATCATTTTCTTTTCCCTACTTGACCACAGCAGACACAGATCTGTGTGAATTCTTTCACTGCGCATTACAAAGCATGTTTTGTATAAACCGTCTCATCAGCACAAAGAATGGTCATTTCTAATCCACCTGTTCATTAATTCATAAAGCTTACACTCCCACTTACAGTATCTGCCTGGTGTGTTTGTTGTGTAAAGTCAGTTCATTGAGAGAGATGCTGGCAGTGTGTAAGAGTTGTGCCGTGTGTTTTGTCTTGTTTTGTTTTTGTGGCAGGTGTGAGCCGGAGGACTCCCCGCACTCCACTCTCAGACCTGCAGGGCAGCAACAACGAGCGCTCTTGCCGGTAAGACCTCAGTGCATACACCGAATTTAACATCACACCCTGCGTTTCTCCTTCTGACCGGATCAGTATTTACAACCTACACATAAACATTTTTATTTTTTATTTACGTTCACATTTAGGAGGAACCAGAAACTGCACAAGTGAGCAGAAGGTCAGGTTAAAAGACCCGAACACTGAGAGGCGTTCACTGTTTGAGCCATAAGCAAGCGGTATATAGCTCTCTCGTGTTTCACCCTGTAAACTTAATTTATATACAACATTGAAGCAAAAGTCAGAGGTGGAACTTGAGAATTATTGGCACTCTTTGACAGAATAGGGCTAAAAATCAAGATTTATGTATGTAATTATTTAAACTGTCAAGCTAAAACGATCAACTTTAAGCATTATGGTCAGTGTTATTCTCTTCAGATCAGGCTTCACAAAATTTTAATCGTAGTGAGCACTTAATTGTCGAACACAAGATTAGGATAAGAGCCCAATCCCAATTCTATTTTTCTATTTTTGAAAATTCCCCTTACCCCTACCCCTCCGACCAAAAGAGAAATGAGACATCGCTACTCCTTCACGTGAACGCGCCAAACGGAGGGATAGGGCTAAGTGTAGGGGTAAGGGGTAGAATTGGGATTGGGCTAAGATGAAGCATCAGAAATATTTCAATCTAAAGTGAGAATATCTTCAAAACTATTTTGTGGAAGGTTTGTTAGTCATAGTATCAAAGTTTGAATAAAAGTAATTCATTAATTCAATAATATTAAACAGTTTTGCCTGCAGAGGTACTGACAGATTGGAGGAAAAATGAGAAGTTAAAAATATAGTTGCAAGCAATGATGAGCGGGCCCCTGTGCCATAGGAGGAAATAAAAATAAAAAAAACATGCTCAGTATTTAATTCAATTTTATTTGTATAGCGCTTTTAACAATTGTCATTGTCGCACTGCAGCTTTACACACCCAAAAGAATTATGTAAGTTTGTATGGAATGTGACAAGGAAAAACTCCCTGAGATGGCAGTAGGAAGAAACCTTAAGAGGAACCAGACTCAACAGGGGACCCATCCTCATTTGGGAAATGAAAAAGCAGGAATTGATCTGCATTCATACTGTGTTAGGTGGCAGCCAGTTCAGCTATAACAGTTGATGTAAATAGGGACCCCAGGAGACTAAGGTTGACTTAGGAAATTTCATGTATGTATGCATGTTCTCTTTGACTTAGTATTTGGATTTGTGTTTTCATGACTCAGATGCATCATGGTCTGTAAAAATCTTTAGAATATCAAGTAAACTGTGATCCTCAACTCTGTGGTCCAGGACATCTTTTAGCCTTAATGTAAAATAGATGGTATGTGAACTCATTCTTAGAGGGACAACAATTCAATCAATTTCTATACAATGGAGGCAAAAAGAAAAAGATGTCTTTGAGCAAACACTATGAACAAGATTTGGAAAACTAATAAATAAATGAAAGGAAAATCTATAAAAGTTTAAAAAGTAAAGCTGCGAATGGCTTGTGAGAAGTTCGGATAAGATCTTTTCTGGTCTTTAAGGAGCACAGATAAGCACGCAGAGACCACGGGGATGCCTCTTCCGCTTCCAACCTCCCAAACGACTCCATGCTATCAGGATTATCCCTCGTGTCCTCAGCCAGTGCCTCACAACAGCTCCTTTGTTTTCACTCGATGTGATTTGCAAGCGTGCACGCTGGCTAGGTTACAAAGTGAGCACTAAACTCCATGCAGCTGCTTCCTGTGGTGTTAAAGGCACAGCTCTTGTATTCACTCAGAGGATGGAGCTGAGGGGAGATATATACACACACTTTTTGAATTGTCCTTCACCACCACCTATAGTCCACAGCGGAGCGCCTGAATAACTCCCAGCCTCACGCTGACACTGAGTCTGCAGCAGGATTCGCACTCATGTGGGCCTCACGCAGCATCTGCTTCTGATAAACAGCAGAGAAGGAGTCCAGGTTCACGGAGCCTGAAACTATTTAGACAGTTTAACTTTTTTTGTTTTGTTTTGTTTCTTTGCACAGAATATAAAGATGTTTGGCTTGGATTTAAGCACTGGATTGAAGGATGGATTCGACAGACAGCTAGAATAAAAACTCATGTGGAAAAGCATGTGCATACATTCTTCTTTTCGTGGTATCATCACGCATGTTTTTGGAAGCTAAGAAACCTTATAGTTCATGGAGATAGCTATTCGCAAGAGCGTTCTGTCTTGTGAGTTTTTGTAGATCCAGACCGCAAGAAAATTTATTTATTGAAGGAAGTTTTGGTTCATATCGTTTTATGGAAGTTTGTATTATTTACAGTCCTCGTGTGCAGCATGTTCATCCACGCCAGAGGTTTAAATCAACCAGAGGTACTAGACCAGCTATTATTGCTGTCATAAGGCGTCTGGGCCGGGACCTTTGGGCTCAGATGTAAATGCATGCAAGCGTGTTGGACGTAACTCCATGGAAAGCACAAAGAGTTTCCAGAATATAAACCACGGTTTTGTTAAATATTGAAAAAAAAAAATCCTGTTGCAGCCTTCCAAGCTAAATTGAACTTTGTAAACATTTTACTTTCACCGAAAACAAATTTGTTTCTTGTTACGTATATTTTATCACATGTTAAACTACTCCAACTCTAACACCGTACTCGGCTCTTTAACATCTGCTCACTCGTAAGCCAAATGTGTCGGATATATTATTCTAAGAATGTTCAGAATGTTCCGACAACCTTAATTTAGTTTAGCAGAAATAATCTCTAACCCCAAAACATTCCCACTTTCAGTGGAATTTTGCGCTTGTTGCCCACAACTTGCTTTTACTGTGTGTGAAACTTAACAATCATTCCCTGGCCCTCGTGCTGTCTGTGTGTGTGTGTGCGTGCTGAAGCCTCTGAAGCATGTTTAATTCTCACACACACACAATCAGAACTGCAAACTGAACTTCTCAGCAGCCACAGCCCTCCTGCCGTCCCTTGAGATGGATGTACTGTAGTGTTGTGTGTGTGTGTGTTTTTTGTTTTGTTTTGTTTTTTCTCCCCTGGACACTACAAAGACCAGCAGTAGATTGTCTTTTTTCCCGTTTTTCTTTTTGTTTAGCCCATGCCTAAGTGGTTTGTGTTGAATGGTTATCACTGGGATTAGGTTTAACCGCTCTGACCGCTTAAAAGTTACAAGAGCTTCTGTTTGTTCAGCCGGGAAGCAAGAAGGCTTTACCTTGCAGGGCCAAAGCTCTCACGTGGATTTGACTCTACAGTAGCAATCAATCCATGCTGATAAGAGCGGTGTCATAGATTTTCCTTCAGCTAGGCGAAGCTGTGGAAAGAAAGCGATCTTAAATCTTTCAAAGCTCAAAGTTAAATGAAGATTATTACATATTTTTCTTACTGTAAAGTTTTAGCTATAGTGAGAATTCACTAAACCACAATATACCAATTACCATACCAATTTTAAAGCATTTAACTCAAGGAGATGTTTTTCTGGCTTTCTTGTAATTCAGAAAGTCTGTCCCTGTAAAGAGGGTCTGGATTGTTTGTGTCATCTAACTTCCTACAAAAACTGCTGATTATGCACAACAGAATATGATCATGGAGCATAAGACGCCTGTCTCCGTGTTCCTGTATTCTGTATGGAGATGGAGAGGCTCAAAGCTGCACTGCCGGTGTTCAGTAATATAAAATCATATTATGCCTTCAGGTAACAGTTTCTCCTTCTGCCATGGACTGTTTTGTTCTGGTCATCGTTAGGCAAATCATGTAATCATGGTGGATGGCGTTGCCTCCACACAGCTCCAGAGTTAGCATCAGTGTGGAGGATTGTGTGTTCTCCCTTTGACCATGTGAGGTTTCCTCCGGGTTATCCGGCTTCCTTAAGCACATGGTTGGTGACTTCCTGCAGAATGTTCCCTGTGATGATGGCTTTGGATCCATGGTGACCCTGAGCAGACCCTAAAGCTAACAGATGAGAGAGTTTAACACCGTGATGTATATAGCAGATGAACCTAAGTCTAGCTCTCCCAGGCCACATTCCCGTACCCTTGTAGTGAGGTGTTGAAGAGCCGAATGGCTCTAGGGACAAAGGAGCAGCTTTGTGACAGAAGTCAGTGGTGTGCATTTTTTGTTTAGTCTTGTCCTCTCCGCCACTTCCTGGAGAGACTCCAGCTTCAAACCAACCACCAAACCAACTCTCATTTTGTCCATTGGGTGGCATCAATGCTTTTGAGACCCTCCCAGTATGTTACCGCATAGAAATGTACACTGGTGATGACCGATTGATAAGACAACAACATGAGCTTATTACAGATGTTGTAAGATACTAGTTTGCTTAGGAACAACAGTCGGCTCTGACCTTTCTTAGACAGATGGTCTGTGTTCACTGACCAGTCCAGTTAGTCATCCAGCTGTGACCTGAATGATAGGTTATTAATATATAAAATAATTAATTATTGGATTGATAAAGTAAATCCTGATTGGATTGTGTTACCCTGAATATCTCCATAAGATGACAGAACACCACTTTGCAACAGCTGCAGTCCAGCTTTTCAGCACAGTCAGTATGAGTTTCATTAACTATACTTATGGGCTTAAATTGTCCGCACGGCCCCCATGTGCGTGCAGCTTTGAAGCTAAGTGTTAAATAAATTTAAGAGCGTGTGCGCTCCAGAATCAGTGTTCATGCATGTTTATTTTTCCCCTTTAGGGAGAGCAGAAATGGACGCTCCGGGAGACAAAGTCGACTGTCTTCCAGCGGTACGATCGCAGATGAAGATGGGATCTTCATCAACTCAACCAGCAGCAAGCTTCTAGAAAGAGCACATGGCATTCTGATGTAAGATTTCTGATTCTGATTTTTTTTTCCTTTCCTGTTTCCGCACACATTCCCCAGTACAGCTTTTTTCAAACATGGAAACTGGTAACAAATTAAAGCTGAGCACCAAATTTTATAAACAAAACCAGCTCGCTTTTAAATTCTGTAGTACTGTAAGAACCTCTGCAGTGTGACCGCAGTCTGATCTGCAATCAATCATATCTTCTTTTTTTTGTTTGTTTGTTTGGTTGGTTGGTTGATTTAACCTCTTATATGCAGGAGGAACAAAAACTACAAAATGAAACCCAGCCTTCCGAAGGTGAATATTACAGAAATACAGACTTATCCTTTAATTATAGTTTTTTTGTGAATATCCCTGTTGATTAGTTTGTTTGTTTGTTTGTTTTTGTGTGCTGTAGCACCTGCTGGATGTGAAGTCTTTAAAGTATCTGAGCAACCTGACACTGCACGATCGCATCACCAAGTCCCTGCTGCACCTCCACAAGAAGAAGAAACCTCCAAGTATTAGTGCCCAGTTTCAGGTTTGTGTGCCCTTCACCCTCACCACCCCCCACGTTGTTGTTATTATTCCTCACACTGTTCTTGGCTGGCCTTAAACAAAATATATTTTTTTTTAAACGTCATTCTTTTTTTTTCTTCTTTTTTTTTATATCCTGTTCAGTAACATTACTCAGTGCCGTTCCAACTGTTGTTCGCTCGTCTACTATTTCAACTACTTTTTACTTGTCTGTTCAGTGTAGAATCAAGGAAACTTCCGTCACATTAAGCAACTTTTTTTCTTTTTTTTTTTTTTACAATTACACGGGATTCTGATTTCTCATTCTTAAAGAGAAACGCACCAGGGAGCCGTAAACACCCATCGCTGTGTGTTGTCACGCAACCTCTGGCACCGATCCTGCACAAATGTGTGTATGACCTCATTTCCCCACATCCTGTTGTGGGTCTGATTAAGCTCTATTTGGAAGAAGAGAAAGTAAATTCCTGACCACCAAAATAGACGCTTTTCCTTCCTCTCTTCAGTTCAGACACTGGCACACGCACACGCACACACACACACACACGCACACACGCACACATGCTGAGGGCTGAGCTGAGGCCCGGATATATGAGTAATGTCTCCCCGGTTCCTTTGTCCTTCAAGATGAACTCTGTCTCAACTCACAGGAAGTAAATCATGCACACCAGCCCACGCCGATAGCGCTCTTTACACCACCGTTTGTAAAGTCATTACTTTAAAATAAAGCCTATGTGCACGTCATAAAACCTTCAACACGCTTCGAGGGGGGAAAGAACGTGCTCGAAATATGTTACACATGAGCTAGTGTCACACTTGAATGACGTCACAGTCGTAAATCTTTTGTTTTCTCCAGGCATCTCTCAATAAGCTGATGGAGACTCTCGGCCAGTCTGAGCCTTACTTCGTAAAGTGCATCCGATCAAACGCAGAGAAGGTATGTCTGCCCCCTACCACTATTTTACCGCTAAATGTTTTTTTTTGGGGGGGAAAGGAGGTGTTCATTTTCTTTATCTGTCTCTTCTTATTAAGCTGCCCTTGAGATTTAACGATGCTCTGGTGCTGAGGCAGCTTCGCTACACAGGCATGCTGGAGACTGTGCGCATCAGACAATCAGGCTACAGCATCAAATATACCTTTCAGGTATTTACACACGCACGTGCACACACATACATACTTTCCCTATCTCGCTTTCCCTCTCTCTCTTTCTTTTTTCTTCTTGAGTCCATAAAACACTCTTAGAACAACCTCTGGAAATTGGATTAAACTTTTCTTTCTTTGTTGAGGAGGTGTATAAGCTTTAGAAAATGTGGATAATTTCCTGTGTTTGCTCATAACCCCCGGAATCCAAGGCTGAACTCACACTTTCCAGTTTTTGGTCTTCTATGCCTAGGTGTGGTCACTGAGCATGAGTTATTAATATTATTTTTATTGGCGTCACTTTACATCTTGTACCAGGAGGTCAAAAATGTAATCAATTTAAAGCTTGTGTTTTTAGTGTTGATAATTTTCAAGACGTGCCTACAAGGCATCAAGACTAATATACCATGAAAATGATGCTTTAAGTAATATATAATAATATGGGGCTCAGTGGTTAGAATATTGAGCTCCTGATCGCGAGATTTTGTTTCACGTCTATTCCAAAGTGCAAAATTCTATCATTTTTTAAACAGCTATAGACTGAGATGCCTACAACCAAACGCACTGGAAGTAACTTGATACTAATAACTACTTAATACTAATATTTAGTAATAATACTGCAATAATACTTTATAATATGTCCAGAGGAGAGATTGTGAATATATTGGTAGAAGGATGCTGAGGTTGGAACTGCCAGGCAGGAGACCTAGAGGAAGACCAAAGAGGAGATTTATGGATGCAGTGAGAGAGGACATGAAGGTAGTTGGTGTGAGAGAAGAGGATGCAGAGGATAGGGTTAGATGGAGGCAGATGATTCGCTGTGGCGGCCCCTGAAAGGGAACAGCCGAAAGACAAAGAAGAAAGAAGAAGACTAAATACTAATATGAAAAAAAATGCTGTGTCTGCAAATATTGTGGAAGAGATGTATTGTAGTATGATGATAATATGTGTATTTGTTTATTTATTCACATGATTCATTCGGTCATCCATTTATTTTCATTTTTACCTTTTTCTAAGTCTTTAAATGTCCAGCTCCTGCCCATTGTAAAGTAGCTTCAGATTCCTAGTTTTGGCTAACAGGCTCTGAGGTGTAGAGCCTTTGTTGACCCTTGACCCCTGGACTTTAATCCGCTGTGTGTTCTGAGATGTTTTTCCGCTCACCAAGTTTGTATTATGGTTATTTGTGTCACTCTAAGAATAGTCTGTAATTTCTAAAATACTCACAAACAAAAACATACGAAGGTTGATGGGGTTCATACTGTAGATTCCAGCATCCAGTGAGTTTATATTTCAATAACCTGTTAATTTGTCATCATTTTAAAATATGCTTTTGGGTAATACAGTTCACGTAATAGTCTAGTCCAGACGTAATAACCGAATTAAACTGTTTTCATCTGCGGTAAGTCCCCTGGCTCAGGAGTGACATGGAGACTTTATTGCCGAATGTCTGGACGGTGTGCTCACCTCGGCAGTTTGACCTCCTCCACAGCCTCTCTACTGTTCCTTATGAACGCGGCTTACGATAATTACATACACAGAGCATGCGTCTCTCATGCCGCCCCCTACCTCTCCCTCCAGTAGCCCGCGAAGAAGGAAGCTCGTGTTCCTTTCAGCAATAAGATAAATGTTTTTCTGATCATCTTAACTGCTTTGAATATGTCTAATCTTCACAGCAGGGGCTCTGTAAACAGCTTAAACAGCTGTATGTCATATAAATCACGTCCCATAAGCAAATAAAATATATGTCAAAGTTCATTTTCTATTCCGTTCCCTCAGGAGTTTATCCGGCACTTTCACGTGATGCTACCTGAGGACGTACAGGCCATGCAGGAGGACATCAGGCGCTACATCTGCCAGACGGACCTCGCCCCCGATGGCTTTCAAGTGGGCCGCACGATGGTATGACTGCACCTTTCAGTATTCGATGAACGTAGCGAAAGCGTTACTGTAGTGGAATTTAATTTCTTTTAATTTAAGTGAATTAGGTATCTAAGTGACCACAACCCATAGCTGTAGCATGACACACAGTACACACTTTTATTAGTCGCATTCCTAGAGAATGTGTTGGTCACTAAGATGGTGTGTGCGGGCCAGGTGTTCATGCGTGAGGTGGCGCGCCAGAGACTGCAGGATCTGCTCCATCAGGAGGTGCTACGGAGGATCGTCAATCTCCAGCGCCGTTTCCGAGCTGTGCGCGAGAGGAAGATCTTTCTCAGGATGAAGCACGCGACCCACCTCATACAGGTAAGGCTCATGTCTCTAAAAACGATTCTATGTTTTCTGTATTCTTCTACTCTTTAAGAGTGTCTTGTGTTTGTTCTGGTTCGCTGGCTCTTTGTGTCCGCATAGTACTGAAAAAAATATTTTTGGTATTTTAGTGCTGCGTTTGCTGTTCAGTAGCTCAATTCCTACTCGTAAGAACATGTGGTGCAGCTTTGCTTGATGGAACAATAATAAATATGGCTAAAGTGGAGAAAAGATCTATGGAAATGTAAATATTGTACTAGCAATCAAAACCTTTTCAACGTGATGTGTTATTGTACCGTCAATCCTTTTGAGAAATCAAATCATTTTAAGTATTTCACTCATATTTCATTTAGACACTAATGCATTTAATTTTATTTCTTTTTTCAAATTACTGCCTCTAAAAAAAACTGATGGAAGGATGCCTAAGAAACTTTATTTCTGCACATATATGATCTATAATGTTTTCATAATAATAATAATAATAATAATAATAAAAATAATACATGCCCAGATGTTAAGAAAACTTTTACATCTATTTGTCTTGTTGCAGAGCCTTACTACTCAATTTAATTCAGTTTTATTTATAAAGTGATTTTTATAATGGCCAAGAGCGACAGCAGCAAGGAAAAAAAAAACATCCTCATTTGGGTGATTATCAGATAGATTGATCTGCAGTCATACTGTTAAGCAGCTGGAGGTTTAGTGTAACAGGAGACGTGCTTAAGTTAATATGAAGTACAGTTTTGTTATTAGGGGCTCGGGTACATTACAGTTTCTCTATCTTTTCCAACATCACAAGGCCAGCACCATAAAGACATGGTGTGCCAAGTATGGAATAAAACAACCTGAGTGTTCCACACAAAACCTGGCATCAACCCCACGGAACACCTTTGGGATGAACTGGAACTTTGATTGCACCCCAGACCTCCTCATCTAACGTTAATTCAATTCAATTTAGTTCAGTTCATTCAGTTCATTTCATAGCGATTTTAACAACAGTTTTTTTCCTAAAAAAAAAATAAATAAATAAAAAAAATCCCTTAGATGACAGTAGGAACTAGATTCGACTGGGAACCTCATTTGGGTGATATCAGATAGCAGGGACTGATCAGCAGTCGTACTGTGTGTTAAGCGGCTGGAATTTCAGTATAACAGATGAGGTAATATATAAGGAAAGAGATTGCCTGAAATATTATTTTGAACCTGCCTTTTTTCTCTTTTGGATTACCCGTCCAAACATCCAGAATACATAGCTTTTTTACAGTGTGACAGCTCAGCCCTTAGACTCATTTTGTGTATTGCAGTTGCACAAAAAAAAACACATGGCATTGCTTGGGTCAATTCCTGCAGTCATGTTTGATTCAGCAATAAAATGCTTTCTCCTGGCAATCGACTTGTCTAGAGTTCATTTAGGCGGTTATTTAGGCGCAGCACAGAATGTGATGTTTTCTCACCTGCAGTAGGGTTCGTTTCAAACGGACTATTAACTGTAAACCCCCTGAAAGCACCCGAAAGGTAGGCTACCCAGTTTCACCCGTCAGACCCACATTCTTTCTTTCTCTAATGTACAGGATTGGTGGCGGAGCATCCAGGCCAAGCAAAGAGACGAGCAGCTACAGTATGATGATAATGTCAGACAGGGGGCAGCAATCTGCTTACAGTCAGCCTGGAGAGGATTCCATGAGCGCCGCAGATTCCTGATGTGGAAGGAAGCAGTAGTGATAATCCAAAGAAGCTGGAGACTGTGCTGCTACAGACGCGGTCAAGCTGCTGTCATCATCCAAGCCGCCTGGAGAAGCTACAAGACCAGGGAGCAGTACCTTCATCAACGTCATGTCATCATTCTCTTCCAAGCAGCGTGTCAAGGTTGTTTGGCAAGGCAAAGGTAAGTGAGTCCTTTCAATACAGAGACCTGCTTTGTTTAGACATGTTGCTCAACAATCAGGACCCTAAAATATCCTGGATCAGTCCAATCCGTGGCCTAAGCTTGTTCATGCCCAAATCTTATTGGTAGTAGGTCAAGCAGAAATCTCCGGGTTTATAAAAAACACTTCAGCACTGAGCAGAAGCAGTTTGTTGGGAGAAGTGTAAAGTTGTTCTGGTCCTGTTTCAGTTGGATAAATGTTTATTTTATGCAATTCTTTCATGTTTTTTTTAAATTAGTGGAAGTATTCTTTTAGTCTTTCAACATCCTCAGCAGCTGTCATCAGTCTTTTTGGTATCTTTCAAACATATAGGTTCCAGGAACTGAAAGAGCAGAAGTTGAAGGACACACAGCTGCTAAATGGACAAACAAGCCCATCATCTCCAGAGGAAGAAAAACTAAAGATCATGGGTCTGGATGTGAGCATGTGGGAGGACCGTTCTTTCGAGGAGCGAGAAAGAAGCTTCCAGCACCTTCGTGAGGCCGATGCTCCCCAGGAAGAGTTGCATCAGAAGGGTAAACAGATGCAAGAAGAAGAGACAGAAGCACAACCACGAGCTCAAGTGGTGATCAGAGAGCGAGCACGCCCATTCGATGACTCCAGCACGGGCCTAAAAACACGGGCTAAAAGAGAAAGCCGGCGTATGCGGGAGTTGGAGCAGGCCAAGTTTAGCCTGGAGCTTCTTAAGGTGCGTTCCACAGGGGGAACATCTCCATCCGAGGACAGGCGCTGGTCTGTGGAGTTTCCCAGTGATGGTGCCCTGTCACCTCAAGGCACTCCAGATAGTCAAAGCTCGAAAGGAAGCTTTGAGCTGGTTAGTATGGATGACTATGCAAAAGAAAAACCTTCATGTGATGAGTCGGGGGACCTTAACTCATCTTTTTCAGCACTTCCCCTACATGAAGTGCTCCCTAGCAGCCCCAAGCTTGCACTTCCCCCTGAACCTCAGTCGCCTGCCATTTTCAAAGCCGAATCAGACAATCTTCCTGCTTTGTCCAAACTGGAGAACTCTCTTCCTACTTTCTATGTTCCTGCTCAAGAGAACAACTCTGTCTTTGCAAAGTCTAGTATGAACTCATCCATCTCACAGCATCAGAGTCCAGAAAAGCCAGTAAAGGACGGAAAGCCGTTGTCACACAGACCGGTTGTGGTTGTGATTAGCATGCAGAAGGACGGCTTGCCTGATGCCTTGTCTGATTTGAAGCCACCAGATGTAAGAGACAGTTCTGTTCAGACCAGTGAGCCTCCCAGCCCGGTGCATGGTGAAAGAACCACCAGGTCCATGCTGGAGAGGCTTGAGAAGCTCAATGAGGCCAAACAGGAGCGGCAGAAGCACCAGCAAGAGCAGAATGAAAGGGAGATGATGGAGCAGATCCGCCAGCAGAAGGAGATCCTGGAGAAGCAACGCAAGGACTTTGCCTATTTCGAAAGAGAGATGTTTGAGAAGCAGAGAGGCGAGGCCCTGCAAAGGATTGAGCAAAGTAGGCAAGAAAGATTCAGAAAGGCCTCGGACAGAAGTGACCCTATAGCACAGCCAGAGCCTGATCTCATCTCACTACAAACAAAAGACAAACAGGGTACACCGACCAAAACAAGAGAAAGACCAAAGGGCAAACAGAATGTCTCCGATGGATGGTCTCCAAAACTTACCTTAGACTCTCATCAGGGTGCCCCCAAAGAAGTCCAAAAGAAACCACCTACCTCAAGTGTCAACATTAACATGTCCGAGCGACGTGGAGATGTTTTTTTCTCTCCCAAGGACAAGGTTTCCTTCTCGACGTAAGTATCGACCTTTTTTAAAATAACATGCTGCCCTTCCAAAATAGTAGAAACTAATTTAGCGGAAACTTGATAGACACCTGTGTTACAGGTTTGAAAAGGGAATTACCGTTAGAGGGAAGTCTGCGGGAGTTCAGAAGGAGGCCAGAACCTCAGATATTAAATCCGTGAAGCCTCTCAAAGGGCGTGAGGTAAGACAAAAAATGTTTTAAATAAAATTCTTAAGCAAATGACTGTTATATTCGACACCACTAGCTTTGTATAGTGTTTTAAATCCTCAGGAATTTCTATTGTTATTACTCACGAGTGCATTTTTGTATGTAATGTAAGAACTGTTAAGGAGAGACCATCTTGGATAAGAGGAGCACCTGCTTACACAGCGGGGTTCGTCACAGAAGCGTTTTTTACTTGTGTTGTTATTGTTTGGTTGATCAGGTTGCCAGACCAGGCCATAAAAAAGCCCGCATGGCGCGGACACGCGCAGACTTCCTGACCCGCGGTTCAAATCTTCCAGGGGAGGGGGAGTCAGAGGAGGAAGAGTATGATGAGACCCCTCTGTCCATTGGCCCACCCCTCCCCAAGCAGGACTCAGAGGGGGGGACACTAGACGCATGTCACAGTGACTCTGAAATGGTAATTAAACGGCCCACGCTTCCCAAAAACCGTGGCCATCTTACGACGCCAGCCCCAACAGCGTGGTTTCTCTCTACAGCTAACCTACAGAATCTCCTAGACCTTCTGTACTCACCGCTTAAAGAGCTGCCGCACTGTGGATTTCACAGTGTACACTGTAATCTAGGAAACATTTCTTGAAGATCATCCTCATCTGTGATGGCAGAAACTATAAAAAAAAAAAATATATATATATATATATATATATATAAGACACAAACCCCCCAAAATATGATGGACACAAACCCAAATGATTTCTCAGACCATTTATTAGTTTTAAATACTGTAGATTGTGATCTGGGCATTGTTGTAAATCTCAGCCACACAGATGTTGATTAAACCAAGAGTGATTCCGCTTCCGACTGTTAAAAATCCGTTAATCCAACTATGCTTTACATTCTGATTATTGCACTAATTTAGACCATAACCGTCATCGTAGCTCTGGGTTTGCCTGCAATCTGCGTTAGTCAGAGATTCTCCATGGCTTAGCACCCAGAATAATCACCACTGCATGCTCTTTAGACGCCGGCTGTTTCTCTGTCCTCACCGGTAGTTTCCTATAAGCGCCAGGAGCAGGACGGTGTCTCTGGTGTCTCCTTTGGCCTTCCCTTATCCTGTAGATTTATTCACAGTTTCTCACCATCTTTTATCTTGTCTTCTGTTGCTTTCATGCTTTTTGCAGCAAATGTTTTTCATTGATTGATGTAAGTTCTTTGAGTGTCCAATTGTTCATCTATTTGTATTTAATGGAATACTCCAGTGTTTCAAGTCACTTTGGATGAAATGCCATACTGTAAATGTTTAAATCTTTTCAGTTGTGTATGTGGATTATTTATGGCAAGAATTTTAACAAAAAAAAAAACCTACCTACAGTAAAATTCTGAGGGCAGTTGTTCTCTACTTTATTAGCTTGTGCATTACTTCATTTATTCGTTAGTTGTAATTTGGAAAGAAAAAAAAATTTCGATGCGTATTTGGATCTCTACGTCGAAATATAAGTTTTTTTTATCCAAAATAGCAGCAGTCAATTTTATGTCATCTGTCTGTTCTTGTATATCACACCGTTTACTTTTTTTCCGTTTTTTTTTTTTCTTAAGTCAAAGCAATTTTGTATACAAAGCTGTAAATCTGTCCAATTAAATTAACATGAATAATCTCCAGAGTGGCTTTTTATTTAATAATAGGCTAAAAGTAAAGAACGGTATTGGTAAGACGTCCCCTCATGTACGGTGGCCGTGAAGTGCAAAACAAATTAACAAAACTGAAAACAAAATAAATTAAAAAAGGAAATAACAACACAACAAAACCCAAGACAAAATAACAAATTCAAAACCAAATTAACAAATCCGAAAACAAAATAACAAAACCCAAAACTAATTTGTTGTTATGTTTTGGGTTTTGTTGTTTTGTTTTTGATTTTGTTATTTTGTTTTCCGTTTTGTTAATTTGTATTGCACTTCTACGAGACATCTGTCACGCAAGATATACAGGAAGTAGGAACTTGTTTCTCTATCTTTGTTTCTTGTGTGTTCTGCTTCACTTTAAACTACAGTGGCCGTGAAGTGCAAAAAATAAAATAAACAAAACTGACTTAAGAACGGCATATTTGAAACCACAATAAGGACAGTACATGTTTGCACATTCATACACACACGAATCTACCGCTACTACAGTACTACCTGTATATCTTGAGTGACAGATGTCTCGTCCAATCAGCGGTAAGAATTTCATTCGCAAACTATACCTACCTTTTCTGGTTTATATCTAACTGGCCGAGAAGTGCAATACAAATTAACAAAACGGAAAACAAAATGACAAATTCAAAACCAAATTAACAAAATGGAAAACAAAATAACAAAAGCAAAACAACAAAACCCAAAACAAAATAACAAATTAGTTTTGGGATTTGTTATTTTGTTTTGGGTTTTGATATTTTGGTTTTAAATTATTTTGTTTTCCCTTTTGTTAATTTGGTTTTGAATTTGTTGTTTTGTTTTGGGTTTTATTTTGTTTTCAGTTTTGTTTTTTTGTTTTCAGATTTGTTAATTTGTTTTGCACTTCAGGGCCACCGTACTTATGTCTTCCTCATAGTATTTTAAACTCTTAATTCAATTAACAGCTGTCCTTAATCATGTTGAAATTCCTGTCTGTGGTAATCATACATACACTCCAGAAGCACTATATAGAGATACATGGTTTTCTATTAGTTGTTAATCTTGTATAAGCTGTAAATAATCAATAGTGGTAATGATAGTGTTAATTATAGTGAAAAAAAGAATGTTCTGTTGTGTGTTGTATGTGAAGAGTTAATGTATTTGATTATACAGTAATGTTCGTATCAGTTGCGAGTTCTTTTTTTTTTATTTTTTTTTAACATGACTCGAAAGTACAAATAACAGACTGCTCTGTTATCAGGTTAAACAAACTGCTTTGTCATTTCTTAGCCATCCACATTCCTCGGAGAGCAGAAGAGGATGATGCATAAAGCCATGTCTTCTGGGGACCTCGGCAAGGGTGACTCGCTGAGAAAGATTTCACATGGAGACGGAAGGTCGGAAACCAGGCTGCTTCTTTCTTTCTTTTTTTTTTTCTTTTTTTTTTTTAGCTATTTTCCCTCTGGAAGCATCAAAAATAATGTGTGCGTTTTGTGCTCAGGGTTCGGGGCAAGATGAAGTTCTGGGGAAAGACAAAGCAGGGAGAGAAGAAAACGTCCAGAGACAGACTAATGTATGCCGGTGAGTCTCTAGATGGGGACTACCCTGATACTGCACTCCTCGTGGCGGAAGGTGAGATGATGGTCACAAGTAATAAAACAAGAATGTTTTTTTTTTTCCCCCATGTAGATTCTTGTGTTAAAGACTTCTTTTTTTGTGTGTGTATGTGTGTGCAGGAGAGTCCTTGTCCCCTCCTAATAGCCCTGAATTCAGCTCTCTGCCAGAGTTCAAGGAGAACAAGGAGCCCTCGCCCAAAGTGAAGCGGCATCGCAGTGTAAAGATCAGCAGCGCAGCTCTAGAGCCCGCCCAGTGGCAGAACGACGCACTACAGATCCTCACATGTGCAAACGACTACAAGAGTATGAACGAGTTCCTCATGAAGAAGGTACAGTACCGCATGCATTTAAGCACTAGTCTAAAGATTCTTTTAGGAGTTAATTAATTACCTTAAAATCAGAATCAGTACCTAATGTACCTAATGATTCACAGATTGCTGATCTAGATACTGAGGACAGTAAGAAGGACACAATGGTGGACGTTGTGTTTAAAAAAGCACTGAAGGAGTTCCGCCTGAACATTTTCAACTCTTATACCACCGCTTTGACTGTGAGTATTTTAATAAGCGACTGATAAACAGGGAATTTTTTGTTTAAGTATCACATTTGTGAAACTTTTCTTTACATTTCATATTTCTATTCCCTTAAATCACTCAGAATACAGTACATTAGAGAAACAGTTCAAATGGTTACAGAGTGTCTTTAATACTAATAATTGACATATAACAGAAAAACTGAACTAGCTAACTAAGAGGCCTAGTTAGCTGGCTAGCAGAGACAAGACATAAATTACAACATAAATTAACAAAAACTAACTAAGGAAGACTATCTACAGGGTTTTTACAGACAACAAAGTGCACACGGTTGTTAAATAATTAATTCATAACAAATTAATTAATTGTAGCCTACTGTTTCCACTACCTGACCCGCATGGTCTTTGTTTTACCCATAATCAAACCATAAATAAATAAAGATAAGTTACACACAAATTAACACCTGTCAATCAATTTTGCCGCGGGACTCTGGCATGAATAGGCACAAAAGGTGCAAATTCGCCTATCTGGCAATACTCTGGCTTTAGACCGAATGAAAGAGGACAGCCACGAGATACGTCTAAAGTGGTGTGTAGGATTTGTGGTAAAGTTGTCCGTGCAAAAGATGCGCAGACGACAAATTTACATAACCATTTGCGTGTTCACCATCCCGCGGAATACAGCTCATTGCCAGTGTGTAACTTAAAATGGTAAATTTAATATTATCTCAGTCAGGTGGTGTACAGTAAATAGCAAATGTTTTCACCCCCCATGGTTTTGAAGTAAATATGCGTTATTATTATGAAATTTATTAACATAAAAAAGAGGAAATGCAACCAGCTATAATTTTATCTATAAATTGGTCTATTTGGTCATTTTTATCTTATTTGCTTATTGTTTTATGCAGATGGATGATGGGAAAAGCATCCGGTATAAAGACCTACACGCACTGTTCGAGCAGATCCTAGAGAAGACGATGCGTCAGGAGCAGAGAGACTGGAGCGAATCCCCCGTTCGAGTTTGGGTGAACACCTTTAAAGTGTTCTTAGACGAGTTCATGACGGAGTATAAGCCACTAGACAGCAGTATGAACAAGGTAACTGTAACTGTTTTTACATAAAATGATAAAGAATTAATCTCTGACCGGTCAAATCAAAACTCGGGCGAATGTCCGCTAGCTGTGCCGCTAACTGAGCCATAACGTTGGAGTCGACCCTGGGACTTCAACTTAAACCAGACAACGATTGACGTGCAGCATGTATCAGAATGGCTGAATGTTTGGACACCCAAGCGTCACACCCTAACCTGAGTCTCCATCAAACATTTCTCACAGATTTGGAAGCACACACTTCGTATAGAATGTCTGCTTTTCAACTGGTCCAAACCAGATCCAGCACCACAGTGACCCTGTACACAAAGTGAGCTCCATGAGGACATGGTGTGTTATAGTTGGAGTGGAAGAACCCACACAGAGAAATAACTTTAACCCCCCTGAACACCTTCGGGATGTACTTAACCTGGAGGCCCCTCACCCATATGCACTACATTGCCAAAAGTATTCACTTGCCTGCCTTCACATGAATATAAACTTTAACATCCAATTTTTAATCCATAGGGTTTAAGATGATGTTGGCCCCGCCCCCTTTGTAGCTATAACAGCTTCATCTCTGCTGGGAAGGCTTTCCACAAGGTTTAGGAATGTATGGAAATTTGTGACCATTCTTCCAGAAGCGCATTTGTCAGGTCAGACACTGATGTTGGACGAGAAGGCCTGTCTGACTGTCTCCGCTCTAATTCATCCCAAAGGTGTTCTGTCAGGTTGAGCTCAGGTTTCTGTGCAGGCCAGTAAAGTTCTTCCACACCAAACTCACTCATCCATGTCTTTATGGACCATGCTTTGCGCACTGGTGCGCAGTCATGTTGGAACTGGTATGGGGTTGTTTTTCAAGAGTTTTGCTCAGGACCCTTGCTTTAAACTTTTTGATACCAGTTTGGGGATGGCCCCATCCTGTTCCAACATGACTGCACACCAGTGCACAACGCAAGGTCCATAAAGAACACCTTTGGGATGAATTAGAGCGGAAACTGCGAGCAAGGCCTTCTCGTCCAACATCAGTGTCTGACCTCACAAATGATCTTCTCAACGAATGGTCACAAAATTCCAGTAAATAAACTCCTAAATCTTGTGGAAAGTCCACAAGAACTGAAGCTGCGGCAAAGGGGGCAGGGCCAACATTATATTAAACCCTATGGATTAAGACTTGGATGTTAGTCAAATTTATATGCATGTGAACGAATACTTTTGGCAATATAGTCTAAATGCCTGACTTCACTAAAGCTCTTGTACAATGTGTGATTGGATACAAATTCCCACAGCCATGCTCTGAAATCTGATGGAAGGCCTTCTTAGCAGAGTGGAGCTTATTATAACTGCAATGGGGAATAAATGTGTACTGAGATTTTGAACAAGGATATGTAGGTGTAATGGTCAGGTGTCCACATTCTTTTGGCTAGTTTGACCACCTTCAGCTAAGTAATTAAAATGGCTTTACTACTAATGGCAGGAAATTATATTTGTTGCCTGTTATTATTATAATCATATATTTTTTATGACTGTTTGATTAGTTGTTTTGTAATTGAATCCCATAGTAAAATAACTTTGAATTGATTTTGTGTTCCAGGTCATCAAGCCGGATCGAAAGAAGAGGAGGAAGAAGGACATTGATATTGTGAGTATGATTACAACCTGTATTGTGCATTATTGCCTTTTTATTAAACTATTCATTTTTATGTTTTTTTGTTTTGTTTTGCTCGCCTTTTTATTTTTTCTTTCGTTTATTTTTAACAGGTAGAGGAACACAATGGCCACATCTTCAAGTCCACTCAGTACAGCATCCCCACCTATTGCGAGTTCTGCTCCTCCCTAATCTGGATGATGGACAGGGCGTGCGTTTGCAAACGTGAGTTTGTGTCCACTACTTCGAGACTCATGAACATTGCCAAGAACCCAGTTCTAATACTATAATCAAATTGTTTACTGTTGAGCACATGTTGGGGTGTGTGTATAGCAATGCCTACTTCAGCTTAACAGCTGCTTTTTATATATTGTGTGACCTTTTTGTATGATGTACATGAGACGTGATTTTAGCTGAAGGGAGACTGATTAAAATGTCTGTTTGGTGTGTAGTGTGCCGATACGCTTGTCACAGAAAGTGCTGTCTGAAGACAATCAGCAAGTGCAGCAAGAAGGTAAGGAACTATCACATGCAAATTGGAATTAAATTTGTTCCTTGGACTGTCTGAGACATAAGTCATACGGTCCATGCTGAAACGTATTACAGTACATACTATTAGCTAGCTACAAGACTAACACACCGCTAGGTCAACAGAATTGATTATAATATTGAACTGGTATATAATTCATTGAATATGAATTATATACCAGTAAATTTGTGACGGGATCATGGACACCCAAAGGCTCATCTATACTAATGGGGCCCAAAGGTCAGCCCTTCCAGTCTAATCCCATAGAAAAGCTAATGAAGCACGAATAGAAAGATATCAGAACATTTTATAGGCTAAAGATATACAGGATGAAGAGTGTGATGTAGTCGATAGCATTATAAGGTTGAAAGTTTAATATTTATAACCTGTGTACAGATGAAAGAACTGATCTTTGAAAAATAAAGGACTAAAGTGCTGCTGCATTGTCCTTGTTACATAATCACAATCAGTAGCCAGTCAAACGGCATTGTGGGTAATAGAGCCACACAATTGATCACAGAAAAATCGAAATTCCAGCATAGACCTGTGCAATTATTTAACCACAAAAAGCTGAAATTTATGTCAGGTAATATACCTGATAGGAATTTATGTAGAGTTTTTTTATTTCTTTTAATGTTTTTAATACTGTATGTGTGAGGTTCAAACATTAAGTCCTCTAAATTAGATCATTTGTCCAATTATTTGGCCTGGATAAATATGTTTGGATATAAAATGGAATATTTAATTCTATTGCAGTTTAAGTCACATTTGCAATAATGTGTCAGAATTATTTAAAAAATAATAATTAAATTGTGCAGCCTTTGTAAGTAATTTAAGAGGCCATTAGCAAAAGTGAAGCCAGATCAACATATTACAAAATAAGTCTTGCACAGTCAGTAATAAAAAAAAATAAAAAAAGATTATTCAGTTTGTTCATGGTGGATTTGTTTCTGAACTTATTAACTGTTTTAATTGTTTGGTGTTTGTCTGTGTTTATGGATAGTATGATCCTGAGCTATCATCAAGGCAGTTTGGTGTAGACGTCTCCCGTTTGACCCAGGATGACCGATCGGTACCTCTGGTGGTAGAGAAACTCATTAACTATATCGAGATGCATGGCCTCTACACAGAAGGCATCTATAGGAAATCTGGCTCTGCCAATAAGATCAAGGAACTGAAACAGGGTCTGGATACAGGTAGGGTACTTAAACTAATTAAATAGAACAGAGACGATACCAACAAGTAGTGATGGTTGTCAGCATTCCTTATGAATAAAATTATGTATTTTGTCATTTCATTGTTGTTGTACAGATGTTAGCAGTACAAACTTGGACGACTACAACATCCATGTCATCGCCAGCGTTTTCAAACAGTGGCTGCGTGATTTGCCTAATCCCCTAATGACCTTTGAACTGTATGAGGAATTTCTAAGAGCCACGGGTAAGTGATTAGCCTGGCTTAGCTATACCAGGAAATTTTTTTTTTTTAACAATGCCTTGTTAAGGTGAAATGAAGTAAAGATCCTTCACCGTCTGGACAGGTTTATATTATACTGTACTTACTTAATTGTATTTATACCAGATATATAATTAAATAAAAATTAGTTTTGCTGTACAGAACCGCAGATACGAAAGGATCGCGGTTCTACAAACATTTGTAGACGCAAATAAATTGTGGAAGTAGCTCACATGTATTTTACGATAGACACTGCAGTGCACCTGATACCAATATTTACAATTATATACAATCTTTTTAGTGTGTAAGCGAATGTATAAAATGTCCAAATTATATACATGTGTGGGGTTCAGGAGTAATGATTCAACCTTAACGGTTTCAATAAATCAGTCCGGGAGCACGATGATAGAAAATGTCTGTCCCGTAGAGCTGTCCTGATGGTGAATAATCCTCATTTCGGAAAATCCTCAACAAAACAGAGGATTTTCCGAATCTCTTTTCTTGTCTAATACAGTGGAAAATGGCTCTTGGACAAAATTGCGTCTGTTCAAGGGTGCAGACAACACTGTTGCATTTCACATGTGAGATTATGTACTCGTTAGGCACGTTGTGCTTGGCTTACATGCGGTTATGGTTTTTGTCCACATGATTGCAGTGTGGGGAAAGGGGACAGATGGACTGCTTAGATTTAGCCAAGTGCATTGGTATGCTTTACTTTATATACTCATGTCAAAGGTGTATAAGATTTACTGTGTCGGACTTAAGAACAAATCCAACTTACGAACGTGCTCCCGGAACGAAACTCGTTTATTAGTTGGGGACTACCTGTACTGCAATACGCAAGCAGGGACTGTATGTTTCTGAAAATAAAAATACAGTACACATGGTCATTGTCGCACAGGAGAATAAATGTACTTTTTTTTTTCCAGGCCTTCAAGAAAAAAAAGAGGTGGTACGAGGGGTGTACTCTGTGATCGATCAGCTCAGCAGAACTCACCTCAACACTCTGGAAAGGCTCATCTTCCACTTGGTCAGGTGAGAGACTTCCTAATCCTGTTCTCATGTAAATTAACGTAGTCAGTAGCAGTCGTCGATCATCCGTCACAACATGTACGGTTTAAGGTCATTTCACCGTATGTACATGTTTATGAGCCTTCACACAAGTTCATGGGCGTGTCTTACAGGATTGCTCTGCAAGAAGAGACCAACCGGATGTCCGCCAACGCGCTGGCCATTGTTTTCGCTCCTTGTATCCTGCGGTGTCCCGACACGATCGACCCTCTGCAGAGTGTTCAGGACATCAGCAAAACCACAGCGTATGTTATGACACTCTGTTGGCTTGCATTAGCAATAGCATTAGCAGAATGGTTTGCCAAACACTACATCCACAGTTTCACTACTCACTTTTTGTGATGCCGTTTTTGCTGAATTGTTGACATGTACAGTATCTGTGGTCCACTTTTCAGTCAAATCGCTTGTTATAAATTGCTGAGTTTGGTGAATAATTTCTCTAAATGTCATTATCGCGTTTTTTTTTTTTTGTATTTTATATCCAGATGTGTAGAACTGATCATTTACGAGCAGATGAACAAGTACAAAGCCCGGCTGAAGGATATCAACACCCTGGAGTTCGCTGAGAATAAAGCAAAGAGCCGTCTGACGTTTATCCGTAGGTCCATGGTGAGTAAAATCAAAACACAACAGATGGTGCCACGTGACCCAACATCCCACGACACACATTTACACTTTAACCCTGAATTTGTGCTCTGCCGTACCCCTTTAACCCTGTTCCTTCATATCCCGTCTGCTCTCCAATCCAGAGGCCTGTAGTAATCGCGGTTAGGTTTATGAGCATAACCCGCAGTGCAGCGGCGGTACGTACTCACTATGTACTGTATGCTCACTCCAGCCACCCCTCATTGGTCAAGTCCCAGCACTTTGTGGTCTCTCTCTGTCACCATCATTACACCACTCCAGTGTATCTGTGTCCCACTCAGTCAGATCACTTCCACTGGCATCTTTTCACAAAGTCACGTAGCGGGAATGTATGCGCTTCAATGGTGGGCATTCGTCCCTCGGTCTGGTTCATCTTATTGTTCTGTGTCCTTTTTAAATACCATATTTACGTTAGGAGCTAATGTTTTCCTTTTCTTTTCCTTTGTTTAATCTGACAACACGCAGGCCAGTGCAGCAAGAAAGGTAACCCGTAACGTGTACACCTTGTGTCTGTGTTTGTAGTAGCTAGTCTGTGTGACTGAGTGCTTTTAGTAATGAATAAGAAAAACTGAAACGGCAAAAAAAAGGGTAAGTTTTCAAACAATAAACGCAAACTTTTGAAGTTTGCGCTTCCCGGAACTTGTTGACTAAAATGTAATAATGTAATAATGTAAAAAAAAATATGTTCTCTTGTGGTATACTGTAGGACACATTAAATTTACAGCATTTGACCAAAGTGACCTAAAATTCTAATTTATACAACTTAAATAAACAAATAAAACTTTGCACCAAAAAAGGGTGTGGGGGGGGGGGGATTTGTTACAGTATATTGGATAAGGAGCCAGTTTTACAGCGGCATAGAGGCATTTTATACAGTCTGTCTGCCTAAAAATGCTACTGTGTAAGTTATGTCAGTGTTATACTTTGTCCGAACTGTTGGGTTTTAAATCAGTTTTGTTTGCGATCAAGTATCAGCTCTCAATGTGCATGATGTTCCTTTGCTATGGTCAAAATGAAACCTTTAAACGTAATGTTATCCCTTTTCACTATTAGGACTTGCCGCGCTTTTAAACGTTTGAACTTTAATCAAGGGTCGCGATATGTGCAAAAGAGAAACATATTTCAGAGAAAATGCCGAGCTTTCAGAGCTTTTTTCTAATTGGAGGTGCTGTTTGTTACCTGTGCATTTCCGAGTCTAACAGAAGTGTGGCGTTCCCAACAGGGTAAAGGACGACCACGTAAGCTCAGCTATCAGTCACCATCTCCTCCTGTGAGTCCTCGCTCTCCCATAGCCCCTGAGGTTACGGAGGAGAGCGGAGACGAGGACACCATCAGAGACGCCGACGTGACGGACCAGCAGCAAGTCGCCATGCAGCAAGAAGAAAGAGTGCTGACGGAACAGATCGAAAGTCTGCAGAAAGAGAAGTAAGTGTGCAAGTGAGAGAAAATAGAATTGTTTGAGGGCTGTAATTTAAAATGTGTAACCTGTCCCCCTGTCTGTAGAGAGGAGCTGACGTACGAGATGCTGTCCCTGGAGCCGCGAGCATCTGACGACGAAACTTTGGAGTCTGAAGCGTCTATAGGGACTGCTGACAGCTCCGAAAACCTGAACATAGACTCTGAAGGTGCCGTCTCTGATTTCTCAGGTGAGTTCCGGTGTTATTTAAGGCTGACGGTCACAAGGCATTTTAAAAAGGAATCATTTATCCAGATTCAAAGGGGGAAAAACAAAATCACATTGGGTTGCATTCACATTAAGCTCATCATCACTTTGATGTAGATTAATTCTGACTGTATGTTTGTTTGTTTTTTTACTGTATGTTGACTAAACTACTCCTGCAACAGGCACTTTGTGACCTTAGCAACAGTTTTCTGCATTGTTTATTCATTAGTCTAGTTTAAAAAAATGTCACTCTTTATGTGAAACAAACTGATAGTGAGTGGAAAAAAGTGTGAATGCAGCCTGATTGTACTTTGCGCTGTTTCCTTTGACAGCTCAGAATGATTGGCATTTACACTATAGAATAAAACAGTAACTTGTTAACGCAATGCAAGGTCAGCAATATCATTGCCTGGTATTCTACAGTATGTTGTGAGCGTATATATTGAATAAAAGAAATGGCTTGAGTCTCAGACACTTTTACGATTCACAAACTGTCCTAGTGTGATTTTATTATTTTTATTATTATTTTTTTAAATATCCTTTTCTGCATTATGCTCCTCTCTCCTTCAGAAAAAGGCACCCCGTTAGCTGCCACCCGCCCCAAGAAGTCCCAGGGGAAAAGCAGGAGGATGTTGCGGCGACAGCCCGACTCTCTGGACTCTGTGGACTCTTGCTCCACCATGTCCTCAGTCTCCTCGCAGCCTTCTGCTCCTCCACGGCGCTTCCGGCTCCGATCCAAAATGCGTTCGTCCAGCCAGGATGCAACCGAGCAGGACGGCGACGAGAGGCCCCGCTTCAGCACCCGAGGCACTTTTAGCCCAGAAAAGAGCAAGAAGACGCAAAACGCCAAGTACTCTCCTCAGAAACCCCCAGAGGACCAGGGACACAACAGAGACCCAGACCTTCAGGCACAGCAGCTAGTGTTATATGGCAAAAACGAGTTTATGGTGTAGTAGTTGCTTGTCTTCCCTCATTTGCTGTCATTCCTCTGCTCTCCTCTGGCTACGTCCTCGGCGACAGCAGAACCAGTCCCTAAAGTGCCATGGGGAAGAAGTGTGGTGGAGAAACTGAGTCACGGTTTAAAGATGAACAGTGAGATGGAGGACAGGGTGAAAGATAATGTGATCGAAAAAAAAAAAGAACGAAAAATTTTACGTTTATTGCTCGGCTGCAGGCGGCTTTCCTCAGCCCGGAGACAAGGCCATGCATAGTCCAGACTCCATGAACCCAAGCTCAACCATTGGCTGCTTTTGAAGTTTACACTTTATAACCATGTTAAGCAGCGTGCTCTATAATTGTGTATGTATTTCACTCCTCGGCCTATTTAATAAAATTTTAATTACATGGTATATATTATATATAAATATATATATAAATCTCTCTAAATATATTATATGACATAAAATGTACTAAGCTGGAACACCAGTGATTTTCTGGGTTGTTAAATTCTTTTATATTTATCTTTCTTCCTGTTATGAACCCTTTGGAAAGCAGCGTGAGACAACGGCTGCTTGTGAGGGAGTGTGTGAGAGTTTAATTACGTGAAAACCACTTTGAAGTTTTTCGCTGCTTCTTAATTGAACGGGAATCTCGGCTACGAAGGGACCAAGCCAGCTGGTGTTTTAGTGCCAGAGGATCCCCGCTGAATGAAGACTGTTAACAAAAAAAAAAAAAATCAGCCTACTGTATCAGTAACCTCCTAACAGGCATCCATCCGTTCTGTTGTCCTACTTTTTTTTATTTTATTTTTTTTATATATATATATATATACACATGTGTCATCTAATTGTCAACTAAAGCATTTAGCGCATACCAAAAACAGGCAGCATGCGACTGTTTGCTCAAATCACTGACCCTGTTACTGACGTTTCCTGTGCAGCTTTTCTCGAAGCTGGCCAGTACTCACGCACTCTGTTGTCTCTCATTAGCTCCTACATGAAGACAAACTTATGCTCATCACAGTATGTGATACACAGCATTCTGTACCATTAGCATTATAAATTATATTGTTATTAAAGAATCTGCTGTCTTTATTAAATGCCAGCTGTAAAATTCTGATTACAATCTGTTACAATGTAACTAAACATGACGTGCAACTCGGGAGTAAGTCCGTGCAGTCTTTAAGTAGTTACCTGCTAAACCAAACTGCCGGTAACACATCTTTACTCACTGTGCTTTTTGTGTTTCCCTCACGTACCTGAACGTTTCCTGCAGTTTGGTATGTGGCATTGTGGTATTCAGGCCAAAGGCTTCACGCTAATTACTGAAGGTTTTTTGTTTTTTTTTTACATTTACACAAGGATGAAAAAAATCCCATTGTGTTAACGCGTATTATCTCGTATAGTGTTTGAACTTCTGATCACTGGCTGTTGGTCCTGCCTCAGCAATAGGTTCTGGTTCTGTTACGCAGGACTGTACGTGCGCGTGTGTGTGTGTGTGTGTGTGTGTAAAGTGCATTTAAAGAACTGTTTCTTAACACACAGAAAATTATGTCTGTGGTTATAAGAGACTTTTCCCCCCCCAGCTCATTAAAATGAAAGCTGTAAAAGTTAACTGAGAGGTGCACTTTTTTACGGTCATCTTGGATTCATTATTTAGTGTTTAAAAATATATTTTTTTTTATTTTAAGTAGTAGTAATATTAATTAATTAGTTAGTTAATTAGTTAAATGCACATACTTTATGTATGAATGTAATTTATAACAAAATAACATAGTTCAATGCAGTGTGTGTCATGAGGTTGGAAGTTTAATATAACAGGAAAGGTGTTTAAGTAAATATTGAGTTCTTATTTGTTTTTGGAAGCTTGGGTAAAATAAAATAAAAAAAACTAGTGGGAATTTCAGTTCTAAACTATTGAGTGACCAAATCACAGAAAAACTGCCTAGAAATAGAGAGAGAGAGGGTTGTGTATGCTAACAGCCCTGTATAAAGTCAATGTATATTTCGTGCAGAGTGCTATCAGGGACTTGCATATGACGGCATGACTAAAAGGGAGAGTCAGTAGGAATTACAGACACAAATTCTCCCTGGGAAGCCGTAAACAAACCTGAGTGATCAGTGAGAGTGGGAGAAGACAGCATGAAAACATACTGTACCGGTTTACCATAGGCTAAATAAATAGCCCTGCCCAACATTCTTAAGAGTACAATAGATATGATTAAGGTAGGTCTCTAATCATTAGGTAGGATTAATATTAGAATTATAATTAATATTTAAAATTTTTGTTCATAAAGCTTTTTCAGCAGTGGAGTGTTTATAAGATCATTGACAGGAGACGCACCCAAACACAAATAGTTTCATTGCACTATGAGCCAGTTTTCCAAACCTTCGTACCTTATTAAATCTTAGAAAGATAAAGGTTAAGTTTAAAGTCATACTCTGTAAATATTTTGGTTCATTTGTACACAAAGTCAGCCATAACATTAAAGCCACCTGTCTGATATCATGCAGGTCCCCTTAGTGCTGCCAAAACAGCTCTGACCATGAAGGCATGGGTTCCGCCAGACTTCTGAAGGTGTGCTGTGATTTTGTTCACAGAGACGGTAGCAGGAGATCCTTGAATTCCTGTAAGTTAAGATGTAGTGGACTTGTTTGTCCATCACATCTAACAGATGCCTGATCAGATTGAGATCTGGAGAGTTGGGTTGAAGGCCAAGTCATCACTATGATGTTCCTCAAAGCGCTTCTAAATAGTTTTTACAGTAAGGGGGGAATGTTGTTGTTTCAAAGGGGTGTCCCTGGTCCGAAGCAATGTTTAGGTAGGTGGTATGCGTCAGGGTAACACTGAGAATATTTCAGCATCGTACTGCCTCTGCTGGTTTGCTTTCTCCCTGTAGCGCATCCTGGTGCCGTTTCTTCTCCAGAAGAGCAACACACACATGTACCTGGCCCATTGCATGCTACAAAAAAAAAGAGGATTCAGCAAACTCCATGCACACAGATGGGAATCGAGCCTGGCTAGGATTTGAACCCAAACCCTGGAGATGCAAGGCAACAGTGCTAACCACTACATCACCATGCTGCCCTGCACCTCCAGGGTCTGGGGTCAATTCCCAGCCAGGCTCGATTCACGTCTGTGTGCATGGAGTTTGCATGTTCTTCCCGTGCTTGGTGGGTTTCCTCCGGGTGCTCTGGTTTCCTCCCACATTCCAAAGATACACAAATGCATCACTGCCTTCACTTCTTCATCAGAAGTGAATCTGCTTTCAGGCGACCAAACAGGTGAAAGTCTGATGGGACACGATCAGGACTATAAGGGAGGATGCATTAACACCTAAAAATGAAGTGTGCACATTGTCCACACTGTGGGCGGAAGTGTGCAAAGCGGTCCACTGCATTTAAAATCGAAGTTTCAGATCTTTAATAAGCGTCTCACTGTAATGAGCGATGTTGATTGTTGAACCTTTTTCCTGATAATGTTCCGATGCTGGTGCTTGAGAATCCCAGAAAACTGTAAGCATTGATGAATTTGACTATTAGACTTTTTCTTGGTGGACGATTTTGGAGCTGTTTACTCTCAGGCTCGTGGTGATGAATCCATGTCCCATCACGTCTAATGATTCTCTTTAAAAAAAATAAAATAAAATAACACCTTCACCTTCCTTAGAGTATCTGTTCAAATTTTCTTGTTTGCAGATATCCAAACACTTCTGTTTATGCTCTTCAGTGAGTTGTTTTGGCCCCCTGGTTACACAAGAAAAAAAGGCACTGCAGATGCTCTTCTTTCATGTAAATCACAAGTGGGACATCCATTGTCTCTTGCACCGCAGCAATGACTTGGGAGACAGTAGTGTAAGAGATAATCAATGTTATTCAGTTCACTTTTCGGTGGTTTTAATGTTATTGCTCACTAATTCACTCACTTTATACTCCTGTATACATGAGGGTTCTGGTGCCTATTTTTGGAGACTTGGGGCAAGAGGCAGGGTTCACATTGGGCAAAGTGGCAATCCATCACAGGGCACACACACACACACACACTCCATTCACACACTATTGGCAATTTGGAAATGCCAATTAGCTTATTCTTTGGACTATGGAAAGAATCCAGACCCAGAGGCGGGAATCGAACCTGGACCCTGGAGGTGTGAGGCCACAGAGCCGCCAACTTTATTCCTGATCAGGGTAAAGAAAGAAAGAAAAAATCGCCTATTGTACCTTTAAATCATTATTACCGTCACTGATGTACGGAATTCTAATTTATATTGTTTATATATATATATATATATATATATATATTTATTTATATATATATTTTTTAATTTGTCTGTATATATATATATAAATTATTATTATTATTAAATAATATATTATTATTTATATTTCTTTCTTTCTTCTTTTTTTATTCACAATCTCTGCCATAATTACTGTGTAAGTAGCATGTGTGTGTGTGTGTGTGTGTGTGTGTGTTTAATAAATCACGTGCACAGATTCAGGTGTCGGGAAATAAACTCTGAGATTCCGAGCCTTTGTGTGTCCCTCCCTCGTCTAACCTGAGAGACCGGACCTGAGGCGAGTCACTGCAGACTGCATCGCGCATGCGCACCACGTTGCCGAGAGAATTGCGCAGGCGGGTTCGCGACAGAGTCGGCGGCGCGCACCTGTTCCTGTACCTAGAGAGGGAATTAAGATAGAAATACATATATATTACTAATAACATCATGTCGGGCTTAGACAGCAACCCTTTCGCCGCTCCTGTGGAGGTGAACCCTTTCCAGGTAAAGAGCTTCACCGTTTTTAAACCACTCGGTAACATGATAAGAGCTGTTTAATTCATGAATGTGAAACTCTTTCCGCGTGAAACCTGTTTGGGCGGGTGTTCACGGGGGCTGCTGTGAGTGACAGCCACGAAGACCAATCAGATTCGAGTATTGCGTGTACGCGCTGGAGGCGTATCTAGGAAGTGTTTTGTTAAAAACAGTTGTTTTTATGTAAGGATAAATGAGAAACAACATGTCATGTAATGTTTATGATTTAATTGATTTATTCGACATGTAAAGTGTATACATTTAATAATGCTTCTAGTTTATTCTCCATTCAGGCCAGAGCACAATAAAATATGTATTCAGGCTGCAGCTCAGGTGTTTGTGCCACACTGTGATGAAGCCTTTACACTGACACTCGTGTGTCTTCACTTTGCATCTTAATGTAAAATGTTTGTTTTGTTCTGCCTGACAGGATCCCTCCGTGACCCAGGCGACTAGCACGGGGAGAGAGGGTATAGACGAGTACAACCCTTTCTCTGCCAGGGGCCAGGTGTGATTCATTACATTTACACTACACACACACACACACACACACACACAAAGAAAAACACTGAGACATCTCTACGTACTTCTACGCATCACAAAATTGGCTCTGTGTAGGTCTGCAATGTGCAACTAGTTCTCTAAACAAATAATCTTGCGGTGATTATCACATCTGTTCCAGATGTGATGATGTGGGATCATCATTTAATACAAATAGTTTAAAAAAAATTAAATCTCTAAACATGTTACAATAACATCAATCTCAATAAATGTAATTTAGTAGAATTTGTACAGGAATATACTGATCAGATACAGAACAGTGTGACTAATGTCTGTATTCACCTATAATACTAAATTGCACACACGCCTTTTACAGCATTTGGCGGACGCTCTTATCCTGAGTGACTTCCGTTTATTTCATTACACATCAGAGCAGTTGATTGTAAAGGGGCTTCGCTCATGGGCCTAGCAGTGGCAGCTTAGTGGTGCTGGGGTTTAAACTTGGGATCTTCTGATTGGTAGCCTATTACCTTAACCACTGAGCTATCCCGTCCCATATCAAATCACAAGGTTATTTATATAGCACCTTTTATAACAAGCTGTTAACTCGTGCTAACAAAGTGCTTTACAGTTTAAAAAAGTACAGAATGCGGCAAAATATTACAGTACTGAAATGAAAAGACGAACAATATTACCGTGTTGTCATCTGTAGGTTTATTTCTGTAGGTATATTACTCCAGTAGAGTGTTGATTTACCCCGTGTTATGTATGTGTTTAAAGTATGTGTGTGTGCCGCCTCGCTGTAGACAGGTTCATATCGCTCACGCAGATTCTTAATGTTGAGATTCTCAATTCGTAATGTTGACACAGTACACTACCAGAACGGCGGGAATTTCGTAACAATAGACATCATAACTGTGTTACTTGGTGCCGTCTTATTAAATTTCACTCTTTTGGATGTGCTCTGCTACGTTTATCAAACTCCGGCCCTATTCACAACTTCCGTATGAGCAGAAATACTGTAATACTCAGCTATGAATCTGTCTAGTGTTTCAGATGCTGGAGTTTCAGTACTGTATATTTTGCCGCATACCATACTAATTAAAAGAATAAAGCAAAACAAAACAATAGAAAAGTTACCGTTCACAACCAATCATCAGTCAAGAAAAACTAAATTAAATAACTGAAACTTAAAATAATGTTATACTGTATAGATAGATAGATAGAGAGATCTTCTTGATTAATGAAGTATCAATCTCTCTATTGATCTACACACACATACATACATACAGACATACAGAGTGGCCCAAAAATGTATACACAACTTCAATAGTTATCAATGCCCTTTAAAAAAAATAAAAAAATAGGGAGGTTTCCTCCAAAAATGTCAGTAGCCGCAGCATCGTTGACGCTTTCATGTGACCATCAGTTGAGGATAATTTTGTTAAGGATATTTTTTTAATGCTATTTTAAGTCATCAATTGATTATATGGTCAGAATATTACTGTGCACATTTCACTAAAGAGCCTAATAAGGTTTAAGTTAAAAGCTTGAGAACATCTGTTCTTACACGACTAGGGATTCTTTTTCAGTATGATGCCAGCGTCAGAGCTCTGTGTGTGTTGGCAGACTGATATTGATGCCTCATCCGACACTGATATACAGTACACTGACTCCCTGCAAGTACTCAATTAAACATCAGTGACAGGATGGTTATGAAGTTGTGTTTCCATGTTTGTGCATTAAATCTTTCACCTGTGACGTGTTGCGTGGCTTTGCAGGGAGTTCCCCTGGCTACTAAAACTCTTTGATAGGGATGTCAGGCTAAAATAGAAACATGCGTTCCTAGTGCATATTCTTATCCCAAAAATTAATTTAAACCAACATTCAGAACCTCAAATCGACATGATTTTGCCCATGCCAATAGAAATAATAATAATAATTATTGTTATTATTATTATTATTATTATTATTGTTATTGTTGTTTTTATTATCCTGTTAATATATTTTTTTAATTCAGTTGATATTTTCTCCACTGTGTGTGTTTACATATTGACTCACTAGGTCCATTCTGCGACATGGAAGAAACATGGACGAGAAATCTTCTTAATTAGAGAAAGAAATCCCAAGTTTAAGAGTTCTTATTTCGGTGAACTACGATGGCACAAAAATATTCATTATTCGTAATAGAGATAAAACGTATTATAAAAAGGAATTGTGATGTTGATTTTAGGTCATATCGGCCAGCACTAGCTGGGGGTGTGTTGGAGTCAATTAAAGCACTGACGTTGGCTGAAAAGCCTTAGGCTCTGAGATGCACACCCAGGCTTTTATTAAAGAGGAGTGGACCAGATTAACGACGTCACATGCTGGACAGGTTTCTCAAACATGTTAAAGCAGCTACTTCAAGAAACATGCGTAATTATTAGCCATACTTTTAATTTTATCTAATAAAAATTAATTTGATATTTGATAATAATCCTGTCGAAAAAAAAAAATATCACACAAAGATAAAACAAGCATCACTTACCGTATATAAACTTCAGTATACAGTATACTTCTAGTTTTTTAAGAAACAAGGCGGCTTTTCTCACACAGAGTGAAGTCCATATATTATCATATATTAATGCATACTGGAAGCCGATTGGCTTTTACATCTTATGATGTAATCGGACTGGGATTTTTCAGCTTCTATTTTATTTATTCTTATCTGCACATTCGAAATAATTTGCTTAAAAGTATTTAATGGTTTTCCTTCAAAAGTCATAATAGTCTAAAAGTTTTAACGAGTGTAAGTAGCTTGGCTACTAATAAAACAACATAATTAATTACACATAGAATGATTTTTTAAGGTTGTGGGTAAACAGTTTGTAATTGTCATTTTTTCATGCATTAGATAAATACATATACAGTGGAACCTTGGATTATGAGCATAATTAGATTTAAAAGTGGGCTCATATTTCAAAACACTTGTAAATCAAAGCGAATTGTCTCATTAGAAATTATGGAAACTCAAATTATTTCGTTCCACAGCCCAAAAAAGTAAATACATTAAAATAACTAACACAAAATTTAAAGTAAAAATAAAACAAATTAACCTGCACTTTACCTTAAAAAAAAAGGAAAAATAAATTCCGAAAATAATTCCGTTTATGTGCGCAGGCGCTGTGTGTGTTTGTTTGTGTGTGTGTGTGTGTGTGTGAAGCTAAAGTAAGAGGAGAGGAGGAATCAGCCCCTGCCCTCTCCCTTATCTCATCTTACACAGTAAACCTTTCTCCTCTCTTATTTGAGTTTCACACACGCACACACACTAACAAAAACACTGTTTTATCGGACAAATCAGCAAGGAACATTGCTAATGACACTCGCATGTGCACATACTAACGGAATCACTGCTGAAAAAGTAAAACAAACAAACAGAGTTTCGACATGCTGATCCAGAGAGAGAGAAATTGGATTTTTAACCTCTCTAATAAGACTGTACACACACATACAAACACAAAATACATAAAACGGACGGATGTTGATTATACCAATGAGAGAAGCGCACTAAGACCCAGCAGGGGAGATGATTACCCACAATTCCACAGCGCAAGAGAGAGAAAAACCGTTGGCTCAGTTGTGATTACGTGACGCGGAGTCAAAACAAAAGGCGCATGCGTGATACATAATACTCGGTACTCGTAAACCAACACTTGCTCATTTTCAAAGTAAAAATTTATTAAAAATCTTTGCTCGTCTTGCAGAACACTCGCAAACCGTGTTACTCGCAATCCGAGGTTTTACTGTAATATTCAAAAATATTAATTAAAATTCTTTAACATTTTTAGGTAAAAAAAAATCTTTTATGGCATGAGAATTTTTTTCTTTAAACCACTCCCACACACTTATGAAAGGTCACAGCAATCCATTTTCTTTCGCTTTAAAAAAATATGAACGATGGACCCGTGGTGTCAAATGTTAAAAAAACTGTACTGTACTTGCAAAATCAAGCCCTGATTTGTTAGATCCTAATCAGTCACATGTAAAACAGGCTGTCTTGTTTACTGAGCTTTACCTTTTTTCTTAGTCTGTAAAAGCATATTGCCTTTAACACATCTCTCTCTCTCTCGCTCTCTCTCTCTCTCTCTCTCTCTCTCTCCCCATAAAGGATAATGGATCTAACATACCTTACTCAGTTAAAACTCAGCCTGCTGTTCTGCAGCCCACCCAGGAGCCCAGTCCTCAGGTTTGTCTCTCTTTTCCTCATCTTAAACCTAGATTAAAGCACATTCTTGCATCGTTCACCTCTGGAACGTTTCCATGACACTGTAGTGCTCCTGACAGACTTATTATTTTATCTTAGGAATAAAGTGTAAACTCATAGTGACCATCCTCGAGTTAATTATTTCATTATAACAGCATATCCTGTCTCGTATCATCCCTAGGCAAAAGCAGAAACTTTCATTAAAAAAAAAATGGCCATAAAAGAAGTTCCATTTACTGTATCACTTATATTGTGGTTCCTAACCAGCCTCTGTTTCAGACTGTCCTGTACTTAAAGGTTTCATAGTTAATGCATTATTTCAGTGTCCATCAGCTGTAGTTCCAGCTCGAGGACCCTGTCCCCATCCCATTAACTAAGCAAGGCTGTGGAATCCATTTATTGAGTGAAATATGTCCCTCTCTGCTACACGAGCTGCCTTCTTTCGGCTTGTTAGTATTGTATTCCCAGTTGATCTGTTACATTACAGACCAAAACAATAGACGTACAAGTTAGCTCGTGGCAAACTGGTACTGTATCATGTCGAGCAGTAAAAACATGTACAACAGCTCTGTACATTTTGTACAAATGAGGTGCATGCTGTCTTTTGTGGTTATATTGTTACCTGAAGGCAGACGCCACCACCATACAGTATTGTTAGCGGCTTCTTCTCCTGTTACGCTTTTTGTTCAACTTTTAGGTCAAAGCCCGGGACAGGAACTGTACATCATGAGCAGAGCACCTAGGCTGGTCTCTGTGTCCGATTTAGTTATAAGCGCAAGGGTTGCTCGACTCCCAAACACATTATCTCGGTAGAAGCACGATTTAGTCCGATTTCATTCAGACTTGCATGTTTACATTTATAATAAAAGTCTAGTTTTGGTCAGACTAACGTTACGTCAAGCCTCGGCCCTCTACAGAACGCCCGAGCTGAGCAACTGGGGCAAGGGCTCTCCTTATATGAGGTCACATTAGGGGAAAATCACCTGGTACAAAAATGGAAAAAGGATTTTTTCACAGCTTTTTATTCATGCATGCATATTTGAGATGCATCTAAATGTCTGAATATGACAGGTTTTTTTATAATCTGTTTATGAAAAGCGTCCTTCGAACAAGTTCTTCTTTAAGTTCTATTAAGACTTGCACATTAATATGCACCTGTCAGAGGATTCTTCAACAGCATTCAGGGCCAATGGGTAATGAGAATGTGTAACCCGCTGTGATGTGGCTGTGTGTCGTGCAGGCCGTGGCGTCGGCAGCGCAGGCCGAGCTCATCAAACAGCAGGAGGAACTGGAGAAGAAAGCAGCCGAGCTCGAACGCAAGGAGCAGGAACTCCAGAACCGAAGCACAGAAAGGGGTGAAACACCACCACCATCACCCTACACACACACACACTTTCTTATTATTTTTTATTATAGCAAACACTTTGCGATTGTCAATTTTGATTATGGAAATATGGGGAAAATCATTTTGATTGCAGGTAAAGAAAACAACTGGCCTCCGCTGCCGAGGTTCTTCCCGATAAAGCCGTGTTTCTATCAGGATTTCAACGAGGAAATCCCACTGGAGTACCAAAGGGTCTGCAAGATGATGTACTACCTCTGGATGTGTACGTATATATATTATGTGCAGTATTTAACACACCTTACATCACTGATCTAGTTTTAATGTTTTGTCCGTTTCTCTAAAAAGAAGTTCTATTCATGCATTGTCTCTGCATTATTATGATGTTACTGTACATAATGGACATATCTTCAGATATGAGATGTTATAAGAGTCTGCTTCAGAATTATTGGCGCCCCCAATGAGCAGACACAAAATAAAAATAAATTCTGCATGTGTTCAGCACTCTACAGTAACAACTGCACTGTTTTAAAACTGTCCTTTTTGTTTTCTGTTTTCTTCGTGCCATATCCATGGCACATTTTCACCAGCTCCATAATTTTATTGTTTTAAAACGATTCAAATCTATATTTAAATGTAGTTTGTGTTAAAAAGTTTTGCAATTGACTACCTCTAAATCAGGGGGAAAGTCTGGAGAATTGTTTTTTTTTCAAGGATAAGGATATACAATGGATTACCTTGGATTACGAGCATAATTTGTTCTGGAAGTGAGCTTGGATTTCAAAGCAAATCAAAGCAAATTCTCCCATAAGAAATAATGGAAACTTAAATTATTCATTCCACAGCCCAAAAAAATACAAACATAAAAAAAATATTTACACAAAATATAAAGTAAAAATAAAACAAATTAACCTGCACTTTACCTTAAAAAAAGTAAAAATAAGTCCAGACAGATAAGTGTTTCTGTTTATGCGGGCAGGCGCTCTGTGTGTTAAGCTAAAGTAAGAAGAGGAATAAGCCCCTCTCCTCTTCTCGCCTTACACTTTAACCCTTCCTTCTCTCTTAATTGAGTTTCACACACACACACACACACAGACACACCTTAACGGACTGTTTTATCAGAAAAATTAAAAGGAACATCGTTAACAACTCTCATGTGAACACACGCTAACAGAATCACTGCTGTAAAGTGAAAATAAAACAAATAAACCTGCACATTACCTTTGAAAAGAATCGCGACAGAGCTCTCTGTGTGTGTGTGTGTGTGTGTGTGTGTGTGTGTATGTGTGTGTGTGTGTGTGTGTGTGTGTGTGTGAGAAGGCGAGAGAAGGAGGATGTGTGTGTAAAGGGGAGGGGAGGGGAGTGTGTGTGTGGAGGGGCACGGTGTCAAATTACGCGTGCGCACACATGATGGGATGCTGAGGGAGAGAAAGAAAATGGATCTTTACATCTCTAATGAGACTTTTCTTTACACGCGCGCTGTACACACACGCATACAAACACAAAATAAAATATGTTTTACGCACACACACGTGTTCAGTGTTATAGTAAACAGTACACGCGTGCACGAATGTTTATTATACCAGTAAGAGACGTGCACTAAGACCCAGCAGGGGAAACGATTACCCACAATTCTGCAGCCCAAGAGAGAGAAAAAACATTGGCTCAGTTGTGATCACGTGACACTCAAAACAAAGAACCGCATATGTGATACATGATACTCGGTGCTCGTAAACCAAGACTTGTTCGTTTTCCAAGTCAAAATTTATTAAAAATCTTTACACTCACAAACTATGTTACTCGCATTCCAAGGTTGCACTGTATTTGTTTTTGTTTTTTTTTACATTTTATGAGAGAGAAAGTGGAATTTGGAACATGTGACTTCTTTGCTGTAGTCTTGAGATCACAAATTGAAACCTGTGTATTCCTGGGATTCTAGAGAGCTAAACTTGCTGTGCTCACTGGGGGAGAGGAACATACTGTCTCTCTCTCTCTCTACCTAATCATAGGTGTGGGTGTGTGTGTGTGTGAGAAAAAAGGGCAGATAACACTTTCCCCTGTCCTGTGATGGAGAATAAACAGCATGTGATAGTTGGCTCGATGTGTCTCGGAGAAAGAACATGTTACTCCCCCTCCTTGGCTCGTGTCTGTCTTTTAATAATTCAAATAAAGACTTGTTTGAGTTAAAATTTTATTAAGTGATTTTTTTTTTTGCATGTTTTTATAAAAAGTGCTAAACCCTCTGAAGTGGATGATGAAATTTTGAACTGCCTCTTACCCTTGAATGTCGGTGAATCTCTGTAGACCACTGTATGACGCTCCTCTTGAACCTGCTGGCGTGTTTGATCTACTTTCTTGTAAATACCAGCCACGGTGTCGACTTCGGCCTCTCCATCGTCTGGTTTGTTATCTTCAGCCCTGCTGCTTTCGTGTGCTGGTACCGGCCTGTTTATAAAGCCTTCAGGTCAGTGTACAATAATAAATGTTACTATAAGAAGATATCGTTACTGTGTGTTCATTAAAACAGGAAGCTACTGTATAATCTGGCAAATTGCTGTGGTACAGTATAAGAGAAAGAAAAGTCTTATCAGAATCGACTTTCGGGTGGTAACAGCATCTCTGCTTTGTGTCAGGACACATCACATGGACCCAACGCTGATTATTTTCCCACAACAGCACACCACCATGTGATTATTTCTTACATGATGTACACTTATTTGCATCGCTACCAAATTAGTTCAATAAAAGTGAAAATAATCATAATTATTGTAGTTGTTCCCGTCCAGCGCTAGTTTGAGTTACATGTTGGTTTCTATTGTTAGTAACAACAAATTAATTTACAGTATATATTGTAATTAAGTTTAACATGTAGAGTTTGGCACGTGATCCAGTGCGGCAGAAATTATGAAGTGTTAAATGAATTTTGTGTGTCTTGCAGGTCCGACAGCTCCTTCAATTTCTTCTTTTTCTTCTTCATGTTCGCCTTCCAAGTGGTGGTGTACATCATCCAGAGCGTCGGCATCCCAAGCTGGGGTAACAGGTCAGAGACTACAGTTTGATCAGAGTACTAGTCTACTTATAAAGCAGGAAAATATTTCGTTCAACAGTTTGTGGCTTTTTGTGAAACTCCTGTCCTCATGGCATATGTGTCAGTTTTTCTGAACCCAAACTATCACTGTTCCTCATCACCTCCTTGCTTCACTCTGGGCATGCAACAGTCTGGGTGGTACGCTTCTTTGTTTCTTCTCCACGCCATAACTCTCCCGGATGTGGAAAAGACAGTGGACTCATCAGAGAACAATACATTTTTCACATTGTCCACAGCCCAAGATTTTCACTGCTGGCACCATTGGAACCGATGTTTGGCGTTGGCTCGAGTGACCAATTTGGCTATAGCAGCCTGGCCATGTACAGTACATTGACCCTGTGGAGCCCCCGACGAACAGTTTTGGTGGAAACAGGAGAGTTGAGGTGCACATTTAATTCTGCAGTGAGTTGTTTTTGGATATAATCCGGGTTAGCACCTGGACCTTGTCCTTTTTGGTGGTATGTTGACATTACCCTGGATACCGTGGCTTTTGGTACATCACAAACACTTGCTGTCTTGTTCAAGGCTTGCGTAGACTTGCGGAGAAGAATCTTGGTTTCTGACATTAGAAACTCCTTCCATGAAAGCTAAATAAACTGTTTATTCACAGAAAATGTCAGAATACCTCTTCTCTTAATAAATTACACATTATTTTAAAGACATTTCACATGGAGCGTTTACCCTGCATCAAACCGAACGTGTTACTCTAAATCTGTGACTCGGCTCGTTGAAAACTAATCAACATTTTCCAGCCAATCAGAACTGTAAGATATAAGAGAAATCATAATGGTTAATAAATTGTTCAGTAATTGAGATTCTGTGTCACTCCTAGTGGATGGATCATGGCCATCTCCATGCTCGGAACTAACAACCCAGTCGCCGTGTTCATGTTGGTGGTGGCCGGATTCTTTACAGTCAACGCAGTGCTCTCAGTCATCTTACTGAAAATGGTGAGTCATGGGAAAGTCAGATCCAGTGTAGATCATGTTTATAGGTTAGTTACAGGTACAGTATGGAGTGATTGAGGAAATGATATAATTTGATAAAAATATGAAATAAAAATAATATTTCTATTGAACCATTTTTCATGAACGGTGCATTTTGAAAAGAAAAAATGAAAAGTGGACAAAAGTAAGATAGTATGAAATGAACCAATTATAGCAATGTTCTCGATATAATGTCTTTTTTTCCCTGCTTTTAATTAATACACAATATGGACAAAGGTTTGTGGACACCTGACCACCACACCCATCCCCCGTTCTTCCCCAGGCTGTTGGTACAAAGTTAGAGGCGCACAATTGAGTGTCTTGTCGTAGTTGTGTATAAAGGTGTAAACCTTTATATATACAGTATATGTGTGTATATACCAGTCTAAAGTTTAGACACACCTTCTAATTCAATACTTTTTACTAATTTTTATTTATTTCTACTTTATAAAACTATGCTAAAGCCATCCAAAATCCTCTGTAAAGCCTTCATAACCATAGCCGTAGTCTGAGGTGTTGTTTATTAATTTGTGATTTCTGAGGCTGGTAACCCTAAATAGTAGAGGTAAGTTTTGGACTTGCTTTCCTGGGATGGTCTCATGAGGGCCAGTTTCATCATGGAGCTTGATGAGTTTTGCAGATGCACTTGACACAATACTGTTCTTGCAAGAACTATTCCAGAACAGCTGACCTTCATGTCTTTAAAATAACAACTGATTGTTTTTGTTGTTGTTGACGTTCCTTATTTACCTAATGCTGTTACTTTGTAGTTTAAAAAAAAAAAAAATACTCTAGTATTGTTCTAGAATGTAGAAAATAAATACAAACTTTTGTTCAAGTTTTATATACAGTGGTGGCCAAAAGTGTTAAAACAAAATACGCCATGTATTATAGTTCTCTCTGTACATGAAACAGATGATGTCACTAATTAGTTCGAGCCAATCTGGCTGCAGAGTTATAATTACAATCAGCTGGTTTAGTTGGATGGAACAAAAAAAAAGGGGGCAGGACTTTACTTTTTAAAGTATTTTACTTACTTTTTGAGTATTCATCTCTGCACAAAAATGGCTAAACCAGGGAATTGCGAACCAAATAAATTGCAGACGTCTGTGGCAAATTTTTGTACTCCTCTTCAGGAAACAATCATGCAGGTACAGTATGTAAGCGACTGACACCAGGACACTGCAGACGTCTTTTTCACTCTGTGCCCTGGTGTACCCAGCGGCTTTTGAAAAATAAAGGATTTATTACTTAATATTCATTGTTGTGGAGCAATTGAATTGCGTAAAAAAAAAAAACTTATTATTTTGATTATTATATATATAAGAATTTTTTGAAAATGTCATTAAAACTTTGAATTCCACTTTTGTCCCAATACTTTTGGCCACCCCTGTATATAAAATATGAAATCGTGAACCACGTTAAGAGAGCTCAGCTGTAATTCTCTGTCGGCTTCTCCCTCTCACAGGTCCACGGTAAGTACAGGAGAACAGGTGCGAGTTTCCAGAAGGCGCAGCGGGAGTTCTCTGACGGCGTCGTGACCAACAGGACGTTCCAGAATGCTGCGGCCAACGCCGCCTCCTCGGCTGCTCGCGGGACCTTCCAGTAACGCGGCGCACTCTGAACTGTCCATTACTCATCCCACAAAACATCACTTCTTCTGTGTGTCTCACACACTCGTCTGCTTCGGTTCCTGAAGGAACACACGATATGCTTAGTGAAGGAACTTTCTATAGGGATACTGTAGAGGTCAGTAATGAACAAAACCTGGATCAGATTGTTATTTTTTGTTTTGTTTTGTTTTTTTGGTTAATGCACATGAACATTTTCTGATGCTTTTAGTTTAGCTTTTTTTTTTTTTTGGACTTAGTGTTATCAGTTGATGGTGGACGATATGATAAAAATATATTATGATTTGCAAGACCATTTATATAATACTCTATGTGGATCGCAATATATAGTTTTGCTACAAACTAGAATAGTTTTGCAAGAATAGTCAAACAATAATGTATCTTCTTTTAAAACTAACACTGATAAATAACACTGATGATGAGAAATTGAAAAAAATATTTAAAAAAAAAATGGATTTTACATTTTTAAAGATCAAGTACGAGATACAGTCTCTCAATACAGCAAAGTCCCAGAACTTTCTCAGATATGAACAGACCGCAGATCTACAAACAATCGTACTGTAGATGCAAACAAATCCCGGAAGTAGCTCATGTGTATTGTACAAAAAATAGATGCTGCCGTGCACCAGATACTAATATTTACAATTATATACAATATTTTCAGTCTAAAAGTGAATGTATAAAATTTCTACAGTCCGGTGTATTGTTTGTGTGTGCGTGTGGAGGTGTGGGAGAAATGAGTCGGCCTCACCGGTTTCAAAGAATCAGTCCGGGAGCACGATGATAAAAAAAAAAAAAATGTCTTGTAAAGTTGTCCTGATAGTGAATAATCCTAATTTTGGAAACTCCTCAACAAAACAGAGCCGGAAACAGCTTTGAGACTAAATGGCGTCTGTTAAAGCGCACAGTAAACACCTTCCCGAGTTCTCTTTAATCGAGGTCAGCTGACCTTGCTGGGCCTCCGGGATTCCCCACACGATTTGGAGATGTAGTAATATAGAATCAAAACTCCAAACCTGTTTTATTTTTTTTTAATGCTTTACATTGTATATTTTCTGTCAACGGTGTATAAGACTCACTTTGTCTGACTTACGAGCGAATCCAACTTATGAACGTGCTCCCGGAACGGAACTCATTCGTAAGTCTGGAAATTACTGTATAACAAACAAGCTTCTAGTCACTTTGTAGTTAATAAAAAAATAATGAAAATCCATAACCCTCATTATATCAAACAAAACCTATTTCTATTATACCGTCATATTGCCCAACTGTTTATTGTACAAATGTTCATGTTCCCTAAGATGTATACCTTTATGGCATTCAGCAGACAATCTTATCCATACTGACTTAGTGGTTCTCTTTCGAAAACCACATCCTCGTGCTAGTTGACTAGATCAGACCCTGTATGATTCTGTACATCAGAAAACATCAACGTTTGTAGGAAATAAAAAATTCTATAGGTCTGTAGAGATTTTCTACCATGTGGTTAAATCCCAGCCACCTACAGTACCAGCCAGCTCTTTTATATCAGGTTAGAGTGAAGGCTCATCTTGTAAATTAAATTCCTGTTTGTGAATGCAGCCAAAGCACTTTTCACTCTGTTGTTCATGAAGGATTACATGGAAGTCTGACACTTGGACATGATCTCACAGGTCATACAGTTGGCTGGTGTCGCTGTGATAGACAGGGGAGAGTGACCCAGAGGCCACGCCTTATTTTGCTGTCTAGACTCTCCGATACACATCACTGGGATTCAAACTGGGTTTTTTTTTCCAGTTGTTTTTTTGTTACACCATTTAAGGAACTCCTGCTCTAAATATTATTTCAGGATGTCTTCGTATTAGTACGTCATCCAGGGACACTTATAATGGGCTTATTAAATACATTGTTAGGATTGTTCAGGTGCATAAACTTTTTGTTTTAACGCAATGGCAAAAAATGAACAAAACACATAAATCTTAAAGTGCATTATTATAATTTTTTTTATTATTATTTTTTTTAATTTGTGGCTGCTATATTGGTGTACTTAATGAAATACATGCATAGACTCACTGCATGGGTGGTGAAGGTGAATAGTAATAAAACGCAGCATGGAGTGCAAGTAAAGCTCCTTCTATTTCTATGCAACACAAGCTGAAATGTTTAAGGTTATTTTTCTTAAACTACAGTGAAAACACAATGGTTACTCTAAAGTTTGCGTAAAAAAGAAAAGAAAAAAAGCACACTGATGGAGAGAGTGTTGCCTTGGTTACTGCATGTATAGCTAGATCTTATTGACTTTGGATTTATTTTGTTATTCCATTTTTTGCTTTATTTGTGTTTTAGATGTTTTATTCTTACTGTAGCACAGTTTTGATCTTTCCAGTGTTCTAAAATTATCATCGAACAAAGACATAATGTCTGTGCGTTACATGAATGTTTCCAGCGTGGGATGGGATATACAGTAGTATGTACAGAGATTATTTAAGTCCGTATTATTATTATTTTTTTCAGTCATGTGGATGTGGAGTGAAATATTTTATCATCACATTAACTGGGTGTAAAATAAAATTTGTTTATATTTAATAATGCTTTTTTTTGTAGTATATTGTGTAAGATGTGGCATGTGACCAGCAGGGGGCAGTGTTGCACTTGAAATACTAAAACTTCCAGAACAATAACCACTTTGAAATCTTTGTCCGGGTTGTCCATTTACAGTAACTGCAGTTACAGCAAACCCAGATTTGATTATTGGCCTGTTCACATTGAGATTCAGATTGGAAACAGATTGCTTTTGTCTGAACAGTAAAAAAAAAAAAAACGCACACACATTCAATGTGTGTTGTTTTTTTTTTTTTGTGCAAATCTGATTTGAACCACATCCAGAGGTTTCAAATCAGATTTCTAAAGATGTGTCTCAGTCTGGATGCTCTACCCACGAACATCAGATTTCAAACTGTCCATTACATCACTCGCAACACGACACAGAAATTTGCATGGTCACATGGATCCCTCGATGAAAAGCGAGCGGGAAAATGATGGAAGAAATAGAGATAGGAATGGGGAAAGATAGTCCCTGGACAGAGGACGAGGTGAAAGGTGATGCCTCCTTTCTCAAATGTCTTGTTGTTATCTGTCTGTTGTTATAAGTTGCCAGTATTTGGTGTCGCACAATGTGAACCCAACCCTACAACATCATTTCCACAGCAACCAATGCAGATAGTTTGACAACATGCCTGTCTGAACAGAGCCAAATCCGATCTGATCACTTTCAAATAACATCGTGGACAGTCAGGCTGAAGATCAGATTTGTGAAACAAATTGGATTTGTTTTCCATCTAAACAATATCTTATTCTATAATTATATATATATAAACCAGTAAAAGCATCAAGTGAAAGTCTGTTCTATAAGCAGAAATCATTTGTTGATGAAAATGGATAAACACCAGTCTAGTTTAACAACATGGCTACACTAACTCAAATAAGCGCTCTTTACACCCGTGTTAAGAAGAAATGCATCTCAGGAAGCACAAACATCAAACCAAGGAGATGACGTTCTACAACGCTGTATCTGGTTCCAATCCTGCCTGAGGAGAACACGAAGATCTAGTCATGTGACCTGTCCAGGTATAATGTTCTGACACTGAAGACTCCCACCAAAAGATTTCCTCTCACATAGAACTTAACCATATCAACAAACCAACAAAAAAAACCACATTATAATATCTGCTTATGTGAAGCATTCTCCATACATCTGGTGTAACATGATGCATCGTGCTAATGTCTTTGGAAACGATTTGCTACATGTACAGTACTGTGGTTTAGTGGTTAGCACTGTCGCCTTGCACCTCCAGGGTCTGGGTTTGAGTCCCACCTCAGGTCTATGTGTATGGAGTTTGCATGTTCTCCCCGTGCTTCAAGGGTTTCCTCCTGGTACTCCGGTTTTCTCACACAGGCTAATTGGCGATGTCAAATTGCCGGAGTGTGTAAATGACAATATGGCGTCGAGCTGGAAACCAACCCCTTAGGTACCGATCACAGAAAAGACGCAAGAATACGTCGCCCTACAGTACAGTATGAGGGCATTCTGTATTTCATTAATGTATGTGGACAGATCAAAATATAAAAAAAACATACTGCACATGCAGTGATACTATTCAAAGTACAGTATAATTATGCTTTCATAGTCAGATCGTCATATTCACTCACTCTAAGACCTCTGATCTCTCTCCTAAAATTGATTTGTTCTCTTCTCTCTGTGCAAAGCGACAGCCATGAGCTCACCCGTGAGAATAGTGATGCTGACAGCTCCTCCTCCATGAAAGATGGAGCCATTAGTGTCTTCATCTCGGCTGTTTCCCACCTATTCCATCCTCTTATGATTTATTCTCTTGTTTATTTATGAAATGAGAGGCTTTATACAAGACTTACGATCATCCTGTTTTCGATACTGTCATGTCAAACAATCAAGAACATCAAACTCAACATTAAACCAGGATTTCTTTATGTTAATGTGTTCAGGAAGAAAAAATACTACATGAAATTTTAGCTCCTCTTGAAGTGCGGAGTGAACATAGACAGGGAACCCTGATTCATTTTCTTTCATTACTTAATAATCGATTGACTTATTGAATAGTTTAGCATTATAAATACTGTATATCACAACACTGAGCAAGAGGTGTTGATTAGTTTTCTTTCTCACATGTTATCATTCTCTATAACAGCAACTCATCATTAGCTACAATAACATAGACAGAAATGTTTTTGAACCATTTAGTTAATGGTAATTAACTAAATCTGCATGTCTTTGGAAGGAAACCCACCAAGCGTATGGACAACCCGCGAACACCATGCACACAGACCTGACGCGGGAATCGAACCCTCGACCCTGGAGATGTGAGGCCACAGTGCCACCGGCAAGCATTAAATGTGTCAGAAATAAAACATATTTTCTCCATCTTGAGGTTAGCTTAGACTAGGCTTTTCCATCTTTTCTGGCAAGTTTAAATTTACAGCATTTGGCAGACACCCATATCCAGAGAGACACATTATACATCTGAGCATCTGAAGTTCCTTCTCAACAGTGGAAACGTGGTGTTGCTGGTGTTTGAACCTGAGACCTTCCAATCAGTAGTTTGTTATTCAGACTGTTCGGATTGAGGTGTTTACATGTTGCTGAATAAATCATTTCAGCATTAAAAAAACTAACTTAAGGCATAAACCAGTGAGAAACAGGTGCAGATGATGACAGATGATCAGACCGGTCATTAGTGTACTGGTGATGCTGAATAATGAGTGGTTGGAACAGACGAGAGGGGAAATGAGGTTGCTGCTGAGGTTGTTACATAAACAATCGATTTGTACATCATCTCTTTAGGCAGTTTGCAGCCTGTCACAGTTAAACATTTGTTCCCATTTTGTTTTATTTAATCTACATAATAGTATTTTATTTAATGCGAAGAAATGAGGGAGGGGGGAGATCAAGACTTTTGCACAGTACTTTTGCAAATAATACATTTTGTTATTTACTGTTTTAGGAAAATACTCAACTTAAGAGAACTTAACATTAAAAATGTTAATTACAGTAGGAACCTTTAACATGGTCTTTATTATTTGCCTGTAACAGCATTTCGCTGTTGTGCCTCAAAGAACAGTGGAGTATCTCCGCCTGTCTTGTGGAACATTGTGGTTCCGTGTCCTGATGGAGAACCCCAGTCAGGAGAGTGCACAAGTAACATAAGGGATGCATTAGGATGAACATCTGGTTTAAACCTGTTCTAAATCAAATACAGTATGTGGATTTGTTAACACTATAGAAAACTATCAGTAAACAAGCTGACTTTTCATCAACAGTTTGAATAATGTTTTCCCTGTAAAAAGCACATTTGGTTTTTAACCAAAAATTTTAACCAAATTTGTGTTAAAATGGTTTGAAATCTTTAATGAAATGATTGCTTCTAAAATAGATAGATATACATCTGCTTCATGACAACCGCTAACTCGGAGTGTTTAACTGCTTTTCTTTCCTTGTGTGGAAATTGAAATGTCTCTCAGATAGCTTTTAAACAAAACTCGAAATTCCTTATTTCGTTTAAAAGCAGGTTGGCCATGATAAGTGCTGACAGCAACCATGAAGCTGTTTAGGTTGATAAAGTCTTGCACAAAAAACTAATTAACCTTCTGATTATCTATCTATTCACCTGCATTTAGTGATCTTAAATCTGATCAGACACAAAAAGAAGCTCTGTTTTAAATCTCTTTAAAGGCTTTACAACAGACTGCCGTTTCTTGTTCTTCACAACTTCACAAGCTTTTGTGAACATCAGCTCTTTTCAGTGAGTCTCAACTCCCCGGTCGACTCCTCCAGCTTGATGGTTTTAAACTATATGTTAAAAAAAAACAGGAATTTTAATCTTGTTTTTAAAATTATTTAGACAGATGTTAAACTTCAAGGTTATCTACGTGGACGGATCTACGCATCGAGAATCCTAATATGGACACCTCAGAGTTGTCTCGTGTCTCTGCACAGTACTGCTTCTATGTGCTACCAAATTAAGTTTCAATCTTCTCTAATAGTTCCTGCCCTTCACCCTTAAATCATGGCTGATTGTATAGTCACAACATTTACAAACTCAACAACTACATTTGCATTTTATGGCATTTGGCAGACGCCCTTATCCAGAGCAACTTAGGTTTATCTCATTAAGCATCTGGCATTAGGCAGCTTTTTTTGGCGCTGGGGTTTAAAGCTGTGACCTTCGGATAAGTAGTCCAGTGTCTTATCCACAGAGCTACAGTAGATCCCTGCCGCTAGGAGATTCCCAACCAGATAATAAATAGGCGAGTAAATAAGCTAACATTAGAAGCCTAAAGTTAACACTCACTCACTCTCACGCATCATCTATAGCGCTTTATCCTGTATACACAATACAGTATACTGTATACCTGAAGCCTATCCTTTTTTGGGAACGCCAATTAGCCTAACCTAAGCTGCATGTCTTTGGACTGTGGGAGGAAACCGAAGTACCCAGAGGAAACCAACCAAGCATGGGAAGAAAATGCTGGACCCATGGAGCTACCTGGGTTTCCTTTGTGTACTCTGGTTTCCTCCCACAGTCCGAATACCAAACAGATTAGACTATAATATATAAATACATATATATGTGTGTGTGTGTGTGTGTGCCCTGTGATGGACTGGCCCCCTGTCCAGGGTGTACCCATTGTGCCCTAAGTCTCTTGGAATACCTGTATACAGTCATACATACATAAATACAGAATAAAGTGGCATAGGCGATGAGTGAGTGAGTTTTATACAGAGTGGGCTAAAAATGTTCACTTTTCCAGTTTTTAGCATTATCTAATTTATAGTTACTGCATATATTCACAGCGTAGCGATGTCATATAATATTTACTGCATACAGTATATGTACATCATCTTATTTAACCCACACCTTACAAGTTGCACAATGCCACTATTTTCACTGATGCAATTTGCACTTCTGGTAGAAAGTACCTGTACTGTGCAGTCACAATAAAGATCTTCCCATCCATCCATCCATCCATCCATCTATCTATCAGTCCATCCATTTATTAATCTATCTATTCGATTATAGACCATCCATACGTATGACTTGACTTTGTGAGAATTTGGTGTAACCTTTGTATGGTGGTTGTCCATGGCATTGCTTTCATCCCAGTCAAAAAATTATTTAGGCTTATAATTTAAGACCATTTTCATAAAATATTAATACTTGTCTGGATGCTAGTTCATGGGGTTTAAGTGATGTGTTGTCTAAAGTACCAGATAAAATGTACTGTATGTATTGTAGTAATATTTGTTGTGAACATTAACTGAAGCTCTTGACTTTAGATGGTGTGTGTGTCTGTCCAAATCTACACAGATTCCATAAAACTGCACAGCATTTCCATTAGCAGTATCACCTGGAAGTCGTGACTGGGAATAAAACCATTTCTTATAAGTGTGTTGAGAATGAACGTACAGTGTACTCTCCCCTCACAGCAGTGCTGGATGCTCGAGTGCTCTACATGTCCTAAGTCACGCCGTATTTCCCACTGTTACCTCTTCTTCCCGTCTGAGGCCGAAACCGAACGAATCGGCTACTCATCATGCGCGGCCCGACCGTAATATCATACGGCTTATTGTGCTGGGGATTTCTGTGGTGCCCCGGTGCATTACGTATTCACTGAATGATTATTGTACTCCTGATTTAATACGACACTATGCGAGGCACACCAACGACACGGTAGGTGTTTAGAAAGGGCTTTCTATCCTTGATGAAGTGTGTGGCACGGAGCTGCCCTTGGATTCCCGTGTGCAATACAGAGCTCTGAATAAGAATAAGCCTTTGCTTGTGTTTCAGCAAATCCAGACCCAGTGCATGGCTTAGCATTAGCCTGCACCAGGGATAGCAGGTAAGGAGGGCGTCAGGTTTCATTGCATTTCGTGCTCGGAATCTGAAGCGGACTTAAAGGAGAAATCTCTTGTTTTTAATTATGCATATAGTGAAAGACAAAAGCAGGTTCCTTGGTCTCTACAAGGAAGGTGGAATAAGTGAACATGCCAGAGACCGTTTCTGCATCCTGCTGCTCAAGTATTTACTATTAGTAATTATTATTATTATTATTATACCTAGTGTTTTATGCCTGTAGTTATATAGTATGGCAGACGGCAGACACCAGGGGCAACTTACATTTATATACTGTATTAAGTTATTTCTCAAGGAATGGGCGGGACCTAACCTCGCAACCTTCCTGACAACACTTCTTCAGGCTGTTGCCACCAAGTTGGGAGCACGGCATTGTCCAAGATGTCTATACTGACTATGCTGAAGCATTAAGATTGCCTTTTGCTGGGGACCTGATTGAAACACCTGAATTCAATAATGAACAGCTTTAGCCAGGTACTTTTATCCATATACTCTAGTGTACTATGCTCCTTATGTTTTTGTGAGTTTTTTTTATGTTGAAGTAAATAGTCAGTAATGCCACATGTCTTTTAAACTCACACTCATATAGATATATATATAGCTGTTACTGTAAATGCACGGTACAATCACATTTAATGTGGAATATAACTGAAAAAAAGAATGCTTTAAAAAAGTTTTTATTATAAATTTACATCTGATACCAGTTCAGTCAGTCATTTAATACTATTTTAAACTTTTTGTGATCTTGAGATGACTTCTCATTTTAATGTTCATTTTAATGTTCATTAAAGTATATATTTCTTATTATGTTTTTTTTTTACCTTATATAGCTACAGTATCTCTACAATTTGGTTGAGAGATCCTGAGCTATTCTAATAAAATCCTTAGATGAAGTTGTGCCTTGAACGTTCTAAAACTCTGAAATGTTTGTATGTATGTTTTCGTATTTGTATTTATATTGATAGTTTTACCATGAAGTGACTTCTCTACCATTTGGCAGAGGCCTATACTGAGGTTTAGAAAAAAAATTTTTTTTTTTACTTTTTTCTTAGTGAGGATTTTAAAGGGTTACATGACATTTTTCTGTAAAAATTTTGTCGACTCGTTAAAGTTTGAAAGACATGGCATCCGTTATACAGCAGGTGAGCTTGTAATGCTTGCTGACTTTACAGAGACAGCTGTGGTGAGGGTCCCTGCAAGAACCCATCCATCACGCACAGTTCCAGCTCTAATAGCTCCCCGTTCACTCATTGCGCTGTTTTAAATGCCTGGCCATGGAATCCAGTCAATGCAATTACCGTGTTTAAGAGAGCCTATCTACAAGCAAGTAACAAATGCCCCGTAGAGCGTAATTACATTGCTAGGAGGAGCTTGATGGCGAACTCCAAAATTATGTTTCTTCTCCGGATCGATTTCTTTCAGGCTAGTGTAATTTGAATTAAGCTTGTGGCAGTGGGAGACGGGAGAGGAGCATGATAAAACCAATGAAATATTTATCAGTTTGCCTAGGCTGCTTCTCGAGCTGACAATAATGAATGTAATTCAGAGAACAAAAAGATTATTAATGAAACTTCTTGCCGTGAAAATCTCACTATTATTAGGAATGTTTTACTTTATTGTTGTCTGTAGATTTGGCTTTTTTCTCTGATGTTTAGATAATGGATTATGAATAAACCTGCACGGTGAAATCATCCTAGCTACAAGTACAAACAGCTTCCTTAATTTACTGAGCATCAGTGTTGTTTTCAGATATCGCACCTTGCTGTGAGACTTCACACCGCTGGATCTAATCAAATAGACGACAACAAGCATTGATCGGCTGACTGTAGCCTCCTTTATACTGCTGGAAGAACAAAACTAAACAGTACCTGCAACCCTTTAATCAAGCACAAAGCTTCCTCTTGTATATATTTCACATGTGATTGTGTGAGTAACATGATAATGTTTATGTGTGTGTGTGCGGAACAATCATTTAAAGTGTGCCCACACTATGACATAAAAAATAGCAGAAATTAATTGTGACATCACTGCGATGGATTGGCACCCTGTCTGTGCTAAAATATACTAATTACATCTGGTATTATCCAAATATAAAAACCTTAAATATTTGCTTACTTAAATCCAAACATCACTGTATTTTTGGGGCGGAGACCAGGAAGTGTATTGATCCATTAATAGTTGTGTTTAATGTTGTGGAACGTCTGTAAAAATTCCCCTAGTTCTGAGCCATCATATGTAGAGCATCTGATATACAGGTCCTAGTCAGTCGTTGCTATAGAAACGGTAGCATATCAGAAGAATTGCATTCATGTAACATTATTATTCGCCTTATAACTACGCATGCTTCTGTACAGTATAAGAGCAGATGTTATAGAACAATTAATTAACCCCTTCCAACCAATCAGAACGAAGGATTCAACAATGATGTGTTAGACACTTGATGTGAATCTACACTTCCTTTTTTCATGCTTGGTCGTTTCCTCCGGTACTCTGGTTTCCTCGTACAGTCCAAACGTTCCCACATTGCTCATAGTGTGTGAATGAGCAAGTGTGTGTTCCCTGTGATGGATAGGTACCCCATCCAGGGTGTACCCTGCCACCCTAGTCTCCTGTGATAGGCTCCAGGACCCCCGTGACCCTGGATAAAACGCTCTAGACGATGAGTGAGTGAGTGAATTTAAAGTTAAATTTTTTAAGTTTCTTTTAAAAAATTAGGTCCGTTTCCTGTTTTGCTTTTCTGATTCAATTAATTTTGAACTCAGTTATGGCACCAAAAATGAATGACATTTTTCACAACAAATGATCAGATTTACATTAAAATCAGTTCCACAAACAAAATATTGTATAAGACAGAATTATTTCTATCATGGGATATGTTGCAAGGAAAAGGGGGGATTATGGAGTGGATAATGTTTGAAAATCAGAAATGCACACACACCACCGTGACCTTGTATTACATCCACAGGCTGAGAAAGAAAAAAAGGAAAAATGTGTGTTCCTTTATTCATGATATGCCTGAACTTATTTTTGCGATAGTTTCAGGTTGTGCATTTTTGAGGTTGCTGTTTTGGGGCTGGGAATTTATCTGAAACCTGGCAACCCTGGTTAACGAGCACTCCTTAAACAAAGATATGTCAGCTATTTACTTCTGTACTGTCTTTACATTACGGCTTAATGTTTATATATATAAATTTAGTAGATAGTAGTCTAGAGCTACTTGCATAAATCTAATTTGATCTATTTTCCATGCACACATATTGACCATGTATCAAAAGCAGTACAATATTCCAACACAACAGAATAGGTTCTTAGTTATTATAATTGTACAATTCCCACATGGACTTGTTTCCTAAGCGGCACGTCCCTCTTCCTGTCTCCGCTTCGGAGTGAGCAGAAGTAGGGCGCACTGGGCAGGTGGGACAGGGATGTAGGGAGGCTGAAGGAGGGAATCAGTTTCTGACCCGTGGCTGGAGACGCCACTTGGCTGACACACAATTCAGGTGTTGGGACACAGAGGGTGCAGGAGATGGCAGATGGGGAGGACGTGACCTGAAACTGCAGGGACAGCTGGAGTGCTCGCTTTCCTCTCAAGCCCTCACACCTGTTACACATTGTGTCCAATACATCATGCACACACACACACACACACACACACACAAATCTGGCCTTGCTTTAACACATGGAGCGAGGCAGTAGTTCCGTTTATCGATCTCCCCGACTCACGCACCACCTTGAAAGAGTTATCAGTACAGACTGAGTATGTGCTCTGATTCACACTCCATTGGGGATTTCTGGGAATAAACTTAACTAGAGACACACTTAATGCAAAACCACTTTTGTATTATTACTATTTGAAAACTTGAACAAAATCAGAATGATTTTTTCACCAAATGTAAATTTGATATGACGGATCGGTGCAAAATACAGCGTGTACAGTGCGTGTGTACGCATACAGATTATCAGACCAGCCGTACAGACACAAATACTGTATCAAATAATCATAAACAATGCATACAAAATCAATCCACATACAATACAATACAATAACGCAATCATCACAAAGACACGGTTCCAGAGTCTGGAGCCAGGACCAGTTCTGCTCGCTTGCTGTAAGTAGGTTGTTGAAAAGAACATCCACTGATGGGGGAAAAAACTAAATGATGTGGAACCGGTTCTCATAGAGCAGTGTTGTATTGTTAACCTGAGATTGGAGATGGAGATTTTCTCAGGTCACCTCCTGGTCCTGACGTCACTCATGCAGCTTCTGAGGATCTTTAAAATGTAATTTTCTTCCTTTTTAATTAAAGCAGATTTTAAACGGCTAGAACATCACAGCAATTGGCAGACGCCCCCCTTATTCAGAGCGACTTACGTTTTTATCTCGTTATACATCTGAGGGTTAAGTTCCTTGCTTGAGGACCCAACAGGGGCAACTTAGTCGTGGTAGGGTTTGAACCTGGGACCTTCTGAACTGTAGTCCAATGCCTTAACAGTGGACTTGTGGTTGAGATACATGGAAATGGAGAAACATTTCAGGAACACTTTAAGATCTACACTGCATGAACAAAAAAAAAAACCTCATGTTTCAGAAGAATCAAATCATTATCCTGCATTCGACAAAGAAAACTTGGAAGATTACTGAAATAAATGGATTTTGTTAAAACCCAAAATACATATAAACCCACTAAAAATATTGCTGAACTGTCAACGCTGTGGAGGAAATGTGGTTGAGATCTCTTAAACTAATGTTGAAATTACATCTATGTTTAATAGTGAAACACAATATGATTGGGACTAAACAGCTGTGCTGGAATAAGGTCATGTGACCTGTAGAGTCCAGATTGAGCCTATTCCAGAGCGATAGACGCGTCAGGGTGAGAAGGTGAGAGATCTTACCCATTATATATTGTGTCCAATGATCTGGGGTTGCATCAGTTGCTCAGGTCTAGACTCAGTAATGTTATGTGGCAATAAAATGAAGTCAGCTGACCACCTGAATGATCGAGCATTTCTTTTCTCCCTGATGGCACAAACATAATCCAGGACTCTAATTGTGACGGAGTGTTTCTGTGTGCATGAGGAACAGTGTTGGGTGTAACGTGTTAAAAAATAACGCGTTAAAGTACTTGGATTACTTTTTTAAAGTAACGGGTAATCTAACGCGTTAGGTCCGCCATTTAAGTACTCAGTTATTTAGTTACTTTTTTAAAAATGTAATCCGTTATTCAGAAAATTTATGTAACCCGTGAGCCAGACAACAGTCATTCCCAATCCCTTAGTGTGTGTGTGAAAGTCGTCCTACTGTACAAACCCAGATAACCCGCCCCCCCTCTGTTACTCCTGCTGTTACACCCCTACCTCACCTGTGCGGTTCGACTATGTGAGGACCGACGCACGGAAAGATGAAAACCTAATCAAAACTCGCAGTGAATCATGATGAACCGTACTTATTGTACGGCCACCGCGCGAAACCGCGTAGGTGAGATAGGGGTGTTAGTAGGTAACAGATTATGGGCCAAACTTCGCTGAGTGATGATGGTGGAATAATTATAAAGGTCTTGACTAAAACAACATGCATGGGGAATCACAAAGGAGTTTTCATTTTCTACAATGGAAAAGTACTCGAACTAGTTACTTTTATCAGAAAGTAACGCTGTAATGTAACTGATTACTTTTTGAAGACAGTAATTTTGTAATGTAATTGGTTACTTTCAAAAGTAACGCCACCCAACACTGATGAGGAATCATTTTCACACATGAACTGGTCAACACAGTAGGCACCGTAATCACAGCCAAGAGTGTGTGTGACCGATTTTACTGTATATATTTTGTATATGCAGGATAAATGTCATGATTTCCCATTTAAGAGTTTTCCAGACCATTACACTTACTGTACATTACTGTATGAGTGTTACAGTTAAAGTTTTAAGTATTAAGGTTATAAAGGTAGAGAACAGGCAATGTAAGTGTAAAGTTATTTTACACATTACAGTGCTTTAAGCTAATACCTTGTAATGAGACTAGTTCCATGCCTGAGCACTAATGTAATACTGAAAAAGGATTTTAATTAATATGTAATTATATTTCAGATTAATACTAATCACACAGCCACAAGCCATCTCTCTCTCTCTCTCTCTTTCTCTGCTCTGTTTTGAATCTTACGTTGCTGCAGTAAATCCAACTGATTTCTGAAGAAACCTTCAACCAGGACGTTGCCGCATGAAACACACATTTCTTCACGGTGACGCTCAAAGCCTTCGCCTTGTCTTTTTCAAATGGATCATAATGTGGAATAAAAAAAAAAGAGATGAAGATAAATAAACTCAGTGACACCAAAGCAAACATGTTTTCTCGGAGCTGATAGTCGGATTAAGAGCCTGGCTCAGGAGACACTGAATGAACAAAAGATGGCACACTGTGAACACTTCACTCAAGGCTGTGCGTGATGAATGAAATGATTTATGGGCTGCAGAATGTGGATCCTTCACGGTCATCTGGAATCATTTCAGAGTATTTGACACATTCGCAAATGTCAGGCACGCTGCGTGAAAATGGAACAACTGGGCGCGAAATTTTCCCTCTGCAACAAACGATTTCATATGCGATAAGATGAAGTATTTACTGGATGTCAAAGATGATGATGCCAGGATTCATCAGTCAGAGTGTGAAAGGGTGGTTCAGGGAGCATAAAACGTCATTTTCACACATGGTTTGGCCATCACAGAGTCCAGACCTTAGTCTCCCCAGTAAGAACCTTTAGGATGTTACACAGCAGTCAGACTCTCACATCATTGGGACAAGATCATGGAGAGAAATAAATGTAACTATGAACAGAAATAGAATTCGTGGACCCATGTATGTTGCAGTGGTAAAGTGCTCACCCTATTATCCAGTCATCACCTGTTCGATTCCTGATGCTGTAGACTCTCGCAGCCGGGGGTCTAGAGAGAGCTGATTGGCCGAGCTCTCTCAGCGAGGTGGGATGGGAGGCACAAAGAGCTCTCACATCAATCACAGCACTACAGCTAATCAGGGGCGTCTGTAAGCTCAAGCAAGTGGAAGGAGCCGATAGCGCTGTCGTCTGGGTGTGTTACGCTGCCCCCAGTGGGGTCTGAGCGAGCAGTTTAAAAAGAAAGATGCGGTCAGTTGGTGTCTTGTGGTTGGAGGAAACGCGCGATAGTCTTCGGCCCTCCTCGACTGACTGGTAGTGGTAGCCTTAATGTGGGAGCCTCCTAGTGACGAGTGCGAATTGAAAATCAAAACAAAAAAGTTGTGACATTGCATAAGCTTGTGTGTGTGTTTGTCTAGTTTGCTTGTTCTCCATATACAAGGTGTGTTTCGTCCAGGTGTCCGGTTTCCTCCCACAGTACAAAAAACTGCCTCGTATGGCCAGGGGTAGCTCTTAGGTTGCACTACGGTTCGGAAGGCTCCAGGTTCAACCACCATGACCTCCAAGTGACCACTGTTGGGCCTTTGAGCAAGACCCTTAACCCTCAACTGCTCAAATGTACAGTATAACGAGACAAAAAAAAAAGTAAGTCGCTCTGGATAAGGGCGTCTGCCAAATGCCTAAATGTAAAATGTGAATGTATCCCTGATTGTACCCCTGCATTATGTGAGAGTCTTTGTTCTCAGGTGTTTAAGATGCAGTTTTATTTGTATGGCACTTTTTTTACAATTGACTTTGTTGCAAAGTATATTTGCAGAAATTCTGGATGTAAATAATTTTTTTTTGTCAGTGTGTTTCCCAATGAGTAAGCTCCTGTAGAGAAAGAAACCCTGAGGGAACCCTCGAGCGTCCTTATTTGGGTGATACCTGATGCTGTAGACTCTCGCAGCCGGGGGTCTAGAGAGAACTATTTATCTATCTGTCTGCCTGTCTGTCTGCCTGTCTGTCTGTCTGTCTATCCAAAAGGTCCATTTTGTTGACGTTAGCAACTACTTCCTTATTCCTTAATTTAATAACTAAATATGGACTGAATCCAATAAATGGATCCGGTCATGTGACTGATTTCACCAATCACACAAAAAATTCCCAGTTGCTTCAATAAATTAGTACAAAATCATCCCTGTCCATTTCAGGTCCATGTCCTTCTCCATCTGTCTCTCTCAGTCCCAGTTAGCTGGTGCCACGTACAGTATGTTTGATTAGTGACACGTTTAATAGGATTGTTTGTCCTGTAAGCACACTGGTATTGAATTTTTACCCTATTACCCCATATGTAATTCAATATCAAACATGAAGAGACTGTGAGTTATGTAAATTCCCCATTCCTGCCTGTGGGAGATTTCAGGTTTGGCCTTTATAAGGCATCGAACTGCCAAACTAAACCAGAGTGCCGTAAGCACCATCACGTGCTGATTGCACAGCTGAAAGATCAATAACTCTCCGTCTCTACACTGATTGTGTGTGGAGCAGATTCACTCTGATGTGTGAATAACGAGCGCACAAATATATATATTTTCCTGTTCCGTGCCTGTCGAGGGGATCGATCGGCTGAGGTGTGTGTGGTTGATCTGGGAGTGAGTTATGGATTGTAATCTAACGTTCTGGTACAATAAAAATATCACAGTTTTTACCACGAGTACTGTATTAGGGGTACAAACACACAAACCGGGGGGTGTTTACTTTTTCTCGACTCTGAAGCTCTGAATTATTCACAAGTTACAAGATTGCCAAGGTCAAGAATTTGTCTTTACATAACCAACCATCAGCACTGAGTACCGCTGTTACTATTGTCCCGAGCGGTACTAGAGCCACAGAGACCTACAATAAAAATTCAGCTAAATGGCTAAGTGTAAAAAAAAACTAACCTTTTTTTAAAGTAGTGCATATTGACAGTGAATAAAATTTGTGCTGGACTGCACAGTGGCTTAGTGGTTAGTACGATCACCTTGCACCCTCAGTTTTCGGGTTTGATTTCCACCTCAGGTCTGTGTGGAGGGAGTTTGCAGGTTCTCCCCGTGCTTGGTGGGTTTCCTCCAGGTACTCCAGTTTCCTCCCACAGTCCAAAGACATGCAAATTAGGCTTATTTAATGTTACCAAAAAAGTGTGTGTATGTATGTGCCATGCGGTGGATTGGCACCCTGTCCACGGTCTACCCCGCCTCATGCCCTAAGTCTCCAGGGATAGGCTTTAGGACCCACGGGACCCTGTACACAGGATAAAGCAGTAAAGACCATATATAAAAAATCCAACAGATATCAGATAGTATGTCCATAGATTAGGTTGTGATACAGTGTATGTGCTACAGTATGAGGTTCAATAGAACAGCAAAGGTGTTTAAGTTAATATAGAGTCTGCTCAAATTTCATTCAGAAACTTATTGAGTGTTTGCAGTCGAAAGCCATCACAGGAAAACCGCCTGCATCAACCGAATCCAAGATCTTTATAATTATAAAATGGAACCATCCTCATTCACCAGACACATCCCAAGCAGACCATACTGAGACATCAGCAGCAGCAAGTCAGAGGCTTCCACATCACAAGAACTCCAATAGGAAGTGGAATCGTCATCATCCTCAACAGCAGAAACAAATGCTAAGTGTCTGGACTTAATCTAAACTATATAATATCCAGCAGTTTGAAAGAAGGAATGGAAGATGATGTTAGAAGAGATCATCTAAATGATGTTTAAATGTTTATAATAATCAATATGGTGGGATAAGGAGATGTTTGGATATGGCTCTGGAGGAAATATTTGTTTAGTTAACATGAGATAAAGCTGTCAAAAGTCTGGTGGTTTAATGGCTGTTTGTATCTACTTTAATGTTTTTTCTTAAGGTTGTTTTAGTATAATGTGTTTTTCTGAAAGTTCCACAACATTAACTGTGAATATAGATAAACAAAACAGACAAAACATTGTATTTCCATCCATCTACCCTAACTTCTGTCCGATGTAGGGTCACAGGGGAGCCATAACATATCATGGAGAACTTGGGGCACAAGCTGGCATACAGTACCATACCCTCTGGATGTGGTGCAAACCCATTACAGAGCACAAGCACAATCTTAATCATTCAATTTGGAAAGGCCAATCTATAATGCATTGGGACTGTAAGAGGAATTCTGGGAAAACATGCAAACGCCATGCACGTAGACCAGAGGTGAGATTTGAACCCCCCCCAAAAAAACCTGGAATGCTAACAACATGCTGGTAACCTTACATCTGCTTTGTGTTGGGCCATATCTTACTATCCCATAACATTGTACCTGTATTTCAAATGATCTCACTCCCACTCTAAAAATGATTTGTTAATTATTCATACCTTTATTTAGCACCCAGAGGAAACTACGGTGGACAAGATCTGCAAAACAAAATAACAAAAACAAAATTAGAAATTTAAAAACAAAATAACAAAACTGAAAAGAAAATAACAAATTTAAAAACAAAGAAACAAACAAAATAACAAATTTAAAAACAAAGAAACAAACAAAATGACAAATCCAATAATAAAATAAGAAAACACGAAAACAAAATAACTAATTAAAAAAAAAATAACAAAACACGAAAAAAACAAAATGACAAATTTTAAAACCAAATAACAAAACAGGAAAACAAAATAAATTTAAAAACAAAAAAACAAAAAATTAAAACAAAACAACACATTTAAAAACAAAATAACAAAACCAAAAACTAAATAACAAATTCAAAAACAAAACAACAAAACACGAAAGCCAAATAATCATTTAAAAAACAAAATCACAAATCAGAAAACAAAACAACAATTCAGAAAAAACAGAAAAGGTAGGTATAGTTTGCGAATGAAAGTCTTATTTAAGAATTTAATTCGCAAACTATACCCAACCCTTCCAGTTCGTTTATTCTTACTGCTGATTGGACGAGACATCTGTCACAAGACATACAAGAAGGACCTATATATCTTAAGTGACAGATGTCTTTTCCAATCAGCGATAAAAATTTCATTTGCAAATGATACCTACAGTACTGTTACTGGTTTGACTGAATTGTCATTGTATTTTCTGATTTGTTATTTTGTTTCTGGTTTTGTTACTTTGTTTATGAATTTGTTATTTAAATTGTTTTGTTGTTGTTATTTTCTTTTAAATTTCTCAGCCACCGCAGAAAACCAACGAAGACCAGGGAGAACGTTGAAACTTCACGCACACACATCCGAAGGCGGGAATCAAACCCTTCGACCCAGGAAGCGCAAGGCCACAGTGCACACCATTGTGCCACCAGGTATGAATTATTGTTTATTTTTTTATCTATTTATTTAGCATCTTTATGTTAAAGAGATCGATTTTGTAATTATTAGAAACAGCAACTGTTTCCAGTTGGCATTATTTATGACCTTAATACCTTCACTAATAACGCTTTGTGATTTCACCCACTTTAACTAAATTAGCAATTCACTTGCCCTTGGCCACACTAGCCACTTTGAGAACCAAAGCTGTAGACCGTTCATCAAGTGGACAAGACACCCACACTGATGCAAACTTCTGCCAGATTGGAAATACTATCTGTTAAAATGAAACCTGCTCGGAGATTTCCAGAGGTTTAAAAGCGCCACATGACTTTGTGATTGAGAGCGTAGCGCTAAGTGAAAATGTGAAGTTGCTGGAAGCGCTAAGCCTCAAGGCACTAGCATAATGGGAAAAGTTGGGCTAAAATGTAAACGGATCGAGTGTTGGAGGGACAAGAAAATGAGCAGGAAATGAAAATGGCTTGCTGGATAATGACATCAAGGTCTCATGTCGCCTTGTCATTAGTCTTCAGCCATTTGCTTCTAACTGAGGAAATGTACTTTGAAGCCATGGGATGTGATGGTCCAGTTTAGCCAAAGCTCATTCGGAGCTCTAATGATCAGAATAAAGCAGGCTTTTTAATTCAGCTCTATTTCTTGTTTTTGTAATTAATCAGAAATAGACTAATAAATCGCATTCACATTTCTAAGCATATTTGTCAGCACATTATCTAATATGAGAAGAAAAAAAATCTAGGCAGAATCGCAAACATCCGAGAGGGTGGTACGACAGCAGGATTAGCAATTAGCAGTCATTAGCGGTGAATGATGACGAATTCGTTAAGGAGGAGAGAAAGCCGCTCAGCACACGGAGCTCCTCACTGCAGGGTTACTTTTCAACTCCGTTATTAATTTATCTTTTTTTTTTTCTCTCTCTCTCCTCTTTACGGACATTCATCTCCCGGAATCAGCCACCTGTTGCCGATCGAGAAAAGAGCGAGAGCTCTGAGGGACGCAGATGCAGGATTGTGGCATTCTGACATCCACGCAGAACACAGAGGGAAAACACTTGCTGGAATCCCAGCCTAATTGTACGTGGTTCTCTCATTAATCATTTTCTGTCCATCACTCCGAGCGGCTGCCAAATCCTCGTGGCTGCGAGAGGAACGCCAGCTTTCCTGCACTGCTAAGGATCGCTGTCTCTCTCTCTCTCTCTCTCTCTTTTTCAGTGCTGAAAAAATAGAGTGCAGATTAACTGCTAGGAAAACCATGATGATACGAGGCATCGTTTTCAATCATGTAAAAAAAACCTATCTACACCTGAATCGCATTACACGCAGACTCCAGGAAAGAGTCCAGTTTTAAGATGTTCATCAAAGTCAGCAGGAAAAGGTTAAGCAGGCTCTTTTGATTAAAGGCAGAAATGTTATTGTGGTGATGCAATCTAGTGCAGCTGCCCTCCATTGTATCTTGTGCATGACCTAATGAGTTTAGAGTACAGTCATTTATCAGTGGTTAGCGCTTTGATTTATTTTAGCTGTTAAAACTTTAGCCCTGAGGCTCTTTCCCTGTTACATGTAGGTCTCAGTGCTGATGGAGCGCTACAATGAGTCACTTTGAGTAACTCAATCCAGGTGAATGGAAGAGGAGAGGATCTTACTAAGTTCAGCCAAGAGACACAGGGAACCAGAACATGGGGATGGAAAGAAGATTGTGAGCAGGATCAGTGCTTGGGAATACTAAACCTTAAGTAATGATCACCTTTTCTGCAGATTATTTTTATAAGATCCAAACAAATCTTTTTTTAAATTCTATATGAGGAAGATGTATAAACATAGGCCTTCTAACTCATCGTCTATACCAATTTATATAGGGTCGCAGGGGCCTGGAGCTGATCCAGGATGGGGTGTCAATCTACAGTATCACAGAGATACTCACACACTCACACAGGAAATTTAGGAACACCAATTATCTTAATCTATATGTCTTTGGGCTGTGGGAGAAAACCAGATCACCTGGAAGAACCCCACCAAGCATGAGGAGAACATGCAAACTAAATGCACACAGACCGGAGGAAATCAGGAATCGAACCTGCATGGTGCAAGGCTCCAGTGCTAACCACTAATCCGCAGTGCCGCCACATTTCATGTGTTGGATCCACATGTTGGAAGGTGGAAAAAAAAAAACTCAGACCAGAACCTAATTAGGCTCATTGTATCCAATTTTGCACCAGCCGCCACTGCATACACGATAAATTAACAACATAAATTAACAGAAACTAACTAGCTAACTTAAAGACCTAATCAGCTGGCTAGCTGGAACAAGACAGATTGACATTTTAAGTTATTCCTTCAGTAAGGAATCCGCCCTCTGCTCTGTCACAGCCTGTTTCTGTGCAGTAGAGACCATCGGATACGCCCGAGTGTGTGTGCATCTGCGATGCAAACAGAGCAGTGAGCTCGGTCAAGGCTGTGGTGTAGCACCTCATTACTCATATAATGAGCCTGAAGAAGGTTTGTTTCGCATCTGGAGCTCATCCTCTTACATTAAGATACAGGGAGACCTTTGGAAAGTGCAGCACATATTCACAAAGGACAAATCAGCTTTCAGATGAATACAGTGTAAAAAAAATAGACAAGAATAATATAAGAAAAGGTGAATTCATCTGTGCCTATTTATGATATCAGAAAGGTTGGTCATGGAACATGTGATTAAGCAGGGCATGCTAAGTTATTAATGAAGGATCTCAATTTGCAAATTTTACCCAAAAAAAAAATCATACTTTGTTGCCTATGGTGCATCTTAGTATAATATGTCTCTTGATTTCCAACCTGTTCCACATGACCCATAAACTACCTCCGAAACATGTAGAATTGAGGTCTATTTCAGCTTCCCTGGTCTACGGTCATTAACATTGCCTGTTTCTTTGTGCTTCTTTTAATTAGCCTGATCGACACGTCTTGTAACCCCATTCTGCTTCGAACTCATCGCCTGGAAGAGACCTTGCGGATGCAGTATAACTACATGGTATCTTGTTGCTGGTATGGCTGTCACATGAAAATATTTTTCACAACCTCACCTTGGTAGCAGAGTTTGACTCTTAATCACCAAGTTTTAATCTTCCTACACAGCTGTTTCTGTTTCAAACTACATATACTGAATACTGTAAAACTGATGATCATTAAAACCTGCTTGGTGTAGGATTTAATTGTATGTCGCATGTAATGGACCTTACAGTGCAGTGAAATTATTATAAATATATACATTTTTTGCATATCCCAGTTAGAAAGCTGGGGTCAGAGCACAGGATGCAGCGCCCCTGGTGTGGATAGCATTAAGGGCCTTGTTCAAAAGTTCAACGGTGGTGACTTGGTTCTGCTGGGGCTCAAACCTACAACCCTAACTGTTCGAGCAACTTCTGTCTCTAATCATTAAACACCTGACTCTGATCTTTGTGCAAGTGTAAGAATCGATGCTGGTTTGAAGCCAAAGGGTATATATTATTATTATTATTATTATTATTATTATTATTTTAAGCATTCTTCCTTTACAGCATATATTCATAATTTTTTAATGGTGTACTTATGTAAACACTTTCATCTTCTTAAACAGAAATACAATGTAAACAAATTAAATACATCAAACACTTAGATAATGTCCTTTGACCAATGTGATATAAACATCTCGCTCTAATTTGCTTCTGTCATGAACTCAACAGGCTCAGTTCAAAAGTAATTTTTTTTTTGCTTTTGCTAAGTGCAGTCATAAAGTCCGAGTTACAATGTAAAATAGTGGTGCGTTGTTTTGTTTTATTATCTCGATTCAGTCTTTATCAGGTGTACATATGGTACTATTAATCTGAGGAAAGACACGAGAATCGAAATGTTATTTACGCAGATTTAATTTGCTAGACAGACAATCCATTGTGGAGAAGCGTGAATACTTTAGGTCCAGAGGATAGTGTGAGGTATGGCACACTGTTTGATAATTAGATTATAAGATTTTCCTAATAAATCTCACAATCTTAATCCTTTATTATTTGCTTGATGGTATTTTTAAAAATTCATGCTACAAATGCACGAGGAATGCTTTTCTACATGCACCTGTCTGTATGCATGTGTGTGAGCGTACATGTGCATGACCAAGTGTGTGTGCTTTTCTACGCGTGTGTGAGCTCTAGCTGAGGTGATGAATAAGGCATTACAGTCATCCTCCCCTCCTGCAGCCACACTCGGTGGCTCAGCCTGTGCAATATGAACATCTCTGTCTTTAATAGGGTTTCACATTCCCATATGTGGTACACAAGGTTTCATGCCCAGAATAAATTGAACAAAGAAAATGTAAGAGGAGACCTTGGACGAGGGTTTTGTTGTTTAAAAGACCTTCAAATTATTAGTGCGTACATCTGTGTGAAGAGAAATTCAACAAATCTGAGACATGTTTTTATTCGGAGAGAATCGAATTTTACTCAGCTGTGAATGATGAGTGTGTGTAGCTAATGTTTTTAAGATTCTGCTCTCTGAGGAAGGAACAGGAAATCATTGGCTTCTGCAGGGGACTGGTGGGCAACAAAAAGATAAAAATAAAAAAAACACATAAGTGTAAAAAAATTATTCATTAATGAGGACCAACTTGCACTTTAAAACATGGACACACACACATGTGTGTGTGTATATATATATATATATATATATATATATATAGATAGATAGATAGATAGATAGATAGATAGATAGATAGATATTGTTATTATTATTATTATTATTATTATATTTAATATTTTTTTCCCGTGCTTTAATTTGACATTATAGAATGCTTCCTTCTTTGACCAGAACATGGTATTGGTTGCTAAAAAGTGTCTCACCTAGGTGTAGTGCCCCTATTTTTTTTATGATTGTCATTCAGATGAAACTTGGCCAGTTTAGATTTCACATGAAAAGATATAAACCTAAAAAAAATTATTATTCTAAAATGCTAAAATTCTTTAAATATTCCAACACAAATTTGACATGGTTACAGACACTACAGATTTACTGCTTTTACCAAAAACCAATTAAAGCAGCAATTTCTAAAGGCTTACACCAATTTTAGTATAAATACTCATAAAGAAATGTAAATAATTTTCATTTTTTATTGTTATTGTGTGAAGCGAGACAGTATATACATTGTTTTGTATTTTTATTGTAGTAAAATCTCCCTGTCCTCCTATTCTATCTTCCATTTTTAGGTCACAAACAGTCATATAGGCATGTCACTGCATATCATACTGTGTATAGTTGTGTACATGAAAAATAACATTTGAATTAGAATTTGAATTGAATAAATTAATATATCGGCATACATTCATTAAGGGGACAAACACTTTGTGGCTCCGCCCCTTACTAAAGCAGGACCCATAACCCCAGTGACTATCAGCACACAGAAATACCAAATAAAAATAAAGTTACTACATTTGGCTGGAATTCATCCTGTTGTTGTTGAGATCCGGCCTCACAATCTATTTGTTGACTTCACAATTAAATTTGTTTACGTGTTATGGATGAACCATCCCACATATCATAATGGCCATTTCACATCAAGAAGACATCGTGTCTTTATTTGTCACATATACATTGCTGCACAGTGAAACTCTTATCTTCACATAACCCAGCTTTTTTGTAGGTTGTGGTCACAGCACATCTATTCACATCTACTGTAAACTTTTTTTGTAAGCTCAAGCCAAACCGTGACTTGGCATCAAATTTCCTGTGAATGAATGTGTAAAACAGTTTGACCTTCACTGCAGTACAGTGATGAGACACGTAGCCACAGTAAAACATTTATACAGAACGCCTGTAAATAACACTCCCGGCTGCGGTTCTCTGAACATGCAGTGAATGGAACGCCTGATCCTTAAAAAATATTACGGGATAACTTGTCACCAGCCTACAGAGGAGAAGAATCTGTCTGCGGTATATACAATCATTCAGCTACACCACCTGTACATCACAGGAACTCTGGAGCTGGACATTCCCACATCTTAGGGCTATTAAAGGAGTTCCTGGGAGGCCAGTGTTTCAGATTGCTCTGGTGAACTGAGAAAGTCTTCTTTTTTTGATGGTATCCATTAGTGAAACAGTGGAATAAGTGCATTAGTGTAGCATGGGTGAGTTTTTAATGTTATAACTGTTTTTTGTTATTCTGTACGATCAAAAATACTTTTGGATTTTTTTGTCATTTTAACCATATATGGTTCAGTACATGATGAAAAAAAACAAAGTTCCTTCAAGACCAAGGAGCTACTGTACATACAACATAAATTTACAAAAAAAAATGAACAAAAACTAACTAGCTAACTAACTAATAAACCTAATTAGCCGACGAGCGGAGACAAAACAGATTAACATCATAAATGAACAGAATCTGTGTAAGAAAAAGACAACGTAAAGTGCACGTGCAAACACGAGCGACAACATAATACGTTTTAACACTCTGTGGTAATGTTCAGGTAATGAGAAACAGTAAACATTTACCTTGTACTTGGTTTTAGCAATCTGATGTCAGAAATCCAGATTCAATTTATTCCATTACCCTAATAATAACTAGACGGTTACTTAGACACAAAAAAACTGTATTTCTAATAATAATTTGTGAACGTGTGAATGTGTACAACTGAATTGGTGAGATGTTTGGCACACTTTATGGCACTGTGGCACTGCACCTTGGCTGGCAGTGTGGCACATATCTGGCACCGTGTTCAGGGACCTGGCGCGATCGCGAGGAACTCTGCCAGTTGGTGCTCATCGGATTATTGAAGTTGTCCCCTCCAGTAAATTGCTGTTACACCTGTTCAGTGGAACTGAGAAGGTCTTCACCAGAGGAGTCCCATATGCCACGCAGATGCCAAGCGTTCTACAGCTCAACACACCTCATCGTTCCTGACAGCGCACATGCTCCCTCATGCACAACAAAGCTTAGGGATCTGATAAAATGAAGAGGGGATTTTTTTGTTACATACTGATAAATGTCTGGACATTTCTTACAGTTATAGTACGTATAGCATTGTGTGTTGGAAAACTCACTTAAAAATGAGGATATGTTTGATACAGATACTGTAGAGCCTCCCAGATTTACACTGCTGAAAGTTTAAATATATTATCACATATTTTTTTATATATTGCATGTGTATTACTGAGCCAAGCCAAGCCAGTGGTGATGGGAACGAGGACACAGAAGCCAGAGGATTGTCAGGAATGAATTGGCAGGATGTAGATCCAGGCTTTATTTTATTTACAAGCATATTTCCTACATACGGTACAGTATGTTCTACGTCTTTCTGTTACCATTTAGGTTTTTATTTTTGAGACTTAACTATAAATATTTATATTAGTTTCCAAATATTTATTTTAGTCATTCTGAGTGCAGTGCATTCATCATATTCATGTTCTATTCATGGAGCAGCGCAACAAGACGTGAGAACAGAGCGAGGGAACAGAGGTAGAAAGATGTGCAGTAAGGTGTTACTACTGATGCAGACAGTGACAAACGCATGTGATAATGACATGTAGTGTTACCGTCACACTTTCCTGTGGAATCATGAACACACAGCTAATGCTAAAAATAATAACCTGCTACACGTTGGTTATATAAAAAGTAGCAGCTCTGTGGCAAATCAAGGAAAGATACAAGAAAATGCTTTCATCTTCGGCAAAAACATGATGTTGGTGCTAAAAAGTGTCTCACCTACAGTAGGTGTAGTGTCCGTAACTTTTTTCAATTCAGATTTTTCAATGATCTTAATTGTCATTTAGATAAAACTCGGCCAGTTTAGATTTCACGTAAAAAGAGATAAAGACCTGAAATAGTGTATTATTTTAAAATGCAAAATTGTTAAGATATTGCAACACGAATTTGACATGGTTACGGACACTACAGATTTTTTTGCTTTTTTTAAGCTTTCATTAAAAACCAATTTAAGCAACAATTTTTACCGGTCATATGCTTCTACAAACTTACAGTAATTTTAGTACTGTATATAAAATTTGAATAATTTGCGTTTTACTTTATTATTGTTTGAAGCGGGACAGTATAACACTGAAAAAGCCCAAATTTTGGAACACATATAAAATAATTTCTCCAAAACGTCAAAAGTTAGCAACTTGGCATTTTTAGGGAAGCAAGATTGGTTACTTCCATGTTGCATAAACTTCAGATGTAGCTTCTTTGGCTAACACATTTTCTGTATTATATGTATAACATAAAAAAATAATAATAACATGAGGACCAATACCATTGGGGTCAGGGGTAGCTCAGTGGTTAAGGCATTGGACTACGGTTCGGAAGATCCCAGGTTCAAGCCCCACAACCACCAAGTTGCCACTGTTGGGCCCTTGAGCAAGGCCCTTAACCCTCAACTGCTCAGATGTGTAATGAGATAAAAATGTAAGTCGCTCTGGATAAGAGCGTCTGCCAAATGCCTAAATGTAAATACTGTATTTATTTATTTATTTACTGCCACTTATTTATTTATTTATTTATTGTTAAAGTGACCATATAAAGTGTGTAATGTGGTGTTGGATTGCAATTCGCAAGGTTGCCGGTGCAAACCCCACCACAACCAAGTTGCCAGTGTTGGACCCTTAAGCAGGGGATTTAATTCTAAAATAAATAAATAAATAAATAAAGCTCACACATATAATGAGATAAAAAAAATTTGCAAGTCTCTCTGTGTAAAGGCATCTGCCAAATGCTGTAAATGTAAATGTGTAAACAGCGGTGATCGAAGTACACAAAGTTCCCCTGTACTTAAAAGTACAGATACTGTACTCCTAGGTTAAAAGCTAAAACTCCTCTAAAAGTAAAAGTAAAAGTAAAAGTCCTCTTTACTTATGTATGAAAAGTACAGAGTCTATCTCTCTCTCTCTCTCTGCTTCCTGAGTATACACTATGTTTAGTTTTCATTGCTGTCTGGAAGCGTCTTCACGTCTGATTTCTAACACCTGCTACTCAATTGACTGTTTAACAGAGGGAAGGCAAAACACGCAATTACACCTAATAGTCAGCAGGATTCAGTGACTGAATTCTTGATGTTAAGATTCAGAAGGTGTTAATGTTTTTAGTAAGTGTAAGACATACACATGAACCTATAAGACTTGATATATGTTTTCCTTGCTCGTAAGAGATAATAGGAGCTGAGTATATATTTCTTGCATCTGTAGTTTTATTACTCAATAATATTTTATTTAACTTCACTATGTCCTACAACAAATGTCTGTACTTTCTAGTTCACTATATTTTTGCATGACATTGTGATACATAACCAGAAATAAACCAGAAATAGCGGCGGTTGCATATAGCGACGATCACACATTCACAATTATGAACCAAGCAAAGAGCAAGACTTTTTTTTTCTCTATGACTTGAAGACTAAAGTGAGCTAATAAACACTTAGTCATTTTGACAGTTAAGTAACTGTGAAGGTACTTTTGCTCAAGTAGAAATGCAAATGAAGGACTTCTACTTTTGTTTAAGACTTTACCTAGGATGTCCATATTTTTACAATAGCAGTACTGTAAACCTAGAAATGTGACCAACCAGGTAGGTGTGTGTGTAACATTAACATTACAGAACATTACTGGCATACCTGACAAACTTGTCACTTCCTTGAAGATGGTCCACCACCCATCCAGAAGGCTCTGCTCAATGGGGGTCCTGGTGCGCTGATGGATGGAAAGGATAAATAGAGGACTCACACACACACACACACACACACAGATGGGAATCAGTCTGCATTTGTGCAAATAATCAATTAATGTTTGAAAATACATGCAGTACATGTTTGGAGACTCAGCAGCCCTGTGAGAACCACCTTGATGGATGGAGGTCAAAAAAAGCCATGACATTTGGTTTATAATGAAATGGGTTTAAAGATTGAGGGAGTAGATGTTTGCAAATATGCATTAGTCCAATTTATCACAGCACCCGCTCAGCCCGAGGCAGCCGCTGTGTACATTAAGTAATCATGACGTGATAACATTCTGTTGCTCATGCGGGGTTGTTTGCTTGCCTTGTCTCCACATCTGCACGGTAAACCTCTGGGACAGAATTAGAAAAATGATTTTTGATGGTGTGTCTTTTGTGGTTTTTTTAAATGGCTTGATATGAAATGTCTAGTGTGCTCGCTTTTACATGACAAGCTACATATATGTGTAAAAGGTTTATTATGGCAATTGTTTGCTTTTTAAAAATGCATCTGTAGTCTCAGGCACACTTCATACAGTTTAATGAGAATATTGTAATAGTGTGAGAATCTTCCACATGTCTTCTGGAGACTTGGACCGTCTGACTTGCTTTTTTTTTTGCATATATTTTCCGACAGCCACTTTTTTTCTTTGCCGGGAAAAGTCTATAATATATTATGTAATACAATATGTTACTTTCTTGGAAAAGTAATCTAAACTGTATCTTCAAGAATCTTAAATGTGCCAATAATGCAGATGAAATAAATCAAACATATAACTTGTATAACCTTCCTGTTAGCACAATTTTTTATGAAATTACCCCATGCCCATTACGAATTAAAGGGTTATCATCTACAGATCTAAACCAAGTAGGAAACAGTTAAGCAGACACGGATTGAGCAGGTGACACCTGAATATCGCAGACGTCTTTTGTTCAGATATGTTTAAAGAAGTACCTGTGTGTTCACTCACTCACTCGTGGTCTATACCACCTTAACTTGTATACAAGGTCCTGGGGGGCCTGGGGTCTAATCCAGGAGACTTAGAGCACGAGGCGGGGTGCACACTGGATGGGGTGGAAATCCATTGCAGAACACAAACTCGTTCACATACTATGGGCAATTTGGGAACGCCAATTAGCCTAATCTGCAGGTCTTTGGACCGTGGGAGGTGAACCCGACCTCGGAGGTGCAAGGTGCCAGTACTAACCACTAAGCCACTATTCCGCCCCTGTGTGTTTAATTTTATTCAAAGAGAACGGGTTTACATTTTGTTTTCCATTTTGTTTCAAGACCTCTTGTGTTTTAACCACCAGTGTCATAATACTGTATCGTCCAAACTCACCCTCAACTTCAATTCCCAAAACACACCACAGTACACAAATATGGCCACATTGGACTACAACACCCAGCATGACATAACATGGTCACGTTTAAAACTGCCTGAATTCTGATCATGCACACCTGTTCACAATTACCCTCACACTCTGTACCAGGGATATTCAACTGCAGTCCCTGAGAGCCAACTGATCAACTAATCTGATAATTACCATTGGGTGTGTTCATGTGTTGTTGAATTTAGTAAAAACTAAATTTAGCTGTCTGCTTTGTTCACATTAGAGAATTTTTGAACAATTAAAAAATAAATTTATTTTTACAGATTTAGTTCACTGCACTAGAATTCCCACATGTCAAGTGCTTATATATATATATATATATATCAAGTTGAGGCTCATTGACCCGTCTGAAAGATTTTAATAATTCATGTGTTGGATTGTTCCATGCAGTTCCAGCTGAAAAGAGTGACTTAAACTTCTTCCATTTGCCTGGTAGTGGTAAGATCCTCAGTTTAAACTGATTACCCTCAGTAAGACCTCCTCAAAGGGCAGCAATAAGGTAAGAGTTCACCTTCAAAATTACAACATTAAAGCTCCAGCAATCTCCTCATCTGTCATACTAAATGGTAATTTCCAACCAACATTATTACCTACTGGTATCAACCAACCTACTGGTCAATGTTTGATACAATAACTACCTTATTAAATTAGTCAGTGGTAACCAGACCAGTCAGTGACTTAAAAGCCTTCAGCAAAAGCCGACATCATCAATAGGAGTTTATTGGGCGTAAACAATTGGCATTACATGTTGTGTAAGTTATTCCCAACAATTATTTTTAAGAAGAACAAAACCTACACAAATTATACATGCACAACAACAAGCACTCTATGATGGTTTATTATTCCAAAATTTTACATAAATCATTAATTGTAATTATTTGATTTAATTTGTAAAAAAACAACTAACTTCATTTTGGGGAAAAAAACAGAATAGAAAAAAACTGTAAACATTTAATGTAAAACCCAAGTTACTACTGTATATCACACATTTATACGATTAATTACTTTAAATGTAATCATGTCTGCTACTTTTAATACATTTTTATTTAAAAAAATGTGTTTACCTGTATGGGCTGCACACTGCATCATAACGTACAACATGATGTGGGTCGACCTTTTAATATACCGGGAGTTTTGTTAAATGTTTCACATTTAAACAAATGGTTTAAATGTTTATTTTATAATTTACTACAGTAGCTACTGTTCAAATATTGAGGTTAAGGTTCAATCATTTGACATCCCATACAGTTTATTGAATGGTGTTCAATAAACATTTCATTTTATTCTAATGACTTAATTTAAAGTTTAAGTAAACTCTGCTCATGATTCATTAGAATGTGGTTTAACATTGTTTTAACCCCCCCCTCCCCTCCCCTCCCCCCCAGATTGACACTAATTTTGTACAGCCTTATAATGTTTTAATTGGACTGATCTGTTTTTGCTAACATTTAAAAAAAAAAAAAAAAATCCTGATTCTTTCACTCGTTCCGTTCTGTAAACATTCATGCAGGAGTGATATCTGATTACAAATGAAAACGATCAGGCTTGTATCCATTTCACTGTCTGATAACCTGAACAAAGCACGACATTTATTGTGTGAGAACTCCATATGACTTTTTACGTCTTTAGTTTAAATGTTAACTGAGATGTTAAAGCACGGTTAAAAAATGGTCCTAGTTTTGCCACATTGGACAATGGACACTCCCCACACTGTAGATATATCCATCATTTCTGTAGCAGTTATTTAAGGGATTGGGTTAAAAGCTCGACGCCCGATTGTCTCTCACACACACTACAGGCAATTTGGAAACACAATTAACCAAATTTGCATGACTTTGAACTGTAGAAGGAAACCCACCAAGTATAATGAGTATATAAAAAAATCACCATGCCGCCATGTATATTAATGCTTGATGAAAATTGCAACAATTTATACTAAATGCAAAAATCTGAATTTTTAATTGTCGCCGTGGCCGAGCTTTGGCAGTCCTTTTGGGATTTGAATGATGAGTCTGAAATATTTCCATGCTAACAGGACATAAATAAACCAAGACTCTAAATGTAAACAACATCAGCCTTAAACATAGCAAACAGATCCAAACACAGCCCGCGTAATGGCTGTTCTGGACCATTTCAGGTCGGTTGACTGGGCCTGTCGCGATTATATGATCTGAGAGACCATTTCATTTTGTTAATTAAGAGTTTATTTAGCTAGCTAGCAATGTTGTATGCTCATACACTTGATAGAAACTATTTGATAAGCATGATGATGGAGGAATACACTTGCGTTTATAAAAATAAAAAGATGATAAACACAATACGGTATACTGTTTTTATGAAAATAAACAGAAAAAAAAACAGTATTTTGTAAACGTTTTGTTGCCGCTCTCATTATGGGTCACCAAGCCATTTATGATCCATTCGTTTAATGTGGAACAGTGGCAGTGTTTTTTATTTTTTTATTTTATAGTTTAGATTGTTTAGATTTATAGTTTAATGTAAGTCTGTGGAGCAAGTTAGTTCCCGTTGTCTTGTGTTTTTTACAACTATAAGTATTTTACAATCTGCCAGATCTGGAGACGACTGCTGTAAACCCCTCCTCACATAAAACATCAGCATATCAACAATTACACAGAAATCCACATTGTTCATTGACTCATTTTTTGGCTCTTTAACAAAAACCTCCAACATTCTCAGACCATTCCTATGCTGAAATAATAAAACCTTCTTTTTGCCGCATGTTTATTTAACTTGCTAGTTTTGACTTGTTTAGTCTTGCCATCACCCCACACACCCCTGACGTACACCAGCTACAAGGCCGACTGTCGCTGTGGAGCAAAACTGTATACGTTTATCCTGACAAGAAATTCATCTTCATGTATAATGTCTACCACGTCCTCTCCATTTTTTATTATTATTTTTTCCCTCTCAGAAAATGAGCTTCACATCTGGCACACAGACTTTTCTCAGCCTAGTATCTCAAAGGAGACGAAGCTTCTCAGTTCTCCGTTTTTCTTTTTTTTTATTTCTGTATGATTTATCAGCCTTTCAACAGTGTTTCCATGTTGTCAAAGTGTTTTCTTTCCTGCGTTTGAACCGGTGTTTGTATCCTCTGCCTTATTGAGCACGGTGCTTGACATATGAGCGTGTAACGAGTTCTTCAAAGAAGCAGCGCTGCAGTTTTTACAATCCTTTGCTTTATACAAGCAGCAGGTACAGGAGTCTCAGAGCTGACAGAATTTTATTACTGATCCACCAGTCAGAACTCAAACTAGTCAAACATCAGTGTAGAACGTCATTGTGGCATTCGTCTACAGCTTTTCAAACTTGCTGAAGTATCTTTAGATGAGCGTTTTTATAGACGACCACAGACCGTGATTTGAACTCCAAATACTCCTCGAAAAAGAGTTCTTAATAGTTTCAACATGAAGCCGTTGACGCAAAACTGTTTCCGTCTAATGAAAAGCCGAACCTGCCTCCTGTAATGTGTCGCCATGGCTGAGCTTTGGCAGTCCTTTGGGGAATTTTTCCCCCCCCCTGAATGATGGGTCTGAAATATTTCCATGCTAACGGGTCAGTAATGAACCAAGACTCCAAATGTAGATAACATCAACCTTAAACATAGCAAACAGATCCAAACACAGCCTGCGTAATGGCTGTTCTGGACCATTTCAGGTCGGTTGACTGGGCCTGTCGCGGTTATATGATTTCATTTTGTTAATTCCGAGTTTATTTAGCTAGCTAGCAACGTTGTATGCTCATACAGTTGATAGAAACTATTTTTGCACACTTGCATTTATAAAAAATAAAAGAATGGTAAACACAATACAGCATAATGTTATATGGAAATAAACAGTAAAAAAAAAAAAAAAAGAAACCTTTTGTGTTCTGCTCTCATTATTTATGATCCATGCATTTGATTTGTCACAGTGGTAGTTTTTTGTTTTTGTTTTTTTTAAACCTGCCGTATACCCTTCAGGATCCAACCCTCCGTCCTATTGTAACTGCATTTGGGACCAACAGTAAAGGTGCCCTAAAACATATTTTCTCGTGGCTGGGTCTGGGCCTTTGGCTAAGAAGCGAACCTAGAATGTTCACATGGCAGATGAGAAGTCTTTCATTATGCCACAGATGGCCTGAAAACATTTCTAAATACATTTTCGTAAATCGATTTATAGCTGTATGTACAAGTTGTATCTGTGGAACAAGTTGGTTCCTGTTTACTATAAGCATTTTACGATGTGTCGGAGCTGGAGAATACCGCCGTAAATGTTGAAGAAACCTCTCCTCACATAAAACATCACCACATCAACAATTACACAGAATGTGTTTGCATGAAGCATCTGCCATATAAATCCCTGTGCATTCGCTGTTGCTATGGAAACAATAACATATTCAAATGAGTGCATTAGTATAAACCTTTCAACTTTTTTTTTACCCCTTAATGCAACTTTCATTTTTATGGAAGGAATTAGGAAGCGAGGATTGTTGACAGCAGTTTTGCTCTGCTGAGATTTGACTTCATGACCTTCTGGTCAGCAACACCTTAACCATCAAACCCCCACCATCACCACCAACTCAACACCAAGCCATTTCCATGACTTACAGTATCTAGAATGATACATATTTAAAGTAAAAAAGAGTAAAAAAAAAAAAAAAAAGAGCTGCTGTGGGTGTCAATGATCTTCAACTTGTGCTCACTGGAAAAGGGACACCAGTGTTTGTTTGTTTGTTTTTTACATAAGGCAAGAGAGAAATCCATTATACATATAAATATATTAAATATTTAAAAGATTTTATCCTCTAGGCAAAATTCCTAAAAAATACAGGCAGCGATGTGATTAAATCTTTTTGGTAGAGTTATATGATTAATTATGATTATGTTGATTTTTTAAAAATTATTTTAAAAAAAATCTCTATATTGAAGCTTTGCATGTTAATGATAATATTTGCAATTGTGCAAATAAGGAAAAATAATAATAAAAAAAAACTTAAGTTACAGCTGTGGTGTAAATTCTGTCTCCATTGAGTCCCAGTCTGTTACCTTTTTTTTTTTGTTTGTTTCACCTGGCATCAACTCGGGCATGAAAGGTGGTCTAAGTGACTTTGAACATGACATGGTTGTTGGTCTGCGTATTTCTGAAACTGCTGATCTTCTGGGATTTTCATGCATAATCTGGGATTTCAGAATAATCTAAAAAAGAGAAAATATCCAGTGCATGGCAGTGCGTTGTCTGTGTAGAAGTGCAAGTTAAAATCCGAGGAGAATGGCCGGACTTGTTCGAGCTGACAGAAGGGCAACAGTTACTCGAACAACATCTCATTACAACTGTGGTTCTTGAACATGACAATGAGTTCACTGTACTCACATGTTCTCCACAGTCACCTGATCAGCTTTGCGATGTGGTGGAACAGCAGAGTCACATCATGGACATGCAGCTGAAAGAATCTGCAGCAATTCTGTGATGGTGTCGTCAATATGGACCAGAATCTCTAAGTAATGTTTCCAGCATCTTGTTGAATACATGCCACGACGAGGCAGAAGGGGTCCAACCCAGTGCTAGCGATATGTACATAATGAGTACACTATAACATTTAAACTATTTAATCATATGATGATTATAATCAAGACTGTATTACAACTCATAACACATTATATAATTTAGCTAGTTATTGTACCACTGTAGGGGTGGCACAGTGGCATAGTGCTTAGCACTGTCGCCTTGGACTTCCTGGGTCGGGGTTCGAGTCCCACCTTGGGGTTTGCATGTTTTTACTGTGTTTAGTGGATTTCATTCCACAGTCCAAAGACATGCACATGAGGCTGATTGGCATCAAAATGTGTCCCCCCTGGGATGGATTGGCACCCCATCCAAACGGGGTACACCTGGACGGGATGCCAATCCATCATCACAGGGCATGGGATACAGGATAAAGCTGTATAGATGATGCGTGAGTGAGGTTCTGTCAGTAATGTCTGTAGTGGAATCGGTGATATAATATTTTTAAAATAGAAAAATGTGATTCTAAGACTGTGGCGAATAGAACGCGTAGAATCAGAAACACATTCAAAATGCGTTTTTAAATTCAGGAGTTATACAGTAGCACATGTCCTTACAAAAAACAGAGAGAGAGAGAGAGAGAGAGAACACATACTATGTGCACTACTTTTTCAATGTCTCAGCGGTTGTACACCAGAAATTGTATTGCACTGGTATTTCACCATGAGTATATCTGCTGAACAAAATCCCCTCAGTGAAGACAGCGGAATGAATAAGATATGGGACTGGCTTTTCTGATCAAACTCCATCTTGTTCTGCATTTGTCAGACAAAACCCTGCTAGCCAACAGATATATACTGTATTTATGAAAGATTTGTTTCAAAGCAATCTACACACTGAAGATTTTTTTTCCGCCCCAGATTCACAAGTTTGTATAAACCCCAGGAATTTGTATCCAAGTCTTCAAATCTGATCCCCAAAATAAAAATAAAAAACCCTGACTGTAAATCTCTGATTGTACGGCCCTGCCTGTTGCTGGTGGACGGTCGTTGGACGGCCGCGCTCATTTCAGCATAAAGAAAACCACTGTACAAGAGGAGCGTTGAGTCTTCAGAGCGCAGATGGCATCTCCATCTGCTGTTGTTTAATTGCAATAAAACTCATCTACATCATTCTGTCATTGGAGTCGTATAAAGTGCGGCTTTGTCTCCGCATCCCCAATAATCCATGATATTCATAGCAATCTACATGATGATATAAAACAGAGCCTGGTGAGGAATGTTAGCTCTGTTTATATCGGATCGTTTTGCTTCAAACTGGTTCACGGACCAACTAGGACAGACGTTTGGCTTGTATAATGTATACAGTATGGAGAGCTGGTATGGAGGAGGACGGCGAGTTCATGGGTTAAAGAGGGACACTGCACCCAGATCCATTACCCTATGCATCTCTGAAATGGCGTTGCATTATTATTACCACCTACAGCATATTCTGAATACATTAAATAAAAAAATTAAAAAATTTGAAACACTGTTCATACACATGATGATATTGGCTCAAAAGTATTTGAACACTAGTGCTGGGTGATACTTTTCAAATTATTATTATGATTAACATTTTACATTGATTATGATTATTTAACAATTTTTCCGCCTCATACTGTAGTTTACTGCCAAAGTTTGCACTGTAAATATGTTGAAAGCTGGTTTGTTTTTTTTGTTTGTTTTTTAATGAGTTCTCCTTCAACTTCCTTCCATGTCATAGACATGAACACACTGTGGGGGAAGTATTAACAGAATTAAATGTATATAATATATAAAGTGTATGTGTGTGTGTATGTATATATGTGTGTGTATGTGTGTATATATATGTAGTGTGTGTGTATAAAATTGACACGGGCAAGATTATGTCGATTTGAGATTCTGAATGTAGGTTTAGATGTAATGTAATTTTTTTTTTATTAATTGCCCAACCCTAGTGGACACCATCACACCTAGAGAGACTTGGGACAAATAGGATGTTTAAAAAAGCGTCTTTCATTCGAGAGAGAAATAGGGAATATGCAGGGAAAGATATACCATGATTGGGAGAAAAAAAAACAATACAGTGTTTAATCTTCTTTATTTTTAATACCTGAAAGTTAAAAGCATTATGTGGCTTGTTACTGTAAGTGAGGTTGATTCAATTTATTTATACTGTATAGCCCATTTAAAACAGCAATTGACGCTGTTCAGTAGAATATACTGTACACTGATCAGCCGTGACATTATGATCCTTAGGTCCCTCCTTTGCCACCAGAACAGTAATGATCTGTGTGTTCTGACACCTTTCTATTAGAAGTAGCACTACCTGCGCATTAGCATGAGCACTAGCTCTTCCATTGGATCTGACTACACGGCCAGCCTTCGCTCCCCATATACATCAGTGAGACTCGGCCACCCATGACACCCATGACTTCCTTGTATCACTTCTGGAACGTCCTGACCACTGCAGACCTGCAAAACCTGCAGGCTGCAAGTGAACCTTTTTTGGCAAAGTTGATGTGTTAGAAGCAGGAAAAAAAATGTGCAAGTAAAAGGATTTGAGTGATTTGAGCAACTCCGAAATGACAACTCTTGTGGGATGTTCCTGGTCTGCAGAGGTCAGGACATACCAAAACTGGCGAGCGGGTTATGGGTGGCTAAGGTTCACTAATACACATGGGGAGCAAAGGCTGGCCTATGTAGTCTGATCCAGTAGAAGAGCTACTGTAGCTCAAATTGAGGAAAAGGAGGTGTTAGAAAGGTGTCCGAACACGGTGCATCAGTGTTATGATGGCAATGGGGGGAACCTACTCAATATTACACAGATGGTCATAATGTTATGGCGGATCGGTGTATATCCTGTATAAATAGATAATTGCAAAGTTGCCCAGATTAATGGAAAATGCACAAGAGTGAAACAGTTAAATGTTTTTAAAAAAAGATGTAAGTTAAAAGGAGTTAAAAGGTACTATAAAATAAACAAAAGCATAAAACAGATTTGAAATAGATTTAGAACATTTGAAATTAGTACTCGATTTGACAAATCTTGGACGACCTCAGCCAGAACTAAAAGCAGCTGAAAAAATAGAACTGAATTTATTAATTTATAAACTATTTGTTCCAATATATTTTACAGGACATATGTTATAATGTTGCATGTGTATGTAATGTATGTAATGTAAAATAATGGTATTCTGGAATTTCTAAGGGTTAATATAATGTGTTAAGATGTGTTTGAGTTACTGATCAGAGGGTCTGTGGCTTAAGCTCCAGCTCGGCTAGGCTGCCACTGTTGGGCCCTTAAGCAAGGCCCTTAAGCCTGTCTGCCCCAGGAGTACCTTATAATGGTTAACCCTGTGCTCTGACCCCGACTACTAACAAAAAAGGCTGGGATATGCGAAGGATAAAGAATTGTGCAGTAACGAATATGTGACAAATATGGCCAAAACACCCAAACCAATTATAGGTCAAAACAGTGCTAAATTTGGCTGAAATGTAACGGAAACTAAGAGCTGTGTATGAGCTGAAAGAGCCAGCTCTTATTGCTGAGCTGGACCAAATGATCTGGCTCTCTGAAAAGAGCTGGAATTCCAATCGCTACTGCCTGACGCATTTTTGAACCTATTAGAGTCTAGCTGGGGTAGATTAAAGCAACCCCATGTATGGAGAGTTGCCGTAATCAAGTGTGGAAAAGATTAAAAAAATAAATAAAAATGAATGACCGTTTCCAGGTCCTTTTGAGATAAAATGGGCTTTCATTTTCTCTGAGCTGATAAAAGCTGCCCCTCACAACACTACTGATTTGCTTAAAGTTTAAAGAAGTGTCTAAAAACGCAAAGATTTTTAATTTTCTCTTGCACATTTTTGGACAGGGGGGCAAACATTTTCTAGATAAGAGGTAAGGTTAGGAGGACCAAATAAAAGTGTATGGGTGTATTGGTTGTTGTATAATGTTCTCTGCCATCCAGCATTTGATGTCATATAAAGAATTAAACAAGCTAAGTGCACTTGTGTTATGTTTAACTAGTATATAAAAATGTGTGATATAAATAACAGCAGTATAAAGGATATTGTGTTTGATAAAGATGAAAGCAAGGGTAAGCAGGTATAATGAAAATAAAAAGGGCCCCAAGATTAAACCTTAAGGGATACCACAGGTCACTGCAGAAGCGGATGAAGAGCATTTTCCTATTTGTGCTGAAAAAGTTATATGATAATAATGTGTGTGCATGCTTGTGATCTGCGATAAATTTGTAAAAAAAAAAAAAAAATTCTTGCAATGCATGATGGATTGATCAGTTCTTGGAATGGTTGATGTTACATTCTGTCTTTTATTATATACTCTTAATGGTAATTAATAAACTTCATGGACTTCAGCTTTGTTCATTCCTTTCATGCTGTTGTTTACCAAAGAACTTCAAGTCACATCCAAAAAATATAATATATACATTGGAGAAAATGATTATCCCCTGCAGATTTTGTTTTTCTACTTGCAAAGAAAAGTCTATAATTATCATAGGTTTATTGTAAAGAATAGAGAAAGAATAACAACCAAAAATCCAGAAAAAAAGCATATTATATAAATATTATAAATTAAGTTGCATTTCAATAAGGAAAATAAGTATAAGGTTCTCATCCAAAATTTTACAATACATGGCTCCGTCCATTGGCCTCTCAATGCAGCAAAGTTGGCCTGCAGCTTTAGCAGAGAAACCCCAGAGCGTGATGTTTCCACCTCTGCGCTTGTTCTTAGGGTCATAGTCAGCATTTTTCTTCCTCCAAACACAGGGAGTCGAATTGATGCCAAAGTGCTCAATCTTGGTCTCATCTGACCACTGCACTTCCTTCCAATCCTTCTGTTTATTGGCAAACTTCAGACGGGCCTGTTCATGTTCCTTTTAAGAGGAGGGGGCCTTACAGCGTTGAAGGATTTCAAACTATTCCGGCATATTGTGTTCCCAAAGGTTTGTTTGGTGACTATGGTCCCAACTGCCTTGACATCATTCACAAGCTTAAATGTAGTTCTGGGCGGATCCCACACTTTATTTATGATTATTTTTCCCCCATGAGGAGAAATCTTGCATGGAGCTCCTGGCCGAGGGTGATCGATGGTTATTTTGTATTTGTTCCATTTTGCGAATAATCACTCCAACAGTTGTCTCCTTCTCACCAAGTTTCTTGCTGATCGTTTTTTAACCCATTCCAGCCGGATGTCCTCTGACAGCTCTTTGGTCTTGTCCATGGTGGTGGGGTTTGAATGAGAGATTCTGTGGACAGGTGCCTTTTATACACATAACGAGTTGTTGTTAGGAGCACCTCCTTAAATAAATCTGTGTACCAGATGAGCACATAACAGATTATTGTTGGTTGGTAGGCGATTAAATACATATTATATAAAGGTTATAAATTAAGCTGCATTTCAGTGAGTAACGTGTGGATTTCTTTTTCTGAATTTTTGGTTAATATTCTGTCTCTATCCTATAAAATTATCCATTCATTATACGATCATTTCTTTGTAAGTGGGCAAAATTAATAAATCTACAGGGAATCAAATAATTATTTTCTTTTGATTCCAGACACCGAAAACTAGTCAAGCCCTCATACTGCACATATACTTGTCTACATAATTTTGGCCATGTACTATATTTTGTGTGTGTGTATATACAAAAAGTTATAGTAAATTTATTTATTTATTTAAATTCCTATCAGCAGGCCGCTTCAAAGAGTTTATCCAAATTCCTAACAAATCTTAGCTTGAACAGATGTGACGAGGAGTAAGAGTTACCCGTGTCTGTAATCTACAAGATCATCAGCTATGAACACTTCATCACACACGCTTGTCTTAACATTCTGCGAGTGTGTATTATCAGGGTGATTAGCATGCTAGCTAACTTTAGAGAGAGTTGGAAGAAAGCTGTGGCTAGTTAGACTTTGTTGATGGACGTCAGTGTGTTTTTAATTTTACGCAGCTCTAATTTTTCTTTTCTGACTTCTTGTAGTTTGGCTCTCGTACTTGAAGTAAATGTAACAGTTTCTACGTTCGTGTTTTAGCTTGTGTGAGAAATCTGAAGCTGGAGATGAGTACTCCAACATAAACAGAACGGCTATTTTTACCTCCTTAGCCAACGTGCTACTGTACCTCATGTGTTTAAAACAGGGGTAAGTGGCGTGTCCTCCTCCTGAGCTGAAAGCATGCTTGTAATGCAAACTGTCACAGCGTGAGGATTGGGTCTCCATGGAAAGCTTTAAAAGGCTAAAAGACAATATCTGGAGTAACACATTATTTTTGTCCCTATTTGCATTGATTTCCTTTGGTATTAACGCAGTAATCTCTTTTTAATTATTAAATACGTCTTTCAGTTGTTACTGATGAGTCCACTCTGTACTAACCAGCATTAATCTGTAGGCTTTCGGGATATAAATCAGATTCGACAGATCTTTTTATAAATCAGATTCATTTTGCATGTTGCAAAAAGCCTAAATGTTAATGTAAATGTCAGAACATTGCTACTTAAATGGAATTTGGTTATACAGTAGGACCGATAAAAGGGACGGGATGGTGCAGGAGTGGGTTGTGTAGCTGCTCCAAAGCTCCCTGTGTCGCCTCCTTTGTGTGAAGCTTCACACTGGTTTCCTGATCTGACTGTGTCCACATGGGTGTCCTCTGGATTATCTGGTTTCCTCTCGCCTACTAACAACCTGCTGGTTGGTGGACTGGCTATATTGGCCTTAAGTGTGAGTGTGTGTGTGTGCGCTCAGGCAAGGGTGTGTTCACCCGTATGTGCTGGGTTTTATAATTAAATGTGTTATTTACACACTGGTTCAAGATGGATGAATGAAGGAAAAAAAAATTCTGTTTTGAGGTTATATGTAATATATAAATAATGTGTGTGTGTGTGTGTGTGGATAATTCGTATTTGCATAATTCGATCGTTCTGGAATCGTGCTTGTATATCAAAACGAAAACCCTAGGTGTTAAAAAAAAAAAAAAAAAAAGAAACTTTGAAAAACTGCTGATGTTGTGGCACTGAAAATGTGCTTATGTATCATTATGTGTCCTAGAGGGTGAGTAGCATATGTTTATTACAGATGGTGACAGAAGCAAGGACATCCAAGGAGCTGGATCTCTTTGCCACGTAAAGAGGCAAGCGAAATAATCTACAGACACCAGATACTAGCGCACACACACACACACACACACACAGACAGATCAGCCCAATATTACATGGGCTCCCCTTGAGCTACCAGGGCATGACTTTCCACAAGACCTTTTGGAGTGTACTGTGCTGTCGGTCCTTTGGGTGCTGTGGGTTGTTGGACGGGTCCTTTATGGATCTGACTCATTTGTCTGGGACATTCCATGAACGTTCGGTCAGATTGGGATCTGGGGAATTCGGAGGCCAAGTCAACAACCTTGAACTTATTGGCTGCTAAGCCTCATACACAGCAAGCGGTAATACACTGTTTTTTTTTTTTTTTTTTTTTTTATGACAGGAATTGACTGGCTTTTCTTTGGGATGAGGCCGGATAGGCCAGCCATCGGTCCTTACAGGTATAGATAAACCTTGATCATGTCAAGTTTACTGGTATATAATTGATAATTAGTGGCAGTGGTGTTAATGTTGTGCCTGATCGGCGTATATACACTCAAAAACTGTGAATGATGTATCGTATGAGTAAAGAATGAGATTACTTTACGAGCAAGGACACTGGCTGTTAAACATGCATTCTCGTCCAGTTGACATATGATGTCCTCATCCATGACCAGATAATCTTGTCTAAATTAATGAGGTGTTGGTGCTTACCATGATCAGATTAATTCCGCCTGTGTTTTCTAAATCGGGAATGATCCCTATAATCCCCACTGCTTTGGCAGCCAAATGCTGTAATCCTTCACCCACTAGTGAGAAAAATAATAAAAGTAACACAGCTAGGTTATTGTGTAATTTCTCAGTTCAGTATTTGGGTCTCCATCAGCATCTCAGTTAGCAGAAGCCCGGCACTGAGCGAGGGCCCCTCGTTCACATGTTCATGAAAGACTCTTTGTCCAGAATGCTTCGGATCCGTGTCTGCTTTACGGAGAGAGCGAACATACTGAAATGGTTCTAGTGCTTCAGTCTCCATAATGGCCACCTGTTTCACCGCTCGGCTAAAAAGCCCCACGTCGCAGTGGAGCTGATTTGTCTTTTCCTTCATCTGTCTAACGCGTAAAGCAATGCCAGCCTGTTTCCTGGTGCCAATAGTTAATGTGCTAGAACTAGTTGTGTGATATGACCTTAAATATGATCTTTCTACTGTATAATTCTATAACACGGCGCTGTTTTAATTTCATTGTAGGTTTATTTTACTGGAACTCATTCTAACATGTTGCTGTTTCCATAGTAACAGCTTAAGTTGCAGTGCAACTCACTTTCACATTTTATAGAAGTCTCCATTGTCTGTGCTTTGTAACATTCAAGGTAAGACAATAAGCTGCTTTCTTTGTCTTGCTAACCTTGAGGGGCTGCTGAGAGAAGAAATAGATGCTGTAATATAAGCAATGACAGAAACTAATTTGTTTTTATAGATGATCCACAACACTAAACATAACTAAAACAGATTTTTAAAAATTGTACGTCACTCTTTAATAAATAGAAATTTGAAAAATAACTTTTGGAAAATAGCTAAACTTGGGGCACGGGGCGGGGTACACCCTAGACAGGGTGCCAATACATCACAGGGCACACACATATAAACACAAACACTCATTCACACGCTATGGGCAATTTGAAAATGCCCATTAGCCTAATCTGCATGTCATTGCACTGTGGAAGGAAACCAGAGTACCTGGAGGAAACCCACCAACCACAGGGAGAACGGAGAATGCGCACAGAGACAGGAATGAACCCTGGGCCCTGGAGGTGCAAGGCGACAGTGCTAACCAATACACCACCATGCTGCCTTAAGGCATGTTCTTTTAATGTAAAATTATTAACAAGGGGTGGTTCTGTGGTTAAGGTGTAGGACTGCTGATCAGGAGGTCTCCGGTTCGAGGTCCCCCTGTAACTCCAAGTCCTTTACCTCCAGGTGCTCAGATACAATCAGCTGTAGGGCAGTCAACTCTGAACTGTAAGTAACTGCCAGAGAAATGATGAATATATTTCCATGGTGGGGAAGATCTGTTGCCGATGTGCCAGATACTTTACCTTCACCACGAATTCTCACACAGCAGTTTTAAGGAAAACGAGTTATTTTATAAAATAGGCAAAATGTACTGGAAACTGATATACGACTATATATTTGTACATCGTTAAAATTTTTTATGTGAAAATTGTTTAGAGTATATCCGCGTGAATTTTGTGTGATTTTGCAAAACGCTATAACTCCACCACCCACAGTTTTGTCATAATGGATAATTCGGCCTGCGGTTGTGTTTGTGGTAATTTAAGGACGCAATTAAGTATCAGTGCTATGTTGTAGTGAGTTAAACAGAAAGGAGTAGAAGCAAATTAGATCAAGGCAAAAAGTGTTGAGTTTTGCTGTACAGAAAACAATATTGATCAGAAACATCACGAACAACACAAAAACTTTAATTCACAGCATCATCAGTTTTAGCATTTCTTCCGTAGTTCCGTAGATACCAGAGCCTTATTAAAGTACATGTACTGTATATAACATGTTGTGCTGCATAATCCACCTGTTCTCCCCTAAGATCACATTAACAGTAACAGCAGACGGAACCACAAAAAGCAATCCAACAGGTTCCACACACAAATCTAATCTAATGTCTCTAATACACAAATCAACTGTGCATCTTAAGTATTATCATTTCAAATGTATATTTCTCTTCTTCATTTTTATATAGAAAATATTACGCTAAGTGCATCATGGCTCACACCTGCAGCTTAAACCAGTGCAAGTGAAAGAATCTAAATTTACCAAAGTGATTATAGCTGTGTGAAGTATATAACTTTATAACTGTGATTTATTAATCCTGCTATACAAATATGTGTATACGTCCCTTTTCATAGCTTCAACAATCTTTTGGAAAATCCACTTTTGGTTCACACGCAGCAGCCACAGTTTTCCCTGGCTCGTATCTTTGCTTCACTTGATCATGTGACAGGAAGAAGCGATGCAATTGGCTGGTCATGATGACTCAGCATTTTCTTGCTAGCCGCTATGTGTTACAGTATGTAGACGTTTCAAGCTTCGAAAAATAAGCTTCAATAGCAGATTTTCAAACTAAATGTTTTGTTAGACAGCCTTGTGTGTCCGAGAATAATCGTTTGGCAAAATATGTAAAAATGCTAAAATAGTGTTTTGCTTTAAAATTTATATTTTTATTCTTTGTTCGGATACATGTTCTAACTAAATCCCCAAACTGATGTGTACAAAATAAATCATAGTCAAGGAACATTTATTAAATGTCATGGAATGCTGAGTATCTCAGGTGACTGCACGCAATCTGTGGTATTTAAAGGTAGAGCATCTCAAATAGCTTATGACTTTATCATTTGGTTATCATCTGGCAGCAAACCAACAGAGAGATCGTATCACTTTTATAAGCTTTGGGGTGTAAACATAAAACACTGTTATTTTTATACAAAACCAGATACGGAGATTAATCCAGGGATCCGTCTGAAGGTCATGGCTTACTTACTTTTCTCACGTCTTTTCTCAGTTTCTCTCTTTTCTTAGTAAATTATTCATAGTGAATAATTTATAATAGGCAATGCATACTGTAATATGCTGTGTAATGATTAATTGAGCACTGTGTTAGAAATTTAACATACATTTAACTTGAAATATCAAGACGGTGCAGAGAAATAAGTTAGAGTTGGTTGGAAATGTTCTCAGTTACGATCATTCGTATTTCCGTTGGATATATCAAGCTTAATGCAAAAATGTCACCTGTCTACTCATCAAAGAACATGGTGTGTGTGGGTGGGTGTGTGTGTGTGTGTATTTAGAAAAAGAATTGAGCGTGTGGCATGTGTGTAATTGCGGAGTGGTTAGCACTTTCGGCTTCTCCAGGGTCCGGGTTCGATTCCCGCCTCGGGGTCCGTGTACGTGGAGTTTGCATGTTCTCCCCCTGCTTGGTGGGTTTCCTTCAGGCACTCTGCTTTTCTCCCAAAGTCCAAAGACATGCAGATTAGGCTAATTGGTGTTCCTACCACGGTTTAAAAAATGGGAATAAATACATCCTCGTTGGTCGCCACGGTCGCTAGTTTGACCACAGAGGTTGGAAATGCAGTAGCATGTATGTACAAGTGTATCGGTCTGTACCATAGAGGAAAGAAAAAAAATGTTTAGCCTCCAGGTCTTAACAACAGCAAATCACTGGTCACAGAGTCAGATCAACTGGGGATGAGCATGATTTTAAGATGATTTTGATGTGTGTGTGTGTGTGTGAGAACTACAATCACACAGTTTCTGATTGATACAGTAGAACTGTGGAAATGAGAACATGTTGTGAATTTGCATACAGCCAAATAAATAAATAAACAAATAAATAGAAAAATAATAAATAGTTTGAGTTGAGAAATAGCTTTTAAGCGAAGACCAGTAAAATGCTGAAAATCCTTTTTTTTTAAATGGGAAACTACTCAGTGAAATGTTTTAAATTTCAAACCTCATATTTTAAGCATCTACATATCACAAAGCTGCCTCATAAATCCCAAAGTATTATTATTATTGTTGATAATAATAACAATAATATTATTATTATTATTATTATTATTATTATTTGGTAGATTTTTAAGATTTTCCGTTCTGTTCAGGTTGATTTAGTTGCTCAGGTCTAGACTCAGCAACGTTATGTGGCAAAGAATAAAGTCACGTAAAAAAAAAAAAAATTCTCCTGATGGCACTGGGGTGTATTCCAGGATTCCAACAGTGAAAAAGTAGCACTCTGAACATGAGGTATCATTGTCCCACATGAACTTTGACCCCATTTGGGACGTTTCTTTGGGTGATTAACATGGGGGCCTTTTCCAATGACCATAGCTCTTATGATTTCTGTCCATTTGTCAGATGAAATGTGTCAAAGAATACAGATTGAATACAACATTGAATTTATGTGTCACGTCCTGTTTTGTTAAAAGGGAAGGGGAGTTACAGTAGAGAGGCACTTATCCTTCCATTTTTGAGCACGCTCTCTAACTTGCCACCATTTGGCTAGATTTGTAGATTTCTTTTTAGAAAGTTTTGTTTTAATATAAAAAATAAATAAGTAAACAAAACCCCTCTGAGAAGATTGAGGAAAAAGTTGTGGAGGTTTGCACCTTTTTTCAGCCCTTGACATAAAACAATTTATTTTTCCTGTTGACATGAATATGATTTATACTCTAGCATTTACTTAAACCTAAAAAAAATATTTTAAGCACATGATTTTGACCATATTTGGAGTAGAAACACCAAAAGAAATACACAAAATCTCACACTTGTGCTTCTAAGAGTACACAAGGTCTAACCTTTATAGTTTCTGACATAGTATGACCATAAATATCACGTTTGCGTGTTCAAAAGCGTAGTGACTGTCTGTGTGTGTGTGTTGGGGGGGTGTTGCTATAGAAACTATGTACACATACACACGGCTAAGTGGTACTTCCCTTACAGAACAACTTTACCATGGCCGGGTCCTGATGAGACTCTGTGGGTTGGACCATAGCTGGTTCTGTGGACCTGGACCTAAGTGTAAAAAAGCCATCACGTCATCATCATCATTAACCATATATATTATTAATGTTTTAAATTGCAGACAAGCGATATTTTGACTTCTGATCCAGGTACACCACTATATCACTTTCTATATAATAAATTCAGTTTACTTATGTACTTCATACAAATTCACATTTCATACAAACTTAAATAATTCTTTTGACTATGTAAAGCTGCTTTGCGGCAATGAAAATTGCTAAAAGCGCTATACAAATAAAATTGAATTGAATTGAATTGACTTATGGTCAGTATATACACTGTCTAATTTTATCACACATTCATGAACCTAAAATCCTCTATGGACCCAGACAAAAAAGAGAACGTGCTTTTATCCATCCATTCTTATCCATCCAAGAGCTAATCTCAGACCAAACTGTCCCTAGAGCTTCTGAGACTGAGAGAAGTAAACAGCACTTCATGATGACACGAGGATCAAGAAGGTTTTGGGGGATATCAGGGATTGTCTTTTTTTTTTCGGCACCTCATTGGACATATCAAGTAGCACATTGGCTCAGTGGTTCGCATTGTCCCCTTGCACCTTCAGGGTCCCTCCCTGTATACAGGATAAAGCGGTATAGATGAGTGAGTGAGTTAAACATAACAGTTAATGCCAGCTGAGGTGGCTGCATCTCTGATTATGTACAGCAGGGGGCGCAATGAAAGCTATGATTCATCAGCATTAAGTACACTCATCAGCTTCTGCATTTTTTTTTTCTTCTAATCAGAGGATCATTTTTTAAATATTACTTTATTATTTATAATTATTAGAGGTAATCTAAATGCAAATTATTAAAAAGTTTAAAGCCTGGCAATGCCACGCCCATTCATGGCTGGAAGTCCAAAAAAAACTAAATCGGGCATCCCCTGTGCATGCACATGGGTGTGGATATGTGCATGCAATTTGTTTTTTGAAGAAAATAATGTTGTCACCTGAGGATATGTGTAAGTTTATAGAAGTTGGTAAGAACGACGATTGTCATTTAGGTCCGGAAAATAAAGACATCAAATTTAAAGATGGTTTCTTTTCCCCCATAACTGCAATTACAATATTGATTATTAAAGCATGTGAATACGATCCTATTATTAAACATTCTCTTTAACTCGGTTCACCTTGATAATCCTGAAAATCAACCAAGACGAATAAAATGAACTGGATTGATATGTCTTCAGTTTTGAGGTAGATGAACAGTTTAAATGAGACTTCCACATGATTTCATATTAATATTTACATTAGCATTTACGTAGAGCTTTAACTAGCAGTACATCAAAAGAGCTGGATGCAGTGCCAGTCCCAGGAAGGGCATCCAGTGTAAAACCTGTGCCAAAGTTGTTGTGCAGATCGGGTGGTCCCCTAGACGGGAGCAGCCCAAAGACCAAGAACAGCATCAGTAGATTTCCCATAGTTTTGTAGATTATGCATTTAGATTATATTTTGGTTGATAAGTGGATGTGCATAATCCAACCATCAGCATCTGTATGAACTACAGTAGGCATTACGAGATGGTACGGGTTTCTGCACGGATTGATTTTTTTTATCTTATTTTGAAATCAATCTGTGTGCAGTCCTCAGCAGGGATACAGAATATGCGCACAGCATCAAGCCAAAATATGATATTTCTCATTATCACTTATCGTCTATACCGCCTCATCTTGTATACAGGGTCACGGGGGGGCTGGAGCCTATTTTAGGAGACCTGGGTGGTGGAGAGGTGGGGTACACCCTGGGTGCTAATCCACACACACTCACATGGTCATTCACACACTATGGGGCAATCTGAAAAAAAAACAAAAAAAAACACCAATTAGCCAAGTCTACATGTCTTTGGGTTTTTGGAGGAAAACGGTTATCATTAACCGAAGGAAATATTTCAATAAGAGTACAATTACTTGTCTGCCTCTTTTCAAACATGAACAGTAAAGGATGTTGTTAAATCTGGCCAAGATTTAAACGGACTTGCTAGATAGTCAACGTAGCTAGCATGTCATGGCAACCATCATGTTAGTCTGCTAGGAAGCATTGTAACAGAAATATGATCCACATAAATGATAACAGAGATGCAGATTTTGTAAACACAATTAGTTTTCTGTCTTTCAGTAAGATATTACAAAAGACTAAATGAAATGCACAGAGTAAACACAGCTAATCGAACACCATTTGTACGCAGGCTAATAACATTAAAAACAACAGCATTTTATCAACAACCTGCTGTCTGTTCTTAATGCGGCGTAGCTGTAATCAGTGAACGAGGCATGAATTAATGAAGAACACCAGTGTGTGTGCTAACCGAGTGATTTCTACTCCTCGCTGTTCCCCAGAACATTTCCGTGTTTATCTTACTCCCAGTACACCCGTTTCACCTCTGGAAAGGCTTTTTAATTTGCTAATGAGATGAATTAAGTGTATTCGAGCAGAGAAATGGTTAAAAGCAGGCTTTTTAAAGTGGATTCCAGGACCACGACTGCTGTGAAATAACACGGCATCGTCTGTAATATTATTTCTCATTAATAATTATCTGGCAGCATGGTGGCGTAGTGGTGAGCACTGTTGCCTTGCACCTCCAGGGTCAAGGGTTCGATTCCCACATTGGGGTCTGTGTGCATGGTGCTTGCGTGTTTTCCCCGTGCTTGGCGGGTTTCCTCTGGGTACTCTGGTTTCCTCCCACACTAGGCTAATTGGCGTTAAAGTTGCCTATAGTGTGTGTGTGTGTGTACTCTGCCTGTTGCACCAAGTCTCCTGAGATAGGCTTTTTGGAAAATTTTATAAGGATATTTTAGGGATTTAGTACTATAAGTAAGCCAATGTCCTATTTAAAATAGGTTTAATGTCTAATATCCAGAATGCCTCTGTGAAAGAGAAGGCCCTCTGTTCTTCTGTTGCGTCAGAGAAAAATACAGGCCGTGCAGATGCTCAATTTAGGCGAGTAAAGGGATACGCTGGCAAGAGGCATAGAAAAACTCCTTAAACTATCTATTATAACTATCTCTAACTATCCCTTACTACACTCTATATCATACTACATAACCAAAATTCATCAATGAAGGTTTGAATTTTAAATATTTATTAATAAATTATATGAATGAATATAACTAATTACTAATATACTGTATACGTGTATTACGGTATAAAACGTCAATGTTTAAAATCATATAGGTTAATAATTAAATTAGGATTATTTTATTAATCAAAATATGAATGATCAGTCTTTTAAATAAGAAAAAAATAATTGTAATAATTATGAAATAATAATAATATTTAAAGTAATATCTAATGCAATCAAGCTTTGAGAAAATTAACCATATTGACTCTAACTGTACTTAAGTCTAATAATTCTTCATTATAATCTTCAGATCATAAAAAGAATAAATGAAGTATAATAAAACTTAAAATTAACCAAGAAATTATTTTAATAACTTTAAGGAAAGTTAAGTAGAAAAATAGGAAAATAAGAATAGGATTATTATGCATCTTATTATGCAAACAGTGGTTAATAGTCTGGTTAAGAAAACAGGAACAAACCAAACTTTCTTTAAAAAAGGAAAAAGTGAAAACAAGATCTTTTAGGCCTACCCAGACATGAATAAATATGTGATGAGAATGGAAAAATTACATAATGGGGAGATGCCAGATCAATCTGACCAGAACAAAAGAAGATTACATCTAATGAATATTAAGTAACTATTTGACTTAAGGAAGAGCAAACAATGAGGTAATTGCTAAGTAAGAGTTTATAAACCCATTGGGTAAAATTGGGGAAGTGAGGGGAGCTTGGCCAGTCCAGTGCTGTCCATTTACTTTTGGTTGCAATAAACTTTTTTGCTTTTTAAATACTCAAGTAGTTGTTGGGTTTGTGTTTAGAAAATTGGTGCAGTTCACAAAATTTGCCACGACAGCTACAAAACCCCACGACACTGTATACAGGATAAAGCGGTATATACGATGGATGGGTGAATAAATAAATGAATTAATTAATAATAATTAGTGATTAGCTACTATTGATAAATTAAATCAAAATGTTATCTTGTATACAGGGTCGCGGGTACCTTGAGCCTATCCAAGGAGACTTAGGGCACTAGGCAGGGTACACTTTGGACAGGGTACCAGGCACACATCACACGCACTCATTCACACACTACCGGCAATTTGGGAACACCAGTTAGCCTAATCTGCATCTTTGGACTGTGGGAGGAAACCGGAGTACTCGAAGGAAACCCATAACCAATGTAGAGGTTATTATAATATCAAATATGGACTAAATATGGACGAGACTTTCAACAGGCTCATGTGTGTGTGATGGTCTGTGGTTAATAAATATTCCTGCTGACACTTAAATCCCTAAACAGAGGCATGTAAAATTAATCGTACTAAAAGAATATATATGATGTGTCGCGGAGCGCTTCCTATCTTCCAAATGAGTGCATTCCAGTGACGTGAATTTGTATTACATCATTATTATTATCAGCATTATGCTATGATTTACATTTCCATTAAATGATGGTATGAGAGCTTTCGTTTGTCATTGACATAAATCAGTGGTTGGCCAGCTCAGCACCTTACTCAATTCATCCCCCGGTTATATAGTACAGAGCTGTACAGAGCATTAATTTCACTTCAGGCATTGTCCATGTGGTCATGGTAATCCCCACAACCGTTGAGTGAGTGTAGAAGATGAAATTTGGTGAATAGTAAGAAGTAATGGTTAGGGACTGGGTCTAGGTTCGATTCCCGCCTCGGGGTCTGTGTGCTTGCAGTTTGCATGTTCTCCCCAAGCTTGGTAGGTTTCCTCAGGGTACTCTGGTTTCCTTCCACAGTCCAAGACATTCAGGTTAGGTTAATGTGCACCCCGCCCAGGGTGTACCGCGTCTCGTGCCCTAAGTCTCCTGGGATAGGCTCTAGGCCCCTGCGACTCTGTACAAAGGATAAAGCGGTATAGTCGATGAGTAAGTGATTGACCAAGAGTGTGCTTAGGTGTAATACTGGTGATTCTGCGTAGGCCCTAGCCCGCTGGCTGATTGCTGTAGCTGATTGTAAAATATTATTTACCAATATTCGGTATTTCTACATGATTGTGAGTGTGATATCACTTTTACAGGTCTATAAACTGTGAAATTAATATTGAGTGACCGACTATTCTGTTTATTATTTTCCCTGCTTGCAGGAAGAGATCCTGAAGATGTCGCACTTACTTTATAGCACGTCGACCAAATTGTATTAGTGGACCAGAACTAACTGTTAAACTATAAATTACTTTATAGCAATATAGGATTCCTAATATCTCTTAATACACAAGGCACCTCAAATGCGGTATTATTCCACAGACATGCAGACAGACACCCATAGTTTTATGATAGTACTGTACATAATATGCAATAAGCACCAAAATACATGTTGTTTTGTCTGGCAATCTGTTTGCGGATTTATCCTACCGGAGAATTGTTATGCATGGGAATGATGCAACATATGAGATCAAAAACCTGGTAGACAGATTTATCAAATTAGTGACCGTTTTATTTTTTCTAAATATTGATTAAATATAATAGGTTTAATATCCAATGGTGGCACGTTGGCTTAGTGGTTAGCATTGTGGCCTTGCACCTTCAGGTCCTGCGTTGGATTCCTATGTTCTCCCCGTGCTTGGTGGGTTTCCACTTCCACAGCCTAAAAACATGCAGATTATGTTAACTGCCATTTCTAACTAGCCTGTAGTGTGTGAATGTTGACCAGAGGTCCTACCACGGTTGTACAAATGGGTATAAATACAAAGGTCACCATCGGCCTCCATGGTTCTTAGTTGGACTATAGAGGTTTCTACATGGATGGGTGGATGGAAATACTCAATATCCATGGTGTTCTTGCTTATTTAGAATTCATGCAGGGGTTCAATTGGGCTGGGGCGGTCAGTATGTTTTCATAAGTCTCATTAAACTTCTTATGGAGCTTGTGTATACTCTTGATGTCAAACCAGTGTTTTATCACATCTTAAATTAGGTAGATTTTTTCCAGCCTAATTTTTTAAATCATCCCCGTTATATCATATTCAGTTCAATTCAATTTTATTTGTATAGCGCTTTTAACAATTGACATTGTCGCAAAGCAGCTTTACACAATCAAAGGTATTATTAAGTTTAAAATGAATAAGATTGAATAAGATGAATAATAATACAAATTAAAATGATAAGATTGTCCTTGATGAGCAAACCGAGGACAACGGCAACAGTGGCAAAGAAAAACGCCCTAAGATGGTAATAGAAAGAAACCTTGAAAGGGGCCAGACTCAACAGGGAACCCATCCTCATTTGGGTGAAATGGATCATATGTGCTACACAGTTACATACAACCGTTCTAAATACAAGCAAGTTAGAGAGAAAAGTAAGTCAGAAACTCACTCATTCTCTATAGTGCCTATACAGTACAGGGTTGTGGAAGCCTGGAGCCTTTTCCAGAGGACTTGGGGTGCTAGTCTATTGCATTTGGAAATGCTGATTAGCCTAATCTGCATGTCTTTGGAGTGTGGGAGAAAATTGGAGTACCCGGAGGAAACCCACCAAGCACGGACCCGAAGGTGGGAGCCCTCGACCCTGGAGGTACAAGGCCACAGTGGTGACCACTACACCACCATGCTGGTAAATCAGAAACTGATGTGTTTATAACAGAATTATGCTGGCAAAATACATCAGTTCCACTAAATGATAGCTGAAATCTTACCTGATGAGACGACTCTAAATATCAGCAATACAATACATTATAAATCTGCAAGTACAGCGATATTTTTTGATAATCTGTTATATCTAATAAGTTTCTCAACATGCATCCTTATGTGGTGAATAAAATCCGTAGGTTTAAATTTAGCCATATTCATTATTTGGCTTGATGGTATCTGTGTCTGGCATGATTGCAGACAAAATCTTGAATGTTTTCATTGTGGATCACGTCACTGCAAGAGCTCTATTAATACATTATTAATACGTACTTTGTTGATTTTCCATTAGGCTTTAAGAGCTGCAACTCGCCTAGGTATAGAATGAGAGGGTTGTTCTTTTTAACAGATCTTCAAACTGCATGAAGACGTATTTCAGAAGACCGGGGTTGACTTGGACGTGACTCTTCATGATTTACCCTTTTTTTAAAGTAAACTTTAATTCTGTCTATGGTATAAGGGGGTATTTTAGTGTTTAATCCACCCTTAGTTTGATTAATAATCTGGCTTCATTAGAAAATCTAATTTATTTTTATCACTTATAGGCATAAAGCTTGGTTTATTCTAGTCTGAAAAGAAAGAAACTATTTGTTAATATTAATAATAATGGCAAGTACACACAAGGACAAAATAGCTGGTACACTTCCGTTAGAGAAAGAAAAAAACACAGAGGTCACTAAAATAACTTGACAAAAATAATAATTACTGAAAATTAACTGATGCAAATTAGACATTGCTTTTGACTTGTGATTCAATATAATAATTTTAAAAATCACGCTAATGAAACTGGCCTGGACAAGCATGATAGGACCCGTAACCTAATACAGTATTTTGTTGCACATCATTTTAATGCATTTTAATCACTACAATCAAACGATTTCTGTTTCTCAGTAAGACTTCTGCAACTTTCCACGGGTATTTTTGAAGGCTACCTTTCCCAGACTGCATGATTCAGCTCTTTCCACAGATGTTTATAAAGATTTAGATCAGGGCGCACAGAAGGCCACTTCAGAATAGTTCAGTGTTTTGTTCTTAGCCATTCTTGGGTGTTTTTAGCTGTGCCTTTTGGGTCATTATTCTGTTGGAGGACCCATGACGTGCTCGTGAGCCTGAGCTTTCTGACATTGCGCAGCACATTTCGTTCCAGAACGCCTCGACAGTCTTGAGATTTCGTTGTACCCTGCACAGATGTGCAAAGCAGCCCCAGAACATAACTGAGTCTCCCCCGTCTTTCCCAGTAGGTACAGTGTTCTTTCCTTTGTATGCCTGTGAACATAGAGCTGATGTGACTTGCCAAAATTTCCAAAAGTTTTGTCTCATCTTTCCAAAGGACATTCTCTCAGAAGCTTTGTGGCCACCTGTGTACTTTTTGGTGCATACAGTACCAGTACTCACCTTCTAATTAAATTTTATTTGATTAGTGGTTTATTTTTTTTATATTCTAGAACAATACTGGAGAATTTACAACTATGAAATAACACGCATGGCATTCTGCAATTAAGTAACAATGACAACAGTCAGTAGTTATTATAAGACGTTTGCAAAACTCATTAAAGGAGATTCTGTGGAGAAGTTCATTTAGAGTCACCAGCCTCAGAAATCACTAATTAACAAACAGCACCTCAGATTAGAGGCGTTATGAAGGATTTACAGAGCAGAAGTAGCAGATACATCTCAATATCAACTGTTCAAAGGAGATTATTGCATATTTTGAACGCCTTCAGCATGTAGTTTAAAGGCGTGTCCAAACTTTTATCTGGTTGTGTTTATTTAAAATTATGGGTGGACATGTACTTCTCGCAAGTATGTGTTTTGGATTTTAGTTACATATTTAAGCAGATTTATTATGTCTAGGCATCCCTAGGACTCTATGACTCTCAGGCAATAATAGTTATCACTGTTGAGCCCTGGAATATGTAAAGAAAGAATTTAAACTTCAACAAAGAACATTCGTCGTGCACCTTCAGGGTCCGGACTCTGTACGCAGGATAAGTGGTATAGACCATGAATGAATTTTATATATTCAGTAATGTACAGTATATTTGACAAATAAAGGCTTAACTAAAAACAAAGATGTGTTGATTCCAGGCTGAAAAGAAGGGAAATAAGTCATAATAATAATGCCAATAACTTTTTAGTGTATACATTTAAAGCATATATATAAATAAAAGAAAGGTCATGTCTGTATATTGGTCAGAAATCGCTCTTTCAATGATCTCTTTACATTTCATACATTTGAGGACCCGAAACCAGTGTCAGAAAATTTTGTCTGTATATATGTATGTCTGTTCTGTCTGGCTGGATAGAATTTATTCAGACTTCTCTAGTACTTGGATATCTGCCTGAAGTTTAACCTGCACCATGAATGAAATCTAAATGCTAAATAAAAGCGATGTTATGAACAGTTATGTGGCGGATTTAATCATCTACTTTACAATAAGCTACTTGCTCAACATGAACAAACACCTGCACCAATAAATTTGAATTAGAAAAGCTAAATTAAATATTTATACTGGGATTAATTAATATTTTCAACACCGAAATAACAGCGCTGAAGTGGTACGAGTGAATCTTTAAGCTATGGAGTTGTTTTAAGGCAAAACTTCATCTTTATCTGATTTATCATCAGTGATTCACTCTCCGATTAACCTACTGAACAGGGAGTGTATTTGGCTGACGAATTCCAACTTCTTGTGTAAACTTTACAGAAAGTTATTTCTTTGTATTAATAAATGAGAGAGTTCTGCAGGACAGACATTTAAGTGGACTTCAAACTGAAATAATATCATCACTGATTACATTAAAGCCGATCAGTTTATTTTAGCTTTAACCTTTTAACTATTTCCACAAACTTTTCCCGTCAACGACGCGTGCTAACGCTAGTGCAAATAAAACTATTGTGTGTGTGTGTGTGTGTGTGTTAGTAGTGTGAGCTGAGCAGGATGAGGAAGGAGGCGCTGTTCTTTCCGCAGTTTGCAGCTCTCCGTCTGAGTCCATGCTCCACCTGGGGAAACTCCAGGTCAGGTTTTCCCGCGGATCCGAGCTGAATTCTGCCCTTTCCACGCCGCTGTTGCGCTCTACCCCAGCTGGGGCATTTTGCTCAGATTGCTGTGGGGGTAAAAAACAACACGCAGACACATACACACACTTTCCGATCGTTGTTTCTCTCTCGGATCGTGTGCTCTACGCTTTCTTGTGTTTTGTTGCGGTGTGTCCGTGTGCGCCGACCCGAGCCGATCCGCCACCGATATGGATTGATGTGATTTTTTTTCGCCAAGTTTTCGCTCCTCGGCCCCACAGCTCCATGTTTCTCGGCGCGACTTTTCCGAAGTCAGCGGCTGGCGGATGGTTCGGAAGCCGCTCGGGGTGAACTGTCTGACCGGGAGAGTGTAAGGGAGAGGGTCGGGGCCGGGCTTCAGGACTCCAGACTCCGTGGAGTTTTTCTTTCTTTTTTTTTGCTGTTTGTTCGGAGCGAAAGAAACATTGTTTCTTTTTGGCTGTTTGATCTCAAAGGGATGGCGGAGCGGGGAGCGCGCGTGCTGCTCTCTCTCCTCTGCCTCACCTCTGCGTGCTCGCTCGCGCCTGCACGCGCTCAGAAAGGTAAATGCGTGTTTATTTTATTTATAAAAAAAAAAAGATGATTATTTGCTTTGAAATTGTAAATGCGAAACAGTCCAGGAATGGTGGTGCATGACTAACAGCTGAACACTGATTTCATTTCAGTTGCAGCAAAACTCAACCTTTAAAACATCTAGTTGTGCTCAGTGTTTCACGTTGCAGTGTGTGTGTGTGTGTATGTATTTGCATGCAAAAAAACAACCATGCAAAAAAAAAAAAAAACATACATGTATATGTTTGTGTGTTTGTTTGTTTTTGCACATTGACAAAGAACTACACCTAGGTGCATCTTTTCCCCCTCCTGCTCTACTCCTGCACTGTTTTGCACCAATTCATAAAGCATACAGTATGCACACCTACTTATCTAATGTTACAGTATTCCCTAATCTACATGCATTTGTATGAGTAAAATAACACTAAATTGAGTCGAAAGAACAATTAACTGGTAACTCGATAGATATTCAATGCATTATTTATTTGTTTATTTATGTCTATTACATTACATTACTAGGGCGGCATGGTCATGGTCTGGTTAGCACTCCTGGGTCCAGGTTCGATTCCTGCCCCGGGCTCTGTGTGCATTGAGTTCGCATGTTCTCTGTGCTTGGCGGGTTTCCTCCAGGTACTCCGGTTTCCTCCCACATTTCAATTCAAAGACATTCAGGTTAACTGGTGTTGACCATATGTCTTAAGACAGTAGTAAAATGGGATTAAATACAGCCATGATCACTGTTCCCCCTAGTCAGACTACAGAGGTTCCTATGGATGGATTAAATTACTAGAATAGTAGAGACATCAGTTTTGCTTTGCAGAGGAAGGAAAATGTTGCGTAATAGTATTTCTATTATATTACTATGATAGTATTTGCTCTACTATAAAGTAAAGATGCAGCTCTTTTGTTAGTGTTATGCCACATGGTGTAACATGTTAATGTTCAACCTTTATGGATGCTTGTGTCCATGCATGAGGGTGCTACTTCATAGAACAATGAATCATGAGGTACATGCATGATAAATGGTCTTTTATATTTAGCTGGTTGAGTTGAATTCTTATGAATGACAAAGCTCGCCTTGATAAACCCAGAACATATGTTTAGCCTGAGGAAATCTTTGGCTCAGAGATTTCCTACAATATCTTATAAGTACAAAAATTTATTTTTCTTTAATTCCGTTTAAACTGTGAATCACATGAGGGAGAAATGAAGCCCTGCAGTTTGTTTCTTGACTGTTGCATTTTGATATCATGTTGGATGTGTGCTCGTTCGCCAGTCTTGGCAGGAGACGAATAATCCGAAATGCCTTGTGTGAAGCTGATAGACGAGGCTCGAGTCTAGTCCGGGGACGTTTTGTGTTTGGGAGCTGATGAAAGCTGGCTGTCCTGCACGAGAAGCGTCGTGCCGTGGTTAAAAGCGATCCAGGGCTTTGCTGCAGATCAGTACAAAAGAGACGGATAGGGGGCTGGGTGGAACGGGGTAGACTGTGTCTGGGAAGTAATAAAAGCGGGAGATTAAGGGGGAACCAGGAGTACCTTTGGGAGTTTTGATTGGTTCCAGAGAATTGGCCAGGGATCTCTGTTTGAGCAGCAAGTTTCAAATTACTAACTGTTGGGTGCCCGTCTGCAAATATCTGTTTATTTGAAACATGTCTTTGAGGTCTAATGTGAACCATAAGAAGTATTTTTAAAGGGTTAGGTTGCATGTAGTTCACCGATTGAACACTGTTGTTTCTTCTTTATTGTTTTTTTGACTTAAAAGGAAGAAAAACAGCTCTGGAGGTTTTGGAGTCCTTGCAGATCTTACCGTGGTTTCATGACCGTTTCTTTTAAAAAACGCTCATATAGCCGGAAAACCTATTTGTGTTTTGTTTTATTGGGACAATTCTGAGAATTTCTTTTTTTCTTTCGCTCTAGAAACCTCTGACCTATCTGTTCTTTGTTCTGAGGTACAGAATAATTTTTATCTCCTATAAAAGAGATAACGGTCAAATGTTTTTCCTGTCACCTACACTCGGCATATTCAACTAAAGTCTTCCCACTAAAGGTCCAGTCGTGTAAAATTTCTTTCCTACAAAAGCCTGGGTGAGCAATTAACATGACCGAATGATGCCTGCAATTACCGCTTAATGCTTAACCATTCGAGTCATTAGTGGCAAAGTTAAAGTGGTTATAATTTTGTAATGATGACTCAAATTTCCACTTTTGACTCAAGACACAGGTTCAGCAGACACATGCTTTGGATTTAAGAGTAAACATGTACTTATCTGGGTGTTTGCTTTTTCATTTTTGCACATTTTTCTATAAAAAATTTTTAAAGCAAATTTTTCAGTTTGCTATTTTGACCAATCAATAAAAAAAGAGTGTTTGAAAATCTCAGGGAATGTTTTACTGTCCCAAAGAATATCACTTACCCACTTGCTGACTCCTTCAGCTAATACTTTGCATGAATGAATTTTTTTGTGTGTGGCGAATCATTTCTGGGGCACACATTCCAAAATCGGATTAAAAAAAAAATTATTTAACATTTTTATTTGTTTGCATTTGCGGTGGTAAAATGTTGCAGTTCTTCTATAATCCTGCAGGTGGCGCACTTAAAATTATTCACACATTGGCAGGCAGAACAGTCCTGCGTAGTAGGAGGGAATCGTTTTCTAAGTTTGTTTAGGATTGTGATAAATTCTTTAAAAAAAATCAGGATCATTATACAATTGCGATATTTACGGAATCGCAATAAAAATCAAATTGCCCATCATATCGTCTCGTCCCTGGTGATTCCCATCCCTATATATAGATACGTGTGTGTGTATGTACATATATAGGTGTGTGCATATATAACTCATAAAAAATAAATTCATTAAAAAAATATATATATATATATATATATATATATATATATATATTTTTTTTTTTAAATATAAATTTATTTTAAGTATTACCAGTAGTCCACCAGTTGACGGTGTGGGCCGAGACTGTTGCTGGTGGCCTCTCCAGTGTCAGATGCTATTTTTCATGATATTCCCGCTAGGACTGCACAATACATCATTTGCTATTAGCATTATGATATTAGCCGCTGGCCATGCTGATTATGCAGAAGACTCCAAAATGCAAATAAGCTTTTTTTTCTTCCCCCCAAATCCGTTTCCAATAACTATATTGCAGATGCGGTCACAGTCCTAATCTGTAGCACATGATCTAAATTATGAATTACATCCCCGTCCCCCTTCTGTACATAAACATGTGCAGGATGTTTGCTTTTTATGCCTCTATAAATGTCTGTTTTGTAATATCTAATTAAATATGACTTGTGTGCAACGATCCAGTCATGAGTCAGTGACATCGTTAAAACGGGCAGACGAGAAATATTTCTTCATGGCCCGATCGCGGTGACGGATAACCACGTCCGCGACAGGCTGCCATGCCAGCGTCATGTCCCCGCGAGCTTGTTTTTGTCAGCTGAGGAGATGTTCGGCTTGTCTACGCTTCCACTCCGCTTTCCGTCCTGATATTGCCTCAGCTTGTTTGCTGAATAGAGTCAGTATTACGCCGCATTACGCGTCTTATCGTGTCTCAGTCATGATAACGGATCCAGCTGGATGTTTTCAAGTGTCAGGAAAAAAAAAAAAACCCAATGAAGATCAGCATCAGCGAATTTAATCCTGAATGGTCAGCATGGTGAATCTTTTTGAAAGCAGGACATGACAATAACCCCCTGCTGAGAATTTCAGAGACTTTTAGTTTGCTTTATTAATTTAGATGGACAATAGGCTCCTGGCTAATTGCTTAATGTGCAAATGAGGGCTTCCAAAAGAATTTTTAATGAACTGTGATTGACGGTGCGCTTTTTTTCCGTGTCAGTGTGGACGAAAGGACTTGTTGGCATGAAGCCATCTCTCATTCTTAGGGGACAAAAGCGGGGGACGTGCTGGTCATCTACAGCTTTCTAACCCCCGAGAGCTGTCAGTCTGAGTTAAAGAGGAAGGCGGGGTGTTGGAGTTGGCACGGAGACCTGACTTGCAACATGGTATGTCTAAATATCGAGAGGCTCCTGCTCCTTACTCGTGCAAGGAAGCTTCATTTCTTCAAGTCGCTCTAAGGCTGCATTTGGGGAATGTGTGCGTGTGTGTTTTTTTTAAACATACGGGTATTTTGTATTTCTTCGGCATACAGCGAAGCAGTTCGGCATTAGGGGCATTCCTCGAGGGCCTTGTAGTGAATCTTTGGCATTTGAATTCACACTCTAGCACAGAATCTTAAGCACTAAACTTTTCCTGCTGTTTTGTTAAGACATTACCGAGGGTCCTGCTTTGAGGATCTTTGGGATTTGCGCTGCAAAGACTCATTGCATTCTGGCATTCGAAGGGAAACGACTCTATTTCCTTTGTAGTGCCCTGACAATACTGAGTAACCGATCCAATGACATTTCTAAATCTTCCCGGACCATATTTAGATGTCGCATGCAAACTATACCCGGCATGGTTTCTTTGCCATCATGCATTAGATCTGCTCGTGTGGGGTGTGGGATGCCCCAGTGCAGCGATCTTAAACTTCAGTCCTGGAGGGCCAAGGTCTAACACTGTTTGGTCATCCTTCTGCTCAAACACAGCTGGTTCAACTAATCTATTGAGTTCAGGGGGGTAGCTCAGGGTTCTGCGTTGGACTGCTGATCGGAAGATCCCAGGTTCACAGCCCTGCACCACACTGCCAGGTCCTTGAGCGAGGCCCTTAACCCAGAACTGCTCAGATGTATGATGAGATAAAATGCAAGTCGATCGGAATAAGTGTGTCCCCCAAATACCGCGAAAATGTTAATTATTAGGTTTCGTTGGTGTATTTTGATGTTGATGAACGACAAACTGCGGGGACGTTCCCCTCATGACTGGAGTTGATGATCCCTACCGTAATGTGTCCCTTGGTTGGTCTAACATCCAACTCGACCCAGCGTTAAAGCATTCCAGTATCATGCTTCCTCTTTTACAGCGAAACAAAAATAGCTGAGATGGTCACATGGTTGGTGTGTGGCAGACGTGCATGAATTAGTATCTGGGTGGATAATAAAATTCGAGAGCATTTGGAACAAGCAAGGGTTCCACACTGGTGCAGCGTCTCAGGCTGGGATTGGGGTTTAATTCCAACTCCAATAAAAAAAAAAAAAAAAAAAAACCCACACCCCTAGGTTGTTTGACTTTTTGGTAAATTCCCATGTTGGAGAACATGTGTGCTCATATCCAGTGTCTCTGGAATTGTTTTTCTACTCCGTGCAATCAATAAAGTGTTGATTGGAGATGGATGGGCGAAAGATTTGATGGCTGGAACAAAGGCATCGCCGCAGCTATAACAGTTTGGTTCCAACTTGAGCATCTCAATGGCAGCTTTGTAAATAATAATTAGAATATGAATAGGAAGCAATCAGATGTTGGCGTAATCTCTTGTGTTTTCAACAACTGGCACGAGCTGAGTACAATTTGTGCCATTCAAATTCAGAGCAAATGCTGTGCATACCAGGTCTGTAAAGTTCTGAAAGAGTGCATCATTAAAAAAAAAATAAGAAGAAGAAACTTCACAGATGTGTTTTTGTTTTGTTTCCTTTCCCTTTTCAATGTCTGATTCGGATGGTAGTTGTGACGCTACCCACAACCACGCCAGTTCTCGTTCCGTGGCTGTTAATCGATTTGTTCTGCAGGTGAACTCCTGCCGCCAACGTCCCCTGCCAGCTTTCAGCAGCTGGCACGGATTACAGCACTTGGGACTTTTCACAGCTTACGCTTGGTGGAGCGAAACCTGGCCCTGACTTCGTTTAGGTCATTTTCTCTGCTTCCCTGGAGACGAGGAAACGGCGCTGAGCAAATCTTTCCTCAAGTCTAAATGCGACCAGAGAACGGGATGGAACCTCATCAAAGCCCCAGTGGAGAACAGGTTCTAGTCCTGGTTGTTCGGCTCTCAGACATATTGTGAGCTCATGTTTTGGCAGGTTGCCCAATCTCATGCATTTTTAAAGTGAATAATAAGGACGTGGCAAACTGTAAATTTGATTTCCTGACGCCTCCTGGCTTTGTAGATCCTCTTCAGCAGAGCATATTGTTTTTAATCTGTCTCTCTTGGATACGCTCCAAGAATTTGCATCATGAGTTTTAAGCGGCCAGTCAGGCGAACACCCCTTTATCAGTCGGTGATAATTATTTCGCCGTATGCAAACTTGAACAAAACTGAGCTTGAACATCATCCGGACGAAAGCCACTTCCGAGGTCCGGTTTAGAGCAGGAAACCTTTGAATCCATTTAACACTGACCCAGTTTGCTAGCATGCTTTGCTGCCCGTCTTTTTTCCACCAAGCAAAAAAAAAAGGGCAGTCTGGCAACTCGCAGCCGTGCACCAGATTAATTAGTATTGTTTTTTTTGTTTTTTCTCTCTCTCTCTCTCACTTTCTGTCCTCCTCTCTTCTTCTAGATCATCGCTCATGAAAAGAGCACCAGAGTTTTGTTTCTGACCTGTTTTCTGAGTTGTATTTCATCTTGGGACAAACCCATGGGCGCTCAGCTTGTTGTACTTGTCATGTCGGAGGCAAAAAGAAATGACCTACATTTTATGGATTCAGAGTTTCGGGTTGTTTTCCCGCATCCGAGTTTAGTAACTGAATGCGTCGAAACTTCCTCGAAGATCGCCTTTTGCGACACGTGGACGTTGGGAAAACATGCACAGGAGCTCATTCCCTATTAATCATCATCCAAAACCTCATTGCAATAAATCTAAACCAAAAAAATAAAAAATAAATAAATGCATTGAAATTTAAAGTCCTGGGGCCATTTCTTCCTTTAGAGTTAGTGATTTATGTTTTTACGTAATGTAGGATTTATCTGTTTCTTGTTCCCAAAACAACATAATTTTTATATATATAATATAAAAAAACAATGACGTATTACTACATGCATTGCATCACTACTGAATTGGTCATGCATTGTGAAGCCTTGTGCTGTCTTGTGAAGACGTGCCGTTCAAGTCAAACCAGGACTTTTGATTGCACAGAATAACAGAACGAAGTTATGGAAGTAAAACCTCCCTTTATTCCTAAATATATAATCCCCTGTTACACTAATGCACTTATCCCAGTGTTACACTAGTGCTTGGATACCATCAGTGTAGAAAGCTTTCTCAGTATGTTAGAGCCTGCTACACTGGCCTCCCAGGAACTCCTTTAATGGCCCAAACTTGTGGTGGTGACTTGGGGCGAGGTCAGGACTGTACTGTGGATGTGGCGATAACTTTCCGTACCGTGCAATAATTGAGTGTACAGTTCCCGCAGACATTTACAGTATGTGTCGTCTGCAAATTAGTGAGAATTTTCCATAGATTTTCAAGGATCAGGCGTTCCGACCGGGATCGCTGTTCATAAACATACGGTCTATTTTAAAACGTTTGCACAATTCACGTTTTACGGCGGCTAAGAGTCTCATCACCATACTGTTTGAAAATGTAAATGTCAATCATTTTTTACGCCTTTATTTACCAGAGATTTCATTAAAAAAAGCTTTGAAGCTGTATTAGAAGCCATATTGGCAACCAGGTTCATCTGAACTGTGTGAATAAAGAACAAATTTATTTCAAAATGGTTTTGTTCCTCGATGCATATATCTGTCCTGCCTGGGAAAATCTATGCTTTTTAAATTTTTTTCTTTTTGTCAGAGCTTTTGGGTTGAAATAATTTGTATTTCGAGAATTGCTTCAAATATAAAGAACATTATTATTTTAAAACAATAAAAAATAATAGTAATTTTTACAATAATAAAAATTATTATTATTTAATTATTTTTCTATAGAGCAATCTTAAACAACCGAATCTGATTGTACAAGTTCATTTCTCTGGCGTATCTGATCAGGATAATTAGATCTAACATATGTATTTTTTACAAAAATTTTATCTTGAAGTATAGCAGTACACAAAGAGCTCATCACTATTAACCTTCCCAGTCATGCGGCATGAACAGTTGTCCCGTATAAAGACTCAACACATCCAAGAGCTTAGATGACTGAGAGTGTCTTAAGTGTACCCATTCAGCCTCAGTGCAGTGCTGCAGAGCTTTTGACGGGCGCTGCAGGGGCCGACCCTCTAGCTCAGTGGGGGGAGGGGGGGAAACCCACCCTTGAAGTGCTGTAGGGTGTAGAGTCCATCATACAGGAAGAATTGTGAGTGCGTTGAAACACTCTGCCAGCCTGCCAGAACTCAGCCTGTGGCTCTTGGCACCTCCAGACGTGGTGAAGATCTCCGCTGTGCTGAGGCTGGCAGCTGGTTTATCTCAAAGGTCCAGAAAGGGCCCGTTGTATCGCCTGGCTCCAAAAAGCAAACAGTTTAAAGCTCTTACTTTTCATATAGCATCCAAATAGGCAAAGTATTACATCGGGGTTTTAGGTAATTTATCAAACTTTTTGAATTTTCTTATGAAGAATTTTTCCAACGATCAAGCCCGACCTTGGGGATCGTTGATTTACTTATGAGAGCAGTCTTTCTTTTGTAAACCCCATGATTATTTCCCGCAATTTGGTCACCGCTAATTCGGACCCACCAGCCAGATCTCCCAATTGTACAGCGTCTAAAAACCCTGGAGGCTGCACACGCATTGAACACCTGCTTCCGCTGGGATGCATGAAGCCAGCCAGGTTTAGGTTAATCAACAATGCAGAAGGCTTTGTGAATGTGTAATGAGGTCCTGGGAATTATTAGCCTCCGCTCGTTCTGTCGGTGGAGTAATTGAGATGTCAAAATAACCATACAGCATCTAGGATTTTAAAATTTTTTTATTTAGAGGCAATGGTTGTTCAGGCCCAAGCTTGTTGATCTCAGGATCTGAGGATTTGTGTTAGAGCCCCGCTGTTGGTGGGTTGCCATACCCTGTACTACTCAGCCACTGGATGCAGTCCTGGTCCACAGTCCAAGTCAGGATGGGTATTAGTCGTAAAACCTGTTCCAAGTTGTGTGCGGATCGGTGACCCCTTGACCCGAAGTTAATCTTGGATGTTTTGGTCTACCGAGTTCGACTCTGTTTATCTAATCTTTTTTTTTTTTATTTAATCAAAAAGTCTCTTTAGATCTGTGGTTTGCTCGACTTCCTTCCTCTTGAAACTGGTGCGCTGGTCCGTTGGGACCATCAGTGTGACCCTATCCAAGGTGAACCTGCGGTCTGAATGTGCTGAGGTGCATAGAACGCCGTCTGGGAGGTCTGCAATCCTCGGTACTGATCCTGATGGAGTTAATAGGAGTCAGAGAGCATGTGGGGACTGCGCATTAGAGCCTCTTTAATGCACAGCCGTCATGTAATGGAATTTCTCTTCGCACACGGTGCTTGCATAGGGAACCATGCAACCACTAAAAGGTTTACAGAGCAAAATTGAATTATAATGGAATTCGCCAAGGGTTGGCTTTCGTTGTTTATTTTTCCGTTGTGATTTCACGTCGCGCAGTTCGTTTAAAACGCATGTATATGTGACCTCGGGTGGGATGAAGGTCGTTATTCATTGGTGTTCATGAGGCCATCAAGGGGGCCTGGTTTAGTTTCTGCGGCGCACCGGGGTTATACTTCTGCTGTGCGCGCACAATGAGAGCCGAAGCGTTTCCTTTGGTTTAAGGGCACAAGCGAAGGCGTGATGGAAAGCAGCTGTCCATACTCTCACTCCGCCTTCAGCATCTGACCCCTCAAAACCTCGACCCCTGACCCGTGATGGATTGAATTCGAAAATAAGGACGCAGGGGACAAAGCCAGAACGCACACCTGCAGAGTGGACTTGGCATTCCAGCACTGGGCCCATGGACACATGTCCCGGGACGTCAGGGAGACGTGTTTTTGACGAGCCGAAATGCCATTAAGGCAGGAGGCCAGCTGAGAGTTTAAAAGTCTAAAACGTTCACCAGGAAGAGGCTCCCCTTGCATACACACTTATCCATCCGAACCCTACAGTGAATGGTGTTTAATATCCTGATGTGACGAAGGGATTAAATTAAGCGACCCTGGCCGTATGGCAATAGTGCTTGTATTATTCTTATATGAGGATAGTTGGGTATATATATTGTTGTGTGTATATATTGATCTTTTACCAAATTCCGTCCCGTTTTAAGACGTAAGTTCAAAGTTGTCACCAATAAAGAAGAAAAAAAAAAGAGAAGTAATTGCGGTGTACACAGAAGTAAAGTCTGGGTGTCAGGAGGTTAAAATAACAAGGTGTTATGGTGCAATTCATCCCAGCTTCCTTGACTTCCTTGATACCTTCTTGTGTTTAATTCCAGCCTGTTTTGGTGCTGCAGAATTTCACTGGTGCTTTCTCTTTTGAAAAGCGTGAAATGGTTATAGTTTAAACTCTGGTACTTTTGGGAGGCGACGTTCAGCGTGAGCGTTTTCTTCAAATTGTTAAATTGTAAAACAAAATGGTTAGAGCTGGACAAGGTCGAGGAGGGCCACCCACATCAACCCGCGCCTGAATGATTCTCAACCAGATTGGATTGTGGGAAGGGGTCACGGTTCAGGGACTTTCCTTGGCGACGGACTAAGATGCACGCGGAGAAACGTCGACTGCAGGTTCTTTAAGCTGGCCTTGTCCTCCGTCTCCTACGCTCTTTCTTTCTTGGACATTCCTTCTTCGTCTTTACTCATCCCTATTAGTTAGTTATTTCATAGACGCTTGTGTTTTGAGATTTCTCCTGCGCAGTTATTGCTCATTGCTTTCACTCTTTTTATGCAGTTTATTTCTTTTTTTTATTGAAGTCCTATTGAAAAGAAGGGAAGCCAGACTCGCATTAAATGAAATGAAAAGTTTTTCGATGTGGTTTTCGGTCAGCTCTGCAGTGGATGGTATTGATAAGATTTCCCAGAGGGGGAGACAATTGTGTGAAATGCAGGAAACCATTAGTAAGCCGCGGCCCCACGTCTCCCTCGCCGCTGTGTAAATACTGCTCCCCTTCACTCTTTCTTAACCCGTATGAATAGGCTTAGTGGTAATGATGATAACAGCAGGAAATGAGCACTCGCCGGCCAGAAGCCGCACTCTGACTTGCCTGACATTCACCAAGGAGGCGACCGTCTCGGGACTAAAATAACAAAGTCCTGTTGAGTGAATAGCGGAGTCGAAGTCAATCTTTTTTTTTTTTTTTGTTTCCCCCACAGATCAAATTACCGCGAATAAGAGTGTCAGTGTTGATTTAACGGGAGCACATGGACTTGTCTCTTTTTTTTTTTTTTTTTTCGGTGCCCTTGGGGAAAAGTTTCTATATATTAACTTGTGTTTGGACTGAGTTGTGGATTCGCCGCGGGTAGTTATGTCTGATCCGGTCTCATCTTCATCCCAGATTTTTCTTTTTTTTTTTTTCCCTCCTTTTTTTTTTTTTTTGAGCTGTGTATGTGGGATTTAATAACTTCTCTGAAATAGACGGCACATCATCTATGAAACTGTCTCGTAATCGATTACATTTTTTCTTCTATTAAAAACAAAACAAAAACATTTAATGCTGAATAGTACCAGGACTAAAGAAAGGAAGCGAATAGGCCTGGCTATCAGACGCAGACCTTTCAGTAGTGTTTAAACTCCATTCAAGTTGAGGTTTATCAGGTCCACTAATTGGATTACTCAAGATAAACGTTTCCGAACGTAATTTCCAGCTTTGCATAGTTTTCTCGGAGTAAATGGTAAGATTCCAATCTATTAAAAAAAAAAAAAAAAAAAAAAAAAAGTTTTTAATAGGAACAGATGATGGGTGTGTTAGTTTTTCTGGACAGAACCCTGTGTGTTTTTTGTCACCGTCACTGAGCATGCGTTATTTCGGAGTCGTTCGGGACACGGGCTGCACCGGGAATCGTCCCCGAGGCGAACCAGACTACGTGTCCTGTGGGGCAGAATTTCAATCAGCGCTTGTTGTATTGTTGGGATTATGTGTTGTGTTTGTCTGAGAGGACTGGGGGGATGGAATGTGCACCATGACCAACCAGGGGATCATTTGAGGTTCGTTTATGTGCTCTTGATGTCTCAGGGGGCACATCTTAAACCGCTGCCTGCTGAGCCTGCATTCAATTTGTTACATCATGAATCGAGTCTCGGGGCTGGATCCGGCCTAGTCTGGATTTTACCTGCTCCCTCTGTCTGCTTTGCATCCATCAGGTTTGTCTCATCTTTGTCTAACGTCGCCTGGTCTAAACGTCACGGTGTTGGAGTGATTTAGACACAATAGGACCTGAAGCTCCTTTTTTTTGAAAGACTTCAACAGACTTGTGCTTTCCATCTGTTTACCATAATGTGTAATGAACATGGAGGTATTACTGTACGTTCCATGAATTTATCTTCACAGTTAAAAGAAAACGAGAACAAGCTGTTTTTGTTGCTGCCTTCCATATGGCGCGTCACCCAAATCTCATATTGCTTCAACACAATTACGTGTCAGTAAAAGACCAGCGGAGAATGAAAAATGAACGCGGCGCTGCGATGCATAGCTGCGAAAAGGCCACCGTACGTAAAGACCGGCCGCGCAATCTCGGTTTTGCTATTAAGCCTCGGCTTTACCATCAGAGCACATTAGATCTGTCTCTCTTCACAGTTGATGCCCATTAATAATTGATGGCGCTTTCTTCCCCCATCCCGCGCTGTCAAAACGTTTGCTTCTCCACCCTCCCCCCCCCAATACATCTCCGCTCGGTTCCCATCAGATTCCCAGCCAGCATCGGCGTACGTAGATCATTCAACTCACGCGTATGAGCTCTTTGGTATAAAAACCTAATTAAATCCATGGCATTTGCATCAATGCAACAGTAATATTTAGTGTCTTGGAAAGATGATTTATTTGGCACCCTTTGTTGAAGGGCTGTGAAAACAACGCCCTCTGGACACGGCCTCGCTGCGTAGGGGGCTCCACGCTTCTTTTTTCCTCCTTTTATTCTCCTTGTCAAATTCAATAGATGCATTTCGAATGCTGCGCAATCAAGGCTGGCAGCGGTGGCGTGCGTGGTATCGTGTAATCATTTTCTCTCAAGACTGCAAGCCATGCCAACGCTATAATGTGTAAACGATAGAAAAAAAACTCCTGCTGTCTCAGCACTCTACAGAGGATCCTCGATCAATGGGAGGAAAAAAAAAAAAAAAAAGAAGTGAGCTACTTCCAAGGAATATAGAAAACTATGGTGGTTTTTCTTCTAATTCGAGTGGCACATTCACTAATGCACATCTGGACATTTCTGCACCGTGTGTCTGTTTCCCCATTACCTGACTAGTGATGGGAGACCAGCGAATGTTATAATCTTACCTCAACCTTCTGTACTGTATATAACCAAACAACCCAAATCTTCACTATCTCTATTTTCAATAAAACATGCAGTCAGTACATTCTTAAAGGATGTTTTTTCACCTTCCCGGTGCTGGAAGTAACCTTTATTTCTGCCACAACAACAGCACCGTGGAAGAAAGCAAAATGAAATCACACGCTGTTTGTGAAATTTTCACGACGGAAAAAATTTGGGGAATTAAAGCTTGAAATGCCAGCAGAAGTGGAGTTTAAAGGGCAAGCAAACTACACCTGCAGTGAGGGGTGAGGTTCCATATCTGAATGTTGAGTATCTGAATCTGACGCTGATAATTCTTATTAAACTTTGTTCGGTCGCCGCCGCAGACCATCCGAGCCGCACACAACACGCCACAGGTTTTACACCGGCTTCCCTTCCTGATACAACCCTAACGTTTTTCTACCCGGGCTTGGGAATGGCACTGCATGCAGTGGCTGAGTAATACAGGGTGTGGCAACCCAGTGACAGTGGGGCTCGAACCCGGATGCTCGGATCCCCAAATCAACAGTCTAGAGCCTTAGTCACTCGGATGCCATCATTCATTAATTTCAACAACTTTACGTTCCATTCATGCCTTTTATTATGTAAGAGTGAGAGCTGGAATGTGGTAAATATAAAGTAATACAAGCACAAAAGCATTGAACAGGGGGACTCGTCTGTGCTCCTTCACTTACCCTGTGATTGAGTTCTTCCAAAAAGAATTATTATCCTTCACTCAGCTTGTTCTACGTCCTACGTTGTTCAAAGATTCCAGACACGTCATCAAAGATGGGCTAGTGAAGGTGTTTATAATGCTAGAAATGATTGAAGTCTCCGTCTGTGTGCTTTCTAAGATTAAATGGAAGAATAATGGAGTTAACGTCATCTAAACGACGTGTAAACGTTATGTAGGATTTCTCCACTGGTTCCTATTACTTGACGACAGTTACTAAGGCATCAGTTTCGTTAATAATCCGGGGTTTAAACGGGACTCAGCAGCTCTGTCCACTGTGCACTCGTGAAGTCAGAAAGTGTTGAGTTGAGGAACATAAAGGCAGTGGTTTAGTTCCCTGTCTGCTGGCCACATCTGAGACTTCTGCGCAAATCTGTGGGAGTCTGGAGCGTCTGTTGGCGCCAGATAGGAAGCGCTGGTCCTGCGCTGAACCCATGGGGTAGATGTTTTTATCGTTACCGTAATTATTTTTCAGACATAGGATATGGAATGCATATTGAGATTTATCAATACATAAAAACGACGTCTTTGTCCTTCAGGCGTTAGGGCTGATGGTCCAGAGGCTATAATGTGTATAAGTGTTTCCAGCTTCATTAATGTGCCATTGTTTAAGGAAAAATTTTGCATCGTCTAGTTTTGCTGCTATAAAGCGAATAAAGCGCTTAAACACATGCTGTTCTAGGAAAATAACCAGTTTCTGAGTGGTAGTAGTAACTCTCTCCAGTGTTGATTACTTCCCTTTAATAGCATGCCCTGTGCTGGTGTTCCTTACATGGTATTGATATCATTTTAAACTATGTAACACACGTTTGTTGAGTTATTGTTAATTGTTGTCTTTTTACAAGGCGTAACTGATAAAAAATTTTTTTTTTAAAAATAATAATAACTTAAATGGCACGATGTAATCAGTTATGCAGTTTAATCAAGTTTTCCTTGGTAGATCAGTTAATTGAATGGATGATGCAGTTTTCGATTTAGAATCAAGTCAGACTTTTAAAGTTGTTCCCCAAAACGTACAAATGTTCAACAGTCTAAACTCAACTAATTCCTTTGAAAAATACCTTTACACATCTTCAGCGGAAATTACAAACTGCTTGCAAGAGAATCTCTTCTTCTTTTGAGTTTATAAACGGTTGGTGCAGTTCCGCCACCTAGTGGACTGGAGTGTCGAGCAGAAGGAAAGTTTTTAAGATATGACATTTAAATTTTTTAATGTTGCACAACATTTACAGCGCTTTTTAAATGTTTAAAAACCCGTAAGAATTATAACTGTTTAAAATGACTCGGACAATAAACTGCTATTAAACCAAATTTTAAAAAATCGCAATACGGATCGAATCGACAGACTCGCTGTGACTAGCAGCTCTAATAATTACAGCTCTGGCTGGTTTTATGCTACAGTTTTATCCTGAATCATTAACATAGTAAATTTGTAAGAATAGTGTTTATTAATATTTTGTTGGTTTCTCAACAAGGCTTTATATAAACTTAATTTTAAAACTTTGATTTGTAACAAAAGTCAGTTTTTTATAGTTTATACAGAATTTTTTTTAACATTATATTTTTTTTCTTATTATATTAATATTACATATGATTCTACATTTATCTAGAAATGATCTGTCTATCTATCCATCCAGCTAATAGATATTATATGTACATGCATGCACACGGTCATCCAAAAAATTTAAACACACTTCAGGGAAAAAGAAATTGCCTAAATATTTAAAAACTAAATGTATTGCTGTATGTTATATATTGATGTATATGACAATATTATGATGATATGGAAATATTATATTATTAATACATCATACTTGTACAAACAGTGAAACCTTTTCCAAAAAAATTATACACACTACTGTATACTAATACATCTCTACTGTTTCGCCAGCAAGTTGGTAACTGCTGTATATCATATGATACATTGATTTTATTTATTTATTTTTTCTATAAATATCTTCAGATATCAAATTGTAATTTGCTATCATTCTGAGCCTCATGTTGCGGTGTTGGCCTGATATCCTCGGATTTCTTCTAAGAGACTGAATGCAAAATCAAATCCCTTTTCGAGCCATTAAGAGACTATAAACTTGAACCACCCGAATCCTAATTAATTTCACTGGCTATTAATCATCGTGTCGTAATGGTGACTTCCAGCTGTGACAAAAGCGTCTCACCGTCGGCCTTTTGGAGTAACGCCGGGCGCCGGGTACGGGTAATACACGAAAGAAGAAAACATTGCAGCAGGATGTTTTGAAAGCATTCTTTTCTTTCATTTTAATATTTAATATACTCGTTTTATTGATGCACTGACGAACAAACGAATAATTGCACTGTGCCCGCGTGGGGAGACCTCTTGCATCTCCGGAATGAGACCGCGTACAGAAATAACAGCGTTGGGGATCGAGGCAGGAAGAAAAAGCAGCAGCCGATACCGCTTTAGCCGGGAGAGATGCGTGCTTGATTTGGACCCGGGGGAAATACTTGAAAGCTGCCGAGAAGCTTCACCACTGCAATACGTCATTTCGGACGACCTCAGAGGGGTGAAGTGCGGCTTAAAAAAAAAATCTTTAATAGTTCAATGGAAATTGTATTATTTTCTTTTTTGAATAGTAACATCATTTTTGTTGGAAAAGGAGCGGTTTGGAGGAGGTTTAATGCTTTTAGCTGACTTTTAATCACTGTGGAATGTTAGGCCTTTTAAAGAGGGACGTCCTCGGGGAGTTTGTAGCTTTATGCTCTTTAATTAAATCAGTGCTTTGCGGACAGGGATATCGTTACGTACGTAACGTGAAACTGCTCGGCCTGTTATTTATTTATTTATTTATTTATTTCACCTTTCACTTTCGGACGTGCCGGTAAGCTTATACACCAACTCTTTTTGGGAAAAGCTGAAATGACCAAATGATGCGCTGCACAAAAAGCCTGGGAATGCAGAAACGGCCCGAACGAGCGGTGATGTCTGAAGGTACGACTGTAATGAAATTTTATTCCATTTCCGTATAATGTTTTTTTTTTTTTTTTTTAATCCTTTTTTTTATGCTGAGCCGCAGAAACATCATGAACGTTTTCCCAGAGTCGCTTTTCCACGTCGCCTGCGTTATTGGTTTGTTTGCTGCCAGAAAATGAATTCCGAACGTGGAAACAGATTTGTGCAGATTTGTAAAAACAGCTTACATAAAACATGCAGTACTTTTATCTCTGTGCAAGAAAAACAACCCGGTACACATTCGATCAGATTCTCAAACTCTTTCCAGCGCAGGTGTGTGTGTGATTGTACTGTATATCCTGTGTAATCCTCTTACTGTGCTCATCAGTGTCGCTTCGAAACAATGTGACACGGTGTAATTTCTGTGTACACCATCGGGCTAATGAACAGACACCATGGAATGACCCGCCTACGTCCTTATTCGGTTGGCTTCTTGATTTAAGCTTTACTCTGTATTGTTTTTCACCTTTATTAGTGGACTTGAGCACGACACAATACGGAGTGTTCACATTACTCCAATGTAATGGACTTTAGTACAGATATGCTTCGGGTTCAGGTCAGGGTGTGTAGTGTACAGGTCTGTAGTAGCAGCAGCCTCAGGCTTTGTGTTCCGATTTCACGTATCTGATCGTTTAGTATTGATTGTTCACGCTGTTATACGGAAGTGATCGGATCGGGTTTGGCTCTGTTCACACTGGCTGCCTCCTTAAAGTGGTTGCAAATGGTGTGATGGACAGTTTGAAATCTGATTTGAGTGAATAAAGCATCCAGACTTAGACGCATCTTTAGGAATCCAGTTCAAATGCGATTTCAATCCACCTCCGGATGGCGGTCAAATCAGATTTGCAAAAAAATCTAATTCAGTTTCCGCTTAGACGACATGACAGCAATCTGGTTCCAAACCGATTTCAATCTGGTTATGGCAGAAAAATCAGAACAAGGCTTAAACCGTACCTTTACCTCTAGAAAGCATGAAAATAGCCAAGCTGTGCGCGCGGTATCCTCACGGAGTATAGTGCCTTTAATTACAGAGCCAGAGAAGTTGGGGTTCTGAGGAACTGCATATCTGAAACATATCCTGCTTTCCGCTACCTTGTATGCGCGAAAGGCCCCGCCCACCTCTCACCCTTCCCTCCCCTCTCGTTACCGCGTCCTCCGCCCTGCCCATGGGGCTCCATAAATATCATTTCATCCAGTAGAGCCGCTGACACGAACCCAAGGGTCACCATAAATAATTCATCTCCAGTCCAGGCTCCCTGTTTAGGAATTCACACTGCATGGTCTTTACACTGCAGGCTTCGGGCCATGTATGAGATTCTTCAGTGCGTGTGTGTGTGTGTGTGTGTGTGCGTGCTCCGTATAGCATGGCCGTGCACCTTTCCTGCGAAGAAGACTCCACGCTGCTGGTGTTTGTGTAGTACAGCGCTTTCATATCACGCAGAGGTTCATAGGTGACCACTTCAAAAGACATCCTGGGTTTTCCTTTCTTTTGAACATTTTTTTTAAAATACAACATATTTGGTGTGTGTCAAATCGTCTCGGTTATTGTCCGCGGATCGAGTGACAGTCTCAGGTATGCGCGGTATTTCTACTGACGGTCTACAGCTAGCAGGCATGCTTCGCTTTGCCGAGGCGGAGGAGGAGGAGGGGAGCTGTGTGGGTAATTTCGAACCTGCTAAACCACACTTGTCTAGTTCAGTGCTGGCATTCCATTACATACAGTCTGAAAGATTAGCGCTGTAAAGAGAAAAAGAGATGAAATGCTTAGAATGATAGGAGGAGAAATGTGTTTAATGATGCGGGATGTCCATGACACAAGGCAGTTCCTTTTCTGTCGTCTCAAATAGCTTTGAAATCTCGCCCAGGGGCAACGCTAAATAACTGGCGTGATGTTTAAGTTAAGTGTTAAATATCATAATATAAAATAATATGGTATCCGGACGTCCCTGGTGATTCCTTTCCCTACTAAATAAAGACCTTCACATTAGACATGATTGATTATCATTATTTTTTTTCTCCGTTCTCGGGTACACTTGCGTGTTTTCACCCTCCGATACAGCAGGGGGCAGTATGCACCTAGTTGCTTTGCAAGTCGCTTTTAAATACAAAGAGAACAAGTAAGTTGAACTTCCTGCCACGCCTAATAAAAAAAAAAAAAATTTAATTGTTTGTCACATGTAACTTACAGTATAGTGAAATAATTTTTTTCACATGTCCCAGTAATGGAGCTGGAGTCAGAGTGCAGGGTCAGCCAGGATACAGCGCACCTGGAGCAGACAGGGGTAAGGGCCTTGCTCAAGGGCTCAACAGTGGCAGCTTGGCGATGCTGGGGCTTGAACTTACGACCTTGCGATCAGTAACCCAAAGCCCCTATTATTGATATTCCAGGAATTTTTTTTTAAGAGCGACGCTCTTGCGTCTGATAATGTCATGTCTGCTTCCGGTTTCAGGTGCGATTGGTTTCCATGTCTGTTTCCATCTGTGCCCGAAGCCACTGTATTGCTCTCGCGACCACCTTTTCCAGCGGATTCCTGAGCACGAAACGATTGCGTTTTCACTGATCAAAAAGAACCAGTCTTCAGAGTCGCGTGTGCTCGGAAAACATCGCGGTGCCCTAACGTGAAAAACCCAAAGTGTTTGCAGTTTAAATCCAACTGGCTTCGTGACTTCACTGTTTTTGGCGGATAAATATTTTGTGTTTGTCTGGAGCCCTGCATTCAGCCCTTCCTGGATTCCAGAGTCCCCGTGTAAGTCGTTAATATAGAAACAATACCGGCCAATCGGAACCGAGAATTTTCTGATATTGCCGAGATATTTAAATAGAAAATCAACAAAAATATATTTTATACATAGTTTTGTGTAGGGATGCACCGAAATGAAAATTCTGGGCCGAAAACGAAACCGAAATTTTTCGGTTAAAAAACATGTTTAAAATATTTTCTTTTTGTTTGTATTAAAAAAACTAAAAATTAATTAAGCAATCAAACTTTTATTGATAATAAATAACAGTAATAAGGCTGTTTAACAATAACAAAACTTGCTTCCAAGTGCTTCCAAACCGCCGACATACTCCGTGTTTGATGCGTAATGACAGCGCGAGACGGGAGGATGGGAGAGGCGTGGCGACAATTCCGGCTTTTATTTTCGGCGCTTTCTTACGTTTCGGCCGAAACCGATAATGCTATTTCGGCCGAAAATTTTCGGCGGCCGAAATTTCGGTGCATCCCTAGTTTTGTGATTTAATAACTAAAATTGATTGGAAATTGATTTCCTGTTATTAATATTCGGAGCGTTTTTTTATCTTTCGTTTTTTTTCCAGTGTTTAATTTTTATAACCATCTTATTAAATCCTGTTACGCTGCAGCAATTTCCGTGCGCTGACCTTTTCATGACATTCGAGCAAACTTGTATATACATACAGATCTGTAATCGTCTGTATAGGTCTATATCTTCACATACACTATAATGTCCTGTATAGGGTGCAGGAGAGTATAGATGAAGCATATTAAGAAAAAAATGACATCCTATAAATATCTCCATCAATAAAAGTTGTTGTTGCATTGGATACTGTAACATGGATTTTAAATGTAATAAACGGCTTTATAAAAGAAATAATTAACAAGTAATAGCTGATGATTAAAAGTTATTGAAAGCTGATGAAAGATGATGTTTAAATTGGCCGGATCCTTCTTCATGTCACAGGGTTTCAGGAAAACCAGAACATGAACAAAACCATGCTATTTGCATGCGTAAGGCTGGTTAGACCGGCTGTGTGTAAATTAGCACTCAGCTTAGTGGTTATCTCGAGACACCAGGATTAGTGTTAGACCGCAGCACAGTTACTAACAGCAGCATGACGCGTCTTCTGAGCTTATTTAAGCTTTTATATATTTTTTTACCCAAATTTTTCTTTTCAGTAGGCTCAGTTTCCACCGGTCATGGGAGATTAATTTCAAGCTTTGCTTTAAAAAAAAAAAAAAAAAAAAAAAAAAAAAGATTTATTAATAATCTCGAGTATTAATCTCGAGTTTGAATCTTTAGCGCTGCACTATGAAGGCGACCTCAATTAATATTTGAGTACATAAAGTTCAGAGTTTGGGATTTCAATGTAACCTGTAAGGACGTCCTAATGCTATAGTCACTTTTACAATAAATTAAATTATCATCATTATTTATTTAACAGTTTTGCCTGAAGGAACTTTAATCCACCAGCGCAGTGTGTTAGGTTCAGGGCCTCTGACCGAGTTTCTGAGTCAGTGAGTCGCTTACCTCGCTGTGACCGTTATTGCTGGGAAAGGTACTTCAAGGAGCTAAACGACCCTGGGAGGGACTTTGGGTTGAAGCAGACATGGCTCAGTGGAGCAGAGACTGTACACGCTGAAGTGTTATGCATTTAGAACAGGAAAAGGAGGAGAAGGCAGACGCTGACTAAAGCTTTGCTCTAGGAAGTCTGTACAACACTTCCAAAAAAAAAAAAAAATAAATAAAACGTGCAACCGTTTTAGATGATTTTAATCCTAAAACATATTGCAGATCCGTTAAGAAGTATTGAACAAGAGGAAGTGCTGTTGTACTGAATATTAGCACGGCTACGATGCACCCGTAGGTTCTTAAGGTGAGACTTCATATTGCGAAACGCATTGTTCCATAGGAAATAATGCAAATGCAGATAATTCGTTCCAGGCGCCCCAAAATATTATCGATATTACCATTTTTCAAAGCTTTAATCATACTTTTATATAAAAAACAATCAAAACATTTAGAAAAGACATGTCAATAAAGTAAAATATGAAATAAACAGATATTAAACCTTACTTAACCCTACTTTATGATTCCTCTTGGCACCGGCTGCTTTAAAAATTAAACTGAAAGCCTCTCCCTTGTCTTCTTGCTAACATTCTTGGGATCCACGATGCTATGTCTTCACTACATCTTGCACAAAAAATTGCTCGTGTGCCAAAAATGGTTCGCGTGCTCAGGCTAATACCTTGCAAAATTTTACTTCTTAAGGTGAAGATTCTCACGCTGCTGTGCAGATTCTGGGGTTAAACCCCACATAGTGGGCTGGGGTGTACAATCCCCTGGGGTGTTCCATACACTACGTAGTGCCCTTGCCTGGTTATCTGGCGTTAATGTTTTGTGCCGCTTGTGATCTCCCTAGTGTATCATACATAAAGACATGAAGTGTCATATTTTCGCCATCTCTGCTTCCTGTCTATCGGTCCATCAGTTTTATCTCGCAGCTGCGTTCTGACATGTGAGGATGAGTGAGGGAGTCGGCTGGAGCCAGTAGCTGATGGTTGACCTTTCAGTCACCGGCTTTGTGCAAAGCTGCTCCGCTCCTCCGGAGTCTCCACTGGACGCCTCTTCACAAAGTGATGTCATGCCTCGCTGTTTATTTTGGCCAGGACGCGTCTCTCTCTCTCTCTCTCTCGCTCGCTCTTCACTTTCTCCCGCTGTATCGCTGGCTGTCTGGTGCCGCTGGCCGGCCCTGCACAGACTCACTCTGGCTTCCCCGTCTCCTGCCAGCTCTATAACACAGGCCTACTGTGTCGTAATGTCGTTTGACTGAATGCGAGCTCGGACTGCTTGTGTAATGCGATACCAGATTTCCTGGCTGAGGTGAACGGAATTCACTTTTTATAGTCTTGTTCAGAATGTGATCGTAGCAAGAGGGAGAGAAAATAGTGATTGCTTTAAAAGACAAAAAAAAATGCATGTGCTATAAGAGACATTACTATTAAGGCTTTATACATTATGTAAAGTGTATATTTACTAAAACCATTCTCAGGTTGATAAGCTAACCCCAGATCATAACACTGCCTCCGGAGGGCTTTTACAGTAGCCGCAATGCATGATGGGTGCATCGCTTCATGCTCTTGCCTTCTTCTTCCCCTGATGCTCTCATCACTCTGGAATAGAGTCAACCTGAACTCATCAGATCACATGACCTTATTCCATTGAAGTCCAATCTTGAAGCTTTCTATCAAATTTAAGCTTTTTTTTCTGATAACCCTCACTAACAGGTGATTTTCTTATGGCCACACAGCTGTTTAGTCCCAATCCTGTTAGTTCTCATCACATTCTCTGTCGAAGATACAGAATGTGGTCGGAAAGTTAACAGCTCAGCACTAAAGCTTGCAGGTTTTAATGCTTGAGCGCAGATTACAGTAATTTCAAAAATATTTTTAGTAGCCTGCTTCACTTGATGCTGCCAATAATGTGATCTGTCTGAAACCGTGATTATTTTTTCCCCAGCAGCGTATGATGTACAATGTTTTAGAATGATGTATCGTTATAAGTGGGCAATATGATGCTCAAATATCCATCACAAATTCCTTTTTCCCTTTTAATGGTGAAATTTTGCGCTTTAAAAAAAAATAAATTTATACAGTGGTGAGTGCTGTGGCCTCGCACCTCCAGGGTCGAGGGTTCGATTCCCGCCTCGGCTCTGTGTGCATAGAGTTCGCATGTTCTCCCCGTGCTTGGTGGGTTTCCCCGGGGTGATCTGGTTTCCTCCCCGTGTATATACAGTATAACAAGTGTATACACAAAAAATCCTTATTATTTTAGACTTGGGTTTTATTTTTAGTATTATTTTTCTGGCAAATTATTAACAAAGACATTCAGATTCATATCCGTGTAATATGAAGATGACGTGTAATAATGTTATATATCTCACCCCTAAGGCTCATAAATTTTGTAATGCACTTGAATAAAAACTCAATAACAAGTTTTTCCATTTAATCTAAAAGAAAAATTGTGTTTAGGAAATCAAATAAATATCTGTGATTAAATAATTTGATTAAATATGGATTTATTTTTCTTCCACCGTATTGTACTTTAATGAATGGATCTCATCATTTTACTTTATTCCATTTCTCCTCCTCCTCCTAAGGTACATGATTTATGCCAGCATTTATTCCGGGTTTATTTGCCTTGAAATGATGCCTGAGAAAGGCGCTAAATAGCGCTAAATTGATTTTAAATGATATGTATTGGACAGTTAATTAATACGCCTAATTGACTGTTTGAGGAAGCCATCAGGCTGTTGTGGTTGAGCGCTGTGCTGATGCTGCCTCAGGAACCTCGTGCCTTTGACGTTAATGTCACTCCGCTTTTATTGATTGCTTTCCGCACCCTTTGCCCTATTACGGCTGCGAACTGTCCAAGGCTGCTATAAACAATTAGGCTGCAGCCGGTGTTATTATGGCTGCAACATGTACTTTACACCCTGTAAGTGATTTCCCCCCGGCAGAGGACGAGGCAGCTGCGTGCAAGCTGGGTCTCTCGACACGCACCCCATCTACCCCCCCCCAACCACCTTCCTAGGCTATAGTCGGACAGGGAGCTGTAAACATGGACGGCTCTGAGTGTTTGCCTCCTCCCCTCCTCAGCCAAGAGGATCCCACCCAGGTCCAGACGTGGCTGCTGAGCTTTAATTTATACCCTCTGCATTGTGACAAAGGAGACGCGGCAGAACGTGTCATGGCTGGGTATTAAGTGTCGCTCGAGTGATTCAGCAGGGACTGCTGGGTGATTTTTGACCCGAACAGTTTGGTGCAGCTTGTAAGGACTAGTGGTACGGATTAGTAGTGAACGTCCTGTGAACGTCCAGTGAGAAGAAACGCCTACTGATGCAGAATAACTTGTTGCAGGAGGTCTGATCATGGCTTCGGAGTACGTAGAAAACTCTCTACCCTGATGGTGTCCAAGCACTTGTGAAACACCGGGATAAGTGCAATAGTGTAGCGGGGGATTATATAGAGAAATAAAGGTGGTTTTTAACTCTTGATTGCATTCTGTACAATCAAAAGTCCTGGTTTGACTTGAACGCTCCTTGTGTATACTTTAAAGCTAAACAGATATGAAGCCATGATGAATATACATCAAAAACAAAAAAAAAACATATTCATGAATAAACAGCTCAAAACAAAAAAACCCTCTCCGGACCGATGGCTTAAGGTCGCACTGAAATGCAAAGTAACAAAGATCTGAGTATTGTTTAAAACCTTCACCTACTGTAAGCTCTCATAAATCTGCAGTGTCCAGAAGAGATCAAAGTAAAACATCGATACAAAGAACTACGTCTCTCGTAAGCCTCAGGCCCGATCGCGAAGTCATAAAATAAACACAACACTGGATACAGAATTATTAAAAGCTTATAAGACGGGCATTATTCTTAAAAAAATGAATAAATAAATAGAAATGACGTCTACTGAATATTGTTTTTGTTCAATCGTCTTCATGTCTCAACCTGCCAGAGAATAACATCTACGTATTGTAGTGAGTTTAATTAATCACCTGTAGGAAAAACAACAAGCTGAGACATGGTGTGAATAATCTTACTACAGAAGAATGTGCGAAAGGAAAGAAGAGAGGAAGAATATAAAAAGTAAGCGCTGCTTTAAGTTTGCATCCCCTTAGGACAAAATGGACTGAAACTAACATTACAGATCAGATCAAAGTTCTTTAAACTGATATTTTTGTTTTTTGTTGTGATTAGGGCTACATGATTAAACAAAAACAAAAAACACTGATTATTTTGATGCATATTGTCATTGCGATTTTAAACCGTAATAATAAACTATAAAACGTATCAACACCTAATAATCGTGCACATGATCTCATTGGGATAATGTTTGCCAATATTTATTTATCAGCCCGAAATAATTCAAAGAAAATACACAAATACTAATTTAACAAACTGTACATAGATTCCTGACTTTGTGAACGTTACCTGTAATAAATTGCAGGCTTTAGGATTAAATAATTTGCGCAGGTCTATATTGCGATTTAGATTTTTTGGGATTGTACAGAACTGCTTATGACTAAGTATTTATTTATTTTAATTCTTTGGAGGCGGGATGGAGCCGCTCTTGCAGGCTGATGCCTTTACCATCTGCGGGACTCGCTGAATGAACTTTTCTTCAATCTGTATTTTTATTTTTTTAAAGAAATATGTCAATTTTAAGTCGTTTAAGAAGTTTAAATTGATTTTGAATTAAATACAGACTAATCGCTTTAATCAACCAACAAATGATCGATTATGTTGTTTAATTGTTTAACTCGCACAGCCCTAAGTTTAATGTTAGTTTTTTGGTAATGAGGGGTGTTCAAGTCAATTTGGCCCAGTAAAGGAGTTCCTGGGAGGCCAGCGTTTTGGACGTGAAGCAGCCAGTCTGATCACGGCTCCAGCATACTGAGAACTTTCTCAATAGATATTAAAGGAAAGTTAAGAGTTTTTACTCTCATATCTGTGGTGGTGTTCTACACAATAAAATCTAATCTAATGTATCTTGTCTTTGACAGATCTGATCTTTAGTACTGATCGTCCACACTGTTATTTGAAAGTGATCAGATCGGGTTTGGCCCCGTTCAGACTGGCAGCCTGAATCTGACACCTCGTCACCGTATCTGCACTGGTTGCTGCGGTAACGATGCACGCATGGTAGGCTCGCACGCAGCATGATATTTTTTCGAGGCATCCCCTTATAGTGTCCTATCAGACATTTCACTTCGTCCTCTGTCCAGGGATTATCGTTCTCCATTTCCTTTACGGTTACCTTAGCGGCACGGGAAATCCACATACTCCGCGGTAAAAGTGCCAAAAGCGGAAAAAGACCCTCCGTGACCTCGTAAAGCATCGATCCTTAATTGATCCTCATTTCTGCCGTCATATCCACGCTCGTTCCCCAACCATGGATCCATGTCCATGATCTTTCGGGTATGCTTGAGAGACAGTTGGACATGGACAGTTTGAAATCCGATTCGAGTTGATGGAGTGGAATGTCTTTAGGAATCCGATGTGAATCTGATTTTAGACCACCTCTGGTTCAGATCGGATTTCCAAAAATCAGGCTTTATTGTTATTTTCAACTTTTGACTACATGAAGGCCATCTAAACCATGTCTAGACATTGATTTGAAATCTGATTTTACGATTCATCAAGTCTGACGCTCTATTCACTTAAATTGGATTTCGAACCAATGTCTGGATATGGTTCAGATTGGATTTCTAAGATTCTGACTCTATATTAATTTTTTTTTATTCTTCAGACTACATGAAAGCAATCTGATTCCAGTCTGGATGTGGCAAAAATTGGATTTGGGCCGGCAGTCTAAACACGGCCTTAGTGTTTGGACAAGATCTGTGTGTGTGTGTGTGTGTTTGCTCAGTCTTTCACACGCTGCTATTCCTGGTGGCTAACCACTTCTAACCAACCCCTAATGTCTCCATTTTCCCCCCTCCATTAGTTCCCATAGCGCTAACACCACACATCTGTGTTTATGATCAAGGTTTTTGTGTTATCGTGTTTCCTAATGTAGGCAACATTAGTGTTTTTCTTTTTTCTTTTTTTTGTCTCTAACAAGCACCCGTCTTAAATGAGTCATGGCCGGGGCTGATTGGGTTCTCTGCGGGATTGTGTTGAGGCCCCACGCCATCTCCGATTGCCCTCCGCTTCCAATAACTCAACAGGAAGTAATCAGTTCCATGCCAGGAGTTTTAACCCACAGAGCCTCCCCCCATCTGGAAACAAGATGTAAATGAGCGTGTCCTGGGAATACTGGACCGGGGACGGCGAGCGGCAGCCGACGTATAGATTTCTCTCAGTGGGGAGCAACAGGCTGCGACAGTTCTATTCACTTCCCATCATTGTCGCTTTTGCCATCTTGCCATGTTGAGCTCTAGATGTTCGGGGTTTAGTGGATGATATTTAAGCCGGTTCAGTTTGCTGTTATAATCTCATGTTTCTCACACACACGCACGCACTGCTGTAGCTCATGGTTAGCTGTTTGTCCACAGGCTCTCGTGGTATGATCACAATGTGTCTAGGAATACATCTGAATTTTTTTTCTTTCTGAAAACCATTCGAGCTGATCACAGTTTAAAAGGATGTTCTTTTAAGCCAGGTTTGACTTCATGAAATCATGTGCATATTTGAGGTATTTTTTTAAAGACTGTGCAAGGAAAAAAGTTCAACTAAATGCAACCTCAGACTCGGAGAACCGGAAGAAGCGCCCCCTAGTGTTGGTATTAAGTGTTATTAAAAAAGTGATGAGACGGTGGCGGTAGCAATGTCGCCGTTTACCTTCATGGTCCGGGTTCGGTTCCCGCCTCTGGCCTGTTTGCATGTTCTCCCCCTTGCATGGTGGGTTTCCTCCGGGTACTTCGGTTTCCTCCCTCATTCAAGACATGCAGATTAGGCTAATTGGCAGTCCCAAATTGCCCCTTGGTGTCTTTTACTCTTATAACTGTAAATGGTGTTATGAAATGGTATTTATGAAATCGCAATACTCGACATATGAGTATCGCGATAATATCGCATCAGGACATCCCTGGTGATTCACATCACTAATATATATATATATATATATATATATATATGCAGCCACGAGTTGGCCGGAGTGTATGATTGGTGAAGCAGGTCCCCAGTTCGATGCATTGTTCTCGGAGCAAAAACCGCCAACAAGCTTGAGCAGGTTAAGGCTGGCAGCGCGGAGCCCTGAGGCGCGACGCCTGACCCAGAGCATCTGTAATACTGGGGGCATCTTCTTGCCTGCTGATTTCTTGGTCGCCTCTCTGGGGAAACCGCCAGCTCGTGAAGTAGGCCAGGCCTGGTGGCGGCGGCAACTGACTGAAATGAAGACGTCTGGTGGAGGCGGGCTGTGATCAGACAGCGCTCCTGCAGTGCATTCATCTATGTTTTGCGGGAAGGGCGCTGAGAGTCCCAGCAGAGAGACGGGACTGGGCTGTCATCCGTCACCATCGGCTTTGTTTGAGATGCAGGGCGCTTTGCCCACTCTTTGAGACGAGCTCAGTTTGTCCAAAAAAAAACTGTTGGTTTGAAGATCCGTTACACTAGAGGAAACAACGACAGAAGATTGTGTGTGTGTGTTTTTTATTTATTTATTTATTTTTTATTATTATTTTTTGTTTCCTGGTAATGGTCAGACAGTTTAGAAAGAAAGCATGTCTATAAAAATGCTCAGTCATATTTCTAATGAAAAGTTAAGCAGCTTAAAAAGCAAATATTCCAGTTTAGCCTTGTAGATGTCTTTTTATTAAAAACCAAAACAAGACGGACATGCACACACTAGCGTTCTCCTATTTAAAACCCTCCTCCCTTCAATTTAGAGCTTTCGGTGAAGGATCTGTCCGACTCGAGACCTGTAATTAAGTTGAAATGCGACTCTCCCCGGAAAGCCTTTTAGTGGGGGTAGCGAGGCTCTGCACTGATCTATTATTTTTTTTTTTATTCCCCCCTTGCAGCCCGTCTCAGGAAACATGCGCTAAAGCCGCGTCTTCCAGCGAGCGGATAAAGCCTCGGCTCCTCGCTCCTGCCCCGCTCTCATTCATTCGCCCAATTTACGTGACACAAATCAGTAGGAGGGCAGCTCCCGGAGACGCACAATAGGCAAACACACGTACGGGGCTCAGTGGAGTGTAATATAGCCATTAGAGCTGCTTTTCAGGTGCTATCTGTCTTTGTGAGGGGAGGAACGCCGGCGTGCCGTACTCGCTCCGGAGTTCATTTGGAGCACGCCTTGCACAATACGTCTCTTAACCGTGCCTGCTCACTTTTTTACATCACGGATTTGTTTCGGGGAATAAGTGCATTACTGCTAATTATGGCACAGCGTAATAATAATAAAAATAATAATAATCCATAGTCTAGAACTCGTGATGGATTAGACACAGCTGAATGAGTGATGCTGTAAAATATCACACCTTTGTTTTTTTTTTATGCTTCCCTTTTGAGTCTGCTCAGACTTGAACAGAACGTTGAATCAATACTTAGTGAAATTTATCTTACATCCAATTATCACAATGGAAAAAGGAAATGAATATAAAGTTAGACAAAATCAGTACACGCCCTTTCCATCCCCTAAAATAGTTTCTCTAGTCTTAAACCGGACTGCGCCTTTTCTGTCTTTTTCACCCAATGCCTGATATCGATCAGTCCCGAGACACCGAGCAGTAGCTGATTCGATGTTTACTGGCTGACGAATGTGTCCAGGCACACTGCAGCAGCCAGCTCTGACTGGAAATCCCTCTCAGGTTACCTGCCTGCACCATGTGTGCGTGTGTGTGAGAAATCCTTTGTGTACGAAACCCCTTTGTTGCATCTCGCCACGCTCTTTTCTTCTCAGGCTTTTAAAGCGTCCTGTCTTGGCTTGCATATTACCCGCTTGCTTTCCTTTCTGTACTGTTTGGAATACACTGTTAACACTTGCGCAATACCCACGTCGGACGGGATGCTTTCGGATCCGGATCAGGATCCGGCGTGGGACGGAACACGTCATTAGGATTTCAGCCAAGTTGTTGGTTTCCTTCCTTAGATCTGTGCAAACAAAGTCTAAAGTGTGGGTAGATAAGATGAGCGGTTTGTAGTAGAGCCACGGGTCTGCGGCAGATGAAGGGAGAGGAGGAGGAGGGGGAGGTTCAGGGTTAGTGAGAGAGAGAGAGAGAGAGACGGGGTCCCACCGGGACTCAACACGCTCATTACAGCCAGGAGGCCGTCATTGCCAGAGGGTCACCATGGTAACGGGTGGTATGTGATTCCCACAACAATGCCGAACCTTCCTTCCCCCAACCTTCCCCGCCGTTCCCCACAATCAGCGCTTGAAACAATCTCTCTCTGTAACGGTGGCTTTGTCCATATACAGAGTGGCTCTTTTCAAGGTTTACCTTGTGGTGCGAATGTATGCATTACATTAGGTTCCATCGCATATACCTCCAGGCAGGGGGAATTGTGACGGATGGATGGTACCAGTGCAGCTGCGCGATGATTGATTGCACCGGGTCTATCCACGTGCCATGCCTTCTCGATTTAACTCAGGTTCTCGAGCGCGTGTTTGTATTTCTTTTAAGGAAGCCCGTGTGCTCGTGGCTGAATTCTGGGATAGCAACAGCATTAACACCGGTTACTCCGGCGCACAAACAAAGGGGTCGGCCCTCCCCCGGTTGCACCAATTACCAATTAGTGCGCAATATCGAGCGCACCCGCCAATCTCGCTCACTCCGTCTGGACGTGTTCTAATAGGGATCACGTCTTATCTATTATTCAGTTGCATTACGCACACCATTATTTACAGTACTGTTACATGTGCCAGTGGAACTAATGATCATACAGCGCTGTAATTACTCAGCAATGCTTATAAAAGCAAACGTCAAGGATCCACACTTTAAATAAAACATGAATATTTTATAGTACAAAGTCTGGAGTGCTTGCTTGCGAAGAAGAAGCAGCAGCATATTCGTTCCAACCGGCTGGTGGAGGCCTTCGCCATGACTGCAGGATTGTCAGATAGACAGAGCTGCTGAGGATGCAGAGATGTAAAAATGCCATATGTTCCCGATCTGCCATATTGCTGGTGTGGCATGTACAGGAAGTGCCATATTGGCTTCCTGGTCTTGCGGTGCTGGTGGCTACTACCTGATGAGTTGCCACCTGCCTACCAAACCGGTCACGCCACAGACTCTCCAGAGATTTACCAGAAACAAGAGAAGCTGTCCTCCAGAAGGCAGACCTGTCGTGTTCGGTCACACCGGATGGCGGGATGAAGTTGGTGGCACATGAAGAAGAATCGCATGAAGGAGGAGGAAAAAAAAACTGGCTCTACTGTCAATTGATTGTGGCCCTTGATGATAAGTATTTAAATAAAAACCTGTCGAAGGGATGAGAATTTGCATAGGGATGAGTGGCCATGTCTGGCTCAGATGGGTTTTGTTAATATGATTAAGGTGCATAATAGCTTTGGTGTGCAGATCAAAGGACTCAAAGCCATTCGCACCCCTTACCTTTATCACCGTCTTTATCTGAACCAGAGTGAGGTCCTTATCCTGGTCTTTGTTTAGCTTGGAGATAGAAGGATAAGGAAGCATGGTTTATTAAATGAATCCCAGTAACCATTTGTTTAATATAAAGATCATGTGTGACAAGGATACACCGCCTGGTCAAAAACTTCTAAAGATCACCATTTCAGAAGGGGTCAAATTATCGGGCAAAGAAAACAACTAAGGAGATTTGGAGTTAAGAACTCAACAAGAAATTATCAAAACCTGGAAACAAGGTCTGAAGAAAATCATGAATGGAGATCAATTTAACTCTTGGTGACGTATAGAAAATCAGCCGTGTGTTTAGTAGTGAAAGTAAGAGCATTTCCATATAGACACGATGTAATGAGAACTCGCAGGATTGGGACTAAACAGCTGCGTAAAAAAGAAAACCCCTCGTTAGTGAGACTCATCAGACAAATGGCTGGAATTTGCTAGGGAGCATAAAGGTTGGACTTTTGATAAATAGAAAAAGGTCATGTGATCTGATGAGTCCAGATCGAGGTTATTCCAGAGTGATGGGCGCGTCAGGGTAAGAGGGAAAACACATCATGTATGGTGTCCACTGTACAAGACCCTGGAGGCAATGTTATGATCTGGGGTCGCTTCAGTCGGTCAGGTCTAGACTCAACATCGTTATGTGGCAATAAAATGAAGTCAGCTGACGACCCGAATGTACTGAATAACCAGGTTATCACATCTCTAGAGAGTTTCCGGATGGTGAAAGTGTGGTTCTGGGAGTCATTTGCACACAGGAACTGAATGATAATTTTAGTGTGGGGCTCTTTTCTGGCCTGGCAGTGGATATGGATTGATGTTATAATTGATTCCTTGTCTTTCACCCCTAAGTCTGATTTGTATTCAGGCACCCGTGTGGCAGCCTTTTGTTCGCCTGCTGCACCAGAGGTCTTTGTAAGCTGGCCACTTTTAGACTGGACCTTTATCCTGACATCACAGCTGGCTTCAGAGCACCTATGGTCTCTTCCTCTTTTTTTATTTCCTTCAACCCACAACTGTCTCTAAATTGCACGGGTTTAATTTCAACACGTACGCCTTCAGGGAAAACGTTCCCTTTGAGTGATTTGCATTTCAGTCGTTGTAATTAACACGTAATCTTCGAGTGGTGTCCGAGATTTATGCTGTATTGCAATTCCAGATTGGTTTCTATATTACCCACGGTGCCGTTTGACTTTCTTGCTGGTAATGGTGCCAGTGCGCTTTCAATATCCTGCACCATCATGCCGTAGATCACTAATTATCTGAGCGAATCTTTCGTCGTAAATGTACTCGGCTGCTTCGTTTACCTGCACACGTTCGGCAACTCTGAATCCTCGAACCTGACCGTAATCCCTCGTGTTTGGCCTTGCGTGTTTTTTTTCCCCCGCTTGATGCCACGTTGTAACGCCAGCATTGGCACAACTCTTAACTTCTCACAGCATTACAGTAATACTGCACCAGCCTTTAAACACATCATACATATTTCAGTATAAACACAAAGTGCATCGCGCAAAGTGCAAAGTCTTTTCCCCATTTTAAATGAGAGCGAGTGTGTGTAATTTCTATGACCCGAGGCCACGGTGTTCCTGGGGATTCATCGATCTGTTGGTTGCTGATGCTGACTGATTAAGGTTATCCACCCGGCTTGGATTATGTTCTTAACGTTCACTCATTTCACGGTCCTGACACCAGTTGTGGGAGATTTAGCAGCAAATCTCCGAAACCTGTGCTCCTGAAAAATTGTGCTTTAAACAAAGTAGCGCAGTGTTAGACTTTTTGATGGTAGAATACCAGTATTCTGGGGGAAAAATTATTATTATTATTATTATTATTATTATTATTATTGTGCAAATGGATATAAGCACGACTTGAGCTGTAAATCATAAACTGTCTATCCGTTTAGATTTTTGTGCAGTGCGCTTTTCTTTTTGATTTGATTTAGAAGCAATAATATTTATTGTCTGATTTGTCTCGAGCAGCTTTAATTCTTACAGGTTTTAAATGATTTAAAGCTACTGTTGTTGTTGGTCTTTCGGCGAAAAATATTAAATGAGCTTTGAATATTCATGCAACTTTTTTATTTTTTTGGTTAAATGTCTCATACAAAATGATAATCTTTTCTTTCCCGCTATTGTGGACCAACCTCACAAGCTCAAAAGATGAAAAAAAGATACTGTTGCAAAATAAGAGTATTTATGGTTGATGCTATTGTGTTTCTACCAACGCTGATTATTATTTTTTTTTTTTCCAATTTTCTCCCCAATATTAGGCGTGTTCAATTCCTCCCCGTCACTAGGGGGCTCCCACATTAAGGCTACTACTACCATTCAGCCAGGAGGGCGAAAGCTATCCCGTGTTTCCTCCGAACCGCGTGATGTCAGCCGACCGCATCTTTTCGAACTGCTCGCTCACGCACTGTTAGGGGCGGAGTAACACACTCGGAGGAAAGCGCTATCCGCTCCTTCCGCGTGAGTGAGCTCACAGACGCCCCTGATTGGCCGTAGAGCCGTGATTAATGTGGGAGCGCGAGTACCTCTCATCCCTCCCTGCCTGCCCCCCCCCCCCCCGAGAGAGCTCGGCCAATTAGCTCTCTCTAGACCTCCGGCTGTGAGAGGAAAACAGCATCACCCGGGGTTCGGACCATCGATCTCCGGATGATAGGGCGAGCGCTTTACCACTGCGCCACTCTGAGGCCCCAACGCTGCTTTTTTTTAAAAATCATTTTTATTTTATCTAAAGAATTGTCCACCACGTACATTTTGCAAGTAAAAAAAAAAAGAAAGCCCGTAAAAAAAAGTGACTCAATTCTTTTATATTTTTTTATCTTCTATTTTTTTGTTTTTGTCCTGAGATTAGACTTTAAGACCTGGTGACCGTAAACAGTGGCCTGAAGTGAAATATACCTAAAGATCTCAGTTACACGGTGGCCAAAAAAGTCCAGTCTCTAAACTAAATGCTAAAGCAGCATGCTCGTGGACGCTTGGTATTTGAAAGTCTGTCTAGTGAAAGCAGGCAGCGCATCAAACTTGTCCAGACATCTGTCGAACAAACATCCTGACGTTTCCATGGAGTTCAGACACTGACAGAAATGCAGAATGATCAGCCGAACCTATTTCTTCAGCACCACACGTGTTCATACATACAGAAGCCCCGGCATATTTGCGTAGCACTCGGAGTGTCCTCTGTGACATCGCATGCAAATCCTGGTGTCGGGGAAACAGTGGGCTAACTGTGGAGGGACTTTCTGAATACGCGTAGGCAAATCACAACCTCTACTACACTCAGGAGAGAATACACACAGGCATCTGTTTCAAGAGATTTCAGCATCGAGCATTTTAATGTTGTATGTAAAGTCTTGAATTTTAATTTAATTAATAATTTTTTTTAATCTCACAAGCTGTGAACGATGTTCAAGTCAAACTGGGACTTTTGATTGTGCAGAATAACTGAACAGAGTTTATTTCTCTATATAATCTCCTGCTACGCTAATGCACTTATCCCAGTGTTTCACTAGGGCTTGGATACCATCAGTGCGGAAAGTTCTCGAAGTCACTGTACTGTGCTTAAAGTCTTAGTGTTGATCTTCATTCACGAGAAAGTCCCGGTTTGACTTGAACGCCACATATAAATTAAAACAAATTCTAACATAATAAAATTTATTATTTTTTTTCTACCCCAGTGTTTTTTAACTACAGATGTGTACTACATCTGGTTCAGAAAGAAAGTATTGAAGTTTAACCTCACATCACCGTGGACGCGCGGCGCCTTGGTGTCTCCATGTTTATGTGCCGTTACGTTAAGTAGGCATGGCGCCTCACTTCATCACGAGACCCTGCGCGTGTAAACAAGCGAAGGACAAGCGCAGACTTCCGCAGTCGTGTCTAACCTGCGACTGGCAGAACCGTATGAATAATTCAACATGCTCTTCCACCGTGATGGAGAGTGCGCTGGTGCTTATGGAACGGCACTCCAGCCCGCAGAGAGAGAGCCTTGGTCATTAAATCTAAAAACTGTTTTGTTTTGCCGTTCAATAATTTTGCGTGTGAATTGAAAGCGGGTAGTCCGTTTGAGCCGCCCGTATCTGCTTGACTATATACGGCTGTCAAAAAAAAAAAGAAACAAATAGCATGTCGGCACATTAATTCCATAAAGACTAATCTGTGTCAGACGACTGCATCGGTGATAAAGGAGTCGTGCTCGCTTCGTGTTAAAAGCCTTTTAGTAGCGGCGGTGTTAAATAGCCGCTGCTGTTACAAATCAGTGAAGGCAGCTACTTGCGTATTTATGCATTCAAGAGATGAGATGAGACGAGACGAGACTAGTGAAGCTTCATGAAAGCAGATACAGCCGGCATAAAAATAGGCCTGTAGAGGGGATTAAAGGTTCATGGCCAGAGTGGCCTTCTGTTTGGAGCGTGCCGCACATGACCAAGCCCGGGTCGGTCGTCAGGGAAGGGCTTATTCACCAGGCCAAACAGTCACTGCTGGTAAACTCGTTGGACGAGCCCAAACACAAGGAGGTAAATGTGGTCCCCCTCCCCCCTGAAATACAGGAAAAAGAAACCCAGGTTGTATTTCCTAATAGCAAAGGTTCTTGGGTCGCAACAGCCATTTCTGAAAAAGGATGAAGGGCCATGTGACGGATGAGTAAGAAAAAAGCTTTTTGCAGCAGGTCCAGCCCGTTCCATTAGTTACTGATGTTCTTCAAGGTGAGATGAAGCAGGCTTGCTTACTTTGATAAGGGAGGCTTTAGATCTCGGCGGCAAATGGGTTTATCGAGTGAGGCCGCATGTTCGGGTTCACGTTCACAGATGGACAGCCTTCAGCTTTTGAGTTCCGAAATAGATAAATCCAGGATACCTTTTCAAGCGTTTGCATCAGGCCCAGCTGCAGATTGAAACTTGATATTTTCCTGGAATGAAAGACGTTTACACTCGAGGTGAAAGGATGTCACGCGCGATGTGAAATAAATCAAAGGAATGTAGCTTTTATCGTTTCACTTTCCTTTCCGCTAACCCTGCGTTCTCATAGGCTGAGGGCTGATTTGCTCACGGTGATGATACGTTCTTGACACAAACGGCCAAGGGGGCACAACAGGGGGAAAAACAAAAAAAGAAGCATTCTCCAGGAGATCACCTGATAACGATCATGATCGTTAGTGGATAAAAGTCCAAGAGAGCAGAAATTGCTCGTTTCCTTGATAGAAGAGGTGGCATTACATAACGCTCTTGGTCTTCTTATGGTATGGTCGGGCTCTTCTCCTTTTTTTGACGACATTGGGTTGATCACTCCTTTAAAGGACATATAATGCAAATTTCTTTTTTTTCTTGTGTGACCTCATATAAGAGCTTCTCCGGTCTTCCTCTCCCCAGCTCTACCTACCGTTGCAGTGCTCTGAAAGGGGTGTGGCTAAGCTGTAGCTCATCTACATAGACACTGAAATGGTATGTTGGCAGGAGGAGTGAAATAAAGGGAGTTTAAGGTATTAAAATCTATAATTAGAGGGATATTTGGAGCGCCTGGGGCGTTAACAGTTGGCTCGTTATAGAAATAATTAATTAAGTAAAATATGGAACCTTTAAATTCAGCTTTTATGCAGTAAGCTATTTTTTCATGATGCTGTACAGGTTTCTGTCCACATTGTCTTGCTCTCATGAGGCTTCTCAGGAAATCTCTCGCGTTTATCAGTAAATTCCCGCGTAAAAGGTTCTTTACACTGTCTCTACCTCTAACGTCTAACATGCTCGACCGGTGTATTCAAGTGCAGCATACAGGGAGCAGTTTATACCTTTGTTAGCGCTTTTGATTAAAAGTTTCTCAAGAAAATAACAAGAACGGAATGAGCCGACCCGTCGCGCGTTATTAATTATTCAGCTCTTTTAGTACGCAGGATCGAGCCTGCGCCTCTCTTTGTTTCCGTATCGATTTTACTTCTCCGGTTCCACTGCTTAGGGTCATAGCTGGGGGTAAAAATTATTTTTTTTCTTCTTCTTTTTTCACCCTCTAAACGAACAAACCCATGGAAACAAACCGCATGCTTGACCCAGATATGAGCACGGGCATGTCCTCCGGAGCTGCGGGTCGTCCGTGCTGAGGTCTGAAGATAAGCCGAGGTGTGTTTCGTCAGGTTTGATGGAAATCAGCCGGGGTGCACATCTGTGTCAAGTGCTTCGACACACCCCTCTCGGTGTTTATGAGAGAGGTGCCGGAATGTCAGGGTGCAAGATGGAACGCTAAGATAAAGCGAATCGGTGGGCCAGATCTCTCGACGCGGTGTGTAAATCCCCCGCCAACACGTGCGCGCAGCCAGGCGGCAAGGCCACGTTCGTGTCTGCACGTTTTTTTTGTTTAGTTTTTTTCTTGTTGTTGTTTGTGTTATTGGTTTCTTATCTGGAAAAGACTGATAAACCAGCACAGTGGGGTAGTTCTCCATGTCGACAAAGAAAACACTGTTAGCTCTTTGAAACCTACTCCTCCCACACAAAGACCGTCTCAGGTCTGACCTTTTGTGAGCCTGTTTGGTTAACGCCTCCGTGCGGTCCGGTCTTTCAATCTACAACAAAGAGACTCTTAGCACTGTAGTACTGACCGCCATTTACGTACAGTACTTTAGCACCTGCATCCCGATGAGGCCTGGAGGGCGGAAGTGTGCCAGTGGATGGAGAGATGGATGGATGGATAGCACCTTCAGGAGGGAGAATTTAGCCTAAATTAAAAAAACAGATCAGGTGGTGAGTGCCTAAGAAGACTAGGTCACATGCCAAGGTTTCGGTGTGGTTTACTTGTTCTCAGAATAGAGCCTGTGTGTGTGTGTGTGTGTGTGTGTGTGTGTGTGTGGTGGGGGGGCTCCACTAGTCTTGCTAATGCACCCGCTTCCTTTCCCAATCTCTTCCCAACCCCCACACCCCCCTCATGGGAGGGTCTGTGGGCCCAGACACTGATTTTACACTGAACAGGAATCTGGCACAACAAAGGCAACAAAACCCATTAATGGGGAAGAGAAGAAAGGAGAGAACGGCATTCCAGGGCATCACAGTGGAACGGCAGGCTCGGCTCAGAGCCGTCGGAACCGTGGAGAGCTGGAGATAGCGTCTGAGCAAATAACTCCCACTAATGACGAGTCCTGGATTCGGCTCGCCTTATCTCGATCTCCACGTTTGCTCGTTTAACCCTTTGGAGGAATGAAAGGAAGCAGGCTGAGCGCTGGGAAAGTTTGACGTTGTGGAAACTGGCTTTGCAGGATACTTCAGGACTTTGTTTATTAGCCTGATTCCTTCCATAATAGGTGCGTAATAAGGCATGTCGGTAGGGGAAAATAATCAGCGTCGTAATGCGGACAAAGTTTTCTATAAGACCGTGGGTCGAAATGTTTGTTCTTTTTCTACTGCAGTAGTTTTCCAACATTAACAATTTTCTATAGCTTGTCTTTCTAAAAAAATGGTGCTGAACAATTAACCTCATAAAAAAAAAAAAATTAAAATCACAGTAAAGGATTGAATCGCAAAAAGGCGGCAATTTATTAAAGGTGACGTACGCATAGTCGGGAATTATTTGCTGTTAGCCAGGAGAAACACAGCATGTATGTTAACTAGTTAAATATCACAGTTTAATTCGAATCGCAGTGGATTAAAATTATGGCAAAGTGATTTTTATTTATTAATTATTTTTATTTATAAGTCGTGCAACCTTACTGAACACCTGTCGGAAAGCTTTGCTGAATTCCGAACTGTGTGTGTGCTGTTACACCATTACTGTATTATAGATATTTATTTTTATTTATATTGAGTTATTCTCACTTCTATATATATATATATATATGTTTAGATTCTGCAAATCTGCTTGGAATTGAATGAATTCGAGGTGATTGTAGTATCTTTATGAATTCTGTATCGAAACGAGTGCACTAATATAAACCTGTATACTCGTATCAAAGCCGACGTAATAAAAACAAACCAACGTTTTCCGACGATTTTAAAAAGTGCCCTATCACAAGTGCTTTAACCGTCACTTCTCCTTTTATGACCTGCAGTGACCCAGACCTTTGCTTATGTCAAAGTCTCGTTCTCGCGCACTGTCTCCCGTCATACTGTATCCTGATTCCTGTTCTCCTCGTGCGCGGCCCTACAGATGTCCTGACGGTCGATGTTCCTGCTTAAAGCTACACGTGCTCCTAATGTGTGTATTTATGTGCAGGGATGTAGCGCTGCCTTCAACTTCAAACCTTCTCCGAGTCACGGAAAGACAGACGCACTTTGGATCGGGAGTCCGTAGCTTGACATGAAGAAACCCTTGATCACACCCCTCCCTCTCTGTCTCTCTCCGTCTCTCTCTCTGCTGTGATGTTTAAATGATTCCTTTCAAATCTTACACAACTTGCAGGAACTAGCAATGTGTGTTTTCTTCAAAGAACACCTTCCTTACATAAGCTTTGAAGCCTATTACAGACCACAGGACGTTCATTTTTCTCCTTCAACATCTACAGGATCGACTGCTTTTTTTCTTTGCTCGACTTGGAGCAGCCCGATGATTTTGGAGATTCACCCCCCCCCCACACACACACTTTGCACAATACGTAATTCTGGTGTATATATATATATATATATATATGAGAGAGAGAGGGAGCAGCGTAAATCAGGTCTTGGACTCCAGAGAGTCGCGCGGTTAGTTTTAGAATAATGCTTTAATTAAAACTGCTCGAGCAGGATCTGTTAGTCAAGTCGGTCTGCTAATGAAGAAGTGCACGGTGCCAAATATGAAATTAACCCGCAGCGCACTCGGAATGAATCTTTTATGAACAGTCAGGGCTTTGTACTTTATTCCGTCTAACGTACCGGGATAGACGTACCTGCACCGTGCACTGCACGTTCCGCACCGGATTCCAGCGCGGCTTTCTGATTAACCCGGCGCTGCTGGGAGCGAAACGGATTTGCGAAAGACGTTCGATGATACTCTGCATTATGCCCGGGTCGTTCAGACAGTTTCCTGAGGATGCTTATGAAACGCGGTGAAAGAAGAGAAGCTCGGAAAGTGATATCGCTGGACAACCGGCTGCTGAAATCCGACGCTGAGGAATTGCTCGGTTGCTGATTTTTCACGAGCTCTCCTGGAGTTTATTGATTTTTTTTTTTTTGGTTTGTGCATGCCATGCGAGGAAAATTCTATAGCGTGTTTCATTTAAAAAAAAAAAACTATATATATGTAATATAAATATAATTACGCGCAATTCATTTTCCTCTCTCCTGGAGGAGGAAGATAAATGTTCCTTCTGCTTCTTGCATTATTTCCTGCTTTACCTCGGGCACTAAACGCGTAGGGCCGTCTCATGGGTGGGTAACTAATATGTGTAGTTAAAATCATTCATCATTTATATTGTATTCACTTCCTAAAGGTACTTTTTCTACCTTCTTATAAAAAAAACGAAAAAAAAACCAAACCCCACTTTCATTAAGTGGGCGAACATTTAATTCTCCAATGGAGATGGTTTTAATTATTCTCGTTCCTGCATTATCGGGCTTTTGATCTCTCAGACGTGTATACCGAATAAGCAGATGTCTGGCGATCCACAAACGACCAGAGATGGGATCCCGCAGCGCAATCCAGCGATATGAAGCGAACCCCCCTGTGGTGATGGACTGATGGGGATTAAACCCCGAGCATCTGCTAGGAGCGAATCCGAAAGTGGCCGTGGTGGTGAGGACTCGAATCCGGGGTCACTGCTCACGATCAGAGGCTTCACCCCCAACAACCCCCCCATCTCTGCCCAATCATGTGTCTGACTCTCATGGCCTTGAGCAGTCTCTTTATTTATTAATAGAGTTTTTCTATCATGCCCTGCCACCTTGATGGGGATTAATGGTCTGGAGTTGTTCTTCCGTAGACGAGCTCTGCGTAACATGTGACCAAAATAGGAAACAAAACAAACCTGTATTTGTTGTTTGTTTATTTATTTTTTTAGAAGCCACACCAGGGAGTTTTTTATCGGATTTCGGGAATCGGCAGGGACCTCCTGATAATATCTCATCACGATACCTAATCGTCGATTCAATTAGTATTGCAATACTTTTTTCAATTTTAAACAAACTTAGGAAATAATTCGCTCCTACGACACAGGATGCCGTGCTACCTGAGGAGTAATTTAGCGTGCGCCACCTGCAGGATCCTATAGGAACTGCAACATGTTTACACATCAAAGGCCGACGTATAAATTAGGATGATGATTCAGTGATGGCTGAAATGATTTTAGTACCATTCTGATCATCTGTATCATTCTGCAAACTTGCATCTAGTAAAGTATTTAAAGTGAAAATGAAATTGCATTCATTGCTTCAGTTCCATATGGCATGGCATGGCGTCCAATGGGACGGAGAATAAAAGGTGGAGCCCTGGAAAGGATATTGCGTTTTTCTTTTTCTTTTTTTTTTTTTCGGCTCTGCTTTGATGGGGAGCTGTGAAGACAACTCCCTGAGCTAGCCTGTCTTGCTTTGATGACTGAAGGAGATGGAGTTCCAATCAGTGTGGTTAATTACTGTGTCCAGACGAGGTGAGAGGGGCAGGACGGAGTGAAGCGGTCTGGAAATTACCTGAGCGCTCCTGGGAGTTCCTATCTGCCAGAGCCGGCAGGATGGCTCTCCAACATCAGAGATGCCGCTTCATATTCATTTACTGCCCCGCTACCGCTTTTTTTTTCTCCTCCTCTCGTCATCCCTGCTGGTGGTGTTCTGGGTATCACGGTTATAATCAACATCGAATTTTTTTAATTTCATGTTGTAGTGGGTGGGACACTCATTTGTATCTGATATGATGAGACTGGCTTGCTTGAATGGAGAATTCTGTCCACACAGCATTTTCTGGACAAATCGAACCTAATTTTCCTAATCGTCTGGGTTTGGAAGTCAAGAGAAGCAGCTCTTTTATGTCTTCCTTCACACGAGGCATACCCCTTGTTCTGTACGGGTGACATGGTGCCAAAAAAACAACCGATTAAACAAAAGAGTAGGTCCCTGGTTTCTGGAAATGAAGCCGTTGTGCATTTTGAATTTATTCCCCGCGGATGGCAGACGCTAACGCTTAGCAGATGTTTTGTTTAACGGGAAATTAAAAGAATAGTCGTCGTTTTCATTTTATTATGCAGGATATTATTGTCATTCATTAACTTTAAGGCATTCGGGTTTTGGCGTGGGTTTACTTTGATGGTTATACTCCGTGCCAGTTCTACTTAACGTTTCGATAATTCAGACGAGCCCAGTTGCACGAGGCCAGAGTCGTCTTAAACGTGGCGCACTTGGATTAGCCCTGGAAGCATATAGGGAAACCCTGGCAGAGAAATACTGGGTAGCTTAGGTTCTTAGAGCTGTAAGAACTTGGATCTTTTCCTCTTAAATGTGCCAGCTGTACCCGTGCCAAGCCAATAAACCTGGCACGGTGGCCAACCGATCATTTTGTACAGACTTTGCACCTTGGACCCCAGACTGTGAGGGCGAAGGAGCTATCGGAGTTATCCAGATCAGCGGGCGTGCTTGGCGGTAACCAGCCTCCGTCGGCTCCTTAAGGAGTCTGGATCGGGCGAGGTGGAGCACAAAAGGAAAGGGAAGAGAAATGACAAAAGGCATCCTCCACTCCGCGCCCCTTCCCATTCTTCAGTGGCGACAGTGACCTTTAAAAATGGTTATTAGTTCCGCCCCTGCATTATGTCCTCACTTCAGCTTTCTCACGCTTGAGAGAGGGGTCAGCATTTAAATACCCGACTCTGAAAGGTTCCAAAGGCCTCGTCGTGTTTTAGTCAGGCTTAATGAAGTCAGTCAATTTACGGAGCATTCCTCTTTTATTTCATGACAGGTGGATGTTCATGGGAGAGGCCACTTGTATGGAGTTTCTCCATTCATACGTTTCTTAAACCACCTTTTTAATTTCATACGGAAGTTTTTATAAGCACCTATGTTAGCTAATCAGATTCTGATAAACAGCAGCGCTGACGAGCATCATGTGCATGTGGATGCAAGACGAAGCACAGATTTATAGTAATGTGCTTAAGTGTCATAATCTGTCCATCATACGGAGTTGAAGTATTAAAAAATCTATAAAAAATACAAAAGTGCCTAATTTTAAGAAAATTTGTTCATTTCGAAAATACATAAACATTTGAAAATATATCTTTATAATAAGGTAATTGGAATTACATTAATAATTAATTAGTTGACAATTAACAAGTGTGAATCAATTGCGGATAGAAAAAAAACATCAATTAATTTAATTGAACAACAAAGGAGTGATTCAGTTGCATAATTGATTCAATTACACATCTTTACTATGGATCCATCCATCTGTCCTTCCAATTCATGCATACATACGTCTACTTATCCATCCATCCATCCATCCATCCATGCATCTATACATCCACCCTGTACCATAAAGATATTCATTCATCCGTCCATCCGTCCATGTTTGCGTAATTGTTGCCAGAATTCCCAGAGTCAGAACGGGTTTCCCTACATTACAGGTACATTTTTGAGTCGTCCAACATGTAAAATAAACGACTTGTTGGTTTCTCAAAAACATGGCGAGCTGCGTTTTTTTTTTTTTCTCTTTTTTTTTTTTCTTTTTTGTCTTATTAACTTCAAATTACCAGAAACAAGAGAAGTGGGAGGGAACAGCTGTTTTTAGCCGTTATCATTTAAGTGGGAATAATATATATATTTTTTATTGACTGTTTCCCATCATGTGTTGGAGATTTCTTAGTCCGAAGCTTTAAAACATGCATTCTTGGATGTGTTCTTTGTGTGTGACATCATCACAGTAAACTCACAAAAAATAAAAATAAATATAAAAAACCGATTCATCTTTGAGGGTTGTTCTCTGCGAGATGCCGACGGGCTCCCATTTCGTGAGAAGGCATGGGGTGTGTGTCTCATTGTGTTCGGTGGGGACAGATGGAGGGAGGGGGAACGATGCTGGAAGATGAAGGCAAATAGCAGACATGCTGGAGGAGGGCAGACATCAAAGAGAGAGAGATGCGTTTCCAGTCTGCCAAACGAGGTCCTGATGCTCGGGGGCGGAGTGACAAAGACCAGCGCGAGTGGCGGAAGAGAAAAGTATTCCTCCCTTATCTTATCAGTAAAGACTTTACTCGTGACGGTCCGGTCAAAGCTGCGTTTTCGCCGTTGTATGTAGTGTTGAAATATATATATATTTTCTTATTATTATTGGTGTCAGGATATTTTATTAAAGTGAAGGTCAAACAGTTTGCGATGCTTCTGCTGCTCAATAAAGCGAAGCCACGGGGCATTTTCTCTCTTACCGAAAAAAGGGGAGGTTATGTATAATGGGACATGGACGTGTGTGGAATTTATAACGCAGTAAGCGTGATGGGTTGTGGAGCTGGAACTTTTTTTTTTCTTGTTGTTGTTTTGTTTGGCATTTTACACGTCCTATCTTGGATCAAAAGGAGACTCGTCCTTTTTATCTTTTTGTAATTACATTTAATAAGAAGTGCAGCTGATTACAGAACTCACAGTTGAGATCAGGTCACGGTGTTTGGTCACCGATCAGATCTGAAAAAAAAAGAAGAGATGAATTAAATCTAATAATTAATAAATTTGCTTTTAATTTATTTTTCATTGTAGAACATAAAGGACACAGAGAAAGGAAAGTTTGCAAAAAATGTCTTGAAATGAAAACAACATTCAAGATATCCAGTGTTTACTAGGGGGAACTTATCAGTGTGATCTGGCAACCCAAGTGAGCGTGTGAGTGTTTAAGCAAACAGAATGATATTAGTATGCATGCAAGAGTGACGGGGGATTTGAGCGAGTGCAAAATCTTTTTCATTTAGTAATGGGCCCAAATATAACATTATAAAGTGTCATTTTTTACTGTTTTATGTCATTTTGCAATTAACCCGTGTTCATGTGTGAGAAATTTCGTTGAGGGATCCAGCTGTGTTTAATGCTGTAGAACTTAAAACAAGTCCTTTCCTATTTTCACTTTCTTTACAGCAGCCTTTCCTTCTCCTGCATTGCTTTTCTTTTTTTTAAACTTTAATGAATGAAACTAAAGCAAAATCAAAAAGTACAAAACCGTCGTTTCAGAAGACTTTAACAGTCGGAGGTAAAGCTGTATCATAAGAGCTGATACTGGAGACTCCTTCCAAAAATGCTAAGCAAAAATCATCTCTCGGAAAATGTTACCAAATTTGATGGATTCACACATTTTAGACGTATAAAATGATATAAGATATAATAATTTATTAGACTGAGTGCTGGAATGTAAACCGCTTTCTGACCAATCAGAATTTAGCAATGCTGTTTTGAAGACTGTGATAAAGACCGTTTTATTGAAGTATAGCAATTAGGACTGGGAGATTAATCGGAACCAACAATGAGACTGTAAAAAAAAACAAAAAAACAACTCGCATGAGCGAGACAGTCGTGGGATCACCGCGGCATCTCTTCCTAGCTCCGTAATTTACATCCACGTCTCAAGGGCACACTATCCGCGTGTGACTTTTATCGGTGTAAGAAAGCACATTCCTGTGAGCAGTACCCGGGTCCTGAAGAGCACGCGAGCACTTTATATGGTAGGAAAAGGTTCACCTCCCCCAGGAGGAGAAAGCGGACGTTTTGGGTAAGCTCCAAACGAGACAGGGAAACAGAAAATCCAACTCCCTCGTCTGCTTAGCTCGGTCTGATCGGCCGCGCCACCAGCAAAATCCGCTGGCGAGGAAGGTGAAGCCTCGTGTTTTTCAAGCAGACACTCGTTTCCTCGCCTCTCTCTTTTGACTGCACCGAGACGGTGAGATGAAACGCAGGACAAGAGGAAACTAAAAGTTTACCTTTTAAGTTCTAATACATTGTAGCGTCCTTGGCATGACGGCAGATTTTTGGCAGATGTTCCTCCAGATGCACATTTACATAAAGTTAAAATACGCCCATTTTACATCACTAATTGTGTCTTACCATGACAAAAAAACGTCCCATATCACACTCGCTTTACGTCCACTGCCGATCTCTTACATACTCTCTCTAATACTCGAGGTCTTTATTTAATCTGTATAGTCCTTGACTGTTGTGAGGATAGTGTCATGTGCAGTGTTATGTATGCCTGTACCTTTGAGGGCAGGTGCCCTTATTCAGAGTGACTTAGATTTTTATCTCATTATACATCTGAGCAGTTGAGGGTTAAGGACCTTGCCCAATAGGGACAGTTTGGTGGTTGTGGGATTTGAACCTGGGACCCTCCGAACCTTAGTCCAATGCCTTAACCATCTGAGCTACCCCAGTTTTGCACAAACGTGGTAGGATTATAGATGCAAACACGTTTTAGTGGTGTAGTGGTTAGCACCGAGTCCTCGCACCTTCAGGGTCGATGGAGTTTGCATGTTCTTGTGCTGGGTCGGTTCTCTTCAGGTACTCCAGTTTCCTCCCACAATCCAAAAACATGCCGGTGTCAAAGTGTGTGTGCCCTGCAATGGATTGGCACTTTGTTCAGGATGTACCCCGCCTGTGCCAAGTCTGCTGGGATAGGCTCCAGGCTTCCTGCAACTCCGTATAGAATAAGATGAATGAAAGATAAATCCCACAAGCTGACGCCTATATGATGAACGTTGTCGATGTTGGATTTCTGGATCTCCTGAAGGCAGCATCGTTGCCACATTAATGGACGAGCTGGAAGCGGAAAGCCGCCTTGGCTCGAATAATGTTGAAGAAATGTTTCTACAAGTAGCCTATTAGGACTTCTGGTGCCCAAAAGCATGGGCGTATTCATCACTCTGGACTCTTTCCTAGTAAACTCCTTGTTTAGCCAGCCCCGTTCCAAGTCTATGAATGATATCGTCCATGCACTTAAACTCCAACTCCCAGGGTTTTTTGCAGGATTTTACAGAGTTACAGCTTATTTGCACTTTTTTCCCCAGTTTATAGCTTTCAGCCCATTAAATAGTAATGATGGTGCAAGCCTTAAAGTTTTCCCGTTGTCTGGAGCGTTTATGGACTCTGAGGGGAGAAAGTGCTTACTGCTCATATCTAGTGCTATGAATAAATATTTGCATTTGTTTAGGAGGAATTCCTTTGGGCTTTCGGGAGCTTTCATGCAGACAAAGCTGAAGAATAAACCGGCTTTTGTTCTGAGTAAACACCTGCATTCCCAACAACGACTTCAACCCAGAGGGAGGCATATGGATGGAATGTAAATGATTGGATCCGCACCGGATTCGAGGCTGAGAAAATTTCAAGTTCGGTCTGTAATTTTTTCCCCCTCCCTACCAATAGGCATAAGTTAGTTGAGACAACAGCTTGGAGTCTACATGGTTATGCCATGGGGCTAAGGGATGTTGAGTCCGTAGCAGGCAGATGGTCCTTCGGTTTGGCTGGTGGCTAGTCGGGAGTTTCGCGTGCCATGCCGCCAGCCTCCCCAGGAGCTCCAGAGCTGCTAAAGATGCTAATGATTAACCGTGCAGTTCTACTGATGGCCTGCAGGAGGGTGGAATTTCCCCTCTCCTCTCCACGGGCCAAGCTTCACCATCTGTCTCCGTTCCTTCTTGCTATCCTGCATGCACTTCTGTTCCCGTGGCTCATATGTAGCATTGTTTTCCTTCCACTGATTTTCCAGCGTGTCCTCGCAGTGACCCATTTATCTTTAACGCTCGGAGTCGGCGAACCGTTTTTCATATACCTTTAATGTAGAAGCATCCGGAGGAAAAAAAAAAAAAAAAATGTAAAAATGCACGCTGAAGAACATTTCATGTCAACTGGCTGTTGATGCGTAGTGTCAGCACATAACTGCATCCATCCTACCAGCCATAATGCGATCCAGATGTGTTTATGCTGGAACTGCTTCTCCTTCACGGCAATATTTTTGGTTAACATTCACCGCAGAGTGCCATTATCGTTCTCGAGCTGCGCAGCGGTCCGGCCAACAATAGCAGCTGTTTTAGAGCTCTGCAGCGCCGTCGCAGAAGTAATCAGAAGTGTGAGCGTCAGCACACGGCGCGGATAGGAGCGCGGATAGCTCCCGCTCTGCGCTCAGACCACAATTACTGCCTCCACCTTCACGAAACATCCCACACAGTCCATTACGGGCCAGTTTGGGAGTGTGAGGGAGGAGGAATGGGCCTGCCCGTGACGGTAACTACCCCCTTTTACCGTCCACCATCATAATACCCTTTATTTGGTTACTGCTCTGTAGTGCTGAATGCAGGGATACAATGGAAGTCATTCATCTTTTAGAGAAGTTAGGGGTAAATGTTTCCATACATCATTAATCTGAGCTTAAAATTTTGTTGCTAAAGTTTTGGCAACACTGATTTTCTTTGTACTAAAGTGTACGTATGTGTGTCTGTGTGTTGACAAATGGCAATCACTAGAAAATTAGCGAGTGTGTTCATGGAACAACCTATTACTGTTTTTTGGTGACGTCTCCAAAACTCCCTAAAAGGTGCAAAGCTCAGAGAGAGAGATGTAGGGGAAAACACTAAAACAACAAAATAACTAAATTAGGGCGGCAACTAACGATTATTTCAATAATTGATTAATCTGTCGATTATTTTTCGATTAATCGGATAAACCCCCAAACCCCGCAAAAAAGCGTTTATTTCCAACCCTTTATTCCAAAACAGATCTAAAATCTTAAGAAAGTGCACAAACATGTTGGTCTTTTTGCTGTTATAGTAATAATAATAATAATAATAAAATAAAAATGGACTAACACAAAAAACATAGACATCTATGCTTTACATCTGCCAAATATATACAGTGGAACCTTGGATTACGAGCATAATTTGTTCCGGGAGCGGCTCGTATTCCAAAACACTCGAAAACCAGAATTCTTTTTAAAAACACACTAACGGAATTACTGCTGTAAAGTAAAAATAAAACAAATTAACCTGCACTTTACCGTTGAAAAGAGATTAGACAGAGCAGTGTTACTGTGTAGAGGAGAGAGTGAGAGTGTGTCTGTGAAGGTGAAAGTAGGAGAGGTCTGTGTGTGTGAGGCTTGGTGTCCAATGGCGCGTGCGCGCACACACACACACACACACACACACACACAGTCTTGAGCAGAGAGAGAACATGGATTTTTAACATCTCTGATGAGACTTTTGCTTTACACTGTACACACACACACACACACGCGCACGCATACGCGAAATAAAATGTTTTACACACACAACACGTGGTCACTGTATTATAGAAAACAGTACACGCGTGCACGGATGTTGATTATACCAGTAAGTAAAAATCTAACAGTACCGCGAGCTTCAGCTACAATACACACACACACACACGCGCTAACCCGGCTTTTCTCTATTTTTATAGGATACCAATTCGTCTTTCCTACTTGAATGACTTATTTTATTTCTACCTTTGTCTCAGGTTTATTTCGTGTGCATGCTAAAAACAAATTGATGCCTTTAGTGATTTAAACTTGACAGCTTAATGTTGTTGGTCTTCCGGCTGCTTCGGTCGAGGGGTCGCTAAAACAAGCTTGGAACAGGTTTTACGCCGGTTGCCCTTCCTGACGCAACCCTCCCGGCTTGGGAGCGGCTCTGCATTCAGTGGCTGGGGTTTGGGCGCTGGGTTGGAATCAAACCCGGGCCTTCTGCATGCCAGGCGAGAAATCTACCACTGAGCCACCATTGCCCTCAATTGCTGCTTAATAACTATTAAAAAGGCGGAACTGTTCTCTAGAACGAACTGTTCTATGCATTTCTCGTGCAAATGATTCACGTGTAAATCGCTCGGCATCCGGGTTGATAAATGAGGCTCGATGCGAGCGGAGAGGAACCAGGGGACGCCTCATTATCCGGTGGTGCAGCAGGTTACTCGAGTTTCGGGATCCCTTCCAAGTTTAAATGGCGGCAGCACCACCGAGTCCGCAGCCAGCCGTGCCTGTCGAGTCTGTTCTTGGATTCGCCTCGGAATGAAACGAGACGCTCGGATGCTTAGAGGTCTTGTTTAGGATTCAGTTTATAATTTGGTGTGTTAGTAAAACAAAAAAAAACAACAACCTAAAATAAAAAGCTCATTATTTCAGTCTTCAGTGCCTTCCTAGTAGCGCGGATAATCCCGCTTATTTATTTAAACCATTTCTTGATGGCTCTTGGGGTTGAGATTTGAATAATTTATGAGGACAAAGTAATTGCTTGTCCTTTGACTTGTGCATTAATGTAGCGAATAACTTTCATCTCAACAAAGAAAAGAGAAATATTCAAATGAGGATTGATGTCCAATTTGGGTTTTATGGAATGGCTTACAAATGAATTCTCCTTTTCTTGCTTTGTGATTTGCATGCACAGTGTGTTTCACAACAGACTATTTTCACTTTGCATTATTTTTTTTTTTTACTTCTTTATAATTTTCTTTCTGAGAGATACAGGATGTATAAAGTATGTGTGGTTCATAATAACCTCTAAATGATTTCATTCCTGAAATTATCAACAAAAAAAAGGTTTTCTGCAGAACTTGGAGATCCTAAGTGTCCTCACTTCATCTTTTCCAGGCTCGGCCAAGAGGCACTTCAGTCCTTTCCGGTTCTCCGTGGAGCCTTCGGACGCGTTGACGGTGAGGGGATCCCCTGCGTTACTCAACTGCTCCGTCTACAGCGAGCTCCCCGCCAAGGTGCACTGGAAGAAGGATGGCGTTTTGCTCAACCCGGACGATCGCAGGCAGGTCCTGCCCGACGGCTCTCTTCTCATCGGCTCCGTCATGCACTCCAAGCACAACAAGCCCGACGAGGGCGTCTACCAGTGCGTGGCAACCATCGAGAACCTGGGCACCATCAGCAGTCGTACAGCCAGACTCAACGTCGCAGGTGAGGAGATGCTCTGTACTGTATATCTCAGTAGGTGTAATGGTTCAGGATAATGTTTTATCGATTAGATTTTGGGTTGGTCGTCATGTTGTTGCTCGGATTGACGAGTTGTTTTGTGTGTCCGCGTTCATCTATTTTAGCCTCATCATGTCGACAATAGAAAGCGTTTGCTTTAGCGTTTAGTCTAAAAAAAGTTGATTTATCTTCTTTCTTTCTTCGCCAGCTTATCAATGCCATCATTGTTCAATGCAGGTTGCAGTTCAATAATGCACGACAGCATGTCCTCCCTCTCTAACTCTCTCTCTCTCTCTCTATTAGCTCCATGGTAAATGTTGTCCGAGGGGGTTTATTTGGCCCTGCAGTGCCGCCTTTATTATAGCCATCGAGGCGGGATGAAAGTGACCTTATTTGGTTCCTGAGAGCCTGGCAGCAGGGATTATGAGGTGTTTGACTCGGGTCCCAGCCTGAAATTCAATTTGTGTTCCACCAAAAGCCATTCCACATTCTTAGCAAGCCACGCAGACGCTCTGCTACTCCATCGTCAAGCTCTTGCTCAAGGCCTCGGGAACTCCTGTTTCAGAAAATCCTGGGACAACCGGCACAATCTGGAAGTTGCGGCACAATACAGTTCTTGTGATCAGTGTGGAGTGTGAGCAAACACCAACATTCTCCAAATGTGGTTGAAATTTTCCGCTGATGTGTTTTGTGAAGTGTTTTAGCTATCGGTGGTTTGGTTGAAATATCGTGATCTTGGTGTAGACCAAATCTTTTGTATTGGGATAAGATCAAAAGATGAGACGACTGAGCCGAGTTTCCCTATATGTTCCACATTTGTTAATAAAGAAAACGTTTTAATTGAATCAGTTCCAGAGACGGGTTCTTAAGGCGAAGCGCATCTTCCCATAGGACATGATGTAAATGAGATGATCTGTTCCAGCCACCTGAAATATTATCAACGTTATCAATTTCCAACACCATAATCACATGTTTGCATAGAAAAACAGAAACGTGTAAATGAAGTAAAACATATTGGACATTAAACTATTACCTTAATTTATGGTTCGTCTTTGCAACGACTGCTTTAAAAAAACGAAACTGAAAGTCGTTTCGTTTTCTTCTTGCTATCGTTCTTGGGACCCGCGCTGCTAGTCTTTACTAAATCTTATCCAAATTGCAAAAAAAAAATAAATCTTTCAAAGAAATACGTAAACTGACTTTGCTTGCCTTTCTGCTGACTCAAACAAGTTTTGAACGGCTCCTGGATGTACGCGCAACCTAGTCGGCATTCGTCTCGGTTCTTGTGCCTGTATGCCAAAAATGCTTCGTTATACTGATGCAAGTGGCGAGGTACCACCGTCTGTTTTTGTATTATTTGGAGTGGTAAAACATTCCCGTTCCTGTATAATCCTGCAGGTGGTGCGCTCTAAACTATTCACACGTCGGCAGGCAGCACAGCGCCTCGTGTGGTAGGAACAAATACTTCACTAAACTCCGATTGAGTCAGGATATTTATTAAATTGTGATGCTTACAGAACGGGTATCACGATTGTATCGTATCGGAAGGTCTTTTACGATTCACATTCCTAGTGCTCTGTGTGTGTCTGAGTTATGTAAAGGTTCAGCAGCGAGCATCAGAATGTTAGAAATAAACACGAGCGATATTGAAAACTCGACCTTATGAACTAGAGACGTGAAAAATAATCATTTCTTTGATGCATTGTGATTAAAAATTTTTTTTTTTTAAACTTTTTTCCCTTTGATGCACAAACCGTTGTGTGTGTGTCTGTGTGTGTGACCCTTTGGGCTCCTGCACTGACCCTTCTTATGATTAAAGGAAATGAAGTGACCTGTGGTGACTCGATGCCTGACATCGCATCAATACCGTAACCTCCACTAGATGTGTCAAAGTGGTGTTTCCAGGCGTGTGAGAGTATGCATTTATGTCCGTGTGTGTGTGTGAGAGATAGAAGATAAAGAACCTTGAGGCGAACAAAGCCTTGCTCAGGAAAATGGGTTGTATACAAATTTAATTTAGTTCCCTTTCACAGCTTGTCATTAGGACTTCCACGGCGAGTTTATGGTATTTATTCGTCAAGTGCTTTCTCAGCACGGCCGCGCGCGCTGCATTTTAATACACGCTGTTCCTAAAGAGCCGAGCCGTCGTCTTATTACTGGTAGTGCTGCTGATAGTGGAGGTGAGGATCTAATTATAATAAATATATAAGCACACACACACACACACACACACACACAGTGTCATGTACATATTGGTTTATATGAACACATACAGTGTGTAAGGATTCCGACGTTACTCCAGTTGAATCTGTCCGTCCGTCTCAGACCCGCTGCTCATCTCTTCCCCTGAGAAATTTCTGCTCATTAACTTTTATGTTACTGTATTATAATTATTAACCTTTTTACTCTTTTTCTTTTTCCCCATTTTCTCAGTACATGTACGCTTGCTTTTTTATACTTTTTTTACAGCATTTTCCTCTAATCTTTTCTACGTTTTAGCCCATAACGTTTTTGGTCTGTTTTTTTTTTTACCTATATAAAATGACTGATTAATCTTTAGATTAATCGAGTAATGACTTTAAAAAAAACTCCATCATTCACTGAGCAGAATCGTCTGGGTTTCAGTTTGATTGGTCGTGATCGGTGGTCATGTGATCAGCTTCGGATATAAACGATTCTGTACCGAGCGCAGAAGCTTCCAAGTGGAGCAGCAGAAACGCATTTTTATGGTTTTACGTTATTAATAATAGTGCACGTTCAAAGTGTTCAATCGGCTCTTTTTCCCCAAACTCTGTGTGCGAGTTTGTCTTAAACCCACTCATTATGCACGCACACACACACACATTACATCAGTCTCAAAATACCGCGAGCACTAATAAGCCAAAAAAAACCGCGCGCTCGCAGCCACTCAACCCGCGCGCTTACTGTCGAGCTGAGTTTTGAGTCGGAGGTACAGGTGGCGCACTCTGAAGTATTTACACTTTTTAGAAGTTTGTTTGGAAATAGTAATTCTGGCGGATGACGGTTACGTGCGCTGCTCAGTTACAGTCAACCGTTTTTTAAACTTTTGTTTAAAGTGGCTAAAATTGAAAAAATATATTGTTCAATTTGGATATTTATAAAATATTTAATCCACACCGGGGTATCGTGATCGGGATGTGATTGGTGATTCCCATCTCAAATAATTAAATATTCTGTATAATATTTATATATAGACGTACATGGATATGTCTATATAGATAGATAGATTTACACACATTTCTGTTTTCTGCCATAGAATTTTTAGCCCTCTATTTAAAAGAGTTTTACTTTTTTAAATAATTTTATATCATAAATAAAAAATATTAATAATTTTTTTTATTTATAAAATATGCTTCCCCCCTTTTTTCCCTACTTTTTCTCCCATCTTTCATCACTTATCTTAATGCACACTAAACTTTATATATTGCAAATAAAGTGCTTAACATCCTAGAAATTCAAACCGGAATTCTGTTTCATTCCGCGTTTCCTCTTTTCAGAGATGTTGCGATGTTGAGCTGGGTTCGGCCCCGCCCTCAGCATGGATGCGAGATGATGGCGTAGAGGTCGAGGTGTCGGGAGCGCGGGCTCGGTGCGAGCGCAGGGCTGAAAAGAAGACGACCCTTCTGAAATGATTTGTGTCCTGTGCTCTGTGTGACTCGCGTGGGCTGTGAATTCTGCAGGTCGTGTGTGTGTGTGTGTGTGTGTGTGTGCATGGCTGAGCTCGGACTCGGGTGTAGCTTTCCATTCATTTGCAGTCAGGAGAAACCGAGGCGCTTTTTACTTCTTTTTATTTACGGTCCGCTACACGCATGACATACGACACTGTCCGGGGGCCGTTTTTCCGAACCTGGTTTTATTAAAACACGAGAAATCTTATTTGTGCTCCTGGTGCATGGAATAGACGCCAGATTACAAGCGCCCCAGTTTACGAGCGGTTCTTCATCGCCGTCCGTCTCCACGATAACAGTGTAAAGGTCACGCGTCGCTTTACAAGGATGTAGTGTCGAGCTGGCTGGCTGCGAAAGTAAAACGAAAAAAAAAATGATGACATCATTGGAGAAGAAACAAAATGATCCTAAACAGTGCTGCACAATTAATCAAGTGGAAATCGCAGTTCGGACTCGTGCGATTAGTTTATTACAGGTGATGTGATGCGCATGGTTGGGAATGTACTGTACGTAGGGTTTGCCAGTAATTAAAAGTGAGAAAGTAGAGTAAGAATGAGCTTTTGGGGGGATTTAATGCTCCTGAACATTATTCTTTTTGTTAAAGTGATACACTGGGTTATGCGCATCAGTGAAGCAGGGGATCATATAGAGAAATAAAGGTAGCTATTGTTATTCTGCACCATTGAAAGTCCTGGTTTGTCTTTACTGTATATTCACATTTGTAGAAACTGACCTGGAGCGGTACACTGTGCTGCTCTCTCTCCCTGCACACATCTGTCCAAAAACCACATCCACGCTCCAGATGTTTATCCCAGCCTGTTCTCTTTCCGGTTCCCCCACTCGTACCTGACCTTTGCTTGGCCGGGGACCGTAGCTGTTCCCCGATCTGCCTGCGTTTCTGTCAGTCACTCAGTGTTTCATTTCACACTGCAGGTTTCCCCACACACACACACACACACACACACAAGCTCTTTATCCTTCCCAATTTTACACAGCCATGGTAGCTGCAGCTCAGAGACTCCAGCGCAAACACAACACGAACAGCTATGAATTTCAAACACTGCCTCTCCCAAAGGCTGTCAGATTTCTTGGTAGGCCATTTGAAAAGGGGGAAAAAAAAAGTGTGAGTGTTCTAGTGTAGCAAGCAGTTCATGCTCCAGTGTTGTATCAGAGGTTTGCACGAGAGGTTCAGCGCTGCGCTCGTGCTGAGGCATCTAGACAAGTACAGGAATTCAATCACTGTTTGGGGAAACTGGAGACTCGATCCAGTCTGTCGTTCTCATGTTACGCTGAGGTTGAAATGCGGCAGGTGGAGAGGACGAGCGTGAGACACGCTGCAGGGTTCACCGGATATGTATTCGTCTAATGTGTTTAAATAAACTGCAGCAACATAGAATACATTTAGAAAGAGCAGAGTCTACAATGTGCATGGAGTGTGCTTGTTCTCCCCGTGCTTGGTGGGTTTCCTCCGCGTACTCGGGTTTCCTCCCACAGTCCAAAGATGTATAGGTTAGGCTAATTGGTGTTCCCAAATTGCCCGTAGTGTGTGATGGATTGGCACCCTGTCCAGGGTGTACCCTGCCTCGTGCCCTAAGCCTCCTGGGATAGGCTCCAGGTCCCCGTGACCCTGATGCACCACAATATTGGACACGCGCACGGCAAGTTAATCCCGTGATGCAGTCCATCCCCTCACCTGGTGACACTGGAATCGTCAGTGTAGTTCGTAGCGCTGTAATGGACTGCAGTTGATCATGTGATCCATCATAACGTGAAATAAAATTTGACCCTGATTTGTGCCGTTACACCTGGGCTTTTGTTCCGGAGTGAAAAGCTGTTTTATTTATTTAGTGATTTATTAATTCATTCATTGTTTGAAAGCGCACACATTTTATTTGCGCTCGCTTAAGTCGTCTCTCGCGCACTTGCTTCATGCTTGAACGGGTTGCCAGATCACCCCTAAGCAGTTGACGGGGTTGCCAAACCGCCTAGTTAGTGCTAGTTAGAAACCCAAAAAAAAAAAAATCAAAAACAAACACGAAAATAACATCTAATAAATCTTCCTATAGCAAATAATGTAAATGCAGATAATCTGTTCCACCACCTAAAAAATATTACAGATATAACCAACTTCCAACACTGGAATCATATTTCTTCATATAAAAACAATAAAAATATTTAGAAAAGACATAAAGTACATTTATTGTTTTTTGACAGACGCCCCCTTATCCAGAGCAAATTACGTTTTTTAAATTTCATTTTACATTTGAGCATTTGAGGGTTAAGGGCCTTGCTTACGGGCCCAACAGTGGTGATCTAGTGGTGCTGGGGATTGAAGCGGTTATATTCAGATGGATCGGTGAGCTAGCCCTGTCCTGTGGCTTTTAACATAAAGTGAAATCTGAAATAAATAGACATTAAACCTCAACATTAATTTATGATTCCTCTCGCGACCGGCTGCTTTAAAAACCAAACCAAACCGAAAGCGGCTTTTTCTCTTTGCTAACGTTCTTGAGACCCGCGGTGCTACGTCTTCACTAAATCTTTCACAAAATGCAAAAAAAAATAAATAAATTTTGGTTGGGCTGGGCTCGGTCGCTTGTATGTCAAAAATGCTTCGTATGCCGAGGGCGTTCATGTGCACACTGTAATTATCTTAAGTGATAAAAAATAAATAGTAGTCGTAATGTAGTTTATTGGATAATTTATTTTTTAAATAAAATGATTTTTTTTTGCAAATTACTTACGTATTCACATACCTCCACTTGCTGTACTGCTGACTTTAATTATAGTCAAATAAGTAGTCATGTTCTTGAATATTGTTGGAACAATAATGTTAACACACAAGTGCAAATACATACATTACTGTATATATATATACATACACACGCAGCACACATATATACATATACAAACACATGCACGCTCACACACACACACACACACACACACACACACACGTACATGCAAACATATTATCTCTCTTTTTTTTTTAAGGTGTGTGCGTATGTGTGTGAAGAGAATATAAAGTAATGAACCTGTACATAAATGTTCAGCTCCTCTACGAGCGGACGCTGCTATAAATGGACTGAACATGGACGTACGCGAGCAGGACACAGGGGTTTTCTTGTCCGTCAGTTACGGCCAGTAAAGGTTTCCACTGACCTCAGCGCGGCCGGAGCAGCCGGTGATTGCGAGCGGTTCGAGGCTTTATTTGGACGCGCTCCACTGCCTGTGCTGAGCGTTTCAGCCGCGCGGGTTACTGGGGAGGAATTTGGAGTTTGTAGCGTCTCTCTCTTTCTGCTTCAGTACGTGTAAACACGTCGCGTTTGGCCCTGTCTGTCCCGAGCGCACGGTATAAGGAAGCTGTTGATCTGGTGCTCAGATGGGGAATGTTCCGAATAGAAACCAGACGCATGCTGTTTACATAAAGCACGGTTTCTATTATACTTTGGCTTGACGGATTGAGCCAGGCTCTTCACTTATACTGCAAAAAAAAGTATCAAATGCATTATTTCTGTTAACAAACCTGAGCACATTTCCCAGTTTTAATAAGTTACTCGTACAGTTTTCTCCTCATGTAGGGCTGTTTTGATATAAGGACGCGCTTGACAGTTTTATTGTTTCCGTCCTGGAAAGAGCGAGAACAGATGCTTTAGTATATTGCACGGCTCCGGCTTTAAGACTGTAGGTTTTTCTCAAAGGCTGACAGTAATTGCTTCAGTCGTAGCTTCTACACTGTCGGATTTGATAGCGTTTCTTTCTGCAGGGAGCGTGGTAAATCTCTACTGTTTAAAAAAGGTAAGTTAGTTTAAAGAGCTTAACCTGGGGGGAGAGGATTCAAAGGGCCTGGATCTGGGGCTCGAACCTTCAACCTTCCGAGCCTCAACCATAAGCATGTATATAATACCCTATGAGCCGCCACTGCCCACTATAAGAGTGTGTTTTGTAAATGAACATTTGTCAGTGCCTTATGTTACTAATCCAAACATTACACGATGAGTAAATGGATCTGGAGGATGTCAATACTTGTTGGCGGTTTAAAAAAATAAATAAAAAAATCAATATTTGAGAAACAGGCCAAAAATGGGCCTCAACCAACCACTGGGTCGTCCGGCTGTGTTCTTTATTCTATGTGAGGGGGAAAAAAAAACTATTCAAATGAGCCGAGTTAAAGCACACTGTTCACAGCTTAGCTCACAGTTTGACATTTTCTAAGAACAATTAATTGCGTTTGTAATCTCGAGTACGATCGTATCACAGCACTGTTGAATTCTTGAAGGTTTTCTGTAACAGCAGTGTGAACATTATATCTGACTCCATGGCACAGCTCTAAATCTAAAGATCTAATGCATTATGGTTTCCATAGTAACAACTAACAACGCCTGGCCACCATTTAAGAAGAGCTAAATTACTATTATAATTTATTATTATTATTATTATTATTATTATTATTATTATTGAAGGAATTGGACAGTTTAAAATAACAAAAAGAAGAAATACCCCGCTCCCAGCCCAAACCATCCCAATCCACCCAACACTGTATACAACACTGCGCTGTAACAAACATTATTTATCTCAGTTATGTCCGAACTTACTATTAAATATTATTTTTATTATAAGGGAATTTAGAATTGAATTGAAATACTAAAATTTAGTTAAAAAATGACCAACACATTATTAAAACCTGTGCTGAACTTTCAACTTTGTGGATGAAATGTGGTCAGGAAAAAAAAAAAAATATCATAAATGAGGATCAGTTAAATGCTTAGTGAGGTTGCGTGGTGTAAAAAAAAAAAAAATCAACAGTGGAAATCAAAAATGTTTAATAGTGAAAGTAAGAGCATTTCTACATGTGCAGTGTGATTAGACCCAAACCTGCGAGATCTTAACAGCTGTGAAAACCACTTGATAGTGAGACTCATAAGAAAAAAAAAAAGCAACCCAGTTGTTTTACAACCAACCCAAATCAGTTTGATAAGGAGCAACGTGTGGTCTGATCAGTCTGAGCCCAGCATCCTGCAGCCCGCATTGGCACGTGCGGTCACTCTGGATGTAAAGAGATGCCCGTGCTGTAGACGTTATTCACATTTTCCCTTCTTTCAGATGTTTGAGAATAGTAGCTCTGAGTTTGGGTTTCCACATGAACAGGACCTTCTTCCTCTTTCATTTTCAGTGATGCTACACGTCAGAGCGCCAGACTGCCATTTAGAGAACTCTAGAGAAATATGTCCTCCGAAACAAGCTGTGACCGAGATGACAGAAAGGGCTCCAGGGATATCAGCTGAACTCGCCAATTTGATTTAAGAAAAAAAAAAAAAAGATTGTGTTTTGAACATTTTTTCAATTGCTAATAAAGTATCTGTGCTGCATGATTAGGAATTGCCAGATGTGCTTATGTAATGTAACGAGCCAGCTGTGATAACGAACTCCTACTTGGTGCTTGGTTGAGGTTTTTCAGCCTTGTTGGATGAAACTCTAAAGTTTGCCAAGTGTCGAGGAGTAAAATGTCTAAATTTGAGATGTTTAAGATTTAAGAAGGATGAACTTTTTATAGGTTCGTTTAAAAGAAAATTTTTTTTATCTTTTTATATTGAAAAAAAATAGGGTAAGAGAAACGAATTTAAGAGAAAAAATGTTTTTTTCTCCCACAAACCCATCTTTTTTTTTTGTTGTGTTGCGTTTTTTAAATTAATTTCTAAAACGTCTTTTGCTTCGACAGTACTGCAGTGCTTTTGTGACCATGTCTCTTTGAAGCGCCGTTATTCCACTTCAATCAGGAGTTGTAGTGCTGTAATCAATCGGGGTCACGAACAGCAAGGCATTTAAAAGACATTTAGCACACCTGAATTAATAATCCAAGTATACACACTACAAGTCAAAAGTTTGGACACACCTTCTAACTCTTAATTCCTTCTAATTTTTTCAATGATTTTTCTTTCTTTCCACACTGTGAAACAATGTATCCAAAATATGCTTTAATCTCCTTTGAACAGTTGATATTGAGATGTATCTGTTACTTCTGCTCTGTAAATCCTTCATAATGGCTCTAATCTAAGGTGCTGGTTGTTAATTGGTGGTTTTTGAGGTTGGTATCTCTAAAAGGACTTCTCTTCTGCAGCAGAGGTAACGTTTTGATCTTGCTTTCCTGTGAAGGTCTTTGAGAGGCAGTTTTCTCACGGTGCTTGACGGGTTTTGCAAATGCACTCGACACAATACTGTTCTTGTAAGACTTGTTCCAGAACAGCTGACTAAATGGAAGATACTTGGAAAAAATCCAGTATTGTTCTAGAATGTAGAAAATAAATCCAAACTTCTGACAAATATATAAAAGGCAGCATTTGCCATATATTATAGTTTTTCCTGTGCCCATCTGTCTAGAGTTGTGCTAATAAACTGAAAAACGAGCGAAACAATGATGATAAAGGCTGAAGCAGTCAAAACAACGTCTCTGTACCTGATCTTCAGGAAGCCATCAAGCCGGCATGGATTGAGCGAGTGACACCGGAGTACTGCAGATGTTTTTTGACACTATGCCAAGCTGGATTCAGCAGGTTTTGAGGAAAAAAGGACTTCATACTCGGTAGTGATTGTTGGAAAGCAGATTCATTGCATTAAAATAAATTATTCTTTTGATCTTTATTGTCATTATCATTGTAAAATAATGATCATTAAAACATAAAATTCCACTTTTGTCTCAAATAATTTTTTAGAAAATCCAAAATGCATTACAACTCGTGCTGCACCCTGTTGGGTTGTACCATCATGCTTCGCCAGAAATGAAATAAAAAATCTTTGCAAGCCCACAATCGGTATGAGATTCATCTTCTTGATGAGTGCATGTAAACTTCTGACCGCAACTGTACACTCGACTTCAATGAGTTTATTTCCAGTTAATTTTTTTTTCAGCCAGGAAATTTCATAGACCTCCGTTGGTGTTGTTCTGTACAGTAAAACAAATTACCGCAGTCACTGATTGCTACAGAACATAATGGTTTTTCTAAATCAGTTGTAAGTAAGAAGTCACTTAATCCAGACTTATGTAGTCCAAAGACAATGTTGAGAATGATCCTGGATTCTAGCCCCGTACTAGAGCGCTGTGTGTAGAGGAAGAAGGGACATGACAAAGAGACGGTGCAGGAGTCCTGGTACAGCGCCAGCAGCTCAATCACGTGAAATACTGTATGTGTTTAGCTCAGGCCTGGTGACAGCCATGACATGTAAATTACAGACTTAAGAAAGACTTATCGCATGTCATTAGAGCGGAAGGCAAGAGCTGAAACACGAGCCGAACTTCAGAAGGAAAAAAAACGTTCTTCGGGTTCGTGCCTTTGTCTGGTCAAGGTCACGTAAAGGAGCTCGGGATCTCTTTTAACCTTGTTTCAACATGCTCCAAACTTTTTTGGTTTAGATATTGTTCTGGTGAAGTCGGTGGGTGTGTTGGCCTGGATTCTGAAGTCTGCCCTGACTGAGCTTTCACCCCTCAAAAGAAAGAGAGAGGACACGGTAGGAGGCGGGACCGTTGTTCTTCCTGGCAGAATCGAATCCCCTCGCGGCATGTGACCGGGCGTCACTTTTATCCTCTTTTCTATTGAACGTGTTGGCTTCTCCACCCCTCTAATATTACAGTATCACGCTCTACTTGTGTTTTTTTTTTCCAGCTGCCTTTTGTTTTTTGCTTCGGCATTATTGATTCATTTCTGCTGTCATGCGAGTCAAAAGGTTTTAAGTTGAACTTGTTTGTTATACTTGTTAGTGTTCAGCCGAGAGGCGCTTTTTATGTTTGCATCGTTGAATCGTTGCACCGAAAAGCTTTGATCTGGGCCCCAGACTGCGCGTCAGTCAAAACTAATAAAAGATAGCATGGCGGTCTTTGTTGCCGCGTTACAGGATTTTTGCCTTTCTCTCCGGAGCAGCGGGGGACGGCGAGTTGGCAGAAATAAACCAGATGTCCGTTTTTATTTCTCCATACGAAACAAATCGTGTCGTCGGGTTCTCCAGCATGTCCGCGCCTTGCCAGAACGAGTCCTGCGAAGCACTAAATGAACAGAATGAGGGGGGGTTTTCAGGGACTATACTCGGGCTGGAGTAGTTTCCCTGCTTCACTGAACTGGCCTGAACTCTCCATGCCAGGGCCCTGGGGAGGCTGGAGGCGTTCCCGTCATTACATTCGGAGCAGGCATTGGAGCTCATTTCTACAGGCGAATAAATCGAGAACACGGCCAGGACCGTAGATGCAAGATGACTATTTTCTAAACGGGGCTGGTCTGATCTTTTAGGGTGCTCTAGCATGTCATATTTCACAGTAGGGGATCTGGTTAAACGCGATACTAGGAATAGCAGACCATATTTCAGTCGAGAGTCGAGTTGGGGGGGATCTTGAGATCCAATTTGGGGGGGAGCGTCCTGTGCAGCGTGGATGTGGCATAAGCTAAAAGCCGTGGTAGCTGTGGTTCTACCTGATACATGCTCCAGAAAGAGATTTGTTGTTGGGACACAAAAGTCTTTGGAGATCAGTTAGCCTCCAGGGAGCAAAGGGTGGCAGCTTTCACACAGGGTTCGGCTTTCACACTTGTTTCACACTTAGCGCTGTTGCAGGTGTCCGGTCTAAAGAACCCTATTATTCACATTTAAAGTGCAAGAAAAAAGGGCAAGCTGCCGGGAGGCTCATCTGCGCCGATGTTGCCATCTGTTACCTCGACATGTCTATCACCACTGCCCTCACCTCAGGCCTTTCCTTGGGCTTCCCTTCTTTCTACTCATCTACATACTGTTGGAGTCTTCTATCACTTTTGTCTTCCTTTTCAGCCTTGAAATTGGCGCCGCTACCAAAATCTCAGAAGTGGCCGCTCTGTCAAGAGCATGCCTCATCTTTACAGTGTGTGTTCGCTTGTTCCAAAGCCTGTTAAACTGATTGTGAAATCTGTATACCTGATCAATTTGTTTCTCTGTGATCTTTAAAATCCTTTTCCAACATCCTCATTCCAAGGGTAGTCGTAGAAAACGTAAAGCAGATGCGGCATAAGGCACCATTTAAAGCAACAAAGACCCTGGCTTGTGTTACAGCTCAAATTCATCCTCGTGCAGATGTGGACAAGGCATCCGTGGTAACAGTGTGGAAAAGCTCCTGGCAGCTGGACAGAGTACGGGGGTTAAGTCTGTGTAGAACTGAAGGAGTGTAGGAGCTCGCGTGCGTGCTTGTACGGTTTGATTGTGCTTGTGCGCGGATGTGGTTTCGGTGGAGGACGTGGCCTCCTGTGAAAGACCTCCCTCTCATCAGTTTGAGGTTTCAGCATTCCAGGCTTTGTATGCTCCAGCTTCACAGTGGCTTCACACTTCATCTGTGTTTGCCTCCCTGACTTGTGGCGTGGCGTGATTCCATTTGACCTCCTCGATCGTCTCTTCAACATTTCTCCAGCATACTTGTACTCTGTTTTCACTTAGCTTGATCACGGTGTTGAGAGAAGCATGATCTGCTCACGTACGGCAGCAGTGGAAACGGTGGAGGATGAGAAATAAGGGAAATGCTCATGAGTATAGCATTATGCACCTCACTGCTCTTCCTCACGTTCCACCCAATGCACAAGATGAGGCATTTAAGGACACGAGCACATAGGCCAGGGTTTCGAACATAGGGATGCTGCTGATTAACTCCATTCTGTCCAGCACTTTGTATGCTTATCCACATCAGTAGTGGACTACAATGCAGTTAAAAACATTTCTGTCTGGTTTAAAGGGGACACGATATGCACAATTCACCGTTTAGACATTATGATGACTCTCCAGTTTCTTAATTTTGTGTTTTTTTCTTCTTCTTCTTCTTCTTATTATTATTATTATTTGCTGATGTTTAAACAAGATGATTAGATTTCTCAATAATGTGACAAGATCGATCCCCTCCCTGGTTTTGTTGCTCAGCTCCGGAGGGGCGTGGCTCAGCGGTGGCTCATTTACATAGACACTGAAATGGTATGTTTGGTAGAGGAGTAAATTAAACGGAGTTTGAGATATAAAAAATGCATTATGGAGCATTTCAGCTGGAGCTTTAAGATGCACGTTTTATATTTTTGGAGTCCTGTAATAAAGAAATAGTAACATATGGGCTCTTTTAAGATTTGGTTGTTTTTGAAGATGATGCATACGTCTTTAAACCTAAAGTTATCTACAGCTTGTCTGATGAAAACATTATTGGCTGCAAAAGAAAGATTGATTTTAATTTCTCGACTACATTTCTAAACCTTTCTCTTTATGCTTTGGTCATTTGTCTAATTGTCGCCAACTTGCAGAAGAGACGCATCTGTCTGTGGAAACTGCACGCAATCATTCACCAACACCACTCGCACATTACAGGAACTCGGCTGGGAGTTATCACATCCCCTGTACAGTCCTGATGCTGGCCTCCCAGGAACTCCTTTAATGGCCCAAACATGTGGAAATGGCTTGGAGCAAGGGATTTCCACATGGTTGGGCCATTAAAGGAGTTCCTGGGGGGCCAGGGTTTTAGACGGTGAAGTAAAGCAGACAGTCTGATCATGCCTCTGGTGTATTGAGAAATCTTTTTATCCAAGTTCTAGTGAAACGCTGAGATAAGTGCTAGTGTAGCAGGAGATTATATACAGTAGAGAAATAGATGGAGTTTTTACTCACTACTTATAGTTCTGTTATTCTGCACAATCAAAAGTCTTGGTTTGACTTGAACATCCGTCATAATTAGACCCTCTGCCATAACAAATTTATTAACTGAGAACTTAATTTCAAAATCCCTTAAAATTATTAAATGAAAGAAAAACACAGTTTTGATAGGGTTAATTTTTTAAAAACTGAAATGAGCATATATTTACATATAAATTAAATCTCATTATCTCAAATCTCTTTATTATTTTTTTTTTTACTCTATTGAAATCCTTGTTAATGGGCTTTGAAACGTAGAACGGCCAATCCGCCGTCTCTAACAATTGTTCAACTGCTAGTTTTCATCATAAATCTGAAGTTGAACAATGAAATCTGATTTCCATGCCCCCCTCTAGCATTAATTCGTGGCTTTGAAAAGTCATCGGTGTGCACCTAAGCAGAACGACGCGCTCATCTCTATTTTGTTTAATTGATTCTCGCATGTCAATTACAACGCTGACCTTAACATCCTTGGCATTTGAATTTACACATGTTCATTCCACAGATGTTCATTTTATTCCCATGGTTTCCACGGTAACGGCCGTTGCTACAGTCGTTCTTGTCTGTGCCCCCCCCCCTCCTCCTCCTCCTCCTTTTCCTCTTCTGGGGCCCTGCGAGTTCTTTTCGCCGCTTCCGCTCACGCACGGCAAACATTCATATTACGCGGCTGGTCTGCCGGCCGAGGTGCCCGCCTTTGTCTAGACAACCTAATTGAATGATATTTCAATTTCATTTGTTTGCCTCCAGTACCGAGGATCGGGTGTTGTTCGCACTGAGTGCAGTTATGCACCGCTGAGGTGGCCTAGGTGCGGCACGCCGCGGATCGCTGGGGCGGACAGGATGTTTGAACAGGATGCTGCAGGTTTTAATGTAAACTCGACGATGAGCTGAATCTTTTAATAAACACACAGGACTGTTTGGCCATGTCCAAGGAGCCAGCTGGGCTCGCCGTGTAAGGCTTTGTGTTTACGCAAGGCAAGAGCTCAACATCTGTACCGTGCAAGTCTGGGCTGTTTTACTCTTTGCACGTATTAAAGCAGCGAATGCATTAGAAAACATTAGGATTAGACGGTGTAAGAACATATTTAGGGATAAAAAGGTTCCATCTTGTACGCTAAATGTTTGTGTGTGTTTCTGGGATGCCCTTAAGGCACAGCTGAGATAAACCTCATATGAGGCAATGCATCTTTCTACCAGTCAGTTTATTCTGAAACTTTGTTAGTAGTTCTAAATGCTATGATCATCAAAAAAGTTGTCGGGCATTGATCTGTTTATCGGGGAAGGGAATCACCAGGAATCACCCGATACGACATCATCACGGTGCATAAATGCCGATTCCATCTTCAGTTCAATTCTATAAATCTCACGACTTTATAAATACATAAATACAGTAAGGTTTTGACATCCGTTTAGAATCCAACCTGGTGCCAGTGTAGATCCGGTGACGTGTCCACCCCCATGTTCAGCTGTTTGTTTCAGCTGTGCATAAAAAGCAACCCGTCCTCTATAATCTTGGATTTTATTTATTTATTTTTTGCAAAGGAATGAGCTCAGACACTGCAGCGCTCTGAAACCGACAGCATAGCATTTTTCCTCTCGTAACAGGGCGGTCTCTCAGATCCCTTGTCTTTCTGCCAGGCGCAGATCAGTTGTCACGGCAGTTGTGACAGGTTTATTCTCCACGCAGTGTTCTGAAAAGTGTACTTCCAACACGTGTAAACTCCCCTCTCCGTAAAAATGCCCCATGGTGATAAACAAATGGGTGAGGATCGGAGCGGGTCGGCGTTCCCTCTGAAGAGACCGCCGCGTGGAAACGTTGTGTTAACGTCTGCGCCGCGTTATCGTTTCCCATTTATTAGGCGCTTCTGGAAAGTGACACGGAATATAACCCATGAGAGCGCGCTGACATTTTGTCCTCTGGGAAATGTATTGCCTCTGTTCGATAGAGAGAAATAAAGCACACTGCTGTCTAGAAGGAGCAACTCAATTGCTATATTGTTTTTTGGAAGTCAAGAAAAAGAAGACGTTTTAGTTGGGTGTGTCTGTTTGGACGAGTTTAAAAAATTTTTTTTTTAGGAAACCCTTTTACGAATCTTTTAATCAGTTTAAAAATTTTCTTTTACTCATTTGTTATAACTGTGTCGTCAACCTGGGCGGGGAATGTCAGAGGACAGGGACGGGAATCACCAGGGACGTCCCGATACGACATCACGATACCCAGATGCGATTCAATTTGTATTGCGATTTTCTAAATGTCCTGAAACAAATTTAGCGAATAATTCGTTCCTATCTCACAGGATGCTGTACTGTCTGCCAAGGTGTGATTAGTTTGGAGCACGCCACCTGCAGGATTACAGAGGAACAGCAACTGGCTCAGATACAAAGAAATTAATGTGAAATTATTAATTTTTTTTATCGATTTTGGAGTCAGTGTGCTGATACCTGAATTGCAATGTGAAGGAATTGTGATATGCAACTGAATCATTTTCTCTCCCATCTCTTTAATCAGTAGCTATAGGGCAGACTAGTGTTGTGTGATGAAATCGATTAAGTAATTTAATCAATCTTTTAATAGGCTGATTCGATTTATTAAGTAAACAGTTTTTAAATACTTTTTAACAGGGATGCACTGAATGTTCGGCAACCGAAATAAGTAAAAAGGCCGAATAAATTTTGCCGAACAATGTCGTTTCTAATGACGCGATCAAATAGTAACCCGCGCAGAGTGAGAGGTGCGCGCTTTATGCAGCAAACATGTCAGCAGTGTGAGAAAGAGGCAAAAACGGCCGTTTGCAGACACTGTTCTGCTGAATTGTCCAGAGGGGGTGCATCTGCAAAAACGTACAGCACTTCAAGTTTAATTTATCACTTAAAATCAGGACACCCCGAACATCATGCAGAGTACGAGAAAGACACGGCGGCGGCTACGGCAACAGCAGCAGCGAATCCACATTTTTTGCACTATTTAATGCACATTTGTTGTTGTAGACATACAGAGTTACATTCTTTCAGCAGTCAGTTATAGCCCTAACATAGGCTATTCAAGAAGGGGGGCTTCAAAGATGGCCAAAAAAAAAAATCTTTTGACTAATTTATTTATTTTAAGTTATATTGTGCTTTGTTTGTATAATGTCTGCTGGAATGTAAAATGTTCAGTGTTAAATATTTTAAAATTGTATTTTTGTTATTTGATTTATTTTTCTGAAAAGCAACACAAAATAGTAAAAAGCAAATTTTTACTATTTAATAAATAATTAATATAAATTGGCAAAATAAAGGGAAAGAAATGCGAAACACCGCGTTCGGTATTCGGCCTTCAGCCAAGCATTTCATTATTATTCGGCTTTGGCTTCGGCCAAGAAATTTATTTCGGTGCATCCCTACTTTTTAAATCATTTAGGTCAACTTCCAATTATAAAATGACCTAAACTTGGCAATTAACCAAAAATAGGCAACAGATTTTTGCAGAAACCATGATGAAAGATGGCCCGGTGTTATCTCTGCTCTTCAGATCTCTAGCTGTCACTGGGCGGCGTAGACCATCGGCAGGATCTAACAAAAGGACGTTTGAACGAGTCGCTGAATCGCCCTCTTCAACATGGAGGAGAGATCTCGATGCGCTTCGTTACGCCTACTTTAATATCACAGTTTCTTGTGTAGCGGAATAGTGGCTCGACCGTTTTGATAGTTAAAGTGTGCAGCCCTGATTACTTGAGACCTGACTGTAACCTGTCTGGGATTGAAAGGCACGAGCGGTTGGTTCTCTCGACAATGCCAGGAGGAAACACACAGCGGCCTGTTACTCTGCCATTTTCAGCTCTCATTAGAAGAAAGCCTGCATCCTGCTATGAAACCCACAGACTCATGGAGAGAAGATGCACTCAGGGTTGAACTCTGAGACCTTGGAGATCTGAGGTGTATCGTGCTTAATATTCACCGCGCCTCTTTAAATATTGCGTCTTCCGTCATATCGCGCTCTCTTAACGTGTACCTGTGTGACGTGAACAATCATTTCTCCTGAGGGATGTAAGGAAGGCCGTGCTGGGTTTGACCCGCTGGGGAAACGCATTACCCCGGCATTCCTCGAAGGTTCTTTGACCAACACTTGAGACGTCTTCGCTTGGAACTCATGAAAAGAAAAGAGAGAGCCTTTGTCCTAGGAATCCACATGGAACTTTGAAAGGGTTTTCCCATAGGGACTAAGCGCAAAGAACTCTTAAGAGAGATGGACTCTTTAAGTGTCTACTGACATCGAGTGTCTTTACAGAAGCAGGAATAATCGATCATGATATTTGTGCAGATTTTGGAGCGAGACTGGCGGATATGTGCTGCTCAACTTAAATGTTCAACTCTTGTATTTGAAGTTTTGTTTAAATGCTGCGCTTGGTTTTTAAGTTACAAAACTGAAGTATTAAGGAACAGGCTCCATTTAATTAACCATTAAACTTTGTAATGGTTTAAAATTGTATCGCAATTGGGGGGAAATGTAATATTGAATCGACATAGCGATAGTCTGGGTTGGTGACTGGTGATTCACTAATCAGGGTCTTCTGATTTTCTTTATCTCCGCACCACCAAAATCTTTGGCACGATGATAAAAATTGGAAAAAAAAATCAATCTTAAGATTCTAAACAGGTTAAACAGCTTCTGAGCTTCATGAACTCCTCCATGTTCCACTGAGCGATCTTACAGAAAAAAGGTACCAGAGGGGCCGGTGTGTTTATTTGCATGCGTGTCTTGTCTTTCGGAAGGTATAATCATTAGTCTGGCTCATTAACCAGACAGCCAAGGCATTGTTTCTGGTATCTGAACCATGATGAAAGATGGCCCGGTGTTATCTCTGCTCTTCAGATCTCTAGCTGTCACTGGGCGGCGTAGACCATCGGCGGGATCTAACAAAAGGACGTTTGAACGAGACGCTGAATTGCCCTCTTCAACATGCAGGAGAGATCTCGAAGCGCTTCGTTACGCCTACTTTAATATCACAGTTTCTTGTGTAGCGGAGTAGTGGCCCGACCGTTTTGATAGTTAAAGTGTGCGGCCCTGATTACTTGAGACCTGACTGTAACCTGTCTGGGATTGAAAGGCACGAGCGGTTGGTTCTCTCGACAATGCCAGGAGGAAACACACAGCGGCCTGTTACTCTGCCATTTTCAGCTCTTAATAGAACAAAGCCTGCATCCTGCTATAAAATATACAACAGTGCATGTAATATTCATGAAATATGCAGCGGGTAGGGAAGGGTAGGGTAGGCTGCGGTCAGGTCTCGGGCTGACTTTACTATGAACTGCGTCACATTCCGGTCGCCTATCCTTCCCTCTTCCGCATTAATATTAATAAAACAATACGACACGAAGCTTGGAGAGCTCTGTAATTTGGACTGAAGTCATATTAAGATTGCTCGAACCCAGCTCATGAATATTACATGAAGGTAAGCAGGGGGCAACTTAATCTGCTCATTTTACTGAGTCAGAAAGAAAGAAAAGAGGTGGATTTATTTACCCTTGGGAGCTTAGAGGCCCAGTGTTCTGATCTTATGAGTTTGCACTTCCGGAGATGAGACTCGCCATTCCGAGTGATTTTTCACCACGGGCCCGTGACAGAAACAGATTTATCTCCTCATAGTCGGGTTTAACGGCGTCAGTAAATCGGGCTCGGCGGAGTCGGACTTGCGGCGCTCTGGGCCTGAGAAGCCCACCTCGGACTGGAAGGGGATGTTGGGCTGGCCGCCTGTAAATATTTTTGAGCTTTCCTTAATAGCCGTCTGCTTCCTCCAACGACCAGTTAAGAAGTACAGAGCGTCCTGGGAGGGGCTGATCATAGCCGATGGGCTCTGCCTCCACGGGGCATCCGAGACATCCTAATATTCTTCTCTAATGGTACATGTCCTCCTGTGAAGGGTGTTGCTGGATGACATCATCTCTGCTCGTAGCTGCTGGGTTACTAGAGATCGGTTCGGTTATGGATGCCACCTTTTACATGTGTAACAGAGATGACCCGGCCGATCGAGCAATGACCAGAATTTTTCAGGCTGGTTTCCAGTTTGATTGGTCATGACCGGCGTTTTCTTGCTGTCTCGTATTATAAAAATGGTGCTTGTTAAAAGCCTTCGATCTGTTTTTTTTTTTTTTTCTTCTCCATACATGTGAGCGAATTAGTCTTAAACCCGGTCATTACACACGCTTACACCATTCTTAACTCCACAAGTGCTAATAAGTCATTTAAATTGAAAAAATTTATACAGGTGGCGCACTCTGAACTATTTACACATTTCATTCCGTATGGTAGGAGTCAATTTTTTGATAAGTTTTAATTATTATTAGAAATAATTATGGCAGATGTCAGAGATTCGAGCTGCTCAGTAAAAATTTAGCTTTTTGTTCAATTTAGTTTTAGGTTAAATGTTGTATTTGAAGGTAGTTTGTATTTTTTTAAAATGCTGCGCTTAAATGCATTGCCGGGGGAGGAGATTTACTTATGAGGTCACATTAGGGGGGAAAACAAATCTGATTTTTAAATGCATAATGCAGGTAATTTTTAATTTTTTCACGTTTTTTTGTTTATACATGCACACAGGAAATTTTAAATAATAGTTCCCCTTTAACGAGGAATCCTAATAGCCTGCACCTTTTGCACACTGTTAGTCCAAGCGTCTTGGCTGCTCATGGGTTTGGCGGCTGATGCAGATCAGGAAGGATGTGTGCGTTTTTTGTTTACAGCCTCCAGAGTAGCCGGAATGGCCTCTCTAATCCTCCCGAGCTCTTCAGACAACATTCAAGTGGTCATGTAACTTCATTGGATTGTCAATAAAGTACACAACATCTGTTTTTTATGAAACATTCATCTCGGCTCGACTCGGAGCAGCTGCCTATTCTCCTTCCGATCCTGGCTCTGCTTCTGTGCGTGTGGCGTCTATTTCGCCGTGAAGTCTCCTTCAATATCGTGTATCGGACGAGGCAGATTGCCTCTCTCTCTCTCTGCGGAGTCCTGCTGGTAAACAACGATGTGAGCCGCCTCTAATGCAGTCCACTGCACCGAAATCACTCAAGTTCCCGGCCAATAATCGCTGATTGTTTCGTCGATGCGTGCACACACACCAGACCTGGAACACTCCGAGTGAGGAAGTGAGAGGGTACGTGTTCAAATCCTGGTCTGTGTTGGGGGTCAACAGACCGAGCATGATGTCTGCTGCGGTTAGGAGCATTACTATATATGAAGTGCAGTTGACCTTCCCTGATGGACCTGCAGCCTCTCTCTCTCTCTCGGTGTGTGAGGTCTGTCGCTGTCTGTTATAGACTTCGTTCCAACACCGCGTCCAAACCGCTGTTAGGAATCATTGCGTAAATGTTTCTCTTGGATGGTCCGGTAGGAAACATTCGGACAGCGGATGAAAATAACAGCAGGCTCAGTGTCCTAGCGCAGCCAAAACGTCCAGAGTGACGCTCGTGCGCTGTGATGAAGTGCAACAAGCCATGTCTGGAAGTTTGCCTTCTTCCTTCCAACAAAGAAAGTCATCCAGGCGTACATATTAAGAAGCAGAAGTAGTATATAAAGGATGCTCTTTGCATTTTATAGATGAACGGATTAAACCAGCTTGTCTCGGTGCGAGTCCGTGCCAGAGGAGCTGGAGTGGCAATAAAGTCATGAAACGTTCTCTGTTTGTGAAGACAGAAAACCAGGTGATATGATCTCTCTCTTTCTTTTCGTGTCTCCAGACGGCAAACTAGAAAGACATAAAAGTGACAAATCTGCACATATCTGCTCCATCATATGCGTAATACGCAGCGATCTTGTCCACGCATTGCGAACGTTGATTAACTGAAGCCGTTCACCTCAGTCCTGGCACTTGGTTCTCCTCCTGTCGCTACAATAATAGAGAATAATGAAGCTGACTTTCCTGCCCCGTCTTGGTGAAATCCAAGCCAACACTTTTCTTATCCAACTCCGCCGTTGGATGTCTGGGTCTCATTTGCTCAGATTACAAAATGCATTCGCAGCTCGCGACGGTCTCGTCCCTGCACGTCTTAAAGACCCGCTCCTGACTTGCACACCGTTCTGCTTCCCGTGTTCCTCATCACGAGGTCCACTTTCTGTACCCAACCTCGACCTCAGCACTACGGGGACGCTGCACCAAAACTCTGGAACTCGCTTCACCGATACATGCGTTCAATCTAAAGACGCCGTCTCTTTAATCAGGCCGACTCGCTTTGGTTCCACATTTAACCATGTTTTATTGATCTCTTGCTTTTATCTTATGTCATTCTTTTATGAATTGTAAGGTGACATGGGGTCTTAAAAGGCGTCGTCTAATAATATGTATTATGATGACTTATTATTATTATTATTATTCACCAAAACCCAGTACAAAAAAAACCCCATCCTTGTTCTGTGCAAAGCCACTTTTCTTGCATTAAATCTCGCGGCGGACTGCAGACCTGGCTCTGTTCCCAGCCGGACCTAGATCGCCTTTCAGGATTTATTTTAAAGGCTTTCTTTGAAATTCCATAGCAGTGCTCTATTTTAGAGGCCCAGTGTGAGGCGGTTATTGTGCAATTTTATGCATTTCACGACCGCCTTTTTTTGCTCGCATATAAGTCATTTGGCTCCATGGTCACATAAAAAGCCTGCCATAAATCACATGATGATGAGACCCTTTTTACACCATTTTGTGTCATCATCCGCTTGGGGGTGGAACATAAAAAAATCATACAGGTTTTTTTTTTTTTTTTTTTTTTGTTCTTTCTGACTTGTTCCAAGCTGCTTTATGACTTGCAGGTTGTAAAGTATTAAAAACATCTAAAAGTATGTAAGGAATGCCGTGTAACTTGTGGTGTTGTTGGTTTAAATGTCACGTCTCGTACAAAGCCATGTTTTCGTGCCTGCGAGTTATAGCCGAGACATATTTGTGGGATTGCTATCCCTCGCTATTTTAATACTTTTGTTCCATCTTTTGAAACTCCTTCCAAGTCGTTCATGAGGGTTCGAGCAAACCTTCACAGAACCTTTAATAGGAAGTGGACACACGTAGGAACACACTCGTTTCTGTCAATTTGAGAGAATTTATTGTTAAAACATTTAAAAATTATAACTCGATCCTGAATTAAACAGTCAGCCCAACATTTTGGTTAAATTGAATTTTTACTTTACAGAATTGATGAAATCACACAGTTTCAGTTAAAATACACAATAAACAGTGTAAAAACATCCAAAAGCATAAGAATTAAAATGTGATTATATTAAAGTTTTGTGATGCAAAGATATTAAACAAACTTGTTAGAAAATTATATTTTGAAAACTGGGGTTTTTCTGCTTTGGTACACTTATTAATTAATTAATTAATTTTTAATTTGATGAGCTAAAGTAATCAAAAAAGTAAGCTTTGTTCACATCTGGACTCCTGTTCGCCAAACAAACATCTGCCTTTAAAAAAATATATATATATATATACAGTATATATTTTAATTGTGCCAATTATTAAAAAAAAAAAAAATTGTTCAGCAGCAGCTTTTGGAGTCTGAGGGCAATTGAAAATAAATCCTTGTTTCGGCATGAAAATGAATTTCTATTGATTTTGAATGTTCTTATGTCATTGTCATTAGAATAACTCTGACTGTTTAAGGTTCTCACTGTATGTAACCGTTTATATACTTTATGTAATAATGGAATTGACTACACACACACACACACGTCTTTGTTCACTGTCTGTTTTAGTGACGTGTGTAGAATACTGTATTAATGCATTGTATAATCCATTGCAGTAACCTGTGCTCTAACATCTCTAAGTGAAAGTAGTGTTTTTGGCCCTGCGGATGTAATCGGTTATCGGTTCTATTAATTATGATGTGGTTTTGGTCTTTTTTTTTAATTTTTTTTTTTTTTTTTTAATTTTAGCAGTGATTGATTTCTCAATAATCTGAATAAGTGCACTGTGTTCTCTGTGTAGGTATGCTGCGTTTCTCCGGGCAGCCGGAGGCGGCGTCTGTGCGCCTCGGGGAGAGCCACATGTTCAGCTGTGAGGTCAACGCGGACTTGGTGAGCTTTATTCGCTGGGAGCGCGACAAGGAGCCGGTGCCGTTGGACCGCAGAGTGTACACGTTACCCAGCGGTGCGCTCGTCATCAGCAACGCTACGGAGGTGGACGCGGGTCTGTATCGGTGTGTGCTGGAAAATTCAGGATCTACAAAGAGCAGCGATGAGGCGGAGCTCCGGGTTGTGCCTGGTAAGGATTGCTTTTTGATTGAGTGCTGTCAGTCAATTAAAACTCTTCATCTCAACCATTCAACTGGTTCGAGGAAAGAGATTTTGGAGTTTTATAATTTCTCAAACATTAACATTTAACGCTCAGCGTGCAGAGGCTGGGTTGTCGGATCCGAAAAATCAGTATCTTAGAACCTGAGCCGCCTGAGCCACCACTCCCACATCTTCCACTTAATGTACTCTCATAAAAATAATTCCCTTTGAAGGTAGCTTGAGCGAACAACGTAAGTTTAATCCAATGGAACTTGCCGTTCAGTGATCCTCAGTTTCCTCAGTCATCTCATTATCCACGTTAAACGTGCCGCTATCGCACGCAGCCGGGTTACTGCGCTCCATTTATGGGACACCATTAGGGTCAATGATTAATATTTGTTTAAAAAAAAATAGTAATGCGTTAAAATCTCTAGATTAATCACATGCATTAACGCATTCATGTTGACAGCCCGAATGATTATTATATTAGACAGTGTACGACGCGCCTCTAGTGAAACAGAGCAGGAACTTTAGTTAGTTCTAACTTTAAATATGTGAATTGTAAAATTATTAATTGTCTATGATTTTGTTCTAGGATCTTATAAAATGTTGCACAAACTTTGGATTTGTCACTCTTATCACATTCTTAGCATACTTAGCATACATCCCCCCCCTTCCCCCCCCCTCCCCAAAACAGCTCCAGGGTGTAATCCGGACCCCGGTATCCTGTCTTTGTGGAATTTAACACACTTTTCTCACGTGACGTTTCAGTTTCCTCAGTAATTTCCAGCCAGTAATTGGGTTAATATACCAAATTTGTTCCCAGGTGTGTGTTTGGTGTCTTGTGATAGCCTGGCATTCCCTCCAGTGCGTATTCCCGCTGCATGGTTCCCGGGATAGGCTTCAGTGCCACCGCAACCCTGACCAGGATGACGCAAAAGAATTAATTTTAAGCGTATAAAGAATGCCTCTTCCTTTGTAGCAAAGTACAAAACAAACCATGCGTCTGCCTCGATTGCGTTTTCCGGAGCTCAGAAACGAGCTTCTGATTAAAAAAAAAAAGGAGGGACAGAGAGAGAAGGAGATTAGGGTTTAGCTTCCTGCTGGGAGTGAGCCCTCTCCGGGGTTATCAAAGAGAGCAGCGTAATTCATCCTAAACCAAAAGAAGGCTCGAATTCCTTCGTGGCAGATCTTCAGCATGCAGCGTTATTTACTGAGGAGTTTCAGCACTGAGAGCTGAGTAAGATATTAGAGGACATAAATCAGACCTTAAAAAAACAACAAAACAGTCACCCGGAGCCGTTATCTCAGATGATATGTAGCAAGAGCTTGAACAGCGTGACGCAGCCGCGGAAACTACGATAACGGAATGCTTTCCTTTTCCACCGAGTTAAACACGCTGGTGGCAAACAAAGATTAACGCGCACTTTAAAACCTCAAACAGGAAGGTTTCTGAAGGTCAGGAGGTCAAGCAGGGCCTTTTCTTTTAGGGGTCGAGAGCATTCGGTCACTCGAGACGCCACTTCATCCGTCAAGACCGGAGCGTTTGAAGTCCGAGGACGATGAAGTCTTAGTCTTTGGAGTTGAAATCCCTGTACACTTAAGGTCACAACCTTTTTTTTTTGGTTTTGTTACTTTAACACACTGGTTTCGAGACGAGACTTTAAGTTATTCCAGAGTTTGTTATTTATTTGTTTATTGGTGCTATGAGAGAGATCTCATTCCTTATACGTTCGACCCAGAAGAACCGAACTAGTTATACGTACAGTGTCGTAAAAAAGTGCTTGCCCTTTTTCTAAATTTCTACTTTTTGTTTCGCAAATTTGTTACAGTTAAATGGCTGATCATCAAACAACTTTTACACAAAATGCAGTTTTTAAAATGATTTCATTTAATAAGGCATATATATTTAGCAAGGCATATTGAGCCCCATGTGGACAAGTACATTTCACTTGCCACACCCAGGCCTAATTACTGTCAGTGCTTTTGAATCAAGAAATCACTTAAATCGAACATGTCTGACAAAGTAAATAAAATGATAAAATATCTCAAAAAGCAACACGAGAGAAATTCTAGAAAATTGGAAAGAAAATTGCAGTTGTTGCAACGCAACCAGTTATTAGGTCTAGGGGGCAATTACTTTTTAACATGGGGCCATTCAGGTTTTGGCAGGTTTTTTTTATCCCTTAGTTAAAGAAATCAACATTTAAAAACAGTATTTTGCGTTTGCTCTGGTTATCTTTGTGCAATATTAAAATGAGTTTGATCTCAATCATTTAAATGTAACATAAAAAATACGCGGAATTTTTTTTTTTTTTTTCGCAAATTAACATGCATTCAGAACATCCATAGCCGTCTTTAGGAGGTGTCTGTGGGACTATCCACAGTTAATCCTGTCCTGATCTGAAGGCTCAAGAGTATAAAAAGTATATACAAGGTGTTCAAGTCAAACCGGGACTTTTGATAGTGCAGAAGAACGGTTATGAGAATAATAATATATAATATATAATCCGCTGCTACACTAATGCACTTATCCTAGTGTTTCACTAGTGCTTGGATACCATCAAGGTAGAAAGTATTCTTAGTACCCTGGAGCCGTGATTAGACTGCCGACTTCACGTCTGATACGCTGGCCTCCCAGGAACTCCTTTAATTCCAAACAGCCTGATTTGATCAAGTCATTTAGTTTTGGCGGGACATCATCTGCACATCACACCACGGTTCTTGCTTTGCACATTCCGGTCAGAGTTATTTCCACACCTGTCACGTACTGTCTTGACCTCATGCCAAGTGATTTCCACATGTTTGGGCCATTATAGGAGTTCCTGGGAGGCCAGCGTATCAAACAATGAAACAGGCAGTTCAATCATGGCTCAGATTTAAACATTACCAGTTACTGTTTCATAATAATCATCCTTCACGTGACCTTTTCATAATTTGTGATCTTTTTGGATACACTGTTATAGTAAAAAATAATCCTCAAAGTGGACCACAAACTCTTATTCTTTGCCCAAATCTCCAATTTCATTCAATTTAAAACTGGGACCGTTGGTAGAGTTGAACTCCTCATGCTCTGATTTTCCTCTGTCCCTCTCAGAAACATTGGAGATGCGCAGGCTGGAGTTCCTCAGGCAGCCAGACCCTGTGTCCAGGGTGGTGGGTGAGAGCGTGCTGCTCCCCTGCGTGGTGAGCGGATTCCCTGCAGCTTACGTTCGCTGGATGCGAGACGACCGAGTCCTGGATGACAGGTAGGCACAAGAACATCATCACTCGTGTCCAAAGCGGTGCAGAAAACATGCGGTGTCGAGTATCTTTTATCTCATCTACTGAAGTGCCAACTGGTGGTAGCGAGAAAGCTTGGGTATCTCAGCGTCTGACATTCTGATGTTCTACACGAGCAGTAAGCTCATCGCTCAGTAGCACATGTTTGAGGATTTTGTGTGTGTGTGTGTGTGTGTGTGTGTGTGTGTGTGTGTGTGTGTGTGTGTGTGTGTGTCTGGCTGGCTGCTGTTGACTTGGCACCTCGTAGCAGCCTGTCCCAGCTGCTAGAGTAAATAATTAGAGGGATGGCGCCTGCTCTGAGAAGTGTTAGTGCCATTCAGAATGTGTGTGTCTCTCACCCACACACACACACACGCGCACACACAGCCACACACACACAAATACACAAATATAAAAGACCGTCACAGGTCTTTAAGACAAATGAAAAAATTAATAAATCAAAAAATAAAACCTTGCATTAAGAAGTTTTTGGGTTTAGATAAGTCCTAAATATCTTCACCGTCTGGTTCATATTCTCACGTTCGAAAGTGATGTATTTGCATAATAACAGTGTGTTTTATGGAAGCGTATAATTCTCAGCCACTGACTCTGACAGCGACTAAACAAACTGCTTGATTTAAGTGGTATCACACACACACACACACACACACACACACACACACACACACACACACGAGGGGTTTTGTTATATTGGATATGATGACAGTTTTGATTATCATAGGTGACAAAAAAATTAGTACCGTTATGATTCCAGGAGCTATAAGACGACTCACAAGCGATATTGTTGGCTTGTTAATGTTGTATAGCAAATGATTTTGCACAAATTGGATTTTTTTTTATCAAAACAACTTGATTTTTTTTTTCCTGTATCTTAAGGTAAATATTGTGAATATTGGGATTATTAGTACAAGAGGATTTTGTCAAATTTGTGATCATTATGTAAAACAAAAAAAGCATCGTAACTGCATGAATATAGACACAATCGCCATGACTGTACTTTATATTTATATATATATGTAACACACCAACTAATCAGGTCCATATGCAAACTTGTACAATTTTATGTTTCCAGTTTGCCAAAGAATAATTTAAACACAAACTTAATATATACTCAACCAGTTAAACGTAACTACCTGATAATGTTTTGCATCGTATTTCTCCGTCGCTACCTCTGTTAAGCTGTTAACTTTTACACCACCAGAGGGAGCACTTTCAGTTCAGGCAGCATGTAATATTGCGTTCTCGTTTTTTTTTTTTATTTTTTTTTAACAAAGACAGACAGAAGCATTCTTTTCTCCTGCCTTACTGTTATTTGGTCTATTTGGCTTTACTTAATTTCTCTCACCTAATGAATTTAAATGGGGTTGTGCCAATGGAATCGTTTACATGAACCTTCAACTTAAAAAAAAAATAAATAAAATTGTGCACATTATTAATTATCAATTAATTGATGATTGATTTATGTGTTCACCTGTTCAACTGCTCGTTCAAAAAGTAGTAAAAAATGTATACTTGAAACATAAACCCGTGTGACTGTTTAAGGGGTTAAACTGCCAATTTATACAAAAATCGAAAAATGCGCACCACTAAGGCTAGAGTCACCCCCGGCAGGAAAATCATTGGGCAGCTAAATGCCAGTGAAGATCAGTCAGATAGAGCTGAAATAAATCTATACGAAGAGGAGCCAAGTATCGATGGTGACTACGATCACTTTCTCAGCCAGAGCCTGAGAAGTTAACATCCTCGTCCTGAAGAATTCATGACCGTGCTTCACGAGCATGCTGGCAAGTTGTCGTCTGTTCTTCTTTAATCTCTTCTGTTTTTTTTGTAATTGACTTGCATGCTTGTCGGATGCACAACAAAGTACGTTGACTGTGGACGGAGCACACGCGAGTTTGACAGTTGAACGTTCTCATGGACTGTCGGTCGCATTAGTGAGCGTTTCAGTCGCCATCTGGCGCTCTGCATCATGTGTTTCATGCATCTTTTTAAACTGCTGTTCACGCAATGTCATAAGGCATTCGGAGGAAAGCGCCAGAGAGGTTCAGAGACGTCCATGATTAGCCAATGTGGCTATGTTAGATGCAATAGTGCACGTATTTCTTAGCATAATAATCATGCTAATACTAAATCTAGCGTTTTATTATTTGGTAGCTTGAGTTCAGCCACACCCTGGTGCTCAACCTAAGGCTCAAATTGGCATTAACATGCATCAGTGTGGCATTAAAAAGCATAAATATTGTTTCCAGATTTAACATGGATAGTTTTAGTGTTGAATCTCTATGGCTAAACAAGTCTCAATATTTATTGGTTAACGAAGCACGTAATAAAAACATCTCAGATGCACCTGTGACCGAAGGTTTGCGTGCAGCACCATCTCAGTTTCCGAGTATCGACTGACAGGTTAATGGATAAATAATAACCCTGCTGTTAATATGATGTAACACGCTGTATAATTGCAGTATTCGTTCCCGTGATCATCAGTACCCTCATGGTATTCGTTCATTAATTGCTTGTAGATCAGGAGACACTGGAGGTAATTTCACCAGCAGCCATGCCCGTGACTTCATGAAGTTGATTAGAGAGAGGACAAAAAAGAAACCAAGTAGATTTTCTTGTCCATGTGTGGTGATTACAGGACAGTGGGGGTAATTGGCAGGGTGTAGAGAGACTCTGACCGAATGGACTAATCAGTTATCTTTGTGATTGTCACTGTATTAAATTTATGTTTTATATATTTTACTATTGGTTACAGTGTGACTGTATATATTTATAGCACATTTATTAAAAAAGCTGGACCAACATTCTTGGCTACCATGTTTTTTTATCCTGACAAAGGGAACACTTCTCAGTGGGACACATACTTGCCTTTAAATTTGTCCACGTTAATGAGCCTTAAAAAAAAAAAAAGCCATCATTATAGTGTTGAACAAATAGGACACTTAGACTTGAAGGGAGAATTGGTACGTAAAAAATGCTGCTTTTTGTCAAGAACATTTAGGATCCTGGATTCAGCATTGTGAAGAGATCTTGGGGCGTTTTCACATTACGGTCCATCGATCGTTTCTGAAAACACTTGACCCCAAAGTCTGGTTCAGTTTGATCAGTGAGAACACAATCGTTGCATGCTTAGGAATCGTGCTCGAGTGGCTTCAGGAGTACGGCGAACTCGGGCATGGATCAAGTCAGGTATGGAAGCCAATCGTACCTGAACATGGAAGTAGATTGCTGTTTAGAATGTGGACTCATTTGTGCTGTGGGTTTCCGAAATATCTGTGCCTGGAGCACACGCCAGTCTCATATATATATATAACTCCATTAATACATTACCAGTTTAACTGTGTAAACTGGAAATTGTCATCTAGACATCATACTCCCATAACGTCATAAACATCATAACGTTATCTTTAACTAATCTGCTCCATAAACAAAACTTTAAAATTAAGCTATACTTAAACTGATAAAACTTTACTAACCAATAATGTTTTGCATCATACTTCTCCGTTGCTCACTTTGGTAATGTTACTTTTACACCACTAGAGGGAGCACTTGCAGTTCAGGCAGAATGCGATATTGCAGACTCGAGACAGACGTGACATCCCTTGACCTACACAACTATAGCTGATAAATTAGGAAGGCATGCGAGAGCAACACTCGTGACATTTTTTTCCCTGAAATATTAATATTATTAGAAATAGAGCAAAGGTTAACTTTTTCATTCTTTTCTTCTCAGGTTTTTAATTCAACATTTTTTTTCCCTCTTTGATCTTGTTACAACTCAGTTTTGTTACAATTCTAAGCTTCTTAAATAATTTGCTTCTACCACACACACAGGATGCTATTTGAATATTTTGCTTGTAGGATTATTAAGAACTGCAACATTTTACCACCTTAAATGCATTTATAAAAACAAAAAACAAATATAAAAAAAAGATTTTTTTGAAGTTTGTGCGGTTGTGCATTAATGCTTGTCGATTGACTGCGGGAGGAGGAAACCTGATTACCCAGAAGAAACGTACTTAGAGAAAAGGGTGGGAGAAAAAGCTAAATCCACCTACACAGACCAGAGACGAGATTCGAACCCGCAACCCTGGAGAGAATCCTCATGCCTTAACCAAAGAAATTAGTTACATTTGCACAAACTGACATTACTAGTTTCTTCACCCCACAAGATCTGTGGAGTGATCTGTTACTTTCTAGTAAGAATGCAAATGGGATTCCTCTCGACCCACTCACCGAGATGAAAGGGCATTTTGCCATTCTCCAATAAACAACCTACTGGTCCTGAAAATATTTGTTGACATTCTGTTTCTGCTCCACACTGACGATGACGGCGAGTGATTGTTGTAGCTCGCGCTGATGTCTGCCTCTGCGTCGCTGGAGACGGAAGTGTGATTGAACTTGTTACGGGGATTAGAGGTGCTAAACGGGAGAGACGAATTCACAGAGGCAGAGGAGACGGATGAAAGTATAGGGGCGAGAGATGAAAGCGTACGCCTCCACGTTGGCTGCAGGTGAGCGAGCGGATCTGAAAATTGCCTTTTGTTTAAAGCGTGACTCCACCACTTCAGACAGACTTGGCGGATCAGGAGGATGTCATCAGGCGCTTATCCTTTGTTCTGAAAAAAGATGGAAGGTATATTTGATATTTAGGTTTTAAGTAGTAAAGAGAACACTGATTAATCTGCCAGCATTTGTGCATTAATGGCTTAAGGAGATGTTCATAGTGCGAGCACAAGCTCACTGAGAGAGACAGAGCTAGACGGTAATACAGTCATGAAGAGGTCACACTAAGGCATGAAGCAGCCAGACACTCTACTCAACGAACCTGACGGAACCTCAAGCAACAACCAAACCGAACTCTCGATGATTGTAGAAAAGTATTAATTTGTGTTAATACATCATACTTTTCAAAGATACCAACTCGATTTAGCTCAGTGAGGCTACAAAAGCTTCATACGAGACTTAGCTGATCTTTGGAATATATTTTTACATGGAACGAAGGTTGTGAATTTTGGCCCCAGTTACATTACATTCCAGGTGACCAACTTCACGTTCAATGTGCAGAGCAGAAAATTTTATAACGGACAAGACCTACTGTAAAGTACTTGTATGCACCTCAATTTTGATTAAAAAAACTATCCTTTTAAGATTGTCTCCAAGTTCTTAACACTATTTACCAAAATAACATAAAATAAAAGGGAAATCCTGTCTGAGGTGACGAAAATCTAAGGAACCACCTTCTAGATTTAATAACCCCTGATGGTGACGGGTAAATAGAGGAACATTGTCAACATAAAGCATGGTCTATACTGTGTATCTTGCTGTTGTTTCGAATGTCAGCGCGGTCTCCGTTCACGTTTACTTTAAGCTCTCGGAAAGAATGGAAAGAGATTTGCTTATGAAGTATTGCGTTTCACAGACAATGTCTGGGTCACCGATTCAGCCACGAGGTAGAAAAGCTTTTCACTCTGGCTGAATAGAATCATCTGGATCCAATAAAGCGGATGAATAATGCATGGGCAACAGGGCTGACGCTGCATGTAAATCATCCCTCATGCCTGGGATCGTCTTCCTTCTTTCCCATCCAGAGTCCCACCTTTAAATGTCACGATGTTTATTGTGTTGACACTGCTCGGCGAGGACGGTCAGACGCAGGGCAGTGTTTGCGCAGTTGATGTAGCATAGCTGTGCCACTTTAGCAGCAAGATCTAAAAGACTGTGTGAAGGTTTCTTTTTTTTTTTTGAGTTGCAGCACAGACATGGTGATGCTTTAAATCTATTGTGCACGACATCAGAATACAGATGACTGTCTTTCACTCCCTCAGACTGCCACTCTTCTCCGCTCGTTCTCTGGAACACCATTTAAAATCCAATTTGGGGTCAATCACCGTACACTCGCCGCTGTCCTACACGGAGGAGGGGCTGGAAGACCGCGAGAGTGGCATTGGGAAAACCGCTTATCAATGTTAATGGGCTGTAATTTTTGCTGCTTTTCCGTGCAGTGTCAGTATTATTACAAGATTAACAGCGAGCGTCTGCTCTTCCCGGTTCATTCATCCTGCATGGGTAATTTATGTCCTCGGTATTGGAGCAGGGCCCTGAAAGTCCAGCCAGGATGCCCTGGTCTTTTTTAGTGTATGCTGGGAAAATTTTTGCTTTCTAGGCCAAGCATATTTTTTTATTAACTCTGGAATGGCACCAAATGTCCGGACTCCTTCGCCATCAGCCAAGCTAAAATGAGGTCCAGGGTGACTCACTGGCTGACGCACCACGGAAGATAATGGTAGGCTTGGAATAAATATAGACTGGGATAACTTGTTGAGGGATAAACAGCGAGGGTTGGCATAGAACACTGGACAATTCCAGCTGCTTTCTGTTAATGCATAATTCCGTAAATGCCAGTGTGTCTGTGTAAAGTTTGACAAAACATTGTTTATGAATAGATGGGGGAATTCGGGTCATAAGAAAGCAAGTAAGCAAGATGGCGTAAGGATAACACGGAGGCCTCGCACCTCCAGGGTCGGGGGTTTAATTTCTGTCTCTGGTCTGTTTGCAAGGTGTTTTTGTGTTCTCCCCGTGCTTGGTGGGTTTCCTCCAGGTACTCTGGTTTACTGCCACAGTCTAAAGACATCCAGATTAGGCTAATTAGTGTGTGCGCTTTGTGACCTGTAACTCAGTCCAGGGCGTACCCTGCCTTGTGCCCCGGGTCTCCGGCATTGACTCCGGGCCTCCTGCGATCTTGTACAGGATAAGCAGTATGGAGAACCGTGAGAAAAAGCAAAAATGGTGGTACCTCAGTATATAAATTAGGAATTTCCACCTTAAGAACTTAAACTTTGCAAGAAATTAGCTTTGTCATATGAAGCATTTTCGGCATATGAGCGAACGAACGAACCGGACTCTGGCTAAGATGCTTGACGTCCGGGACCCACTCAAAACTTTTTTGCGTCAATAGAAAGCCAAGCGCTCAGAGTTTTAAATTTATTTATTTTTATTAGTGAAGACATAACACATGGGTTCCAAGAATGTTAGCAAGGACGGTAACACAAAAAGGGAGCACCTTTCAGTTTCGTTTTTTTAAAGCAGTCGAGGCAATATATGAACATGAATCATATATTATTTTATATTTTACTTCTTTTTTTATGTCTTTTCTAAATATTTGGATTTTTTTATATGCAAAAATATGTTTGTTGTGTTGACAATTGGTAATATTGCTAATATTTTTGGTTAGTTGGATCGGATTATCGGCATTTACAATATTTCCTATGGGGAAAATGCGTTTAAGAGCCTTATTAAATTCGTATGCTGAGGTACCACTGTAGAGGTTTTGAACTGTGTGTGGATGTTATTCCCCCCCCCCCCCCCCGTTCTCACCCTTCCTATTTTCCAGATGCATATTGGCCCCACCATGCACTGAGCAGCTGGCTGGTCTACCTCCAGCACCGACTGCATCTTTGTCTTAGATCTCTAACGTCTGCATATTACACAGGTCGAGGCTTTGGGCTGAATCGTTACGATCTAATCAAAATATCGGTGTGCCAGCAGAATTCCTGGCAAAACAAATAGACCGTGGTACACAATGCCTTTCAGTGGTCTAGGAGCCAAGTAAAGCAAAAACAAATCTTCTCATTCTTTACATTGGACGTGCCATATTGATTTTTTTATTTTTTTATTTTTATTTTTTTACAACTTTCCAATTTCGAGAAGGTATATCATCAAAGGTGTTGTCTTGTGGGAGCATGCATTAAACTGGACACCCAGACATAGTAGTTTATAGCCAACTAACTAAAAAATAACCAATCGTTAGTTTATGAGAGTCGCACTTCTTCAGTCCTTCGAGCTCGAGTTTGATGACTGCAGTGACGGCTTGTCTCCACCAGGGGCAGTTGGTGGGATCAGTCCTAGTGGATGTACCTCATGAGCAAAGTAGTCCAGTTTTCAATTGTTCTCAGCAGCTCAATCATATTTGTTCTGGATTCTTTAAGGCTTCGTGATGGTATAGATGTTTGGACGTTGTTTAGGAACAAAAACCAGGATTTTAACAGAAGAGTAGGAGCTTCAATAATCCTCGTTGTCTACAATCTTAATTGTCATCAGTGATCACCAGAGCTCCCCAGTCACCAGCTTAGTCTCGAGCCTGTTACTGTGGACGAGTGGGAGAAGTGACTGTGAAAATTGGTGACTAATTAAAAGGTCTTTGTCATGGGGCAAGCTTTTGCGTAATGCATTTTTAATCGATTTGTGTTCTCCTGCTTCAAACGCTACAAAAGACCAAATCTGGTGAACGTGCTTTTTAAATTACGATACCATTTCTGTTGATTTTTATTTCCGTTAACCAGACGGAACACATTTTAAGCATAGTGCTAGATCTCACGAATTCAGACCACAACAAACCTCATGCAACTGATGCTCTGCAGTTCTTGCCTTTATTTTATTCCGTAAAGAATTACATCATCGTCTTTAAAACAAAACAAAAAGGACACAAAGGAATGTTCTGTGGTCTTGTGCTTGGCAGTATGGCGTATGTGTTTGGTTTGGCCCGGACCAGAATGACAAAGGACCCCTTTATGAGAAGCACTAAGAGAGCGTTCTCCTGTGGGTTTGTGTGTGTGCGAGTGCCAGAGCTGTCCAATGGCTCTCTTGGGGGGGTCGTATTTGAGCGGCTCACTTCCTAAAGAACATTTAGTGCTTTATCAGAGCCAAGGTGCCAAACTTTCGAGTACGTTCTTAGCATTCACTTCACATAGTATGTCATTTTGTTTTGTGAAGGAGGTGTGAGGTTTTACCTAAAAGCATGTTGAAATTCTTTCGCGACAGTCGATCACACCTGGCTGTGCACCGGAGTGTGTTCCTGTCTGTGTAATCAGAACCCCAATGCGAGCTTATGATCCATATACCCTGCACACAGCAGATGGTCCAGGTCAGAGAGAGATGTATGGATGGTGTACAGAGAGAGAAGTGCTCTGTGCATAAAACCGTAGTGTTAGTGGCCCTGGGATTTGAGTCGATCGATAGCTGGTGGATCAGGTTAAGCAAAGGAACTGCTGTCGCTGCATCTCTGTGTTAACACTACAAGAGGCCAGAATACGTTTTCTCTATTTCTCTGTCTCTTTTTCTATTTATGTCTCTCTCTCTCTCTCTCTCTCTCTCTCTCTCTGTTTATTTCTGTCTGTCTTTTCTGTCTTTCAACTCTGCACTACCTCCTCTGGCAGTCGATCTTCCTTTCTTATCCTGTCGCTCATTCTAGCTGTCTCATCAGCTGTTCTCCTTCAGCCTATTGATTTCTTCTCCGTCCCAGTCTCCCGTTCGGTCACTGCAGTCAAACCCCACCCCCCTTCACCACATGTGATCAGGAGGTTAAAAGACAAAGCAGCGTAATGTTAATGTAAATAACTCGACACAGGCTTTACCTCCTTTCCCAGGGCGTAAATGTTATTGTTGGGGACAATTTGATCAAGCTTTTCTTGTGTAACAGATCTCGTTGTATGCTTTGTGCAATTTTACGCCATCTTCAGAGTGAACAGTTCCATGATGGAACTGTTTGTTTATGCTTGCACATACACATTTGACCACACCTCCCCACTGCCGCAGGTTCCTAGATTCGTCTAGACACTTTTTTCACTACTGTAGGTGTTCTGGTTAACCCTGGATGTTTATGTTCCGACCCACCTTAACGCCAGCACGTCCCCTGACTCCGCCCACCTGCACACACCTACAGATACATGAACCATGACTGTCCACTTGAGCACTTCTTTCTATTTTTACGAACGTTTGCTTTTCAACAAATGCAAGACATCTCTATCACATGAATTTGTTTCTTACCCTGATTGGTTGATTAAGGGAGGTCGGAATGCAAAAAAAAATTATTAGTTTCTTCTAGCATTCCCTTCAGCATCATGTATTCATTCAGATGCACACATCGGTGACTGTATTTAATAGCATTAAACTAAGTGAAAGTGGACACAAAGCATCCTGCTGCTTCTGTTTGTTATATTTCGACCCTTCAGCAGGAAGTGCACTTCGGTATTGACCAGGTTCTTTCTTCTCTCCTTTCCTCTCTGCAGCAACAGCCGCTTTGAGCTCCTCGGCGGAGGCAGTCTACAGATCTTTAACTTGACCGAAGAGGACGGAGGGATATACAGCTGCCTGGCAGATAACGCGAACGACTCCATCGAGGCCCGGGCCGAGCTCACGATCCAAGGTAACTCCAAAGCAGCATGCAGCGTAACCTTTATGCGGTGTAATGTGCAGCAGGTGGCTGTTAAAGCGTTAATCTGTTGGTTGGGCGTTCAGTAGCGTCATCACATGGTTTGAGGTGGTGACTCGAATGGATTGAGATGAATTAGTTGCCCAGCTGCTACATCTTCTTGTACGATCCACATTGTGCTTGCAAATGTCTCATTGGATTCACAAAAGCTACCTCTAAATGAGTATTGATGGTTTTTCACTGTGTCCAGATGTTTCTGATGTTTCCTCTAAATCTGTTGATCATTTGACTGTAAATACGCTGCATTCTGTGGATACTGATATGCAATAATAAATGTTAGCTCAAATCATTACAATTAATTTCTAGATGTTTTTTTCATCGCAAGCGTACTTTTCATCTCAATAGAAGTTTTTATGGAAGTGTAAAGGTAATTTTATATTGTTTTATTGAATCAGTTCTTACCTTTGGCACACGTTACTTTTTGTTAAGTATAGAAAGATTGCTAGACAGATTGGATAGATAGATATAGTACTTTATTCATCTCATTTGCAGAATATTGGGAATGAGTGCGCCAAAGTTGCTGCTACATCTTTGAATGACCTTCATGATTTATATAAAGTCAGGTCGTTAAAGAAACCTCAATCAAATTTGGCTGATCCGAGTCGTCCCTTGTGCTGTGAATTCAGGTTCCTACCGTATTCTGCCACAATGCGCAACAAAGCGTTTAAAAGGTTATTTATTCCTATCGCTGACCCCAAGATTCGGTTAATTCCACGGTGAGGAACCGTTCCCGAGTGGTATTTAAACATTCACCTGGGTCTCTTGTGTGTGTGCAAACAAACACTGTGTGATTAAAATCAACCAATTAGTTTTTCCCCCTATTATGACCTCGTATAAGCAGCAGTTGCTCAGCTCCACTGGTGGGGGCGTGACTTAGCAGTAGCTGATTTACACAGACACTGAAACGGCGTGTTAGGAAAAGGAGTAAAAGATGGAGTTCAACATGTGAAAGGGTGGTTATCTGAAGGTTATCCGAGCTGGAACGATAGCAAATACTTAATTACTTACTTACTTTGTACGTTAAACAAATAGTAACATATGGGACCTTTAATATAGCCTTGATAGTGTAATGTATTGCAACACTGAAACATTACAAACTGTAAGAATGAAAACTGAATTATGGTTTTAAAATTACATAAATACAGATATTTCTTTATGTAAAAGATAAGAGCGTAAAAAAAATATGTCATGCCAAAACCGACCCTAAGCTTTAAGGCTAATATTTTGTCCCCATTTCTAAAGTGACGACCAGCAATCTGAGATCGGCTCTCTCATACGCATAACTTTACAAAGGATCAATACTTCAACAATCATGTTGAGTGTATGGTTTTCTACAGCACTTTCCTAAGTCGTGTGTGCTTTCTAAATGCCATTGTCCTGTAATTGGATTGTCTGCTTTCAGCACGCTTTGGCCATGTTTACACAAACAGGTAAAGAACTGAGACTAATGGCTGGAATTGCCGTGACACTAGAGGGACTGCGACACAAAGGAAGCCGTCTGTAATGCGCACGTACGTGTCGTGTCGGAGATGAAGGGTGCACAAGGAAGCACAAAGTGGGTGTGAAATCAGGGAAATGGCGCAGGACCCAGATCTCCTTCCCGCTCTTCACACTTGATGAGAATACACAGTGCGATCCTGGGTGTGTGACGAGCGGATGAGAGCGACCGAGAGCCTTGGCGGCTGCGTGGGTGGGAGAGTTATTGTGTGGATGTACCAGTGCAGGGGCCCAGCTCACAATTCACAACATGGCAGAGCGCTGCCGCGCCAAGGCTTCAGCTTTCCAGTTCTCTTTTACCTCGTAATTTTCCTTGGCGTTCCGCAGAACCCCAGAGATGAGCTTCTCTCATGGGCTTCCTTTCAAAAGCGTTGGAACCGATGCAAGGGGCTGTCACCGGACCGAACGATCCAGAAAAAGAAAGAAAGAAAAAAAAACCAAACGCCTTTGTGGTAATGAAGTCCACTCTAGCCAGCTGCATGGCGGGATTGACGGCTCTCTCTGTTTCTGCACAGACGGGACAGAAAGGCGCTTTCAAAACAGCTTTTTCCCACATCGTGTCCAGCTGATTTTCTTTCAGCGCTCTTTAGTATGCACCATGTGGCTTGTTTCTTTTGGATATGTTTGCGCCGTGGCGAGAAATTTCTTTTTTTTTTTTATCATTTAATTTACATTACATGAATTGAAACCTGACCCTTTTGGGGAGTTTGTCATGTTGCCGAGTATGAAAAAAAAATTTGTTGATTGAAACAAAGCGAAATTCTTGATCATTTGTTTTGGATTTTTTTTAAACACATAATGGCATGTTGGTTAGTCGCGGCTGATGGATGCTTTGCCCGTGTAAGTTTGGTCTCGCCAGCTCCTCTGAAGCCGAGGTTAAAGACGAGAGCGACATATTAAGGGCTCGGAGAAAGGCGAGCTGCAGGGAGGTGCAGGGTAACTGCGCTGCCTTTCGCTTTATTGGAGCTGGCAATACCGTAAATTGGGCCAGAGCGCACAGTAGGTTTTAATTACGGATTGGTGCTTTCTTTCTAGTCAGGCCCCCCAGTCGCACTATTGGGACTGTGTGTGTGACATGTTTGCTGTAATAAGCCCATACATCTATATGTTACCCACATTATGTGTTAATGTATTCTAGCGTGCATGGGAAAGCATGTAGGTGTCCGCATGCTATGTGATATATATATATGTATATACTGTATGTGTGTGTGTAGGTGTGTGTATTTCCAAGCCTTATAGGAGTTCATGATTTACAAGTTTGCTCTCTTATTAAACTTTCATCACCTGCGTCTGAGTTAACATGCTGCACATGATCGGCTCTACCTCCAGGCCACTGTTTGATGTCGACAGAGTTGATGTCAGGAGCTGGGGTTTCTCTCTCTCTCTCACACACACACACACACACACACACATCGAGGGTACAAGAGTTTCAAAAATGAGGAGAGCTTCTGTTGAGTTCCGTGTGCTTTTGTTAAAGCTACTATACACAGAAAACTAGGTACAGAGTGAAGTTAATAGAGCCAGTTTTAATTGAGTATGCAGTCTTTTTTTGCTCGATTCACTTAATACAATTGAGAATCGATTCACACTTCTTCAATTATTTAGCTCAAGTTACAGATGCCCTAAAATGGACGTGTTCATTAAAATATATACCACAGCTTCAGCAAAAAATTTGAACCACTTGCATCTTTCACAAACACTCGTATTTTACAAGAGTATCGCTTCTTCTTCTTTTGAGATGGTGAGCGATTAGTGCAACACTGCCACCTACAGGACTTTAGCAGGAGGCTAATAAAGATTAGCTTAATTTTACTTGGTGTACTTATTTCTCTTTTGTTTTGTTTTTTTAAGCTCCATACTGATTCAGTCAAACTTCTTTTTATTTAACAATTAGATTCATTTAATAATTTCTTGCATAATACAGACGAGTGTTTAAAGGAATGTGAAGATGACGAAGATTCTGGGAAAAAAAGATTCTTGAAATATATACCACAGCTTTAGCAGAAAATGCAATCTGCTCACATTGGCCTCACATACTCGTGTTTTACAAGATTATTGCTTATGCCTAACTTGTGATTAGTGCAATACCGCCACCTACTGGACTATTTAAATAGGATTAGCGTCATCGTAATTAGCGTGCACTGTTTTGTGTCTTGGTGCCCCATACCGATTCAGCTCTTGTTCTATTTCTTATGCAAATGAATATTTAAAAGGAAGTGAGGAGGAGGATGATGATGCAACAAAGAATTATATTCTTACAGATGCTCTAAAATTCCTTCAAACGTATGATACAGCTTTAGCAGAAAATGCGAACCACTCACACCATCCTCATATGTTTATATTTTACAGGATTATCGCTTCTTCTTCTTTTAAATTTTGAGCGGTTAGTGCAATACTGCCACCTACTGGACTGGATAATCTTGGTAGAAAAAAAAAAGGTTGTTTTGTACATGACGTTTAAACAAACAAGTCACTTAGCATGTTGCCGTTTATTAGGTTACTGTTTAGTAGCTTTAATACTTTAAAACTTGTAAGAAATGTAGCCGCATGAGGCAAAATATATTTCCCAAAAATCGAATTGAATTTAGCGCTGATGATTCAGAGCTCTAGTGGCTGTGGGCCAGTTCTGTATTCCTTAAGAGTGATGTATTCCTCCTGTAGTGCTGGGTCGTATGTCAACATGATATCATCACATCCCAGGATGTTTGTCCCATCACGGCCTTTTGTCACTGACTTAAACACAACCTGTATGCACGCAGAACGTGCTTCGGCTTTACATCTGTGTTTTCCACTGCGCGCTGTTGCGGATGAAGGAGTGTCAGATGTCAGAGATTTGAGTGGTGCTCAGGTTGGACAAACCATCTGTCTGGCGTCGAGGCGGAGGTGGTGGGAGTGTGGAACCAGCAGCGTGTGACAAGTGTTGTTCAGCAGGTTGGGTGTGCAGATCTCATCAGCCTCCAGGAGGACGCGTGGAGAGCTGTTCATCATTTTAGCCGTGCCATGTCAGTACTTCAGAGATTAGAAAATCATTAGTGAAGGGACAAACAAGGGCTCTGAGAGATCCTTATGGGATTTCTAGAGGTGATAAGATCGCTGATGAGATTGTCTCAGCACCAGAGAAAGAGAGAGAAAGATAAAAAAAGAATATTTTACTTTAGCATTTTTTGAATGATTAATGCAACAGTAAGGGAACTGTACGGCAAATATTACAGTATGGCGTGATGAGTACTTAAGATTGAAAAGCAGAAAAGTCCCTTGTTATTTCAAGACTGGACTACTGCAACTCACTCCTGGCAGGCCTGCCTCTGTCCACGATTCGTCCTCTGCAACTGATCCAGAATGCAGCAGCACGACTCGTTTTTAACCTTCCCAAGTTCTCCCACACCACCCCACTCCTCCGCTCCCTGCACTGGCTTCCTGTAGCTGCCCGCATCAAATTCAAAACACTGATGCTTGCCTACAAAGCCAAAAATGGCCCAGCACCCACTTACCTCTCTGCGCTAATTACACCACGCACTGCACCACGTTGCCTCCGATCCTCCAGCACTGCTCGCCTCATCCCACCATCTCTCAGGGATCGAGGGCGGCATTCATCCAGGCTCTTTTCTGTTCTGGCACCTAGATGGTGGAATGAACTTCCTCTAGATGTCCGTACATCAGAGACTTTGACTATCTTTAAACGACGACTCAAGACTCATCTGTTTCTCCAGTACTTGGACTAACCCCCCTCCCCCCCAAAAAAAAAAAAAAAAAAAAAAAAAAAAAAAAAACTCAGTTGTGTTGGACTAATGGTACTTAGTTATTAACTTGGTTAACCCAGTGTAAGTATGTATCCAATGTTGTAAACATTAAAGCACTTTTTGTAAGTCGCTCTGGATAAGAGCGTCTGCCAAATGCCTAAATGTAAATGTAAATGTAAAAGTGTATCCTTTTAATAATGTTGATCTAAGTCGTAGGCTTTGCCGTTTTTGGACTTGCTAATCTGGAAACGTCAGCCATCTTAGCATACCGTAACGTAAAATATACCAAACCATCACATCCAAAAATAATCTCTCTTCCCCCCCCCCCCCCCCCCAAAGGATTCTTTTAGTAGAAGAGAGTTTATTGGGAAAAGCAAAGCGCTGGAGTTTATTGTAAAGATTCAGGACAAACGCAATCAAATTCGTTCTTTAGCTAATGAGGATTAACGTCATTTTAATTAGCATACATGTTTCTTCTGTTTGGTTGCTTAAATACCCCGTACTGATTCAATCGAAGCTCTTTCTTTATTTAACATAATCCACTTCATGTAATAATTTCTATAATAATACAAATTAGTATTTTAAACAATATGAAGATGACGAAGATTCCAGAAAAAGAAGAAACTAGACAAGCAAGAGAGAATGATGTCCTTAAAAATATTGAAGCACTGTATTATATTGTTTGCCTTCCACGCAGTGTCTGGAGTGTATCATATATTTTTATCTAATTTTCTGAGATGTATTGAGTGAATTCATGATCCATACTCATGTGGTCATTTTGGCTGCTACAAAACGTTTAGTGGGTGTCAATACTTATGCACACCACTCCGTTAGATGGAATTTTTTTGCTGGCACTTTATTTCTTCAGGATAAGTAATGCGTGATTATTCGTCGTTGAATTTACGCGGTCCTCACGCTGTGCTCCGGTGTGGTCCGCTTGCTGTGCTAGCGTTCATGCTCCTGCAGTAGTGTGTAGATGTAGACTCCGGCACTGTGTGTGTGTGTGTGTGTGTGTGTGTACTCTATTTGGGCTAAATGGTGCGTGGCAGTGAAGGGAGTGCTGCAAGCAGGATTACTCCCTCTAGCAGATAACGAATGCTGCAGGAAATCGGCATCCCTAGGCAGTCCCTCATCGCCACACACACAAACACGCGCACACACTCTGCACACGCCAGGTCCCAGCTGAGGAACCGAACGCGACTCACTGTATATACAGTATATATCTTACAAAATCTTCAACAGTGGTACCCAACCATATTTTAAAACATTATTTCCTAACTATATATTTATCCATCCAGGGTTTATACCAGGTACAGTCACAGAGGGCATGGAGCTTATTCCTGGAAACCTGGTGCACAAGGCAGGGTACCAACCCATTGCAGGGCACAAGCACACACACTCTACAGGCAATTTGGAAACGCCAGTGTATGTCTTTGCTGTATTAGAGAAAACTTAAGTACCTGGAGGAAACCCAACAAGCCCAGGGGGCAAACATGCAAACACAACACACACAAACCAGAGGCGGGATTTGAACCTCCAGCTCTAAAGGTGTGAGGCGATAGTGTTAACCCTTAAGTCCATGTGCCACCTTTATTTTAAATTTCACCAAAAAAATTTTTATTACTCTTGAATGATGCTGCTCGACTCAGTTGTAGTTTAATTTTATGTGCAGATAGAAACAACAACGTAACATGAGTGTCCTAGCTAAGCTAAGCTAACCGCCCTTACTTGGTGATTGAAAGGCTTCTAATGTTTTCTTACCACTAAGTTGCAGCAATACCTCAGCATACCAATTTTATCCGTTCTTAAGGCGTGATTTCATATTGTGAAGCACATTTTCCCATTGAAAATAATGTAAATGCAGATAATCCGTTCCAGCCGCCCATAAATATTACCAATATTACCAATTTCCAACAGTATAGTCATGTTTTTGCATTTTAAAAAGGGCACGTACATAAAGTTAAATATAAGAAACAGACCTTACTTTACCGTAATTTATGATTTCTCTTGGCACTGAATGCTTTAAAAACAAAACTGTAAGTGGCTCAGTTTTCTTCTTGCTATCATTCTTAATAACATTCTTGGGACCCATGGTACTATGTCCTCAGTAGATCTTGCGCAAGATGCAGAAAAAACCCACAAAAGAATGTGCAAACTCTTTCCACTAACAAAAAAAACGAATTTTAAACAACTCCTGGACGTACGCACACCTTGAGTTTATATGCTATTTTGATGCTTAAGACAAAAATTTTTTTCGTATGACGAGGTATCACTGTATTCAAATTTTCGAAATTCAAAAAAACTTAAAAACAACCTTAAAGTTGTATCAGAGTATCAGAAATCACTTGGCCAGCTTGCATAAGGCAGGACATTAGAATGCCCAGAGGTACTCGGGGACGTGACCGGGAACTTTTCACCTGCAGAATCCTTACCTCAACCGTATCATCAAGCAGAATTAGCCCTCCCTGCTGATGTCCTGACGGTGATAACGTAAGGATGGCAAGCAGGTCGAAGCGAGCGAGACCGAATACAGAACAGGATCCCAATTACAAGCCATGTGGGGCAGCTTAACATGACCCTCACTCGCGCTGCGCTGCATGACCTTACAGCAGGCGAGACGTGAATGCTGCTATCTTTGAAGAGATCAAACAAGTCTTTAATGCTGGATTTTCTCTTTCTTTACCGATCAGAAGGTGTTGAGACGTAATCGCTCCAGGCAGACCTTTTAGTCTTTACACATATGTGGAAGCAGATGCTTTCGCAGCTATTATTATGTGATTGATGCGCAAACAAACTGACTGTGATTTATTTTTCCTAATTTTCTCTGCACAAGTTTTTTTATGTACAAGCCACCGACTCACTTATAACTCTGTTGTCTCTGCAGTTCCTCCACAGTTTATTAAGAGGCCGAGCAACACCTACGCACACGAGGCTACGGACATAGTGTTCGAATGCGAGGCGACTGGATCCCCTTCCCCGACCATCAAATGGGTTAAAAATGGTGACGCCGTGGTTCCCAGTGACTATTTCCGGATACTCGTAAGTCTTTAGCTTTTTTATGTGCGTGTCAGAGACTCCATGAATGCAGGCAAATGATAACTGGCCAGTTCTCTCTGTGACTGATTATAAATGAGTACAGATCTGTGATTGCTGATGAGTTTGATGAGCTTGAGTTATGTGCGGCTTTGCAGAAAGAGCAGAATCTGCAGGTGCAGGGCCTGGTGAAGACAGACGAGGGGTTTTATCAGTGTCTAGCAGAAAATGAAGTGGGCAACGTCCAGGCCGGCGCACAGCTCATCATTCTAGACCAAGGTACACATCTGTTGAACCTATTCTGTTTTGTAATGCAGCGAAGTTGGCGTGCTTATACAGTAAAGGTTGTTGCATGCTACAGATTTAGGATTTTGTCCTTGCTTCCAAATGTGTCATGCGTTTTACTCTTGATTTTCATTAATTTTTTTCAAAATGCAACTTCAAGTGTTTAAATCATGTGACCCTTCTTTTTTTTGATATGATAAGCTTCAGAGCTCGCTGATTATGGCCGCTTTAACGCTTGGAGTATTTACTTTAACTGCCAGAGCATGCTTTATTCTTATAAAAAGCACAGCTCTTTATATATAACCTCCAACCAAGCAAACATAGAGGACAAATTGATGGTGTAATTTGGGTCTCGCTAGTTTAGCATCCAGTATGTTGGATTGAAAAAAAAAAAAAAATATATATATATATATATATATATATATATATATTTTTTTTTTTTTTTTTTTTCTATTTTGAAATGTCAACTGTGCAACATAACAGTATATAACACATCTGTTTCTGGGATGTTCCTCTGTTTTCCGGCTTTAATTCTGACTCCATTCAGTCGCACAAACAACTAAAGTTTTATTGCTTTTCTGCTTTTGAAGATACCGCGAACACTCCATCACCACACTCCATTTTTATTTCATCTTTACAGCTGATCATAATAATTACGATCTTAGGAGAGAGCTAGACTGGTTACTTAGATGTTATAATCCTAGACATCGGAAGATAAAAAAAAAAAAAAAGAAGAATTTTATGCTTGTGATGCGTGTGCCTTAGGGCGGCTGTTTTCTTCCACATCAGAACAAAAAGACACTCGGATCAAAGCTCTTCCTAAGAAAATAAAGCAACTCGGTGTGAAAGCACCGTAAGGAGCACTGAACCATTACCGCCATACCGACCCAGGGCACTTCAAGTGACCCGCTTTAATATTGACCTGCAGTCAGTCACCTTTTCCGACGAGTTCTACAGCTTGTGTGATGTGTAGTAATTGTTGCATCGTGGTACCACGTATCATTTCCCTCCATTGTGCCAGAACTTTAATCTGCTTAGTGCAGCCTTGCGTATTGCCCCCTCATCCCCCCCCCCCCCCAATCGGGTACAGCTGCAGGCCAGAGATCATATGCTAATAGAACAGTACCACTTCACGCCTCTTTAGGGTGGCTCGGAATTCAGGCTTTAGGATTAGAAAAACAGGTCTTTTTGGATGAGTGGAAATTGCTGCGATTAATCCAGTAATGCTGTAAGTGAAGGATCTGGTGATCTTTGCCTCTGCTCCCTTTCTGTCATTGGCATCTGGGAAATGAGTTTACACGCATGTGTGTGTGTTGTGGCTTTGGCAAGATGGTGAAAACGTGGTTATACAGTATTTATGGAATACCCCCCCTTGAAATCTGAGCATGTTTTATATCCTTATAAGAAATTTGTCCAGAAATTTATCAAGATGCTTCTCATCCATACTGTACAAAAGTTGTGAGCCTCCCCATTTCTTTATATTAAATTAAATGAAATTAAAAGGTATAGATGAAACGAAAGAAATGGGGACATGTGTTTAGCATGACGAGCTGCCAAGTGCCTAAAATTATTAATTTTTAATTGCTTGTTTACCTCATTTCCCCTCTCTTCTGTTCCATCCACTCAGCATTCAGCAACACCAGTACAGGTAGCCTCTGACTTACGAACAAGTGCACGTTTGTAAGTTGAATTTGTTCTTAAGTCAGACAAAGTGATACGGCTTGACACGAATATACAATGTAAAGCATATCAATTCACTTGACTAAATCTCTGTCTCTTTTTCCCACTCTGCCAACATGTGGCAAAAAAAAAAAAAACGTGACCGCACCCAAGGGAATGAATCTCACACAGTGTTGTTTCTCCACAAAAAATATTACACTTAAACTGCTCCAGGACTGAATAGAAAATGAGAGGCAAAATGAGAGGCAAGTAAAAGTCCTTTTGGACGCCTGGAGAACTATTCCTCGAGACTATGTTAAAAGATACAAGAAACTCTGGCCCTGCTGGCTCATACAGTACTCTTTAAAAGTAGGATCTGTGAGGCAGGGCTGCATGGCTTTATATCGAAAATTGCCTTTTTAAAGAGTGCAGTTTTTAAATCACAAGTACTGTGGTTTGAAGTAGCCAGTCATGTTGTTATTATTACTGAGGGTCCTTTTAAAAATTACAAGGAAAAAATAAAGCCTAATAGCTTTGGGTCATCATGTGTACTGTGCCTGACAGCAAAGCAGAACTATTACACTAACAAGCGCTGAATCTTTGATGCACTTCATCAGAGCAAGTGAGTAAGAGCAAGGTTAAGTGGACATAAAAAAACAGCACACTACATGTCTGATTTCAGAAAAACAGCAATCTGTGTTAACTTACAAAACGAAATCAGTACAAGAACACCGTGTACCATATTGCAGACGAACCTGTGGGTTAAAAGTGCGAAGTCCAGTTGACATCCCGATGCATCACATAAGGGCCTCATTAAGCTCCAGATTATTGTATTTTTTCTACTTGTGCTTATGGATAAAGAAAGAGCCCAATAGAAATCCATTACGCACACCTTCTATACACTCTGACCGTCATTTACTTACTTTAATAACAATCATTATTTCTAATAGATATCTAATCAAACCTGACCGACCAAGCAGACTTGATGAGGACGCCGCGCATATACAGTAGAGGAGACGGATGCATTAATGTTGTGTGATGAACAATGGTTCACTTTCGTGTCCGTGTATGATTGGCTTTCATATTTGATCCGAGCCATGCCCAAATACACCGTACCATACACCTTTTTGAGTAGCCTCGAGGATGATATGGAGTGCTTGTATTGAGCAAACTTACCGAACTTTGGGGTCAACTGGATCGCAATTTGTGCTCATTCGTGCTTTGGCCCGTAAAGTGAAATCTGGGTCTAGATTTTTTCCCAATAAAAAAAAGCTGATGATCCGGTTGGCATTGATCTGAAATGTGTAGAGGTTTTAAACTCGGTAGGGTTTAGCAAAACACTCTGCAAGCCTGCAAGCCCCGCCACATTTCCATCTCGCATTTAATTTATTATTATTTTTTTTGGTCTAGTGCTCTTGACTCAAGTTTTTCAATTAGAAGAGTTTCCCTTTTGAAAGCCCTTCTGTAAATGTTGATATTAATGTGAGAATATAAAAAAATATATATACAGCATATCCTCAGTATATGGGATGCAGTAAAATTTCAACCGTTTTCCCTCCTCTTTTCACCCCCGCCCCCTTTGGAGCATTCTATTTCTTCTTCAGATGTGCCTAAGCAACAGATCAGAAGACAGGAAGGAATGAAGATACTGTTGCTTTATTAAGATATTATACATGATGTAGGCTTATGATGTCCCCAGCATGCTGTGCATTAAATTGCCTGTAAATACTCCCACCATTCTGCCAGTGCTTCTCAGCCCTGTGCTAAGGAAAGCAGCTCACCAGGTGTAGTAGAAGACATTTGTTGAAGCCCTAGGCCTCATTACCATCTGTATCGGTACGTGCTGAACTCGGAAGCATGTTTAAAGCATGCATATTTATTCAAATAAACGCTCTTGCTCAGTAAACATCGGGTAGAATTTGCTTTGTTATTTGGATTTCTCACTCAACGATTTCTATCACTGGCCTATTTTTTTCCTCGTACACAGAGGCTTCGAAGTTTTTTTTCTTCTTACGGCTGAGTTATTTTGTTTTTCTCTCATGCACTGACAGGCTATTATTACCTAAAGCTCAACTCTGCTATTGCTGAGGTTTGTGTTGATTTTTTTTCTCTCCCCGACAACAGAGGAATAGTTGTGTTTTTCTGTATGAGGATGAAAAAAAAAAAGTCGAGGCAGTAAATAGACGTGTGGGCTCGGTTATCTCATAATGAGTTTCTTAGCTCATTGGATTGGATTTCAGCTTTTGCAAAGAGCATTAGTGCTTTCTCACGCAATAAGCCATATTTTTTACTTTTCCCAGTATGAAAGGATGGCAGACGGCTCAATAAACGTAAGAATTGGTATGACATTGTTTGTCGATGGACTCTTTTGTCCTTTTTTTTGGGATTCTGTTTATTTGCCTCACTTGAATTCAAACAATTTTAGATTTGCATTTAAATGCTTGTTTTTCTTCGCTCTGCTTTTATTTGTGCTTCCTGGATGCTTCTTGATTTTTGTTCTAAAATAATTTTTCTTTGCAGTTTGTTTTTTTATCCTCGAGGCCTCATATCACACAAGCATCCCATGCAAGCTTTCTTACTAGTTTTTTGTTTGATCCTCCCTTAGTGCTCTTTACTCAGACTTAATCTCCAGGTTTGTGGTGCTTGGGTGCGGTTGGCGGAGTGTGAGGAATTTCCCACATGGGCCGAGCGAGCGGAGCGATGTGTCGTTCGTTCTGCGATTCCTGGCTTGAGGGAGGAGACAACGCAACCCACAAGAAGCCTTTGACTCGCAGCAGATCTGCCCGTAATGGCTGCTTGTATGCTGCCTGGAGAGCCTGCTTTATGCCACGTGGCACAGGAAGCACTCTCCCTAGTACAGTACCTCGGCAGATAAATTTAATTTATTCTAGAGGCGAGTTTTGTATTGCAAAACGTATTCTCTCATAGGAAATGATGTAAATGCCGATAATCTGTTCCAGTTGCCTAAAAATATTACCAATATTACTAATTTCCAACATTATAATCATATTTTTGCGTATAAAAACAATCCAAACATTTATAAGTGAAGTAAAATATGAAATGGATAGAAAATCTTGCACAAAATACAAAAAAAAAACCCTCTGGGGTACAAGCAAAACGGAGATGCAAACCAGATGCACATGCAACTAAGAAACCGGCGCTTGGTTCCGCTCGGTGCGGTTTTTGTCTCGCATATGCCGAAAATGCTTGGCATGCTGCAGGAAATTTCCTGCAAAATTTCAGTTTTTAATGTGGTGTTTGTATGCACATCATACCACTGAGGGGTAATTTAGCTGGCGCATTAACACACACATTTTGGGGGAGACCTTTACAAGTCAAGTACTGGACTTTTAAAGTCCAATTTTCAACTAACTAGATCAGAAAGGGCTCAACTAATCAGGAGACCAGATGTATTCACGACCGGTCGCTTGTACGCCAGAAATGCTTTGTATGCCGAGACGAAACGTTCTTAAATTTGCGAGGTTCGTATGCCAAGGTACCGCAGTACCCTTGTTTCTGCGTCCTTTCTGCTTTTCCTCCCTGACTTACTTACTTCTCTGCAATCTTTGATCCATCAAGGGTTAAATAGGAAACGCTACAGATTACCAAGTCTGACTCGGATAGTACTGGTGATTATTTCGCTTGTTTCATGTGGCGCTCCGTGCCTGGAAGCCTATAAAGATCAACAGAATACCTCCTCGGAGAGGTCTCGGTTTTTCATTGACACTTAAATTAGGCCCGTGTGGTAAACACAACTAAGAAGAGCACACATGTTTGTTATTTATAGCACCGCAAAAGCCCTCAGAGTGACTTTTCACATTCTCTTGTTGTTTACAAGACTTACTGGGTAATAACCAGGGTCAAACATGGTCCGTTTGGTTTTAAGACAGGAACAGTGTCGCGGACGTGCCGTGATCAAACGAGGAATAATAATAATACCCGACAGAATTGGTACCATAACAGGAGATACTCAGCTCAGACTAGTTGTTGTGCCGCTCGCCGTGCCACATAAAAGCTTTCACGAATGACTTTGGGATCGACCTGTTCGTTTTCTGCCTTTTATTGTGAAGCCATAACACGTCTTCCCGATGCCACAGAAACAAACTCTGCAAGCTGAGCGACTGTTTTCTAATACACAAAAGCTCGAGCGCAGACGGCAGAATTCACAGAAACCTTCATGGTTGTATCCTCTGCCATCCAATTAGCCCCTGTTTGAAGGTCACCGGTTCTAGCAGGTGCGGAAAGCTCCCAATAAAAATGGGCAACTAATCCAAGCCTGAGAGGAGAATCTCAGTGAAGCGTTAAATGAGTGTCTCCAACAATCAGCTCCAGGTGCCACCTTGCAGTACTTCCTTTGTTTTAAACCGTTGACACGAAGTGCTCCAGAAGTTGCCACCTTGCCCGAGTGCCTGTACTACTGGCCACAAGTCACCCTTTTACAACAAACCTGTTCTGATTGACCCGTCACCGTTTCCCACTCCTGTGCATGCTAATATCACTTACCCACGGAACAGCAAAGGCTTGGCAACCAAAACCAACCCGGAAAATCCACGTCCTGGCTGAGCCAGTATTGATTTCTGTTGCAAAACACCATGAAAGTTGAAGGAGCTGTTCAGGACATGCCAGGAATTTTTGTTAAATGCTGACTCTAACCACAATGTGCACTACCATGATATGCACTCATAAACGAGACAAATGACAACCATATATAAGTGCAGCTAGGTTTTAATCCAGCATACAATAGTAGTGAAACACCATGTGCAAGAATTGAGTAACTCTTTCTTTTCTTTTTCTTTTTTTTTAAGTTAGGCATACAAAGTGCTTCATGATAACTTCATGTTAAGTCATGTTTCGGAAGGATGATATTTTGCCTCCATCAAGCAAAGAAAGCAAAAAGGATATTTATGAAATTACTGGAATTGAGCTCTGACCCATCCAACACGTTATTAGAATCTTGAACCACCAACTTGGTTGGATAAAAATATGTCATTGGAGATCACTTGAATACTTTGACGTTGCATAATAACTCTGCAGTAGAACTTCCAGTTATGGTTAACGGTGAAATCAAGAGCATTTCCTCTTACTCTACATGATGAGAACTCTCAGGATTGGCACTAAACAGCTGTATGACCCTAAGAAAACCACTTAGTGAGACTTAGAAAAGGCTTCACTTTGCTATAGGGAGCATAAAGATTGGAATTTGGAGCGATGGAAAAAGGACATGTGGTCTGATGAGTCCAGATTGGCCCTATGCCAGAGTGATTAGCGTGTCATGGTAAGAATGGAAGTGCATGAAGTGATGGCTCCATCGTGCATACTGGCCACTGTATAAGCCTCTGGAGAGAGTGTAATTTACATTTATGCCATTTGCCAGATGCCCTTATCCAAAACGACTCAAATTTTTTCATCTAATTATTAATTTGAGGGTTAAGGGCCTTGCTGAAGGGCCCAACAGTAGCAAATTGTTGGTGCTGGAGTTTGAACCCAGGAGCTTTTGACCTCAATCACTAAGCTGCCCCTGGGGTTGTTTTAGTTGGTCAGGTTTAGACTCCAACATTTTTTGGCGATACAATTAAATTAGCTGACTACTCGATTATCCTGAATGCTATATAATCTATAGAATAACATCTATGGAGGTTTTCTTTTCCAGGATGGCATGGCCACATTCATTCCAGGAACTCAAACTGTGAAAGAGTGGTTCTGGGAGCATGAGGAATCATTTTCACACATGAACTGGTCACTACATAATCAAAGCTAAAGGCGGTCAAATGAAACATTGGCATGGATGACATTTTTCCAGGCAGTTTATAAAGCCACTGCCGTATTTTGTGAAACTGGTGTGTGTATTTTGTCTTGAGAGATGTGTATATAGAGTGCAGAACATAAGGTGACCACTATAGCAGCAAGGGCACTATTTTCCCTTGAGTGTAATAGAGAAGCTGTGCTAAGACTGGATCTAGACCTCTATGAGAGTCCATATTAAATAGGCTTCCATCTCTTTCCACCTGAATGTTGGTGGTTAACTGCGAGGACTATGCGGAGATCCCACGCTGTGTTCTGCTCTGTAGGGCAGCAGCCTTTGTTGGTACTCCTCACTGAACCCTCTTTCATCTCCCAGACATATCGTAGGAAGGTGGGCTGTCTGGGAGCATCCTGAGCCATTCCCCCGTCACCTGAGAGAGTAGCTTACATGCATTTAATCTTAATAATGGTGTCGTGCTTTAATCCATCATCCTCTCGTATTCATGACGTTGTGTGTGCTGCTCCGGCAGAGTGCTGATGCTGCAGCGTTTGTGCAGACTCTGGAGTGAACGTGTAACCGAACTGATCAAGTTCTTATTTATAAGGTCTCATACCGACCGCACGATGCTTTCTAGTGCAAATTGCACAATTCTTCATTTTGAAGAGTATAGATCAGTGTTTTGAGAATCTAGAAGGAATGTAGCGCAGCTTAACTCCACTTGTGCTCAGGACGATTTCGTCGATTAGCCCGGTCTCGTCTCTCGAGCACATGGTTAATCAGTCATCAGGTCGACAGAGAAGAGATCAATATGATTTGCTTCACTTCTTTCCTAAAAGGTTTGTTCCCTTTGTGTATCAAGCCTTAAGCCTTTGTCTGGAGATCAGCAGCTCACCCAAATGTCACAAGCTGTCAGAATCGGTCTCGTCTGATGCTATCGGCAGTGCAACATGCAAAGAATGTACGAGATTCTGCCTCGATCATGTCCTATGATATTATGAATTAAGTGTTGTCTGGCTGAGGATAATTACAGATGGAAACAACCATATGATCCACACTTTTAAAACCTGAAACGTGTCCATGTCCAGCCTTTGATTTCTCTCCTGAGCCGAGCTGCCGGTCCTCGCTCTTTATTAAGATCAAATCAACATTTCCATAATGTCTCATTAGAAGTGTACTTCATCTCGGGCACGCTCGATAAAATTATCGTTGTTGCTCGAGACTGGTCTTGCCGCAGGTGTTTAACTTGCGCCCACGTGTATATGCGCAGAGAAGAAGAAAAAGTGCTCGAAAAGTCTTTGCAACTTTCCTCCTAACATTGTACGAGTTTTATTTTTCATACTGCATGGTGACCTTTCCCACTAAGCCGTAATGCCTGCCATTAATAAGGCAGTGTTGCCATCTGCTCAGCCGACACCAGCAATTGCTCTTTGCTATGAATAGAACAAACGCGAGTCTTTCGCTGTTAGCGACCATGTGTTGCCGCGAGTGCGCTTGTTGAGTTTTGGACAGAAAATGAGACGGATCGAAAACGCAGCGGCGGCAGATGGATAGTTCAACCTGCACGTGGCTCCGGTGCGATTTTTGCTCCCTCCGTTTCCCCGTTCCCTCGTTCCCTTCACCCTTCCTCAACCTTTCGACACAGATTCGTCTGAAGTCACGGCTCCGCTGTTTATTGAAGCTCAGCCTCGAAACGGAGTCAATCCCAGAGCAGATATTTTGTGAGCTTATTTCGGAACAGCGAGGCTCAAGGCTGAAAAGGTTCACCTGCAACGAGAATAGAGAGCTGAAAGCTCTTCACTGAGTATTAGCAGAATGCGAAACTCGAGGCTGTACGTCTAATTGTTTCTTTTTGTCAGATCTGATAATTGTTGCAGCTGATGCTTAATTTGCTCTTCGGCTAATGGGTCATATCCTTTAGGGAACGCTATAGACTAATGCATCTCACTATTAATGAGCGTTTTACAGATGGGCATCATTAGTCTCGAGCATTATGGGCCGGCTACGAATAGAGATTCCGTTTAGACAAGCAGCAACGGTCGCGCAATTATAGCCAACGTTGGGTCTAATCTGTGCTTTGGAATCCACTTGTATTTCAGAAAATAGAACGATTTATCATAATGATGATGGAATTATAATGGAGTGCCAGCATTAACTTGGCCAAGTTATGTACCTGGCTTGTTTTTTTAATGTTCTTCTAGTAATACTAATGCAAGGTGGCGTTTTAAGGAAGCGTTTCAAGTGATTTTTCAGGCTGGCATCTGGTTTCTGGTCCTCATCTTTAGATTACAGTTGTTTTTTGTTTTTTTTGGATTAAATTAACCTCACCAAAGACTCGCGTTTATGGCTGTGATTGATTTTAACCTTTATGCAGAGAAAGAGTTCTGATTCAAATGTGCATTGTATTATATTCTGTGTGCATGGAATCGTTCGGTTTAAAAAGGATGTAATTCACTGCGACAGTAGACGAAAGGTTGTTTTTTATTTTATTTTTTTTTTAATAACGTTCCTCAGATTTCAGCTTTTGCAGTGTCAGTGGAAAGCATGAGTAAGGTATGCTGGGGTCCAACCACAGTTCGTTCCAGGGGTCTGGACGCGAAACATTTCACATATCTGCATGAAAAATATCAAACCCATAGCGGCGGGGGCTGCGGTTTCAGCTGTGTAACACGTGGTCGTTTTTTTTTTTTTGTTTTTTTTTTAAAAGACTAACAGTTTTTTTTTTTTTCTGTAAACGATGTCGCCTTAGTGGTTTAGTGCATTTCTGCCATTATGTCTTTTATCATTTATTTGCGTTCCACCTTTCCTTCTGTTTTTTTATTTTTTGTTCTAACAATTTGTTCATTTCTGTGTTTTTGCTTTTTTTTTCATGATTATCCACTTCATCATGGATGCCTTTGTGTTATTTTTTTTTTTCCCTCTGCTTCGCCCTGTTTTTCCCTCTCTGTCCTTTTCATTTGCTGTTTTCTTTTCCTTCCTGCACCCTTAATTTTCAACACTTCACACTTCATTCTCACTTCACATTTCATCCACGACTTGCCTCTGATCAATGATGTAGTCACCCCCCCTCCCTCACCCACACTGATCCGTGCCACTGCTGACCGTGTAACACCAGGCTCAGGAGGCAGCTCCGGTTCCAACCCTGGTCCTGGCAGCGGTCCTGGTCCCGTGCCCTCTGCGCCGCGTGACGTCGTGGCCTCGCTCGTCTCCACCCGCTTCATCAAGCTGACCTGGCGCCTGCCGCTCGAGCCACACGGCGATGACATCACTTATTCCGTCTACTACGGCCTGGAAGGCGTCAAAAGGTAAGACGTGAACTCCTCACTGATTAAGGTCTAAGAATTTTTGGGTTTACCTTCGTCTGTTTTTTAACATGTGGTACCACCCAGCATTGACAAACTGACAGTGCTTGAATAGATGTCTCGTAATCGAAGCAGGTTTTTTTTTTTTTATATTAAAGGGGAGGTCGGGTTGGCACTGAGCTCGTGATTGTATCGTGTCTCGTTCCGCAGGGAGAGGACGGTAAACACCAGCCGGCCGGGCGAAATGCAGGTCACCATCCAGAACCTCAAGCCAGACACCAAGTACTCCTTCCGGGTGGTGGCGTACAACAAGAACGGGCGCGGAGAAAGCTCAACGCCGCTGAAGGTCGCCACCCAGCCAGAAGGTAGGAGCTTAACGACGGCATTCATGTCGCAGAGATTTTCTTCGTAGGAGTGCGGATCTTCGCAGCACGTTTGGAAACCGGCCCATGTAGAGCAGCAGGAACTATAATCACGTGTTCCTTCTCTCCAAAACAAACATTCACATTAAGCAGGTAAACACAAACACGTGTACTAGAGAAGCACTGGAAAGTTTCACTCCTCAAGGCTGATTTTAAGCGAGGTGTGTTTGAAACACTACCAGCTTGTGTACAGCCAGAGAGAGAGAGAGAGAGAGAGAGAGCGCAAGGCTGCTTTCTGGGTCGGTGCTGACCCTGTGTCCTTGGCGAGGGCTGGTATAAGCACTTCATAATGAGTGCTAGTGGGATCCTGGTACCCTGGGGAGGCTGCGCTAGCCAATCAGCTCGCACTTCATGTTATGAATGAGGTCTCGACTGTTGACCCGCTTCCAGAGGCAGGACCTCCAACAGAGCCGGGCTTTTTCCCATGTGCATGCAGCACACACACAGAGTACACACGCGTACTCGGCGAACTGCATAATCTGCGTCTTGTATTCCAGACAGTCTTAAGGGGTCACGCGAGGATGGAAGCAGTACGTATAACTAATATAAGAACGAGTCGCCGCAACTGAGATAAATGACGCTGCAATTTTCACCCGATCCTTTAAACTTGGAGATTAAACGTTACTTAATGGATCATGTAATAGTTTAGTATCGTTAAATGTTTATCAAACGACAGACGTGATTAGTGGCTAATGATCTCCGAATGAAGGTTATGAAGCATAAAATCTTCTATTGCTCAGATGTATTAAAGTCCAGATGTCCTCATTTATATTTCTGCTCCAGTCACATAAGATTTAATGCACAGATTCGAACCCTATACGCTCAGCCAGCATTGTAATCTTTTGTCATCTTTAGATCCTGAACAGCCCAGGTTGCTGTTTTTATTCTCTCACCTCTGCTAAATTAACACGATTATATAAACATCAGCGAAAGGGCTGGCGATGTTCGACAAACGTTTTACTGTAAAAGACCGCAAGTCCCAAAGGATACGCCATTATTTACGCTTACTTTCAGCAGCAACCTCATTTCCCCTCTCGTCAGTTCCAACCATTCAGCATCACCAGTGTACTCTTCACCTGATCATCTCTCATCATCTGAGCCTGTTTCTCACTGGTTTATGCCTTCATTTTTTCCCCTTTTTCTTTCTTTTTAAATGCTTGAATGATTCATAGGTCACTGTGTGGCTTAAAAAACCTAAATGTTTCTCTGAAGCTGGTCAGGGACTGGACTAAACATGAAAGGCAAAAAACTGCCAAGAATGAGAGCCGAAAAAATCCTTCAGCAAGACTACATTCAAAATACAAGAAATAAAAGACTGCATACAGCCATCTAAGAAAGTATGAAAGTACAAGATTTGTTAACTAGCGAAAAATGAAATCCCACACACACTAGGGCTGCCTTCAAAATCAGCAGAGCATCTAGTCATGTCCGGATCTAATGTTTGTACAGAATGCTGACGTCTGAGATCCTTTAATGTGCTTGTTTTTTTCCCTTCAGGGTAGCTTATATATCCATTTGTCACTGTCCAAGATATCCCACAATCCTCCTTGTGTCAACTCAGGTGCAGGAGACAGTATGCAAACAGCCAGTGTTGAAATCAGTGAAAGGCAGCAGTTTGTGGATGAACCAAACGAGTTAAGATTTTATTTCTGTTGAGAAATAGCTGGTGTAGTTGCAGGATACGTTGTAATGTTCTCCTATGTAATAAAAGTCCTTTATTCATTCCAGTGTAACAGACTTCTTAGCAAATGTTAGTTTGTTTGGCAACATTGTGATCATTCGCTGCCTTCAAAGCGTGTTGCAAAACCCTTCCATTGAAGCAAAGGGCTTTGATGAGATTGAGGAGCTTCCTCAAACAGAGTGAGGGATAGCGCAAAGCTTGACTAAACAGGTTTGAAATGAGATGAATCTGTAAAAAAAAAACAAAAAAAAAAACAGACGCACCAAAAAGAGTGCAGAGATTTACAGGAATAAAAAAATGAGACCTGGCAACCCGACTCGTAGTGCTATTTAAAGCACTGTTTTGCTGGTCAGTTAAGCACTTTCTCTTCTAATTGGTTGGAATTTGACTTTCACGGTCCAGTATTTTACTTGAACAGGTTAACACAGGTCTCAGAGCTCCCCCAAAGTGTGTGTGTGTTAATGCAGGAGCTGAAATACCCCTCAGATAATGCATTTTAAATCTCTTAAATCTAATTGGCTCATGCCTATGCATACATTAAGAACTGAAATTTTGCCAGAAATTAGCCTCTGCATGCCGAGCATTTTCAGCATATGCGCAACCAAGACGAACCGAGCCCGGTTTTCGTCATACGTCCTGGAGCTGTTTGCATCAGTGGAAAGCCAAGCAAAGCGAGATTACAAGTTTTTGTGGGTTTTTATGCATTTTTTGCAAGAAGCAAGGATGGTAGCAAGAAGAAAAGGGAGCCGCTTTCAGTTTTGGTTTTAAAGCACCCGGTGCAAAGGGGAATATTTATTTCATATTTGACTTCATAACTTTTTTTTTATGTTTTTATATAGATAAATATGATTATAGTGTTGAAAATTGAAAATACTGGTAATATTTTTGGCCGGCTGGTACGGATTATCTGCATTTACATTATTTCCTATAGGAAAATGCGTTTCGCACTGCGAAATTTCCTCGCCTCGGAAATGGATTAAAATCGTATGCCTAGGTACCGCTGTATTATAATCCTCCTCCAAACATTCCGTTTCAGTGTTTATGCAAATGAGTTACTGCTGCGCCACGCCCCTACTTAGATCAGCTGAGCTGAGCAACAAGCCAGGAGAGACTCCTCTTATGAGGTCACAATAGGGGAAATATCGAATCTAATTGGCTCGTTTAAACCCCCACCAATACTAAAAATGAAAGGGAAAAAAAGCTGAACACTTAAGTAATTTTCAATCTTTTTTGTGTGCATGCAGATCGGACAAACCCTTCAAAGTCAAGCAATAAATAAAAACTGAATTTTGCACATAGGGTCTCCTTGTATGACAAGTTTGATTTTACTGATACAGACCCAATTAAATTCCAAAACAATTTGTGCGTTGTTTTGCACAGTTGGTGCGAGAAATGTTTCAAAGTTCAAACACTTGCTGAATGTTGCACAGACGAATCACAGATTTTCTCTGATCCAAAACCATTTGAACTTGGGTTTGTTGTAAGAACAAAATATTTGCAAATCCTGCCTGCTTGGAGAAGAAAAGAGCAAAAATCCCCGTAAACAACAGGTGTAAATCTGTACCATGAAGCATTCTTCAGTTAAGTGTTCTTACCTGTTCTCTTTGTCTCTCAGTTCAAGTACCAGGACCGGCTCCCAACTTCCAAGCCGTGGTCCAGACGTCGACGTCCGTCAGCCTGAGCTGGGACAAACCCCTGACCGGCAACGGCGACATCCAGAACTACAAAGTGTACTACATGGAGAAAAGCCTGGGCAATGAGAAGGTAGTTTTTCACAGAGCTTAATGGCGCTGATTTCGAAAGTGACATTTCAGAGTGATGTCTCTGCATTTATATGATGTATGTGCTCTCCTGTAGGACATTGAGGTTAGTGGACTGTCCTATACCATGTCTGGACTAAAGAAACACACAGAGTACAGCTTCAGAGTCGTGGCTCACAACAAGCACGGACCCGGAGTCTCCACGGATGACGTGACAGTGCGGACTTACTCAGACGGTACACAAAATTCTTGGCTTTAAAAAATAAAAATTCCAAATCAAATGTCTAGTGTAAGCGCAAATCAATATTTAGAAAGAAGAGCCCACAACTTGTGCATAATCAAGACAAGATGGTGTGATGCGTGCTTATCTGTTACCACCCTAAGGTTTATCCCGAAGGGCGTTCAAGTCAAACCAGGACATGAATGAAACTGATTGGTGTTTACAGAAGACTTTAAGAACAGTACGGTGATGAGACTCGTAGCCGCGGTAAAACATTTAAATGGCACAAACGTTTTAAACAAGGCTGTATATCCATGATGATCCTGGCTGAGTTGGCTCAGAGTCCACTGCAGTCATTCCTGTGACTTTTGAGCGAGTGGCACTTCTCATCCCTGAAAATCGATGGATAACTTGCGGATGAGATTCATCCGTTTTTGGGATAAAAAAAAAAACAAACGGATTTACAAACACAACTTGCTCATTACTGAAACTCAGCTGGGAGTTATTACCACATCCCCCATACAGTCCTGATCTCGCTCCAAGCCATTTCCACATGTTTGGGCCATTAAAGGAGTTCCTGGGAGGCCAGCGTTTCGAAAACCAGTCAGGCAGTCTGATCATGGCTGGAGCATACTAAGTAATATTTCTTCCGTGATGGTGTCCAAGCACTATTGAAACGCTGGGAAACGTGCATTAGTTTTGCAGGGGGTTATACAGAGCAATAAAGGAAGTTCTTACTTTCATAACTGTGTTCTGTTATTCTGCACTATCAAAAGTCTTGCTTTGACTTGAACGCCTCTTGTAAAATGATTTTCTGTAACTGTACATCCCGAATGGTTTTATTCCTCCCCCAACATGTGTTAAATACCAAGTATGGCCGAGAATACACTCAATTGATTCGACGTCGGTTTTACAGCTCGTGTACACCATGAGCTTCGACCCGTGAGTGATCCAACCTTTTAAAGATCGTGGCTCCATTTCTAAAGGATTTATCTTTTGAGACATCAGGATTAAGACGAAACATTAAGCGACTATTCTTTCGTGAAAATTGAAACCTTTCCCTTTGTGTGTGTGTGTGTGTGTGTGTGTGTGTGTGTGTGTGTGTGTGTGTGTGTGTGTGGTGTTTCCAGTCCCTAGTGCAGCACCCCAGAACATGACGGTGGAGGTGCTAAACTCAAAGGTAAGCAGGTCCCAGCTGACAAAAAAAAAACAAAACCCTGAGCTGAATAAAGCCTCCCAGGCTAAACACACGCTAGGTGAAGCATGCACTGCATCCGTTTTTGCCTCTCATCTGTTAGTGCGTCCTAACTGCATCGAGCAGCACATCTGCGCTCGACTCCAGGGCTGTCACACAGCTTTAGTCCCTCAATCACTCTTCCTCTGGTCTCCTCTCCTCCCCCCTGCGCAAGCTGTTTATGAGGACAATTGATATTTTCTTAGCGTGCGCAGAGATTCGGTCGCATCTTGTCACCGGAGTGGTTTAAAAGTAAGTCTATTTGAGATTTGGCTCGCGTACTGACGAGTAGCCGGAGTCTATTTCGACTCATGCTTCAGCACACGCGGATGCGGAGGAGTCTGTTTGCAGGTTGACGTGCGCACGTGTGCATTTGCATAGTTTACCGGGTAAAGAATTAACGCTGCGTGTTTTTTTTTCCGCCGTAAACACCCAATAAAGCGCCGACCTCTGCTCCTCCCTCTGCTAATTTAGAACTTAATTAATTCGAGTGAGTTTTGGAGAGCGAAAAGAAAAGAAGAAAAAAAAACACTGAGTTAAATTGGAACAAGTGGAAAATGAAAATAAGGTAATTGCACGCTTAGTGGAAATTTAATTTGGCTTATTCCTCTGGACTGTGAACACAAGGCCGTGGGCGTGCACCATTAATTAACTCCACTCGCACGCTGGGATTCCCATCTTCCCTACCTCGAGTTTCCCCAGCATGCAATGCAGGCATCTCCATCACCGGGCCTCGGAGCCCTCATCTCTTTGGTGCCTGCTCCTCCCGGCTGTGTGTAGGAATAAATCCATGCGCCCGGTGTGCACCAGCGTCCACTTTCCCTTCAGTGCCCTTTAGAGTGGAACCTTCTAGGAATAAGCATACAGAGAAAGTACTGTACATGCTGTTTAATGGCCACCTCATGGGGTTCAGGTATTCACTTAGGAGTATAACACACACTGTCTTTGAAGATGATCATTCTTTTGTATATGGATAATGCATATGTACTGTATATAGTGATGCACTGGATGTTTATGTGAAATTGTGTGAACCTTCAGAGCATCATGGTGCGATGGCAGCCTCCTCCAGCCGACGCTCAAAACGGAGAGATCGTCGACTACAAGATTCGCTACAAAAAAGGCACGAGGAAGAGCGAACCTTTGGAGATGACTACAGTAAACCAGCTCAGCAAGCTCATAGATGGTAAGTGCTTTCACTCATGCGGAGTCCCGACCTTCGGATGTGATCGCTCGTGTGTTTTGTCTGCCTGGTTTGGTTCGTCTAAGGTCTTTGTTTGAAGTGAGAGAAGAGCAGTGTATTAAAAAAATGCTTAATTCTGATCTGGTTAGAAGGTGTTTTTTCAACACGACGGCTGTAATTGAAAGCGCAGGTTTGTGTTAATGCACTTGTTCTAGTTCATGTTTTTACCGTAACATTGACTGATGGAGTCTCCAGTATAACTGCTGTAACTTGTGTCGTAACAGACTGTAGTTGATTTCCCTCCCCACGGTTCAGCACACATGTGACCTCCATATTAGGGATGCACCGAAATGAAAATTCTGGGCCGAAAACGAAACCGAAATTTTTGGACGCACTTGGCCGAAAACCGATACCGAAACCGAAAATGGCTTCAAAACATGTTTAAAATATTTTTTTTTGGTTTGTATTAAAAAAACTACAAATTAATTAAGCAATCAAACTTTTATTGATAATAAATAACAGTAATAAGGCTGTTTAACAGTAACAAAACTAAATAAAATTTCTTTCTGTAACAAAATTGTGCAAAAAAAATGCTAGCTGCTTTTTTACTTCAATTTTAAATTACTGTACCAAACAACAGTGCACAAACAGAAGAAAAATAAATAAATCCAACCTCTTACTGTAAACAACATAACTATACACACTAAACTGGTCTGCTTTTAATTTAAGCAAAAGTAGCAGGTTTATCTTCATGAACAAAAGTTTTTCAGTTTTCTGGCTGAAGACACAGTTCCTCTTCTCATGAAGAACATACTGCACTGAATAAAATCACGCGGCTCAATGTGGTGTATTAGCCTACGAAATCCGATGTCCTCCACAACTGAAAACGGCTGGTCATCTAAAGCAATGAATTCCATTACTTTCTCTGTTATGTCACGTGCTTTAGCACGTGACCCCCTCTTGAAACTTTTGCAGAGCAAATGTTGCATATAGCAACTTTGCTGTCCTCATCTGAAACTTTGAAGTGCTTCCAAACCGCCGACATACTTCGTGTTTGATGCGTAATGACAGCGCGAGACGGGAGGATGGGAGAGGCGTGGCGACAATTTCAACTTTTATTTTCGGCGCTTTCTTACGTTTCGGCCGAAACCGATAATGCTATTTCGGCCGAAAATTTTCGGCGGCCGAAATTTCGGTGCATCCCTACTCCATATTAATCGTAGCTTTAATATTTTATCATAGCACAAAATAATGTTTTGGACCCAAGAAAACTTTAAAATGATGTGAAATGATATAATTGTGCACTCGAATTCTCTCCTGCATGAGCATATTTTTGCTCGCTAAATTCTCTCTCGCATATGCTCTTCAGGGTTGCCAGATCACACTGACAAAATCCTGCCTAGGCGGTGCTGAAACCCTGATCAAAGCACGTTATTATTAATGTCTTTCTGCACTTCTGCTTATAAGGAGGAAACTGTCCTCTTCTGTTGAACAATTATGAACGGAAATAAAAAGTAGAAAGAAAAAAGGGCTTTATCATGCATTATACTGCACTTTAAATTAACTTTAAGAAATCTGATTAAATTAATTTAACTTTTAAAACTTAAGATTCAGCAAATCAAGTATATGATTAATAAGCCTTTTAAGAAATAAAGTTTAAAACTGACACCATTATCCTCCAATAGAAAGACGTTTACATTTTTTTTCTTAAAGTAGGTGTAGTGAACTTATATATGAAGTTTTGTAATCTTATATAAAAATAGATTCAAGTGATTTTCATTTACTAAGATCTCACTTTTGCAGTGAAGGTCATTCCCGAAAGTTCCGTTCATCAGTCTAAGGTGTTTTATAATTAATAAACGCAAAGCACAATGGCACTGGGCGTTCGAGTCAAACCGGGACTTGTGAATAAAGACGCGAAACCGATTGACATTTACAGTCTACAAGCACAGCACGAGCATGAGACTCTTAGCCGCAGTAAAACATTTGAATGGTGCAAGCGTTTTAAAGACGCCTGTGAATGAGGATCTTTATTTTTTTTATTCCACTAGCTTCAATAAAGAGCATAAAAAGCATGTCTGTTGACCCTGGTAGAATATAAGTGAGTTATTGCATTAAAATGAAACTATAAAAGGGTGAAGAGTACAGCGTGCTCATCTTATTTGATGTGGTGTAGGAGGAATCAAACGTGCTGTTATTGTAAAATAAACATAATATTTAATTATTTAATAGATTAACTATAACAGCATGCCTTGTCCTGTTTTAGCCCTTATGTGGTGTTGGTTAGCACCTGCTCTGTGATCGTCACACTCGGTTGATTTCTGCAAATTCTGTTCCTATTTTGTTTCCAAAACCATAAAAAAAAATAAAAAACTCACAATATCCTGCACTTCTCCCACAGAGTAGCTGAGTGCAAGATAAATCTCAAAGCTCCACTTCCGCCCTTACTTTAAAGTGTCCTAGCTTTTACGTAGAATCAGCCCCAGCTTTGATCCTTACATAGCATGTATTCCTAAAAACAAAATCTAAATAAAAACTGGAATGCAGTTTCAGCAGCTTTCAGTGTTTGGCACAGCGACCGGCAGCAGAGAGACTTTACACTTAATGTGCATTCCTGATTACCTTCGGGCCGAGATGATGGGACGCTTGTTAGTTCAAAGGCATCACAGCAAGACACCGAGCCTCAGAAGAGGACAGAACCGCGTTCCCCGTCAGCGGCTGCCGGAAGTGCTCCGGGGAGAGCCGGGGCTCTTCGGCATTTAGTGTTCAAACGCTGGTGAGGCAGACGCTTATTAACATTTTAAAGCAATTACAAGAGCTACGTGTTATTTAAAGACAGCATGCGGCCCTCTGTGCCTTTGAATTCCAAAACAGACCCAAGGCACAAACCAGATTGCTGATATTTCGGAGATTATAGGCAGCAGAAGTGCTTTTCTCTCTTCACATTGTTGTTGCATTGATATGTGCAAGCATTGTAACCTGCCACCATGGCTTCCTGTGCAAAACATTGCAAAATGGGGATTAGTTTTGTTCAGGCAACTTATTATTATTTTTTTGTAGAGGGCACCTATTATGCAAAATTCCCTTTTAAGACATTAAGGATGGGTCGTGTGTGTGTGTGTGTGTGTGTGTGTGTGTGGTGTTTTTCCATTTCAATATTAACTGAGCTCTAAAAAACCTAATGACTGACTATAGGAGGATATATGGGCTGTGCTGTTCTCTGCTGTGGGCGGGGCTTAACACTAGCTCATTTACATAAACAGTGTAACGGCATCTTTGGAAGAGGAGTGAAACAGAGGGGGTTTGTGGTATGAAAAATGCATCATCATATTTCAGCCGAGGCATTAACACATCCTGTAGGGAAGCTCTAAGACCTGTGTTCACTTTAAAAAAAAAAAAAGCAGTAAAATATGGGACCTTTAAGAGACATTCGGCCTTGTTTAATAACATGCATGTTAACTAGGAGAGGAAATAGAGACGACACAATATTATCTCAATAACCAGGTGCTGATTCGATTTCGACTGCGATTCTTTTTTTCTTACTTTTCCGATTTTGTTACAATTCTAAAAAAAAATGTGATAAATAATTGCCTGACAATGTGTGAGTGTTTTAGAGCGCCACCTGCAGTATTATAGAGGGAACGCAACATTTTATTGCCTCAAATGCAAAAATATAATTTTTAAGAAGTAAGTGTGAATTGCCACACAAAAGAATTGATACATCACAGGAAAAAAAAATTTCAACATCACTAATAACTAATATATTTGTAAATCCTTTACAAGAGCATTTGCATAAAAACATGGTAATCGTTCTGAAAATGCTAAGGAGGTCAGTGAACCTTCATTGCTAGGGCTTAAATCATATAGTTGGTCCGAATTCCACAAGTAAGTCTGTCTAATCAGTTCAGGATAACCGTAATGGCTCCCTCTAAAAGGAGGAAGCGTTAGTGTGTGCTGATGAGCTGCAACGACGGAGTGCGTGACTGGGAGATTTAATGCTCTTCTAACTTCTTTCATTGTTTAGTCATTGTTGTGAATGCGAGGTTTGCGTTTTATGGAGTTTTATGGGCATCGCTAAACATTTCTGCACAAAATGAACTAAGAATATGAGGGTGCTCTTGGCAGGCAGCGGTATTGATCTCGCCGCGGTTAATATTCCTGGAGAAACGTCCAGGTGAAGTATGGAGGTGATTTGGGTTGTTTTACCCGGAGGGTTTAGCCCTAAATTATTTCAGGAACACAAAGCCTGGTCTCATTCATCTAAGCCCTCAGACAACACGCCTGAAGGCATCGCCCCCTCTTTCTATAAAGAGTCTGTGCTTTTGTTTCCTGGCTTGATTTAAAGCCGTAACTTTAAAGCTCAGACACACCATACGTGATTCTTTCTATGCTTTCCAGGACTGCAGCGTGGCACAGAGTACTCCGTTCGCGTGGCAGCCATAACTGTGAACGGCTCAGGCCCTGCGACAGACTGGAGCACCGCTGAGACTTTCGAGAGCGATCTGGACGGTAAAAACTGTTACTACGCTCACTGTTGCCATGCTCCGGCTACCGCAGACTCAACGTTTCATTTATTAACGTCCCCCGTATGTGGTGTTTAGAGTCCCGCGTCCCTGACGTGCCCGGTTCCTTACACGTCCGGCCGCTGGTGAACAGCATCGTGGTGAGCTGGTCTCCTCCAGAGAACCAGGACATCGTGGTTCGAGGTTACATCATAGGCTACGGAATCGGTAACCCTCATAGCCAAACCATCAAAGTTGACTACAAGCAGAGATACTACAACATCGAGAACCTTGGTGAGACACTATTCTGTTATATTATTATTTAAAGATATTTTTTTAAACATGATTTTGTGTTCCGTTAATGGAGAATCTCATTAAAGCGTGTGTTTATTTGCTTCATTATTCTGTTTAACATGAGCTACTGAGTGACTGATTACATTTGAAAGCAGGTTACAGTAAACGCAATTTATTCTAGAAACAGGGGAACATGGGACAGATGTTGGGAAGCGAGAGATCTCCAAGTAACCATCGCCGTTCCTGACTGTAATTAAATTTACAGAGAAGGGGAAAGAGGGGGGAAAAAAATCACACAAAGAAAATGTGCATAATTGAAGCTCTCATAATTCGCCTAATTACATGAGAAAGAGAATCAATAATGGTGTTTAAATATGCGCCCCCGCCACGGTGATGAATATGAGCGAGGGTCCCCGAGGAGCGGCCGACTTGATTAGCTAAATGATTTCTTCTTCTGCGTTCACCAGATCCCAGCTCGCACTACGTGATCGCGCTGAAGGCCTTCAACAACGTGGGTGAGGGTATCCCGGTGTACGAGAGTGCCCTCACACGACCCCAGACAGGTAGACTAACACCATCGCCATCATTTTTATTCACATTACTAATGTAGCTCTGAACACACACACACACACAAACACACACACACACGCTTCAGTCCTCATGCTACTCCATGACTGATTTATAACCTGACAAAAGTGCTTTTATTTATTTCTTTTCTTTTCTTTATTTGGAAGCAGAGCTGGCAGCGTGCGTTTCAGTGTTGATTTGTGGCAATACCATTTATCATGTGAAGACTGCAAAGCCAAACTTAGATCGACACTTCTCTGCTATTCTTTAAAGCCTTTTTTTTATCTGATCTGTAACCATGAAGAAGATTTCACTCGTATTGAGGCAAATAAAAGCTGCAAACTGTCACTAAACAGTTAAAGAAAACTTTTACATTAGTTTTAATGTAGTAAGCACTTGGCGAATGCAATCGCTGGAAATAAAAAGGGGAAAACAGGAGTGGAAAGAATGCAAAAAATGGAATAAGGAACAGGAAATGCAAATGTAAAGGTATGAAGGAAAGGAAATGTAACGATGAAGAAGGAAAGGAAGTGCAAGAATGGAGCTAAAAATTGATTAGGGAAGAGGAAATGGAAATGTAATGATGGAAAAGAAACAGAAATGTACTGGAGACCAGTAAAGGAAATCTAACAGTGAAGATGGAAAGAATGAGTAAGGGACAAGAGAGAATGGAAATAGAATAAAGAAGAGGAAATGTAAAAATGAAGAAGAAGGATAGAAAATGTTAGGATGATGATGTAAGTGGAAGGTGGAATGGAAATATAGGGATGAAGATGGGACAGAGGACAAGGCAGTGGAAGGTGGAGGCCAGAAAGGAGATGTAAAGATAAAGAGAGGATATAAATGGAAGAATGAAATGTGAGGTAGGAGAGAGTTTGGAAATGTTGTGATGAAGAAGGAATGGAAATGTAAAGAGGAAGAAATGAAAGGAAAAGTCATGTAGGGAGGAAAAGAGCGAGATAAAGAGAAAGGAAACAAGTGTAAACAGGCTGGCAGTTACTACATATTCCCACTTCTAAATAAGTAGCGTTTCACCTTCAACAAACCTGTAACGAGCAAATTTATGGAAGTGCTTTTTAAAAAAGCATTTAACATAAATATGTATTGGGTTTGACAGCTGTGCATAGACTTTAAGTGATTTTAAAGGAAACTGCTTTCCTGCTTCTTGTCTCAGTACAAGGAAATGTCGTAATTCTTGTCAGGTACACTTAAGATGTGGGAAAACTGCTAAAGATTTTTTTTTTTTTTTAAAGCATTACTATCATGCATGGCCTCTCACTAAAACCCAGTAAAAGGATGAATTATGAATGCCGGCTCAGTCGTAATTCTTTTAACGTTTCTGCTTCTTGCCAGCGTTCTCATTCTGACAATCCCGTGATTATAAGCTTCCAACCAAACCATTAGCACTTCAGGGACGGCTTTAAGCAGCTCTGCGTAATAAAAGATTGTGTGTGTGTGTGTGAGAGAGAGAGGCAAAGGCAGAGCTCTGATTAAACACTTACTAATCCAATATGCAGGCTAGTCATAACTTTGTTGATTATTCATGATAGTGATATGCTTTGTGAATGAAGAACGACCCAGAATAAGTAACTGTTCTTCTCTCGTGCTTCTCTTTTAATATCGAGTGGGTCTGATGATTTTTTTCTCCCCCTCGTTTCTGCAGGGTCTAGAACACATGTAAGGGACAACAGGAATCATTTGAGATATAAATCAAGGTTTTATCTCAGTGCGTCTCTGTATGTCCTTGTGCTATACGTGTAAATGGCAGATTAATTTAGCAAGCATTCCGATCCAAAACAAGTAAGGAAAACAGATTGGGTGCCTGGGATTGTGAAGACACCCATGGTTTTTCACTCCTCGTGCATTCCTCTTCTTTCCCAGCACGCCATGCTGTGCTGGGTCTGAGTCATGCCTTTCTTTCTCACTGAAATACAGCGAGCTTCACAGCTCTTCCAGGACCACCCGCCGCTCCCACTCGCACAATCTCTCTTATCAGATACGAATTCTCTTCATGTTTTAGTGTCTGGGGATATTTGGAATTAGAAGAGATGTGTATAAAATGCTGACCTAGATTTGAATGAAACTTTTTTCCGTAATGAATCAGACATGAGTTGAATGCACTAGATGCAATCTTCCCATTTTCATTTATTCTTAAATTGAATAAATTTTAATGGCTGGCTAGCATCTGTGCAAGGGCTGATTGAGTTTGGGTCAGATTTCTGAACTAAACTTTTTGATAAAATTGCTATTTTATTTAGTTTAATTAAAAATCAAGAATCTGTCAAAACGTTAAAAAGATATTTCATGTAAGAATAAATGTAAAAAAAAAAAAAAAAAAAAAAGCTTAATGGCTTGAACCATCATTGTGCAATATGCAAAGTTGCAAATAAATGTTTTTGACATTACACAATCTGTGTTTTGGAATTAGCTAGATAGTGTTGGCTCTTTTAGTATCGCATTATTTTAGCCTTAACAAACTCAAATAACACCCAGTTGTGCGGTGCCCCCGGGGTGGCGATGGCACAGGGTGCTTGGGCCCATCATCGTTACTTGCAACTATATTTATTATTTGTTTTTATAAGCAAGACTATCATCTAGACATCTTTAGTTTTCCTCGTCTGCTCTCCTAACTCATCGTTTAATGGGTTAGCTAACTTTCTTGCTAACTTGGCTAGTCATGGGGACTTCATTAAATCTAGTAATATTGTGCTTTCAAGCTTAAAAAATTATTCTACATTTGTCCTGTGGTTTATTATAAAGTTATTAATCCAATTGTTTGAACAATATTTTTTTTCTAGCAGTGCCAGCAAAACAACTAAGAAAATGCTGATTCATCTGCTAAGTGAAGTGTTTAGCAACCCCATGCTAGGCTGTATATCTTAAAGCTAATAGTATTGAAGAACAGAATCTTAATTTATATAAGATATATAATATATATATAATTTTTTTTTTTTTTTTTTTTTTTTTTTGCTGATAAGAGAGAATATGACTGACTATAATACTAAAATCATACTGTAACAAGTGCAGGCTAGTTTATTAGCACTTAACTACCTGGCTGGCTGATTTAGCTGACTTAGCTAATGGTACTGATCAAAATAACACATTTACAAGCGGCTTTAGTATCTTTTAGGCATTAATAATTTGTAGTTTATGGGTTGAAATAAAGTCTTATTCGAGGTATGTTTACGATTCCTGTCAGGTAGTGCTAACAGAGTGAGCTTTACAAATCAGTGTCTAAAGCAGCTCCAATGTTTCTCCGTCATTTGTGCCACGATGAACTCGAGCCAGAGACTTGTTCGTGTTTTTCCAGCAATAGGTTTTCCCCCCACTCACTCAAATCGTTTTTGGCACCAGTGTTTTGGAAAAACAGGTGGTTTAAAGTGTGTTTTATTGTCAGGTGAGCTGTGACGGATATGTTGGCGTCAGATTCTGAACAGGGTTGTTTTGTCCTGGTGCTGTTTAGCTCTGTGTTCGTGACCTAGCAACCAGGATTAGAAAGATTATAGTTAGATATACTACATGTCTGTATACGTGTTGCACACTAGCATGCTTGTTCCAGCTCTTAAGAGGCCCCTAAATTGTGTGTGTGTGTGTGTGCGTGCATTACTGTGTGTGTGCTCCGGGTCTCTCAGTGGAAAAAGTGCAGAGGCACAATAAAGTGAAACCTTGAGCAGGACAAGGTCCGTGTTTTCATAGTTCAGGAGGACACTGTGGTACAGCGGTGCGATGCTTCTTTAGTCTGTACAGTACGAATAAAATGCCAGCTCAAATTGGTTTGATTGAATGAAGAATAAAAATTAATACTTGAACATTTTATTGAATATCTAGAACTGCATTTCCTCATACAGCACTTTAGAGATGTCTTTCTAAAGTGCGATTTTCACTGATTACTACTACTACTTTTATTAATATAGCTATAATATAATATAACTAATATAGCCATTCTTCTCCACTTGTAGAAATAGATGAACGCTTATGTTTTGTAACCGTCTCTACTGATATATCCTGTACTAATCGAATGTTCTTTCTCTTTCTTTTTCCCAATCCTGCCTCCCTATTCTCCTATTTTAACCATCCATTGCTTTACCACTTCACTGTGCACCCCTTCACTTATCCCAATCTGTTTTATTCTTCTATTCTCTCCGTTCTTGCATTTCATTTCTATCCCGTTTTTTTTTTATTTATTTATGAATTTTTTTGCCATGCGACATTTTGTTAACGCCTTGCAGACCCCATAGACCCTGATGTTGATTTGTACGAACTTTTCCATCCTCCATACACTCCAGTACCAGACCCCATTCCCATGATGCCTCCCGTGGGCGTTCAGGCTTCGGTTCTGAGCCACGACACCATCAAAGTCACATGGGCCGACAACTCGCTGGCCAAGAACCAGAAAATTGTGGATGCGCGCTATTACACAGTGCGCTGGAAGACCAACATACCAGCAAACACCAAGTTTAAGGTATAGTCCATTTAAGTGGAAGGGCAAAAACTTGTTTTGGAAATGGCTATTAAAAAAAAAAAAAAGATTGGCTTTCTATTTCAGTTTTCCATTTTGTTCAGGAGTCTTCACTAGAATTCTAATCACGAATACTTATACATGTGCATGACTAGTTATTTGCTTTTAGATAGAGTGAAGGTAAGATTGCAGAATACTTTTCTTCCTCTCTGGTACCTTACGGTATGTCATCTCTCCGACTTGTTTTTAGACGGCCAACACTACCAACCTGAATCACATAGTGACTGGTCTAAAGCCAAACACTCTGTACGAGTTCTCCGTCATGGTCACAAAAGGCAAGAAGACTAGCACATGGAGCATGACGGCTCATGGGACGACGCTAGAAGCCAGTAAGCCAGTCAGGCGCTCATGTCATTTATTCACCACTCATTTTCTGTCTGAATAATTCCATTAGCACTAAATATCTACATGCCATGAATTGATGCTTGAATTCCTTTCCCACTCATGCTCTAAATCATCGATTATAATGTATTTCTTTATCTCAGTTCCTAGTTCTGCACCGAAAGACGTGACTGTGGTCAGTAAGGAGGGACGTCCACGCACCATTATAGTCAACTGGCAGCCTCCTTCTGAAGCCAACGGCAAAATCACAGGTGCCGAGGTGCAACAGTAACAAACCTTTCTCTGCATGCAAGCGATTCATTACCATAGCTGGTAAATACGCGCCTCTGTTTCATATTACAGGGTACATTATCTACTACAGCACTGATGTCAATGCTGAGGTACACGACTGGGTGATCGAGCCGGTGGTGGGGAACAGACTCACCCATCAGATCCAGGAGCTGACCCTCGACACAACGTACTACTTCAAAATCCAAGCACGCAACTCCAAAGGCATGGGGCCTATGTCTGAGGCCGTCCACTTCCGCACTCAAAAAGGTATGCAAGAAGGTTTCGAAGCGAACACATTGTAGACATAGAGTGTCGCAGTTCTCTGATCTCTTCATTTCCGATTCATAAAGAAACAAATGCCAGATTATCAACTGCTCAGACAGACATTATTGCTTTTGGGTGTCATTATTTTCTAGTGACTCTATGCTTGTCTCTTTTCTTCTGTGATACTCACACACGCACGGCCCGTCTCTTGTTTCACGGCACTCCCTTTAACATTTCTGCTCTGTTCTCTCTCTCTCTCTCTCTTCTCTGGCCTGCTAGCTGAATCATCTGACAAAATGGCTAATGATCAAGGTAATTGCTCTTTCCTTCCTTATCTTTCCAACTGCTTGTTGTTTCTGCTCTGGGTTTCTGTTCGCATGAGCTTTGGGCCATAGATTCAGGTGCTGGTGTTTATGCAGAAATCAGATGATTAGCTCAAGTAATGACACTTAAGGTTTCCCTTTGCTGGTTCGTGAGACATGTGTAAAGAACTCTGATCTTCTTACACATTGATGTGTGTATGTGACGTGGTTAGAAGGTTAAAGGTGGATAATTCCTGCTGATTAATGGCTTAAGATTGGTTGGAAACCCGATTCGATAACTTCTCACCTGTTTTTTTTTTTTTATTCAGCTTCCGGAATCCCCGGGAAACCAGGCCGAACCTCCACACTAGACCCTGGTATTGGTAAAGTCTCTTTATTTCCTTTTTGCTTGATGCTTGGTAAAGAGTGACACTGTTCATTTTAACAAGTAGACCTGTGCAAGGTACTATTAAAGGAGAGACACCAGCGATGGATAGTTGTAGAGGCACAACCCTGCCACATGCATTGTAGTGTGTACGGTGTGTAAGGAGATTGAAAAACCTCAAACATGCGGGACAGAGGGTTCTCCAGGACCAGGCGTGATGGGGTGAATCATCTCTGGAAGAATAATGACATTGACTTTGAGCTTCCTTAAAAATGTACATAGTGCAATACAGTAACAGCTTATGTAGGAAAGCTGTCCGGGTGTAGGTCATTAACTTGCTCGGAGCTCAAATCCAATATTTTATTATTAACTCTCTGAGAAAATTCAGCTGAGGAAAGCATATAGTATCTGTGAAGCGTATTTAATGACACTGTAATAGGTATTTTATCCTCATTTCTAGGATATATGCTTCTATCTTCTATATACTATATATACTTCTTCTATATTTATTTAATAATATTACATTTTAAAATATTACTATATTTTATTTAATATAAACATTAGGGATGGGAATTGCCAGGGGCGACCCGATACGATACAATATTATCACGATACTTGAGTGAGGCTTTAATTTGTATTGCAAGTACCACGGTTTTATAAATATCACAATTTGATATCAACATTTTTTATTTATTAATTTTTTAAAATGTTGTTACAATTCTGAACAAACTTGCCAAATTTTTGTTTTTGGAGTGTGGCAATACAAAAAGTATAACGATACATCACTAAATCCTGCCATATTCTAATAAACACGTGCACATGTTATATGGTTGATGTACAAAGTGATCATAAGGTATTTTCCCGATTTCAAACCTCTCCTTCATACACACCCCTTTGATACTAGTTGGTCTGCCCGTTGCCATAACATTTCATCTTTCTGTTTCCATAATCAGGGAAGCACTTTATATACTCCTGCTGTATAAAGTCTTTCTGAAAGTCTTCAATGTGCTAACGGCAGTAATTGTGATGCTTTCAAGGGAAATCGGGGATGCCTGGTAGTGAAAACCACATCCTGGTGATCGTCATCATCGTGTCTGTGGGAGGCTTCATCATCATCGCGCTGGTAGTGGGAGCCTTACTGTGTTCACGACGCTCCAACTCCCAGCAGAAGAAGTAAGTACAACGCTCACTGTAATGGTGATCTGCAGGGGTTAGGTTCTGATTTGTTCCACACACACACACACACACACACACACACTGCGCTGAGTTGAGCTGACACATTCTCCAGGAAGCACGTTTTTGCCCCTGACCACTAAACGATTTATTTGCCCTTCAGGAAACGGGCAGCTTGCAAGTCCAGCAATGGATCTCACAAGTACAAAGGCAACTCTAAAGACCTCAAGCCGCCTGATCTTTGGATCCATCATGAGCGCTTGGAGCTCAAACCCATCGACAAGTCCCCGGAGCCCAATCCGGTCATGACGGACACGCCGATTCCGCGTTCCTCCCAGGACATCACTCCTGTAGACAGCACCCTGGATCCCATCCTCCAGAGACGGAATTCGTACCGCGGTGAGACCGTCGTTCATACCCCATCTCTAGCCGTGTGGCCCTGCTTCATTCATTGCTTCTAACCATTTTGGTTTTTGTTTCTGAAAACCTGCATAAATGTGCTTAAAATCTTTGTATGTCTTGCAAGTGTGTGTGTCTGTTTGTTCTCGATGTTTTAATTTTGCTGCAAAAATGCCCTTCAGCCAGTTTAGTTTTGGACTATCTTTTGAAGTGCTATGTGAATGGATGTTTAGTGCCCCCTAGTGGGGGGAAAATAGCTTAGCAAACAACAGGCAGTGGTCAAGCCTGGCTCGTTCTCTCAAAGGCTTGGTCCCTCTCTGGTTTGCAGGCCATGAGTCAGAGGACAGCATGTCTACACTGGCAGGGCGCCGGGGAATGAGGCCTAAAATGATGATGCCGTTTGACGCACAGCCCCCTCAGCGTAAGTCCTCCTGGTCCTTCCTTCTTCGGACCCCCTTTTTTAAATATTGTTTTTTTAGCACACAATACTTCTAAGGGTCTATTTGTCCAGAGCTGATGATTGAGAATCGTCCTCATGCTTGGTTATGATAATGCAATGTGTTTTATTGCTCTGTGTGTGTGTGCATGAGCTGTGTATCATACGTAAACGGCGCTCCCCATGCGTTCATAGCTCTGTGTATGTGTGTCTCAGTGTAAAGACATGGCCTCTGTGTTATTTATGTCCATCCGCAGCCGTGATTAGTGCTCACCCCATCCATTCCCTTGACAACCATCACCACCATTATCACCTGGGCAGCCTGGCCTCACCGAACCACAACTATCTGCAACACTCGAGCAGCCCGCGGCCCCTCACCTCCTCCATCTCTTATCTAGACAGGGCCGAGTCGCCAGGTGAGCCACCCTGCAGAGAGGAGAAAAGACACTAGATCACTGCAGGAGCAGCTCGTGCTGTCTTTTCTTACACTCTCAGGTTTTAGAGGAAAAAAAAGAAGTGTTTACAGGAAGTGAAGGATCTTGATGCAGTTACAGTATGTGGTGTAAGAGTGATGGGTCAGGTGCACTGCTCTAAGGGCTCGGCAATATGATTATGATATTGATAACGTGATAAAAAATAATGTATATAGTGACAAATACTCTCAGATAGATATTTTGAGATATATTTTTATATATTTAATAAAAAAATACAAACAAATAAATTACTTTTATTTTACAATATTTTAAAATTACTTTTACTTTTTTTTGTTTATCACATATACGTTAATGCACAGGGAAATTCGTTATGGTCAGCCATTATACGGCACAGACAGGGTTAAAGGCCTCACACAAGGGCCGGACAGGTGGAGCTGGGGCTTGATGGAGTTGGGGCTCGAACCGTCAACTTTCTGATCAGTAATTTAGAGCATCAGTAACATACTATTAACCAGTAACTGCCCCCTGACTGCTCTTCTGAATGCTCTACAAATATTTCTGAGCCCATACCTTCCCTTGTTGGAGCTTTACCACCTCATATATATATATCTAGTGATGATGTTTTACAATATTAGGATATACATAAAATCTGCCAATGAAACTCTAAATATTAGTTAAAAATCAAGGCTGTGTAAAGTAAAGCGGCACCTTTTCCTTGCACACCTCTGCTGTGATCAAATAATCCCTGATTCAGATTTTGATTTAAATTACTTTCACATTGTAACTGCATTAAGAGCATTTTTTCCCCCCTGAACCTTTAATACATACTGCTTTCTTATAATCTCTTGCCTTATTCCATATATACAGTAGTCACATGTCCATCAAATTCCATCGCACATAACAGCAGCCTCTATCCTAGCAGATATACAGGATGTATTAGGGATGATGTGTTTGTGTGTATGCGGTCATGTGACTCCGGCTGTGATTACAGACACTCCCACTACAGACCTGCTGCCCGCCTCGGCTCAGCCCTCCTGTTCCATCGATCACTCGGAGACCGACGTCAGTTATCACAGCTCAGCGGCCGAGGACGAGCCCAGCTACAACCCCCCGACAGCACACGTGCGCCCCACGCACCCTCTGAAAAGTTTCGCCGTGCCCTCCGTGCCCGCCCACGGCTCCGCCTACGAGGGAGTCTCTCTGCCCAGCACGCCCCTGCTCTCTCAGACTGGTACGAGGGTTTTTTTTGGGATTCTCATCTAGTGAAATGAGATGAAGGGTGTTTAGAGGCAGAGGGGACATAAAAGATACCTGGCGTAATTTTAGAGCATGTGATGGTATAAAGGTTATAAAGAAAGAAAGAAATCCACATAACACTTGTGAGATGTTTCTAATATAAGGGGCGTTCAAGTCAAACCGAGATTTGTGGTGTACACACAATCATTCACAAACACCACTTGCACATTACAGGAATTTTCAACATGCCATTTCCACATGTTTAGGAGTTCCTGGAAGGCCAACGTTTCAGACATGGCTCCGGCGTACTGTAAGAAACATTCTACCTTGATGATTTCGAAGTGCTTGTGAAACACTGGGATAAGTGCATGAGTGTAGCGGGGGATTATTAAGAGAAATAAAGGGAATCTTTACTCGCATAACGGTGTTCCTTTACTCTGCGCAATCAAAAATCCCGGTTTGACTTGAACATCCTCCGTATAATATTATAATAAATTGTAATATTTCATTAGATTAGGTAATGCAAAGCTAGTTTTGATCGCCCATTCAGCTGACTTTGTCGCATATCTGGCAACCCTGATTAACAGATAAGCGTTTGTGTTTTGACTGCCATATAATAAACATCATGATGAGAACCGTTTCCCGTACCATACTGTCCAGGTACATCAAACATGTCTGTGACGTTTTTAGGTCCTCACTCGGTCAAGACCGCCTCCATCGGGACGCTGGGGAGGACGAGGACGCCGATGCCCGTAATCGTACCCAATGCACCAGACGTTCCAGACAGCCGAATGCTGGAGGAGTGCGAGAGTGTGAGTATCCCTGTCTGTCTCTCTCTCTCTCTCTCTCACACACACACACACACACACACACACACTGTACGAACTCAGTAACCCCATTTGGTTACTGATTGACCAAGCATTGTTACGTGTTACGCTTGTCCTGTAACTAGAAGAAAAGTTTTGGTCGAAGCAAAAGCTAGTTTTGCCAGCAGCTTGTTCAAAGTCCTGGTGTCTGATATACAACGCATGGAAACTGCACAAGTATTTACACCCCTTGTAAAGATTAGTTGGAAATTAGACAAAAAAGAAAATCCAACCTTTAACTCAGAGATTTACTTTAAGGAAAAAAAAATCCCTAATACCACAATTATTGGCACCCTTTGTTAACCCTTTCTTTGCCAATAAAACGTCTTAAAGTTTGTCCGAGCCTATTAAACGTTTCTATAGTAACCGCTCGTTTGCAAAGGCTTTTGTAGCAGACGCTCTACATAATCGAAGTCAAATAATAATAATCCATTTTAAAAGCTTGAGTAGTTATGGTGATGTAAGCCTTCTGTTAGGAGATGGTTATTTTTCGAAGGAGTCTCCAGTGTCAGCACTTTTTGACCAACAGAAAGTCTGTTAAACTCTAAAGTCTGTGAATCCTAACTCGCTAAACATCATTTAATCGAAGGTGTATTTTATCTAAACTGTGACACTGTGCTGTATCTGGGTGTTAAAATATACTGAAATTATAATCCGGTTTATCTCCTCTCTCTCACATCTCTGCTCTCCGCCCTCCCTTTTAACTACGAAACCTTTTTTTTTTTTTTTTTGCTGCTTGTGAAATCGACGTTATTGCATCCTTTGAAATTTGGTTTGAAACCTGTTTCGTTATCCGTGTTTGTCCCGCATCAATGACCAAAACAAAACAAATCCTGTTTGGCGAATGCTTGTGCTTGTGAACGTTTGATTTTTTATTTTTTTTTGTATCTCTGGATGATTCTGAACTCTTACAGTTCCACTGCCTGTCACCTTTATAACTTTTTACCCAAAATTCTATAAATTCCATTCCTGAGCTTTCTCTCCTTCCGCCCCCCCCAAAAAAAAAACTAAAATAATTAACCTCCTTGACTGGAAGCCCGTTTTCTTTCCCCTCCCTCCTGCATTAACCCTCTCCCTCTTTCTCAGAAGTACGAGAAGGACGAACTGTCGGAGGAGATGGCCCACCTGGAGGGCTTAATGAAGGACCTAAACGCCATCACCACGGCCTGAGCACAATCCTTACACTCTCACACACGCTACACACACACACACATATGCGCTTACATTTATCCATGACTCGCCACGGCATGGACAGGGTTCTCAGTCCTTTACAGAACCGAATGAGAGAACATGAACATTTTGGCTCGCCTTGCTAACTCTCAGGAAGGAAACGGCCTTCGGTTAAAGGAATGAAAACCATTTTGGGGACTGATTCCTTCGGGAACGTTTTTTTTTTCTTCTTCTTTCTTTCTTTCTTTTGCGCTTCGGAGACGCTGTTTGTTTCTTTACTAATTAAAAAAAAAAAAAAGGAAGATTACAATATGCTGGTGTTCGTGCTGGTGCTCAAGGCACAATTTACAGTGTTTTATTTGTGCGTTTTTGTATCTCTCAATCTTTCTCTTTCTCTCTCGATCTTTCTCTCTCTTTCTGTCGCTCTCTCTCTATATATAAATATATATTTCCACCCGTTCCAGTGAGGTGAACATTGGACATTGTTCCTTTTATTTTCGAAGAAAAAAAGTCATTTTTGTATTACATTGTTTTGTTTTGCTCTTTTTTTTTTTTTTTTAAGTACGTCGTCTATTGTGCCATGTTGTTATTATTCTATGTTTTTTTTTTTTTTTTGTATTATTTTATATACATATACATTTATAGATATGTATATACAGTCAAAACTGCCTCATAGTTCTTTTTCAAAACAGCAATGTTTTTAGAGGAGACTGCGCCAGCCTTATGCTCCGTTTTTCTCTTGAGGTCGGACGGCGCGGCGACGATTTGTCCTCGGTACGAACCGATTTTCTTACTTTTTTCAGATTTTTTTTTCTCTAAAGGGAGCTCCTTTCAGAATATATTGCCTTACACTTCTGTCTGCACGGACACTCATCCTTTAAGGAGGAAAGCAAAAATCCACCGCTTGTGTGTCACCTGCCACTGTGATATACAGACTTGTACTGAGGTACGGAGCTGCGAGATCCTGAGTGCCCTGGCTGCTAGACTTCAGCTTACGTTCTGTTTCCTGTCAAGTGCTCTACAGCTGTTTTTTTTTTTTATTATTATTTTTTATCAACTCGATTTCATACGGACTGGAACTTGTTAACTGATGTTACGCAGGATAAATGCAGTACACACCGTCTCAGTGTCGGTCCAGGACTGTTTCAGGTCTATGATGTGATCTGTAGACACGTACTCAGAATTTTGGTATGTCAAGTGCAAATCTTTTGAATGGGACTCCTGATGGTTGTTGTTGTTGTTTTTTGTTAATCTCATGTAGCCATTTTATATGAAGAATTTCAATGTGAATGAAAACATGGTTGTCTGGGAAAACCTGTCAGATGTCGCTGTGGCGGGAAGAAAAAAAAAAAAGATTTTATTCTGCCTAAAACCCCATCTCTGGTCTGTGTGCATGGAGTTTGCATGTTCTCCCTGTGCTTGTTTGGTTTCCTCCGAGCGCTTCGGTTTCCTCCCACAGTCCAAAGACATGCAGGGGTAGGGTAATTGACCTTTCCAAATTGCTCTTTTTTGTTTTTGCTCTGTGACGGATTGGCTTCCTGTTCAGGGTGTACCGCGCCTAATGCCTTCTGCATCCCTATGAGCGCTACAGAGATATACAAGTGCCATTCAAATTAACCCAGGATTTTGTTATTGTGCAGAATAAAAGCATAGGTACGAGAGTAATAACTATCTTTATTTCTCTATATATTTCCCTGCTACACTAATGCACTTATCCCAGTGTTTTACTAGTGCATCAAGGTAGAAAGTTTACTTAGTACCCTGGAGCCGTGATAGGACTGCCTGCTTCATGTCTGAAACGCTGGTCTCCCAGGAACTCCTTTAATAGCCCAAAATGTGGATAATTTCATCCCAAATCCTGGTTTGACTTGAACAGCCCTCGTACATAGAGTTAAAAAAGCATAAATGTTTCAACATTTTTATTGCCACTTTTTAACCTAAAAGGTTGTCTAAAACCTCACTTAATAAATCAAACATTAGGCTGATCATTCAGTTTGTAATCCAGTACTGACTATCTAACTGTTCATGATGCTCCTGCGCTGCAGTTGAAATTAAATCTTAAAAATATCATTTTTACGCTCTTTTCCCTTCTGCAGCTCACTAGATCTTAAAGCACCTAGAAGTCAGAATCCATCAGAGAAAAAAAACAACCAAATTTCTCCACATCAAGGATTTTCCCAGACCGCCAACACAAATGTTCTCCTGCTGGAAATCGTTTTCCCCTTTCCCCTTTTACCCAAAGAACAGCATCGCTGCAATCATTCGCTCGACTTCGATTACTCTCGTGTCATATTTTTCCTTTCTCTTCTCGAATGTCAGTATGACTGTAAGAAACCGCTGGGTTACATGAACACGTTCAACAGTTGGACGAGATTACTTATTTGGGATAAAAATAATATGGTGTTAGACAGTAAACCTTTTTTGCACTTTTTTCAACAGGTTCTTGGAAAAAAAAAACATTTCTTACATATCCTGTGTTTTCAATATAAAGCTATATTTGTGTATTGTAGTGTCATAGCTTAGCAGTAGGCAGCTGGTCTTGTTCATGTTTTTTTTTGTTTTTTTCATTTGTTTTTTTGCCTCTGAAATGGTATTCGAGCGACAGGTTTTACTGTGTTGCCGATGAGGAATTTTATTGTTGCTTATTTCTGTACAAAGATCTTTTTCGCTGTCTGTAGAAAAATCTGTGGCTTTTTTAAAAAACAAGTTCTAAAATATGCTCATGGGTCACGTGTTATTTTCTAAAACGTTTTTTTTTTTTCTCCTCAGGTCTGGGGTTATTAGCTCTTAAAAATATTTGTATAATTACAGTTGCAGTCAAAATTAATCAACCCTTATTGCAAATTGGGTTTATTGCCAAATGTATGATAATATTATCATATAATTTCGAGACCACAGCAGTCATTAAAAGTCGCATTTTAAGTTGAATTTAAAGAAATGTAATTATTCTTCTTCTAGATTGTTTTTGAAAGTTTGTTAATTTTTACAATACACTTAATTTGCAATGGGGAATACTTTAGACTGTAACTGTACATCAAAGTGATAGAGAAGGGTCATTATATGACACAAGGTGACGGTAAACTTTTGAATACATTTTCATCTACACATCCAGACTTTGTCACTTTGGGTGATTTCTGGTTTAATTAGCTCCATTTTTATGCCATTTTAATGTTTTTCTATGACTACTTGTGTAACCTGTTTGCATAGTATTTATAAAAGTACGGTAAAACCACGTTTAGGATTCAAACTTTTGATGTATTTCACTTACTGCATACTTAACACTTGACTTGTGATATGTCACATTTTTCTCTCATCAGGTAGGTAACTATTTTCTAAACTTGTATCTTTACTTTTTAAAATTTACTCCTTTAAGCTATCTTTAGCAATGCTTTAGCCAATTCTTGATGTCAGATGAAGCCATCCCCTGCTGCATGAAATGCATTTGTCAACAATGCAAAACACACAAACTGTTGAAATTACTTTACAGACAGTGTTAGAGTCTGTATAGCTTCAGCTATATGGTGGTTTTAAATCAGACCAATGGTCACCTTTTATAAAAAAAAAAAAAAAAAGCTTTAGATTAACAATTAAAAATCAATGCATGCTTTTGAGAATTGACTTGTCTTTATTTCCTTTTTTACTGGATGGAATTATACTCTGGGTGTCCTGAAGTTCATTCCAACGGCTGGCTGAGAAACCTGCAGTTTGGAGAGGCTCCCAAAGTCCTGAAAAAAAAAAAAACACCGGTTGATATCAGTTTCCTGTGCCCACAGCTCTTAACATTTAAGGGATCAAATTTGTTTCCCCTTGATGGCGTCACTAATAAGTAGTCTAAAATACAGAAGAATGTAATATGTTCAGGTTGCCACAAATAAAGATGGATGAGATTATTAAAATATGACTGTGACACCATCTTGTGTCAGAGTTATTTTTTTTCATAAAAACATACAAATGGTTTTTAATCTGCTGTACCAAATTTGTATTTGCTTTCTAGGTAAACAGAATTCAGCTAAAACTGATTTACAACAAGAAAAATAGTTTTCTAATAAATGTCACCTGCCCACTGAACACGCTGTGTTTTTGAATGTTGTACAGGGGGGAAATGTGACGGAATAGCTAATGCACATCTATGCTTTTTAATAAAGGTTTTGTGAAGATTTGGTCAAATTCCCAAATTATTTTTATTTTTTTTATCTGCATCGTGTCTGAAACCAAAGTGTGATGTACGACAAGGTGAAATGATGCGAGACAAGTGATCCCTACTCCGCAGGCAACACATATTTAGAAAGTATTTAAAACTTTGTATGACAGCAAACAAACTAAACTCATACTAAGGCTTAGAGAAGCTGCATATTTAACATTAAAGCATATGGTTATATAATAACGCCATATCTTCTTACTAGAGTCAAAACAGCAGGTGTCTTACCAGACTTAACTATCCAATCAACAAAGATTTTGAATAAATTAATTACATTTTTTATGTTTAATTTTGCTTAACACCTGGATAAGGTGCCAACCCATCACAGGGTACAGACACCCACATCATACACTACGGTTATAATTCAGAAATGCCAATCAGCCAATACTGAATGTCTTTGGACTGTGGGAGGAGACGGTGCTACTCACTCACCTATAAAATCCTTATTTAGATGTAATCAAACTACTTAAATGCCGCTATACAGTGGTGTTCAAAATAATAGTGCAAGTAAGGGGAACTTGTTTGACACCTGTTTTTCACAGAATGATTTACCTCTCTAATTGAACTCCACACTGCTATTTCTTTGAACAGACTATGTTTTTTTTTTTCACTTACATTAAAACTAATAATACATTTAGCACATTTTTCTTCATGTTGTGATTCAGAATAGAATGTGCAGGGTGTCCAATGCATTTGCGATTTAAATTAAAAGTTATTATATGGATATGGAGCTTTACTCACTTTTTTTCAACACAGTGCTATTATTTTGAACACCACTGTATGTGTGAAGTGGACAGGCTCTTCTGTAGATTTCCTTCCACTTCCATTCTATTATTACTACTTCTTCCATAATAATCCACAATGAAATCCACAAAATAAAATGAATAGACCTACCAGCATCTTCAGCATGTCTCTGGTGTCAGGATCGACCTCGATGACCTCCTGATCCAAAGCAGAGACCTGAAACAGCAAGCAGGAAGTTAGTTCATAAATCTTTCACGGCAGTGCAATGCAATATTGACTATATATTTAATTCTAGTTAACTTATATATTTTAAATTTAAACATACAAGCAATTAAAGTTGTCAGAGTGGAAAGAAATATATTCTAGATATGAAATCAAAAGGCTAAAGAAATATATTAAACAGTTTTGAGATCTCATTTAATTTTCATCACTCTTTGTAAGAAGAGATAGTCCATGTGGACAAGAATTATTTTGAGTTGGTCTTATATTTAACACGACTGATGCACGTTGCACAAATTTATCTGAAAAAGAGTTAGTTTTGATAGTTATATGACTAGTTTTATTTGACTTTTATGTTGGGTTACGTCACCTATCACACCATTTTATGATTGCATTCAATGTCGTAGTACTAGTATAATGACAATGAAGCAAACCTTAACCTTAGAAAGGGGTGGGCGGCGGGGAAACCGTATACTAACCTCAGGGACGTAGTTGTCTCTCCTTTCCCTCTCCTCTTCCTGGAGTTTGATTGAGATGCCTCTGACCGGACCCCTCTGGATCCTCTTCATCAAATGGGTCACGTACCTGTATTCATACAAATAAAGATGAGACAACAATTGAAATAATCGTTTGCAATTTTCTCCTTATTACAATTGTATTTAATCAGCCAAGACATGGAACTCATTAAAAGAAAGTATTTATACCACAGTGCTGTTAATTGATTGGTCAGAAGGTGAAAGCTAATTTTCCATAAAAGCATCTTTGACGATGATCCTTGCTGTAATTAAAATCACGGGTTTCTTTTAACATGTTTCTATGGCAACAACCTGCACTTGTATGGCGAATGCTCTGCTTAAAACTGATTAAGATTTCTGTAAGGAGATATTTGTTTAAAAAAAAATTTGCAAGGAGTCTCCAGTGTCAGCACTTAGTAAGAGACTTAAAGCTGTAAATTGTCTAAAATGTGACAATATGTGAAACAACAATTCTGATACATTAATGATACATATATATAAACGTCGTTTGAGGCAAACCAGGACTTGTAATGAAAACAATAAAATTGACTTGGCATAAAAACAATTGACATTTACAGAAGACCTCAAGCACAGTATGGTGTGGAGATCCTTGACCGCGGTAAAACGTTAGAATTTCAAACCTTTTAAAGAAGGCCGTATGCCCAGGAATGACAATTCTGGCCGAGGTAACTCGTAGCCCATTGCAGTCGTTCCTGCATTCAGAGTGTCGAACGTCTGATCCGTAATAATCAACAGATAACTTGTCTCTAACTTGCGGACGAAACACATCTGTCTATGGGAACTATGCACACACAATTGTTCACCAACACTACTTGCACTTACAGGACCTTGGCTGGGAGTTATCGTCACATCCCCTGTACAGCCCTGATCTCGCTCCAAGCCATTTCCACATATTTGAGCTATTAAAGGAGTTCCTGGGAGACCCGGGTTTCAGATGTGAAGCAGGCTACCTATCTACCTACCTTGATGGTATCCAAGCACTAGTGAAACACTGGGATAAGTGCATTAGTGTAGCAGGGTATAATATGGAGACACGTGATGTGCCCGCAACTTCGTTTGCTAATAAGCATGTTTAAAATAATGTTCTACTGAAAAAAAACACCATCAGCTGCATTTTGGAATTAACTAAAATATTTACAAGTTACCATGAAGTGCACGGAATTATTTAATTAGATTTCATTTGCACACTTAAGCTTGTATGAAAAAATGTTCAAGGTTGATTTTTTTTAATGATACAAGGGTGTTTTCCTTTTAAATTTCAAAGGCCGATTGTGATTAAACAAAGCCTATATGTTACCACAAGCTCAGCCAAATACACGTGTGAGAACCTCTATAAAATTTGTTTAGCAGTTTTCACGTGATGCACACAAACAAAAATTCCAAAAGCGATCTTGATGTGTTCTGTTACTTCCCTTACTGTCACACCCCCCCAACCCCCCCGCCCCACCAATTTTTTTGCCAAATATTTTTGATGTACAGACATGCTAACTTTACAGTTTTATTATATATGGATTGAGGTCGTTTCTAAAACTGTTTTCAGTTATTCTGCACAATCCAAAAAAAAAAAATGCCCCTTGTGTAACAGAACATTTTCGCCTACACTTGATATTATCTTAAGACCATTGTCAAGTCTATTAAATGTATTGACAGGAGAATGTGTCAATTAACAATTAAAGAAGTGACAGTGGTTATCCAAAATGGCTGCCTCATTCCATTTTAGTCTTTATCTGCATGATGAAATTTGATCCATGTTTACAAATAACAGTTTTTATGGAAAACAAAAATAGCAAGATTGACTACCATTAGCTATATTGACTTCTGTACAAAACAAATGTCACACCAATCTGGCTGACTAATACCATTTAGATCAAGTGAAACCATTTCCTTTAAAATCTTTTAGCCTTTGTTTTACCTTTATCATCAAATTCCTTTCCTGTGGAAACACATGATGGTTGGCAAGGTTTGACTCACCCTGCGATTTTGTTGCGCAGATGCTTGCTGGGGATGATGGCGATCTCCTCACACACCCTCTTGTTGATGTGAAAGTCGTTGCCCAGTCGGGTGTAGTACTTCTCGATGATGAGCCGAGAAGCCTTCTTTACGGTCTTTGTCCTTACACGGCCCTGAAAAATGCAAAAAAAACAATCAATCCATCCATCCATCCATCCCACAGCTTCATATCAACTGTTATGATATGCGAAAGCAGTAGATAAAAATTAAACATAAAATTTATCCTTTTAATTTTTTCTGTCAGGAAGATTCTGGTTGGAAGAATCCAAAGAACCTCTCGAAGGAGTTAGAGAACTAGTTGTGATGTTGACCCGCATCACCGAGCAGTGATGTGTAAAAAAAATATATATATATTAACTCGGAAACACCTTAACGAGGGTGTCTCGTGCAATTCATATGAGTCTTGCTAATGTAATTCGTCACTTTAGTGTGTATTCTTTTCTGTATTAAAACGCAAGGGGCACAGATCTGTGCAGGCAACACAGCATAGGTCAACGATGATTAAATTTTTTTTAAAAACTTCTTATATGGAAGCCTTGCCCGTGTGTGTTAACGGAAAGGCTTCAGACATCACACTGTGCATTTGTTTTTTTAGATATGTCAGTTACCACTACCGGAATATGGAAATAACTTCACAAAAATGTAGGACTCTCAAAATGTTTGTATAGGTTGTGCAAAAAATACTGCACAATCCTGATCCCTATATATGTTTATTAAAAAAAACCTGCAAAACAAAAAAATGGCTAAAATGCTCTGGGTTTTAAGCACTACGTACTAGAAGCTAAAAGAGCGATATCATTACATAGCTATAAACAAAAAAAAAAAGCTAAAAACATTATTATGTCATTTTAGAACACCCTATAAATTATTAATAAATATTAATAATGCGTCCAATTTAATTAACATGTTTGAGTGTAATCTTTGTCTTAAAAAAGTGACTTTTATTTCTATGCTAGCAAACAAAGAAAGATCAAACAACTCACAGACGTACTCTGAAAAGTCACCTTTTTTTTTTTTGACAAAATTACATTCAAACATTTTGGCTAAATTTGGTAGTATCAGGGCTGGCAGATGGTGGGCAATACCACACTTTAGGGTGGACCAAATTATTTACAGCGCGATTTATAAATGACAAATGTTATATTTTATAGCAATTTAATGATATTGCTCTTTCAGCTTTTAGTACTGAATGCAATTACCTGTTGTTGTGCTAAGCTAACTTAGCAACTCGCGCTAACTCCAAAGAATACTGTACGTTAAAGTCACGCGCTACTAATGAAAGACCGTAACCTAGCAACAAATAGTTACTTCCGGGAGTGCGTATAGTCTTATTTATTTCTGATATTCTGTCCAGAAATACACCGATTTTTGTTAAAATAATTTTTACAACTCTTCTAGTAATATTAAATGAAGCAAAATAGCTTTACAAACTTTAGCTGTAACGATTTTTTAGGGCAAATCAGCTCCGTAAAGCGCTCGCGCTTTCTGCATCTCGGTAAGTTATCCGTTTTTAAAATGAAACACGCCGCAATTTTGCGCTGCTTATCTTTCCTGATGATGTGTTTAAATGGTATTTAGTGCTTCAGATACGGATAATCAAGGAAAATACGCAGATGACAACGGATTCCCAAACAACCCACCATGTTGGCTTAGGTCTCAGAAAAGGACCCGACTCAGAGCAGAGCGGAAGTTAGTATCTTTTGGCGGAAGTAGAATAAAAGTCCCAAACTTTGTAAAGTTCTAAATTCCCAAAATAATATATTTTTTGTAGGGTTTACACCAAAAATTGAAACATAATTATAAAAGAATAAAAAGAAATAACTCCTTGTGTGCACATTGGAATATTGTAATTATTAATTATATTAATAATCTTCAAATAGGATATGCAGTTAAATGCTTGTACTACCGCCAGTGACCTTAAAAAGAAAATAAAAGCTATATATAAGGGAATAAATATTAATAAGAAATAAGAAAGAAAATAAATTTAACTAGTAAAATAAACTGTACAAATAAGGGCATAATAAAAATATTACAAAATAAAGAAATATAGGATGGAGGGGGGGGGGTTAGGGTTATATATAAAAATTTTAAAGTGGCAATGGCTGTGCAAATAAGCATGAAAAGTGACTTAAGAAAGTGTCATGGGCAATGGTCAGATATATAAATATGTAGTGCATGAATGTGTCCATGATCGTTAAGTCAATGTCAATGTTTAAAAAGATGTTACTCGTGTGTGGTGGGGTGATTGAGAGACCTTATCGCCTTATCTTTCGTTCATCCATCTTTTATACCGCCTATCCTGTGTACAGGGTGAAAGGTGGGACTGGGAGCCTATCCCAGGAGACACTGGGCACTTTGGGACACCCATTAGCCTAATCTGTATGTCCTTGTACTGCCTTCATAATGGCTCTAGTCTGAGGTACCGGTAACTGGTGATTTCTGAGGCTGGATCTCTAAATGATCCTCTAGAACAGCTGACTTTCATGTCCTAAAATAAGAAAAATTCTAAAATTAATTACATAATGCCATAAATGTTATTTCATAGTTTCAAAATATCCAGTATTGTTCTAAATATAGAAAATAAATTAGAAAAACAAAAACACTGAATAAGAAGGTGTGTCCAAATTTTTATCATCTGGTACTATATATATATATATATATATATATATATATATAGAGAGAGAGAGAGAGAGAGTTTTTGTACTCAGTGGCATAAAAATAAAAGACTTTCAATTATAACATTTTCTATAATTTATACTTTTAAATGCATTTCTGCATATGGATCCAGACTTTGTCACACTGTACAAACGATAACATTAAAACAAGATTATTAATATAAACCTGTGATCTATTTTCAGAGCTTTAATATAAAGATAAATTAGCTTCTATAAGAGCTGAACATGACAATAATACTGTTAAAGCTCTCAGCATTAAAAACATGCAATAATAATAATAAAAACAAAAGTAGTGGAATCATGTAAGATGTAACAAATCAGAGCCTAAAAGGTCACACCGACACAGAAAGTTGAGACAATTTCCTTTATTTTACATAAAAAAGGGTGCAAACTTGAGTTTCCCTTTTAGAGTGGAGGGAATAAAAATTGTATTTGAAAGGTTATATGTGGTACTTCATATGACTCCTCAGGAAAAATAGCCTTTAAGACAATTTTCTTTCTGCATAAAGAAAAGAAAAAGACAACCGGAAAAACAAGGATGGGTCCCTCGTCACCGAAAGCCCTTGACTAAACGAAACCATTCAAATGCATTAACATTCATATTTCAGCACAGACTTATGACTTCAGATTCAATGCATGAGAGGATTTTTTTTCCCTTTCTTTTTGTTTTTTTTCCTTAAATATGACCAGAACCGGAAAAGGGAATTACAGTACTGTACAAGTCAAAATTTCATTACTCGGGGGAAAGAAAAAAAATAAAAATAAAAAAATAAAAATCACAGAATCGTTTAAGAAACACTGAAGGAAAAAAAAAAACGTAGTGATAAAATATGGACGTTAACTAGAGTACTGTAGCGCTGATCAAGCCGAACTCTGTTAAAGAAACAATGTGCTGTTTCGTTAAGCAGATCTATGCATTTGTTCACATTAGATTTTCACACTGATTAAAACCAACGATGATGGACAGCAATGCCGATCCCCCCCAAAAAAAACATGGAGCTAGAAAATACTTGCAGGACTAAAGCTTAGATGTTCAAAACTGAAAGCAGCTTTTACACAAGCTGTACGATTGCGACTGAACAGAAAGTGTAGAAAGGTCATGCTCAGACTGTACATCAAATATCCTAAAGCCCCGTCTCAGTGTATTTACCGCTGCGTTCTTACTCATAAGCCATGCGTAGTAGAAACTGCAGAAATACTGAACCCTCTATGCCTAATGATAATCACTTAATGTTTTTTTTTTTTTTTTTAAATCTGTTGTTTTAACCCTTCAAGAGACCATTACAATGATGCAAATGGAACTATGATTAAGAGCCTCTATAAAGCACAGGGTTGTTTTACTTTATTCTGAGGATAAATACAGTTTATTTCCCACCTTTATACTGCTGTATGATTAGCATGAAACCTGGCTGCTTTACAAAAGTTTTGAAATCGGTTAGTAGTCAGTACGCCGGCGTCGGTTAAGAGGCCAGTAAAAATGACCGGCGTCTCGATACACAAAATGTCAAGAATTTCAATGTTTAGTGTTATTCATTTATTTATTTCATTTTATTAATTTTAAAAACATGATTTCATTTTAGTGAAACTGGTCAGAAGATGGCTCCCTTTGCCTACCCCGAAACATTTTTTCTAAATGGCCCTGCCTTGATTCCTAACCATCTTAAAATAAAAATAAAAATAAACTTCAACAAACAAATCCCAAAAACATGATCACAGATCTGGATATTTTACTCATCTGAACCTTACATTTAATAACACTGATCCTGTATTCGAGCAAATCTAGCACACAGACGTGTTAACAACCTGAAATTCTGAAAGCTGGCAAAGGGAAACGAAAGACGTGGGATAGAAGAAGAAAAAGTGTATAGACTTGTTTTCTCTCAAAGTCATTCTCCCTTAAGCGAGCGCACAGGCACACCCGACAGCAGCGCAGCAAGGAGCGACCCGTCCAAAACAAACGCTAAACTCCTAGCAAACATTCACGTGGAGGCACATCATATGCAAATACAAGAAATAACAGCTTAAAAAAAATTATGAAAGAAGCCTCTCCTTAGATACCCCTGGGAGAGATTCAGCGACTGGAGTTCAAACGGTGTTAGAGGGATTCAAGTACTTTCCATAAAAATAATTTAGAACCGAAGTGAAGGGATGAGTTGCACAGGACTATTGCGAGATTTAATATTAAAGCAAAAAAAATATATAAAATCTTGATAAGCCAAGCATTTAATGTATTGCTCACAATGCATGTTGCATATGCACTGGTTCGATGGCAAGCTTCCTGTTCTTGATACTTTGTTTCCACAAACACCGACATCTCTTTCTCAGCTGCAACAACACCGGGTTTTAGTCGATCCATGCTTTCATATGAATAATTCCGGAAATACACTAAAACCATGAGACCAGAACTTAGCCAAACATCATCCTTATTTTTCTTTCAGTCCGATAGGTCCATCAGGATCTTTTAAAAGAAGTTACCTTTTTCTTATAGACCACGCCCGCTTTGTATTCCAGCTGAGTTATCATTCTGCTACTCAATCAGAAATTTCTAGAAATATTAGAGGAAAAAGGACTGAAGGTAGTGAAAGTGTAGTGCAGTCAATCTTCCATGGTTTTCTCTCTCGCTCTCTCTCACTCTCTCACACACACACACTCACTCTTTTCCCAAATTGTGTATGGCCAGATAATGAAAAACCAAAATGAAAAAAAAAAAAATCTATAAAAAAAAGTAGAATTTTTTATACTCATCAATTCACGTTTACTGTACATTTAAAAACCACAAAATCACTGAATTATCCTGCACACAATGTGATGAATGGAGGGGCCAAAAAAAAAAAAAAAAGGAATTCCTTCGAAGTCACTTTCTGCAAAAATTAAAATAAAAACTCTTTAGGTACATTTAATTGATGTAAAGAAAATCCATTTCTGGAGCACAAGACTGTTTTACGAACCTGATTCGGATCAGTGTGAAATTTTAGATGAGCTCTTTTCAGAACTGACCCTACATACTAAAACTGTGTTTTTTTATAGACTTCATGTGCTCTAACGGTGGCCTCATCCTACAATCGAAGAGATCACGGGCCTACCTGTGATGGAGCAGTAAGGAAAATACAAACGTTATACCTAGTGATTTACGGTATGCACTGAGGATCCACTGGGTTTTTATATTGAAGTCGGGTTCATTTGGATCTGTTTTTTCTTTTTTTTTTTACTTTAAGGGGCCTTAGATTACTACGTTACTGAGAATAATAGGTGACAAAAGAGACAGAAATTCTGTAGTGTCTTAATGCAGAACCGGGTGAAACAGCCCCGCTGTGTAGTGTTAGTTAAGGCATTGAGATGAGACGTTTAGCATTGGCAGTTTGAGAGTCTTTCTCTAAAACAGCGCTTGAGTTCCCATCAGTTTGCCTTCCCGAAAGGGGGAAAAAAAAAAAAAAACTACTAAGAGGCAAGGAAACACTTCATAAACAGCCATTATTACACGTTACGAATGTTAGCAAGCTTCCTATTAACCGTTACCCTATTCGGACGCTCTGTTCATATAGACATGTGGTGTGTGCAGAAATGCATACTAAAGGGACGTAAAAAAAAAAAAAAACTTCACCCACTGACTGACTGGATTTCAGTGTGGGTGCATTAAATAATTATTCTCGTCAGCAATCATTTCCATTTACATGGGATAATAATAATAATAATAATAACAACAATTATCATAGTATGTAAAAAAAAAAAAAAAAAGTAAGAAAAATGCCACATTTAAACCAGGGAATAGGTTGTGAAAAATAAGACGATTACGAGGAAAAAACTAAACAAAATAAAATAAAATGTTTGATACAAAGAGAACCATGGAGCATCTCGCTGGCGAGTTCAGCTCTGAATTCCAGCTAATAGAAAAGTCAGTTTCACGTTAAAGCGATACGATATCACAAGAGGAGAAAGCAGCATGGCTGGCTGGCAGGTCGGAGTGGGTGGAGTGCTTTAGAACAAGCAGCTTAAATAGCATTCAGTAGAACTGGGGAATGTGCTGAAGCTCTCGGTCTCGGACCGAGCATCGGACCTCGACGCTCTCCTCGTCCCTCAGGACAGAGCCGGGCAGCGTGTCGGATCAGCACGGGGGTCGACGGCCATGAATACAACGCTGTCACTTTACACTTGGCTGCTTATTTTACACATTTACAGAGTCGACAAGCGAAGGCCTGTTAGCTTTATGTTAAGAAAGTTAGGGTTTCTTCTTTTTTTTTTTTTAACGACGTTTATGCTGACTCTGTCCCAAAGATGCACGAAAAATTTCTAAGGCTCTGACCATGCCACGACGGTCAGGAGGAGCAGAAAATGCAGAGGACAGAAGTAGTGAAAGCTAGCAGGCGGCGCAAAAGGATGGATATATGAACTCCAGTGTGGATGAAGCTCCTCTGTTCAAGTGAAACTCCCTCCAAAATCCCCTCCTGGGCTGCTGGGTCTGTCGCAAAAATGCAGGACACGAGAGGGCTCCATCCGAGAACCTCGCCTCTCGCACGACAGATGGATTTGGGGGGGGGTCAAAACAAAACAAAAAACAGATAAAGAAACTAAACGAGAAGTGTAAAGGAGTGCAATGCTGTTCCAGTGCTTAGAGATCCAAATGAATGCGTTTGTGTGTATGATCCGATACAAGGAAACTGTCCATGAGCCCTGCATCCACGTTACACGATATGTGCATATCTCAATTCTCTCTCTCAGGCAGGTCCCTTTGAGGCGATTCATTTTGAGGGCATTGTTGTCTTCTTTTGAATAAAATTTCTTTATTGAACGTTCTTAAAACCGGGCTGGGTGGAGCGGGTAGAACGGATCATTTGTGCCGAGCGGTGTTCTTTTTCCTCTTCCTCTTGAAGAAGCAGCAGCACCTGAGGACACAGAGACGAAAGGACAGTCAGGACGACCCAGTACTCTGTCTGATTAATTAAAAATGATGCAAAAATTAGGCATTGCGGGCCTAGTGACATTAAAATGCTATGTACAGCAGCAAGCTTAAATCTCTTCAAGCTGGTTTGTTAAATTTTTCATTATCTTTTTTTAGATACAGAAAGCACACATCTAGCATTATTCACAAAAATACACGCAAACAAACACAAACACACTTATGCTTAGTGTAGTTAGGAGAGTTGAGACATCAACAACACGACAAGATGAACCCATGGGAATGACTGAAGGAGCATGCAGAGGAAAGAGAACAGCTCCAGACTGACACATAGAAAAGTGATGCAGTTCACTACGCTTGTCAATTTAGAAATCCGCCATAAGGAGGAATTAAGATTAAAACTGTGCCATAGTCCCAAATGCAATTTATATTTATTTATTTTTTTAAATCTGGATCTGTATTGCAGGATTACAGGCTATATAATGTCTTCCCATCAATTCAAACCCCATAATGGTGAGTTGAGAGGCCTCCCTCGGTTAAACTGAGACTAAATCGGCCAACATTTCCAGAATGCCTGCAACTGTTTTGGGCTTTTTGCGTTTTCATGTAATCTAGGCCTATTCGCCCACAGTCTAGGCTGGTCCACTCCCCTTGGGTTTTCGATGTGGACTGGAGAGAGGGACTCACCACAAGTTGAGCATTTTCACGCAGCTACAAAAAAAAAAAAAAAAAAAAAAGTGTGAAAAGAGAAAAGACAGATTATTACACAGTGGTGAGACGATGAGACAAACCTCATGCCGGGCGCATAAGAGAAACAAGCGGACACACAAAGGACAAAATAAATAAAAGTAGGGAGAAAAAAAAAGACTTTGAGGGGAGGTAGTCAGAATATTGATCTAAACATATCTGATGTAATCAGGAGGAATTAGAGAAGAAAGGACGTGGGTCAGTAGCTGGGTTCCACTCGTATTGTTAAAGGGAGCTTGCAGACAGGGAAGTAATCGTCTGATTATTTGATGGTTAATATGGAGGAGGAATAAAAGGAGGGATAAACAGAGAGAGAGATAAGGTCTGGAACTAAAGGGGAGAAAAGTGAGAGGTTCAGAGAGAATGGCTCACAGGAAAGGGTTTTAATGAGGTTAAATGCTGGGACAACCATAGAAACCCTGGCATGTTTATTTCAGGCTTTTAATTGCACACAGCCTGCTTACTTTCAAGTCTGCATCAGTAATCAAAGATGGCCATTTATTTAAGACATCAAAGCACTGGCAGAAAAGAAAAGCCTCTATATTTATATCAGACTAAAAGACTTGATTTCTATACGCAAAACTAAGCAGATTCATGTGTTTAAATAAAACTGATAAACTTCATTTATAGTCATTTACTCTCAGCTACGGTCTGTGTCTTCCAACCTATCGGTGGGTATCAACACGTTATTATAATCTACTAAAACAATACACAGATTTGTAGTACAGAAACACTGTAAAAGCGGCACATACTTTGCTTCGTCCATCACTTCCACCTCCGCCTGCACTGTGATCGGAGCGTTGGAGTGGACCGCCAGAGGGTCGTCTGCGTTCAGCTCGCCGTTAGTTGAGCTCACCACCTGCAGCACAAGGCCCGAAGAGTTAGAATGGAAGCTAGGTTTATTGTCCAGGATGCCAGTTAAAGGAATACTCGAGTTTTTTTTTAACTATACAAACAAAAATCCCACGTTTGTGGGTAAAAACAAAAACAAAAACAAAAAAAAAAACACCGTTTTGTTTCAATTAGAAAGTAAGACGGTCCTTGACACAGTATATAAATGTTTATTAGAATGACATGTTTTTGCAGAAAATGTATTATGGATATTTGAAATGTTACAAAATCTGTCAACTCTATTCATCTAATTGGGACATCACTTGAACAAATTTAGGGAGTCCCGAAAATGTTGCTACACCACATTTGTAAACAATTTTACAAACTACACTGCTGTTTTCTGCAACTCTAGTATTGTGTAGATCCCAATCAAGGCCATTTTAGTTCCCCAAATGTTTAAGGAACACTACTAACCCCCACTCCAAAAAAAAAAAAGGATTTCTTCAATGTTAAAAAATAATTTTACTTAAATCTCTTTACTGTTAGGTTTGTCATTTTTTTATTTGGCTAATCCAGCTGATCCAACATGTGCCCTTAGACTTTCACCATAATTGATTATCACTTTAGTGAAGAGCTATTTATAAACTGCATGTTTTACAGCTACGATAGAGAGAAAATGAACTTGAGTATTCCTTTAAATACATGTGAAACAATTCTTTACCCTGGCACTGCTCTCCTACATAAGCAAATGATCACTAAACAACATATGGGCAAACATCTTTCTATTCTTATTCATTAACTGGTTAAACAAATTTTCAATTCTTCTACATTCCTCCTTCTTACTGAATCTCGGTTTCTCAGGTTATCCATGCTACAGAACCAAAACTCCTGGTTGTTGGGGCTGGACCAAGTCCTATAACCCTTATCCTTAACAATTAGCCGTAACCCATTACCCATAGCCTTTTGATTTAAAAAGATTGAAACACACTGAAAAAGTGTGGAATTTGGTTCTGGCGCAAGGGATACTTGCCCTTTTTTAATGGAGTTGAGCACATGTTAAAACCCAGATGACGTAAATGCTATGCATCATGATGCATCATCTCTTTACACTGCTCTCTAACTGAAGAGCCTCCTTTATTCCAGAGCAGAGAAAGGGAAAGACATCATGAAAGCAGATAACGCTTGACCCTTTTACCAGCTTGGTGATCCTGATGAAGAATACACTCCTGCTGGTTTGTGTAGAAAGATCGTGTTGCTTTGGCACAAAATGATTACAAAGCGAGAGTGGGTTTGGGAAATTGAGGGATGGAGGAGGTAGAGCGATACCTGCACTGAGCCTCCGTGCCTGTCCGATGCCAGGTGGGAGGTCAGGTAAGAGTTGGCCTGCCGGTTGGGCTGCACCTCCCATGCTCCTCTGCGGTCGGAGGAGGCCGTCTGCTCGGGCCGGAGGAGGCGCGGGAGCGAGGGGAGGAGGAAGAGGAGGCGGAACGGGGGAGCGTGAACAGGTGGCATGCAGGGTAATGGAAACCAACAGGGAACAAGAACAAAAAGAGCCAAGGCAAAGCAACAAATCAGCATTAGATTCATAAATGTGCATTCAGTTTGTCTAACAAAAAAATATCATGTTATGGGTGGATTTTTCTGACAGCAAGGAAATATTTGTTATTCTTGATTATAAAAATTTGCTTGTTAAATGCCTCAACTTTCCATCTTTAATTCAACACTGTACTTTGTCATCATACTGTGCAAATGATAAATGAGCAATTAATGAGAAACAAAAACAGCTACTAAAAATGTAACCAATGAAAAAAGTGAACAAATAACATACAAATACACAAAGGCATTTAAAAAACTTTTTAATCCCTTTTGTGGGTTAAATAATCAGTGCTGTGTCCATTAAACTGCTGAGGGAAGTGACATCATCTTGGGTTATGAGTCTTCTAGAATTAAATTTTTTTTTTTTTTTTTTTTTTTAAAGGTAATTTTGTCTGGGCATCTGAGACAAAACAAAACATGGCCTTGTTGGGGACGTACAAGCAAAGCTGCTCAATACTTAAAAACATAGCCAACCAACATGGTCAAAAAAAAAAAGGGCAATAAATTAGGTATGCGTCAAAACAAGCATACTTAACTTGTTCATGCCCTGCATGCATTTTAAAGCACTGGATGTGCCCTGTACGGCCTTGCACGCTCGCTTAACAGCTTCAGCCCTGGTACACAGTGTGCTGAGAGATTACAGCGTGGGGATTCCACACTCCGAGTTAACTCTCTAGATTACGTTTACCATGCATAATTACTATTGGTGGATTGTGCCAACCTTTGCACACACCCAGGCTGAGCTCATTGTGGTTTAGGGAGAAAAAAAAATGGTTCAAGTCCTCAATGGAGGAATGCAGAGCTGTGCCAAAGCTGCAAGCTGATCTCAGTTTAGTAAAGCAAGGGCAAATCTTACCTGGTTCCTTAAAGGTTGGTGCTGAGAAGGTCTGTCTCTGTGTGCGTGGCTCTCACGGGTCACGGCTGACGCTCCGGAGTCCACATGCACGGACCCAACCGGTGTGGGCTACACAAGCAACATGGTAAAGGATAAAATTTTAGAACAATGCATAATTATATAATAGAAAGAATAAAGCATGACATGGTGTGTGGTCATAAAAAAATAACACTGTCATCTAACAAAAAAAACAAAACAAAAAAAAACCCACAAACTATTTAAAAAATAAAGGTCAACTTATTAACCTGCATCAAGAAAAATAAATTAATAAGGAGACTGCATTGGACAGCTTTTAACAAAATTCTATTAATTTATCAATTTAAAATAAAAAAAGCAAAGGAGGAAGCAATGTGTTAGCAATTTTATTTTTAACTGATGAAAGAGATGCTTTTTTAACATTACCTGCATTCTCTTTGAAACATGTTACTTCCTATTGTCATTTACATTAAAGCTTATATTACTATTAATTAAATTAAATTAAATTAAATTCCATTTAATAGTATGGCGCTTTTAACAATTGACACGGTCGCAAGGCAGCTTTACACAATTAAAAGAATTATTTAAGTTTGTATGAAATGTGAATGTGTAAGAATCAAAATGACAAGATTGTCCCTGATGAGCGAGCCGAGGACGATGGCGGCAAGAAAACAACTCCCTGAGATGGCAGTAGGAAGAAACCTTGAAAGGAACCAGACTCAGAGAACCCATCTTCATTTGGTTGATAATGGATAGCAGGGATTGATCTGCATCATACTAGTCATATTAGTCATTCCCTTTTTTAAAAACAAACATTTAAAAAAATAGAAAGAAAAGGAATGAAAAGGGGGAAAAAAACAACAACAACAAAAAAACACCTTTCATGGTGTAAACCTACTAACCAGGTCAAAGCGCTGACCCTGGAACACTCCTTCCATTAATATTAACTAAACATGTCCTCCAAACAAGTTTCACCATATCAAAGACTGTTTGTTTTCTCCTTGGTAAAGAAAAAATCTTAACCCGTTTGTTATAAATTGGTAGATTATGTGGCCCTATGAACGAGCCGTTACTATAGAAACAATAAGTTATAACGGCACATGTGGAACACAAGTCTGTGATGTGCCATTTAGCATTCGCAGCTGCAAGTTCAACAGTGCTTCTGTACGAGACACTTTTATGAGTTACAGGACAAAGATCATGTCAACTTACAATTTGCCTGCCGACCCAGTCGTACGTATAATCAAACGTGTATCCTTTGCGTTCAAACAGCTCAGTGAACAAGGTCCTCAAGTACTCGTAGTCAGGCTTTTCGAAGAAATCCAAACGCCGAACGTAGCGCAGATACGTCGCCATTTCCTCTGCAACAGCACAGCACAGCACAACTTAATAAATAAAATAAAACTTAAAAAAAAAAAAAGGATTGTGTCAACCATTTAATCCAAACGGCATCTCATACTATACAACAACTGTTTTTCCCCTCTGCCCATGGAGCCAACAAACATGACTAGACATGCAATAAAGAACTAACCAGGAAAGTTATCACAGAGAGCTTCAATTGGAGTGTTCCTTTTTGTGTCCCCGATTTTTTGATATCTTTCTTTTAATGTGTCAGCCTGAAAAGTAAAGGCACACATTGATGCGTTTGTGCATGGAACAGAAAAAATAAATAAATTAATAAAAAAAACACCACATTTTCTGCAGAAATGAAGCGCGGTTTGACTGACACACCTTCAGTCCCTGCCATGGAAGGCTGCCTCGGAGGAAGTACATGAACATGTGACCTAAGGCTTCAAGGTCGTCCCGCCGGCTTTGCTCTGAAACAAACACACGACGCAACGACTTGTAAAATCAAATCATGTGAAGCCTGATCCAACAAGTGTCACTACAACACATTACGGCCTGTTACTGATTGTGTACACCATGTGTACTGCAAGCTTACCCTTCCCCAAGTGCGTATTTATGGACATGTATCGCGCTGTGCCAGTGAGACTCTTGTGCTCCCGGTAAGGAATGTGTTTTTTGGTTTCAGGATCGATGTATTCTTTGGCTAAGCCAAAGTCTATAATGTGAATGATGTGCTCCTTTTTGTTCCCTTGCCGACCGATGAGAAAGTTCTCTGGCTTAACATCCCTGTAGATGAGGTTCTTTGAGTGCACGTATTCCATACGGGATATCTGTCAAAAAAAAAAAAAAAAAAGGGACATGACTTGAGCAACAATAAAGACAAATTGTTCATTGATGCTAAAAAGTATAAGAAACTGGTATGAATGATAAAATAATTTCCATACACTTCAGTCTCATTCTAAATTAATCTACATGCACATTCAGTACATCTAGGCACTGCACGCAAAAACTAAAGATCCATCTTTCTTAGGTTTCTTAGATATTTGGGTTAACTCCCTCTCCCCACAAAAAAAATAAAATAAAAAAATAATAAAAAACAAAAGTGTCTGACTGAAGGTACTTATATTCAGTAACCTAATGAACCAGTGTAAGGATACAGTATATCTAATGATGGAAACTTTAAAGCACTTGTGTAAGTTGATCTAGGGAAAAAAAAAAAAAGGTCTGCCAAATGCTAAATGTAAAGGATATTGATGATGTATCATATAGCCAAGCATTATTGTATACCATTGGTGATCACACATACTTATAACATGCATACTAATACTCTGAAACATTAGCGCTCTTTGTTTTCACTGCAATCAAATATGTCCTTTATGACATGGTTGCAATGATACACTGTAATGTGAGATGCAATTCAAACTGTGAAAATCAGCATGCTATTTATTCTGCATCCAGTTTAAACGCTGAAGGTCTTAATCTGCACGACCCATGCACGTTAAAATGTACAGACAGCATGCTGTACATCATGGGTACAGCTGTCAATTATAGGTAGGCTTGATCCAGAATCGCCTTGAATCTATGTAACCGCTGCAATTTTTGTTTACGTTATTTTTATTACAAGAATTAAAAACTACTAAACGTATTTAATAAACATCGAATACTATGTTTATTTTATTTTTTTTATGTGATGCCTCATACAAAGTGTTAATCTTTTCAACCCTATTATAACTTGGGTTCAATTCCTAGGACAGTGGTGGCTCAATTGGTTAAAGCTGATCAAAAGGTTGTGGGTTCAAGCCGCAGCACTGCCAAGCTGACACTGTCCCGGCCCAGAAACCCTTTCTGCTCCAGAGGCGCTGTATCCTGGCTGACCATGCAATCTGACCCATGCTTCCTGACTGGGATACATGAAAAAATTTCACTCTGCTGTAATGCATGGACATGTGACAAATAATTATTATAACTGAATCTTATCTCATCTCTTATCTTAGGTGCCGGTACTGCACCAACTTCCCACTAACTCGAAGGAGGAAGCAATAGTCTCACCAAACCAGAGTATTTCACAAGATCTTTTGCAGAACATATAAGCAGTTTATATTTGTCTTATTTTTTCAGTTTTAGAGCATTTAGATTAGATTAGATTGTATTGTATCATCAATTCAATTGTGCACTACTGGTCAAATGACGCATTCTTTTATGGAGAGCCAGCGCCAATCCCGGAAATTATGTGCACTTCTGAAGTGACTGATCTCACTTAAGAATCTTCAGAAGCATTTAGATGACAAGAGCTCCGTTCTACTGTGATCTAGGACATGGTTTTTCAGTTAAAATGACGCCTCAGGCTTTACTACCGAGCTCATTGTGTTTTAATCTGTTTCCCGGGTCAAAGACTTTGTTTATTCAATCAAACATTTTACCAGAATTTCTAATTTTACTGCTTATTTAATTTTAAGGCATGATGAACATTTTGTCCACAAATTGTTTTTTGTCCAACAATTTAATTTTAAACAGACAAAAACACACATTCTTTTTGCATCATTCAAGATTTAGAAAGTCATAATTTGTTTCTTTTTTTGTTTTTTCCAGATTTCATTCAAAATATAGTCCGAGAATCAAACTGAACCTAAAGCATGAAGCCAGTAATGTAAACTAAATCGGACTTTGATTATTAGGCAGACATGCATGAATGTAGCTCTGTCCTTGGGGACAAAAACGAGACAAGCCACCGCAGACGAGGATCTTAACAGACGCCCAGTAAAGCTAGATATACACAGTTCTGCCTGCAGCGTGTAATTTACTCTCAGACTACTCCGAGGCAGGCACATCCCTCTAACAAGACCTGCTAATGCAAACTAAATAAAGCACAGGCATAATGAAAACGCTCCTTCTTCTCTACATAATCTTGTCTTGCTAAATAAACTGTTACAACAAACAACTTAAACTTTTTTTTCCCCATAACTTTTTTTTCCTCTTCTTTTTTTTTTTTTTTCCTGGACCAATATTCATTATTATTTTCTAAATTACTTCACACTGTACATAACATTATCAAATATTTCAGCTCGGCGGTGGTATTACATGACACAAAAGCAGGGCTACATTATTATTAGAAAACACACAAGCAAAGTACTGTCTCCTACATAAAGCCCTCAACATAAAGGCTGTATTGAAACGAAGCAAGGGCAGTGGAGTGAACTCACCAGCTGAATGGCAATCATTAGAACTGTCTTGAGGGAGAAGGTGCGGTCACAGAGGTCAAAGAGGTCCTCCAGACTGGGGCCGAGCAGCTCCAGCACCATGGCATTGTATTTCCCGCACGGCCCAAAATAGTACACCTGGGGCAGGCCTTCCGCTGCGGGGAAGCACAACAACATTTATTAACACAAAGCAGTGCTGACTTAATCGTGAACACCACATACTGCATACATACATACATACATACATATGTACATATGCAACCACATGTAAGCATTTATAATCTAAACAAAGGATAATTCAAATGAGTAGAATAATAAAATGCTGTAAAGGGTAACCTATTTAAAATATTCTCTTATTAAATTCCAGACTAATAAACCACAGATTAAAGCAATTTTGAAATTATACATATACAGCCTATTCTCATTTCCATACAGATGTTTAAGAAAAGCAGTATGTTGGGTTTTTTTTTTTGGCATTCCCTTCCAGCACAAACAAATACATATGCCCTTTAACCCAATATTTTGATTTATTTTATATTTTTATTAACTTCAAATTTTAGAAATTGAACCCCACCTTCCGCTCAGATACTCAGTAAACCCACAGCCTTAACCGCTTGCACCACCACTGAGTAACATGAAGTTAAAAAAAAAAAAAAAAAAAAAAAGGAAATAACTAAACACACTTTGTTGTATCCTTTTTTCGGCCCAACCTAGGCAATATGATGAACTCAATTTTTTTTTTTTTTTTACTTCATGTTACTCACATACAACTATTACATTTTTCTTATACAGTTGTTTTTATAGTACAGGTTACTCTCCCATTATCCCAATTTTGTTTCATTTTAACCAACTATACAAAATGACTGAGCAAAAAAAAGAAAAAAAGAAAGAAAGAATTTAATGGATTACACAGGCAAAGAAAAAGCACAGATTCATAAAATTATGTTTCTATGACCAAAACAAAACCAAAACAAAAAAAAAATGCGTTTTGTGAAATGCACAACATTTCTGCAACATCATTTCCATATCTCTGTAGCAGGAAAAATGTACACGTTTTTAAAAGTAGCTATTACTTCGGTCCTACATGCTGCTTGGGTTTGGTGGCTTAATCTTCCTGCTTTATCTTGTGTCTCTGCAAAGCATGTGCAATCATCAGTACGCCCTTCTTATTCTTTTGAGGGCAGCTGGCATTTGTTTCATTTCAATTCAATTTTAATTGTATGGCGCTTTTAACAATCATCATTGTCGCAAGGCAACTTTACACAATTAAAAGAAGTTATGAAAGTTCGTATGAAATGTGAATGTATGAATCAAAATGATCAGATTGTCCCTGCGGAGCAAGCCGAGGGTGACGGTGGCAAGGAAAAACTCCCCGAGATTGCAATAGGGAGAAACCTTGAGAGGAACCGGACTTAAACGGGAACTCATTTGCGTGATAACAGATAGCAGGGATTGATCTGCATCATACTGTGTGTTCGGAGTCCAGTTCGTTATTGGAGGCTCAGGCAGACTGTAGAAAAATTTCAATCCTGAACTATCGAGAGATTGAAGTCACAAGTCAATCACGGATGGCATATTTCTATTAGACAGATTTTTAAAAAGAATAGGCAAATATATTTTAGTCTTCTCCTCTCACTAAGATTTGTTGAACAGTGAGCGTGGCTGTAACTTGTCTTGAGGTTATTTTAATTCTGACCTCACCTCCTGCAAAATGATAAAAGGATGACTCACGAGTTGTGTTCTTGCACAGATTACTGTAATGACCTTTCCTATAAAAGGGACAACAAAATCCAATCACTGCACACCACCCTAATCACTATATGCACAGAAACAGTTTTGTCTGCTCAAAAAACATTTATTCATGCAACAAAATAAAAGTTTTACCCAAAACCCCCAGAAAATAGACATTGGGGTCAAGTTGGGGACACATTAGGTAGCTTTGGGGGGGGGGGGGGGGAAGGAAACCCAGAAGAAACCCACCAAGCATGGGGAGTACATGCCAACTCCATGCACAAAGACCCCAAGGCGGGAATCGAACCTAGGACCTAGAGGTGCAAGGTTACGGTGCTAACCACTATGCCATCATGCCGCCCTCTCTATCAGCAAGACCATTGACTTATTTACATTGTAAATTCCTCATTTTGCACTGATACCTGTAGCCAAATCACATTTCACATTTTAAATGGTTAAAAAGCTATTGAGTAGCTTTTAAACAGCACTACAGCAGTCGCAGAAACCAGACATTTTAGCCAACTTTGGAGCTCTAATTCTGCTGTGAAGCTCATTAGATTTCAGATGATCATTGTTAAAGTCCCTGGGCCAGTCTGTTTGTGTACTGAATCATGTTTATTTATCTGTTTATTTATTTTTAAAATATCAAACATTTTATATACAGTCACCTTTTCAGAAGAGCAAACAAAGAAAACAATTGGAAACTGGATTATGAACAGCTTGACATCATATTAAAATCTAGGAAGATCGTGGTGAACCATCATCAATGTCATTGAAGATCAACAAAAATCAAAATCGCTTAGCGATGATGCATCATTAAAAAAATGAAAACATAAAAATGATCAAAATTACAGATATGTTTAATAGTGAAAGTAAGACCATTTCCATACAGACACAATTTGACGAGAACTCTCAGGATTTGGACTAAACAGCCATGTCCCCATAAGAAAACCACCCTATAGTAAAGTTAATAAGAAAAAAGCTTTAGCTCGTTCGGGTTCGATTTTGGAGCGATGAAAAAAGGGTGATGTGGTCTGTTGAGTTCTGATGGACCCTGTGAAATTTTTTCTCCCTTTCTTTTTATTTTGCCAACCAGCCTAGTCTTATACAGGTAGTCCCTGACTTACAAACAGAAGTTCCACTTTGGGGGCACGTTTGTAAGTCCGATTTGTTCTTAAGTCTGACAAAGTAAGGCTTGTAAACCTTTGGCACAGATATACAATGTAAAGCATAGCCAATCCACTTCACTAAATCTGTCCTCTTCCCCATCACTGCCAACATGTGGACTGTAATCACGCCTAAGGAAATAAATCTCACAAATGTAAGTATTGTCTCAGGGCCTTTAAATCGGCAAAGGAATCCCGGACGCCATTTTGTATCAGAGCTGTTTTCCACTGTATAACACTGAACTTTTCTTTTTTTTTTTGAGGATTTTCAGAAATTAGGATTATTCCCCATTAGAACAGCATTACATTTTCTATCATCGTGCTCCCTGATTCATGTCTCCAGCACCCCCACACGGGCACACATACAATACACCAAACTTTAGACATTTTATACATTCACTTAGACACTGAAAATATTGTATATAATTGTAAATATTGGTATCTGGTGCTTATTTCTTTGTACAATACAAATGAGCTACTTCCGTAATTGAACTGGAAGTAGAACCGCAGTCCGTTCGCATCTGCGGAAATTCGTAACTTGAATTTGTAAGTTGGGGACTACCTCTCCTACAGACAAAAATACTACTTTTGTTTATAAATCGAAAATAGCGCATCTTTTTCAGTCAGAACTTTTCTTTATCCACATTTAGTTCAAAATATTCTTAAAAATTAAATAATTAATACATCTTTAAACTTTTTAATACATGCTTTTAGCCACCACTAGGGTTAGGGTTAGTACTGTCAGTATGAGTGCAGTGAAAGATCAGTAATAAAAGGTCTTGAATTGATGGAGCGTCATCACTGATGTACAAAATAAAAAATTAGGTTATGAAAAAACCTGCTCATTCTCTAGCAGGTTGCACTCCAGTCCAAGCCATCCAATTAACTATTCATCCTCCCACTGGGTGGCAGAAGTGTGAGAAAGCACACAGAAGCACACACACACACACACTGGGTAGAATCCGAGCTGCTATGCCATACCATACCAGCACCTGCAATGTTGTGCACGATAAAACTCCACAGAATTGAATCCACAATGCCATGTCTCCATCTTTGTGTGTAAAGCAGATTCATTTTCGCACACACGAGGGTATATATTTCATACCTCTCTATATAATGCATGAAACCCATCTCTAAGCCAGCGCCTGGGCTTGTATCGTATAATTATCATCGTCTCTGTGAATCCAGCGAGGCTGCAGTGGGTAGCGGTGGCGTGGTCCTGAACAGAGCATTGTGTGGTTATGTTTGTAACACCCCTGAGAATGGAACGCACGCTGGTCTGACGATGACTCATCCGCGTTCGGGGCTGTACGTCGCACGTTCTCGGCAGAGTGTCTCCGTGGTGATTAACACTTTCGCTAGCTACTCTCTGATTACACCCGCTGGTACACGCTGAACCGGTGACAAGCGAGAGGAGCAGAAAAGTAGCGAACGCACCAGAAAAAAAAAAAGCACAAGCAACAAAAAAACACAAGCAACAAACAAACCGGCGACGTTTAACACTGACTAAGACGTTCAGAAGATGGGGGAAGATGAGTGGCATTACTTACAAGTCTATAAATCAGAATGCAGTTTGAAAAGAAACTGCAGAATACAAAAAGCTTTGACGACGGTGCTTGTAGTATTAATAAAAATAAAATAAAAAATATATATAAACAGACTAATTCCATGTTGATTACTCACACTTTTTAAACTGTAATTTTCCAAACAAACATGTACGTTATATGAGATCGTAATACAGTCATGAACAAGACCCGAGCTCTGTCTGTCTGTCAAACTGTACATTCCCCCCTTACAGTCAGCTCCACTCGGCCTCTCTGCTCCAACAAAGCACCATCTGCCAGCGGGCCCGTTTCAGACCACCCACCCACGCCTGCTGAATCAGAGATGCACGAGTGTAACATGCGAACCTCTAGTTTATATACAGTGCATCAGACTACCCCGAGGCCACACCAGCATCCCTACACACGCACTGACAAATCTTAAAGAAGGCCTCGGCCACTCTGCTGTGTGAAGAGTCGGTTGATCGGTGGCCAAGCTAAAGCTCGGCCAAAAGCATTCGGTTAAGCCAGAATGCCAGGGCTTCTAGCCAGGAGGAGTATCAGAGTTCAGCACAATACTAGCTACACATTAACCAGAAACAAAAGAAGAACTGTACTGGGCCTCAGGGATGGGCTTTCTTCCTGGAGGAGTAGGCACGATGCAAGTGAGGGGGGGGGATTTTCACATGGCTGGGCTTCAGCGCACACTGAGCACTCGGCCAGAATGACACATATGGTTGGATAGGTTGCTAATTATTGCCTCAACAGAAATGCAATGATTGTTTATTTATAAGATAAACGGTTACATGTCCCACTGGAGAAATGCGGATGGTATAGCAAATTTTTTTTTTTTCACACAATAATAACAGTGCCATCCTTTGTGTTGCAAAATAAAATAAATAAAAACACGAGTCAAAAATGATTTGCACTCCGGTTAGTTCTCATCAGCGCTTCCGTTCAAGGCTACTGTCTCCCCAGTCAGGTGTAAACGTGGTACATCAGTACATCTGTAACTGTCATGCAATGACATGAAAGAAAAGCTGCATGCAGAGATTTTTTTTTGTGGTCTAAGGTTGTTTCTGGTGCCAAAATAAAAGTGTTTGGATAAACAGACAAATCTGCAAACAAAATTTAAACAGAATACTCCAAGAAACTTTTACCATCCTTAAAAAGAATCATTACTGGTGACATGGATTCATCATGACAAGCCTGAGAGTAAACGGCAGAATTTGAAACGGAGACATCCTTAATCGCCGAATGAAAAAAAGTTAAAATGACGACCATCAGCTGAAAAAAAATTTTTTTTGGGATTCTGAAGAAGAAGTGAAGACAGCGGTGCTCTTGTGACACGCAGCTCAGCCTTAAACATTTTTTTTTAATGTGGGAATGCGAAAGCTTGTTTAAAGATGAACATGTTTTATTGAAAAGGGTTAAAAAATTATGTAGGTGTTCTTCGAAAAAAGGTCATTAAAATACATTTTATACCCAGAGAGTAAATCATTTGATTCGTACAATCTTTGGGAAAAAAAGAAAAATGATAAAAAAAATAAATAAATAAAAACACTATGAATTTCTCACTTCTGCAGTTTTGTGCATTTCAAATCCACAAATGATCGCCATGTGTCTTAAGACCAGAAAATGCCAGTTACTGCTTGCACGAGGGAATTAAAAGTACAATTCCAAGATGCTTCATGTATCCAGTGCCTTGACTAGATGGTTACTGGAACGCTGATGAGACATGAACAGTGTCATAAATAAACATGGCCTCGCTCCCGGACAAGAGGCAAAGTCAGCAAGCGACAGAAATACAAACCGAAGTAAAGCTCCGAACTTTTCCACAGGAAACACGTCTGGTCAAAAACCTAAACCATTGTGTGTATGGTACTGATTCATGATTAAAAGACAGACAGAGAGGATGAACGATGGTTGTATAAGCACTGAGAGATTGAGAGAACAGCCACCTCCCACCAGCCACCCATGGCTTTACTGAGTAACGGTTGCACTCCTACGCTGCAAACTCTGGTCAGAGCAGTGGGATTAAGCAGGCTGCCCACTTGACTGGAAGTAGAGATTTCTAAACTTCGGCAGCTTTGGGCCACGTGGGACCTCCAGACCACTGCTAAACAAACAAAGGGCGGCAAAGGAAAGAGTGGATGGGGCAAGTTCCTGTTGGTGAACAGACGCAGCCGGTCAATCAGCATCACTGGTAGATTGGCTGCCTGTGTGTGTGTGTGTGTTTGCGTGCGTGTCTCGCTCCTTGCTGGACTTCCCACTGAAAGGATGAATTACTTTTTACTCCACCACTCCACTATGTTTGATGTAACCAAATACACACAAATTTTGAAACAAAGAAACAAGAATAAAAGAGTAGAAAGGTTGTAACTAAAGGAGTGCAATTATTATTATTTTTTAATAAATTAAATTTAAAAAATTTTTTTAAGTCACCAGCAGGTTAGAAGCAGGGGACCTGAAGTCTGGATGGCATTCCAATACATCTCAAAGGTGTTTATTTGGGTCGAGGTCAGGATTCTCGAATGTCTTTCACATGAAACTTGGCAAACCATCTCTTCAACGAGCTGGAGCGGCGTCATGACAAGGCGGGACAAGTTTCGCTCTTAGCTCTAGTGAAAGGAAACTGTAAAGCTATAGCACACAGATATCCTGTACAACTGCGTGCTTTTGTGATGTGAGGTGACCGCAAACTTTTGAGCATGGTGCTGTTTTAGTGAATATGTTAAACTCTCATTCTCTCTCTCGTAGTGTAAAAGGCCATGACATTCAACTTGTCTCCTTATATCTTTACAAGCATCATTTATTTAAAGTATAAATACCGCAAGGCACGTGATCATAATAAAAAAATGATTTCATCTTTGCCAATCGTGTGGAGTTTCCATTTCACGAGTAACATGTCCCTGCCCTTATGTTGATAAGAACAAGCACGAGCGAAACAGTGATCACTATGATCTCCCTACACCGTGCGCTTGCAGGGGAAGATGACTAATCATCAATAACATGCCGGTATGTAGGCCGTCCTATGTGTGTGAGTGCGTACATTAGCGCACAGGAGAAAACAGCTTCCACTTTACCTTTATAAGAAATGGATCCTTTCTAAAAGCTCCATCAGACCTTTAAAAGCTACATGTATTGTTGTTCAGGCTGAACGTTTTCTCTTTCACATTCCCTCCTTTCAAAGCTGATAAAAGGCCGTTTTATTTTTCCTCCAAATGCGAGAACGGCGCAGTCCAACACAACAGATTGCAATCTTCTCCGGCAGATTAACGCTACAGCCATGAAGAGTAAGTAAACGATGCCACCCGAAAGAAAAGCCGCGCTCGTGTCTGGACATGTTAGTGCGACGAGCGCTCGGCGAAGGAGCCATTATCGCACTCGGGCAAACCCCTTGGAAACTGTCTAGGGATTATGACTGAAATAAGAAACATGGTTCACGCTTTGGTGTCCTTGAGAAAGACCATAAAGATATCTTTATATTTTCAAATACTTTAAGTGTATTCAAGTTGTTTTCTTAATAACCAAATAATGATTCTTTTCTATCAAACTGAACCTGTGCATTCATAGTTTTTACAAATAGTTGAAATGACCTGCTCGACACTTTATAGATCAACTTTGTAGATCCTGAAGCTCATGGCCAGAAAAGTGACAAAAGAGCTTAAGACAATCCGCAGCCTCAAATGAATTTTCTGATATGTAGAATAAGATTAATTTAATTAAATTTAGTTTTATTTATATAGTGCTTTTAACGTAGAAAAAAATATGTATAAATCTAATCAGATTGTCCCTGTTGAGCAAGCTAAGGGCAACGTTGGTGATGAAAAAAAAACCTCCATGAGAGAAACCTTGAAAAAAACCAGAATCAGCAGGGAATCCATTTAAGTTTAGTATAACAGAAAATGTGTTTAAGTTAATATGAAGCCCACTTTCATTATTGGAGGCTCAGGTACAAACACAGTCTGTGGAAATTCCCGTCTGGAACAACTTTACCTTAGATCACCTTTACATCAAAACAAGTGGATGGAAACTATAGTTTTTGCCTCTTAAAATGTCTGGACAAGAAATCTGAACAACACAGAACTAAAAAGTGCTCTTAATGGTACACAGCAGATGTTGCTGATCCATCAGCCCCCCACAAGTGCCGAGTAAGTTTAAAAAAAAAGAAAAAAAGAAAAAAGAAAAGAGGGGAAGTCGAAAAAAAATGGGATCAAGCCTTCTTCGGCCCATCCCCCACCCATTTTTATCCACAAGGCATGAGCTTAAACTCTTACAGGCGTTGGTCCAACCTCCCTTCACACACATTCTAGGCTTCTAGGCTTAACCTCTGAGCTTTCAACTGCATCGTTATCTACTAGATCCAACTTTTTCAAGGCCTGGTCTACAGGGTCCACGTGAAACTGTGTTCAGATTTCCACCCTGGCGCTCAGCGGAGGGTGACGAAAAACAGGAGCACTTCCTTTAACACCAGAAGTTCAGTCTGGGGGGCGGGGGAAGGGAAGGGCGGACTCGAGGATCAGCTCCACAGCTGGAGAGGACGTCATGGGAAGTACATCCTGAGGACGCCAGGATCACAATCACATCTCCTACACCTGTCCCAGAGCTACTCATTCACCACGGCGCTTTGGTCTCGCCAAAATTAATCACTTGACAGGGCTGCTTTATACTTTATACTGTTTGAGATGGAACTTGAGGTCCATCAGTAAGAAGAGACGTCACAGTATTTCCATCCCAAAATGCATTTCTCTGCCTTCAGCGTCGTTATCCGAGGTTACGATTGAAACAGGCTCACGCACAGACCAAGCAATGTTTCAAATGTCCAGTTTAGGGGATAGATTCACTCTTGTTTCAGATCACAATTCACGTCTAACAGAATTGGAATCCAATGTAAAATTCTACCGTTTAAAGCAGATCTGCCTTAAGGTTCAATGTGCTAAGGATTCTTTTTAAGATACTTTTCTGCTCACCATGATCGTACAGAGTGCCTATTTGAGTTAATTCCTGTTTGTCAACTCTAAAGCCAAATTTATATAAAAATCCAAGGAAATTATCAAATCCTTAAATTGACTTTGAAAACATTTCTACATGAAGGAAACATCAATAAAGAGCACTGAAGAGTAATAAAATAAACCCAGTAGTCAATATTTGGTGTGAAAATCTTTGCTTGAAAATAATCAGTAGTGTTAGATATAGATTTGTGTAGTTTTATAGATGAAACATTGGTTAGGTTTTACTGAGCATTCTGGAGAACATGCATAACTTTGTCAACTTTCTATTTTTATTAAAAACCCAGGACCCTTTTTTTTTTTATTATTTGAAAACTGGTCTGTCAAGTATTATGTTGATTTATTTACAGGCATGCAAATAAATTATAATGATATTTGGTAAATAAATGGTAATATGTTTTTATTAATTTTTTAATTATGTGTGGAAATATTAAACTGTTCTGGACATACAATAATTCAGAAATGATAAACAGATACAGTCGACCCCGATTCAGAGTGTGTGTCCTCAGTTGTTAGTAGATTTTCCTTAGAAACCAACCAATAATTTTTCATAGAAAGCCCTGCAATTTTGAGGAATCCGCAATATCGTCCGTAATTTTTTGTTGTATGCTTTTTTTTTTGTGCCAACATATAATTTTCATGTGTTTTAAAACTAAACTATTAAAACTACTATAATTAACTAATATTGTAACAAATAGTAATGTAAATTCAACTAAATTTCCATATAAAATATAATACTGTATAAATTTTATAAAGTACTGTAGAGAGAACATAAAGCAACTCTAGAGGAAAATGCAGCTTGGGATGGTCACCAAAGTAAACGACCGCTCATATCCAAAAAAACTTACATGAATTTCAGTACATATGGGGGTAACATCTGTATTTTACATTCAAGTACTGAGGGAGACACAGCAGTACAGTACTGTACAGTATATGGGTTTACAATTACATCCTTTTTTTTTTTTCTTAAGCAGCGTTTGAAATGAAATAAAATCTACAGACATTTATTTGCGCACTGAACTGACTATTGCGTACCGTTACACACCTAGCATATACCATTTCTGCAATACTAGTGAGTGTGTTTTAATTGAAAAATGTATTTGTTTAAATGACACATTACTCAAAGTTTACACAATCAAATAGGTCCAATCAGGAGACTGTCAGATTAAATGACATGGACAGAATGGACGTTTCAAACTGAAACAGGTTGACTATGCAAACCGGCATGTGATGACATTTTCCTCGTGCCTTCAGTCGACCCACGGTCACGAAACTATCGAGGGAATAAAGGTTTAGCTTGATTGTAGAATGGCAAGGCTTAGGAACAGACAGATCTCTCTCCCTCTCCCTCTGTTCTGTCCTGCCTGCAACATGATGAATACAGCAGTAATCTAATTCGTGGCTATGATCTCAGCTTATCTGTTAAAGCTTTCATCCTGTTCTTGGGACATGGAAATGAGAAAAGGACGTCTAACGCTGTCTGACTGGTTCCTAAACATGGTTTGTCCGAGTTGCTACAACATGATCTCAGAGACCTTATCTTTTTCTTCATGCGGGAGAACTGTTTGCGAAATATAATTTAAATAATATTAAATATTTACTATCTTTTTTTTTTTATAATGGCAGTTCTGCTGTTCAATTCTTAAATAAGATCAATTAGCAACAATTTATTACTTAGGAATTTGATTAATGCTTACACGGGGACTTATGGAAGCATTTATAGTTCTCTAGTGGGGGAAGGAGTCTCCAGTGTCAGTACTTTGTAAAAGTCAAAATCAGTAACTACGTCTGGACAAATCAGGACATGCCAAGTGATAACAGAAACTGTATTGTTTCACAGATCGTTCATAATATTAAATGTAACTATACTATAAATGTTCCCGCTATGTCCGCCAAAAATGGGTGAATGCAGCATTAACATGTGCAACTTCGTTGGAACCGGTAATGACGTAGTATTGTGTACCTTGAAGGGGCTGGAAAAGGTTTATATAAAAATTTTTTTTTAAAAAACCTGCCGAGAAAGCAAGACACCTTTTAGGGACTTCACTGACGCACTACAAGCATTGGCGCTTTGACTGAGTTGTTATTTGACTTGCTGCTACGTCAACAGAGTTGGCTTATACCATGACCATGGTAGGTTCATGCTACGTTGTAGAAGACAGCATTGATTTCATAATACGTTCTTTTACATTTACAGCATTTGGCAGACACCCTTATCTGGGGCGACTTGCACTTATTACATTACACACATAAGCAGTCAAGGGTTAAGAGCCATGCTCAAAGACCTAACAGGTGGTGACTTCTTGATGCTGGAGATTGAAACTGGGACCTTGCGTTCACCTTAATTGCCGAGATACCCCTGCCTGCTGTCTTCTAGTGAGTTACTCCTGCCCGCCAACTTCAAAACAACGCAGTTCAACGTGTGTGATTAGTCCATGATAGGAAATTAGTGACTACAGAGGGGACACATAGAGAACCTGACAGGGATGTAGCTAGGTAGTAGTACTTCACATATAAATTAATATTTTCCCATTTTGACCACTGAATTCAAATGTTTAGGATGCATGGGGTCTACATCGGAGTGTAACAGGGCCTAAATGAAATTTTTTATTTATTTATGTGTTAAAGAAAATAGGGTAAAATGGTTGTGATTTAAACATACAGTATAATATTTATGTGTGTTGCTTTACAAAATTAAAGTCACTGATTAAGTTTTCAACAGCAGCACATCCCCCCAGTGTTTCTTAGACGTGAAATTTCACTGTAGTAACAGTAATATTTTCCTACACCAGACTGATCAAACAGCTGCATCAAACAAGGAGTGGATCATAAATAAAAACGGCACCCTGCACCACTGCTCTGCTACAGCATTACTTCAATCGAGCCTCGTGGTCGAAGAAGACAACGCCGCTTCGTGATAGTGCTTTTCCAGATCGTAATAGGAGGGGTTATAGGGAACCAATCTGATTATCGACTAAAAGGAAGGAGTCGGTCGCATCCCGTCTAGGATTGTATCAACTTTCATACGGCTGGTGTTCTCATCTCTACAGCTTTTTTGCTTGTGCTGAGACATCAAGCCTTTCTGATACGATCTGATAAAGCCTTAGTCCTTCACGCACGTCATGAGGGTGGCGTCAGCATTTCTCGCTTAGATCCATCATTAGGCACTCAGCAGGGGATTTACAATGCCAGCCAGGCCAAAGCAAAAAAAAAAAAACAAAGAGAACAGGAATTAGTAGTAACAAATAAACTCATGTAAATGATTGATTGGGTGTCGGTACTGCAATGACCAACCACAGCCAAAAAAAAATAAATAAATAAATATATATATATATATATATATATATATGTATATATATACACACACACACATGTATATACATACATACATATATACACACACACGTATATACATACATACATATATACACACACACACACATATATATATATAAATATATATATATATATATATATATATATATATTTATTTATTTTTTTCTTTCAAAATTCTAGTTTAATGAGTTGATTCCTTCTCAATATCCTATGACTACAGGTCTTAGAGGGTATCCAGGAACTGCTCTTGGCACGAATGCCACCTTTTCAGAAGTACTGATTCATCACTACCACAGATTCTCTACCCAGGCTTAAAAGGCCTGCTGTAACGCTGCCACGAAGAAATGCGAACCAGATAACGCATCACTACAATGGAATGAATTTCAGGCATGAACCAGATTTTGTGAGAAACAACCTGAAAACCTGCACGCTGCTAGAAAAGAGACACCTAAATAAAAAATGTAAAAAAAAAAAAATAAAAAAAAAAAAAAGTACAGTAGCTACAAACAACTCGGTTTTTGCATTTTTTGCAAAAAAAAAAACAAAGAAAAAAAAAATACAACACTATGTGAGGCAGTATTTTAAAAGGCTGGCTGAGTGAGCCAACGACAGACTTCAGGGTGGTGCATAAACAGCACTGTGCTCTGAATTATTGATGAGATGCTGCTCAGTCGGATGCTGCTACCCTTTACCTCTACGCACTGCCGTAAAGAAGCCAGCAATCCTTGCCCTCTGTATTATTACGTAAAATCCTAACCAAACCATATGTATTATAATAATAACTTGCTCATTTCTGAGATTTTAGGCTCCCACGGGTTCCCCTTGGGCAATGAGCATTGATGCTTTTTTAAAAAAAGGAAGCCGAGACAAACTAAACACGCCACGTTCCTTTTCCCTTTCCTGGATCGCCTTACAAAAAAAAAAAAAAAAAAAAAAAAAAAAACTCAGCAAAATTGTACGGCTGTTGTTTTCTATAGTACTGCAACTCTATCGTGTAAGCTCAAAAGGGCTTGTACAGCGGCAGCTCTCAAACTGCACCGCTCCGAAAGTAGCGAGGGCATTTGCATGACGTCGCCATGGAAACGGTGTCACCGAGCTGCGCAGTGACGCCCGAGCTGCCACTTCCTGGATTAGAGCACAGAGCGAAAGGATCGAGCCAGGGAGAACAAGTTCGCAGAAAAAAAAGAGTGATCCCATCAGTCACACTACTGACGACGACTGATGAGCCACTTATCAGGCTTGACGACGCTGTTGTGCGGGCGGCCGATCTGGCCATCTTACTTTCAGCGCTCTAGGGGTAAGGAAATGCATCTCTGCACCTGCCTCCGAATTGGGTGAGAAATCACAGAAATGGCTGACTGCGTCGCGGAGAATCACCTCACATCCCAACAACCTTTTATGGCCTGCTGTTCTTCCCGCAGTGCAGCACATGACCTGATGCCTGTGCTCGCTGATGACTACGGCATTTGAATATTCTGATACTGAGTCGTGTCGTTCCAGTGTATCGTTGGCGCGTTTGTGTATTTCGTCCCTGCCAACCTTTTGTTGCGTTTTTCAGACGCCAAACAACTAGAGCGGGAAACCTGTTGTGCCAGTTCAAACCACAAAGCCAACAGTACGTCTCTTTAGTGCTTGGACAAACCCATGACCTGGTAAATCCTGCCATTTATTGCCCTATACATAAAAAAAAAAAAAAAAAAAAACACACACACCCTGTAACAAAGCTGAAAAGCAACAGGAGTTGGCTGAAACAAGGAATTAAAGGAAACGAGAAGCGTTTTAAAAACCTTACCTGTGCTCCCTAACGTTTTGTAAAACCGGTATTCCAAATGGAGCTGCGGTGCTCTGGATTTCACGGGTTCCTTTAAGGGGTGGAGATGGAAAAATGATTAGAAGGTGTTCAGACAGTCCATGTAAATCTCAGTTCAGCAGTTATAACCACACCATAGAGATTTCCTGACTGGGAATTTACTCGACCAAGGTCACAGGACTCTTATGCAGGCCAGCATTTTCACCAGCTATTGTTTAACGTCATGTATTTTACTCTTGCATCCCCACGTGCGTTATACGCTCCTAACTTATTACCAATATCTGTCACAGATTAATCCTAACCTGAATCCATGTTTGATTTGCACACAAGTATTATTTCAAAATAAAATAAGACCACCATAAACACATCTTCCTAATATTTCAGTTTTTGTGTGCTCGTTAAAGACGCTCCTTATTAATTACTGGCTGGAGTTAAAATATAAAACGTCAGGGCTCCGGTAGCGGATTTCGTAAGCCAAGAATCCGAGTTCACCCCCGTGCCCTGGGTCTTGGCTGGAATCTGAAGGAAACAGCATCCAGTGATTTAATTCGACACAGCTGGGCAGAGCTTTCTGCGCTTTGTTCTCAGAAACCATTTTCTTGTTCTCATGGTTACACAGTCACACCGCACGTATTTTATACCAACGCAATTTATCAAAGCGCCTTTATTTAGACTCAGGATAAAAGAGAAAGTTAGGAAGTAATGTGTACATACCAGTTTGATCGCAACATACTCGTTCGTGTAGAGGTTCTTTCCTGAAACAGAAAAAAAAAAAAAAGTCAACCATATTGTTATTGTTGATTCTTTAATACTATGGCAGGGTAACACTTTAGTACACCAACCATCACAAAGGCGTGTCTTATAGGGAAGAAAAGAGAAGAACTCCCATTTTCTGTGATTCTTTTATGAGATTACATTTGTGTGTCAAAAGCTGTTCCCATGGGCTACATATATACATACACACACCAATTAAATAGTATTTTTTTTCTGATTTTGCTTAAATTCTAAATTAAATCAGCAATTAATTTGCTCCTACCACACGGGATGCTGTGTGAATAGTTTAGAGTGCGCCGCCTGACGAAACAATCATGATACATCACATTATCTATTTTCCCTCATCTCAGGTACATGGTATGTAATACTATGTGATTATATGTGGATATGTGATCAAACAGTGGCGCACAGAGAAGCACTAAGCATTCCAAGTTCAAGAATATTTTTTCACCTCTACGTTACAAACACTCAGCTGGAACACATTTGCTTTCAGGCAGCCAAACCTGTACGATGAGCTAAATCGGGACAAAACGCCCAAACTTCAGATGCGTGATCTAAAAACAAATGCACCCTGAGAAAGCACCCACACACTGATGCAATCCATACAGACAGCTAAGCAGCGCCTGGAACTCTGTTATTCTCCATATCGCCAACAATCACCAAGCTACAAAACCCTGTTAATATGCCTTTACTCCAGCCGAACGATTTTCATGTCTAAAATAACAAACTCGTGTCTAATTGCCGATTCCTCTATTGTATCTCGTTTTCATTTAAATCGGACCAGGGCCCTATTATACACCATTACACATGGACGTACAGTCGTCTTCCATTTTCAACGCACTATTATAAGCATTTTAGCGTCATGACTACATGGTGGTTTCGACTGTTAAACTAAACTATGACCCTAAATGATGAACGAGATGATGGGACTAAATTACATTTGTACTCCTGAAAATGCTGGACTGAATCCTTTAATATGGTTCTTATTATTTTTCTATTGAAGTCATAAAACAAACAAAACCAGCAAAAAAAAAATATATATATAAAATGTTGGGCGTTGAGTAAATTGGGATGTTGCGGATTATGGACTGAGACAAAGAAATTACATACAGATGCATGATTTTGCATGACTTCATGATTGTCTCTATTATGTTCATACGGAAAGAGTTTGCAATGATCATGTTCCTTCTCCAGACAAAAGAAGATTACAGAACAATTTTATGTGTAGACCTTTAAAAATTCTCTAACATGGTATGATAAATGTTAAAATGAATAAACTAATCATATTACATATTATAGAAGCTACAAAAAATGGCCACAGTGTGTAAAAATGCACATACTACTACTACTGCTGCTGTGCTGCCCACAGGTAATAACACTCCCGACAATAAAAAAACCAACTATTTATCAGGATTAAATACGACAAATAAACGCATCAGTGTTACTTATTTTACTACGTGTTTCTGCTTTCTTGGATAAAGTGCTACCCAGACTGCACGGTCAGTTTTGTTCTCTTGGTTTCAATGATGCGTCACTTCTTACCCCAAACTTTCATTTGCTTTTTTAGAAATTCGTTTACTTTTTTGAAAGTTGATTGATAAACAAATAGAATGGGGGGGGGGGGATTAGCTAGCTATTCAACATTTCTACATTTTCTCTAAAACTCATCTCAGTATTACTGCGTTTCTCACCTAAATTTTAATCGATGCTGTTCAACCCCGTTTCCTACAGACTGCATTCAATTAGCAATTTTCCGTGGTAAGTGGTCACAATTATTCTTTTACATTTTGCAGACTCAACTGTATATCATATCAAGATCGTTGATTACATTTCTAAGAAACATGATGCAAACCTGGACCCGCAATACTGCGAAGAAGCAACTGCTAGCAATGCAAATTTTATCCAGAAAACACAAAAATAATTTTGTGGATTCCAATAACAAACAAACATTTTATATACAATTGAATAAAAAGAAAAAAGGGTTTTAGAGGCCATACTGTTTAAAATCTCATGTTTTAAAGCAGTTTCAGAGTTTAAAAAAAGACATCCATCATGCTATGTGTGATAACTCAGTCAAGTGAGTTGTTACGTTAGATGATTCTGATGATGCTTCAACTATTAAACATCCCACCATGCAAATGTACAAACTTAGTTAATATTTTAACTGTATTTCTTTATTTATTTATAAACTCCAAAAACAAAGCAACATGGCAACTACAATTCAGAATGCTTGATTAGTCAAGTATCAGTTACCGGGTAAAAAAAACACATGAAAATTAGGGCTGGACGATTTTATCGATTCTGCGATATAAATCGATATTTTTTTCCAAAGAAAGTATCGATTTTTTAGCCGCGAGTATCGATATATACGTCCCATTCAAATCCCCCGTGTTGTTTACCCCCGTTCGCGTTGCAGGAAGAGCGATTTGGTCAGCCAGTCGCTAGTGTTGCTGTAGAGCAAGTTACCCGTACTAACTTTACACAGACGCAGATCTCTACCTATATTCAGAGAATGGCGGCGAATATAAATCCAGCACCTGCCTGCTTACAAGCAGATGTGTGGGAGCACTTTGGTTAAAAAAAAAAAAGAAGAAAAGCAACGACTAAGCTATGTGGCACTAACGTTAAATATTCCGGTGCTGTGTTGAAGTTGGTTCCCCCATCAGGATACGTTTTTTTAGCCCCACCCCCGTGAAATCGGCACAGGGAACGCGCATTTAGTAGAAGGCTCGCCCGCGAAGGGTTATGCGCGGACCACTGAGATTCTACGGAGCGCAGTAAAGGCCAAAACGGACAGTTAGCGTTTTTTAATCCCTGACGAACTCGAGCCATCAGGATGTGTTTCCCTTGTTATCTTGGACATATTTACAATGATGAACCTCGGCTGAGTCACTTGTAGGCTGTAAACATGTCAGTACATGCGTTGTATTGTTTATATTTAATCACTGGTATACACTACCCATGATTTATTTATTTATGCTATTTTATCAAGGGATTTTTAAAAAATACAGTATATATTTAATATAAATAAATGGACCACTACGAGTGCTGATTTCTTTCATATGCAGTTTGGGTTTATTTAAATAGATGTGACCTAGTGAATTGACATCACACGGATAAAATGCTAATTATCTCGCATAATAATAATAATAATAATAATAATAATAATAATTATTATTATTATTATTATTGTAATATTATTATTATTATTATTAATGTCTTGAGACTGTATCTGATGGGTCTCTATTTTGGCATTATGGTTTTGCTGAAAAGGCATATTTGATATGAAATATCAGACAAAATACTGACAAGTTTACAGCCTAAGGTCAAAGAAACTGTTCAGAACAGGCCACTTGCACTTTAACTCTCCATTGTTAATTGCAAATTGCAATGTTGCACTTTATTTACTTTTCAAACGCTTGTAAGCTAAGTTAAACTAATTTTCTCAACACATCTTTGATTAATTTTGTCCAGCATTTATTTTGCAAGCTGTCTGATGTTTTTTGAGTTTATTTTAATTAATTCAATCCAAGTAAATGAAACACTCACATGATGTCACCAAAATCACTCTGTCTCTTTTAAATCGATCAGAAAATGATGTAAGCGTATCGAATTATATCGAATCGTATCGAATTATATCGAATCGTATCGAATTATATCGAATCGTATCGTTGGCTAAATATCGTGATATATATCGTATCGTGAGCTGAATATCGTGTATCGTATCGTATCGTGAGATTAGTGTATCGCTACAGCCCTAATGAAAATAATAAAAAATCCCAGCTTTTTACCGAGTTTTAGCTCGCCGAAGTTTCCGCAGCCGATCTTCTTGCCCACGCGGAAGTTCGGTCCCACCATGAGGACACCGGAGGACGTGGAGGAGCTTGAAGGCCGCGAGTGTCCGCTGCGTCCCTGGGCCACTTTGCTGCTCCTCGCCGGCCTCTCGCCTTCTTTATCTCTGGGGTGATCCATCACTGCAGTGCTGAACACGCACTGATCCAGAGAAAACAGGCCTGGGCCCACAGCGCTCACGTCAGGCTGACAGAAAGCTCATGGGACGACTGCCCCGCGCCCGTCACTACTACCAGGCTGAAAAGAAGGCACCTGTACACAACCACACTAGAAAACACACACACAAAGAGGGGGAAAAACAAAGATTGGGTAAAAACCTAGTAGATTAATTTCACTTCAAACCATAAAGGTTTACTATTGCTATAAATAGAAGTAGAGGAAGGATTAACCGCCAAGGTTTATTTTTTTATGTGCAGTATAGGATTTTTTTTTTCATAACATATGCCTGTACAGTAATAATAATAATAATGTCTGATTAGTCCATGCTGCGTGATATAATAATAATGAAGGCCACACGGTTAAGAAAATAAATTCCATCACTTCCATCAGATACAAATCACTGTGTTAGAGAGTCTGTTAATCTGAAGGGCAGTGTTACAGAGCTCTGGTTGCATAAAACCTAACGCAGTGCATGACTAAATAAACAGCTACAAGGGCGTCTCAGGGAATACGAAGATGCAAAGATCGCTTTTCAACAGACACGCTATGTGGTGCGGAGAACCCGCAAGCATTTACTTCGACCGGAGAGATCGGAAATGCAAACACTTTCCAAAGTAAAGACGCTCTGACTGAAGGGGTTTAACAGACATCTTATAATTAAAACTTTAGTTCTTAAAGATTTTTGTTTGCTTAAACGGAGGCAAAAATGGCTGATTTGTTTCCTGACAATGAGAATTTTTCATTAAAAAACACTTCTTCGATTTAGTCCTGTTTGCATTTTAAACAAACCTTAATTTGTTTGATTTACTGCCACAGTGATGACACCGTCGACTCCACCCTCAAGCTCTAACCATTTCTTGGTTCTAGATCAGTCAGATTTCGTTGGTGCAATATTAGTAGTAGCAGAAGAGCTCTAGAATTTCTGGCACGAAAAAGTTTAAACGTAGGCATAAAAACCTGGCAAATAACTCAATACATAAATAAATAAGATTAATGGTCTTGCTTATTAGCTTTACAGCATTGGCTTGTCGGGTCGAAGATATGAACGGATTTGATGTACAGCGGGAGGGGAAAGCTAATAACATACAGATGAGTAGTATAATAACTAGAGATGAAAGAGATAAGGAAAAAAAAATCAATTCAGTGAAGTATCTGTATTTTTTTAAGTGAAAATTTGTATAGCGCCACACTATCCCCCAAAAAATCCCCCAAAAATATATTAATACGTGCTTGAATTTGAAGTGATAATGTTGCCTTTCCTCTATACAGGTGGTGCGTACTAAACTATTTACACATCGCAGCACAGTGTCTGGTGTTTTAGCAACAAATAATTTTAAAGGTAAAGTTTGTTTAGAATTTTAACATGATCTAAAAACAAAACAATAATAATAACTAATTGGGATAAGTATAAAATTGTGTTACTTATACAATTACGATACAAATCGATTCGACACCCAGGTATCATGATATCGCATCCCTATTAAACTACACGACACACTGTCTGATTATGAATCCTCGAGCTGTGCTTTAACGACCACATTTAGTCACGAGTACTGCTTAACAGGGAAACACACACTCACACTATATTATTTAAATAGTATAATTTAGTTGTTCCCATCAGTGTAAACAACCTTGTGAGATTTTAAACGTAACTGGCTTATTTTAATACTATGTAGACAGATTTGGCTCGCTTTACATAACTAACCATTTTATTTAATAATTTGCTTAATATTAATTAATGACTGATTATATTTTACATAAACTACATCCAACCTACAGTACCTTCTTAAATTTTATGACTACATTTTACTTTCCTTGTGTTTGTTTTTTTTAAGGGTGCAACAAATATTCAACAAATGTTCCTAATTCGATATTCTAAAATAAAATAATAATTGTACACTAATTCAAACAAGCAAAATTTGTATGTACCATTAAAACTCTTTCAGAGACGTGGATGCCACAGTGCTTGTGATGAAACACGCCTATTAACCTCCTCAAAAAAGCAAACTACAGTGTTATAGATTTAAGAAGCAAACATGTCATTAGGTTAATGAATCGAAAGCAAAAGGTAGTACACACACAATATCCTCATTTGTTTATCCTTGATGTTTTGAGCAGCCATTTTGATTTGATGAAACTTGCTGAACTTGTGGTTGGGATTCCTGATTCCCTCCCCACCCCTGAAGTAGAAATTCCTAGATCTCGTTCGGCATTCAAGGGCCAGTCAGATAATGCTTTTAAGTTATACGCTTTAGTCAGATGCAACTTTACATTTCACCATATCCAAGTAACTATTTAGACTTGTATGCTGGTGTGAGGTCTCAAACTTTAACACAGTGAAAAAAAAACTTTTTCTGTACTGTAAAACGCACTGCATAAATAACTGAGCTGTCTACAGCAGATCCCTTTAATTAACAATGCATTGCTAGCTTCTAAACCCATGATTAAGCATGACAATAATGGTCCTATCGCCAGCACGCTAACTTGCATTGCTGAAAAGTCGAACTAACATTCGAGTAATTGACACCATGGCCGACTGGGTTGACCTCTGTATCAGCAGGAATTCTTGGTGGTGTTTAGAGAGAGCGCAGACATCAAAATATGAACCTGGTTTCACCTTTCATACCACCAAACTCCCATTAACATGCTAGATGTGCAAGCATGTAAAAAATACAGATGTGCAAATTTTAGCTGTTTGAAATGCAGCTTGATATGTAACAAATACTAAAAAAACAGGATGTTATAGCATTTTATAGTGTTTAATGCATTGTTACTTTATAATACTGTAACTTGATAAAGATTATGCATATTTTCATTATTAAATAAATTGTGAATTTTCAAATCATTTATGAATAATATATATATATATATATATATATATATATATATATATAAACGCCATTTTGTTTGCTTTTGCTCGAAAGTCAAAATAATTCTTCCTTTCAGTTATACCAGCAGCTTCTCAACAGTGTCTGTGATTAAGGTGCAGTCAGGGTTGCCAGATTACACTGACAAAATCCCACCTGGGCAGTGCTAAAAAAAACTCCTGTAATTCTTGTCAGTTGTCGTGTTCACTTACTATTTTAGTAGAAAACTGAAATAAGCCCAATTCTCATTATCTACAAAAGTCCAACTAGTTGAAAACTATAGTCCATCACATACAAATCCCTAGTTGAAATTCTCATTATCTACAAAAGCCCATCTTTTAAAAACTCATTCCCTAAAGTTTTGCGTCTTGTAGGTCCAGTAAGTCTTAGGTCAGTACATCATAATCTTGCGAATGCCGATGCATTAAATCAGGGGTTCTAAACCCTGGTCCTAGAGGGGCCCTTTCATGTCTATTTTAGTTCTTTCTCAGCTCCCAATGTACTTGGTTTAACTAATAAATTAATTACCAGGGTGTTTGTTTGTTTTTTAAATAAAAAAAATATATATAACATTGAAGTGGGTGTGGTAGTGCAGGAAAAACACAAGTAACGAACAACGCAGGAAAGTGGTCCTTTAGGAATAATGTCGAGAAACATTGGATTAAGGAGACTGCACTACCAGACCCACTTCAATTGCATAAAATAACACTGGTAATTAGTTTATTAGTTAAACCAGGTACACTGGGAGCTGAGAAAAAACTAAAATACGTTCCATGTTAAAAGTGATCAAGTAACGTTTATGAGGTCCACAGTCCATAGATCCAACCTGTTACGAGGTCCAGAGGGCCAACCAGAAACAGGGTCTAAAAAAGAAGACATGAATCAAACATGTTCAGAGGCCGTCAGATTTATCGAAAATTTGTGCACATCCAAAAGGGCCTACTGTTTAAAAGACTCCTTCCATAAATGACAGAAAATGTCACTACATCAGCAATTATACGCTGGATAAATAACTAGAAGTCCCCTTAATATTAGTCATCGATGACGACAGAGTCCTCATGATACAAGTATCTTAAAAAATTTATTATAATATAGTATTAAAGATAAAGTGCATGTTAATATTAACCATCACTTATCTACAAAAGGTCTATATCGTTTCTGTCATTTTTATCTTGTTCACGCTCTCCACAAAAGAACCTTTCCTCTTACTTGTGTGTTCATATAACAATGATTTTATTTATGATTTAAAAAAATAATAATACATAAATAAATCTTGAGCTTTTCCCCATTCTTGAAGAATATCCATGTCGCTGTTTAAACAGGAACAATCAGGTGCTTTCCTACAGTGCGCTCCATCTCCACAATGTGTACGAGTGTGTTTGATTCCTACATAAAACCCTGCCTTTACAAGAGACACCACACATTATCAGTGTATCGGGAGCAGCTCCAGCTCGCGTACGTCATTAATACTGAATGTGCTGACTCGTGAAATCTGAGAGCCAATTTGAGCAAAAGTAAACGCTCCGGGGTTTCATAAGTAACATCAAGGAAGAAAGACCGGTTTTATCATTCACAAAAGAAATCGGTAAATGATAATATGTATTAGATAACAATATAACTAGGGATGTTACCAGGTGACTGAAAAACATACTTCCTGATGCACACGAGGGAAATTCCTGCACCCATTAAAATGCTGACCTAAAGTCATTAACCTTTAGAAGAGAGATTATCTCAGGAGGAAGCCCGGCATCACGAATGGATTCCTACAGAGACCCTGTGTGTAAGGAAGATCTGCCCTGATCGTAGGCTGATTTAACATTTAACACAGAGCAAATTAAATGAACATCAAGGCCTGATGATGATGATGGATCCCTGTAGCCTGTAAGATTCACTCATCACTAGTTTTCTATAGAAAATACAAATTCAATGATCATATAAGATGCAACACTGACAGTATCTCACTCTCTACCATGATCGAGTGAGCTAACGTTAGCAACCTCTGAGTCCCCCCCCCAGTGAGGACAAAAGCCCTTATGAATGGCGATACGAACAGCTCAGTGGCGCTGTCTTAATCCGCTACATGCTGAGCGCAGAGTGCACTACATAGAAAGCACGAGTCATTATCTTATCATCTTTGAAGTGCACTTGTCTAGGGAGAGCGGCGCAATTTGGAACACTACCACTGTTCGGTTCGTACAAGCTGTAAGCCGGGAGAGATTCATCTTTCCGCCAATATAAATATTATAATTAGGAGCAACACCGCATTATAATAATGATTATGATAAGAAAACCGCAATTTTAAGATCATATACTCAAACAGAAATACAACGAAAATACTATTAAAAATTAGCTTCCTGCTAACGAGCTAACTCAAAGTAACATGCACGTTCGCGGAAATGCTTAATAGCCTTAGCTGACATTTTTATTATTCACTCCGTCAGATTCTCACGCATTCACCGCTTATAAACACAGCTAAATACAGACTTGTCACTCAGCTAGCTAACCGTTTAATGCTAGTCGTTTAACACAACCATGATTAGCTTGCTAGCTAGCAACCTAGCAACTAATCAGTTAGCAACGCTCTAATGACTTACTCACTCACACAGCCGCTGGAGCAGAGCTGTCGGCCGGGCGAACTGATTGTTTTAACTGCCTTCTTGGGATTCGTCGTTTTCTTTACGCGGAAATAATCTTTAATCACAACATATAAAACTACAGCCCGTGTCCTTCCAGGTAGCGGCTGCTTTTCCTCCTTTTCTTTACTGCTCTCTCCAAGTAACGTGAACTAGCTCTAACCAGACCGACTTCCGGTCAGCGAGCCTCACTGGAATTCAAAATAAAAGTCTCGCGGTGTAATAACAAGAGTATGATTTATATAACCAGCCTCGACTTTAGCAATAAAAATATCAGTCTATAACTATATAATTCACATCCGCTTAATAATTACATTAATCACCCCGTCAGATCATCACTCACTTCCTGCTGATGGATCCAGATAAATACAGACATGTCACTCACGAGCTTTTTCGCTAGCTTACCAGTGCTGGCCTTTTATCACAACCATGATTAGCCTATAATAATAATAATAATAATAATAATAATTGTATAACTGCCACTATTTTCCTATTTTCCTCCTTAAATTATTATTGTTATAAAATTAATAATAATGATTATTATTTTTATTATACTCGATGTGTATTTTATTTTAGAAATATAAAAATGTGTAATATAACTACAATGTGCAAATGTTATAATAACAATAATTATTATTATTATATTTTCACCACTGCTACCTTTCTTCCTCTTTTCCATTAAATTATTCTTATTATATATTATTATTATAATATTTTACTCATTTTATATGTAGTTTTTATATCTAAAACCAAAATGTAATAATTAATTATATAACAACTACTTTTTCCTATACATTAAGAAGCGTTTCATTTTCTCGTTATTTTGACAGCAGCGCCCTCTGCAGGACATGTCAATGAGACAGTATCGAGAACACAATCTAAAGTCACTCACTCAGGAGTCTTTAAATCCAGTCCTGGAGGGCCAGTGTCCAACACAGTTTGGTGATTCTTTTTCTCAAAAACAGATTATTAACTAATCTGTTAATTACTAGGTTCAGTGGGTGTTGGTGAATTACAAACTGTGCTGATCACTGGCCCTTTGGAGACCCCTGGTCTATACCACTTATCCTGTACACAAGCTCGCGGGGGCCTTCCCAGGAGACTTGCCCTGAGCGGGGTGCCAATCCATCGCGCACGCGCACACACACACACACACACACACACTCTGGGAAATTTGGGAAACAGCAGTTAGCCTAATGTGCATGTCTTTGGACAGTGGGAGGAAACTGAAGGTGTGAGGCCACAGTGCTACCTGCTAGTTCATTTCAAATATTTTTTATTAGTAATGAATAACCTGGCAAAAATGTGGTAAATGTTTTTAAAAAGCATACTTAGTCACGTGACTCGGGAACATCGTAAAATCAGAGCATAAACTTGTGACAAGAGCTGAAATGAAAAAGATGCAAACAATAACAGGTTCTAAAAGACATTATGTTGCACAAAACACTTTTGTAATCTAAATAGAGTTCACACAGGACAAATGCGATCACAGGCTGTTTATGCAAATTAATCTTCTGCAATATTTCTGGTTTTGTTTAAATTTTGCAAGTCGTGCATATTTTGAAACAAAATTTAAACTTTTATATTTCTGCATGGTATTTATTTTTTTATGTACCTTTACCATCATAAAAGGAATTTAATGTGACTTTATTTTTTATGTACACACGAACCCAGAGCCAAATTTTCAATAAGGCTAAAATAAATAATTGGCAAAAAAATATTTTTAAGTTGGTTTATTGATGGTGTGTTCTATGGGAGAGGTATGCGAGTATAGTAGTAGAGACTTAATTAAAAAACATTGTTCAACATGTTGTGAAAATGTTTATTAGTTATACTTCATTAAATATTAATGTTTTTGGTTGGTACAGAGCTGCTATTGTGGGGTCATTCATAAAGCTGGTGGATTTGTGGACACAATGTGTGTTGTAAATTTCTATCTTGGAGAGGGATGTCAATACACCTCTTAACATATGTAGCATATATGAAGGGCAATTTGGAAATGCCAGTCAGCCTAGAGTTCATTCCTTTGCACTGTGGTAAGAAACCAGAGTGCCTGAAGAAATCCCACCAAGAACGGGGACAACAGGCAAACTCCATGCACACAGATCATGTAGCATAGGGGTCACTAAAGGGCGAACTGTACAGACCCAGACCTATAATCAATAATTTATTGAGGCGCTTCATTTTTAACAGGCACAGCTTTTCCCGTCTTTACAGTATGTTTTAGCAACTGAGTACTGAGTTACTCATTGACCAAATTGCATAAAAATATTTTTTAAAGTGTTTCAAAAGGTGTAGCTGCATCAGACAGATACACAAATGTTACTGATAGTTTTTTTGTTAACAAGCTAAACATTTGGTATGTCTTGACCACTGCACATCAGAAACAGCTGTAGTCTTGGAGTTGTTCTGACCCAGTCCTCTAGTCACCACAATTTGACGCTTTGAACAATCACTCAAATCCTTAGACTTGCCCATTTACATCAACTTCAGGGGAAAAAAAAGGTTCACTTGCAGCCTAATATACTGTATCTCACCTACTTCCAGCCACCACTGTAACAAAATATTGAAAATGTAGCTACTGTAAGAATGGCCAAATTGTGATCACTAGACAACTGGGCTTAGAGCAACTCCAAAAATGTAGCTCTTGTGGGATGTTCGTGGTCTGTAGTTTTTAGGACATACCAAAAGTGATCCAAGGAAGAAAAACCAGTGAACCGGCGACAGGGTCATGAGTGGCCAAGGGTTACTGATGCTCATGGGGAGTGAAGGCTGGCCGGTGTAGTCTGATTCGCTAGTGTAGATCAAATTAATGAAACACTGGTTCCAATAGAAATACAGTGCATCACTGCTTTGGTGGCAAAAGGGGGACTTAATGTTCGTAATGTGGTCGTAATTTTATGGCTGATCAAACATTAGGGAAGATTAAAAGTACACAATGATACTATTGAATGTTATATATGAATCATTAAAAAAAAACGTTATACAGTACAGGGAATGAATGATGTTCTAAAATAAAAGGAAACATTAAGTACCAATTTCCCACGTAGACCTCCAGAGGGCGCTGTTACACACGATAACGCTTTGGGAGGGGGGTGTCTTTGCCTGTTGCTAATGAGCAGTCGGGAGTATTCTGCATTTTGGCTGTTTATCTAAGATCTGTGAGCCTGGCTGCTGATTCACTCCCGGATCGCTGAGACAGACAGATTACGGAGAGGAAAGCGGAGCTCGCGCGGAGGATGTAGCGCTTGTTTTTTTTATATTTAAATATCTTTTCTGTTCCCCCCTATAAAAACTCCGAGTGGTTAATTCCTGTAATTGGATCAATGGCTATAATGCTGAGCCACGTCGTGTAATTACCCCACAGGAGAGCGCGGTGAAGACTACAGCTCTTAATCCGAGGCTTCTTTTTTTTGTTTGTTTGTTTTTCCGTTGACTCTTTCTTTCTCTTTTCCCTCGTGCTGCGCGCGTGAGGCTTGCGCGCGCGCCGCGGATGATCCGGGCTCCTGGTTGTTTTTGCAGTCCTGGATCTCATTTCCCGTTTAGTTTGGTTACCATGGCAGAAAGGCAAGGCCCCTGAGCGCACATCTCTCACTGGGGTATCTTTTAATTTTGTTTGCAAATTGTAGTATTATTTTTGTTTGTTTTAACTTCTAAATTTATACTTTTATATGCATTTGATGCAGACTATAATAATACATATAAGAAAGAAACAAATCCGAATTTCCTCCTCATCCCGCTCGATTTCACAACTCGTGGAGATCTGCGTTTCCCTGCCTGGGAACTTCCAAGTAAGTCTTGTTATTTTTTCTTCTTCTTCTTCTTCTTTAACAGTTCAGTGTTTTAGCGTCAAACTGGAAGCGCAGGCATTTGATCGTTGTTTGTTTACATTCTCATAACTGCTGGTTTAATACAATCCATCATCTCATCTGCAGTTTTCACGCGCATTTCATGGTAATGGCGCAGCTTACGTTTGCTCGACACATTCGCGCGCTCACGCACGCACACACATACGCGCGCGCATACTAGAGTATCTTGTTTTATCTCATGACTTGTTTTTTATTATCTTGTTTTCTTCTCTCTCATGAGTCAGGCTGCACACGTGTTAGCCCTCATACACTGCTAGACAAAAAAAAAAAAAAAAAAAAGGACCGCGTTAACGGGTTGCACAACATATCGTATCGCGATACTGTTTCTTGCAGTCTTGTATCTCACTCACTCATCGTCTGTACCGCTTTATATTGTGTACAAGGTCGAGGCAAAGGGGGGTGAGGGGTGCTGGAGCCTGTGCCAGGGGATTTAGGGCACGGGGAAGGGTACACCCTGGACGGGGTGCCAATCCATCACAGGGCACACATGCACATACTCACATGCTCATTCACACGCTATGGGCAATCTGCATGGCTTTGGACTGCAAACTTCGTATGCACAAACCTGAGGCGGGAATCGAACCCGGACCCTGAAGGTGCGCAGCGACAGTGCTAACCACTAAGCCACCATGCCACCGTTTCCTAAATCGCAATACCGTATTTCTATTCATATTTATCAAAACTGTTTGAGCATTTATTTATCACCGTGCAAAGATGACCTCTGGTAATATCAAGCAATGCATCTGCATTACGATATACCAATTGTGCAGCGCTATGGTTGTTTATTCAGACTGACTGAGACTAGACTTTGCCTGGCCAAGATCGCCATTTCGGAAGGGTCAGCCTATTGAGCTGCATCAAGCAAACAAAACAACTAAGGAGATTTAAAATTGCTGGAATTGGGATAAAAACGCTTTAACACATTATTAAAACCTAGAAGAATAATGCTAAACTGACAACTTTGTGAAATGAAGTTGCATGGTAAAAAACAGGATTGTTAAATAGTAAAAGTAAAAGCACGCAATGTGATGAGAACTCAAACATTGTGGCCATAAGAAAGCCACTTGTTAGTGAGTCTAATTGCAGCAAAAGCTTTAAATTCAATTGGGAAGCATAAAGATTAGTCTTTCGAGCAATGGAAAAAGATCTTGTGGTCTGATGGGTTTAGATTGACCCTATTCCAGAGCTATGGGTGCATCAGGGGAAGAAGGGAAGTGAATGAAATGATGTACCCATCATGCATGGTGGCATAACACAAGCCTCGGGAGGTAGTGTTATGATCTGGACTTGCTTCCGTTGGTCAAGTCTAGGCTCAGCAACATTGTGTGGCAATAAAATTAAGTCTGCAGACAACCTGGATGTATATTTGGAAGTTTCTAAGTTGTACAAATTTTTAAGCTCAGTTTTGCTTACACTGAGAAAACGTGCACATTGTAAAAACCATCAATTAGCCATAAGTTAAAACTGAGGTCCTTGCAATGTGCAATCATTGCAGCCAAAGCTAAGTAAGTATTGCATGACTGAGACAAAGTTCTGGCAGTAACCTTTGACGCTCATCTAAACTCCATCAACAGGGGTTAAGGGTGACTCGAAATTGCGACAGATATGGTAGTTGCAGTGGCTAAGCCTAAATAAAGCATGCAAATTCTAAAGAAATATTTTTCTTTTATTAAAACTCTGTGGGCAGCCCGGTGGCCTGGTGGCTAGCACTATGGCCTAGCACCTCCGGGGTCAGAGTTTGATTCCCTCTGGTCTGTGTGCGTGGAAGTCAGGGTAAAGCCTGAAAAACAGAAGTTATTTTGACTTGGTGTCAGGGAGCCGCCAGGGTCTTTTAACGTTTTCCTCAAAAAAAAAAAAAAATTTAAATGATGTTAGGCATAGTACGAAGGTCAACTTCCCACCACTCAGCTCCTCTTTTGTGTATATTGGCGAGTTGTAAACCAGCTATGTGCATACTGTAAGTGTACGGGTATACATGAGATTTGAAACAACAACAATACTCAGAAAAAAAACCTGTATGCTAAATCTGAGGAATTTGTTTACACTTTCTGGCTATGGGAAGATGCAGCGTAACATCTTTTTCTTTAATATGAGAGCATATAAAATTTATAATGTGCCTAATTTTGTCTTTTCTTGCTTTCTTTATTTTTACGTTCTTTTATTTAATTCCGAGAATATAAGAGCAGGAGAATGAGGACGCTGGGTGCTGTAATCTTGTATCTTTTTATGACGTCAGTTTATGTCCCAGGCGTCTCAAGGTCAATGCATTTTTTTCATATTTTGTTTATCTTGTGTGTTACAAGATAGCAGGACAAAACTGAACATTTTTCAGGGTTTTGGAGATAGTAAGTGACCCGTTGACCTGCTTTAAAGTGCATGCTGATTCAGTCTCTCTTTCTTACTCAGTCATTCGCTGAGAACCTGTACGGTATGTACATGCGTTGCACCTAGACGTTAAAGGTATGCAATTAAGGCGGTTCTTGTGCGTACTATGAAATATAATCCTATGGCCACGCCTGATGAGGAAGCCTTTTTGATAGAGGCTTCCGAACATTTCTGTAAGTGTCCCTGGATAGGGAGGATCAGTAAATGCTGTAAATATAATAAAAAACAAGCAACCGTTATGTAATAGTGTGAGCAATATAAATAATTTTGATAAACGTTCAGACTTTGCACAAATACAGTTTTAAAGAACAAAACACTTGTTTGGACGATGTACAAATAAATCCCGTTGTACCCAGTTACTCGAGTACTTAACTGAAGCTCAATGTGAAATGTGTGTTTGTGTTAGTCTGTTAGTCTAAGGACCTGGGATCTTTGACCTGGCATGTAATTAAGACGAGAACACACCTAAACCTGCTGCTAAGCACAACTGGGGCTGGGTAGGTGCTTAGTAGTTTCAGCTATAAGACAAAACACGGGCTTATAATAACGTTAATGAACTTGTACGCACATGTTCCTGTTTTTATAGTATTGGCTTATTCACTGTGACTGGTATATCAGACGCTCCACCTAATCTAAAACACTATGGTGTCTAGTTATGCATAAGGTGTCCTTTATTTACGGAAGGAGTCTCCAGTGCCACTTTGTACCAAGATAAAGATGTTTCTTTAGGTTTTCCTCCATGGAAAAGTCTTCTTCACAATGAGCGACTGTACTTCTTAGTAACAAGCTGTGTCTTTTCTTTTATGTCAAATAAGTGCAAGATAAATGTGTTACTAGGAATCGATGAAATAAAGTATGAGATTGTTTTTTCAATCATTGATTCTGCATCTACTGCAAGATTTAATAAATGTTTTACAACATTAATCACCTTCAGGGGGGATTATTTTCCTATAACGGAACTCCGTCAGGTTTTTATTTGTTATTCACGCTCCAAGCGTTGTCGTTTGCATGTCTCGGAATCATTTGTTTAAACTGATCTTGCACAGAAACAGGTTCTTTGCAAAACTTGCAAGGAAAGCTGTAAGTGATCCAAACCTCCTGAAGTTTATGGAAACTTCAAAACGGTATTGAAACTGGATAATCCGGTTAAATAGGGCCAAAATGAAAAACATGTCATTAGCATGCAAAAGTTTGAACACCCCTCGGTCAAAATGTAAATGGTTAACTACTAGAGATGTAAAGTAGAGTAGAAAATTTACTAAAGTTAATGTGCAAAAAATTTAGTTAAGTTTTAGTTCCACTTTTACATCAAATAAATAAATAAATAAATCGGAGAAGAAGCAAAAGTTTTGCCATGGTCAGTACTAGTAACGGCCCTTTGGGCAAGTATTTTGTCATGTAAATACTAAGATTTCACTTTTTGGTTGGGGAGTTTTTGCCACTTTTAACAGTGGTCATTGTTGCAAAGCAGCTTCACAGAATCAAGAGGAAATTATGGAAATGTGTATGAGATATGGGAAAAATACTTATGAAACAAAATGATCAGATTGTCCCTGATGGGCAAGCCGAGGGCGATAATAGCAAAGAAAAACTCCCTGAGATGGCAATAGCAAGGGACCCAATAAGGAACCCATCCTCAATTAAGTGATGAGAACTCATGGGCTGTTTTTTTTTTATTTTTTATTTTTTTTATGCTGTTTAGGTCAGGGGACTGTGAGGGCCCTGTCAAAACCTATTCCTTACACATCTTGTATTTCATTGTGGATTTTGATAAACGTTTAGGATCATTATCTCGTTTTAGAAGCCATGCTCATTTCATCTTCACCTTTTTTTTTTTTTATGCATTTGGTGTGATGTTTGCTTGTATATAATGTACTCATATATTATTGATTTGATTTTTTTTTTCCTCTACCAGTGAAACATTCTCTGTGCCAACAAAACAGGCTCAAAGCAAAACTGATCCACCCCCACGCTTAACTGTTGGAGTGGTGTTGTTTTTAGATTCCTTTTAATTCTGTGTCCTTTAATCTTCAAACATACCTTTTGCTCATTAGGATGAAAAATGCATCAGGTTTGCATAGGTTTTCATTTGCAAACTTCCGATAACTTCTGAATTTTGTAGTCAGAATCCATAAAAAAAGTTTATTTATAACTTAGTGAAATTAGTGCAGATGCTACATAGTTGAACATTGCACCACCACTGCAAAGTCTAATTCTACTCTAATATTAATTCTTCCTGAAGCTCAGACAGGGATCTCCACTGTTCCTGTCAACTGTCGGTTCTTGAGTATATTACAAATTGAGGAAACAGCTACCTGAAATCATTTTCCTTTCTTCTAAAAGATTTCTCCTACTTTGTGGGCATTGATTGGCGGCCCATGGTTGCTGGCTGATACTTGGATAAGGATTGAGTCTGAGCATTTATAAAACTTTAAAATGTGCATTGTCTCTTGTTTTTTCTTGATGTGATGATTGTGATCAAGCTAATGATGTAATTTTCGTCTGAGACCATGGTAAAAGTTATGAAGGACCACTTGGGGAGCCAAAACTTTTGCATGGTTCTCTATTGCTTAACATGTGGAAAACAGAGTTTAAATTCTATGCCTTTTGGATACAAGTTCAGCTTTTACTCACTATACGGTCAGAAAAACAAAACAGAAATTTTGACCAGGGGTGTCCAAACTTATAGATATGCTATTGACGAGTTTGATATCAGTAGCTTTTACCAAATGGCCAGAAAGAAAACCATGTCAATCCACAACGAATGCACCAAATTAAAACTATTACGTACTACAGAACACAAAAAATATAGGCATAATCACAACGAGAGCAGAGCTAGTGTGAAGAAATGATTGAAAGAGAAATCTAAAAAAGGTCCCCACATTTTGTTGAACTTTTTCAGATGCAAAGAAGAAAGCATCTCATTTAGCCGTCCCTGAAAAGATGCATAAAGTGGTTATTTCTACTCTCTCTTAAACTGATCGTTGTAGCCACTGTTATTCCAATCACAAGAGACAACTACATATGGTGATGTTATTCAGTGGTTGCATCAGGGTAACCAAGCAAAGTGAGCTTACACTCTGGAGAGATCTGTTTCATAAACGTTTGAATACCAATAAAAATATCCTTCCATCTCCATCCACCTAGGAACCTTTGTAGTCCACCTAGGGACTGTGTAGGCCAGGCTAATTGGCGTTTACACTACGGGCAATTTGGGAACGCCAGTTAGCCTAATCTGCATGTCTCCGGACTGTGGGAGGAAACCAGAGTACCTGGAGGGAACCCACCAAGCACTGGGAGAACATGCAAACTCCATGCACACAGACCCCGAACATGGATCCTGGAGCTGCAAGGCGACACTATGCTACCATGTTTCCACCGATTAAATATATCTATATAACAATAATGTACTGTAAATGTATAAAGCCAATTACCTTGAGACAAAATCAGAAAGTATGAACAAGAGTACCTTCTTATCACTTCCATCTGTTACAAATGGACGAGATGTTAGGGTACATTTTATTAGGCTTAGTTTTAGAATGATGCATTGACTGAACATCCGCATATCCTGTGCAAGCCCTCCTCCTATTCTCCATCAGAAATCATGCTGCCAAAATCCTTCTCCCATGAAGTTTTTATATGTTCAGAAGAAACCATGGAGCTCTGGGTAAATAATGAAACAAGTTGAGTAACTAAATGTCTGGAATCAGGAGACTGTATGGCCATTGTTGAAGGGAATGACTGAGGGGAAACTTTAATCCCATGAGCCTGTGATGTTGTAATGTGGGTGGCACCTGGTGATTTTTCGGTGAGTTCACCTGTAAAGTTCAAGCACAGTTCTGACTTAATGATGGATACGTTTAATAACAGTAGGTTGGATTGAGTAACAGAAATTTCCACTCATTTACAGTATTGGTCTCCTTTAATGTAGCAAGCACAACAAATCCAGTATTTACTGGGAAACAAGCACGTAGGTCATTAAAATCATGTTGAACTCTGTTACTTTAAAAAAAATTTTATCTCATTTTCCTTAGTGGGAGCAAAAAAAGCACTAAATTCAAATCCACTTCATGTCAAATTCTATCCGAAATTCTATCTATGTAAAATTAAAGTGGTAATTCAAAGTTCTTGCACGTTAAATAATAAAGTTCAGATGTATTATGGACACATTTTATTTTGTATGTGCATCTCGGAATGTAAGAATAAACAGCATAGTTTATTCTTCCAAACCCCAGCCACTGGATACAGTGCCGGTCCCAAGCCCGGGTCAAATGGGAGGGGTTGCGTCAGGAAGGGCATCCGGCGCAAAACCTGTGCCAAGCTGGTATGTGTGGACCAAGTGTCCACTGTGTCGACACCTCGCCGGGGGCATCCGAAAGACCACGACAACATCTGCTTAATGCAAAATAAATCCTGACCTTGGGCTGTACCTGCTTAAATTCTTTATAGCTGCTCCTTGCTACTTTTATACAGTACTGTGCAAAAATCTTAAGCTTCCTTAAGCTTTGACCTAACAAACAAAATACATTTCTCTTGTTTGCTTAAACAGCAACTTTTAGAAATTCTTAATTTCAGATTATTACCTAATATGAATTATGTAATCTTCCTTCCTCAGCCCATATACTGTAGATCAAGTTTGCTAGTTATATGATTTGGTACATCAAGACCATTTTTTTGGTTACATAGCATACAGTATACACAAAAAGTCACTGTTTAAGAAGCCTGCACCAGGCAGAGATGATAACTAAGGAGAATAACTGGATTTACAGGAATTGGGTTAAGAACCGTCCATGCAGACCTGGAAGAATGGTGCTGTACCGTCAACTTCACATGAGAAAAGTGATCTGCATTGTAAAAAAAGTTGACAGCAGCAATCACAGCCATGTTTAATAAAGAGATTTAGGAGCATTTTCTCACACACGAGAGTTCACAGGATTGGAACTAAACAGCTGTGTCACCACTTGTTCGTGAGACTAATCGAAAAGGCTTTAGATTGCTAGGGAGCAAAAGATTGGAATTTGGAGCAATGGACCGAGTCCAGATTTGGCTTATTCCAGAGCGTTCAGCCTGTCGAGGTAAAAAGGGAAGCGCATGAAGCAGTCAAAATAAATATTAATGTGTGACCGTTTTTTTCTTTCCTTTTTGCCAATTATTGTGTAATAGTGTACGCTTATTTCATTCATTCTCTACATTTCCCAGGAGGTTTTTTATTCTAGCTCACATCAACCTTTTTTCATTAATGCAAATGATGTGGAACTGATTGGGATTATTCAGTGGAGATCTAAAGCATTCTGGAACGAGATGAAGGACGAGGAACAGAGCTGAGCCGAGATAAGCAATAAAGTAGATCATGCAAACGTGGGAAAAGCTGTTTTTAAAAAAACAACGTGTGTGTGTGCGTGTGTGTGTGTGTGTGGAAATATTTAGGTTTGCTAACAAGCTTCCAGCAAGCGCAGTTGTATTATGAAAAAAAAAGTTCGATCTCTGGCGTCTTGCACTTTCAGGGTCCGGGTCCGATTCCTGCCTCGGGTCCGTGTGCATGGTTTCCAGGGTTGTGCCCCTGCATACAGTTAGAGGATAAAGCGTTATAGACGTGGAATGAGTGAATGAGGTAAGTTAGTTACGGGTCTGAAATCTGATTGGCTGAGTTTGAAGTTGTTGTGAAATCCTCAGTCCTGTCCGCTACAGCTTATTAGTTATGATTCGTCCTTTTTTCTGCCTTTTAATTCTAAAAAGCTGCTTTGCGAAGATGACCGTTGTTAAAAACGCTATATTAATAAAACTGAATTTTAAATTCAACTGTAAAATTTAGTAATAATAATAATATGAAAAAAAATCTTAAATAGTTCATATTATCAAATTGTGTTAGTTCACACTTATTTATCCTTAAACAAAATCCTAGTACCATGCCCTCCTGGTTTTATTTCAACATAAAAAAAATCAGGGATTTTTGTTTTAATATCTTAACAAAAGTTTGATCATTTTATCCTTTTAACGATCAAAATATTTCATTGAAAATTTGTCATTTCAGAAAAATATTTTATCACCATATTGCCCAACCCCTGCTGCTCTTCCCCTAAAATCTTCCATTCGAGTTACTATGTTACTTATTTGTTGTGCAACTCCTAGACGAATTACAGAGTTCGCTACTGTATTCTCCGTACCCACTATTTTTTTTCATATCTACTTGTTATCCATGGTGCAGCCACAGATGTCAAAGAGCTCAGTGTTTGGCCTCTGGAACCGCTCGGTATACCCTTCTCTCGAAAGCTCAATGGCCTTTGAGTCCCCTGTTAGGCATGTCAAAAAACAAAGGGGCTTTTGTTCCACGCCCAGTCTCCTGCCATCAGCGCAGTGTACACCAGACACACAAACATGAGCTCTCGGGCTTTCGCTAAAAATTTTGAGGAAATAGAAAAATGAGCACATAACCCTGATATTCTGATCAAATTTGACATCGCAATACACAGTTCTAAGATTTGCCAGGTGCAAGGCAAACCCCAGCTTTATGTTAACTGTCTCTAATACATTAGCGTTGGTATACTGTAGTAACTGTTCATTCACAAAGAGGCCTATGGCTTAGATTATTCATAAAATCCAAGTTTAATAATAGTTAAAAAAAAAAAAACTATTGTTTCTATTCCACTGATGTGATTTATTTATTTGTTTATTTTTTTAATTCTATTTATGGAAGGAGTCTCCAGTATAAAAAACAAACAAACTTTAAGTTGGAGGACTTTATTCTGAATAGAGAAGAAACTGAGACAGATGAGGGAACCACTGTTTTTATAGTTGTTATAATGCAATCCTAATAATCGTTTAAAATTATGTGTACGAGTTCAATTAATAACAAAAACTCTAATGATTACTGTTGTGTTCGTGTTATATTCCTTGCGTAAAAAAAAAAAAAAGATCTGAATTTTTGTAAACAAAGCATCTGCACCCTCATCGCATTAATGTCTTGCTTGCTTTTGAGTCATAAATTATGTTTGATCTGCTGAGTGATTTATTACTTTATTCAGTCCAACTTAACACTCGACTATTTAAACACGGCACAGCTCAGGACGGTGAATAATCATACACGGCGAATCCTAATATGGAATCTGCTCCGGAGAAACGAGTGACTGCTCTGACAAACTGCACGCCTGTGCGTTCTGAGACTAATGAGAGAAGCATGTTTGAACCTGAGAGACCAGGAATGTGGGAAAGGCCATGAATGATGTCACATGACCAAGGGTAAACGGGCGTTATGTTTAAACACTGTAAGACTTTAGGTTGCTCTGAAAGTTAACCCACTTTCCATTTTATGTATATATGACTTTTAAAATAGTAGCTTTAAAGTTGTTGTATTAATGATATGATGCTCTTTATTTTTGTTATTGTTTTTAATACACTCAATCTGTTTATAATGATCCTTTAGTGTTGTTTAAATGTAAAACAAAACTCAAATATAAAGAGACTTGGATGTGAGGTGGACTGATGGATGGATAGATCGAGAACATATTTGGAATAAATAAAGAGAAAGAGGTACTTGGAATAAAAAATAAAAAATGATCATGAAGAAAGGAAAGAACAAAGACGGACCATAATTAAAAAAAAAAAAAAAAGACCAAGTTGAAATGAAGCGCAAGATAGAACGAAGCGAAGAAAAAGAACGAGAGAAAGATGGGATGATAAAGGCAAAAAGTAAAAAAAGTAAGCCCAAGAAATAACAAATAACCAAGATAAAAATGAACAACAAAAACAAATTCTAGAAATAAAAATAGAAAGATTGGGGGAGGGATAGGGGAAGAGCAAAAAAAGCCAACAAAACAAAAGCAACGAGTGAAAGCTAGAATACAAACGGATTGTCCAATCAGACCCCAGCGTGACCCGGCAGTATCAGGGTTATAACGAAGAAGTCCTGATTAACCCCTTCAACATCAATCATTAATTTCATTCTTTAGTTTTGTGTGTTTTAGTGAATGTATGTATTGTTACACAATTTGCATTGTCGAAATTTCAAATATTCAAATATTGAAGTTATAAGGAATATATTTATTTATACATCATGTTGCCTGCATATTGTGGGATATGAAACACTCTGTATGGAGCCAGCCGATGATCGAACATTGCCTTGAGAATGAGCGGTAAATATTCAGACATGAAGCAATAAACTGCACAGATGGATATTTATTATAGTATTTATTAAGGAGAAAGTGTAATTATTCTCCACTTCAAGCCCCGTCCTAAAGCGCTAAGCCTAAAGCCAAGCTTTGAATGGGTTTAAATTAGGGCGCTGACCTACCGCTAGTAACTGGGTGTCACGGTGCTTAGTTTTCCACTGCGCTATGATGGCTTTTCTAACCTTTCTATGTGCGGCTTTTGACTCTCCGGCTTGGAATGTGCCACCTTTGGGTGTTAAGACTTATATTAACTTGCTGCCTCATTTACTGCAGCCTGACGAGCTCCTGCCTCTGATGTTCGCTCTCTCTCTCTCTCTCTCACAGCCCGCTCGTTTCCCGTCTCTCGCAGGGCCACTGTACAGGCAGCGCACCTGGACAGAGGCATTACTAACCCCTAACATTTCAGCACCTAATTGGGTAAGTTTCGAATGCTTGCTGGGCGCTGATGTGCAATGTATTTATTTTTTTTGTGCTGTGATATTGTGTGTGTTTGCAGCTCGCATGGCTGCACTGCTCTCGGTTAGGAGCTGACGAATCACACGAGCTGGACACTTTGGGTATTGATTTGGTAGTTTGCTGACGTTTTTTTTGTAATCTGCTGTGCAGGAGCTGGTTTCTGTATCGCAGGCTGTTGAAAACAGGGCTTTTGTGTTAATATTCAGCAGCTGTCTGAGAGTCATGACTTTGGGGGTGAATAGGGATGCATCAGTGCCGATACTGATGTCGGGTATCCAGGTTAGAAACTGCAAATAACATAACTAGCTAATACAGTGGTGGTCAAAAGTAATAAGACAGCATACGCCATGTATTATTGTTCTGCCTTTACACAAAACAGCTGATTTCATTCATTAGTTGATTAAAAACCGGCCGTGACAGTGGTGTTCAGCTTCTAGAGCTGCATGGCCTGGGTCATCTCCAGACCTAAACCAGAAGAAGAAACTGTCTTCTGTACATGATCTTTAGGATGCGATCAAACCGGCATGTGAGCGAGTGACACCAGAGGACTGCAGACGTCTTTTTGACTCGATGCCCAGATGGATCCTGCAGGTTTTTAAAGACTTCATACTAAATTGAATTAGTTGTATAGCAGTTTTCCCTGTGATGTATTGGCACCACGCCTCATGCCCCAAGTCTCCTGAGTCAAAAAGACTCATATGATTGCATAAAGTAATAAATTATTCTTATTACCTTGATTCTTAAATTTTTATAATATTAATTTCACTTTTGTCTTTATACTTTTGACCAAAAGTGTATACTTTACTTAAACTTGCTAATGTTTTAAAGAACAGGCCTGCTGATGTAACTGTGTGGACAACCATATCACTGATTGATTAATTGATTGATTATGTTCAATATAGGTCATTCATTTAGTTACTTATACTGATGACTGGTACAATGGTATCGATGCATCCCTAGTCCTAAATAAGCTTGTGTAGAGATTTTATAAAACGTTTCGACACGCCTTCTAATTTTCCTTGCTACATCGTAAAACAATGCTGAAGGCGTCTATAATAAGTTATAATCACCTGATATTGAGATGTGTCTGCTCTGTAAAACCGGCTCTAATCTGAGGTGCTGTTTGTTAATTGGTGATTTTATGAGGCTGGTACCTTTAAATGAACTTGCAGTAGAGGTAGGTTTTGATCGTGCTGGGATGATCTTCATGAAGGCGCGTTTCATCATAGTGCTTGATAGGTTTTGCAAATACACTTGATACAATACTGTTCATGCAGGAAGTGTTCCAGAACAGCTGACCTTTACGTCTTAAAATAACCACTGACTTGTTGTTGTTGTTTAGTTAATTACCTAATACTGTATGTTATGAAATCTCTATTATTCTAAAATGTAGAAAATAAAACTTTTGACTGGTAATGTATGTCTGTCAAAAGAAGCATTACTATGTATGGCTAAGTTTTATAATATGTTCATCCAATCTTTTTATTTCCACAAAACCGGAAAGCCCCTCTCACTGAAAAGTCCCCCTGTTCCCTTACCGGAGGGAAGCTTTTGAAACAACAACCGCTGTGGCGCTCAAGTCACCTTGTATACATTAAAGAGATTAATGACTCCAAGTTTCCAGTAGGGCTTATGTGAATATTTGACCCCTCCCTCCCCGTGTCCTCGTTATCCCGAAATGGAAGCCATTGTTCTCATTGTTTGGCGGCCGCACGGACATGAGGGTACTTCACCGAACGAGTGTTACGGATATGTTGCGTCGGTCCTCGACACCAGGATTAAACTTTGCTTCAGGTTTACCGAAGTGCATTCTGGATTTAATCAGTGCATTTCTCAGAGTCTGAGTCTATGTGGGAACGAGATTCGAGCGAGAGAGCGACATGCAAACAAGTACCACATGCCACAAGTCATGTACTCAAAGCCACATCTGACAAGTAGGCTAATGGGTTCCGAATGTGCTGCCATGAGCTATCCGGTTTCATCCAGCCTTTAACTACGCACCTTTCTCCTGCTTTCTCTTAAAATGTGCTCTGTGTAAAACGTATCGCTTTTCAAAACGACGCGACGTGTATATGCTTTGTGACGTCCACTTCCTATACACGGATTATTCTTAACGTGTCTAGTTGTTGTTGTTTTTTTCCCTTTTGCGGATATGCACAGTTCCAAATGCTCTCTTGATTCAACTCGACAAGTTCGGGTTCCAATTTGGCATGAAGGCCCAAACAGAGTCAATGACCGATGCAGTGTAAACATCCTCCAGCAGCAGGGATGTACCCCTGGTCCGCTTCCAAGAGTCCCTTTTAACTGCGAGTTCTGGGAGACTTTGGCGTTTCTTAAGGTCACAGTGTCGAAACCGTGACTGCAAGTTTAAATGAATTGTGAAATGAACACGAGCCAGTGAAACCAGATGATTTCAGACGAAGGCCGTGACAGTTCTTAGAAAAGACCTACCCTGAATATCTCCCATATCTACAGTATAACGTGATAAAAACACAGCAAGCATGCAAGCTTTAAGGCATGTGCAGAATGACGGGCACACTTTACCACCCCATCCCCCCCCCCCTGCCCATCCCAGAAAAAAATAATTATAAATAATGAATCATAATAAATGATAGTTCTGTATAACCTGATAGAAATTGACACCCTGGAAGCCCCGCCCCTTTCTCTGCCTTGCATTAGTAAACGCTTATCTCCTCTTGAGTTTCTTGCAAAAATTTTTTTTTTTAATTACTTATATATATGCTAAGGCTGCAAACTCGCTTTCAGTTCTGGTAAATTGGACTTTAATGATGTGAAATATAATCCATCATTTCATGTTGAACTTGGCCAACATTAGACTTGTATATTGTTACGATCTTTTAAAGCGAGGCTTTTTTAAAGTCTTTATTCATTTATATGTTAGATAATTTGCCCTTACCACACAGGATGCTGCGCTTCCTGCTAATTTGTGAATAGTTTAGATCAGACCACCTCTAAAGCAGACGATTATAGGGGAAGTGCAGCATTTTGCCTCCTCAAATGCAAACATATGGAAATTTCAAAAGAATAATTTTAAACAATTGATTTTGTTGACTAAAGAATTGTAATACTTAACTGAATTTTTTGTTTTTCCATTGCTACAGTTCATAGTGGTCTGCATACGATTAAACCCTCACTCTCAGGGTGCTTTCACACTCAGGCCAGCACCAGAGCACACCTGACCCCAAAATTTGGTACATTTGGCATAATATGCAATATTTGTTTACAGGCACAGATTGGCATGCCATGCTCAACCCACTTAAAAAAAAAAAGGTGACTTTGCCCCATCATCCAGAGATCACGAGTTCGATTCCCGGGTGATGCTGTAACGCGCTCTCAGTCGTGAGGGATACTTGGTTCTCCCACAATAATCACGGCTCTACAGCCAATCAGGGCGTCTGTGAGCTCACGCAAGTGAAAAAAGCAGATAGCGCTGTCCTCCGAGTGTGTTACGCTGGCCCCAACGGTGCGCGAGTGAGCAGTTCGGCTGGCGTTACGTGGTTCGGTGGAAACGCGTGATAGTCTTCGGCCCTCCCTAATCTCAACTGAGTTGCAGTAGTAACCTTAATGTGGGAGCCTCTAGTGATGGTAGAATTTGGACATGTCCAAATTGGGGAGAAAATCGGGGGGAAATCCCGCCCCCCCCCCCCAAAAAAAAAGGTGACCTCGAGCATGATATGGTGGATTTGGGCACAGCTCGAATCAAATATAAAAGCCAACCGTCCCTGAACACTAAAGAGGAACTCTGTTTAGAAAAGGCAACGTCATACATGCCCTGTGTCGACTAAGAAATCTTCAAGCTCTTCACACTTCTGCGTCCTCTGAACTACACAACCAAGGCTGATCAAGTAGTAAAACATGAAGGAGATTGACTTTTTTTGTGTTTTTTTTTTTTTTCCCCAGACATATGAATAATATTAGGTGACGGTTGCCTTCCTCGATCTCATCTTATTGTGTTCAAATCATATTTTTGATCTGTTCATTCAGGGTTACGGTGTGTCATAACGCACGTAAAAGAAAGCTTTCCGCATACTTCTGCTTATGCAGGCTCACGAACATGCATGATAAGGAAGAGCAAGTTTTTCCTCCCCCTCCCAGGAGCATGGCTGGTTTATCGCTCCTGCTCATGTTCTTCTGATTAAATTCTGGTTTGGAAACCAACATCACTGCAAGATTTTAAAAATTATATTATGTTGAACTTAATAGCCCAGCAAAACCTGACTGTTTTTCCATATGTGTGACACTGTTCTCTTCTCTTAAACACCATTGTAACTGCTAGCAATAACGATCTCCCCTGTGATCTCGGCACATCGCACAACCACTGGAACACCTTCGGGGAATAACATAAATACAGCCCTTACCAACAAATTAGCACCAGAATCCCCAAGCACCCCACAAATATTCAATATAAACATATTTAATGTGTTTCTGGGTGGAGTCTTGCTTTAGTGCTCTTCAGTTCCAGTGAATTGATCTCATGCATGCACGAGCTTAAAGCGAATTCCCACCAGCTGTCTGACTCCATCACTTGCGTCTATACATGATTCAACACATCCTGACTTTATTTAAACTCGTATGCTTAAACTGTACAGTTCATAATCTGTGTTTATAATGTCGTGATTGCGTAAGCTGTAGTCACATAACGGAGTGTTCGCAAAGCAGTGACACTTAATGGATAACCAGTAAAAAATACACACACTGTTTGTTTACCGTCATGCTGTCTGACACATTTTCATTAAACTGCGTTGTGTGATTGCAGCTGACCCAACCTCGTCCGCCCACTTCCCCCATGTTGAAATGACGCTGTGTATATAAACCACTAAATTTGTTGACAAAATGAAGCGCACTTTCGCTAATATGGCATGTCCGGTGTAAATTCGGGGTTAGTGCCAGTGAAAGTGTGTGTACTGCTGGTCATGTGCAATGAATGGCCAACAAAAGTAAGATGTTCTTGTATGCATTACACATATCACACGGATCAGCCATAACATTTAAATCACAAAACATTATCATTATATGCCATAGAATTTTATGATTATATATGCACCCAAAGGCTAGACCGTGTGGTCTGATCCCACAGAAAAGCCAATTCAGCACAGATCACCCATGCTGCACACGGGGCCTGGAAGGCAAAGAGACTAAGGCTGCCAACTCGGCCTTCAAACTCCCAGATCGTAATCCAATCGAGCACCCGTCTATGTCCCATCCATGGAGGTCCCATATTGCGGCACCCAAAGGGACTACTGGTGTCAGACACCATAGCATCCCCATAGGTCTTGTGGTTCCAGAGCCACCCCGGTTAAACAATTTAAAGGGAATATTACCAAATACTAAAGAACTGTACGTAAGCTTCTGACCCACTGCGAATGTGATGCAAGATAGAAGTGCTACAATAGATCTTTCTCAACTACTATTTCTAAATTTGCAAAAAACATTGCATTATTAAAATGATGTGTAGTGATCCTTACTGACCTAGGACAGGCAATGTTTATAGGATTAAATGTCAGGAATTGGGAAAAAGTGTTTGGCTAAGGGTTATACAAAGTCCAAACTTCAACTGCATTAGCATTATTCAACCAGATTTAAAAAACACATGGAGAACGTTTAGCAAGCATTGAGACGCCTTTCTCCTGTCACTATCCGTTTTCTGTTCACTGATTGTGGACAAAGTTTTCAACCAGTAATTAGCGTGCCTCAGGCTGAGCTCATTAGCTACGCCTTTTCTTTTTTTTTTTTTTTTCTTCTTTTTTTTTTGATGATTTTGGACAATAACGATGACGTTGGGATGAGACTGAAATGCCTTTAACGTTGTTGTGTCAAGTGTGTAGTGTATGCTTTCATTTGGTTGCTTGAAAGTTCTTGCAGATCCACATAATTAGTGACTTTTCTCTAGGTGTTGTTCGTGTCGAGTCCAAAAGGAAGTGATGTGTGAAATACAATAAGCTTTAATGCTCCCTCCTTAGATTTCATTTCACCTCCTGAGTTTCCCATTCATGCTCATGACGTGGCCTTTAGGCTGGCTGATGCTTGATGAAACACTTTTTCTGACTCAGAAAGGAAGAAATAAAACGTAATTGCTTATATTTCTATAGAATGCGAAATATAAGAATATATTCCCAAAAGATTGTTTGTGGATCGTCTGCAATTTAAATTAGCAAATACAACCACTACTTGGCAAAACACTCAAATCGTTCAAAAGTACTGCATGTTCTATCAAGGTCATAAGAAAAGCAGGAATATTAAATGCTCGTTAAATCATTGATTGTTTCTGTTTTTCTGCCAAGACGACGTCATAAGCCTCTGGTGAGTGAAAATCATTATCGATGATCACGCTCTATGCGTAATGCGTCATTGATGAATTTTGATTGAGGTGGCTCGTGCAGCCATGACTCACTCGCATTATTCATTCGTTTCATACGTGTAGTCGGAGTCATTCAGGACATAATATAAATCATTTTGTTTTGGTTCCAATTCGTACCCTCTCACTATGGTATGAGGTTGTGTAGAATTTATTACAAAAATTTGACGTTCTTCTTTTTTAATATACCTTGGTGGCACCTTCTCAGTTGCTAGAACTTCTGCTTTTAGAAGCAACCCATTAGCATCCGTCTAGATCTGTTGTTCTTTTCAATTACATTGAAACCTTTTTTTGTTTTTTGGTTTCCTCAGGGTTTTTGTGCATCAAGTCTCTTAAAGCATTCACGCAGTGCTTTCTGCTTACATGGCCTATCTTCCTGATACGTCCTCCAATTTTGGGGTTTTGTGATCGAAAGTGCCTTGCATAATTTAAAAATTAAGATTTTTTTTCCCATTGAGTTCATTGGGGTTCTTCGAATGCATCTGAGCGCAGCTGTTTAAATCAATCGCTAACATCCGAAGGAGATTAATCCCGTAATGGTGTGTGCTGTATTCTCTCGCTAGTTCTGTTAGATCTCAGGGGCTTTGGTTATTTCCGGAGTCCAGCATGACACAGCTGCTGCCCCCAGTATTCAGTCTGTCAGAGATGCTCCATGTGTGTGTGTGGGTGGGTGGAACAATCTCTTCCAAGGCTCTGTACACAGAGGCATTCTTTTATAACCTGAGCCTCATAGCTGGTCTTATAAGCTAAGGTTGTTTAAGCTTTAATTATCATGCGTGGCTCAAGCAGGACTCTCATGTATGTTCCTCTTTCCGCATGGCTATGGGAAATGCCTCCATTAGGAGTGGCCTTTCCATTGCCCCCTCCCCCTACCCGTCATGCCGTCGTGTGCGCAGGAAGTTTAGTGGAAGTAATTTGAGCTCCTTTTCTCCTTAAGAAAACAAGCTTTTTTTTCCATGTTCCATCACACATTAGGAGTAATATTATCCTCCTCCGAGGACTTGGACTGATATCGTATTCAGAGGTGGGAAAAAAAACAAACAGGTGTGGTGGTATTGTGCTGGAGCTTGTAACGTCCATTGCAGGAGGTCATGCCTTTTTTCAAGAAATGCTTCAGAAGCATTAGTTAGTTATGGCTTACTGAAATTTGGCAAATTGATCCAGCTAATTAAGAAATGCCAAAAAGTTTGGTTTTGTGTATATATACTAAGCAGGTTTGGCAGAGCGGCCTTTCTTCCTATTCTACCGGAAACTCTCGTAAAGACACTCAGAACCCCTTAAGGCTGTAAATTTTCCATTAACACTGTTTGTGTCTGGCATGGATTCGAAGCAGATGCTCTTAATGAATCTTTGCCTTTTTTTCTTACTTGCCGTGTCTGTCTAGAGAAATAAGCCTGAGTGATTTTGGTTTCAACAATAAGAACAGCTAGAGGTCCCAGAACCTGCCCCTGAGGATTTACACTAAAGGATCATCAGGTTCAACTTTTTTATTTGTTTTTTGCTGTAAAGTCTCAGTTTAATCAGAATCCAGACCTGTTTTATTGACGGATGGGTTCTGAGGTGTTCTTGCCAACAGTTGGTGTTTTAATAAACACAGGTTATTTCAGGACATGACCGATGCTACATACGGGAATTTCCTTTGGCTCAGTGGTTGATGGAAGTGTGTCAGATGTGGATATGAACGGGTATTACTGTTGAGTAGTCGAGCTTCTGGGGTGGAGGGGCGACAAGCTGGTAGACAGGGTACCGTTATCTTTAGCCACACTGCCGCGCCCAAGCTGAGGCAGAGCCTGTTCACATTAGGACGAGACAAATTTCTGCCTATTGGTGAGTCTGCGCTATTATCTGTTCTATTATAAGATTTTCTCTAGTTCCAAACATTGCTACTTTTTCAATGTTTAATCTACGGCGTATTGCGTCATGACCGATATTAGGAATGGGCATAAAGCTGACGTCTCTAATCCTTCCACGGTTGGGGAGGGGGAAAAAAAACCTGTATCCACGCCAGCTGTTTGCACGTAAAACTGGAAACCTCTGTGGTGTAACGCGTTACAGTAGTTGTAGACCATTGAACTTTCCTGTAGGTCTGTGCGGTTGCATGTGGTGTAGGGCAGTGTGCCAAGGTAGTGGCTGGTTGAACAAGTTTTTGTTGCAAAATAAACATTATTTCAGTCCTTGCTATTTCTTTTAGCCTTCTTCGTCTTTAGCGCATGCGTAGTATCACATTGTCTCATGTCTTCAGTTTGACAGAAAGCCGCAATCATTCCGTGCTGCAAGGGTGACCCTAAAATGTCTTCCGACGGGGACCTGCAAGACGTTGGGAGCTATGGAAGCTTTTGGGAGGTAAGAAGCCATTTTTCAGAACCTTCACCTCATCCACACAAACATAGTCCATTTGGGGTAACGCACTGCACTAATGGTTCCTAGTCTGTTTTGACAGCTTGATGTGTAGAATTGTGAGACAAAGATGCAAAAAAGTAATTTATGACCTCCCTAAGAGGTGATCTGCTTCACTGCCCCTCCTCCACCTCCGGTGCAAAAACACTCAGTCAAGTCTGCACTCGTCTGGAAGAGAGTTAGGAGCTGCCTCTGAGGCTCAGCTCGGTAGAGCCACTGCATAGCAGGGATGGCTGCTGCCAAGTGCTTGTGGGGATGGGAATGAAAAACAATTCTGTACCTCGTTTGGAAACTCTAGCACATTTTGTATGATGAATAAGGAGCTTAGTTATTGTCAGTACAAATGTACGCACTAGCTGTTTGGCTTGGATCGGTGTAAACAATCCCCTGAACAGTTGGTTAATAATGACGCGCATTGTTAATACATTGCCTGGCCAAAAAAAAAAAACTTGCACACGATAAGATATTCAATCACCTTGAGCGCTGATTATAGCACACAATGTGGTGGCTGGTTCACGTGTGAAAATGATTCCCCATGCAGCACTCTTTCACAATCTGAGTCCTGGAATATGCCTGTGCGCCAGGGAAGGAAAAACTCCCTAGATGTGATACCCTGGTCGTTCAGTACAGTCAGATCGTCAGCTGACTCCTTTTTGTAGCATTGCTGAGCCTAGACCTGACCAATTGTTGCAACCAATGGTGGTTAGCACTGTCGCCTTGCACCTCCAGGGTCCGGGTTCGATTTTCGGCCAGGCTCGATTCCTGTCTCTGTGTCCTCCTCAGGCTTGGTGGGTTTCCTCCGGGTACTCCGGTGTCCTCCCACAGTCTAAAGACATGTAGGTTAGGTTAATTGGTGTTCTCAAATTGCCTATAGTGTGTGAATGAGTGTGTGAGTGTGTGTATGCCTGTCCAGGGTGTACCCCGCCTCATGCCCCAAGTCTCCTGGGATAGGCTCCAGGCCCCTGCGACCCTGAATACAGGATTAAAGCGGTAATGACGATGAGTGAGAGAGTAAGAACTTCATGTTTAAGTGTTAGTGTGATCTTTATTCATGATTTCTGATCACATTTCTTCCACAAATTTAACGGTTTAGCACTATCCTTCCAGATTGTAATAGTGTTTTAGGACCCAGTTCCAGTCATTTCAAATCTTCTTAGTCGTTTTCTTTGCTTGGTACAGCCCAATAATTTGCCCCTTGTGAAAAGGCCACTTTTTGGCCAGGTACTATATAACACTGATACATTTTATAATGCCTTATTAATATAATTAGCTATGAATGTGAATCATTAATATCACAATCTACGGTTCTTATTCTAAACTGTCCCATCTTATTGTGTCCCTTGCTCAGCCGGGGAACTACAAGAGGACAGTGAAGCGGGTTGACGACGGCTACAAACTCTGCAACGAGCTGGTCAGCTGCTTCCAGGAGCGTGCCAAGATCGAGAAGGCCTATTCCCAGCAGCTGAATGACTGGGCTAAAAGATGGAGGGGTGTTGTAGAGAAAGGTGATCCTAACTTTAGTCTGAGGCCACAGGGGCTCTCCCTGTCCTCTGAAAATAACCTGTTACCCAAACAGATCTTTGTTGGTTGGCATGACCACTGTATTTTTCACTTACCAGGCATGTAGATCCATCAGACTCACTTGATCGCCAAGATGGCCAAGTCTTTCTTTAGCAGTGTTAGGAATTGTATACGTACAGTTTTTTTTTTATTTGTGAATTGCAATAAATGCACTCCTGTAGAGGTAAAAGGTATAATGGGATAAAAATGTAAGTCGCTCTGGATAAGAGCGTCTGCCAAATGCCTAAATGTAAATGTAAAAGAGAGCGAGTAAGCCTGGATTACCAGCCTGTTCAGGCCTCCCATGTGACCTTTTTAAAGAAGCTGTAAATCATATCTAGAACACCCATCAAGGAACATACTCGTCCTACTCCACTTCTGTAGCACTCATCTCACCCCTATGTGTGTGTTTTTTGTTTTGTTTTTTGTTTTTATGGAAATTGCCACATTCCATTGACACGTTTGGTTAGAGATTCGAAAGTAGATTTGAGTTGTTGGAGTGTGATAAGAGAATTAAGCATGCCATGAGATGTCCTACTTTGTTCTGTAAGCACTTTATTGCAAACCACAAATCATATCATGGTGGAATTATGGTAATGTCCCTTCTAGATATTTTGAGTAAACAGAGATTGCTTTTTAGAGCCAGATAACATTGACTTTTGCTTAACATTTTGTGTTTGAACATGACAATTGAACAAGAGTTTCCCTTTTTAGGCTCACAATATGGCACCCTGGAGAAGGCTTGGCACGCGTTTATGAATGCAGCAGACAAGCTAAGCGAGATCCACATGGAGCTGAAAGAAAAGCTGGTTACGGAGGACAGTGAGAAGATCCGAATCTGGCAGAAGGATGCCTTCCACAAGCAGATGATTGGAGGCTTCAAGGAGACCAAAGACGCAGATGAAGGATTCCGAAAGGCCCAAAAACCCTGGGTCCGCAAACTTAAGGAAGTGAGTTATAGCGTGTTAGATCGCGGCGCAGAAACGGTTCTCTTTTTTGTAAAGGATGCAAAGTGAATAATGAGCTGAGTGTTGCGTTACCTTTTGGTAGGTAGAGGCCTCTAAAAAGAGTTACCACCAGGCGCGTAAGGAGGAGCGAACAGCAATGACGCGCGAGACACACGCCAAAGCCGACCCGACCAAGTCCCCGGAGGAGGTGCGCAAGTTCACGGATCGGGTGGAGAAATGCACTCAGGAGGCTGAGAAGGTAACCAGTGTTAGCTCATGGATTGTGTTATGTTTATCCATGGCTCCTCTAGGGATCATGAACAGCTCTTGAGAGCTTATCACACTTATGACACATGAAGTCAATAATGTCTTGTCAATTATGTCTGTATCCTGAAATCCCAGGATATCATACTGTATGGTGTCCATGGTGAACCTGAAGAATCCTTAAGTGAACTAATCACCAAGTTTAGACTATTCAGTCCTGTTGATTCCAGTATGATGAAGCTATAATTGGAAGAAGTAAAGAATGCACAGTGGAGTTAGTCAGTGTATGTTTATCGTGTGATGAGTGACTGATGTCTGTTCTTTGGAAACGCAATGGGTGGAGACCAAAATGCTAGTTTCTGTTTAGCCAAGACAAGACAGGCTTGTTTTATTGATAGTGAAAGCCTTTGGTGCCATTTTGGATCAGCTTTTTTTACTAACTTATAGACACGTGTGGGGTAGTAATGTATCTTCTAATGTTTTTTTTTTTTTTAAAGAGGACTTGTGATTTGTCACACTGCTAGTCACATATAGTATAATAATCATTATTGTAGTTTAAGACAGAAATGTCAAGCCATTCAGAGAGTAAAGTCATATTCGCATAGTCGCATTTATTCTAAGGATCATGGTTGCAGTTAGTGGAAACTAAATTACAGTCCATTTTTTTGGGGGGGGGAGGAATGTGGAGTTGTATAAAAGCTACGATTCCACTCGCGCTTCACTGCAGTACGTTAAAAATAGCTGATCAAATCAACAGCGAGCTTATTTTAGGCTGTAAATGCAATGGCCCCATGGTGCTATCGTCTACCAGCACACAAACAAATCAAGTCCGAACTCAAACCAATGCACACCTATTTCCTGGGAGCTGAGACACACCTATGAGGAGACATGATGACATAGTGCTGTCTTATCCATTCATGAAATCCAGTTTATACTTGCATCATCATAATTTATACGGCTTAGTACTTTAAGAAAGTAGAGTGTTTAGGAAAGTGAATACTTGCTCACACAAGGCAAGCGGAATCCAGATACCTGGCAGAGGGGGAATAACAAATGCCCCTGATGCCAACGGCTGGCGGAGTAATAAGTTCTCATAAGTTCAGCGCCAAGTAGAAAAAAAACTTTTTTTTTTCTTATTGCATTATTGCTTTGCTGTAAGTCTCTATTAACATGCATACTTTTTTTTTAATCAAAAGGAGAGCTATCGTCATTAGAAACAGGATTTTTTTTCCCTCTCCTTGTTTTTTGTACTTTTCTGTAATCAGTAGATGTGACCTCATAAGAGATTTGCACTCCTGTCAGGTTTTCAGCTTTGTTTTTTTGTCTTTTGGGCCTATCACGGCAACGATAACGTGCTAACTTCACAGAACATCCACAATCAAATTTTTCTATTCGTGTCGTCACTCTTGACATGTTGCAAGATATATAATTATATACTTTGATTCATCACGATCTTATTTAAAGCTGAGCTTTTGTCCCAACCGAGACGCATTTTTTTTAAATTAAAGGCTGCTTTGTGTGTCATGTCTCAGATGAAGGACCGCTACGAGAAAGCCCTGGATGAGCTGAACCGCTGTAACCCGCGCTACATGGAAGACATGGAGCAGATGTTTGAGATAACCCAAGATGCTGAGAAAAAGCGGCTGTGCTTCTTTAAGGAGGTGATGCTGGATATTCATCAGCACCTGGACCTCTCCAGCAATGCAGGGTGAGTGTTGAGCAGTTTTGTTGAATGTCATGTAGAACGTCTGAAACGTGGTTCACGCATGTATTCAAACGCTTCAAGCTACGCAAGGCCAGTTGCGTACATCATGGCGAAAAATCCTAATGCGAAAGAAATGTGAGCAGTCTCAGCAGTGCCACTAGGGGCACTATAACATGAAACAACATAAGGAAGCTGATTGCTTCTTCTTAGGTTAACTTCCCTAACTTTGGAAACAGTCAGAGTGTCCAGTAGCTTATATCGCCATCTTGTGGACTGAGCTTGATCACCTCCACTGGTGCGCAACAGTGAACGTTTATATATTGTATATATTTACCGGAGTTGGTGCCGTCTGGTCCAGACGTTGTCTTTTGCATTCGTGTGCTTGCGGACATCATATTTCAGGCCTAAAAATGACTTAAGCGTTAATGTTTAGTCTATTTAGGATTTTGTAACTCTCTTGTTCAATATTTAACCACGTTAAACTATAAGGATGGAGTATCCCTGCCTTAAAATCCAAAGAATTCCATATCTACTTTTTGCAATGCTTATTTGTGCAGTCAGGCTTTAGAACCCTCAAGGCTGTTGAGTTCAGTCATGTATTTGCAAATACATCAAAATGTTAACTATTAGGTCTACTTTTCTTTGACTATGAACCCTGTTATCACTGTTTACCCTAGAAAGAATGTTCAACAGTATGTTGTCCATTAACCAGAGTCTTTTCGAACAAAGGTTGAGGCAGTGCTCATATTTGAAACATGACGAGAACCGTCACAAATCCTGCTGTTGTTGCTTTTTAAAAACAATTGCATTATTTTTTCCATGTAATTATCTGTCTCCTCCCAAGATCATAGTCTTGTGTGCAGGAATGGAATCTCCCCTTTGATCCAGGGTGTTTGGTTAAGGTGTGTTGGCTTATCACTCCACCAAATTTACATGTGTTCTCAGGCACCATGTCTGCATATGCCGTCCAAATAAAGTCCCAAGAATGAAGAACTTAAACAGGGCTAAGAATGAAGATATTCCCTGTTCGATTTTTGTAACCGATTTACTTTGATGAAAAATAACTCTTCAAAACTTTTCACTCAGGTTTAAGGCTTTGTATCAAGATCTGAACCAGACTATTAATGCTGCCAGTGACACAGAGGACCTGCGGTGGTGGAGGAACACACACGGACCTGGAATGAGCATGAACTGGCCTCAGTTTGAGGTAAAGTATTAAACTGGCCCTAGGTTACCATGATCTAGCCCCAATCTGACAAAGTTATTGAACTGCTACCAGTTTAAGCTGAACTTTTGAGCCTGCCCCAATCAGCCAGCAACAGTGTACTGGTTTCAGTATTGGGTACATTTTTGAACTGGCCTGTTTTTAAACTGGCCCCAGTATGATCCGCGTCGGTTAGCCGGACCCAGTATGAGCCGGGTCGGTTAGCTAGTTTTAACTATACAACAGTACTGTATACTGGTCCCAGTATGAGGTATAATGTTCTCGGCCCAATTCAAGATACAGTATTTCTTCTCGCTTTGAGATTTTGAAGTGCTGTTGGAGAATCAACACTGAATTGGACCCAGTGTAAAATTCTGTTTTGAAGTGGCCCCAGTTTAAGATACAAAAACTGCAGTCAACTGGTCCCAGGTTAAGGTTCAGTGGTTAAATTGGCATGCATAATATAGAACTAACCCCAGTTTGGTATAAATAGTGAACAATAAGGTGGCCTCATTGGTCACAGTACAGTGTGGAAGGTTTAATATCAGTTCAGAGATGTGGCTGGTCTGATGTAAAAGCCTGAATTCTTCTTCTATATGATACGTACATATATAGTGGACTAACCAACCCCCACAGTTTGAGATGGATCCAGTTGTAGTTTCCCCCTGTAAAGCCCATTTGTTTTATAGTCTTTTGTGTACCTATAAATGTCAGAACTCTAACTTTCTAACATTTGCTTAGCCAAGAGATATGACATTTCCAGTAGAAGCCCCACAATGTATCTGTGTGCAAGCTGTCATCGGTTGAGCCTTCCTGACTATGAGCCCTGGACGTAGTGAATCCTAATGGGCTGATGGTGAATGCTCTGTTGTTTCCATGGCCCACGGATGGCTTGTGGAATGTGGGATCCTTCTCTCTGTGCCAAAACTCCCTTTTCCATACGCTGGTCCAACTTTTATTTATTCTCAGCCCCCCCTTGAGGATTTATTTTTTTCTCTCCACCAACACCACAGTTAAAGCTAAGTTGGACCTGAATGTTATCTTTTGACTAACGCTTAATCAAACCGTTAGGGCTTCTTGGACGAGTCAAGAAGAACATGTCAATAAGACTCTTAGGACTTCATCCCTCTTTCTTTCCATGAACACTAAAGCTATTTGTGCAACAGAGGGGCCTACCATGTGCCACCCTGATAAGTTACAGACAGTGTTTGCAATGGGTCACGTTAGGACTGGATTCTATTTTCATGCTTTATTGGTGGTTAAATAGACCGACCCCTGGTTGTTATTTATATTTGTGGAGGGTGTTAAGATATTTACAGTATTCTTAATATGTGTTTCGCGCACACTTTTTCAGGAATGGTCTCCAGAGACCAACCGCTCGATCAGCCGCAAAGATAGGAACAGCCGAATGGATGACGTCACCTTGACCAACATCGTCTCCGCTGCTGATGATGCACCTCAGACTCCACCAGATACTATCCGGTAACGCATCCAGGAATTTCCAGTTTGTCTTGATGCAAATCTTTTTCGCAATGATTTCTCTTAGATTTTTTTTTAAATATATTTGGTAATAGAAATGCTTACCCGGAGAGCTCTAAGATTATAGCTATAAGGTGCTAGGTTTATTCCTAAAGCTCCTTTAGTGCTCATTAACCTTTTAACTGGAGCGGTGTCGACTCTTTTTGCTATCCGATTACTTATCTTATTCACCCTGCTGGTAGTGGTAGTAGTCCGAAAGCTAAGGCAATATTCAGCGCAGTATCTGTGTGCTTGCATGGTGGTATATTAACTACTAATAATTTAAGCTGATCTAGAGAATAGTTCGTTCCTAATATCTAAAGTCAAGCTGGGTGTCAATATCTGTGGCACTGCAAGCACCAGAGGTTAAGATACTTAATATCAGTGTGTCTTTTATGGCCATCTGATTATCAGAGGACAACAGAAGCACATGGCTTTGCAACAGCATTTAACGTTACACATTCTGGTACGTGATGTAATGAGTTTAACAATAGGGGACATATATTTTCTGTTCTTAAAAGGATTTTCTATAATGCACTATTTAGCATGCAGTCTAGGAAATTAAACACAGTGCTCCGAATTCTTGCATTTTTACGTACATAAGAAAGAAATCAAAAGGCCAATGACTTTTCCTTGCTATTCATAGTTCATAGTGTCTAGTGGTTCACAGCGACTAAGAACTTGTATTATTGAGCATATTCACATCGCAGGGCAATGCTAGAATCCGTGTCCTCCAGATCATGTTTAGATTTTACGAGGCTAGCACAGTAATAGAGTCTGTTCTGCATTATGGAATTACAAAGCTGTTTCAGAAACCTTAAACTCAAAGCTCCAAGCTTGAGTTCTGTTACGACTGCAAGAAAGATGATGGGCGAGTTCACACTCCTCACTCTCTGAGATATTTTTGAACAGTCTCATTCATCAGACCGACAGGATCCTCTCTGATCCGTCTCATGTGTCGGATTCTAAATGGAGCTCCTGATTTGTGAAAGGACATATCGGGTCCCCTTGTGGAAGCACGATTGTTATCAGGGCTGCAAATTGCTCACTTTTCTATCTTTACTATCACTTGATAGTCGAACAGGTTATCAATCAATAACTGGTTAATAATTACCGGTAATCAGGTGCACATTTCCTCCTTAGTTTAAGTCTTATTAAAACAGTAGCACAATCCAGTCTTTCTCCTGTGCTGATTTATTTATGGCGGCCCGCCTCAGTATCAATATTGACCACCACATATAAATCGTCTGCTTTGTTATTATTGAAATTGTTCAAATTCCTATGTAATTAATTGTATGCAGCGCATTGATTTATTTTTATTTTTTTAGTTTTTCTCTCTATATTACAGTATATACAGCTTTATTTGTGAATAACCCTATCCCATCGCATGCACGTCAGCTATGCTGGTGAAGCGCTTATGAAACGCTTGCAAATGTTTAACGGTTAATAAAAAGCTAATTTATTAAAAAACTTGGGATAGTGACCACGGACTGTTATTGTTCTTTGATCCTGTACATTTTTTTTCACATTGCTTTGTCTTTGATGTTGTTAGAATAAACCATCCAATGATCACTATTTGGCTATTTAGTCTTTGTCACATCTGTAACATCTGTTTTTTTTTACACAGCGCTGCCAAGGATTACTCCTCGGACTGGTCTGATGAAGAGAGCCCCAAGAAGTACATAGCAGCGAACGGAGTCGAGCTCGAAGAGGAGGAGGAGAAGGTAGCGGGTGTGCGCGTTAGAGCACTGTATGATTACACTGGCCAAGAATCTGATGAGCTGACTTTTAAAGCAGGTATTAATCCCTACTAATGCTTATTAATGGCACACACACACGTGTACAGTACATACACACATGCACCACCAGCATGATATACGGCGTGTAGAGAGGTGGGATTCGTCTAAACGCTCTTCCTTCATGTTAGTCGGAGTAGAAGATCAACAACGAACCGGATAAAGCTACTGTTTATAATCGGTTGATCTTTCTGACTGACGACGGATATGTGGGACAGAGCTGGACAAATCTGAGCATGAGTGTTTTTATGAGATTCAGACTTAAAAGGATATTATAATCCAGGTTTTCCTAAAGCTAATCAATCTAGGAAAGCATCCGTGACTGGACAGATTGCCAAGATTGATGAGTGAGGAAATCCTTGTGTGTCCTTTTATTGCCCTACAGTTATCTGATAATCTCACTGATGCACAAAAGCATGGTTTAACTTTGAATGTATGGGTTTTCAGAGTGGATCACCTTGCTTAAGACTACCAGCGAAAGTAGCATGTCAGATTCCTCACACCCGCTCATACAGTGCAACCCCAGTCGTGCGACTTCATATCTGATATATTTACAAATTTGGGGTTACGTGTGATATTACAGCTTCCGGTGGTGTAAGATCTTTCCTCCTTCAGCAGCCATAAGAAAATGAAACTGTTCACAGTGTAATCATGATCCTTTTTAGCCACGTCATTGCAGTGTCATGATTCACAATGTACTGTAATTATCAAGCCTTGATTCTGAAGACACCTCTGCCACCTGCTGGTGGCTTCACAGTCACACTGTAGTTAAACAATAACAATAACTGGTTCATCAGAAAGACGAAAATTCTAGAGACTATTGAACCACCATGCACAGGAGCAGCTCAGAATATAAGTACTAGTTATGACAAGGTTATGAGTTCAAATATCAATACTCTCAAAGAACCATTACAAAGCTATGAAACGCAAAAGATCAATGTTCGTGCATGGATTGTATTCTGCGACTGGATCACTTATGTCCTAGTGATTAAGGGATTTGCAAAAGAGATGCTTGTGAACCATATTATGCTTCCGTGAAGAGTTTGTTCAATCCCGAACTGCTTTATCCTGTATAGAGGGTCCCGGGAGCATGGAGCCTATCCTAGGAGACTTTTGGCACCCTATCCAGTATGTACCCTGCCTTGTGCCCTGTCATTGCAGAATAAACACACAGAGACACATGCTCCTTCACATGCACCTGGAGGAAACCTATCAAGCACGGGTAGAACATGCAAACTCCAGGCACACAGTCCCGAGGCGAGAATCGAACCATCGTCCTTGGAGGTGCAAGGCCACTAAGCCACTGTGCTGCCTATGCACAAATCATTTAACCAGAAAATACCTTGTTTTTACATTTGCAAAGTGATTATGCCCACTTTAAAGTGTTTAATCTGCTGGAAATACAAGAAGTATTTTTCTCCAACTTTGAGCTTATGCTAGGTTTTTCAACTTTTCCAACAAATTCTTTCCACTGCATTATGATTGGTTACCAAACCTCATTTATGATTGATTAGATTGCTTAATACAGGAACTGTAAGTTGTGAGCCCTGCAGTGCAATTTCCTCAGCTAGAGACGTAGTGGATGAAAGTCTAAAGTAAACACAGCTGGTTCTCATGGAGTTTACCAATCGGGAATGGAAGGAAAATTTCCCTAATGGAAACTTGTCACTTCTGCGTCGCAACCCTGCGCAGAAAGTATATATTTATACCAATGAGGGAGAAAAACGAGCTGAAATAAGAGTAGAATGTGATTTATACAATAATGAACGGATTATCAAAAGTTTACACCCCCTCGCTTATTTCGATTGTGAAAGTGGATGTATCGGGGTTCATGTAAATGCACCTAATGACCCTGACCAGGATTAAACTCAACTCAACCTAATTCGACAACACCTAAACACACCCACTGAACCACGGTAATGATTAGAATAGTTGAATCAGCTGTGTTTAAGCAGAAGAATCACCAAATTGTGTTGGACACTGGCCCTCCAAAACTAGAGTAGAAGAATCCTGTCCTAGAGGAATGAATAAGTATATTAAACTCGTCCAACACACTCCCATATTCCTCAACACAGCCTTTGTCCATTAAGCTCCCTAACTGGCCATCTGCTTCCATCTGCTTGTGAATTACAGCTGCCTGCTTCTGCAAACCTTTTGTTGAGTCTCAGTCTGGGATTCTCATATTCCAGACCTGAAGAAACCTCAAATTCTCAATTCCAGTCCTGGGATTCGGTGTAATGCTTAAAAAAAAAACTTAAAAAAAATGGGTGTGATCCGGGCTAGGGCACTTTTCATAAACCCCTGAACACGTTCTTAAAGTTACACGTGGGCCTGATTTGGTTAAAATTGAAGTATGAATCCCTTAGATAGTTTTGTAACCGTGTGAAATTAATCATCAGCGTTACTTTTCCAAGCCTCAGACGGAGTTGGACACTTCTGTAAACAAAACGAATATCTATTTTATAAAGAACAGATGGACTTGGCAGTAAAAAGTCCCCAACTCTGACACCAATTTAATTTAGCATTTGCCATTTCCTTAATCTCATTTTGTAAACTTGCTGAGGCAAAAAATAAAAAAAGCCAAAATCTTTTTCAGGCATGCTCCCAAGTGGTGCAATAAAAATAGCTACGGTTTGGAGATCAAGGGTAAACATACTGCCGAGCCCACAGCACAAAAGTCTGAGAAAGCAAACCTGGCTGTGCCCATCGATCGCTCTGATGCTTACCAATCATGGCCGTCTCTAAGCTTATTTAACACACAACAGGGGCCTGGTTTTTATTTTTATTTTTTGCTACCCTGTGATTAAATAATATGCAGCACAAAAAGTGCAGTTGGTGCCTTGATGTGTTTCAGAGGAATCGTGATCTCTTCTTTTTTCACATCCCAGATTGAAAGCTGTTGTATGATTGAAGAGAGCTGGATAATATATGAGGATTGCTCAACAATAAATTGGGGAGAAAAGATGGAAAAATGAAACGAACAAAAAAAATAAAGAAAGAAATAAAATGACAGTACACAAGGTTGATGCATCGGTTATTGACATACTATATTTATAAACATACTATATTTATAAACATACCATATTTTGAGCAACATATTTTACAACATTACTTTAAGGTGCTTTATTTAGTTATATATTTTATATATATACAGTGTGTGTATATATGTGTGTATGTATGTATATGTTTTCATCATAGATTCATTCTAAACGCATTAAATTCATCTATTGAGAATCGGTAGCACAAGTCAAATGTGGTAGTATGACGCACCACAAAAACCAAAGCATCCACTTTAAATGGTTTTATTTCCAGGAAAAAACAAGCAGTAATGGTTCAGCACAGGTTGTGCAGACGGTTCTGAAAATAACTCCGGGTCGATCAGCTTTTCCATGGTGTCCAAGTAGATCAGTCTGGAATACTGTAACTCTTACTGATCACAAACGGTAGCTCAATTCATTTCAAAGTTAAAAGCAATGCAGGAGCTTAACGCAGTCTGTGATTGACAGGTGAAGAGTTGATGAAGCTGGGAGAGGAGGACGAGCAGGGCTGGTGCAAAGGGCAGCTGGAAAGCGGCGAGGTGGGCCTCTACCCTGCTAACTACGTCCAAATCATCGGCTCCTGATGACCCAACAAGACACCCCCCCCCCCCCCCCCGCCACCACCCCACCCCACCTTCCTCGAGAAGGCCTCATCATCACTGAACTGATCACACTGAACTGTGCCAGCTGGGCCCGTCTGACGCTCTGGAGGCCCTGCTAGCCATCACTACATTTACAGGAACCACAAAAAGAGAAAAACTTATATAAATTGTTGAGAAATTTAGGATCATGGTGCCATGGCCTAATTCGTGGCTTTGTGAAAGACTTTATAGGTACAGTGCCTTTTTTTTTCTAGAAGAATGGACAGAAATAAAGCTGAAGAGTTAAAAGTACTATCACCACACTCACCACGCTTGTTACAGCCTTTTTCGCTTCTCTAAAGGGATAAATGTATTTGCTTTTCTGATGTATCCTGGGGCTGCATCTACACTATGGGAGGTCGGTTTACATCCTGTACTTGAGAATTTCAGATGTATCAGAAATCATCGCAAGTATTTATTTCAAGCAGATCAAGTTGATTTTTTTGTTTAGTTTTTTTTCATGTACATATATATAATATATTTTCTTTAACAGCTTAAGTACTTGGAGGGCAACTGGGCTGCACATAGTTAAACATCGCTGTAGGATTCCTGAAAGTATTGGCGTTGGTTTTCTAACCTTTCTTTGTAAACGTGAACGTTTTGTGGATTTGTATAATGCGAGAAAGTTAAGGATCAAAACGGGCTCTGTAAGACCAGATAATTTTGACAGGTCCTAAAGGAATTTCTATTTTTTTGAAGCAGAGGATGCGTAAATCGAATAGATCTTTTAGTTGTATTTTTAATTTTATTTTCTGTTTTTAATTAAAAGCACCATTAAAGACTCAGACCAATGACTTATGTGAGGTTATCTGAGCAGCGCATGTTTGTGTGTGTGTGTGTGTGTATGTATGTATATCTCTGTTTGCTTGTCTGTACAGACTGTGCGAGTGTCAGACGATATAAAAGTGATCCTGGTTTCCGCATCTATGACTGACACCTAACATTTATCTACTGTATCAACCTGTACTAATCAGTGTAAAAAAATCCAAATAAACACAGATGAGCTGGTTATTTAATGTGTGTTGTCACTAAAGACTACATGGTTTAATTTTGTTCTCCTACATTAGGGTCGCAAATTTAGCTTATTATAATGGCTGATGGCCGACTCCACGCTAGGGCTAGTGTTCACAAAGCTTCTTGGAGTTTTCTTAGAGAGCTCCTATCTTAGTGTAAAAGTCCTAGCTGGGAGTCCTAGTCTAAAAGTGACTTAGGAAATTTCTCAAAACAACTCTGAGTAAGGCAAATACGAAAACCTCTATCTTAGCGAGGATGTGTGGTTGACCCCGTTGATCGGGATGACGCAGCAATTCAAGGACTGTGATTGGTCCATAGAAAATGTGTAAAGGTCTTAAAATGTGCTCTTTGTGAAAATTGAATATATGATGGTAGAATAGACCGTGAAATCATAATGTTCGTATATAAATATATATACTAAAAATAGAATAAATTGTATGATCATGACAAGAGGCTACTTTATGCAAAGTCTTTGTTTCAGGCTAAATATAGTTCATTAAAAAAGCTAGATGTTGAAAATGTGTCTACTTTTGAAGCAACCCATTTCAACACAGAAGTTACTTTATTAACGTTCTTCCATTTATTTATCATACTGATTTTATTACTTGCAATCCATTTCGGATTGATGGGAGCAAAAGGGCTCAGCTTTTACCAATTTACATAAGTGCTCCTCTCTAGTCTTAACAATTTTTACCTTAGGACCTGTTTTTAGGGCTAAGCAGTTTCGTGAATCATTTTTATCTTCACCAGGATTTAGTCGTAAATTTAAGGAGAAATTTTAAGCAAATATCATAATTCTAAAGATTTTCTTAGAATTTTGTCATTAGGAGCAACATTTAGGCTTAAGAAGCTTTGTGAATACAGGCCTGGGTCTAAGGTTCTCAGTAATGGAATCCCACAGGGGATTCGAATACATTGTGAATTAGTTAAACCTAAAAAGGATGCAGTTTAACAGCATGTTGTTGTATAATCAAACTATTTTTTGTGGCGATTTTTTTCAGTGCTAACTTTTACGCCTATGTGCAACACTTTTCCATAATATAATAACCTAAAGAGGGACATTTTTAGCTGTTTTATTTTCTGTATGAGCCTCCAGGGCTTCCTTTGATCTCTCAGGTGAAGTTCCAGGCGCCCCCTACTGGGATTCCTACAAAATAATTCAGTCCTACAAAACTAACATTAAAGCAGTTTCCCTGTGTTACTGTAATAGAGAGAGAATACCTTAGCCATACCTTAGCATATGTTCTGCATGATCTTTTGAGATGCCCCCTACTGGAATTTTTTTTACAAATGTAACTATAATTTAATTTTATGTTATTTAATTTTGCTTACAACATTACTTTGTTCTTTGGCAGTTCAGCAGGGGACGCTACTGAGCAAGGGCAGACTGAGTGTTTACAACTTATTGCTTTTTGAAGTATACTGTCCAATCACATGGCCTTTACTTTATCTATCATATTCAGATCTGCGTTTTTCTTTTAATTATTATTATTTAGCTACAGTCATGTGTAAAAGTTTGCACCCCCTTCTTTAGTTTTCTGTGTGAGTTAAGCCCTGTTCCGAGTGAGAGAGGCAGGTTATAGTCCTGCTTCTGTCGTTTTTGTTTTGGCATGACTGTGGCCGACAACAGGCAAGTTAATAAAAACTCTATTGGCGTACTTGTGGTGTGGTTTCGATAGTGGTGAGACCTACAATATAATACAAATCATATGATCATGCCAGGTTTAAATATTACTCAATCATCATCTATACCACTTTATCCTGCATACAGGGTTGCAGGGGCCTGAAGCCTGTCCCAGGAGACTTGGGGCACGATACACCCTGGACAGGATGCCAGTCCATCGCAGGGCACACACACACACACACACACTACGGACAGTTTGGAAATGCCAATTAGCATAATTTGCAGGTCTTCGGACTGTGGGAGGAAGCTCACCAAGCATGGGAAGAACATGCAACAGACAGGAATCGAACCCAGACCCCCAAGATGTAAGGCGACAGTGCTAACCACTACACCACTGTGCCACCAGTTTAAATATTAAGTATAAACAGACAACAACTTAAAACATTTTTTACCGTGCCATTCATTATTGAACAAAAATGAAAATAATAAAATAATACCCTGTAGATTCTCTATGGGGTCCAATCAAGCACAGGGATACCAGGTGTTGGGTATTAATGGAAAATTAAATTAGCATCTCCATAAAGCTGCTCAGCAGAGGAAAGCAAGAAGTGCTCTAAAACTTCCTGGTAGACAGTTGCACTGTGCTTGGACATGATAAAACACAGTGGACCTACAACCGCAGGTGACAAACAACCAAACCACCACTGACTGTACAAACTTTACAGTGAACCGCAAGCGACTTGGATTCTGTGCCTCTCCACTCTTCCTCCAGACTCTGTGACCTTGTCTTCCAAACGAAATGCAAAAAAAAAATGCAACTTTTATCTGCAAAGAGGACTTTGGCTCATTGAGCAGCAGTTTAGTCCTTTTTGTCCCTAGCCCAGGAAAGGACATTTCTGACGTTGTCCCCTGTTCAAGAGTGACTTGACACAAGGCATGCGACAGCTGTAGTCCTGGATACATCTGTGGGTGGTGGCTCTTGGAGCACTGACTCCAGATGCAGTCCACTGCTTGTGAATCTCCCCCAAATTTTGAATGGTCCTTGTTTCACAATCCTCTCAAGGCTGCAGTTATCCCTGTTGTTTGTGCACTTTTTTCTTCCACAGTTTTCCCTTTTAATCAACTTTCCATTCAAATTTAATTTAATTCAATTTTATTTATATAGCGCTTTTAACAATGGCAGCTTTTTAAAGCAGCTTTTCAACATAAAAAGAAAATTTATGGAAGTGTGTATGAGTGAAAAAAAAAATGTGTTTAGACAATAGAGATTGTCCGTGATGAGCAAGCCAGGGGCGACGGTGGCAAGGAAAAACTCCCTACGTTTAGAAAGGATAACAGGAATTATATAACGACATCATGTGTGTCAGGCTGCTGAAAGTTCAATACGACAGAAGTTGTCCAAGTTATCATGGAGTCCAGTTCAGCACAGGGATGAGTCAACAGGTGCAGAGGGCAGAACGAGGTCTAGATCACTGGAAGCTCAGAAGCAGCATGTGTAGATCAAAACCATCATAAAGAAGAATCCAGCTGGGGGTGGTCCTTCTCTGGATGCCGCAAGATCCTCAAAGGGTTGGCCTCTGCCTACTGGAGCTGGCACAATCTCCAGATGCCCCGGGATGAGTAGAGGAAGGAAGAACAGGTGGAAAAGAATTAGCGTAGATGCCGTTCAGGTTATCAGCAGCACTAGATAGGAGAGTGCATTTAGATATACTAGAGTGCTTGGATAAAGCACTTTGTGAACAGCCAGCCTACTGAACCAGACTGAGAGGCCATTTAAAGGCTCAGGAAGTCTTTGCATGTGTATTTAGTTGATTAGAGTGTGACACCATGAGTCTCCAATATCAAACTTTGTTACAATATTCAAATTTTCTGAGATATTAAACTGAGTTTTCATTAGCTGTAAGCCATAATCATCCAAATTAAATACACCAGTCAGTTTATAAGAAATCTATATTATGAGTTTCACTTTTGAATTGAATTACCAAAAATCAACTTTTTGAGGATATTTACCACTTACTGTAATTTCTGTAATTAATTTAACTTGTACAGACCGGACTGTGTTCCAGGCCAGGACACAACAAGCAACAACAAGCAGTGTGTTGGTACACAATGTACGTGTACCTAGTAACAACAATAATAGGTCTACGCCCTGACATTTTTAAGGTTTGCTTAATGAGTGTAATTACATATTACAGACACATTAAGTAACCTGTTACAAGTATGATCATAATACCTTTCTCCAATTAGTTAAAAAAAAAATTGGACTAATTTTAAAGAAGCTATTAAGTTTCCATTTCCTATTTATAATACGACAGCCTGGTCGGAGTTGAGGTGGCTCTGGAGCCTGAACCTCGTTCACGGGTTATGATGCAGGAATTCCACCTGGATGGGACACCAGTCTATCGTAGGACAACCGTTTACATGTACAGCATACTGTATGTCCACGTTGAGGGGCAGTTTGGACAAGGATAATGTGAAATATCGCCGGGACAGTACTCTAAGCTTGGGATCTAATTGAAATTCTTGGAAGTGTCATTTTTTTATTGAGGAATTCAAGGTTTCAGACTATGATGAAAATATGTACTCCTTTTATTTACATACACATGCCATACTGTATATAAGAATACATTCAATTCTTTTGGAACAATATAACTTTTTTTTTAATCTAATGCCACAATTTCCAATTTACAGAGTGAGCTGTTACCATTTTAAGATAATTAGTTCTGTCTAATGTTTTTATAATATTATAATTTTAGCCTAATTTATAATGTTCCACCGGGGTAAAAAAAAAAATCACAAAAGTACCCTTCTTGATTCACAGCTTACCGACCAGCACAACACATACAAATCCCTGTCTGTACTTGAGCAAAGATTTATGTCTGAGTTTTTTTGAAGTGTTATGGAATTACATTTATCCTGGGGAACTGCAAGACAATGTGATGGAATGTCGCTAATACATGTACAAACATTTAACAGGCATGAACATGAAAAACAGATGGACTAAATTTTTTTAAAGCATATTAGCATTCTGGAGCTCTTTCTGCACAACATCAGCCGTATAGTTGAGGCCGCAGTCTCGGAGCGCCCTGATCAGGTCGCCCACTTTGCCCTCCGCTTTGCGCATCTTCTTCCACTCTTTAAACAGTTCTCTCACTTGTTCCTCCAGTTTGCGAGGGTGTTTCTCTTGTATGCCTTCCAGCTTGGCCTCAGGGACTCCCAGTTTGCGTCCATATCGAAGCCAGCTCCTTCCCAGCTCCTTTACGATCACTTCTATCGCACAGTTGATTTTTGCTAGAAAAAAAAAAGACAAAAAACTGAATTGAAATCTTAATGTGTGCGTAAGAGTTTGAAAGTTGTCTGGTTGTGTTATAAATTTTATTGGATGATTCTGCAGGTTTCTATGAAAAGTAACGTAAACCTACTACATGAATAAAGAGCTCAGCTGCAAATCTGAGGACAGGTTATTTATTTATTTAATTACCCACATTACTGAGTACAACAGAGACACTGCTGAGAAAGGCTTTTTCAGTTCTAAAGCTCATTTATATACTAGAACGCTGCTGAAATATTGAACCTGATTGGTCAAAAAGCACTAATTATTTACCATACATTGTTAAATGCTAGTGAAAAACTTAAAAATGATATTATTTTATATTAATATTTACAATTATTATGATGCTTATATTAACGTGCCCTTTTTTTAACTACCCTGCTGATTTTGAAAGTTGTTTGTTTAGTCGTTTGGCCGTGTCCGATTCTTCGTGACCTCATGGATTAGCCTAATCTGCATGTCTTTGGACTGTGGGAGAAAACCAGAGAACATGGAGGAAACCCACCAAGCAGGGGCAGAACTCCATGCACACAGACTTAACAAAGGAATCGAACGCAGGACCTGCCGGCGCAAGGCGACAGCGTTAACCACTTAACACACTTAACCACGGCTTGAGTATAAAAATTTTTTAAGTGTGTTATGGTGCTTTTTATACAGGTAAGGCTTCAGGACAAATTGGCACCTTGCATTTTTTTAAAGAGAGCGAGAGAGAGAGAAAGAGAGAGAGAATGATTGTTTAAATGATAAGTACTAACTTGCCTTGACATAATTGTCTCATGAAAGTAAAATAACATTCATTAAGTCATTTCTTAATAAATTAAGCGCTGCAATTGTAAACAGATCTCTGTAGTATAAGTGGAATAACACACTTCAGGTCGCGCTGTTATACAGTATGAAACTAATAAGCGCTCACTGTAGTGTTATTCTTTACCTGTAGCTGTGTTAGTCCCCACAGTGATGTCAATGTGACACGCAACCACAACTTCTCACAGAACATATGTTAATAACACAACGACAGTTAATAAATTAGCAGCGGGAATTATCATTTTCAGTAGATCATATATATATTTCAGTATAAAATGATTTCCCATGTTTTACTGTGCAGTTTTCCTGTATGTTGTGTTTTTTTTATTCACTAAGAAGTTAGTTTTACTTTTAGGACAAGGGGAAAGTAATTAATATGTTGTGAACTGAATTATGTAGTGAACCACTTCAAGTCCAACGTTTACCACTTGCTGTGCCATTGTGCGCATCCTCACAAACTGTGTCTTATGGTGGTACGGCAGATGCACTGCTTCGGGCTGCAAAGCGCTTGTGAAACATCCCCACAAATCATTGGCACTCAGCTACCATTTACACGAAACATTGCCGGCAAAGGGCGAGAGGCATTATCAAAGATGCCTCTTACCCCAATCATGGACTATTCACCCTTTTCCCTTTGGGCAGATGCTACAGTTGCCTCAGCGCCCGCACAAACAGATCTGTGACTCTTACCGCACTGAGCAGCTGATCATGGCATGTTTACCACTACACTACTGCACTGTAACTGTCTCAATTTTTTATTTGTATATGTTTGCACTTGTGGTAATTGTTGCAGTTCATTTATAATCCTACAGGTGTTCATATATTGGCATGCAGCATGGCGTACTACTGTGTAGTACTGTACAAGCAAATTATTTCAAAACACTCATTCCCCCATAAGAAATAATGGAAACTCAAATTATCCGTTCACTGCTCAAAAAAATTAATACATAAAAGTAATTAATACAAAATATAAAGTAAAAATAAAACAAATTTACCACCACTAAGATTGAGCAGGGGAGAAGATTACCCACAATTTCGCAGCGCAAGAGAGAGAAAACTATTAGCTCAGTTGTGATCATGTGACGCTTGGCGTCAAAACAAGAAGCCAGGAACTAAGGGTAGCTCAGTGGTTAAGGCATTAGACTACGGTTCGGTAGATCCCAGGTTAAAACCCCACAACCACCAAGTTGCCACTGTTGGGCCCTTTAGCAAGGTTCTTAACCCTCAACTGTTCAGATGTGTAATGAGATAAAAAATGTATGTGGTACTCGTAAACCAAGCCTGGTTCATTTTCCAAGTCAAAATTTCTTAAGAATCTTTGCTCGTCTTGCGGAACACTCGCAAACCGAATTACTTGCAATCCGAGGTTCCACTGTATAACGAATCGGGTTATTAATAAAATCGTGATACTTATAAAATCACAATACAAATCAAATCAACACCTAGGTATTACAATTATATCGTATCGACTGGTCTCTGGTGATTCCCATCCCTAGTATATACTGTATCATATAGGTAGTCATATATGTATGTATATGACCTATGTTTCACCTAGGTACAAAAAAAAGAAGTGAATTTTCAGATAAGATCATATAACACTTTTTCATAATACTTTATGCTTCTTATCTCCTGATTCATGCTTTTCTTTTAGATATGCACATGCACATTTATATTTTTACCAGAGGAAAAAAAAACAATACAATCCCATGCCCTTTTATATAGTGTCTGTATCTGTTTTTAATTAAAATATTTTAATGATCTTAAATGTCATTTAGATAAAACTCGGCCAATTTAGATTTCACATGAAAAGTCATAAACCTGAAAAAGTGTATTATTCTAAAATGCAAAATTGTTAAGATCTTGCAATATAAATTTGACATGGTCAGACATGGTCACTACAGGTTATTTAGCTTTTTAAGCTTTTACCAAAAGCAATTTAAGCAACAATTTTTACAGGTCATATGCTTTTAAAAGCTTACACCAATTTTAGTATCATTACTCATAAAGAAATAAGAATCATTTGCATTTTAAACTATTATTGTTTGATGTAAGACAGTATAATGCTATAAAGCACATTTTTTTGTGGGCACATTTAAAATTCTCCCTCAAAGCATCTGAAGTTAACCTTAAGAAATTTTTGGGAAGCAAGATTCGCCATTTCCATGTTGCATAAACTTCACAAGTAGCTTTTTTGGCACACACATTTCCTGTATTATACGTACACCATAAAAAAAATAAAAAAATCAGCACCAACACTTTGTTTTGGCCGATATTGTGTTTATATGAGCAGGATAACTTAATGACTTATCCACTGCTATCCAGTGGCTGCACAGTTATACTGTATATTTATATTTATATATATATATATATATATATATATATATATATATATATATATTTATATATATACCATATCCTACAACCTTCTGTACATTACATTTTGTACATGTACTTTGCACATCGACAATAAATTAAAACCTAACCTAACCTAAAACTTTGTGGCCTGAACTCTAGGCGACTTTTACGGCCACTAGGCTGTACATGCAGTGTTCACCCTAAAAATCGCCGTGTTGATATGAAGTTGACAGATCACAAACCTAGTTCCGCTTCGTCCGGTAAATCCGCTGAGACGGCTTGTCCTTCGTAAATGTCGATTTTTTCCACTAAAGCTTGTTGGCCAATGTTAGTGAGGAGCTCCCTCAAAAGTTCAGTGTTGTCAGGCGCGATTTCTGCTCTTTCGATCAGACACTCAAACAGCTGGATGCCGCTGGTGATCTCCTCACTTTTCTTCTTCCCAATCATTTCTTTACACAGAAATTTGAGTTTCCCTAAATTGTCCTGGCCAAGTCTTTCGGATATATCCAACAGCATAACTTTAAACCTATCCATTTTGCGTGTATGTGTGTTTCAGCAGTTAAGATAAGACGATTATGCAACTTCTGAACTCGTCTTTACCTATCTCACACACACACACACACACCGGGCATTTCCGCTTTCGCTTTAAGTGGTGGATTCAGAAGTTCCCTAATCACACGCTAGGACAGCAACAAAAAAAAAATCCTTTTTAGCTCAGAAAGCAATATCGATAGAGTATCTTTTCTAACGAGTCATAACGAAAAATGTCTGGTGTTCAGGTAGTCAAAAATGAAACTTGAATGAAAAATGAGTAAGTTTCCGGTAAATTGCTCCACCTCATTTCAGTCAAGCACTTTTTTTTTTGCACGAAATTTTCCGAAAGGCGGACCAAGTCACATGACTAGGAAACGTCAACGTTCTGTCAAGTGACTCAAACTGAACCGAAATAAACACTTCTGATCATGTATAGAAGAGAAATCAAACTGGGGTGACATATTACGATCTTTCTCAAAATGTTATACACCTCCAGGTTCCTGGTTCGATTCCCGCCTTGGGGTCTGTGTGCATGGAGTTTACATGTTCTCCCCATGCTTAGTGGGTTTCCTCTAATGGGTCGTTCATAAACGATTCGTGTTTTTTTTGTTGTTTTTTTCTACTGGGCGCGCATGCGCAAAACCTCCGTAGGTTATGTACAGGAAACAGAATTAAGCGATTCTTTCTCAATGACTCTTCTACTCCGAGTTTTTTGTCACGTGACTCCCATAGACGCTATGCGGTTCAATAGATTTTAAAGAACAAACGACTCTGACTGGAAGATATGAGAGGTGAGCTGCTCATTCTGTTTATTATAATATGTCCTTAACTGTATTGTAATATTTTCATTACTGGAACTACAGCTAAATATGTGTATGTAGACGTATTGGGAGTCTTTTTTATTCAAAATGCACCTTTTTATTTTATTTTTGATCAAAAAAACGAAATGAACTAAATGACTAAAAAAATCATTTTGATGAACGAGATTCAAAGAACCGAGTCACTAAAATGATTCAAACTTCCCATCACTAGTTTCCTCTGGATACTGCAGTTTTCTCCCACAGTCCAAAGACATGCAGATTCAACTGAATGGCATTCCCAAATCGCTCGTAGTGTGTGTGTGTGTGACTGTGGTGTGTGGTAAAATGTGATTGCAAATAAAATATGGTACATGAAGACGGAAGATTTTTTCAGAAGGTAGACAATGAATGAAGCAGTGCAATATAGACAGAAAGTTTCAGTGCAGTGGTGTATTTGTTAACATGCCATGATTAGCTGGTTGATACATTACCAGCCACATATATTTTAAAAAGTAATTTTTCAGTCTGTTTAATGGGAGAAAAGTGAATGATCCATAATTAAGGTGAGAGGTCTCTTTGATAATCTCTCTCACCCTTTGCAGACAGTGTTTATTTTAATGATCTCCAAGGTGGATAGCTGAGTCCACATGATTCTTTGGGTGCTACATTGGTAAAAGTTTTCCAGGTAGGACATTTTAAATCTTCCAAGTAAATGCAGGCATTGTTGTACCATTATAATCAGGAGAGAAGAATCTTAGAAACTTAAAGCTCGGTACATTTCTATTTGTCACATATACATTACCGCACAGTGAAATTTCTTCTTTGCATATTCCACCTTGGAGGTCAGACCGCAGGGTCATCCACGATACAACACCCCTGGCATCGATAGGGTTAAGGGCCTAGCTCATGGGTAAATTGGTGGCGGCTTTGTGGAACTGGGGATTTAAATCACTGACCTTCTGTTCTGTAACCCAACTTAACCTATTGAACTACCCCTGCCTCTATTTAGCTCCTTTTATAGTTTTATTTTGTAAGAGAATCTTTCACACAGTAACCCAAAAAACACAAAATACAATTCAGAGGTTTATAGCAAGTTTATTTAATGGTAACAGATCTGCATTGTTGCCATATTAAAGAAGCCTAGTTCTAAGCCTAGTTTTTACAGACTTCATTCATTACTTTCTCTCAGAGGACAAGCTATTGTGGACATTCAGTACATTATATTTGTAAAGTAACAGTCCTTAAATGGTCCTTGATGTAGTTTATATATTTTCTACGTCAGTGACAAAATTGAGAAAAAAAAAAAAAAAAGATGCTTTGAGCAAGTCAGTACTGTTCCTTTAACTTTGAGCAAATGCAGAACGTGCTAATTTTATTGAGATGACTCCAAATGAAAAATGTATAAAACTTGAATACAAGTCTAAAAGTGCAAGTTTTACAAGACATAGCAATACACATGCAATTTTAACAGTCAAGACAGGAGATGAGACTTTAGACACGTGTATAGTACCGAAGAGTCAAGCATCAGTAAATATCTCTGAATCAAACCAGTTGAGATTTGATCCCACCCAGTCAGACAAAGTACAAAGCAGGGTCTTTTAAAAAAGCAACAAACACTTTGCATTGTTAAGGCCTCGAGCTGCAAATTTAGTGTCAACTATGTTCTACCACAAAAAACATAATAGTTATACAGAAAATATTTATTAAAAAGACAGCAGACACATTTTGAGCAGTACAAAAACATTCATGCGTGTAATTATTTGTTTTAATGCCATCTAGTCTAGTATACCCTTTGAAAGAGATTAGGTATTTTACTACTGAAATGTATTAAAACGACAAAACAAAACAAAAAACTATTTTTAATGCACTGCAACCATTTACTGTATAATATATTTCAAGTTTGCTGTCAAAAGTATAAATTAGTTATTTATTCCTGTTAGTCAGAATCAGTCAGTAATGTTTTACCCTAAATGTTAAGAGGCCAGGATGTTTTTTTCCTTTCGCATTTCCCAGCACTATATAACAATGCACAGTTTTTTATTTGCTAACAAAAACAAAAGGTGCACGTTTAGTTCCCAATCCTTTTTCCCGAACTGTGACTTTCCCAGGCATGACTTTGATAGGCATCTATTTTTTATAATAGACTATACATACAGTATTATGAAGACATAAAACAGCTGTGAAAAAATTTGAATGCCATTATTAGGATGTGCTAATTTTTCTTAGAATGTCTTAAAAAAAAAACTTGAATATTTGTTGAATATGGTTTAATTAAAATTAATATAAAAGCAATGAAAAAAAAGCGTATTCCAGTAAAGGACACAAACATCAACAATGACTACATAGAAATTTTCCTATGACACACAAACAGTAAATTAGTAAAAACGTTAACAATTTGCATATTAATAAAAACTAACAAACCAACCAACCAAGAGATGTCTCTGCATTTCATTTACTCAGTTTACAAAGTAACCTAGACAACAGAAAAAGCTAAGCTGCAAGATATATGGCAGTCTTGGGGCATCTCTTGTGATCATAATCAGGCAGTCTTGTACTTTCCTATGGCTCCAGTCGGCGAGCTGCACTGCTAATGTGTCATTTTGCCCTAAACCTTTGTAACTTTTAGACTTTCGCACAAGCTGACTCATAATGATTCGTACAAACTTCTGATGTGCTGTAGGGATAGATGTATTCTCGTTCCTCACTTGGGCGAATCTACTAGTGGTTGTTGATTTGTATATCCGCAGGTGCTGAAGAGCGTACCGGGGGACTGGTGTTGCTCCTTCGCTTGCCCCTAAGCTTCTTTCCCTGTTCCTCCTTCATAAAGAGCTCCACTATAAGGTTCTTCTCCTTGTGCATTTGCAAGCTGATGTCTTTCGGGATGTCTGGGATTAGCCAGTCCACAAAGTCACTCATTAGCATCACCACATTCTGTGAAGAAATAAAAAAACAAGTTCAGAACTCAGCTGGAAAAACATGCTCTTGACTTTTTTTTAATTATTATTTTAAACAAGTCGAGCTGAACCCTTTTCAGTCACCTGAAAAACGATGACAAATGCCAGCCGTGCTGCCAGGATATTCCAGAATTCTCTTGATAGTTGATAGGGGGTATCTGACCATGGGGAATCTCTGTAATCTTTATACCTAAAAACAGAATTTATATTATTAAGATCAGAATAAATTTGCTGTGTGTTAGAAATGAATTATATACTAATAACACCCATACTTATACTATGAGACTGTGCAGATGGCCTCACAGCTGCTATGTAACATAAGGTTCACAGAGGGCCATCAAGAGCCTGCACTGCCCTGGCCTGCCCTGTTATCCAAAACTTGCCCCAGGAATACAACCAGTGTGGTAAGCCAGCATAGATACCAAAAGCTTTACTCATTTTTGGTATAGTGCAGCTGTAGAGGTCATGTATAATATTATGTTCATTAAAGTTTCGTTGAAGATCTTATCTAAGTTCCTGGCCTTAAGCTGGCCAACTACCCTGGCTCTTAATCCTCTACCCTGTAGGATTAAGTCATGGTATGTGCAAAGGCCTATTTAGGCTTACTTGTTAAATTTATTTATAAATTTTAGGTTACTATTAACTTATTCCTTCCTTTTCTAAACATGGAACAATATTATCAAATTATATTATGTTTTTTTATATTTAATTTTTTAGTTTAAAGAAAACTATGTCTGTTCCAAATAACGGACAGTGGAGACTTCTTCCATATTTTATGTTAAAAAAGTACTTTTTACTTAAAAAAGTAAAAGGCTGTAGCAGTGCGGGAGATGATTCTGTTTAAGGACTGTTTAATGCAACGTCACATTTCTGCAAAATTCTTAAAAAGAGGCCAAAGCGAGTGTCACTAGGGAGGTTCGTTGTTAAAGTCATGCAAAAAGTAAGAGGATTCCAGTGCAGGTTAATTATAAAATTATTTTTATATAGATATTTTTGGGTTATGGAACGAATCATCAGAGTTTCCATTGTTTCTTATTTGCTTTAATATATGAGTGCTTCGATATACAAGCACACTTCCAGAACGAATTATGCTCGCAATTAATTATTTATTATACAAGTTCCTTTGTACTTATATGTGATAAATTAGAACAAACACATTAATACGTGGCTGTGATTTAAAGTACAGCTATTACTATATCACTAAACACTTTCTGACCAATCAGAATCCTGAACTCAACAGCAGTCAGAATATCATCAACTGCTATTTGTGGTACAAAAAAATAGAAATTAAACAGAGCAATACTTTGCAATACTAAAATACAGCAGTAAAGGTTGTCATTGTGAACTGAACCATTTCTGCCAGCACCTGCAAATTTCCACTTTTTGGTCCAGAAATATCTGATTCACTGGTCCTGTATTTTCCTGAAAGTCGGTGACGTTGAAATAGGAGAGGGAGTGGTTGATGAAGCCGTGCAGCGTTCCATCGGGACTGTAGACGTACTGATAAACCAGTCGAGGGATAAAATCCGATGTAAAGGAGATCACAAACGCCTGAGAAGAAACAAGCCAACAGTAAGAGCAGTGGAAATATAAAAGGAAGCCCTACATATTTCTAAAACCAGACAATTTCTGATTAGATACCACAAGACAAAAAGGCAAATTTAATAACGACTAGATTTAATTGGCTTACATTCACTATGACCGCCACTTTGCTCAATCCTCTCAGAAGGTTGTACCAGATGCCTAAAGTAGACAAAAAAATATATAATAAGTTGACTACTTAATAGACGTTACAAATGACACATGACTATAAGAGAATCACCACAAGGTGGAGTTCAAGTATAGCCACGGCTTTAGCTTAGCTTCAAACATGCACTCATCAGCCTTAAGATTAAAATGCAAAACTTTAAGCTGCCCAGTATTGCGTGGTTTTCGTTGTGCTGCTGATCTCTTAGACCCTTTTTTTTGCTTTATGTAAATAATGATAAAAGGCTAAAAACAGACAAGATGAAGCTTTGTCTCAGATTCAGGCAAAAAGACCTAGCAACGATTATGCACCACGTTCTCTCGGCTGTGACATTTCACCCACAATCTTGTGCTGACCCGCAACTATTTTCTTCAGACCATATTTACAGTAAAGAAACTCTACCTTTGTGTTACTCCCTTGAAAAAAAAATCAAACGAGGAATGGCAATATACAGATATCATAATATGAATATAAAGATAGAAAGATATACCAATATCTTTAGCCCTCGCCGCGATGGGACGTCTGTACTCGCTGACAAATTTCTTGGCGTCCAGGCGGATCTCGAAAACGTTGTTCAGGAGCGCAAACAGAGGAGCCAGAGGGAAGGAGGCCACAAACAAGGTCACCATTCCAAACTGGATCACTAGATGAACACATAAACCTCAACATTAATGTAAATTAGAGCTCCCCAAAATATCCAGAATTTTACAGTAAATCAAGTGCGGGTAATGAGATGACCAGGACGAGAGATCGAAATGTTACAGGGCCAAGTCTACAGATCCCCACAACAATTCAGATGCAACTTGAAATCTGCTGGCAGCAGCATTTGCTCGCCTGAGTGATTTTTTTTTTTTTTCAACTGAATCTCGCACCTCTCTGCAGGACCCACAATGCCGGTCTCTTAGCAGAAGGCCAGCCCACGCTGCAGCACAGATAGAGAAATAAGCGAGAACGAGGCTTGGATTCTACAACCTTGCTTTTCCAGAGCTATTAGTAAGCTGGTATTTTCTGTCTGGGTTAGATAATCATCCGAATCCACTCAGATGTAAAGGACAACTGAGGACAGACTGAAGAGATTATGTGCTGTACAGACACTGACTCAATAGCCTTGAGTCATTACAGCCTGTGTTTTCTAATAATAATAATAATAATAATAAAAAATATAAAAATCTACATTCCCTGTCCACCAAAACAAAATATATTTAGACACAGATGGACATAATAAAGCAACAAATAATAAAAATAAGGTTTGGTAAAAAAAAAAAAATCACTAGAAATGCTATTGTCCATATTGCAGTTGTTTCTTATCTCTGTGTGCGTGTGTCTGTGTGTGTGTGTGTGTGTGTGTGTGGGTGGGTGTAAAGTGACTCACTCATCTCCATATACTCTGGATTAAGGCCAACATAAGGGGTGAGGAAGTGGTCTTTCTCATGTCGGGCCAGGGTTTTGAGAAACTCCTCTTCTTGTTTTGAGTCTCTTTTCGTCTTACACCGGCGAAAGAGTTTCTTCAGTTTTCTAAAATGGAAATATACAGATAACTAATTGTTTGATATACATGGCTCTATACATTTCCATTTCATTATGTAAAGAATAAAAAAAGAAAACATGGAATGCTGTTATAAAAAAGCAGTTGTTTCTTCACCAGACTTTTGAAATGAATAAGATTAAATAAATGAAGGTCTTCTTACTGTAAACTTCACCATATTAATGATGCTACATGTGTATGAATGTATGTATTTGCATACACAGTGGTTTACACTTACGGAATGCCGATCTCAAACAGATTGTTCTGGATAAGCTGCTTGCCAAGCATGGTGATGCACAGCTGAATGCACAGCTCCATCAGGCAGCCAGCGTGAGCACACTACAGCAGGTGCAAAAAACAGACAAATCACAGTCGTTCTAGTAACATTACCTCAAATTTTAAATGATTTAACCGAAATAATGTCTGGGTTAAGATACAATCTACAAAAAATGCAAAGAGCTCATAATTGCTTTATAAAAAAAAACACATACCTCCTCCATTCGGTAATTCCCAATTACATAGTAATAGTTGCCTGGCCGGCCAATGAGCCTGTAGGTATTGCACATATGGTTAAAGTAAGAAATGTTTAGCAGTCATCACACTAATGCAGACTTACCAACTTTAGGAAAAAAACAAAAAAAACTTAATATATAGTCCCGCTGTACCTTATCATATATTACATCCATCTAGGAACCTCTGTAGTCCAACTAGGGACCATGGAGGCCAATGATGATTACCTTTGTTTTTTTTTCCAATTTAACAACTGTGGCATGACCACTCACCATTCACACGCGCATTCGGGAACGCGGATTAAACTAATCTGCATGTCTTTGGACTGTAGTTGGAAATCGGAGTACCCAGAGGAAACCCATCAAGCACAGGAAGAACATGCAAAATTCATGCATACAGACTGGAATCGAACCCAGACCTTGGCGGTGCAAGGCAAGAGTGCTAACCGCTAAGACCACTGTGCCACCATTTTGAAAATTGTCCTTAAACAAACTGCTTGTAGAACCTGGTGTGTGTGTGAACTCTTATCTTATGATTTTGATGGTCTGTACCTGGAGCTTTAAATCATTTAAATCACGATGATTCGATTACATTTTTGCATTGTGATTTTTAATTCAATAGCACTGATGTTTAATGTCTAATTTTTTTTAAAGCAGATATATGTAAAAGGTTTTGAAACATTAAGTAGCACTAAAACTATTTAATGAACACATAAATGCTGTGTGGCGGCACTATGGCTTAGTGGTTAGCACTGTCGCCTTGCATCAACAGGATGGATGGAATTTGCATGTTCTCCCTGTGCTTGGTGGTTTTCCTCCACGTTCTCTGGTTTCCTTTAACGGGCCAAAAACATACAGATTAGACTAATTGGCGTTCCCGGTTGACCAGAGGTCCCACCATGGTCCTACAAATAAATGCAATGGTCTTAATTGGCTTTCAATGGTTACTATTGGCCTCCATGGTCCCTAGTTGGACTAAAGAGGTTTCTAGATGGACGGATGGAAGGAAATGCCGTGCAACTTGTATTGCCGGGGATTTAAATGTCGTGTCCAATACAACGTGATAAGTTTTTTTCCTAGTCTAGTAAATGGCAGAATTTCACTAACTTCCCATAAACTCAAATAAAGAAGAAGGAATACTCTTAAAAAATGTGAGTATTTCTTGAAGATAAAAGAAAAGCTGTGATATATTTTTAAAGAATTTGTCAACTGTATACCATTTAACGTTTAATTTTATAATTTATAAAGTGTGAATTGATTCTGAATCAAAAACTGACCCATCAATCCAGTTAATTGAACTGGACAACCAAAGACAAGGCTCTTGAGGAGAAAAAAGCTTTTGCTCATTACACTAGTTTTAGCTAAGATGTTGAAACATGAAAATTTGGCACACAGGAAAGTAGAAAGGTTTAGAGTACAAAAGTATTCTCATGTAAAGCAATGAATAAGAATGTGTGCATGTAATTGTTATAGTGTCTACCTATTAACAAAACAGCTTTTTATTTACTACCGCTGTTAACATAAACCTGCATACTAGTTACTACCCTGATATCCTATTAACTAACCTTTTTTCTCAGTCAGAATTTTAGACTCTTTTGAAATGTCATGTTCACAAAAAAATTCTTAATGGCATCCCGAATACTATAGCTTAGTTACCTAATGATAGCTATGCAAATAAGCTATTTGTCTAATGTTAGCCAAGCCAAAGATACACAGACAGAATCACTTTCACCTCAGTGAGGTGAAATCATTCCTTATTTACCAGAAGAGAAAGTACGGCTCCATCTTTCAAGTGAGAAAGTCGAATTGAGATGCGGGGAACCTGCTAAAACATGCATGCGGTTTGGAGGTTGTTCAAAACACCTACGCAATTGTCAGTCATTCCAAAGACTGTGATTGACTCATCATCGCTTTTAGTGGGGGTATAAAAGATGACAAAAAGGCATATTTTTAGAGATAATTCATATAAATGTACGCTGATTTTAAAATGTCACATTCAATCGCAAAATGCATGAATGTTGGCAGGCATGCATGAATAAACAGTGTGTATTGTATAAGGTTGTAAAGCTTAACAGCACAATGCATGGGTACTGTATGCAGAAAGACTTATTACTATAATTAAAGTAATCTTAGCACTTGTAATTTTGATTAAATGTTGAGCTGACATGAAAAAACATAGGCAAGTTCTCTGACCTGCCTCTGAAGAAAGCCAGGTAGACGATCGGAGTGAAGGCGTTGGCAAACTTCAGGACGAAAGCCTTGAAAATCAGCCTCTCCTCAAAGCTTGCGTCTGTTTTTGGCACCTCTGATGAATTTCAGATGAGATTAAGGTGAGATTTAACAAGACTGTACTGTTTAATGAGATTAAACTTCTAAGTCACGTCCAAAGTCAAGTCTAAAGCTTAAAATCCCAAGTCTGGGTCCTTGATAGTCATTAAAACTGTGACCTGACGCCTCCACCAACACCAGGTTTTTCTAGAGCTTATGCTTCTTTTATAAACTTACTAATTTACTATCAGTAATTAAAGTCACAGTGTGATTTGAAATTGAGGCAGCTGTCTTTTACTTTCGTGAATCTTTCTTGCAGTTGAATGCCCACTCTTAATACATATACACGCTTATACTTAAATACTTGTGTTTTACTTGAGTAAATTTTTTTTGTTTTTTTATTCCGAAAAAGCTTAACTGAGGATAATGAAATTTTTCAAATCGGGTATTACTATATCACTGCAGGCAGGTCATGAGGAAGAAGATCTCAAACCCACCCAGAGCTGTGAGCCAGCGTGCTACCATTCCATAGATCTCGTCCATGATGATGATGATGATGAGGTTGATGACAGCGGCCGTGGTTTTCACCGTAGCCCGAATGTTTGAACGAAAGGAAGAGGAGGCGCTCATGTGTAGCGCTGTCGTGATAGAAATCCTGTACACGATGACTCCGAATACGATGACGAAGGTCAAACTAATCTGTACAGGGCACATATTGATGGGTAGAAACAGTGCAAAACAGCTCTATACTCGTATTGTATATACAGATTTATAGGGAAAAATCACCAGTTTGATATTGTATCATATGCAGAAGTTTAAATCCAAATACAAATAATATAGTTAACAGTTCTAGTTAAAAGTATTAAGACAACATATGCCATTTATTATGTATATAATAGTTCTCCATGTGCATGTAAAAGGTGTCACTAATTAAAAAATCTCTAGACCTAACCCCAATAGAAAGCTATTGGACAATGGTGGGAAAAGGCAGCAGCAGTAAAGAAACCATCAATCTGTACATGATCCTCAGGAAGCAATCAAGCCGGCAGTGAATGAACACTTGATACCAGAGTATTGCAGGCGTCTTTTTGACTGTATGTTGAAGAATAAAGGATTTTATACGAAATATTGTTTGTTGTATAGCAATTTCATTACACAAAGTAACAAATCATTCTTATGACCTTGATTTTCATAATTTTAAACATTGGAAAATGCCAATGTTTAAAACATTGAATTTTATTCTGTCTCATTACTTTTGGCCACACGCATGTGTTAAGTGTGTTTAGATCAAAGGGAAGGGTTAACATACCAGAAAGAGCATCATGATAAGGATGGTCATGTAAGCTGGCATCCTGTCTTTGCATGTCAGTTTGTGATGTCCATGCTAGAACAGAACAAAAATCAGGCGTGAGCTCTCATCAGATGCACTGAGACTTCTCACTCACTCTCTTTCTCTCACACTTACAGACACACAGACAAGAACACTTTGTTAGACTAAGTGAAGTTAGGCAGATTCAACAGAAGCTTTCTAGATTCCGGACTCACCATGCAGTCACCCTACAGTAATTTCTGCATAAAAACTAATTATATCAAACATTATCTGAGTGCACATGACGGGAAGACTTTCTGACCACAAGAGAGTGAACAGTCAATAAAGAGAAAGGGACTAGTTGATATGCCACAATCAGTTTATCAAAGAGTTGGAAACGAAGATTATGGTTGCAGAGGGGAAGAAGGGAAGGTAATGCGCTTAAGAAGCTTTAGAGGCAAGAATGATTCAGGGTCCACAGAGCTCGACATCTGGAAGCTTGTCATTTACAATTTAAACACTGTCAGAGATGCACTGCCAGGATATTACATTAAGACCTTTTTCATTCAAACACAGTATGGTTTAATGTCTGTGGTGTTATATTCCTTTTTTAGTTCAGGCTTAATTTTCATTTGAGGTTTTGGATTAAAAAATATCTACATACCTGTTATAGTAAATCATTAAAAGTGGCAAAAGAAACCCATTTTGCTTTAATAGTTTAATGCATTTACGCAATTTCTTTATTGAAAGGAGAAGCACACTCTTTTGCCATAAAAGACCTTCTCAGTAAAAACATGTGAAGACTCAGACTACTACCACTACTATTGATAATAATAATAACAATAATAATAATACTAATAACAATAATAATAATAATAATAATAGTAATTATTATTATTATTAACACATTCTGACACTTATATATCCATAATACATATATATCCAGCACATGCGATGTCCAGTAGCTTTGGTTTATATATAAATATGAATTAATATTAGAACAAATGTATAAAAGAATACAGTTTAACACTGTTTTGAATATAAAAGGGTGTTCAAGTCCAACCAGGTATTTTGACTGTGCCGAATTACAAACAGTTATGAGAGTAAAAACTCGCCTTATTTCTCTATATAATCCCCTGCTACACTAATGCACTTATCCCAGTGTTTCACAAGTGCTTGTTTTTCTCAGTACGGAGGATCCATGATCGGACTGCCTGCTTCAAGTCTGAAACACTGGCCTCCCAAGAACTACTTTAATGGCAATAACTCCCAGCTGATTTCCTGTAACGTGCAAGTGGTGCGGTGAGCAATATGAGAACTTCTCAAACCAGGCTAATTTTTCCTTAAAAGCATTCACAGGAACGACTGCAGTGGGCTCAGAGCCACCCAGGAAGGGTTTGTTATTCATGCATTTACGGTCCCTTTTTAAAATCTTTGCACCATTCAAATGTTTTCCTTCGGCTAAGAGTCTCATCGACGTACTGTCCTTGATCTCTTCTGTAAATATTAATTGTTTTTACGCCTTTGATCATGTGAAATTTAATCCCGATATGCTCGAACGCCCTTCATATATTGAATATAATGTTATCATTATTATTATTAGTAGTAGTAGTAGTATCAGTGTTACCACTATTGACAAAGATGCTCTGACCTTAAATCCCCGAAAATTAAAGAAAATATAAATATTAAATATATTTAATATAAATATTAAATATCAACAGTTCTGAGATCTCACCTTCAGACTTTCACATTGCATTTCTTTCTTCTGCCTCTTCTTGTTGACCTTGAACTCATACTCTGGCCGCGGCTGGCTCTGCAGATGACAGCACAATTCAGAACATGCATAAGGCTTTGATGCCCAGCTCATCCAAAGGAGTGATTGGTATAAGAGTCAAGTGCATGATGACAAGGTTGAAGGAGGAATTCTGCCAAAAGCGTTGTGTTAGCATTTAGTGAGCATGACACTAACATAAATGCATCCACTATACATTCAGTGCAGCTATTCTGGGTGGCATTCTCTGTGTGTTTTATCGGTAAAGGTAACGGTGCAGTGCTCTGGGTGACAGATGATGGAAAGTGAGTGGGATTGGACCATGGCCGCAGGAGAATAGGGGCCTCCAAACACCCACACAGCGATTTAGACTGGGAGTGTGGAGGTTTGGTGCAACCTATCCCCCAAACAAACATTAAAGGCCACAGAACAAAAAAAGAAAAAGAAAAAAAAACACGACACAATATGGTGACTGGACATGGAGACACAAGAGAGTAAGTGTCCGAGCTACTATGTAATGACTACGAGCGGTGTTAGAATTCAATATCATAAATCCAAACCTTATTTTCATCCTGCACAAGACACACAAACAAAATTAAGCATTATCAGATGCTTTCATTCCTCAGACAAGACATCGCTTCAGGATTAAATCAACAGCTGAAAATGACTGGTTGGTGAAAAGCATCAAATTCATTCTCGAATCTGGACTTTCAATTATCGTGTCAGAGTGCACAACAAACCTGCTCGTCGTCCATGCCTGTCATGTCCCAGATGTAATCGAGTCTCATCTGTCTCCTCTTCCAGTGCTCCATGAACATCGTGGCTGCGAAACACAAAGACGCCAAATTCAATTTGTGGTACTGCACAAGCTAGTCCCTTTAGCCCATTTTAGTATCGATCTTATCATAAAACGGATGGTAATGGAGCATTATCATGATTATTATGCTATAAATGGATGGAAAACCGCACAACGTGTATCATCAGCGAAAGAAATGTGGAGGTTTTGGTTAAAGTTAAAAGGAACTTCAAAAGCTTGAAAAAGTAAAAGAAAGTAAAAAACGTAATGGATGATATCCCACTTAATCTGCAAATAGAATTGTTTTCAAATACTCCACAACCAAAACTGTAAATCATTTTAAATAATGTCGAAAAAAGCCATGTTAGAAAGACACCTACACCAGAGCGCCATAAAGATGGAGAAGAAGACGGTGGCCATATTGTCGAACAGGTGGCTGGCCCTGGCGGTGCCGCAGGCTTCAGACAGCTTCCAGTAGTTGCATACACGATCGCACAGTGGGCACATGGTGATGTTGTTCCTTGAATCACAGATCTCCATACTGAAGCATGCGGGAAATGGGACAGAAGATCAGCAACATGGTATTGCTTTCCCGAAAATGACTGTAACATTAGCTACTGTTTTAAATGTAAACTGTGAAAAAGAGATGTAAAAGAAGTAGCAGTCGCATTTAGGCAGATTTTAACACATGCAGTATAATCAGTGTGAAGATTTTATCATAGGACTGTACAGTCAATAGCAACATTTTTAGTTTTTCTACAGTATATATATTTATTTATTCTTTTTATTTTATTTATATCAGTTTTTTTCTTGTCCTATGGTATTTGTATCTTTTTAATATGCAGCTACTGGAGAAAAAATTTTCTTCGGGATCAATAAAAACTTATCTTATCTTATCTTATCTGAACTGGATTTTGCTCATCCAAAATTATGAGAACCACAGCCAGCCCAAGTTGTTGTTTTAATCAAAGTTGTTACTTCTTGACTCTGACTCTGACCAAGTCATATTAGCAGAGTTCTTAAGTATATGCATTCTTTGCAGCATTTAACATGAAACACAGACAGAGTTCATTACATGACGTTAAATCTGCAAAAACAAAAGGATTAAAGTATGACACATCGCAGTAAATACAAAATGTCAAGTATTTAATTGTTTGCTCTAGGGTTGTAGGAGGGATTGGACTGTCTTCTGTTTCTGTAGCTCTCAGTTCAATCAAATGTTACCAGAGATGTTCCCAAGTCACAAACACGAATCAAGCTTTCAGTCATACAATAAATGCATACAGTATGTTTCTAAAGTATATGCATCACATTACATTGATTATCATTCAAAATGGTGAACATGGTAAGGTATAAAAAAAAACATCCACCACAGCTCGCAGTGCACATTGCCCAGCAGGCACATAGCCCAAGGCCTCTGACCCAGCTTTCATGGGATGTGACAATAAGACTAATCCATGGATGCCCCACCTTGCACCCCACAGCACACAGAGGATTCGCTGCCAATGTCCCGGTGCCGGCCACTACAGCACGCCCCCAGATGATCTGTGGGGTTATGTCCCCAATATATATATATAATGCCATTACATCATTTCTATGGAAAACACTGCAGTTCGCATTATATTTTCCATTCTGCTAATTTATCTTTATTAACCAATTTGATTTTGGTCCAAGATAAGAACGTTAATTAGTATTTGCTCCTATCATGACACATCTTTGAATTTCCTATACTCTTCCTGGGAAGAAATATTACAAGTAGCCAGAAGAACACATTGAATAAGTGGTGATAACCAACATTTAAGTGTCTGTGCTTATTTTGCCCTAATAATGCACTCAACGTATTAATAAAGACAAAAGATTGCACAAGTCTGTTGTGCATTTTGGATGAAATAATAATGACCTTAGTTACCCTTTCTAAACTTCTGTTATTAACTTAATAACGTTTGACACAAATAAGTCCAGGAATTCATTTTTTGAAATCACACCACGTTTTTATTAGCCATAAATGATGTCATGGTCACAAGATACCAAATGGAAGTGCCACAGCTTATATGCGGCGACTTGTTCATTATTCGGGGGGAACTTGCATTAAAGTTTATTTTCTTTAGCTGACTTGGGCTAATTCTTTTACCTACAATGCAACATTACTGACTCCGTTTGCCATGGCCATGTTTTAGTTTAACAGAATTTTCTGTATGTTACTGGGTTACTTGATACAATTTTGTTTAGTTTTTCCTCCATTTAACTATGTCTTTTATTTATGTGGGAATAACACTAATAAATTACTACTAATTCAGTCTAATATGTTATGACAACAGGCGATGAAATTCTTCTCTTGAATTTTTGGATTGGATATCCTAATTATGCATGTTTTTCTCAACTCAAGGCATTTAAATCAAGATTTATGACTCTTGGGTTTCTAAACCAAACTCGTGTCCCTGACCATCACTGTCCACACAGGCTTATGGATGCAAATGCAAATGCAAATAAGAAGCGAATGCAGGACAAAAACACTGACCTGAATTTAATGTTAAAAAGCTCCCCTTATAAGGAAATAATCTGATATACTACAAAATACTATGCATTATATTTATTATTATACATACTTTTACATAAATAAATTGTTCATAATATATGAATGCATTATTATTATGATTATAGATATGATACAATTTTGTTCCCATCTTTGTTTCTGATGTCAATGCGCCTGTATGCAATATACTATTTTGGCATACAACTATTGCCATACAATAATGTAGTACAGTGTTATATATTGATTTTATATAAGGGTGTCTTCAATTCAAACTAGAACTTGTGATGAAATTATCATAAAAATTTGACAGCTATCTTGGGCTAGGAGTTATTGTGACATTTCCTGTACAGTCCATTTTCACATTTTTGGACTTTAAAGGGGTTCCTGGGAGGCCGGTGTTTCAGACATGAAGCGGGCAGTCCGATCAGTGAGAAAAAGTTCCGCCTTGATGCTATACAAGCACTAGTGATAACACTGGGATAAGTGTAGCAGGGGATTGTGTAAAGAAATAAAGGTAGCATTTACTCTCATAACTGTGTTCTGTTATCCTGCACAATCAAAAGTCCCACTTTGACCTGAATGCTTGTCATGTTACACATTATTTATCAGACAATATATGTGAAATGTATTAATCTTTTTCCTCACTAGCGATGATATATTCCACTTGACAACTTACAAATATCTGCAATAATTTTATATTGCAATATGCAATATTATCAATGTGTTAGATTACACATATATTTTGCTGTCTTAGGGTCTGTTAAAATGCTTTAGTGTCCGTTAATGTGTTCCTTTATCTGGATAAGCTTCGAAAAAGAAAGAAAGGCCTGATAGAAAACAATTAATCACATAAGCTCTTAGTGCAGTAGGTCTCTGTATGCTCAATCTCCCTGCACAATAATGCATTACTGTTAGAGTAAAAGAAGTATTCAGTGCTGCTTTGAAAGCTTCAGACGATAAAAGGGTACCAGCGGTAGGCATCCGTTCGCATGTATTTAATCTGTGTCTTAAGTGCAGCTCAAGAGTGCGGGGAATTCAGTGCGTAAGCTTGAGAACTGTCATTACAGACTACATTAGTGTCCATTATGACTGCAGACAAGTATATAACAACTTTTCTCCATCTAATTACAATGTGTTTGGAAGTCCATCAGGAGGCTAGTTGAGTAACCGACTGTTAGTACGGTAAATTAGAGAAGTTTTACCTGCATAACTGCTTCTTTAATTACGTTTGTTTTTAACTTCCTTACTTGGTGTACTGGTTTTGCAGTAAACGTTACTGGGCATGGTTTCCTATAAACTCGGAGATGTACGGAACCATGCCTTTAACATTCATGTGCGTCTCTGTCTCTGCAGGTTTTGCGAACACAGGGTGAACCTGTCCTGCTGGAACATTCAAAATGTAATCGACAAATATTAGCGCCTGCCTAAATGTGCTACTTAGTAGGCGTTCCACACAAGTGTAGTTTCAGCATAATTAACAACATTGCATTGTGGTCACATGTATGTATGATATGTTCCCATAGTGAAACCCGTGTTTGTAGATTGACAGGACTGACCTGGGGATATTGGAATCCACAGTGATACAGCCGTACAAGAAGACGATGACACCGATGACGGCTGCTGGGATTAGCATCTGAGTGTACACACCCAACCAGGCAAAGTACAAACCGATTTTCTCTCCAAAATACTTCCTGAGTTCGTGAGTGCGTGAGACACAGAGGGAAAGAGATAAAGAGAGAGCAAATAAAACGGATCACTTAGAAAACACTCATGAGTACACACTTATAATTACACAATGCTAAGTAGTCTTAATTATAGTATTCATTGCACGATGATCGAAACTGGCTCATCTGTCTTTCACTTTTGAACTATTTTCATACAGTATATGCCCATATTGAAATGCAAGACATTTTAGGTTGATTTATTAGTTAAAAAGGTCTGAAAACATTAGGTCATCTTAAATGACACTTTGTCCCCATTGGAATGAAGTCATTCCAAATTGCCCATGAACCATCCATGTTTTTCTGATGATGTGGGCTATAAAGCTAACCACCTTCATTCACATCCCTGAATACTGTACCAAGTTCCTCTCTAATCTCTGATCAAGCTGATGTTCTAGTGTGGAATAAGTTGAAATACAGTATGAAGAGAAACTTGTGAGATTCACAAGACTGTCCACCACCTCCATGCTTTATTCTTCTCACTTTTTGACTACATACTGTAGTAAGGTAAGAATTTAAAACTACTTTCACCCCTGTTAATTACATACATTAGTATCAGTCAGTCACTAACTCTCATCGCTCACCAGTCACAGAAGGGTATGTGTTGATGGTACAAAATAACAGGTTTAATAAATAAATCACTTTTTAAAAAAATTATAGGGTTTGAAAAATTGTTGTTGTATAAAAGCAATATCAACTCGAGGTCATGCAATATCATACATCACAGCTGTGCTGATATTAAGCACAACAGCAATAGTACAATTAAAGTAACCTAAATAAATTCCAGTTGTTCTTATCAGATTTTCATGATATCTTCTCAGCAACATTCATCCTAAAAGCTTTTAAAGCAGGTAGAGTATTCTAATTGTTGAGGAATCTCAGTCAGAACAGGGTTCCAAATCATTGGATATACAGTACTGTATAATGAAACACTGTAAAGGCAATAAGTGGCAAGTAGAGAACATACTGTACCATGGGAAGGCATGGGGCTTTAATAAGGGTGGAGGGAATTAATTACTTTAAAAAACCTTAAGGCTCTTGTTAAAATACTTTGTAAAAAAAAAAAAAAAGGAATTTTACTTTTCAGTGGAACAACGACAGTGAAACGAGATTAAGGTTTTGGAATGGTCCATCCAGAGTTCAGATCTAAACCCCTTAAAAAATCCTAGTATCCTAGTATACATTATTTTTATTTTTATTTTTTTGTATTAATTTGATTGTTTTTACTTTTAAGATTATTGGTAAGAGTAAGGACAAAATGTTTATATATGATTATATTATATTATTATATGATTTACTTTTTGTCTCACAAAAACATGAACTTACCAGTTTTTTTATATCCATTGTATATATGAAACTATATAATAAAGCAATCATGCAATTTAATTCCAAAAATACAGTATATAATGATTTATAAGGTCATAAATGCTAGTAATGTGTGTATATTATAATTTTGGTTTGTCAGTATATTTAGTTGCCATGATATTCTCAGTAATTCATATAACAGTTTGTGCAACATTATAATGTTCTAATGATCACATTATTATAATATTGTAATGTTGTTTGTCTTTCGGCTGCTCCCGTTGAGGGGTCGCCACAACTGACTAGCCGATCTGCCAGAACTTGGCACAGGTTTCACGCCGGATGATCTTTCTGAAGCAACCCTCCCGCCTTATCTGTGCTTGGGACGGCACTGCATCCAATTGGGTATTGGCTGGGAATCAAACCCAGGCCTTCTGCATGGCAGGAAAGAAACCTACCACTGAGCCAAAAAAGCCCAATTTACATATAAAATGTATTAGAGTACTTTTATTTTGTGGCAATTTAAGCTTGTTTTTTAATAAAAACAACAAAAAAATGTCAGAGATTGTCTTTGATTAAACTTGCATAAATGGTTATAAATTGGGATGTAATCACAATTTCTATCGGTTAACATTTGGATCCTGTATATCCTATAGCCCATCTACCATCAAAAGTCCTAAAGCACTATAATTATCCATAATGTCGAAGTGGAAAAACTGCATTACTCACTCCCCTGTCAATTGTGGGTGTCTATGAGGTCATTTTTGTGGAGGAGCACAGTTAATGCTCAGGTGTCCTGTGACGTAGCATGAAAAAACACTTCACACTGTTTCACATGTCTCAGAAGAAGCATGTGTTCATGGTCTTTATTATTTTCTGTGTGGCTTGCTGGTCTGTCCAGGTGTAATGCAACGGAAACATCTTTCTTTAACAGTTCTTACCTGATCAATCCAATGGGCTGGTACATGTAGAAAAGGCTGTATCTTGCCCACTGCTCGTATAACACCTGCAGAGAAAATGACTGGATTTCAGCAAGCGTATGATCAATCAAGTGCAATTACGGCACTTGTCAGGATGGCAGGCCTGCAATGATTAACTTCCCCCGCGTAATGGGAATTGGGAAATGCAAACTAAATGAACAGTGATGGATTTTATAACAACAATACCAACTACAACAGCAAAACATCTGATGTCGAATTTAGTCTCTAATGGGCTTCCCGCTCTGTGCCACTAGAACATGATGTATAGAATGAAATAAACAAGACAGCTTCATTGTGGAGCTACTTGGCTGTGCACAATAAACAGATCAACAAAGCATTTAGATGCACGTGCAAGTCTCGGGCATAACGAAGCATCTCAAACACTCAGAGGACGAGTCCAAATCCAAGGAAATGACATAGCGGAGGGCACTATAAATCTGTATATATATCTGTATTGTCTGTACTGCAAGTCCCTCTGAGCATGTTTACAGGAGTTACACTTGGCAATACATTTTTTCACCGCCAACACGCCTGTTGACGCACAGCTCACAGATGGTGAAGTGGGAAATTATACTGTTGCCTTGGTGACACTCACACACTCATAATTATGCCTTGTTGAAAGCAGAGATCTCGTCTAACACCACACTGGGCCGCCCTGACAAGGCCTCGGTCTTCGCATGAGCACATTTATATTTCGGTCAATATAAACGAAAATTAAAATCATCAGAGGGTCAGATTCACAAAAGGCTTTTGGTGCAGAGTGAGTAGTTTAACAGTTCTTGCTAAAAGCAAATATACTAATTGAAAACACTTCATCGTAAGTATCTAACACTTATCATCTTGGAAATTCTTAAGTGGTATATTTACAGCCAATGGAAGAATTTTGGAGATGGATGAATCTAGAAGGGAGAACATTGGATTTTTAAAACAATGAATTAAATAAATGCTTTAGCATTTATGCCTATATATTATTATACACTTGCAATGACTTAAAATATTAAACTCAATAAACAACCAATTTTCACATATTTCTAATTACCAGCTACTGCTGTAGCTGTCCTTCATTGTTTTTGTCACGTTTCTGACACCAGACGCAGGTGACGACAGTGCTATGAGCATTAAAATGTGTTGGACAAATGCCACATAAATTCCAGACTGAACACAATCATTCATGTGTCATGATGATTAATTGGATATGTCATGTGTCTGATCCATGATTACATAAAAAACAAAAATGTTCTGCTCAGGTTTGATTTAAAAGATAATAGACTTTTCTGCCCCACTGTATTGTACACTGATCAGCCATAATGTAAACATCACTTCCAGGTGAATTAAATAACAGTGATTATCAATTACATACCAGTAAACAGGGGGCAACATCGTAGGCACCCAAGGCTCGCTCGTGATTGCGGGGACCAAAATCTAGGCTAACCAGTCTGATTCCACAGGAAAGCCAATGCAGCACTGATAGCCATGATAGAAAGCCACCAGAACTCAAGGCCATCGACCTAGCCTCCAAAACCCCCACATTCCAACCCGATGGAGCTCCCTTTGGAAAAAATTCGATCTGCAGAGATCCTACCCCTCAACCCACAGCACCCAAAGAATCAGCTGCCAGACCCCACAGTACTCCCCCAGACGTATCCCAATGGCACAAGGGGAACCCCAAACCTAAGTGGCTTCAATGTTAATGTTTTAATGTTATGGCTGATCGTTGCATATTGTACAGTAATTAGATTTTTCTTACCTTTCTATCATTCGGTTCAGCCTCAACACCGTCAATGTCTCCCTGTAACGGGATAGTAATGTATGTTAATGCATATATTCGGATCTAAAGTATTGACATCATAATTACTGTATGAACAAGTGTCAAGTATAACAAAACTTTATTTAGCTTTATTTAGTTTCCACTGTAAATATTTGACGTGCAAACATTGTGACACACAAAACAAAGGACATTATATATATATATATGACACACAAGTGAAAAAAGCAAATATTTTACAAGTAAAACTATAAGTAAATATTTTGTAACAGCACATGTTTTGGCATTACTTACATCGTGTAGAGGGTAGGCTGATGTGTAAATTCCCTGAGCAATGAGTGTGTTAATGCCTACAGACATAATAATAATAATAATAATAATAATAATAATAAAAAATTTTAAAGCAATTTTTTAACAATTTAGACTCTAATTAAAGAAAAACTCCACCCTTAAACACTATAAATACTTTTTATTGAAACATAATTTTATTTGTAATATAAAGTTTGTAATATAGTTAGTGATAAAGGTAATAATTTCCTGGTTGTTGTTGTACTTTTATTATTTTTATCAGAGGTTAATGGCCGTGTGCATTTCTGACATCACAGTGTTAAATGCTAGCAGACTTAGAATGGAATAGGAAAGTTGAAGATAATTAAATATAATTATTCAGCGTCAGCAGTTTCACTGCTTCTTTTCCTACTCACCATTTTACATCCATGTTTATGACATACTAACTGGAAAGATTAAGTTGTACCAGAGGTAGCAAAAGCTTTATGCGAAGTGTAAAAATGAAATGCAGCTCTCTGCCGAGTTAGGACAGAGATGTATATGTATATACTGTATGTATAAGTATGATGTATATACAGTAGGCTCAGAGATTTACAAAAGGATGATCGTGATAGTAATGTGAAAAAAATCGTAAGCCAACCCTCATTTCTTATTATTTTGCTTCTAAAGAGCCAGACTTAAGGAATAGTTCTCCAGGGTTCCTGAAGGACTGTTTTGCCTCTCATTTTCAATCCGGTCGCTGTACCTGAGCAATTTTCACATGAGTGTTTTTGTTTGTTAAGCCACACAGTGACCTATGAATCATTCAAGCATAAAAAACATCTCACTTAAGGCATTAACTAGTGAAAAACAGGTGCAAATGATGAGAGATGATCAGGCTGGTGATTAGTACACTGGTGATGTTGAATGCTGAGTGGCTGGAACAGACGAGAGGGGGAATGAGGTTGCTGCTGGCGTTGTTGCATAAAGTTTTTAAATTGTATTGTCTGTCACAGATGCTCCAATTTCTTTTAGGTAATCTACATAATTAAATATATCATTCTGATATTCAGGGTGGATGTTTCCTTTGACGTTTTGCATCGAAGCATTTGTAAGTACACAAACAATTCAGTTAGGCACAAGTCCATGACTTCACTTCATTTTATTTGAACTCTTGTGCTATTAATCAATCAACAAGATGATAGGATAGTACTTTAAGCAGACTCCAGAAACTTTGCTTCTAAAATGAACAGGAGACGGATATGCAGTCTTCAAAATGACATTATAGCACTTACCCATGATTTCCTTCACTCCTATGCACTTTATTCGTTTTATGATCTCGCACACCTGAAACGAGAGAAAAGACTTTCGATATACTCCTCAAATCATTCTGTCTATGACTGAAGCAGAGCTGCAGAATGAAAGTTTGCACTTTATTTTGTGCAGTGTGTGGTACAGTCATCATGTTATCTATTTAATGTCATGCCAATGAATAGGCAGAAGACAGCACAGTAGCGGTTGCACCGGTACTCACGATTGAGGCACGGATTTTACTGTCGAAGAAGGAATCTCTGTCTGACAGATCAAACCTGGGAAGAGAGATGCAATATTAATGGGGAAAGTTTAATTCAGCTCGCAGTTCTACATTTCATGTGAAGCCATTTATAGGCAGATTATTACTGTATAAATACATCACCCTACAGTACATCTCCAGCAAAGACACTCTAAGACAGCAGCAGCTTGTGACCATAGATTTTGGCGGGGCAGGACAACATTAATAATGACATCGCTTAAACTAAATGAAGTCATGTCTCTTTTGCTATAAGCTATTACCTGGTCCATTTTTAGAGTTACCTCCTAGAGAGCAGACAACATGCTGTACCGCAGTCTAGCTGCTCATTTCGATGTCCAGTACTGCTGTTCACACAATAAGTGTGTTTTCTAAAAAACTAGTACCTCTTTCCTAATCTTTGCATTATATCTTAGAATAGAAATGTAAATTGTAAATCATAAATAGATACACTGTCTGCACTCGTTGGCAGAAATGTATTAGATTTAAGTTACGTTAAGCCTTTATTCGTCACACATACATTACTGCACAGTGAAATTCTTTATTCTTCGCATATCCCAGCTTCTTAAGTTTAGTTCGGGTTGCTAGAAATAATGACCTTTGGGGTTGTCTGGTTTGGCTCAGCTATGAAAGCAGACATCAGAAGACTACAAAGGACAGTTCGGACTGCTGAAAGAATTATTGGCACAAGCTCTGTCACTAAAACAAATTCCTTGTACGTGCAAGCACACTTGGCAATAAAACTCTTTCTCATTCTGATTCTGATTCTTAATATTTTAAAATGAAGCTCTGGGAAAGTTGTCATTAACTGATCCTAATCCACAGAAAATGTCTTTTGAGAGAGTTTCAATGGACATCTATATGTACACGTTGCAGTCCCCATTGTGACCACTATGAAATAATATCAATATGGAGCTCAATTTGCATTTTGGCTGCTCAGCAAGTTAGAAATCTTTTATTGGCTACCGACACACAGCCTCATCAGCAATTGTTTTACTCACAAGTGCAGTTTTTCCCTGGAGAATGGATAACAGATGTGCTTCTCTTGATGAGGGGTCTTCTCTTCGATTTTGGGCGTCAGTGGTGCAGACAGTCTTTGGATAAACTTGTTGATTGCACGTATATGAGTACTTCCTTGACCGACTTCATATTTCTGAAATGGTACAGAGAGGACACTGCTGGCTGGAATACGCTGTGTAATCAATACTCAATCCGCAAAGCTATGCACTATAAGAATAATGCAATATAATGTGTATACTTTTCTGGTGGGCATCTTAAGCTTCATGAACTCCGCTTCTCGACAGAGAACTTGCCAGGGTGCGTGGATCTTCAGGAAACCCACATCTGGAATTTTAGCCTGAAAAGACAACGCAGCAAAAACAGAGACAACCACGGCGTTATTGCTATTGCACTCTAGTGGCATGAATAATTAGAAAAATAACCTAAAACATGACTTAAAAATGGTTAATTTTGTCTGATGACCTATCAGGATAGGGAAAAAGGCAAACGAGAACAAATTCTGCAGTGTGTATGAGGGAGAATGGGGATTCATTTAGTTATCTCCGGCTGGAGGGTGTGTTATGTAAGATTATCTTCATGTCCCACTCTTGTTATAACTGCCAGCCCACACATCAAGTCTGACCCTGTCTGTACAAACGCAACACTGCATTGTGTCATCAAAAGCACAAGTTCTAAACTTTAAGCAGGCAGGGATCCTTAATTGTGAATAAATTACTCCCCCCCCCCCCCCCCCCACCCCTTATATACTGTGTGTGTGTGTGTGTGTGTGGGTGTGTGTGTATATATATATAAGATGATATTATTACGATAATATAATATTATAACAATACCCAGGTGCCGACTTATATTGTGATTTTGTAAGTATCACCATTTTATAAACAACCCAATTTAATATTCCTTTTTTTATATAATTTTGTTACAATTTGAACACCCTCCCTCATCTTCTATACTGCTTTATCCTGTATTCAGGGTCGCAGGGACCTGAAGCCTATCCTTAGGGCAGTTTGGGAACACCAGTTAGCCTAACCTGTATATCTTTGGACTGTGGGAGGTAAACAGAATACCTGAAAGAAATCCACCTGGCATGGGGAGAACATGCAAACTCCATGCACACAGAGACGGGAATTGAACCCAGACCCTGGAGGTGCAAGGCAACAGTGCTAACCACTACACCACCGTGCCGCAGGTTCGAGAACCTTTAAAAAAAAGCTGTCATAATTCAAAAATGTTATACCTTAGCTTTACATGAGTATCTACGTTGTGCGCATTCCTCACAGCTTTAGTTTAATCATTTAAAAGACAAGGACACCATTTAAACAATACAAACTAACTTGAAATTTAAAAGTTTAACATTTATGTTAAAAATAAATGAAACAAAAAAAGCTGAATTTTACTGAGCAGTTTCTACTTACGCCAGCTTCTATTGCACATAATTTTCGAGACCAATTTGCGCTCGTTGTGTTTTAAGACTGGTGTAAGAGTGTGTAATGAAGGGGCTTGAGACTAATTCCCTTGCAGGCTTTGGAGGGAAAAGGCTGTTCGGAGGCTTTTTAACACGCACAAGGTTAGTTTATGTAACTCAATGAAAATGCGTTTTGGTTGCAATGCTCGGAAGGCCATGCCTCGGTTAGGTCTGAGGCTGATCAGATCAATCTGATAATTCTGCTCACTGGCTAATGACTGGTGCAGCTCTATTACAGTATAAATGTTTAAGAGGAAAAAAATCTATTTAAATAGATTTTGGAGTCAGTGTGGCGATACGTGAATGGTTGGACTAACATGTTGCTGTTAGTCTTTCGGCTATTGATCATCCGATCTGCACATAAGTGGACAGTGTTTTATGCCAGATTATTCCTGATGCAACCCTCCAATTTTATCTGGGCTTGGGACCGGCACTGCATCCAATGGCAAGGGTTTAGGCATTGGCTGGAAATTGAACCGGAAAACCCACCACTGAGCATCTCTACTTACTCTCACTTATCGTCTATACCGCTTTATCCTGTATTCAGGGCCGTGGGGGGCCTGGAGCCTATCCCAGGAGGCTTAGGGCACCCTACATACACACATACACTCACTCGAACACACACCCACACACTATGGGCAATTTGGAAATGCCAATTAGCCTAATCTGCATGTCTTTGGACTGTGGGAGGAAACCAGAGTAGCATCTCTACTAATCATGTTAAATAGTCAATTATATTGTGAGCTAACTGTTTACTAATTATGCAGCGCTTTCATTCCTGCATAATTGCTATATTTACTTACAAAGAAAGCAGATTCCAGTGTCTAATTTGGTTTCATTTGCGAATTCCTTCTGCTGTACGAGTTAGTATGACACTAAGTCAAATGTCAGCAAAGGTAAAAAAAAAAAAAAACGAAATGGATTGCAAATCTGATTTCTTTTAAAAAGGTGGCCTCAGTGGTTAAGAAAATGAGATGAGCGAGGGTTAAATGGAAAGAGGCATAATGTACTAATTGAATGGACTGTGAAGCTATAACTTGTGAAAATAGGATTTATGGATATAGGCTTTGCTACAGAGCCTACAAAACTAGTGAAAACCTATATTACACATTTGTGGAAAGAAGAAGATTCTGCGAGGGTTTAAGCTGACATGAAAACACTCTTGTGGTATCCAACATGAAGATTAACCTATAAAAGACCCCCTTAGAGGAGCAAGTCAATAGGGCATGCAATTATAGGAAAATAACCCCAGGCATGGTGGTGTGACATGACACCCTTAAGTGTGTTATCCCTTATACTGTATATCACAGCATAACAGTTTTATTAATTAAAGAATAACATTTTTTATGATTAGAACATAAAAGTCTTGTGGACAAGACATGCTTTAATGTCATGTTTCAGCCTCATCTCTAACTGTTACAAAGCTCTGCCACCAGAGACTACTTCCAAAACTGCTAAATAAGCATCATAATATACACGGGGTGTTCAAGTCAAACTGGGACTTATATAATACAGTATATAATCCCCTGCTACACATTTGCACTTATCAATTATCCACTGTTTCACTAGTGCTTGAATACTATTCAAGTAGAAGGTTTTTTCAGTATGCCCAAGCCATGATCAGACTGCCTGGCCCAAAGAACTTCTAGTCGAGTTTCTGTGATGTGCAAGTGGTGTTTTTCATAATGCATTACCAATATATTCATTAAAAAAGTACATACAATAATAGATATAGCCTATTATTTATTATTTATACAGAAGTTTGCAGTATTTCAGTCTAACACAATATAAGATGTACACTCACATCTTCCTCCCTCTCCAGGTCAAGTCCCATGTCTAAAAGCTTATGTTCAAACTCTTCTCTGAGGTGTTGCGCGTTACTGGCACTCTCCGGGTCGTGATGAGTGGTGTTGGCCTTGTCGCGTTTTCCCGTGCAGCAGCAGCAGTCTTTCACGCTTTTGAAGGTGCTAGAGGAGTGGTGGCGTGTGTGCTCAACTTTGTCTATTGGGTAGGTTATGATGTAATCAATGCGCCTCTTGCCATCCTCGAAATAACCGTCTTGGTTGGACGGCTCAGGTACCTTGATTGTGCTTTGACTTTTCATCATCTGTGGGCAGAAAGAAAACAAGGCTGGGTGAGAAAGTGTGTTTACGTGTCAGGTAATTCACAACATGGACATGTATGAGTCAAATTAAAGGAGTCGTTGTTGAAATTGCTGTCCTCGGACTCCTGTCCCCCAACCGATGTATGTTTTGTGAGACTGCCTTTTAAAGGTCCTATATTTTACAATTTCTTTACCAAGATAAGATAGGTCTTGGAGCTTCTCCAAAGTGTGTCTGGTAATGTTCCAGCTGAAATACCCCTCATATAATGTCTTTATTGGTACGTCAAACTCCTCCATTTTAATCTTCTTCTAAATGCTGCCGCCCCACCACCAAGCGCAGAGCAGACTGAAAAAGCTGTTGGAGAGTATCTTCTTTTATGAGGTCACAATAAGGGGAAATCTAATTGGCTTGTTTAAGCCCTGAACAATATGTATAAATGCACGCTGGAGATCCATTGCAACTTTTTAATGTCATTTCTATAATAGGTCTATTTCATGAAAAAAACATTTAAATAAACTTTATTTTAGCTGCTCCTATTGAGGGGTCACAACAGCAGATCATTCAATCCATGCACAAACTGGCAAAGGTTTTACACCAGCTGCACTCCTTCCTCACACAACCCTCCTGTTTTTCTAACCAGGCATGGGACTGGCACTACATGCAGTATCTGGGTAATATAGGGGCTCAAACCTGGATCCCCAGATCTCCAAATCAACAACCTAGACCTAGAGTCTTAGCTGCCTGAGCTGAAATAAAGTGGCAAAACTAAGCAGCTCTCTTTCAACCAGGTGTGGAGCTCATTTCTAAGTTGGAAAAATATGAACGGAGGCTGAAATGCAAATCACACACTGGTTGGCGCTCAGCACTATATGACAGCCAACAACTTGTGTTGGCCAAATTCAGGACATGCAAAGCCAACCATTACAGCCAGTATTTTCAAACTGCTGCTGATGCTATGTAACAGGGCATGGTTACACACTATAAAAGGCCACATCAGGAGGGTATAGGGTATTAGTATTACGTATAAGTAACGTTTTTCATAATGTTCGTCCAAAGAGCCAGACTTTCTTGTATTTGGAATGCAGTTCAAGCTTCCTGAAGGACTTTTCTAGCTCTCATTTTTAGTCCAGTCCCTGTATCAGAGCCGGTTTAGTGGATTGTTTTTTTTTTCTTTGTTAAACCAAACAGTCACTTATAAATCATTCAAGCATAAAAAAAACATCCAGACATGAACCAGTGAGAAACAGGTGCAGATGATGACAGATGATCAGGCTGGTGGTTAGTGTACTGTACTGCTGATGCTGAATGCTGAGTGGTTGGAACAGATGAGAGGGGAAATGAGGTTGCTGATGAGGTTGTTACATAAACATCCAATTTTTATATTGCATCTTTAGGCACTTTCACATTTTTATATCGGTCAGGGCTTAAACAAGCTATTAGATTTTCCCATATTGTCACCTCATATAAAAAGATACTCTTTCCCAACCTTTTCAGTCTGCTCTGCACTTGGTGGGGGGGGGGTCAGCATTTAAAAAAAAGAATGAAATGTTTTGTCACAGTGAAACATTTGTTCCCATTTCTACATAATTTCATTTACATAATTTAATAAAATCTAATAGGAAGAAATTCATGGGCTCAATACTTTTGCACAGCACTGTACTGTATACTGTATGTTAAAACACAGCAATTTGACAAATTCCTTCATGCGATTCCGAACCAGAAGAAATACAATATAATAAGCATATCTACAAATTTGAAGTCACACCCAACCATACAAGCAATGGCATCTAGCTTCCTTCATATTTTTTTTTTTTTTTTGATGACTATTATTCTCACGTATAAAATACATGAACAAACATTGCTAGAGGCTTGTTGGTTTAAGAGACAACACCTAATAGAAAAAGTCAAGATGTTTACTCTCTAAATTGCTTGTTCATCCAGACTTTCTATTCATTTTACTCCTAACCTATGAACCCGTGCAAAAAGGGCTAAGCAATGTGTTTCATTTACAAAAAGGAACCTGTGGGCTAACGCACAAACACATAAAAAATAATAGGTGTACTCTGACTGCTAAACTTTCAAGTCAATATTTGCCTCTGGATAATGGACTGTAATGTTGATTCTCACGACAGCCGAGGTCTGTAAAAATGTCACCATATTAGTCAGAATAGAGGCTCTTAGCGTCCTCTCATATCTCCAGAGCGCAGCTAATAGAAAGAAATCTCACCAATCATGCACCAAAACACAGGCATAGACGTTTGGGAAAGGGACATAATCAGTTGCAGTGTTTACGGAGCTCTTTTCGCACACACGCTTTACTTATTTATGATGCTGTCAGATGATCGACTCCAAACACATTACAGGAAATTGAATTTTATGATTTATTGTGGTGCTGTGTTTATAGAAAATAGGTGTTAAGAATGACCAGGGTTGCACAGATATTGGGAGCTAAAATCAAAAAGCACATATCAATTATGGCAAATTACTTGGGGAAGAAAAAAAAAAGCTTTTTATTTAAAAGTATAAATGAAAAAGAAAGGCTTATAAAAAGTGAATACATATTTAGTTATGTTTCAAAATATGGAACATATTGGACGATACATTTAGGGAACAAGGACATGCATATGAATAGTTAATATTGTGCAAATAAGTATGCTTTTTTTTTTTTACATTTGCATGCATATCATTTTCCTCTTTTTCATAATTGTTTTGCACACACAAAAGCTACAAACCTACATTTTACTCAATAAAACATAATATATGATAGATAATAATCTATAAACAATTTGTGCACATGCAATGTTGTTCAGTACTGTGCAAAAGTCTTGAACCACGCCTCATTTCTTCACATCAAATGAAATTCAATTAAATAATCTAAAAATGTGGAAAATTTTTAACTGCACTATTCCTTAAGACTACATTAAAACATACAAAGTCTGTTTTTTGGAAGCAAAATATAATAAAAATGTTTGCACAATACTGTACTCCAGGACAAAATTTGATTCTGGCCTATCCGCTTCAGCAAAGGAAAGTGGCCAGGTCAACAGTGAACCAAAGTCAGCAAGTATGCAAACAGAAAAACAAAATTCGAATGCAAATCCAAAGGTGTGCCAACAAATATGCAAAAGTCGGTGTAAGGAAAAGAAAATACAAAATGGTGCAACCGAGGAAGTGTATAGAATGACTCGAAAAATATCATGTTTGCATAAATCTCATTATCCAATGAACATGACAGAGGTGCAGACATGAAATCCCCTGACCAGAAGCTCTTAGTATCATATCATCACTTATTGATCACTACTGAGATTGAGGAAGGACTATAAACTGTACATACTGTACACACATTTGTTGACTCAATCACATCCAGAGGCAATTTATCAAAGCCAGTCCATCTACTAGCATTTTTAAGGGAGGTGGGTGGAAATAACAAGCCAATCAATATTTTTCTCCACTAGTTTGCTTTGCAAATGAGTTGGACATTTAACAACCAAAGCAGTGGTTGCTCTAATACAGCAGTGGCCAAAAATATTGAGACAAAAATGAATTCAGTGTTATAACAATGTTATAATTTGTTATTTATTATTATGCAATGAAATTGCTTTACAACAATCAATATTTAGATTTTAAGTCCTCTATTCTTAAAAACCTGGAGGATCTGACTGGGCATGGAGTCAAAAAATGTGTGCAGAATTCTGGTGTCATTCACTCACATGCCGGTATGATTGCTTCCTATAGATCATGGCAGTTGAGTTGAGAATTTGCCCTGGTTTTAGCTAATTTTTGTGTAGAGGTGAACACCTCGGCTACAGAAAGTAAAATACCTGCCAGATATTTGTTCCATCCATTAACTAAACCTGCTGATTCTAATGATCACTTCTCGTCAGCCAGATAGGTGAGAACTAAGTAGTCACATCACTGTTTTTGTGCACAGGGAGAACTATGATACACAGCATACTGTATGTTGTTTGAATACTGTTGGCCACTACCCAAAACAACAAAGGTGAGCAAACGTTTTTTTCCTTATCAGTAAATTTATGATATTATGATATTTCACTTACTATAGTATCGTCTTCAGCCCATCCGGTGTCCCTGTCACTTTTGGACTCCCGTACCCTGGCTCCTTGGTCCTTCACCGGGACCGAATCGTATACGTTGTTCCGCCACATCTCGGCCTCCTCTCCCAGCTCGGAGAGCTGTTCCTCTGTGCTGCTCTGAACCAAGCACGTTTCACCTGCCAGGAGAAGCAGCGAACAAACACTAATTAACTCGAATTATATGTTTCCCTAAACGGACATACAGAGTGCTAATCAGAGACACTGCTAAAGTCATACCAGCCTACTGTGTGTCGCTTCAACAGAGAAATAGAATGTTCACAGACTTCACATTGTGTCGAGCCACAAATAATAAGACTACTCTATATTTATGGCAAACATGAGACGACACAGTGAACTGAACATGAATTTCACCTATTAATTATAAAAGTGTAAGATGATTTATCACATGCGTATAAATGCAGAATTACTGTGACCTTGTTAAATAATATTATTGTAAACATTTATGCTTTTAAAGAGCGTGTTAAATGATATGCTTAATTGTATGTATTTGTACAAGAACGAATTTCACTGTGCAGTAATGTATATGTGACAAATAAAGGCTTAACTTATACTATAAAGATGTCACAAAGCATTGCAGCATTGCTCCTGTTATTCCTTATGTTATAGAAGCTATAAATCATAACCCCCTCATGAGCCTTTCTTTTCCTTTCTTGGTGCTAATAAGTCACATGGTAGTGTGTTCTAATATTATGCTACATTGGAAACACGCAAAACCACGTAATACTTATTAAAACAAATATTGTCAAAATGATTTACAATAAACAATTATTTCTCTGATTAATGATTTATTCATTCATGAGGCAGAAACACACATCGGATGGGTTGCTAATCCATTTTAAGACACCATGCACACATTTCTTTGTATTTACCATAGACCGGCCACCTACTGGCTTGTTTTAGTAGGTCGAGAAAACTGTATACAAATTCCACATGGACACTGGGAGAGCATGTGAAACTCATGACTATAATCCAAGCTCAGGAACGAACTCAAGGCACTAGAGCTGTGGGGCAAAAATGCTGGAAATGCCCCCCGTTACTGATTAATCCTTTTTCCTTTTTTCCCCCCCCTTGCCTCATTTTATGCCTTTAAGTTAAGTGCCTTTAAATACTGACGGCTTTTATTTTTTAATTATTATGATGTATGATTTTTTAGATTTTCCTAATTTAATTTAAGTGGACTTCTAAACTTAAGTCATGTACTGGAGGTGAAAGCTCTGGCTTCGGCTGGATCGATGTAAACCAACAATTCATTCAACTCTTTCAAACCTACAGCTGGAATTAGAAAAATCTATTTACAATTGATTTTCGTACTTCAAACTGTGTTTCAAAGTGTGTTTTGTTCAAGAAAGAGTCATGCTTTAGTGCCACAGTGGAGGCTTACTTCCTGCAGCAAAAAAAAAAAAAGGGAAAAAAAGTGCAACCAACAACCAGAAAGGTCAGTTCTTTTAAAACTCTGTCAAATGTTTAATAGAGAAAGTCAAGTATACTGTAGACAGCTTTCAACTGAGAAATCTTTGATGTTAATAACACTTGGGTTTTCCAGCCGTAACAAAGCAATGATTAAACTCAGTGTTATGGAACGCATTGTTTTAGATTTTCTTTACTGTATATACAGTAGCTACAAGTTTTTTTCATTATTAATCAGAAAATGTATTTATAAAATATATGATATTTACCTATTACCATTATTTACTACTAATAAATATAAATATAAAAAAACATAATATACACACGCAAAATCCTGGTATGGTTATTAACGCTTACATTTCTAGTTTAACATATAAAGGCCACGCCAACAGGAAGTAAATACAAACTTGTGTGTGGAATTGATTCAGCAGTTAATCAAATTCCAGACAAGTGTAAATAACAATGTAAATTACAGTTGAATCAGGGAAAGAAAAAGAAAAAAAAACTGCCCCAAAGGTCTATAATTACAACAAGCGTTCAAGTCAAACCAGGACTTTTAATTGCACAGAATAACAGAACAGAGTCATAATAGTAAAACTAGCTTTCTTTCTGAATAATCCCCTGCTGCACTAAGGCACGTATCACAGCGTTTTACTTGTGCTTGGATATCATCAAGGTACAGTAGAAAGTACACCAAAAGCCATGATTGAACTGCCTGTTTCACGTCTGAAATGCTGGCCTCTCAGGAACTCCTGCAGCAGTCCAAACATACAGTATGAAAATGGCTTGGAGTCAGATCAAGACTGTAAAGGGGATGTGGCAACAACTCCCAGCCAAGTTCCTGTAATGTGTGAGTGGTGTAGATAAATGATTGTGTATACGGTTCCCATAGACAGATGCATCTTTTCTGCAAATTGGCAACAAGTAAAGGGTAAGGCATTCTGAGCCGTCTCGGGCCAGGATTGTCATCTACAGACATACAGCCTTCTTTAAAACATTTGTACCATTAAAATGTTTTACTGTCTAATCACGTGCTTGAAGTCTTCTGTACAAGTCAATTGGTTTAATACTTGCATTTATTAAAAATGTTATCATAAGCCCAGGTTTTGACTTAAACGCCCTTCAAATTAAGAACACTTTGTACGTTTTAAACACCATAATTATATTTAATTTTCGCAGTAAATCACACACCCATACAGCACAGCTTGTCGCATCTTGAAGAACTTACAAGGCACAAGGTCCTGACTTAAGCAAATAAATTTACTGACCCTTACACGACAGTGACACTGGAGACTCCTTCCATTATTGTTACGCAAACTACACACACAAAGACCCTCAAACCTGGAGATGCAAATCCACATTGCTAACCACTATGTCACTCTAACTGCTTTTTAATCCAAGCTGCGACTTGTACTTAAACATCCATTTTATAGGGGCTGTGGTGGCTTAGTGTGTTCAGGAGTTTGGCGGTTCGAGACCCAGCTAATCCAGGTTGCTGTTGTTGGGTCCTTGAGCAAGGTCCTTAACCCTGTCTGCTCCAGGGACGCCATATAATTACCGATCCTGCGCCCTGATCCCAACCTACTGAGATAAAGCTGGGATATGTGAAGAATACATTTCCTACAGTTTTTTACCTGAGCCCACAATAACGAACTGTGAATAATGAACACAATAACTTAAACATATCTTCTCTTATACTAAACGTCTAGTTGCCAATTCCTGCTATCCGTTATCACCCAAATGAGAATAGGATCCTCTCAAGGATTTCTTCCTATTGCCATCTCAGAAAGTTTTTTCTTGCCGCCATCGCCCTTGGCCTGCTCACCAGGGACAATGTGATTATTTTGACAATGTGATTATTTTGAGAAAATATGTACGAATTTTGATTCGTACATATTTTCTCATATATTGCTTACAGATTTTCACACTGATTTTTTTTAATTCTATTAAGCTGCTTTGCAACAATGACCATTGTTAAAAGTGCTATAGAAATTGCTGCTGTTGAGTGCTTGAGCAAGACCCTTAACCCAGTCTGCTGCTCCAGGGGTGCCGTTTAATGGCTGAACCTGCACTCTGTCCTAAACCTATTAACATAGGCTGAACAATAGAACATTTCACTGTGCATATATAATATAAAAAGAAAGTCTTAACTTAACTTATACAAATAAAATTGAATTGAACTGAAATAAAGAATTTCACTGTGTAATAATGTATAGTATATGTGACGAATAAAGGCTGGACTCAATTCTTAACTTAATTCTTTTTATTTTTATTTTTAAGGCTAACATACAAACCATTATTCATTATATATATATATATATATATATATATATATATATATATATATATATATTTTTTTTTTTTTTTTTTAAACAAAATTATTACTCCTACCTGGCTTTTATCAGAAAAGGTAGCCAAATGTTTTCCTTAATGCAAATCCACAAATTTAAATATGGACTTCTGAGGTGTCCGCAAGTAAGAGATACAAGGCTTTAAAAACCATCCTGCGTTTATTATTTTTTTTTTTATCAGAGGAAACATTTTACCCAATCTGGCAACACAGGCAACGAGGGAATCCCTCAAACTACTGTGGTGTCTATCGCCTGCGCAGTGGAACGCGCTCCGTGGATGCGTGCGTGCGCTCTTGGCAAGTCACGCGCTCTTATTTACGCATAGACAAGTGCGCGCCTTTCCTTGATGCAAAAAAAAAAAGAAAAGAAAAAAACAAACAAAAACGTGACCTAGTCTTTTAACAGTTCTCTGAATGGTGTGGTGTTGGCAGCCACTGATTACACTATCAACAGATTATCGCGCACATACACACAAGAACAACAAAAAAGCCCCCAGTGCTGAATGAGAATGCTTGGAACGGTTAACTGAAAACTCCTACGTTATTCGCTTTACTCACGAACACTGATCAGGAATCTACAACAGCGTGTAGGCACAAAAATTCAAGATGCCGCAGAAGGTTTTAAATTTTTTTTACTTTAAAATTTTTTTTTTAAACCATACATGCACAAGCGCGTGTGTAAATCATAGATGCGCCCCGGAGCGACAACTTCAAACAAGCTTAATCTTCCAAATATATACAAATAAAGAGTGGGAAAGGCGTGCTCTGTGTTAAACTCACCCGATTGAGCATCTCCACTCTCTCTGCCAGAATTTGCATCACCTTCAGCATCCATCGAAGCGCACTAGGCAAATATTCCTATCAAAATTATTGCGGAGTGTGTGTGTGTGTGTGTGTGCGTGAGTGACTGAGTGTCCAATCCTTTGCCAGTTTTCACCATCTGCCACTATATCAGAGTCTTTGAATGCTCATATATATATACACACACACACACACACACACCATCCAAGGAGGTAGGGAACGGGAATGGATAATGGATGAGCAAAGCTCTGGTCGATCCACCCACTACATGTGGTTTTATACAACAGCTAAACATCACAACCTCACTTTGGGTCACAGTGAGCATGCACGAGTGTGAGGAGGGGGAAATGATGGAATGAAAAGTCTCTCTCTCTCTCTCTCTCTCTCTCTCTCTCTCTATCCATCCATCTGAGACCGAACCAAAAATCTACATACAGCCTAGATCCAATTTTTTTTATTTTAGAGATTAGTGCTCGATAGGTTGCATTTAGACTGCACTCCACAAAGCACCAATCCTAAAATAGCCACCCTGCAAACAATGTATGAAATATATAAATCTCTCTCTCCCTCTCTCTCTCTCTCTCTCTCTCTCTCTCTCACCTACACACACAGACACACTCACACACACACATACACCCTACTGTAAATCTACACTCCACTGATGCGCAGGTCAAAGTCAAACGTATTCATGGTTTTCCCCCAAAATGGTTATATAAGATGCTTATTCAGACTGTGTAGTGTGTTCTGTAAGGTCTTGTATTTTCTTTTCGCACTGTGCATTGTATTGCACATTTTATTTACTACATAAACAAGCAAGCAAACAAGCAAGCAAGCAAACAAACAAACAAACAAACAAACAAACAAACAAAAGGCTTTCAAGGTATTTGCATCCTGCCTTTGGTTTTCCATCATTCTGTCAAACGATGCAGCTTTGGCTCCTACAGTAAGTATCCTCTTTGGATCTCAACTAGGTATGTGAGTTTATTAGAGTTTGCCACAATCTAGACTGCATTATATACTGTTTTTGCATTTATTATTTTGTATTCATTGCATTATATATTTTTTTTATATAAGGATCTGAACTGTTTGTAATTCCTACAGTGTATGCTTCAAGACATTTCATACATGTTTGAATGAATACAAATACTTTCATGCATCTTATTTTCACAACCACAACCACAAGAGGGAGCTTTGACCCAAATTCATCATAAGTTTTTTTAAACAGCCTAAGTTATTTAACTTTCATTAAAAAAACAAAACAAAAACAAATTTAATTTCAACACTTTTTTTGCTTGTAGACAATGTTGTCTTTGCTTTGCAGCTGATTACAAATGACAATTGTGAGCACTTCACTACTGCAGCTGACTTTTTAAGCATATAGACCACCTGATTTGTCAAAAACACAAATGCATAAACTTGATCATGAATTAAAGGGACAATGTACAGTCCCTTGTTAATCAAAGAAACATTTATAAACAGGAAAAAAATGGTGTAATGCAGAATGAAGGAACTATGCTTACTTTTAGATTAAAAGGTGGAAAGGTTTTGCTTAGGAATCTCCCGGTGTATCCTTGCTGTGTGTAATGAGCTCTGCTGTGTAACTCTTGACTGTGTGTGTGGAGGGGAAGAAAGCAAGCCTACCTGTTAAGCTCGCTTTAAGCACGCCCTCCTGTTCTAAAATGCAAACTACCAAAAAATACCAGACAAGGCAGATTTGTACATCTGATGCTTAGATGCTCTAAATGCCAAGCTAATTATTTATTTTTTTATCAATGTCTTAAGCACAAAACGAAACCTCAAAAGACACCACGCATATTTCCCAGCTTCTGAATCATGTACAGACTTGCCTAGCCTGCTTTAGTACATACCTACAGCAGGCTGTGGCCGTAAACTCCCATACTTGTTTTAGCAAGGTAAAAAAGAAACAAGCATGGAGTACAATTATGCATTGTTACTATCTTCACACTTTCATTTAATTAGGAAGGATATATTTCTAAAATGACCTTGGGTGAAACTATTGGGACCATGGTTCATGTTAAATATATAAAACTTTCACTGATTGTATTTAAATATAGACCACAGTTTATCTGCTTGACATGGTTCAACCCTTTCACTGGGAATGGGAATCCTCCTCCAAGTGTTTCATCCTTCAGCATAAAAATGATAACGTAATGTAGAGATATTTATATATATATATATATATATATATATATATATATATATATATATATATATATATATATATATATATATATATATATAGGTAGGATATGAATGTTGCATATCGTTACTATAGGAAAAATAGTTTTTTTCCTTTATAAGGAGGGTGGATCAGAGGAGGGGGTGTCGCTCAACACACACCCACTGTCACACCTGATACTTTGCCTAGAGGTTGAAAACTCATTTTCTCAATTTACATTCATCCTCCTCAGTAAACTAGTACATGCAGGTTCCCTGGTGATAGGAATTCACCTTTTTTAAAGTCCTACAGCTGTTTAGGTATCTCTCTATCTCTGTCTTTATCTGTAGGAGAGTTCCACCCATATTTCTTACATCTGCCACACATAGATCTGTAAAGTGCATCCGCATTCAGTGCAGCTACATTCTATGGTCTGTTGGGGGTGACAATGTGAGGAATTCTAGTCATGGACTTATAATTTAACTTCTATACTACAGAATTATACAGAATCACAAAGAGTAAAAACTACATTTATTTCTACTTCTTCTATTTTTACATGTAGTTTTATAGAATAAAACTACCCTGCTTTGGTTCGACTTCAACGCTCCTTGTAATTATATTAATATTAAGTGTATAGAGTACACAAACCTATGTAGGTATTTGTGAAGAATTTGTGTCATGCCTAAACTGGTTCGTCATACAAATACTATTATTTAAAATTAGGTTTATTATTCACATGCCGTGACGATCACATTCACTGTATAGGTATGTGCAGTTGATTTGGCCCCACCCCCAACAGCAGTCTGGAAATATCTGGGTGTTGGATATGTTGTATTTTTATTCATGTGGTTTAGCAGTACATCATGTTTTTTTTTTTATCAAATAGCTAAATATATGCCTGAATGGGACAGTAGAGCGCGTAATATCTTAAAACCTTGAATCCAATTAACTTGCCATCAACCCTGACCAACACATGCTTTACTTTGGGGACTAATACTTTTAAATTATTGGAGGTCTTGCATTTTTGCTAATTATCCATGTTCCACAGTAAATTGTAATTTCCACAGTATGTCTAATTGGAAAAGAAAACCTTGTTTCTCCTTTTTTAAGCATATTTGCTGTATGCTTTTTTTTGTGCACCTAAAATGTGATTTCATATGGCTGATATATATTTTAATATACTTAAAAAGTATGTTATTTAACAACCTTTGTGTTCTTCCAATGGCCATATTCAGATGATATGATGTTTTACTTGCACATAGTTCACTTACTTTATTAAACTTGTTATGTAATGTGTGACATAGCTAAAAACTCAAGTAGTGCCTGTTTACAATCTTTAAACTAAACAGTTTTAAGGTGCTGATACTGACACCTCTTCTTAGTGCACAGCTTCAAACAGGACCTTTAGTGGGTTGACCATTTGCATTCTTTGGGAATTGTTTGCACAATTATTTACATGGTGTGACTCACAAGAAAATTCCAATCCGATTTACGATTTAGGTATATTCATTAAACTCTTACAAAACCATGCCAAAATCATAAAGTCTGGCTTACATCTTATGAGTGCATAATTAAGACCTTCAAATTTTGAAAAAATCTGACATGGCAATTATCATATTCCAGACAAATGATAATTCTGTACTGTCTTGCATAAGGCAGATTGAGAAAAAATTGTGATCCAATAGAAGCCATAAGACGTGCTGGAAAAGCCCTGCGTGTAATCTCGGCCGGGATCGTTTGACTTCTGTTTAATTGGAAGATCAGGTCGATCTGGTCCAAGCTCTTTAACTTTTTTTCTTTCTTCGTTTGCCTTGCGAAGGGTGGTTTTAGCAAAAAAAATGACAGAATTTCCTCTCATGTTTAGCTGGCTTCCACGTCAATCACTACTAAAAATCCAATTAGAGATCACATGCTTTTTAAAAATTGACGTGCCTACATACTGTAGACGCTGGTTTGTCCGGCGCCACGTGTACACCAACACAAATGAACGTAATACAGTTTAGATTTTTTTTTATTGTAAATAAAATTATGTTAAGAAATAAAGGGAATATTGTGACTTAATGACTTTACTTCATTATTAAAATCAATAATTATTATGTTAAATAATTACATGTTAAAGTAGCATTCTTCTCTGCCTAACTTAAGGCAACTTATTGACCGGCTGATTGACATTAACAGACGACTTCAAGCTCAGTACGGTGATAAGTCTCAGTCCCAGACTGGTGCAAACGTTTTAAAGAAGGTTGTATGTCCGTGAATGACAATCTCAACCGAGGTGGCTCACAGCCCACTGCAGTTGTTCCTGTGAACATTCTGTGATTATGATCCTTAAAAATCAACAGACAACTTTTTGCCAACTTACAAAAGAAATGCATCTGTCATTCAACTGAAACACAATACAGAAACATCCCCAGTACAGTCTTGAAATTGCTCCAAGCCATTTCCAGGTTAAAGAAGTTCCTAGGAAGCCAGTGTATCAGATGTGAAGCAGGCAGTCCAGCCATCGCTCTGTAAGACTGAGAAAACTATCTACAATGATGATATCTAAGCACTAGTGCATTAGTGTAGTAGGGTATTATATAGAGAAATAAAGGTCGTTTATACTCCCATAACTCAATCACAAGTCCCAGTTTGACTTGAATGCCCATCATATTACATGGATTTAATGAGGTTATTTGAAATGACCCTTTTACTTGAGTAAATAAACTTAAACGTCAAATCTTAAATAAAAAATCTGCTTAGTTTTACAAAAAAAAAGCCCATGCCATTTGAGGAGGACTAACATTCCCACTTCCTTTTTTTCTATATTTAAAACAATACAGTTCTTCAGTAATAAGCCTTAGGGGGGGGGGGGGGACTGTTTTTTCCCCCGAGTCAAGACGAGGAAACCTCATGCCAGACACATCCAACAATGTTGTCTAAAAATAGCTGATATAGTGAAAGGGTAATACATGCTTCCAGTGGAATAGACTGACTGCACAGTCTTGCAAAGAATCTGCACTTGAAGCTTTGTGTGAATGGCAAATTCAATGCATGAAATAGAGTAGATAAAATATGCCACGGAGTGTAGTATTCTGTGAACGAACAAGTAATACATTTAGAATATTTGATCGAGTATGAACTGTAAACAGGTGAAGATTTGGTTGTCTTTAAAGCTCCCTTGCACCCAGGAGGCTATTTACCCCTGACAAGGGCCACACCTACTGTACAACACAGGTTTTGTAACCTTAGAGGAGAAAAGAATGACTTGATTTTTTCTCAAGGTCTTTGAGGACAAACAAGATTTTTATTTTTGGTAATAATACATACCATATAATCTTTGCATACATGCAATGTAGTTCAATGTAATGTGATAAGGCTAAAAGTTTGCATACATCATTATGACATTAAAAAGCATATTAACATAAATGTCATGGTAATATTGGGCTTGCAATGAATTGTTTAAACTGTTCTTGGTCTGGAAAGAATTACTGTACAACATAAATAAAAAAAAAAAGAAAATGTCTGGCAGAATTCCGGAATTTTGATCGCTCTTCGTGGTAGAAATGAATTAAGCTGGTTTGTTAGTTTGTTGGTTTCCTGGCACTGATCCAAATGTTATGCAAGATTTACAAATGTTCAATAGTGTTGAGTTCTAGAAGGATAAAGTAGGCCTGCTTTATCCGAGCCACAAACAGCTTTAATGTGTGTTTGGGTGTCATGTTAGTCCAATTTTTAATCAGCTGGCTGATGCCTTGAGTTTTAATGCACTTCTCCTTCATTATTACATCTAACTTGTCCACTCCACCAGTTCCAGCAAAACAGTCCCATGGTATGGTGCTACCGCCACCATGCTTAACAGTTGGTACAGTGTGTTTGGGGTTAAATACCTTACATTTGCACCTCCAAACACACATATGGTCAAAAACCTTCTTCAGAAGACTTTTATTTGACCCTGTGATCAGCTGCTAACTTTAATTAAGCTTGAAGATATTAACTTTGGATCAGAGGCTTCTTTCTTGGACATCCATGCAAATATAGTTTCTGATTGAGTGTAGTCATTGGTGTTTCAGAAGCTTCCAGGTAATGGCTGTGCGTTGGTACTTCCTGGGTTGTTCCTGACAATCCAAACTAATTTATTTTCAGCTGAGGGTAACAGTTTGGGTCTTTTCTCAGACCATGCTAAAGTAGCTTTTCCTCTCGTATGAGTTTTACTTAAGTACTGTACAATTGTCTGTATGTATTTTGACTCTATCTTCATATCAGAAAAACTGAAATGAAGTAAAGCTTGTCCTTTAAGTTCTTGGGGTTTTCTCTCTTAACATTAAAAACGCATGTTGTACTGTTTGTTCATTTTGCCACAGACAAGACCTGTTTGACGAAACCATTTAAATTACAATACTGCCACCAGATTCATGTTCATGATGAGTGTATATATACTATGGGTGGCCACCCATGATAAGCTAATGCTGCCCATCTGAGACATGTTTGCTCTCGTTGCTATAAACCTCCAGAGTTGTTTTGTCACTATTCTGCTCATGTTACAGACGTTTTTGTCTTTCCTTGAGCTACTGTAGTTGTGAGAAACAACTAAAAACAACCAAGCATACAGTCACTTTAAGGAATGCACTTCTACAGTAGAATGATAAAGTCACCACAAAGATTTACTGTTTCAGCATGTTAGATATTATCGGCTGGTTATTGTTGTAAAAAGCCAAAAAAGACAGCCAAAAAACGGTCATCAAAGATACAATCTCCTGTTACAGCATTTGTCATTTGTTTTCTTAACTTTTCTTAACTAACTCCTGGCATTATGGCACTCCTTTATTCATTCAGTAAATACTACTCTTGCGAGATACCCTAGCAAAGGTGTAAGAAGAAATTAAGCAAACAAAGACCAAGCCTGCTTTCAGTGCCCGAAAGCAGGGTGGGAATTCATTTTCTGATGTTGTGAAATTCTAAAAATTTCAATTCAAAATGACAACAAGAATACAGTATATAAAAAACGTATACAAGAAGGTATCTTTGGATTATAATGAAAGTAGAGCCGCTCTACATTTCTGGTTGTTTCTTACCTATCTTAGACATCTCTAATTTTTTTACTGTTTTTACTGATAGTTTATATCAAAACAACGTTGACAGTTTTCCCAACTTTGTACCAACTGATGGCCAAAAAATATGATTACTCTTCAGAGTACTACATCATGATGTGTACTGATGTTGTGTGAAGGAGGATCTAACCTTTTTGGTAATTCAATAAAAGAACATTTTTAAAAAATGTCACCTAAAAGGCACAACAATTATCTCTCCAGGAAACATCTTTAAAATTGTCCTCAAAATACCACCTGTCTGATCTTTAACAACCTGTACGCTGTAATCCTTTTCCCACTGTAATTCCGCTGTAACTACTGTAACACATCTAACGGATTACTGAAGGTAAGAAGGTGGTTCTTGGTGCAGATGGACAGCGGTGACGTCAATCCAGAGATTTTCGTGAGACAGTGATTTGTGCTTGAAAAGACCGGCGGAACATTAGGCTGTTTCGAAAACACAGATGGCAAATCAAGAGTAAAACCAAATATCACAAGTATTCTCTCACTCACTCACTAATTATGTGAACCGATTAATCCTGAATACAGGGTTATGGAGGACCTCGAGCCTATCCCAGAAGACATAGGGCACGAAGCGGGAGAGGAAGGATGGTGTGCCATTCCATCATAGGGCACACACACAACCTCACATGCATTCACATTCACACATTATAGACAATTTAGGAACGCCATTTATCCTAATCTGCATGTCTTTGGACTGTTGGAAGAAACCAGTTTACCCGGAGGAAAGCCACCATGCACAAGGAGAACAGGCAAACTCTTAAAAAGAGTTCTATAAAGAGATCTATTCTATTAAACTATTAAAGAGTTCAGATGAAATGGCATATGACTACAGAATACAAACAGAAATCCACATTATCAATATTTACAAAATAACAAAATGTCTTTAAATAAATAATAATAATAAATTAAAACTCACAATTCAATAATAATTTTACAACAACTTTTCTCAAGAAATCATGGCATATTATACTAGTCTTATAGTAACCTCTTCTGGTCAATAAGAATCAAGCAGTCAAGAGTTGCAAGAATAATAATAATAATAATAATAATAATAATAATAAAGAAATCCTAGTGTACATAACAAACTGGGCATAAATACATACATGGCTTTTGTGCTCAGGAATGCATTCTTTCATTTCTTATTCAAATTATTTGTGTATGCCTTTTTCAAGTGCTTTATCTTAAATTCTATTTTGCCAGGATTAGACAAATTAAAAGTAAATCGTAATATAACACAGGTATTCGACACATCTGTCTGAAAATTATCATTATAAATGGTATGTAATAATGTGTTGACAAAATGTACACATTTATCTGCTCAATAAAAAACATGGTCGTTGTGCTAATCCAGGATGTATTCAAGCTTCAGGCATATAGAGTAAAGTTCTAAACCCAACCTATACCTGATAAGGATAATATGCTTACTTAAGGTGAATGAATGAAAGAAAGAGCAAATATGCTCCCTAAAAGCAGCATTGTGACTCAAATGACTTTGAAAATTCGCTGGCGGCACGGTGGCTTAGTCGTTCATTTCTTGCCTTGGCTGTGTGTGCATGGATTTTGCATGTTCTCCACGTGCTCGGTGGGTTTCCTCCGTGTACTTCGGTTTCCTCCACAGTCCAAAGACATGCAGATTAGGCTAATTGGCATTCCCAATGGAATGACTATGTGAGTGTGTGTGTGTGTGTGTGTGTGTGTGTGTGTGTGTGTGTGTGTGTGTGTGTCCTGTAATGGATTGCAATTTTTCCCATAAGTCTCCAGGGATAGGCTCCGGGTTACCCGTGCCACTATATCCAGGATAAGGCAGTATAGAGGACGATGAGTGATTGAGTGAAAATTTGCTTCCACCTTTAAGACTTGCCATTAAGACGGGGCTTTGTTTTAAGATTTTAATTCTAGAAGAAAATCTCACTCATAAGCATGGGGAAAGTCATGTTCAGTTCACTTTTTTAGTTTTAAATGGTATGACACAAACTACACATTTTGCCGTGTGTGTGTGTGTGGTTGGTCATAGTTTTGGCTGTCATGACCTAACCTGTTCAGCAGGTTATAAAAGCAGAAAGAATACTTATGGACTGAGCAAACAAAAGGTCATACAGTCTTACTATTCATTGTTAGGGCATACACAACTGTGTGAAAAAAAAAAATTGAGTTCAGTGCTTTGTTTTTTGACCCAAATATTCATTCCAGAGTGTTGTATGGAGGATAAACATTACTCAAATTGTAATAATCTATATAGCATGGCCACAAACTTGCCTGGACACAGACTTAAAGGGTTTACAGATTTAATCAGTAGCTTTTTAATGGCTCGCCCAAACAGAGCGGGTGTAACGCGAGTAAACAGGACTCTTATCTTGTAAATGCTAACGACATCAGCGACTCTACAGCCTTAAAGACTTACGGTTATTTTAATTGAGACAACAGCGAACTCTACTGGCGCGGCGTAAGAATGCAATAGGTTTAATTGATTTTCAAATTAGAATACTTTGTTTCTAATAGTAAAATATTTGTGGATGCCTGTCCACCACAACCATGTGTGCTTGTGAAACATTTAATTCCATATTAAGTTCCTCTTAGCTGTTATAATAACCTTCATTCTCCTATGAAGTCCTTCTGCTAAATTTTGGTGTGTGGCACATTCAGCCAAGGGGTATTAGTGAGATCAGGCAAGGAGACCTGGGGTGCAGTCAGCCTTCCATGTCATCCCAAAGGTGTTCGCTCGAAAGGAGCTGCAGTAAATTCGAGGTCTTCCACTCTAACGAACCTATGAGCTTATATACTGCACAAGGGCATTGTCATACTGGAACAGGTTTGCCCTCCTTGATTCCAGGGATTCCATTCAGTACATTTATGTGCTTTTAACATTGTCAGCAGCAGTTTTGGAAAGGCCTATATATGGAGTGATTGATAGGTGTCAACATACCATATATACCTATACTATCCGCATACACATAAAGAGACCGCCTCAACAAGATTGGCAACTGTTGAATTTCAACACAAGCACACCTCATTCTGCTTTATGATGTACTGATTATGTGATCAACCGAATTTAATCTTATTTGCTAAGAACAATTATATATATATATATATACATATATAAAAAAACATTTTCATGATTATCACTCCTTTCTTTCAGTGTGACCAGCTGGATGGAAAAACAGTTCTAGTGCAGGGTAAAAATCAATCTCTATTGCCAGGGATGACCACAAATTCATTTGAGTTGCACAACCATATGATGCTATCCAGTGACCTTCAAACACAGTGACAAACTGCAAACTGAAACTGAGATGAAGTGCACAGAGAGAACGTCATGAGGCGTCATGCTAAGCCAGAAAACAGCTTTTCATCAATGAGAAGCAAAGAAGAGCCAGGCTGAGACTTGGCCAACACTTGGTTATCTCATGTTTAGGTGGAGGCCTGGGGAGGCCTTCAAGTCACCAGTGTCTAGCAACAGCTGTGAAATGTGGAGGTGGATTGATGGTGATAATCTGGGGCTGGAATTAGAAAGATTTGTCTTAACAGATTAGTTAAACCATATACAAGATTATCCTGGAAGAATATTTACTTTGATTTGCTCTGACTATGTTCCCAAATCTGAGGAAATAGTTTTTTCCAAAAGGACAATGCTGCATGCCATACAGCCAGGTCAATTAATGTGTGGATGGAAGACTGCTAGATCAAGACTCTGTCATGGCCAACCCAATCTCCAGATCTAAACTCCATTGAGAACCTCTGGAATGTAATTGAGAATTAGATGGATAGTCACAAGCCGTCAACTTGAGCCAAAATTTGCTTAATTAAGCGGAGAGCATGCCAAGATGCACGAAAGCTGTAATGGCAAATCATGATTTATTTTACCAAGTACTGATTTCTAAATGTTTCTTAGTTAAAACAGTAACCCCATATTGTTTAAAAATGCATATAAACTTGCATTATTTAAGATTTGGAAACACTGCTTCAATGTAGTTTGCATGTCCCCCCATGCTTGGTGGGTTACCTCCAGGTACTCCAGTTTCCTCCCACAGTCCAAGGACATGCAGATTAGGCTAATTGATGTTGCCAAATTGCCTGTAGTGTGTGAATGAGTGTGTGATTCTAAATACAGACGCGACCCTAAATACAGAATTAAGCGTTATCGACGATAATATAGTGAGTGAGTGAAACACACAGTGAAACGCAATCTTAATGCTTCAGCATACCAATACATCTTGGACAATGCTATGCTTTTAACTTTGGGGAAGGCCTTTTTCTACTCCCACATGACTGTAAAGGAATGGTGTGATGAGTTCAGTGTGGAAGCCCTGACCTCAACCCCATTGAGCACCTTTGGGATGAACTGGAATGGAAATTGTGAGCCAGGCATGAATTCCCACAGAAACACTACAAAATCATGTGGACAGCCTTCCAAGAAGAGTGGAGGTTCAACTCCTAATTGGCATTACCAAATGGCCAGTGTGAATGTTTATTTATATTATATTATGTTACATTATATCACATTAAATTATAACTTTCCTGATTAAAGAAAGCTGGATTGAAAAAATCACACCTTCCAGCTTTCCTTATTCGGGGAAACCTCTTGCCCTCAAATGAACGGCAACACTTTTCCCTATAGTGCACTCAGTAGGGTGTACGCCTGATTTTCCATTATACAGCACGTAGTGCACTTGTAAAGGGAATATGAAAGCATTGAGGTCCTGACCCGCTGTCATGGCTCGCGCTGGCCTGTTTCCGCGTTACTTCCTTGTTTTTTCATATTTCACTTGGAGTTGTTGCACTTATGGTTGTGGACTTAATGGCGCTTTCCGTCCAGTTTCCGCTTAACCGCTATTCTCTCTAACGGTGCGGAAAGAAAACAAAAAAACAAAAACACATATTTTGGCTTTTTTTCCCCTGAGGTGTACATACTAAAAAGTGGGAAAAAAAAGCCAACCGAGTAAATCATTTCGGCTGGCGGTTCGAATTAGCGAGGTGGCTAGCTAACTAGCACATTTTAAAGTTTTGCACTGAACACCACAATGGCAGATTCACATGGCAATGACAGGACGGACGACAGTGAACTCAGAGGTGCAACAGGTGGTGAAGGTAGGACCCGAACTGGGGGGAAAATAAATAAATATATCCATGAAATCATCTGTTAACCATGTTTCTTCCGGATAGCCTTTAGCGCGTTAGGTTTTGACGTCACGGTTCGGGTTTCTGATTTAAAAAGTTGTCTAGTTTTATCAAATACTTCATTGATTTACCTTCAAACAGGACGAAGATACAATGCATTTATGTCAAATTAACAATATAACAATGAATCACTTGCACCCATTTAGGGATTTTTCTGTGACGTCATTACAGAAACAGCAGTCTGGCTCCACCTTCCTTGAGAAAAAAACAAACAAACAAACGTGTGTGATAAGGATGGGGTGGAGTAGATATTCCTCTTACAAACCTTTTGTTAATATGTATTGTGGTTTAAATTATACTCTCTCACTTATCTTCTATACCGCTTTATCCTGTATTCAGTGTCGCGAGGACCTGGAGCCTATTCCAGGAGGCTTAGGGCATGAGGCAGGGTACACCCTGTGCCAATCCATTGCAGGGCACACACACACTCACACACTACGGGCAATTTGGGAACGGCAATTAGCCTAACCTACATATGTTTGGACTGTCGGAGGAAACCCACTAAGCACGGAGAGAACATGAAAACTCCACGCACACAGAAAGGGGAATTGAGCCTGGCCGGGAATCGAACCCGGACCCTGGAGGTGCAAGGCGACAGTGCTAACCATCGTGCCGCCTGCTTAAATTACAATAGAATGGAAATGAATGAGGTGCTGGTGCACACAGTGCACCTCTGATTATTTGTAGTTTATCTTCTAAACAAAAAGTCAACGATCATTTTCTACCGAAAACTGTTTACACTCTGATCTACATCTCTCAGCAATTGCCATTAACTCATTCATTTTCAGTGACTGCTTCATCCTGGTCGGCATCACAGAGGATCCGAAACCTATCCCAGTAGACTACATCCTGAAAAAATGTTATTCAATTAAACTCAGTGCCCAAACCCCAGTCACAGGATGCAATGCCTGTCCTAAGCCCGGATAAAATGTGGGAAGGTCACACTATCTTCCATGCCAAGTCGTTTTGTGGATCGAATGGCCCGCTGTGGCGACCCTCAATGAGGGAGCAGCTGAAAACCTAAAAACAAAGTATATTTTTATATTACTTTTTTACAAGAGACATTGTCATAAAGTGGGTCATTAGTGGCTTAGTAATTTGTGTATCGCCTGCCATGCATAAGACTCAGATTTGATTCCCACCCAAGGCCCAAACCCCATCCACTGAATGCAGAGCGGCCTTAAGCCCGGATAAAATAGGAGTGTTGGTCAGAAAGAGTAACCGTGGTAAAGCTGTGGCAACCCCTTGGTGGACGGCGTCGAAAAAAGGAGGTGGTCATAAATTTATAGATTCTGGATTCAAGTTTTAAACTTATAAATTTATCCCTAATGAACAAGCCAGGGGCAACAAGAATAAGGAAAAACTCCACAGGATGGCGTGAAGAAGAAACATCAATATGCAACTCATAAATAACTCCCTTCTATAACTGTGTGCTATATCGAAAAAAATATATATGACTAGGATGAATTTCAATTTAAACTTTTCAACTGCTCACTAATGGATACTTGAGTGCAAAACTGTTTGTGGCAAATGCACTTCCAAACCTATTATATAGTCATAAGCCATTGTAGCAAAACAGTTTGTATCAGTTGCTTTCCAAAGCCATCTTCATAGTTTCTGAGTGTACCCAGAGTGTGGCCAGTCCATAGATTTAGGTAAGCAATCCACCTGGCGTGTGTGTGTGTGTGTGTGTGTGTGTGTGTGTGTGTGTGTGTGTGTGTGTGTGTGTGTGTGTATGTTTGTGTGTGTGTGTAGAGGAAAAGCCACATGAAGATCGATGGAAAATGATTACCTTCTTACAGAGATAGTTAGATGCATACTGCCTAAAGAACATTTTTAGAGATCATATTAGCAGTTTTACAATTGAGAGAATTCAGAAGTAAGGAAGCATAAGCATGCAGATATCAGGAGATCTTAACTAATCAATAATTGTTTATATAAAAAAAAATGTAAAGCAGGATAAAATGATCATTAAGTCACTGATTTTTCCTTTAATACAAATGGAAAACAGATAGTCTGATTGTAATGCTTCCTTTTTTTCTTTTTTTCACATAGTATTGTGCAAAAGTCTTGAGCCACGCCTGATGTCTTAATATCTTAATTTCTTTCAAAGAGCCAGACTTTCTTGTATTTTAATTCAGTCTTAAGGAATAGTTGTCCAGACCTCCTAAAGGACTTTTTTGGCTCTCATTTTCAGTCCAGTCCCTGTACTTGAGCAGGTTCAGAGGAATATTTTTGTTTAAGCCAGACAGTAACCTAAAAGTCATTCAGTCATAAAAAAAAAAAAAAAACAAAAAACAGGTGATTAATATACTGGTGATGCGGAATGCTGAGTGGTTGGAACAGATGAGAGGGGAAATAAATTTGTTGTTGAGGTTGGTACATTAACAAACAAAATTTTAGTTGGTTATTTTATGCACTTTGCAGCCTGTCAAAGTACATTTGTTCTCAACATTTCTCTCTTTATATATATATACAGTGGTGTGAAAAACTATTTGCCCCCTTCCTGATTTCTTATTCTTTTGCATGTTTGTCACACAAAATGTTTCTGATCATCAAACACATTTAACTATTAGTCAAAGATAACACAAGTAAACACAAAATGCAGTTTTTAAATGATGGGTTTTATTATTTAGTGAGAAAAAAAATCCAAACCTACATGGCCCTGTGTGAAAAAGTAATTGCCCCCTGAACCTAATAACTGGTTGGGCCACCCTTAGCAGCAATAAATGCAATCAAGCGTTTGCGATAACTTGCAACGAGTCTTTTACAGCGCTCTGGAGGAATTTTGGCCCACTCATCTTTGCAGAATTGTTGTAATTCAGCTTTATTTGAGGGTTTTCTAGCATGAACCGCCTTTTTAAGGTCATGCCACAACATCTCAATAGGATTCAGGTCAGGACTTTGACTAGGCCACTCCAAAGTCTTCATTTTGTTTTTCTTCAGCCATTCAGAGGTGGATTTGCTGGTGTGTTATGGGTCATTGTCCTGCTGCAGCACCCAAGATCGCTTCAGCTTGAGTTGACGAACAGATGGCCGGACATTCTCCTTCAGGATTTTTTGGTAGACAGTAGAATTCATGGTTCCATCTATCACAGCAAGCCTTCCAGGTCCTGAAGCAGCAAAACAACCCCAGACCATCACACTACCACCACCATATTTTACTGTTGGTATGATGTTCTTTTTCTGAAATGCTGTGTTACTTTTACGCCAGATGTAACAGGACTTGCACCTTCCAAAAAGTTCAACTTTTGTCTCGTCGGTCCACAAGGTATTTTCCCAAAAGTCTTGGCAATCATTGAGATGTTTTTTAGCAAAATTGAGACGAGCCTTAATGTTCTTTTTGCTTAAGTGGTTTGCGCCTTGGAAATCTGCCATGCAGTCCGTTTTTGCCCAGTCTCTTTCTTATGGTGGAGTCGTGAACACTGACCTTAATTGAGGCAAGTGAGGCCTGCAGTTCTTTAGATGTTGTCCTGGGGTCTTTTGTGGCCTCTCGGATGAGTTGTCTCTGCGCTCTTGGGGTAATTTTGGTCAGCCGGCCACTCCTGGGAAGGTTCACCACTGTTCCATGTTTTTGCCATTTGTGAATAATGGCTCTCACTGTGGTTCGCTGGAGGCCCAAAGCTTTAGAAATGGCTTTATAACCTTTACCAGACTGATAGATCTCAATTACTTTTGTTCTCATTTGTTCCTGAATTTCTTTGGATCTTGGCATGATGTCTAGCTTTTGAGGTGCTTTTGGTCTACTTCTCTGTGTCAGGTAGCTTCTATTTAAGTGATTTCTTGATTGAAACACGTGTGGCAGTAATCAGGCCTGGGGTGACTACAGAAATTGAACTCAGGTATGATAAACCACAGTTAAGTTATTTTTTAACAAGGGGGGCAATCACTTTTTCACACAGGGCCATGTAGGTTTGGATTTTTTTTTCTCCCTAAATAATAAAAAACATTATTTAAAAACTGCATTTTTTGTTCAATTATATTATCTTTGACTAATAGTTAAATGTGTTTGATGATCAGAAACATTTTGTGTGACAAACATGCAAAAGAATAAGAAATCAGGAAGGGGGCAAATAGTTTTTCACACCACTGTGTATATATATATATATATATATATATATATATATATATATATATATATATATGTTTATATATATATATATATATATATATATCTTCTATGATTGTCATTGTTATTAAATTATACTTTTATACTGTATGTTTCAATTTTAATCTTATGTAACACACTTTAAGAGGTTGAACTCGAGTTGAACATTGCAGTTTGAATAAGAATTAAATCGTATTCAATTATAAAAAACGATTAAGCTTGAAATGTGATATTTGCTCGTGTTATAAGTTACTTTTCTCATGAAGTATTTCTTTTTTTCTTTCAGATGTCAGTGATGATAGGATTATAGAAGAAGGTGCTATCGTACTAAGAGAGTATGTTAACTGACTGTCCTATTTCCTAGTTTATATTTGTAACAATAGCTGCATCTCTCCTCATCCTAAGTGTGGCTCATTTTCATGTGCAGATATGTAATCGAGCGGATCAGAACAGAGGACCCGTCTATGCACGTGAGCGCCGAGGACCTAGGTGGAACAGCTAACGAAGGAGATGATCCTCACGTGAAAGTAGTTGTAGATCAGCTTCTTAAGATCGCTGATGAGCTGAATAGGAATGCAGAGCTTCAACAGTAAGAAATCTTCTGTACTATTTCTGATGACTAAAGTTATTCAGGATTGCAGTGTTAAACCCCCCAAATCCCTCACAACCCCCCACCCCCCACCTGCTCAGGGCAACAACCTAAGTTGTATCCAACAATAGCAGCATGATATTGTACAATATCAATTGGGTGCATGTCTGCCATAAAAGTGGATTATGTGTGCTGATAGATAGGAGGTTGCCTTTTGTGTCAGGCAAAATTCAACTCTGCGCAACACTGACACACCCATGCCCCAGGACAAAGTGTATGTTTTGGAGCAATGTACCCTGCAGGAGGTGCCTTAAGGCATAAAAGAAAACCACACAGTCTGACCAACAAACTGACCATGTGCCTTTATGCAAAATGACATTAATTTGGGTTACATTGTGGCACTGGTGTTGGTGCATTCGACTCATCTTTTGTGCTATTTGTTGCTCTAAACCCCCTTTGATTGTCTTGTGTGACAGAAGACACCCCAATCATTGTATGAAGAGTGTTCAAGTCAAACAAGTCAAACCGGGAATTTTAATTGCGCAGAATTGCAGAATACAGTTATGAGAGTAAAAACTGCCTTTATTTTTTTATATAATCTCTTGCAACACCAATGCACTTATCTCAGGGTTTTACTAGGGCTTGGACCAATGTATACAGGTAGAAAGTTTACCATATGCTGGAGCAATGATCGGGCTGAAAATGTCCTTCTCCTTTAAATAAGCTCATGGACACCAATGATTGATTAGAGAGAGAAATACCAGCCTTCCTCCCCAAACAGCTAGATCAGTTAAAGCACTCTTAGATTCCCAGTGATGGAGAAATTTTAGCTTGTTGCATTAATCTTAGTACATGTGTACATAACACTGTTTTAAATGCAAAACACAATATAGTCTTACTATAATAACTAACAAAGTCTAGAAAATAACCACAAAGTTTGTTGTAAAAAGTTTTAAAGTTGCCCCTTGTTGGCAAAAGATGACACTGAATGACTGCATCTCATAGTAAAATGCAAAACATCCAAGAAATACTAGCTGCAAAATTTTTCTGTCACACGATCAGTGACGCGGATTTACCAACTGGTTAAAATTGGAAAAAATGCAATCAAAACACAAGTTTGCTATATTATTATTTAAAAGTAAAATGCAACCTACTTATTACTTATTGCAAAAACTAAATTGCATAGTTAAATACTTAAAACAAACAGACATGCGTGTTGTTTGTTTCAAGTATTTGTCATAGTTTTGTCTATTTTGACAAAACTATGGGAGGTGAAGTTGCATCATCACTTTGATACGGCCAAAGCAACACTCTTGTGATGCAAAGAAAATATGCACAAAATATTCTTTCAGTTTATTATACTTCCTGGACCTTTTTAAAGTGAATTTCTTATTTTTTATATATCATATGCAGTAATAATATACTTTATGTATAATGTATGATAAATATATATGATTATATATTTTAGCACTTTTAGTCTTACTGTTTTGAAAATAGATACTTACAATATCAAAAAGCAACAAAGTTGTTATATTCCTTATCTAAAATTGTAACATAAGCCAAAGCACTATATGTATACATGTTCATTATGACCATATGTTTCCCTCTGAACAGTCTCATCAACACTGTACAGGCGAACTGTGCTCAGGAGGTGTTCGTGACTGTGGCCAAGAGCATCTTTACAGATGGAATTAACTGGGGCCGAATAGTGGCTCTTTTTTATCTTGCCTATAGGCTCATTTATAAGGTAAAGATTTTCTCCTGTTTCTACAAAGTTTTAAAAGTTCTATTACCAGAAAAATCTTCATTTTACAAATACAAATGTACCTGTTTTTTTTTTTTTTTTTTTTTAATGGGATGTAAGGCCAGCGATGTTACTGGCTTATGAGAGAAGTGCCCAAAATTGCTAACAAGATCTTAATCGATCTTAACCTCAAAATGACTGTTTTTCCTCATATTTGTGTCAACAGTAATGGGTATGTCATAAAAAAATCTACAAAGATCATGGTCATGTCCAGACTCTTTTTTTGAAAAAAAAAAAAAAAAAAATGGTTTCATTGGAAGACCTACCTGGCACATGTGTGTATATCTAAAGAAAGAAAGATGACATAAATAAATAAATTATCCACTAAGGAAAACTTTTCCTTATCGTGAAGCTGTCCTAAATTGGCTTCTCTGCCTACTGAGCCGCTGCTACAGCTCAGAAAGTAAAAAGCTTCAGTAGCTAGGGATTAAATTTATGAGTGCAAATCTACCAACACCTGAATTGATTTCGGAGAGTCTTATTTTTTATTTTCAGTAATGTTTTTATAACCTGCCTGAAAAGATTCATTTATTTAATAGGATTGATTGTTGTTTAGTTGCTCTATTTATTTACGGATTGCATCTAGTGGGTCAAATGTAAATGTTTATTACACTTTTAATGTATATATGTTACATATACCAAAGGAGAAATACTTTATGGTAATTATACCATAATTTAAGGAAAAAAATTGTTCAACTACTGGTAAACAAATGAATTGCTCCCGCATGTTTATCAGTGGTAGTGATACAGGAAATTGACTGTGCAGAGACTATAGAAGCTACTGGAAAGACTCAGCTTTTTACCCCCCCCCCCTCTTCCCTCAGGCACTGACTCAAAACCACTTTGAAATCATCAAGCACATCATTAGCTGGGTATTGCAGTTTATCAGGGAACACATTTCCGCCTGGATCAGACAGCAAGGAGGATGGGTAAGTGGTTGGTATGCGTGTGTGTGTAAGTGTGCACAAGAAGGCTTTCTGGCCACCCATACAGAGCCACACAGGTCGACTCAGACACAGGCCACCACACACAGATGCACGCCCACTTTAGTGTCAGGAAGCATAGAGGCACAAACTCTGACGCGTTCCATACACTTGCATTATGTACACACGCATAGCGAAAGCACACTACACACACCTATCCATATTTATTAAACACACTGTCTTCTCATTTAATGAATATCAAATGCAAAATTCCCATATAAACGACACTGATTCGTGTGGGGGTCAGTCTGGCAGACGATGATTCAGCACCCTGCAGCTAGCATTATCACTGCGGAGACTAATTACTGCTAATTTAAAGTAATGTACACACACACGGTAAGAGGCAGGGTGGTTGTCATCAGAACAATTATACAGGCTGAAGTAGTCAGAGGGCGGCTGAATTTGTAGCTTTGCTTTAGATGTTCAGCGTATCTTGTTTTGCAACTCATGTCTTTCACTCGGATGTTTGTGCAACGGTGCCCAAAGACCATCATTACAGCACAGCGAGGTGCGGCGAGCATGTGTGGCGCAGAAGCTCCTCCAGACCTGGCAGGAGTCCGCTGGCGAGTTTTATAGCTCAGACATGATCATAAAGGCCGTAGTAAGCGCGGTCCTGGGTTTTTAAACTTCAAACAGCTAGGCGTCATGGAGCATGCTGTGGTTTACACTACTAAAATCATGGGGCCCTCATGTTAATATGTGACCATGCTTCGACGAGTGTGAGAACGTCTGACAAAGGCAAGCGCAGGTGGAGAAAGACATGGGTACAAACATTGGTGGTTCATATGGAATGCAGTATCTGCCTAAATAAAGGTTTGCTTAAATTAACACACATTTCCTGTTAAATGTTGTTGTATTTATTTTGCTTTAGAAAAACAGATTGGGGGGAAAGCTAAACATTAATATTCTTCTAGAAAGGATTAACCTCAAACTAAAAAAACGAAACAAAGCAAAAAATGTTTATTTAGCTAAATTAGGACTAAATAACCACATGGTGTTACAGGAAAATAATCAACTGGGGGATTTTGTTGATTTAAAGTACTTAAACAATAGGGATGAGAATTACCAGGGGCCACCTGATATGATATTATCGTGATACCTAGGTGCCGATTTGATTCATGTTGCAATTCTGTAAGAATCTTGATTTAATAGTTCCAAGCAAACTTGACAAATAATTTGCACTTACCACACAGGATGCTGTGCTGCCTACCTATATGTGATTGTTATGATACATCACCTATAGGATTAAAGATGAACTGAAACATTTTACCTTAAATGCAAAAATATATAAATAAAAAATATATTTAACAAATCAATTTTGGAATCAAACATCTGTAAATTCTATCCCTTCTACCCAGATAGCATGGCCAATTTTGCTTCCTTGTCTCCCATCCTTATAAAGATATGTTTTAATCCACATATTTGAAGTGCCATCTAAATAATTATGATTTGTTTTTGGATCTTACTTTCAGAGCTAGGTATTATCGAAATCTACACACTGACTTTGTAATTTACTTTACTATATTGTCTCCCACTGTGGTCACTGTAAGTATATTAACCTAATGTTGAGAAAAAGTGCTGACATTCATGTTGTGCTGTTTTTTCAGGCGGGCGTTATGCGCAACGTATCGAGATGGCGCACTGTGTCCATCATTGCAGCAGTGGCGTTCATCGTAGCTGCAGTTTACTGGAGACGAACTCGCTGACCGCCCCACCATAAAATCCTGACATCATTGAAAGAGCCAGTTTCATTCATTTGCACATGCGGGAAATTATCAGAAGCAATAAGTACTAATATGTTACAAATGCAATGACCAAATGTTCATGTCGATTGGCACGTTAGAATATCAAACTGTAAAATACTGTAAGAAATAAGAACTCCATTTCATTACACAGTGTAGCTCTTTTGAAATTTTTCTTACTGTTGTGTTTATACTGTAATTTAACAAGGCACAACTATTTATTAACAACACAGTGTCTTGTCTTTTATTTTTTTGATACTTCACTACATTTGTAGCAGTCCATTTGTCATCCACAGCTCTTATCATTTTAATAAGTGCCAATGTCTTTCAGCCCTACCTCCATCTGGTGAAATATCTGACAGTTTATCAAAGGTTTTTTAAATGGGATTTTTAGTATACCATGTACTATTAGCATTGTTAAATGTCAGATTTTAACTATTTAGAATGTCTTATTTCTAACTCCTGTCTAGACAAGACCTCTTTGCAGGAATGTAATGAATGTGTTTACACTTATGACTAAGCAGGGCAGCAGATGGTGAAGGAAAATCTCCTTTGCCAGCTCAGACTTTTATAGGCAGAAGTTATGTTTGTGTGATAAACATCAAAACAAGAAGCTAAAAGAATGATTAAGAGATAAGAAGCTAAAAATTTAATCATTGCTTTATTACTAATCTAAAAATGGGTTATTGGGTCTTGAGTTTTAAATCATGATAGCTATTAGTTGGAGCAGTATGCGTGTTTAGTCTAAGTGAATTAGTTTGAATAAGGAAACAATAATGCATTTGTGTATCATGTTAAAATAAGATTAGAAATTTTTGGAAATACAGGGAAAATACTACAAAGGTGTTTTTTTCCTGTAGTGAATTCAGGGAAATTGTGCTTGGTTTTTGTTTACATCAAAATAAATGTGATCAATCAAGTGTCCTCCTGATTATTCTATTTTTATTGTGTTCATTTAAATAAATAATGTTTTATTGGCCTATTTTTTTTTTTCAACCAAAAAGAAAACAAACTATGCAAGAAAAACACACAAAAAAAGTGGATGGAACACCAGCATTGTCAGCATAAAGTGTGATTCTGGTTTGATCGTTTGTCACCCTCAGCTATTTTGTTTAAAGGATATGCACAGGAATGTTCGGGTTGTTTGTTTCTACTCGGCCATTATATTTTTTTTGATGAATTTACTTTATTTAAAACCACTGAGATTGTGACCATGCAGTTACTAAAGATGAATGAATGGTGTCTTTCTTTGTTCTGTGAGCCTCAGATTGTGCATGAAAATAAAAACACTGTTTATGCAGTTTTTTGGTAGTGCACCTGATGCCCTGATAAGCATTTTGGCAAGAACCAAATCTAAGGTTTTCCCCTAAGTTGTATCTTGTAAGAACATATGGAAAGATTTAAAAAGTAGCTTAATGCTATTATAAACACCATTCACCCCTTGAAACCCGAACAGCTCTTTTCATGCCATTCTCTCGAGCATTGTGTCTGCCTCAAGGCCACTATTGCTTCACACCCAATATCAATTCCAACTAGAAAGAAAGAGAGCAGCGATCAGCAGTGAGTTGCTCACACGTAATGTTTCATCTTTTCCTGTTGTAATTGGAAACACACATATTCTAGTGGGAACAGGTTCTGCTTCATGTCCACAGGTCTATTATCCTTGTGGGCCACTAGAAAAAAAACTCCATGTGTGTGAGCTGCAGAGAAGCAGTGAACTCCTTTCTCCTGTCTCTCCTCAGCATAGCCGCCCCACAGCACAGCACCAGTCGCTTAAAGCGAAGCATATGGTTTTGAGGGAGGTCTGTGCGTGCTAAGGGTTTAGTCATGGCACTTTAAAAATGTACAGCCCTTAGTCTTGGAACGCTAATCATTAATATAATAAATAAAATCTAAAGTTCTTATAGCATGACCTAAAACCTATTATTAAACAGACTGAGCAGGACCTTTCATGACCCACTTCTATACATTTATAAATAAAAAAATATTATTATAGTAGAATTATAAATTATTTTTTTTAATAATGTGTATGGCCATATCTTTTTTCCATAGGTTTTGGTAAAAATAATAAAAAAAATTCTTTCATAACATTGACTCAAGCACATAATAACAAAATGTGAAGACATTCACTTCTATGAAATATTTGGAATATTAGGTGTCACATGTTCAATTTCAATTCAATTCAATTTTATCTGTATAGCGCTTTTAACAATTGTCATTGTTGCAAAGCAGCTTTACACCATCAAAAGAATTATTTAAGTCTGTATGGAATGTAAGTGTGCATGGATCAAGATGAGCAGATTGTCCCTGGTGAGCAAGCCGCGGGCGACAGTGGCAAGGAAAAACTCTCTGAGATGGTAATAGGAAGAAACCTTGAGAGGAACCAGATAAAAATGTTGAACAACATGTTGAACAGAATATTTGATCATCTAAATTTCCTGAAGATCCTGAGAACAAGAAAAGTATTTTTATATTTATTAATGAGCTTAGTGAAAAGTACATGCCATGGAATTAACTTGGATGCCAGGTAACCACATTTCTTCCTATTGCACGTGGATGCTACCACTTACAAGTTACTAATTCAAGCAGTAACTTGTAAACCAATGTGATTGTTACCTGTAATTTTGTCATTTGTTCAGGTATATACAGTACATTTAACTGACTTGTTCCTGGATGTAGTGATTGTCTTTAACCACAAGATGTCAGGTTAAACACAATAAAAATGTCCACATGCATACTAGTCTGCACAGCCATGGAGAAAGCTTGGTGGAGTCAAAGGTCAAACACCACAATTGATTTTTAAATAAATGACTGCAGTACAGCATTTCTCTCATGTCTCATGGCTTTAGACATTTTACTCAAAAGAGTTGTCTTAGGTCTTGTTCAGACTTCCAGCCTAAATCAGATTTTTGCCTTATCCAGACTGAAATCGGTTTGGAATGAGATTGCTTTCATGCAGTCTGAACAATAAAAAAAAAAAAATAAAACAAACAATGAATCTGATTTTTGCAAATCCGATCTGAACCACATCCACAGCGTGTTTGAAACCGCATTACTAAAGATATGTCTCGATCTTGATCCTCTACCCACTCAAATCGGATAAAGATCAGATTTGTAAAACAAATTGGATTCAACTGTAGTCTAAACAAGGCATTATTAGACCACAAGTCAAATTTTCCATAGATCTGTGGTCTTTATAATGGTGGCACTGTGGTAACCTAGTCCAAAAACACACAGATTAGGCTAAATGGCATTTCTAAATTGCCCATAGTCAGTGTGTGTGTGTGTTTGTGCCCTATGATGGACTGGCGCCTCACTCATAAGTGTGCCCCACCTAGTGCCTTAAGTCCCCTGGGATAGACTCCAGGCCTCTTGTGACCGTGTACAGGATAAGTGGTAAGGAGAATGAGTGCAATGTGGTCTTCATAGCTTTTAAAAAGAACAAACTTGGGATTATTATTATGAAATGGGCAATATCCTCAGAGTTAGTGTCATAATGTAAAGTTTAATTAGTAATAAGATTGCACACAACTTTATCCCTTATGATGTTATACAATGAGACGGCTGTGATTCATATCAGTGCTTGTTTATGTGCTATTTTTCCCCAAGGATTCTCATTGCTTTTTTGTCAACAGTGATGTCACTGCGATCTGTTGTGTCTCGTGTGCCGTTCTCCCATGGTGCATGAACTGTGTTGAATTAAATATAACACTCTTACATAATTGGATGACTTGTCTAGTGAGGTAAATTGTAATGGCCAAGGGCTAAAACAAGGCTACATGCAAGGTCTGTTGCTTTACAAGAGTTGGGTTGATGTCAGTGACAAGGTCAGTGACTCTCAGCAGTGCACGTGTACAACCCCCTGCAGTGAATACGACCTCTTGGAGTTTTTGGTGCACAAGGCAAGAAACTTGTATTGGGTTGACTCATGGAGTCTGGGAGGTCAGGCTAGGATTCTCTTGTAGTAGGGGTTCCTTAATCATAAGTTGATAAAAGTAACAAACCAATAATAACCTTTCGTGTATTCTATGAGCAGCTTTTAAATCCTCTCAGTTGGTCCATATACATTACATGTTTTGATTTTCTCTCTCTCTAACTGTTTTCTGTTTGTTTTACCCATTTTTATCTTCTTGTTTCCTTCACTTTTTTGGCACAACTTAGCAAGAACAGATAAGATTTTATATTTTTGAGCTGCTCACCATGGTTGTCAAAATCATTTATTTGAGTTACAGCAGCCTTCCTGTGAGCTCAAACCAGACTCTATTCTCCATCATAGACAAGGCATTTCCATTTCTGTGCAAACTCTGGAAACTGTTGTGTTTAATAATCCAAGCCGAAGCGGTTCCTGAAATACTAAAACAGACCATCTGACACCATCATCCATCACACAGTCGAATTCACTGAGGTCACATTTTTCCCATTCTAATATTTCCTGTGATCTGCAGGACTTTAGGCATAATAACTGTATGTAACTGCAAGCTTATAAATAAAATTACAGGGGGATGTAACACTCTTTTTCAGTTTTTGCTTGTGTAAGCAATACCTCATGCCCTGTGTATGTTTTAGCAATGTAGCCTTTACAAAAAAACACCCAGGTGTCAGTTTGATTAATACATGATACTTTCCAAATCATATAAAAATCTGATTGATACATTGATGTTAGATATTAATTGACGGTGGAGCGACTAATTACTTTACTTCCCAGGGACCCCTAATGTCTATGTTTCTTTCTGGCTCTCCATTTTAGTTTAGCTGTCATAGTCCTGTCGGGGTTCCTGATTGCACTCTGCACAATGTACATTCACCTTATATTATGTGACTGTAACCATACCTAACTGTTATTTTTCTTCTCTTCTCTTCCTTTCTCTTCTCCTCTCTTCTCTTCTCTTCTCTTCTCTTCTCTCTGTTGAGCTACACATGGCACTCCTGAGTTCCCAGTGAACCAGACCCCTCCTCTGCCCTACAGACCTGTCTGGCTCATTTTGGTGCCTCGCTTCTGAATGGAGATCTCTTCGCATAGAGATCCTATGTGGTCTGCTTAGGATGTGTGTGGTGACTGGGGATGAAGATGGCCTTGTACTCGGCTGGTGCAGACAGCTTTTCTCTGATGACTTGTGACTGCAGTCGCATAATAGTTCAGAACTGAAATTCCTACCAACAGTTTTATACCTGAGCCTCCAATAATGAAAGTGGACTCCTTGTAACTTCAACACATCTCTTGTTATACTGAACTTCCAGCCACCTAACACTCAGTATAACTGCAGATCAATCCCTGCTGTCTGATATCACCCAAATAAGAAAGGGTTATCTGTTGAATCTGGTTTCTCAGGATCTCAGGAAGTTTTACCTTGCCACTGTTGCCCTCGGCTTGCTTATCATGTACAATCTGATAATTATAATTTATATTTTTCCTTACACTTTTTATACAGGTTTCTCTAATTTTATTTTCATTCTGTAGAGCTGTTTACCATGACTATTGTTAAAATCAATCTATATATATATATATATATATATATATATATATATATATATATATATATATATATATATATATATATATAAAATTTAAACACAAAACATTGAAACAGTTCATAATTTTCTGCTAGTTTAGCTAACTAGCTGGTGTTACAGAGGAAATTTTTTAATTAACCTCTCATGGTTTCCCTTGAAGTTGGTAAATAAGTAACTAAATAAGTAGTTAAATTAAGGTACATTTTTTAAACAAGATTGCAAAAATATAGCTGTTTTGAACATTGGTAGACTAAATCAAACTACCTCAGCTGAGTTTATTTTTAGCCAGCAGCTGCTCTCTCCCCCTACTTCTTGCACTTTGCTAACATTTAGCTTTTGCTTTACACAGACCTATTACTAAATATCCACAAAAATAAGGAGAAATTGATTCACTGTAACCCTAACAAAAAATTAAACAAATGATGGAACAATATGTTTTTTGTCTACTTTTAAAAGTAAAGTTTAGTTATGGTGAATAAATCTAGCTAGTCAAAATTGCTACAATTGAAACATGCTGTAACAATGCTAAAACATGTATTATCTTTGTTTGAAATGTCTTTTACCTTTACTTTTTATACGTATTAGTGAGTTTATTATCAGAGGGACAAACTGTCATCATGATTGTCATTTCACCCTTCTATATTTAAGACAGAGTTCTTGCTAAAAGCTTATGAGTTTGGTCACTTTCTTACTAAATACATAACAAAAAATGTTGTAGAGAAACTATGATGACGTCCCCATATGCAAACCAGGGGTCACCAGGATATTACGCAGCCAGAGAAATTGTTTGTCACAACACATTTATAGGTGCTAGTAGACTGGATTGGTTTTCCCCTGAGGGAAGCCATACATCATGTTTCTCTCAGTGGTAGTATCACAGGCGTCATAGATGCAAGGGGTCATGTTCTATATGAGTCCCACCAGGGTGCACACTCTTAGTCACATCTGAGATTAGGCTGTAGAAGAACTACAGAGTTTCTTCCAAATCATGAAAAGGTTAAGGTTTAAAATGGCCATCCACCACTGTGACCTGAACGTAATGGCTTGTGACAATGGCCTTAGGTTACAACCATCTCTTTAAGCTCCAATGACCTGTCTGTACATAGGTCACTGACGGAAGAACTGCTGACATTTCTAAAACTGTGGGGACTAATTGGAGCATCTATAGTTTAGGTGAATCATTGCTGGAAAGCATGAATAATGCATATAAAGTAATACATTTATAAAACACTTCAATAAAATTCTAATTTTATTTGTCACATACACAGTCATACACAGTACGATATGCAGTGAAATGCTTATATGACCGCCAGTGACCTTAAAAAGAGAATTAAAGCTTATAGATAAGAAATTAATCTGAATAAAAGCAATACGATATAAAATTCAATTTAACTAGGATAAAAATTGAAATAAAAATTTTAATATACTGTACATAAAAATAGAAATAAAAAATAGAAATATACTGTACAATAGAACATTTACAATAAAGCAAATATAAAAAATATAGAGAAAAGATATGAATTCTAAAAATTTAAAAATTTGGTGTAAAAAAGACTGAGTGTGTGCAAATATGCAAAAAAGTGTTTTATTAAAGTGACTTATTAAAGTGTCTTTGTGCAATGGTCCAGAATGAAAACATAAATATGTAAGTGTAGGTGTGCGTGAATGTGTCCATAGTGTCCATAAATGTCCAGTCAATTTTGGATGTTAAAAAAATGGTATTAGTTCTGTGTGGTGGTATGGTTGAGAGACTTTATCGCCTGCGGGAAGAAGCTCCTCCTCAGTCTCTCTGTATTGGCCTTTAGGGAGCGGAATCGCTTTCCAGACCGCAACAGAGTAAACAGTCCATTGTTGGGATGGCTGAGGTCCTTCACTATCTTCCTGGCTTTGGTCCAGCAACGCTTGCTGTAGATTGAGTGCAGGTCAGGGAGCTCGGTGCGGGTGATGCGCTCAGCTGATCACACCACCCTCTGTAGAGCTCGTCTGTCCTGCATGGTGCTGTTTCCAAACCAGGTTGTGATGTTCCCCGTCAGGATGCTCTCTATGGTACAGGAGTAGAAACTCCTGAGCACCTTAGAGGGCAGTCTGAAGTCTCTTAAGCGTCTGAGGTGGTAAAGACGCTGCCGATCCTTTTTCACCACGGTGTTGATGTGACAGGACCATGACAGATCCTGCGAAATGTCGGAACACCGAGGGATCTGAAGCAACTTTATGTTAATGCATCTATCTAATCTGCCATCATGTGGCAGCATAATGATAAACACTACTAGTCAAAATTCTAATTGCTAAATTCATAGTTTTGAAAAAAAAATTGAAAATATATCCAAACTTGTGTCCAAACTTTTGACTGGTATTGTAAAAAAAATCTCAAACAATTAAAAAAAAACATAACGTGCAACTGGTGTTTGGATGAACCTGTGTAGCCACAAAGAGTTAAACCTAAAGGAGTCTTCTGCTGTTCAAGCAGCATCTGATGTGTTCTCAAATGCATTTTTTGTTGTTTTATTAGAAAAAGCTAAAAGGTGGTCTATAGTCCCTAACCATGTATATACAAAGTTTGACCCTATGGTAGGTTTACCAGATAAAATGGCCAAAGAGTATAGCTTTGAGTTACATTTATATTCACATTTGGTCATTCGGTAGATGATCTTATCCAAAAAAAAAAAAAAAACTAAAGGAAAGACATCTAGCAAACATTCCAAATAATGACAATAGACACGTTCTACAGATAGACAGTGTGCAAACACAATAATCTGAAAAAAGTAACTAATAATGAAAAGGACAGTTTTAAACCAGAGTGCATAAATAACAAGAAAAACAAAAGAAAAGTAAGTACAGAGACAGTGAGCTGTTTAGCTAGACAGTGCCTGAGGTCCATAATAAATTGTATAACGAGTGCGTAATTTTGTGTATGTTTTTATATACTGAGATTATACATGATTTATGCTGGATAAAATGTATTGAAGTCACCTGTAAGGTGCATTTAGTGTATCATGACATGTGCTACGTTCATGTTATGAACTCTTACGTATATTGGTGTGTAATCAGTATCATTTGCACAGGTGCAAGTCTCATTTGTACAGCTGTGTGTGCAGGAGAAAAGCCAGGTCTCTGACTTCCCAGGATGGCCTCAGCTCCTCAGGTCCATTAGTGCCAATGTCAGGAACAGAACATCAATATTTTCATGCTGGTTCCAAGAATTTTATCAGCTATTGCTTTGCACAGGTGTGGAATGTTACCTAAACAGCAAAGTGTACAATGTGTACAGTAGTGGCCAAAATTATTGTGATAAAATTTTAATTCAGTTTTTTAAATGACATTCTCATTTTTTTAAATGCATGAAAATCAAGATAATATTTTTAAGATTGTGGTGTGGCAATTTAATAGCAATTTTATTCAACTTAATTGCTATACAGTACCACTATCTATGCAACAAACAAACAAACATACGAAACAATTTCATGCAAACAATTGCTATACAACTTCATATTAAGTATGAAGTCCTTTATTCTTTGAGACCTGCTGAATCCAGTTCAGTCGAAATGACATCTGTGGTACTCTGGTGTCACTTGTTCAATCCATGCTGGCTTTATTACTTTCAGAAGATCATGTATAGAAAATGAATTGTTTTGACTGCTACTGTCTTTACCATTGGCTAACAGTTATCTATTAGGTTTGAAGGTTTAAATTTGAGATGACTCAGGACATGGCTTCAGAATCTAAATACAATCATCACAGTTGATTATTTACTACTTTTCAGTAAATTAGCTCAATTAGTTCTAGGATAGAACTAATTAGTAAAATTAGGTGGTTTGTTCACAGGGAATATTTTTGGCAACCACTGCATGTATGTGGATATTAAAATTATAATCTTAATTCATTAACTAAATACTTGATCTATTAATTAAGTGTTCTGTAGTGTATCTTTGTCATATTTAGCTTATAATATATATATATATATATATATATATATATATATATATATATATATATTAAGAATAAAATTGTATTTAAAAATGGCCAAAGTAATTGTAGTTTGTTATGATATTAATTTGGCAAGTTTTTTCTTCCATGTAATTGACATTTTAATGCTTTCATGCATTATATTTGCATTTAATTTATTTTAATATTATTTGCATTTTACAAATGAAAAAATAATAAAAGTGTCTAATTTGGTGAGATATACTGTACTTCAGTTTGTTATTTAAAAACATTTCTTTTTAGATTATTTAATATTAAAATAATATTCCAATGTAGTAACTTTTCTCTTAAATATTTTTGTCTTAAGATATTTACACTTTAATTAAAATTTAGTAAAGTTTTACTGCACTAGTTTACTAGTTTTAAACATGAGTATTTAGTATTTTTTTTAAACCCTGCCAGCACTATTGTAGTGGTATAGCATAAACATTAAATTTTTGGTGCATTTTTATTTTTCATACAAATATCATTTAAACTGCATGTTTAAGGATTGCAATTCTCACATATCCCTCCTTCCCACAAATCCTTAACTGCTAAACAAGCACCACCCCCTCAGTTTCTGTTTACATAGTCCAGCTTTGCAAATCACCACCTGATCATACTGATTTTTATAACTGTTTCAAAACAACATGTGGTGACACTTGGCATGTTCAGCATTGTCACGTTGGGGATCTGTTCTCCACGTTTTAAGCAGCTGAGCTAACACTGGCACATGGCTGCTGCAAGGTTGTCAAGTTCAAAAGTCATTGCAATCATTACATGGAAGTGTTGACTTGAATGACCAAATAGCTTTAAGGACTCTAATTTATTCATTTATTTATTATTTAATTTATTTAATTAGGAATAAATTTTTATTAGCAAATTGCCATTTGAAATGTTACAAATTTGACATAAAGTTCTGACCTCTGTTCCTTGTATATTGTTTTTAACCTGGTCCTCCATGCATTTAATAAATAATAAAAAAAATAGTTGGTTATAGAAAAAACGACATGGATGTAGCCTTACTCTGATATTCTTTATTTTCCATTAGCAGCAAGTCCAGGAAGTGTTTTTGTCCACACCAATTTGATTACAATAACCTACTGATTAATAAACTAATCATAATCAAGGAGGTACATGATAGTATTCCTACTGTACCTCATGACCAGTGTTCTCGTTATTAGCTATGGATACCAAAGGAAAATGAGTAAAGAAAAACTTTTCACTCTCAACCATTCAAGTCTCACTCTGAGCCAAGTTAGTTCCTGTTATCACTTACACTGTAGCAAATATAAACAGTCTTTCCTTTTTAACAAACCTCTCTTTCCTTCCACTCCTGAAGGTAATAAAACAGGAAAACACCGCTTGTCATTTCGTTGAGAAAAAAGCAGGTCCTCTGTATAAAACACAATAGCTTACACGATAACACTGTCACCTCCAAATCTCACCTCCGGGGTCCGTGTGCTCTCTTGGGTTTTCTCTAGGTGCATGGTGGGTTTTCTCAAAGTACTTCGAGTTTCCTCCCACAGCCCAAAGCCATGCAATGTAGGTTGATTGGCATTTCCAAACTGCCCGTAGTGTAGAATTGGTTGTGTGAGTGTCTGTGCATGTTGGCAACCCATCCAGGGTGTACCTTAAGTTTTTCTTGGGATAGGCTCCAGGCCTACACACAGACCCCACACAGAATAAGAAGTATAGATTATGCATGGGTATATTTCTGTAAAGTGGCTTTAGTTTTGACAGTGGCCATTGTAAACACTATAAAATCATCTTGTGTTGTTGGGCCTAAACCCAGATGAGAACGGAGGAGTGTTGGGTGTCAGTGTACCGGTGCTATAAAAAAAAATTAATAATTGAGATGACAAGTCAATATGTTTCACAACTTTTTATCAATATTATGCTTATGCCAGTGTTTCCCCCCATTTCACTGTTTTATTTTCCAAAACATGTCCATGAAAATAGAAAGTGATTTGTAATTTCAAAATTAATGCTGTAATTTCCAGCAGCTTAGGACTTCATGAACCACTAGATGTCAGCATGAACTGCAGTCTAAATGCTTTGTATGAACTAGTTAGTCATTAGGAAAGTGAGATATGAAGATGGAAGAGCTCAAAAGGAACTGGGACAAATTTGAAATCCTATTAGCATGTTATGTGTACATTATTGCATTATTGTATGAATGTGCAAGCATGATTTTATTAAACCGCCCAGGAAAAGATGCTGACTGAACAACTGGACATTACACATAGTAGTATTAAATAAACCGAAAAGATGGAGGTATGATTAATCAGCTGTACAGGAGGCTCAGATGACATTTATTATTGGCGAATAAAAGCACAAAAATAACTCAACCTTAGACCTTGTTGAAGGCAAATCGAAACAAAATGTTGTTTCAGCAAAATAAATGCTGAAGTAGACCTACCTGAGAGCGAGCTTTGAAAATGCATTAAAGATAGATGAAACCTATGAACATAGCTCCATCTATACCAAGCAGGAGAGACATTCATGAGCTGGACAACTGTTTTGTGGTCACTCCAAATTCCTTTCTGACAGCAAGAGCCCTTTGAGCGCACTCGAGTGCTACTTCGCCATAGACCTACAGCAATGTGAGTTTGGCCCAAGGGTTTTCTTTTTCTCCACCTCCACCCCCCTTCGCTTTTTTAAAAAGGCAAGCCGTTCACAGCAGTTATTCTAGACAAATTATCGACACTGAGAAATCCTTCAGCTTAGATGTCCTCCAAGGGGAACCTTTAACCCTTAGCATGCCTTTGAGAACTCTTATCCACCCTCCTCCCCATCATACCGGAAAAAATCTCTTGAGCACTGTAAGTTTCCGTTGACTCTAGCAAGAGCTCAAAGATTTAACATTAATACCAGCATAGCATAAAAAATTATTATTTGAAGGTCACCACACTTGATTGAATTATATTCTTCTTCCTCTTGAAATCTCACAATGTTAAGTTGTACAGCATATAGGCAACAGCTCATTCTGAGCAGTGTTAAACATACCTTTGTTAAACTGCGTTCGATACCGCAGGTGTGTTTGCCAGGTTTGGGGAAAAATTTCCAGTCCAACTACATCTCAAAAACCACACAATAGACCTGAAAAAGTTCAGGCATTAGAAAAGAGAGACTTTTTTCTCAGCCTTTGCCTGGGAAACATGGTCACCATGGTGCATACACATTTTTGATGTACAGACATTATTCACCATTATTCACTCCATAATCCCCCTTCCTTCGTGCAATGTTTGCCATCTATATATCTTACAAAAGAAATGGTATAGTATGTTACAGACACACACGTTACTTACATAGTTTGTGGAAATTTATTATATTTAAGTGCTAAGAAAAGTTAATCTCATGCGACCATCCTGGTGGATTATTGTTAAACTAGCAAAATTTGGAATAACAGCCAATGACCACTCTTATCTGCGCATTCAATCCATTCCTGCCGCACTGAGCATCTATTTGTGCTTGTTGAAGTTCCAAGTTTTTGACCACTAGGACAATAAGAATCTTATCAGATAAGATTTAAAGCATTGTTTAAGCAGAACATTATTGTAATTTACATTCTGTTATTAAACATGTCAGTTTTTGACTCAATTATATTTTTGCACTTAGAAACAATCAAAACATTTAGAAAAGATGTGAAAACAGAGTAAAATATAAAATAAATTGACATTAAACTTAACTTAACTTAAGTTTTTGGACGTTTGTATGCCGAAAATGCTTCGCAAGGCGAGGCAAATTTCTTTCAAAATTTTAATTTTAAGTGAAAATTTGCAAGGTTGGCCGTTTTTATGCTAAGGTACCAATGTATTGCATATAAGGAAAAACAAACCACAAAAAGTGATTAAAAATTCTTTTGGGAAAAATTAATTTAAGCTTAGAGAAATCATTAATTTAGCATTAACAATATAAAAAATGCTCCATGAATTCCATGAGATGTACATCGTGTATAGTGGCGTGTTAAATTTGCTGAACATTTATTTCATAATCATGCCACCTGAGATACAAAGGTCACAACGCAAGCAACAGTGATCACCCAAAGGGGCTTGTCTTTGATCACATTAAAACAAGAATCTCTCATCGTTTTGTGAGAGGGAAATTGACATATTTGTCTTTTAAGTTTTTGACTCGTATGTCTAAAATTGTCAGACCACAGAGAGATGTCAGACAAAATGATGACTAGTTTGGTTTACATGCGATATGATGTCACAAACACTATACAATTCTGTGACTTCACCGTTGTGGAACAGTTTGGGAAACACCTACATAAGGGTGTGATAATAAGGTGTCCACAATTTTTTGCCTCTGTTGTGAAATGTTCCTATTGTTACCCTCCATCCCTTGCTCCAACAACTCTTTTTTACATCACTGGCTGCTGGATGCCCTAATATAATCATCAGCAGGTCAACCATCGAATAATTAGATAGGTCTGATACATGAATTGCTTTCCATAACCAGGTAATAATCTATAAGTCTACTCATAATGTGCCATTTTCTCTTTCTCTATAAACAGTATTTAAAAATCTCTGCAAGACAGTTTTTATCATGTACAGTACAAAAATATTTTTGTATATTATTTAATGGTGTAATAGATGAGCCTAATGATGCATTTAGACAGCTTGTCTCTATAAATAAGCATTGATCCTAGTTTATAGTGACATGTAACCAAGTTAAATGTCTGTTTCTCAGGAGATAAGCTGATAAAATACCATTACATTTGGCAAGTGTTGATTGTTTATAAGGATTTTAAATGTTGTTTTAGGATTTTATCAGATTTGCTCTCTAACATTAATTTACTGACCCATAATTTCTTCTTTTTTCCTCATTTAGCCTTTTCTTGCTGTTTTTTTCTATCTTTTTACCCTTCTCTCTCTCTCTCTCTCTCTCTCTCTCTCTCTCTCTCTCTCTCTCTCTCTCTCTGAATAGGGCTCGGGAGGGAGACTGAGTGATTGGGGGAGTTGTTGCAGACTGGCTTCAGCTTGCTTTTCAGCCACTGTCTCTGCACTTCTAGCCAGCTGTGAGGGCTAGTGTTAGGGGATTTGGGATAGTTTTTCCCCTCTGTGGCCGGGCCTCCCTCCTGGTGGCTGAGCACTAACTCCCGAGCTGGAGGAGAATATGGCCCCCTACGGCTTTCCAATAGTTCTAGCAGACTGCTGGGGGCCGATATGCTGCATGGTGGTCTTGTCCAACAAACCCTCCACTGCTTTCCCAGGTAATACCTCCAAAAGTCTTTAAATTGAGGTCAGACCCTGTTTCTTTAGTGGACATAATACTTATGGTCTGCAGGGGAGCACAGTTGCTTGTCAGATTTTCCTCTGCGCAACAACAAATATAACTAATCCGCCATTTTATACAAGGCTTTGTATGAGGTTGACATACAAAGAATGACAACAGGTGTCATGTAGTAATATATCTAATGGAGACTTACAGAGGTGATTGAGTTCCCAAAAAGGTCATGCCTATGATTGATTTATATAAATGCCATTCAGCAGTGGTGTGGCTGTAAGCTTATGTTTTAGATCTGTGTGCTCTACACTCAGTAGACACAAACGCAGAGATTCACTTTTTACACCACTGAGTAAACATTTTTACAGCGAGGGGTAAATCCGGATTTTCCCATTACTGTGACAAAAGGGTGCTCTCCTCATCCTGACAACCCTCTTTGCTTTTTGTCCTCAGAAAGTCCCAAATCAGATGACAAAGCCTGTTCTAAACAAAGAGATTATCACTTCTAATCCTGATCAGGACCTCTGGATACACGCTGCGTCTTATTGGCTGCTTGTGAGTAAACGACTCCATCTACTTCATGAGGAGTAGGTGGAAACAGGTGACACGGACGAGTAGTTATACAGAGGCCCATGATGTTTTCTGGCTTCTTTGGTTTAGTTCTACTTGGCCTGCATGTTTAAACCTCATCATATCACAAGTACTTGTGGTCTGAATGGTCTGAACTCAATTGAGCTCAAGGTCATGGCAGGGATAAGCATTGATAACTTCAGTCTTCTCCCGTGCTAAAATAATAATAATTATTTTTAGAGCTGTCAACCTCATATAGGCAAGCATTGTGCCCTTCTGACAAGGCCTTCACACTCTGCATGGTATATTTTTAGCTGTGAAGGGGCCTGCTGCATGCTTTTAGACCTGCCTTGTCACACACTGCCCAAGTTTGCAGGATTAAGAGGACAGTCTGAGTGAGTGGTTGGAATTGAGTTTGACCTGATGAGGCTCTCCGGCCCAAAGTGGCTGGTTCAGTTTTACCATTTACATTTTAAGTATTTAGCTGATGCTTTTATCCAAAGTTTCGTACAATCGATAAATATGAAAAGTTAAGTGCTTAAGCGTCAGGCTCAAGGACTGGCAGTTTGAGCATTGTTGGGATTTAAAACTTACAACATTCTGAACTGTAACCACTGAGCCACTACTGTCTGTACCCTGAGGCATTTAAAAACAGAAAGTCATTTAAAATTATTAAATTTTTATGCTTCTCTCAAAATAATTAGAGGTTCTAAGTAGCACCCTACAACAGAGTATTCAACAGAATGAGTTACCATTAAATAACACTTAAATAGTCACTAAAACGCTTTTTAGTTAAACTATTGGAATTTCTTGGAAGGCATTCCAAGGAAAAGCTTCAACATTTATATTTAGGATGACATTTCAGTGGGGAAAAAATTAGATCACCCTCTCCCCACATAGTCCTCCACCGAAACCAGCTTAAGCTGGCGGTTTATCGCCATGCTTGAATAGTGGATGCTGGCCCTCAGATCTCTATAACAACCAGTGGCGCTGTTTTCTGTCTCTCTCCCTGAGTACACATGTTATTTGTGGTTGGACATAGTTATTGAAGACATTGTGTATTGGCATTGCCTAATTTCTCCCCAAGTGCCATTATGAAGATGCTGAGTAAATATGGCTTTAAGTGATTTATGTAATACTCTGCAGTCCATCCATTTCCCCCCATCATCCAATATCTTACTTACCTGTGAGTGACACTGGCACATGGGTCACTTCCATGAGGCCATGATGAACTGGATTGTATACACCAGTTTTGTTTGTCTTCCTGCCTTCAAAGTAATGGCATGCTGTCAAACTGTGCAACATGGATAAAGGTGCAGCCATTCTCTCTATGGCCACTGATGGGCTCTGTCAGGTCATGACCTTGACAAGATCCAATGAGTGACCCAAAGAACAGTTCACAAGCCTGTCCCTGGTCCAAGAGTGGGCCTTTTACCCCCTTCCCCCATCAACCCCCCCCCTCCTTCAGTAGAACCTCTGCACTCAACAAAGACGACACAATTGGGAAACAAGAATGCCGAGGGTCAAAAAGAAGGCTGGGGGTGAATGGGGGGTCTAAACAAATCACATTTGATCCAATGCTAGTCAATGGGTCTTTAACAGGGAGCATGCTTTGAGGAGTATATGGACTGTGACTTTCAGGCCCTGTTTGTACAAAAGTGATGTGCCTTTGAAAGGGACCATGAATTGACAGCTTTTTCTCACTCTGTGTGGTGTGACTCAGGGCCCCGAGACACTTATATCACTGGGCCGTGACGGTAAGGAGAAGAGTTACACTTTGAAAACACACACTGGGTTCTGTTGGTGCTAGCTTTTGTTTTCTGCTTGCCGGTCACTGTTCCTGCTCGTCGCAAGAAGACAATGAGGGGGCAGCTACTGGATTGGTCACTGCCGAATCAAATAGCAAATGGCTGCCGATGCAGAACTAATCTGTGAAGAGGTCTTTCCTGTGAGATAACCCGCCCCCCTTACCCTTGTGCTGCCCCACCACCTCCACAAAACCACCAACCTAATCTTAGATGGGAAAATCACAAAAAAAAACCCTCCTCTCTACCCAGCTTTAAGTAATGGTCCATTTTTTCAGCAGTTAGAAGGTTCCCATTCGGAGTTGCTCCTGCTTATTTGATGTGGCAGCAATTAGCGAGAGACTTTTGTGCTCGGCAAGGACGGAGCGGCCCACTTCAATGATCACATTTATGCTCTGAATGGGATACAAAAAAGCCAAGGAGACAGATAACGTGGGCACATCAAACAACCACGCTGGTTGCGCTTGTTACTGTTATGGCTCCTTTTCCTCTTTTATGGCGAGCAAACAGGAGTGTTACTTTTCCCATGAGAAAGCTCACTGGGGGCTGAGTGACATCATAGGGTGCCCCCTTTGCATCCATCTCCTCAGACGCTAGGCCAATCTCCCATTTATATGGGCACCTTGCATTCCACCACTGCCTGACCGCTTTGATTTTTCCTTGCTCTAGTGGCCCCATTGAGCAATAATAACAATTAGGGAGTCCCGTTTGAAGCCTCATACATTCAATCAGGCCCAGACAGGGTGTTTATTCCTAATGACAACGTTTTTTAATACCAAGAGCCAGGAGTCGCCCACCTCGAGACTCTGTCTCAACAGCCACGTGTGCTCTCTGTCATCTTTTCTTTCTCTCTACCATTCAGTGTGAATTTCTCACTCTTTCTTCTCACAAATACTCACACAAATAAAGTCATGTACAAATATACATATCATATGCATATACAATACGCAGTCCCATATCTGGAAAGTTGTTCTGGCAATAATTTCTTAATTGCCACCCATGTGGTACGTCGCTATGTTCTTTGCCAAGCTCTAATGGGCATACTTTAGCAGTAACTCATGTCACCATGTCTATTCTTTCTCTCTCTCGTAAAGTATCTGATGCCTGTGCATGATTACAAGCATGCTTTTATTCAACTTACAAGAAATACGATTAATGATAGAAGTATTTCTCTCATATAATTATCTAATCTTTTACCAGAAATTCATGCACTGGTCCTAACCAAGACAACATGTGTGTTTAGTGTATCAAATCTCTGTAGAAAAAAAAAATACGCTATTGGATTTTAAAAGCTGTTAAATCACATGTGGAGCGCTAGAATGGATGAGCCGACTCAATTGAAGAGGGATAAAGACAAGCTCCTTAATCACATAATGAAAGGTTAAAGTGATTTTTTGGAGAACTTACAATACACAAAACTCATAAACCCTAAGGGTATGTCTTAGCTGCTAAATGTGTGTATTCTCTAACAAGCCTTTGTGTTAATTGCAAGGCTGACTTGTTTATTGTTCATGTACAATGCAATTGCCAGTGACTGACTATCTAAGGGGATGACGGGTGGTACGTGAAAATTAAACAGTTCGGACGGATTAAAATGCTTTTCATGGTCAGGGGGGTTAAAACATGCTTAAAACTGTCACTTGGTCGAAATAGCTGTTTTGAGGCATGGATGTGTTTTTTTGAACGAGTTCAACATAAACATGTGAATTTTAACCATTATTTATTTATTACATCTTTTTTGTTAAGTGATGGTTAAGTTTGGAACAAAACACTTCAAGGCATGCTGTTATAGGAAAATAATCAGTGACAGGGTGGTGTAATGGTACTTATTTATACTAAGTTTTATTCATCTCATATCAAATCAATGATCGGCAAATTTATTTATTTATTAACATCAATATGTTTTTTAGTTTGTTTATATTCATTGATCACCACCGCCCCTATCTCTTGGCTTTATAAAGACAAAAAAGCAGCTTGTCATTCCAAACCAAAGCCTTTAACAAGGGACTCCTTTCATGCATGTTAAATAAGCATTTCCTTACAAAAAAATCTCCATTATCATTATATGTCCTAATTTTTTCTATGTTTTATTATCAGCCTTAAGATTAAATAGACTGACATCTGACATAATGAAATGTATGAGTGTAGGCCTACTATGGAAATATTCACGTATTGAACAAGTGCATTGTTGTAAACATAATTTACATTAATTTACATGGTTTAATGTATAGCTGGAGCTAGTGTCAGAGCTGTTGTTATTGAAAAGTCATCAACACCAGGTATGAGATATGAGAATTTATCCACGTGGTGGTATAAGGTAAAATACTGGTTTGCTTACTTGTTATAAAGTTTGCCAGTAGTACCAATGAAAACAACAAAGTCTAAAGTTCTAAAAACTCCCAAATCTGCCTTGACAGATATTTTTGCGGCCCAGCGTTCGCAGTGTCTCCTAAAGGGGGGTGCAACACTTTCTCAGGATCTCAGAGGAAATGGCAGGTTAGTGATAAGCTTTTCAGAATGATCAATAAAAAGGGATACAGTACTGTTGTTTTCCAGAAGGAGGTACTGAGAGGCAGGATCAAGCTTGGCCCTCAGGCCAGCCTGTGTCTTTAACGCCATGGACGTGTGAGTGAGGGTCTCAGTGGGATTCCTCTCCGCCTGGCTTTAGAACACAAATTTGCCACCTCATTACCAGCTGCATCCACTGAGGGATGAGCTCCATGCCGTCTGTCAGTACAGACCTTCCTCGTCTCTCTCTCCCTCTCTCGATCCCGAATGATGGATGACAGGCAGGGAGAGATGATCAGTCTGCATAATAATGGCTGTGGGATTAGCCCTGCTGTTAGGCCGGCAAAAAGATTGAGAGCTGCCCTTAGCTGACATGAGCAAGTTAACTGCAGATTACGCAACAATTTGCAGTGGTGGTCTTGCTGAGTTCTCAATTAATACTCATTTCAACAGTTCCATATATTTTTTTTTTATAGATGGACTTGAAATTTCTGTGTGTTTTGGCAACTTTTATATAACATTTATAATCACCTTTTAGGTTTATTTATACAATAGGAATGTAAAATTCTCAGACCTCTTCTCAGGATTAAATTATGTGCTTGTTATGATGACATATCATATATCATATACTTTTATGGACAAAAGCTAATTCACAGGTGGACAAAAACGTGTTGCTAATTAACACACACAAAAAAACCCATCTGATATTAATTGACACAGTGAAGGTTTTTTAAAGCAGATATTTATTTACGTCTACGGAAGGAGTCTCCAATGTCAGTGCTTTGTAACCGATAAAGCTTTTCCGTTTTGGGAACGTTGTCATTACAGACGAGTTTACACTTTCTTGACTTTCTGTAACATGATCGAGTGCTGTTTTTTTTTTTTTTTTTGATAACTTCAGAAGATTGAGATTGAGAACTTTTTAGCTGTGAAATATAAGCGAGAACAGGAAAAACTAACAGTACATGTCAGTATGAGGAGCGTTCAAGTCGAACCATTCAGAGTTTCAAATGTGAAGCATTTGTGCAGTCCGATCATGGTTCTGGGGTACTGAGAAAACTTTTTACCTTAATGGTATTCAAGCACTAGTGAAACGCTGGGATAAGTGCATTAGTGTAGCAGGAGATTATGTAGAGAAATAAAAGATGTGCTCTTGCTCTTATTGGGGAATTTATGGAAGTATAACAGTGGCAAAATTCCTCAAAGCTAAAACGAGCAACTTCCACCATGGTAACAGCTATGCAACTGAATCTGGTCCCTTACTCCACATTGCTGTTGATTAGAGTCCTGTAAATGCATTTTCCATCAATTAAAACCTTATTTAAAGCATGTCATGATAACAATCAGACTCACACACACAGTCGAAAAAGGAGTTCTTTTGTACTTTGTACTTTTGCGCTTCTTTTGGAGACCTGGACAATCTTGCTCACGTCTAGACGATCTTCTGTTGCATGGATCAATGGCTTTTATAACTCATAACTACACAGCTGCATTACACATACACACCTCTGCGGTTTCTTTGTTTTCTCCCTGCAATGTAGGAGCAATTAGTTTATCTGATCTATTTATTTTTAAAGCACTCTGATCTTCATCACGTAACATGATGCTCCATGATATACAAGTTCACCTCCAGATTAGACAGAGAGGTCACTGACCTTTGAATAAAGACTACCTGTGTTCAAACATGACAGGAAACTCAGACTACCAGGATTATTAATTACCACCTATTGTCCGCCGAAAGAACTTAAAGAGTCTGAACTAGAAGAATCTACCAAATCAGTCTCCTCAAGCTTACCTCGATGTTACAGCTTCCTTAAACAGTACGCAGCGATGTTTGTCAATGCCCCTGAGCAACAAGTGGCCGAGTGCACTCAACATGAAATGACCCAGCTCGTACCTATAGGGGTGAACTGGTGGCTGTTTACATCAAAGTGTCCTGAGTGCACGCTAAACACACACACACGTGTTATCAGGGAAGCTGATCAACTGCTACATCCTTCCTTGTTTCACCACTTTGCTCGCTTCATTAACACTCTCTGGTTGAACTCGCCAAACACCAACAAACTAACCTGGAATATAATCAACATGTTTTCCTCAAAAGAAAACACGTGGCGTAATAGTCTGACCATGTTGATTGCCTATTGGTGTTTTCTGCAGCTCAACTGCTTCAAAGCCTGAAAGCAGGTACTCATCTTGAACTCTATGTACTACCTAAATATCTGACATCATTTATGTTTTTTTTTTTTTTTAACACCTTTTTCAAATCTTTGCATTGAAAGTCTATTATAAAATATAGGCATTTATTTCTACTGTTGGTAGCACGTTATTAGAAAAATGTGACATTTTGTTATATCACAGTACTCTTGAATTTTTGATATTCATTGGTCAAAAGGTGATGATACATATTTCATTGTAGCAGCTCTGACAGTGTTTTCAGTTGTGGTTAGTTACGGTTTCTCTTGTACTGGATAATTCACAGAGACTGATTTGACAGATGTGCCATGTAATCTAATCCCAGATGTTGTTATACAACAAAGAATAACATCTGATAATTGATTTTTTTCCCCCCATTAAGAGATTTTTGGAAGAAATTTATGGAAGGAGTCTCTAGTGTCAAGTGAGGCTGTTAAGGAAAAGAATGTTCAATCATCTGCTTACTGTATATAACATCAGACACTATGGATATTTCACAATTTTATATTCCACTATAAAAGGATATAAAACATATAAAGTGTTCTTGAATAAATAAAAAGTTGTTAGTGTTATATAACTGTGCAATAGGAGAAATAAATATAGCAAAGACTTTACTTTATGATGGTGACATATTAAATCATGCCAGAATTAATTACTCTTCTTTAACAGCAAGCTCTGGCCTAGTTTTCCCTTTACATACTGTATGATGTAACCACAGATTTAAATACTGACACCTGTTTTGTGCATTTTATAAGAAGTGATTTTACCCTTCACTGAAGTCACTGAAGTCAGCGGCGTTGTGACAGAGATACAAAAACCATGCATCACTGTAAGCACATTCTCTAAAAGACGTCTTGTCTATTCCTGCTATAACAATTATTTGTATTAATGCAAATTAATAAGTCAAACTTGACCTTGTGATGAGAGTTCTCAAGTGTGATGTTGTAAATCCTGTGATAAGACTCTTAGCTGCAGTAAAATCGAGGTGGCTCAGAGCCCATTGCAGTCGTTCCTGTGAACATTCAACGAGGGGAACAGCTGATCCTTGAAAATTGACAGTTAACTTGATGCCAATTTGCACATTATGAACACCACTTGCACATTACAGGAACTCAGATGGGAGTTTTAGCCACACAACCCATACAGTCCCGTCCTTGCTACAAGTGATTTCCTCATGTTTGGACCATTAAAGGAGTTCCTGGGAGGCCAGTGTTTCAAATGTGAAGCAGCCAGTCCGGTCGTGGCACCGATCTGGCGTACTAAAAAAACTACCTTTAATCTTCATGGTATCCAAACAGTAGTGAAATGCTGGGATAAGTGCATTAGTGTAGCAGGGGATTGTATTAAGAAAAATAGGGAGTTTTACTCTCATCACTGTGTTCTGTCATTATGCGCAATGAAAAGTCCAGGTTTACCTTGAACGACCCTTATATATTGTGGGAATGACATAATTAAGTGTTGGCTTGAAGTTGCGCAATTGATGGTATCTAGACCTAATCTACGTGAAAGTATTGAGCTGTAGCCTTCAAATATTAATAATAATTTAAAAAAACACCCACTGTGTCATTTCCACCCACTGAGTTATGTAACAGGACAATGTCCAATTCCATAAAAAAGTTTCATAAGCAGAAGGACTTCTCATAAACTGTGCAAAAAGTTTCAGCGAACTGCAACAGTGTGGAGTTCATTATCTAAGCAATAGCTTAAAGCTCTGATTTAATTAAACAACAGTTACTGGTCTAATTGAATTGAATGTTTTTTTCATTTTCACGGACTGTTTTTTAGGTAGCGTTGAAACTGATTGTTCTACATTAGGCCCCTTTTTTGTGCTCTCGATCTGTGAGTAAGTTAAAAAAAAAAAAAAAGACCAGAAAACTGGCATTAGGTTGCAAGGTGGTCACATTTGAACTCCTTTGATGAATGGTAGGTATAGGGCTACCTTTGAATGTAGATAAAAGGTTAGAGGGGCAATGAGATATCTGGCTGAGTGCCTAAGGAGGGGGACACTTATTTCTCTGCTAGCAGTAGTGCATGAAAATAGGAAGCTATGTGAAGAATCCGCTACTTTGTTGTCTCCTTTTTTTTGCCATTCTCCCACTGATGCGGAGAGAGAGAGAGAGAAAGAGACAGAGACAGAGGTTTTTTCTTCTTCTGTGGGCTGACATAGGCAGTCTCCCATGCCATCACCGGGTGTGAGGCATCTTGTAGGACAAGACTGATGACACAGGGAGGAGGGGTGGGCCCGACCATTCTATTCAGAGCCACTCGTTACGGTGATCTGTCGATCGATTAGTGGAACAAGAGCGGGAGCGCTGTCTCCACCAGCAAAGGCCGGCGGATTGCCTACTGCCTAATACACCGACATGCACACGCACACACACATATCCGCATGAGGTCAATAAGCTCAGATCATGAGCACCAGATCTAAAGCTGGGCTTAATTAACAGTGCAGATTTCCACTCTATAAACCTGAACTCTGATAAAAAAATAAAAAAAAAAGACACATTTAGACAGAGGGGGTAGAAAATAGTTACAGCTTGTCATAATGTCTTCTTGTTTACTGCCTAACTTCCAGTAATTCAGTGTCTTTTACGTTGTGCATGTAGTTTAGCATTGCATTACACTATATTTAGTCTCACTACCATATCCGTAATCCATTTATTAACTTATTTTGTGTACAAAAAAAAAGTGCAAGAGTACATTTCATGACTCTGTACGGAAACCCCAGTCCAAGGAGCACCCAGAGGATGGGGAGAATATACTCCACGCCCACAGACAAGAGGCAAGATTCGCACCCCAAACCTAAAAGCGTGAGGCAAGCATGTTAGTTGTGCCATAGCATAACACAATTTAAAATTGTTCTCAAATATGTGGCATTGTCTGGAATTTAACTTGCGATCCCCAGACAATAGGAGAAATATTGTTCTAGCACTCGTGCTCTGTATGATTGCATTTAAAATGTTTAATTTAGTTTAACTGATGCTCCCAAATACAAATGACAAAAAATAATTTGCCCAGGATGAATACGATCTTATAACCTGATAACTTGTTACACACTTAAAACATGTCAAAATATTCTCTGCCACTGTTTATAGCTGCTACTCTGGATTAGAACAAACTACTACAAGACCACCATGAATCTTTGGTCACAGGCATGCTGGTGGGAGGATGATGACTAGGGCAGTTTTATTTATAAACCTCAGGCACCAGACATCATGCCATGTGCTCCTGATGTGATCAGATATTAGTCAGGACGAACAGTGACTTCAAACACTTTAATCAAGGGGAGCAGGGGTCATGTCCTGCCTCGATCTGTTTTCAAGCTCGGGCACTTGTCCAAAGGTCTTTTTTTTTTTCTTCTTCTTCTTTTTTTCCTTATTCTGTTGTTGTTGCTCTAGTTTGGATGCACTGCATTATAGATCCAGTGTGTGCCTTCCAGGGCTCATCTGGCTGGCATGGCTTGTTGTTTTGTGCTTCCGCAACCTGAAGCCTAGTTAACATCAAACGCGGGCTATAATATTAACACTTAACGGGAAGATCCTCTCTGAAACTAATTAAATATGATTTCATCTGATTTTTTTTTTTAATTGTAGCTGTTATTTGAGAACATTAAACGATATGAAAATAAACCAAAGGAAATCATTACAAATTAAATCTTGGACACTGAAGAAATAATTTCAAGGACTTCTATACATCTTGGTCAGGGTGGATTTTTGAAATGTAGAAAATAGACACATTAGAGACAATGTTGTGTGCAATGCTGCCAGATCAAGTGCCATTTGTAAAAAGTCATGTAATTGCCAGCTTTGTTTTTTTTTTTTAGGTGTCAGTGGTTTTAGCCTACTATTATTTCGGTCATAATAAAATGGTGTACATGGTGCATGGGAAAAATGGTGCATGGGAATAATTGCATTCCGTAGAAAAGCCTCTCGTACTATTTCGCAACTATGTTTGGGAGATTTTCCCTGTATTTTAATTGCATGCGCAGTTGCCAGGCACATTTCTATGTTGTGGAGAATAGCCCAGAGGACGCCGCTGTTTTCAAATTTTCAAGTAGTCTCTCTGGTTTGGCAGAGGCCCAGCTCAAATGTGGCGTAGCACAGATCTGAGAACTCAGTACTGGCCGCTCTTTGGCTCTAGCGAGTAGCTGCATTGTGTTTACAGAACTGGCCTGAAACCCAAACGTTGATGAAGACGACGAATGGGATTTGGAAAAATAGGAGCTGGCAGGCATGGAAAATTGTTTTGCACATTATTTGAGGGTTAGTTCGGCTTGTCAATTCACCGGAGTGTCCCTATTATACATGTTTTCGAAAATAAATTCCGTTCAGATCAACGGTATGATTTATCCACGCAGTGTCTTGAAAGCTAAGGTTAAACGGTATAACGTTAGCACTGACCCCAATAGCCAAAACAGTTCGCCTCTTAATAAAGAACACGCTTAACCACCCTGAGCAAGAGTAAAGCAGTGTGGATATAAATAATCCTGCTGAAAGATCCTCTAGCCTTGCAGACTAAGGTCAAGTGATGTGAATACCTGTTAACAGCCAACACTTTCCACTGGTGAAGGAATGAATGTCTTATCAGGAGGCCTCTGTCGGCAGTCCTACCATTGTCCCAATGAAAAGAGAGAGGGAGAGAGAGAGAGAGAGAGGGAGAGGGAGAGTGGAAGAGAAAGAGAGGGAGTGCAGTGATGGAGGAATTAAGAGCGTGACGCGCAGAGGTGTCAATGTGTCTTTCTCCTCTTTCTCCTGGATAAGATAACAGTGACCCTTGGTGATGGAGCACTCCCAGCCTCAGCTGCTTTTGTTCTTTTGTGTCTTTGTGTCCACTTATCTGAGAGCATTTATCCAAAGATCCTCCGAAGATCCTCGCTTCCCCCTTGCTTTTAAAGACCTATATGTCTTTGATTTCAGCAGGGTAAATAAATAGGTAAAGGAGAAGCATTCTGACTCAAATGTGAAGGGGGAAATTTATTTTTTCTGTGTTATTTTTGCGTGTAAAAGAATGCTTTTGTTTCGTGAGGACACTTTATATTTGCCTGTCATGGTATAATAATAATAATAATAATAATAATAAAATGATAGCCTCTTAGGGAATTATTTAAGAATTGGAAGGTGAAAACGAAAAAAAGTCCAGACAACACCAGTAAGACTTAATATAAGGTTTTAGCGTAATAGATCATTTTATCACTTGCACAATTAATCATCATTTATTAATCTTTATTGTTGTGGTGGATCTGGAGGCTTTAATGGAAAACAGATGAGATGGGAATACATTTTAGATGGGACACCTGTCCAACCCAATGCACACACAGTTATAAACTCATTTACGCCTAGAGCATGTTTAGTGTAACTATTCCAGATGTTGGCATGTTTTTGTGAGCTAGAGGGGAAACTTAATGATGAACACACACAAATTTACAGACAATAAGCCAAACGTAGGATTGAACCGAAGAACCTGGAGCTGTGTAGAGGTGCCAGGCTGCATCATTGTGCCACCTCAGTGAACATGCAGAGCCATTGTCGGGAAAAAGCATGATTCAGCAGTGGGTTATTCCGTGGGTTAAAAATAGCACAATTTAGTGTAAAGGTCAATCTGTCTAAATTACAGTGTGAAACTTTGTGTGTGTGTGTGTGTGTGTGTGTGTGTGTGTGATATGCCCTGTTTACATTCGGATGCCACGATAGAAGCCGGCCTTACTGACTCATCCCGCTACAGCAGCGTTCCCTTGATTCCAGCGAAGAGGCTGCTGCTTTTCATGTCACCCGTTCAACCACAGAGAGTCAAAATAATGACACAGAAACAGCATGCAGACAGCAAACATTGATGAGGCCCTGAGGACGAGACACATGGTCTGAAAAAAGAATGAAAATACAGACCCCAGTGTGTTTACTCTCCAAGCTTTACATTCAATAGTATCATCTGGATCCTTCTGCAGATACAGCTTAAGAGAGACAGCTGACAGGGCAAGGAGAGAACGATTTAAAATGTGTCTGCATACTGTGGGTGGTTTGGGGTTTCTTTGGTTTAAGGCCCTGTGATTTATGAGAACAGTGGATGCCAGAGAGACTCCCAATCTTGCTAGAATGGTGCACATACCTGAAGTAAAGTGTTGCATTGTACCGATCTGCAACCTGGGAGGACACACACCATTTAACCTTCATCAAACTCTCAATGAGTCCTTCCTGAGCATTATTGTCATTCTTCAAACTTTCCCTTTGAAAGGTAGGATCCTTGCCTAGAGGCACTGGAGATTGTTGCAGATCCTTTCTAAAAATAGGCCATCTATTGCATAGAGCTCACGTCATTAGGCCATCACATGCTTGACGTCTGGTCCTACACATTCCACAACACTGAATCTTGCATATGCACTCTGTTGTATTCACCAATATTTCATTGCAACAGTAACACAATGTTTATGCTCTTATAAAATAGGCAAGTAAAGACAAGACAATAAATAGGCTCATCTGCAGTGGGTGTGACACACACGTGGGCAGTGACTACACCGGCCCCCTCACATTCTTGTTGACACTTTGGAAACGCGTGCCTACTGGAGTAGGGATCTTTTCGTGCCAGCCTTCAAGGAATCCATGGCATCATGAAAGAAAACACAACGCAGGAACCGTGCCCTAGACTTACATATATTGAATGGTTCCTCAAAAGTATTTAAGCAAGAAAACTAAAGTGAGACTTGTCGATTGAAATATTGAGCAAAGTCTGGTAATCGCAGACAACTGGTAGTGTTCCAAAATAAAGCTAGGTGGCACAATGTATGCACAGGGAGAAAGGACAAACAAGTCACTCTGACAGGCAATAATCCGATTAGTTTATTACATTTGTCTTGGGAAAGAAAATGTAATGTTGACATGCCTCCCATGATAATGACCATTACTCTAATCTTGATGTTGAGTCCTTTAAAGAATTCTACACTTGTCCTATATATTATAAACATTTGTTTGAAATCTAGAAAAATCAAGAAGAAATCAACCCCATGCCCAATGATGGAAAATTTAACCCTTTATAGGGCGCTCACTGGAAGGCTTGGAAATTAAAAATCAAAGTCAGTGAAATTACCATGTAGTTTCTCACCCATCTAAACAGTTAAATCCCCAGGTTTGATTTAACACTTTCTAAATTTATTTGAGTCCAACTGGACATATATAAACACAGTTGGGTGTTTGCTGGGTAGGGACTTTGCTGGGTAGTAATTTAAATATATAAAGATAACGACACACTTATTTAAACATAAAAATGCATCAACTTTTCCTGATGTACTGATATTGGCACTTACTGTATAAGTTACCAAAATCACAAGTTAGAATTACATTAAAAAACATGAAAACAGATCAATTATATGAGAAAATTACATAAAAGACATGAAAATAAATCACATATAAAACCTCTTGAAAAATAAACAAAGAACACTTGAAATAAAATCATGAAAACAAAAAACTCGAATAAGAATGATTTGAAAATAATAAAAAAAAAACATTTCCACCACTTTAAAAAATTAACATCTTAAGATAAATGAATCGTGTGAGAAAACGTGAAAAATAAAAATCAGCTCACGAGACAAAAACATATGGAAAAAAAAGAAAGAAATTCACATTCTCTACAGTACATTGAAAATGAAAATAAGTGAATCGTGAGAAAATCACTTTCAAAATCAAAATTGAGAAAATGAAAATTTTATTTTACATATAAACGAATGAATTGCACATGAAATATAAAACCACATGTCCTCTTCTTGACAATGAAAATAAATGACAATGAAAATAAATAACATGTCTTAAATCAATATTTGTGAAAAGAAAACACACATAAATCATGAATATTCACATTTTAGTTTATAATAAAGTTATTTGAGAAGGAATTATAAAGAATTGTGCTTGGAATGATCCCAATATCTATATAGATGAGCTTTTCCTTCCTCATAAATGCACATAGACACCTATCAGTATAAATTGTGCCTCTTTTAGATAACCAATGCTCATATACAGAAAGGAGAGATATATAAAGAAGAAGGTACAGACTGATTCAGTGCATCAGCAGCTGAGCTCAGTGTTTGCTTATATCACACTGAACATACTGGTAAGACCGGTATAAACAGCAAAAGTGTATGAACTGCGGACTGTCCTGTTGAATGTGTTTCCTGTAGCATGCGAATGGCACATCCTCTCTACAGGGTCACCACTGGGTGAAGAGCACGAAAAAGCTGCCCGCAGTGTTTGCTCTGGTGGAGCACACACACACGCACACGCACACACACACAGGCAGAACTAGCTTTAGATCCTCCACTGGGTTGAACTGGATTAGCTACTGCTTTGTATCAAAGAAATCGCTGATTTACATGAACACAGAGATCTGATAGCTAACCGGAAACCAAATTTGATGTTGTAGTGAATGGATACAAGAGCACTTAGAACGTTCAAAGTAATAAACACACACAGGAATGTGTATCCAAAAAAAGCATTTTTTGCACTCATTTGACAATGTCTTGGTTAGATGTTATTTGTTCCAAGACAAATAATCGTGAATTTGGATTAATGTAAGATTCAAGTACCGTTTCCAATACTCATGTCAGTATTTAATATTAAGACTTTTATCCTTTAAAATCCTCAATCACTACTTACGTCTGACCAAAGGGCTAAAGAGTAACACCTGCTGGATGCCACAAAGCTACAGCTCAGGTACAACAAACAAACAAAAGGTAGAGAATGAAGGAGAGGCCGGCTCCCGGAGATGAAAGACAACAGCAAGGAGGGCCTTTCTTCTTTTGATGAAAACAAGAATCAGACGATGAAGACCAAAGAGATCTGCTTGTCGTGGCTTCGTTCAAAAGCCACACCTGCTCTTTGCCACACCGAGACGAAACAACGCAGCCTGAGAGAGAGAGAAAAAAAGTTCAAAACTTCAAACAGACGGCTGGTTTCTGCTCATACCGACACACCCAGCTGTGAAAAAAAACCTTTTTTTTAATGCTTGTGTATAGTAGCGGTAGATATAAAGACAGGTTGTTATCAGCGCGCATCAAAACTTTGTTTAACATGTAGGCTAGGTAATAAGTCTGGGGCATCTGAGAGATCAGTCTAGGTTCAACCAAGCAGTGAATGTAGTCTGCTTATTTATACACTGAATTTTTGATAAATATATCTTTCATCTTGTCATTTTGTACTACTTATCATTTATCATTCGCACTCAGATATGGGCATATAGAATTTGTTTCATTCACCTGTTAAATTTTTTTTTTTGTTGTGAAAATTACATTCAGACACTGGAAACATTATAGTAATGGCCTATGTACACTGCCTGGTCAAAAAAAAAGTCACCATTTCAGAAGGGTCAAATTACTGGCCGGCATTAAGCAAGAAAAAAAAAAAAACATTAGAATTACCGGAATTGTGTTAAGAACTGTATAACACATTTTTAGAACCTGGAAGGATAACATCAAAAAAGGAACGTGGTTGGGAAAAAAAAAAAAGAAATGAATAACTGTGACTGGAGATGACTTAAAAAAAAACTGGTGAAGTTGCATTGAAAGGAATCAACAGCAGAAATCGCAGCAATGTTTAATAATGAGATGTGATGAGATAAGAACTTACGGGATTGGGTAGAAACAGCTATGTAGTTATTAGAAGACAATTTACTATGGCTTCAGTTTGCTATGGAGTATGAAGATTGGACTTTGGAACAATGGTAAAAGTTCACTTCCAAATTGAGCCTATTCCAGAGTGATGGTGGCGTCAGGGTAAGAAGCATAGTGGTCACGGCACAAACCTCTGGAGGCAATAATTTGGGGTTGCTTCAGTTGGTCAGGTCTAGGTTCAGCAACGTACGTGGCAATAAAAAAAAAGTCAGCTGATGACCTGAATTCACTGAATGATCAGGTTTTCACATCTTCAGAGATTTTCTTCCCTGAAAGCACAGGCATATTCAGGGACTCGAACTGTGAAAGAACATGAGGAATTATTTTCACACATGACTCAGCCACCAGACAAGCACGTCACTAGATATTCCTGTTTTTTCCTTCCTTCCATTTTTAAGGGAGAATTCTGTTTAAAATGTCTTTCATATAAAATCATAATACAGGGTGAACTGATTTAAAACTATCAATTATATACCTGTAAACTGGCACACCCGTAAAAGGATCATGGGCACCCAAGACTCATCCATGGCCACAGGAACCAAAATACAGCATGTCCAATTTGCACCCAATGGAAAAGTCAATGCAAAAAATTCAATGCTGGGCCTGATAGAAGGGTTTTAAAACACTCAGTGCACCACAACACACCGTGCATGGGGACCAGCAGGCAAAGACCCCAATACCACTGACCCAGCCTCCAAACTCCCCAAATCCCAAGCCAATTGAGCACCCATGGAATTCCCTGGACAAACAAATCCGATCCATGGAAGCTCCACCCCGCAACCCACACTATTCAAAAGATCCATCACCAACATTCTGGTGCCAGACACGAAGAGCACACCCTGAGAGATCTTGTGGAGTCATTCCCCGAGGGGCCAGAGCTGACCAGGTGGCACAAGGGGAACCTATACAAGAGTGGGGATAATGATTGTTGTTACGTTGTAATGTTATCTTGGATTGGTGTGTACATTATAACAAAAACGGCTCTTTTTTCTCCAAACTTAACACACACACACACAAACAAACAAAAAACAATAATGACCTTTTAATAGTAGCAAGAGGTTACAAAATGATAATAAAGTCCTATCTGTCCTGAAGATTCTTTCATGAAGGACTGCTACAAAACACTGATACTGGAGGCTCCTTTCATGAATATTTTAACTAAAAAAATATTTTTAAATCTTGTTTTGATTTCTTAAATATCAACACATATTTATAATATGTTTGTTAGGCTTATATTATGTGCAACGTCTGTCATACGTGTTCCTGTGAATGAGCTGTTATTATCCTTCCATCCATTCATCCATCCATCTGCCTTTCATCTCAATCACTTAGCCTGTGTAGGGTTGCAGAAGGGCCTGGAGCCAACCCCCAACACTAGAGGTGTGAGGCAACAGTGCTAACCATTGAGCCACAGTGTCGCCAAGTTGTTATTATAGAAATCATAATTTAGTAGGGCACTTTAATCTAAACTACTGTTAGTCTTGTGCCATTAGAAACTTAATCCACACCTTTACATTAGAAGATTCAATAGCAGAGTGAAGACAGTATGCTGGTTATGTTAACAACATAACCTCTTTTTTTTTTTTAAAGATTACCAAAGACACCATCATTCTATGATTAATAAGAGTAGTGTGCATTTGCATAATCTTCCATGAGATGAACCAACTGAACCAAACTAAAACAAGTTAGAAACACTTTCAGGACACTTTGCGAAAGCTATGCCCATGATTACATTTAAAGCGCTAAGACATGCTGGAGGCAGCATGTTCTTCCTGTGAGTAACCTATGTGCTTTCACATAGATTCATAAAGCAGCACAAGGGAACTGTTGACAAGTTGAGTAGTTTGAGATGAATGGAAAAATTGGGACAACTTTTAACTGGTCAAGACCTCTTCCCATTAAGCATAACTCAGAATGGAAAAAGGTGTTAAGCCAGTAGATGATTGGGTTACAGCAACAGGAGACCATGAAAAGTTCCACTCCTATCAGCCAAGATGAAGAATTTACAGTGGCCATTGCTACACCAGATGTTAGAGCCTGATTGTGAATCAGCAGTTTCTACTTAACCCAGTTTGTCGGACAACTATGCCATGGTTTAAGTCACTGAGATCACAGTTGATCACAGTGAACTTTATCTAAAGTTCTTAACCTGTATCTACATAGTTTTATGACTTGTGCTGCAGCCACATGATTGGCTGATTGGATATTTACATGAATGTACAGGTGTTCCTGATCAAATGGAAGTTGAGTGTATATCTGTGTTCTTGCTGTTGTTTCATGTTGTAGACTTTAGAGAACACATGCTTACAGTGGCGGGATGACCACATCAAGAGGAGCTTACTTCAATATTCAACAGAACTATAAAGGAAGCTGAGATCAGTAGGCAACAAGAGACTATAGATCAATAAGAGTTTAGTGCAAAAGGCCAGGTGATGGTAGTTCAGTAATACTATGACTTATAATGAAGGGATATATGACAAGACCTGCTGAAGTATCGTTCTCGATAAATCAAGCATAGGTTTACTGAATTTAGTTCCACTAAATCTTGATAAAAGAGTTTTTAGATCTGAGACACATTTTTATTTCGCTTTGGCATACCAAAAATTACTAGGGCCAAGATTACTAGATTTGGGTCAGATACTGGAGAAGATCAGTGGGAAAGCACAGATCAGAGATTGGCGATAAGAGGACAAACTCTGACTGGTTCCTCAAAGTTCATACGTCTCCCAGGAATATGATACTATCTGCACGGCCGAGTGTCCTTTGTCACTAAATGACGTGGGACCAGATGCATGAAACCATGTGACTGCCACAAAACCCTGCTGAACAGCACATATTTAAATATTGAAGTGCTAGTGATTACTTCTATGTTGTCCGCACATCTACACACACTTGCTGATCTGGCCTGCTGGAATTGTTTGTACCCAGCAGGAGTGGAGAGTGATTTTTGCTCGTTTTAGTGGTGTGCTGTCTGAAGGGGTTCCGCTTGCCTTCAGGGAGGGAAATTAATTTGAGCCTTAACGGGCTCATGCACACACACTTCGAAACTGTATGTTCCTGGCACTTGGAATATTACAGGACTACTCAAGTGCAGAAATGACCCCCAGACAACCAGAACCCAAATGGTCAACCTGTTAGGAAAGCTCAAATCCAAGAGCCGATCTGATCTAGCAAAGGGCCAGGGCATGATACCTGCCCAGTCGCCTTTTGTCTGTCTTCTCTGCCTCACACAGACTCAACTCTCTCAACCCAGACCAGGCAAAAAAGGACCACATTCAGGTTATGTGTCTCAAAATTTCTCACTGCCTCCATTCTGGTAGAGAGCTTTGATTCCTCTTTCCTTCCCTAGCCTCTTGTATAGTTTTTTTTTCTTTTTGTTCTGCCTCAACCATGTCAGCCATTGATGTCCCACCCAAACTTTTTTTTGCCCCCCCCCCCCACACCCCACCCTTTTGATTCCTTTTTGATCCATGGCTACCTGCATGGGGCTGGCTAAAAAGAGGGGACAGAGAGAGGGAGAGGGAGGGGACATGGCGTTGACACATAAAACCTGCGTTTCTCAGTTTTCAAATGTCTCATTGAGGCTCTCACAGGCTTTGATATTTTAAGTAGGTATCACAACAAAGGGGCAACAAATGGCTGGAAAGGTAATGCAGAATATTAAGGCGGCTAATGGCCCTGGCCCTCTAGAGTGGAGTTGGGCCGAAAGGAAAGCCCTGTCCCACGAGTCCTATTCCATTTCCAAGGGGCGGACCCAACTGCCTGGCTGCTTGCTGCCCCTGCCCTCTGCATGACAATCACTTGGACATTTTGGCTTTTTTCCACAAGGGCACAAGTCACCTAACTGCACCACAGTGGCGTTTGCAATCGTTTCCATGCAGCCAATGCCATTCTATTCACTGCAAAGCCTTGCTGCATAGGCCCTTTGATTTATCAGGCTGTTAGATGGAAGAAAAAAAGAGAATGAATAGTCTTTTAATTTGAAACTTGCCCCCTAGGTGTGGTGTCAGTATTTGCTTTTGTTTGATGTGAATCTTTTTTTTTTTTTTTTTTTTTCTGAGCTACGTTTTAATTCAGGATACCAAATTACACTATCTATCACCTCCAGTGGCATGGCCTGCTTGTTCTATACCATTTCTGTGTCTACATCAACGTTTGGTGTATTATAAACTTACAATTCTGATCATCACATGTTATTAAAAGCAGAACCACTGAACTACAACTAGTTTTAATCTTAAATACAATTATGAACATGCAGTTTATCTCAGTACCTTGTTTATAGTTGTATGACACTGATGGATATGATGTGAGAAACTTTTAGCAGACGAACATTTACTTCAGATGAATACAAATATAAACAAGCAGTTTACACATGCATCTGCAAACCTGTGCAGTAAAATTGTTGTTGTTTTTGTGGTAATACACTCCTGGGTAGTCTGTAGCTGTTGGCTGATATCCAGCTCATTAGTCTTTATTTTGCACATACCACAAGTGAAAAGGTCTGTGAGCCAAATTGGACCTTTAAAGGTCTGGATAGTCTTTTGTACTCTTAACTTTACAGTACTATCACGCTCACGATCTAAAAATTGCTTGCTTCTAAAGACTGTAATAACCTCAGGGCTGCCACTACTGCTGATGCCATCTGCATGCACTCTTCCTCAAGGGTTCTTTGGAATGGTTCTATGTGGAAATCCTTGGTTCCACTTAGGGTTCTGAATAAAATATTGAACAGTTTCACTAGAGCAGCAAAAGCAAACAACCTTTTAGCATGGTGCATGGAACGTTTTTTTTTTTTTTTTTGTCTTCCCCTAAATGTGTGGAAGTTCCCCTTTTACAAAGGTGAAGACACGGCCCCATAGTCAGCATGATATGGGAATAGAGTCTTCAAACAGGATGTCCCAGACTTTATTGGGGCATGCTAAGCATTACAGCATCGGACTTCCTCACTAGGAGTTTGAGAAAAGGATTAGTAGCATATGGCTCATTGAACAGAGCTCTGCTTTTCATTAACTAGCCCACCACCCAGCAGCATCTTGCCTGGCAACTAATTTCTGTCTCAGAAAAGCATTCCTGATTTGTGTGTGTGGTGTGTATGCACAAGCATGTGCGTCCTGTTGTGTAGTGGGGGAGGTGTCCAAAATGGCACTGACAAAAGGGAAAAAAAATCTGGTTTTGGTTTTGCGTTTTTCATTCTTTTTCCAAAAGCAAAAGTGTGACACTGCCAACAAGTCGGTCCCAGCACTGATGCATGGGGATATTAAATACAACACTGCTGCCATTGTCACAGGACATATCATACAGAAAGTCATGCCATGTATATTTTGAGAACTTTTGGAAGACCCAAGCATATGGAAGTGTCCAAAACAAGCCATTAATTAAAGTCAAAAGTTAAGGACCTGACTTTGTGGCCTTAAGAATAAAGGTGAAAGGTGTCCAAAGCTGTAAGCAAAATATCTTGAAAACTAAAGTGACTTGGTACACAGGTAAGACAAATTGCTTTAGCTGCATGGAAGAGGAAAAACAAAGCAATGTCCTGAGAGTAAGTGTCGGTCACATGTTATACAAAAGCTCTTTCCTATATTCTGTTTTGGGGTAAATTAGCAACACCTGACAATGACTCTATATTGACAATGACTCCATGCCTTCTCTAAGTTTCAAATCGTAAGTGAAAGCTCTAAGCAAAACATCGCCTTCTCCTGAAATTCTGGGAACCTTGATGGTGGAACATGACCACGCTGACACATTTAATTGGCGGCAAATTCAGAAACCTCCCTGCAAAAGATCAGTGAGTTACGAAGTGTTTTTTGGGGGGACAAAGTATCTGGGGAGGGCTAGCGACGGAAAACATTAGCATTGCTGTGGTTTCCAGCACTTATGCTTAAATATCATCGGCAGGCTTCCACAGATGCATATAAAACTCTTCCTGCTGCGTCGTCTTTTTCAGTAAATGCAACTTTTTTTTCAAACGTTGACATTCTCAAGGCAGGACGCATGCTCAAACGTAAGGCATTCAATTTTAATATTTGAATTTATTTAGTCAAGCATTTATGATTAGTACTTTAACACATCTTTCTTCCTTTTTTCCGTTAGCGTGTGCTGAAAATGAACATACTAGACAAGTATTCTAGGATTACCACCCAACATGTCAAAAGTATCACAGGACTTCGAACTCCCTTTACCCCCCCACCCCACTGTCATTATTCCCAGCCCAAAAAAAGTCTAACCACATCCCCCAGTTCGCTGCTGGTCCAGGTGCCCTGCCAGCTCCCAGGAAAAACCACAACCAAAGATATAGGCATGATGACACTTGTTCGGTTTACCTATTTTTATTGTCGGATGAAGCTGAGTACAGTGTAATATGACTAAAGTGCTTACGGAATTGAGACTTTTATTTCCAGGGGTAGCTCAGTGGATAGGGCATTGGACTACGGTTAGGAAGATCCCAGGTTCAAACCCCACAACCACTAAGTTGCCACTGTTGGGCCCTTGAGCAAGGCCCTTAACCCTCAACTGCTCAGATGTATAATGAAATAAAAAATGTAAGTCGCTGTGGATAAGAGCGTCTGCCCATGCCTAAATGTAAAGTTTGATCATCACCAGTGTGATCTCCATATGTGAATTACAAAGCTGTTTCAGTGTCTTTGAATTTTCGTTTTATCCACTATACAACCTTATACTTTTCCTAATTAATTTGAAAAAGTGAGTACCTTATTCATGCTATTATGTCACGTGATTTTAGAGGAGTTCAAGTTGAAGGGCTTTGAGAGCATCACAAGTGAAAGAAACAATAATAGACCAAAATCCAAAAAACAGGATTTTTTTTCTCTTAGCTTTTGTCACTGAATGGGGTGGGAGAACTGGGACGGCTGGAGGTCTTCTTTTTTCAATTAAGTCAAAGACCACGGCATACTTTTCATCAATGAATTAATGCAACAACATTAGCTATTCTTTTGGTTTTGACAAGTGGCTACGTCTCCTACAAGAGTTCTAGGTCAAGTCTTTGTTAAAATGTGAATTCAATGTTAATCCTAATCCCCTCTTCAAAGCCAACATTCAAGCCAGTGTTGAAGCAAAGCTCTCGGCTCTCGGCTCTCAACTTCTGGCTCCCGGCTCAGGCTGCAGCCACATAGAAATGCACATTCAGGTCTGCAACAAGTGATACATTTTTCACTAGGTTCAAATGTCTAGATTAAGCGACATAATTTTGTTCATGTTTAAACTCAATTCTTTTTTTTTTTTTCCTCCATTTGTTCATCACATATATTATCATATCATGACCCCAATCAGTGAGAAAAATTAGTGAAAAAATTAGTGATTGCAAACCAGACCATACAATGCTAGTCACATTTGAATCTTACAGATGTTCATCCTAGCATAGAAGAAAACACCTCCCATGTAAACATACCCCTGATTTAACACACAGTAAAACATTCTTCTTGTATGTGTATGTGCATTTCTCATAACCTGGGCTTCATTAGCAGAGACTAGCCCTACTCCAGCAACATGTCCAACTATTTCTTTTTAACCCAAGCTTCAGAGCATGTGGTGAATGATTATTAGTGTCATCTGCTGGAGTCAGGCCAGCACACCAAGGCGAGGTCAATGAATAGACCAGTGCAGTCTCACGATTCATTGCTCCAGTGCTTAAGACCTGCTATTAATCAAAAATCAGCTCATCTGTGATGACTGAATGCGAATCCCATTGCATTCTCACTATTATGGCTATATTGTGTTTGCTTTAAATCACTTCATGATACTTAGAGACAGAGCAAACATTCATCTTATTCTTGAGAATAAGACAGAGAACCTAGACAAAACTGTGATTTATTGCCAATACGCCAACAGAGTTTGGAAACACGTGATTAGGGGCCAAAAGTGTTCATCCTCTAGGCAAGCATTGGGTTAAACTTTGGACACTTTGGACAATTAAATGATTAAAGCGCCTTGTTTAAGCCACCCTGAGCCTCATCTTCACTCCTTCGGCATGGGTGGGGTGCTATGACCACAATCTTCCACCTCATTTGTGTCATTAGCTTTAGCCTTGTCATCAGAGCGAACACTACAACCACAGACTTGTGACTCAAACACAGGTCCTGGAGCAAATAACATTAACTTCAGTACCAGGTTTAGGATCTGACACAACCCACTCTTTCTGTCTATAAGGGGCGATCATAAAATTGTTATAATCGCTAAGAAAAAATTATGTAATGAAAACAAATGTTGGTCGTGAGCTTAGTCTGTCTCTGCATATCCTCCACCTAAGGCGACACACTTCTCTAAACGATGGATGAGCTGGTGGAGACCGTCTTTGAAGAAGCGTTCTTTTTTGGCTCGTGAGGAAAAGTTCCACCTGGGTAATTACCTTGGTGTAATCAAACGCCTGCCACGAAGTGGTTTCTTCAAGTGATTATACCCCAAGTCGAATGGGCTAGCTCATTGTCATGAAGAAAGCACACTTAAATGTTTGATGGTTGATTTTGACCCTCTAGCAGCATCATACGGAAATATACCGTGCTTTTTTTAATCAAGAAGAAATGTTCATAAACATACTCATTTCCAGAGACATAATTTGGACAAACATTTTCCATTTTTATCATATGATAATACAAAATTTTATGACCGCCCCTCATATTGTCCATACAGCATATCGTGTGTTGGGTTAGTTGGTGGTGGTGGTGGTGATGTGGGGTACCGGAAACTATAAAAGACAACTCAGGGCACAAGGCAGGAAACCTTAGATGGGATGCCAATTCACTACATTTTTACCCAGGTACCCAGAGAAAACCCATAACGCACAGGGAGAACTTCCAAACTCCAAATTTTACGCCACATACAAAACAGGCATGCTTAAGTGTGTGTGGTACAAGATGAAGTGAAACTAACTGCCACATAACACAACACTGGGTTCAACATGTTCCACTCATCGGCAGCACATCAAACAGGAACCATTAACATAGCTGGGCCATGTTGGGTTTAAGACCCCTGAAAGACATCAGTAAATGGCACCACGGTGATAAGTGCCTCCAGGACAGGCTTCCGTCAGCAGGACAATTTGCCCTACACAAGTTAACTGTTTCTCCCACACTCTCTTGCAAACCTCCATGTTCCGGCCACACAGGAGACTCTAGGCCACTACAAGATGACTAATATGTAAGAAGCATGTTTTTTGACCCATAAAGTGTATAATGTTGTAAGTTGATCCTGGGGGTTATCAACTATTATGGGCTCTGTCATCACACCTGCTGGAAGGCTTAGTAGTATCAACACAGCAAGTGGGCCATATGTGTATATACAAATATAAAGATTTCGGCAAGTACAATCAATTACAAAATGTAAACTGATGCATGCTTAGGGTGTCTTGTATGTACAAATACATATAAATGTATATTTGGTATGTTTCCAATTACACAAAGCTATGCATTTTCTTTGTGATGGCAGCTTTCTGGTTGTTATTTAAAACATATCATCATTTATCGTAATGCATTAATACATTATCGTTTCTATGGCAACAGCTCATAACGGTTGTCTGTTATTTATTGTACAAAAATAAACTTCAGCATAATCATTGGAATGGTAAACATTTCCGTAAGTAGGAGTTTATTTAACAATTATGGATGGAGACTCAGTTGTCTAAAAATCTTGACAAGTTTTCTGTTGTGGAACAAATGAAGAACATGACAAGCTGCAATATTTTTGTCCTATTAACTTCAGAAGAGACAGAGAGAGAGAGACAGAGAGAGAGAGACAGAGAGAGAGAGAGAGAGAGAGAGAGAGATTATTTATAGCTTTAATAATCAAATGGATAACATAACTAGCTCCTCCAAGGTTGAATGGAACTATAAACTGATTAATTGATTGAACTGGTTAATTAATAAAAAGTTTTTTTTGTTATTTAATTTAAAAAAATATTAATCATTGGCATATCACATCAAGTGATGACAGCTTTGATGTCTTTCTCACCCTATCATTGTTTAATCTTCATAAACATGATAGAGTGTATCAAGGTAGAAATATACAAATTCTTTGTAAACCCTATATGCATTGTACACAAATGCATTCTAATATTTAAAAATCTATTGCTCCATAAAAAATATATTTTAGCGAATTTCAGTTATTCCAATAATCATTGAGGAAATGACACATACAATATATATTTGTACATACAGTATGTATTCAATAAACATATGTCTACACAAATGTATTTATTATGCAATCCCATACAAAATAAATAAATAAATAAATAAATAAATAACTTCTACATAGGATCAAAGGATTTAAGTTTTGGTTAAAACAATCATGAAAACTTGGACAGTCGAGTCAAAGTGGTCCAGTGTGTGTTAATATGAAAAGGTATAAGCCACATAATGCCCAAAGTTGAACCCATAATTAATATATAATATCACATTCCAATATAGTATTATAATTAAAGTAATATACATAATGTGAATAAAAAGAAATCCACTAAACATAATGAATGCTCCCCCATAATGTTGCATCAGCCGACTGTGTTACACCTGTACGAGGAAACCACAGCGTCACTTCATTGTCCATTCCGGTGCACTGAGCAATTCATTTACTGCTAGCATGGAGGGTGTGTGCATGTGCGAGCATGTTCAGAGAGGCGCAGAAAAGACAAAGGGGATCTCACAGTAAAAGCCCAGAGAGGGTCCGTATAAATGTCACCATGATGTTTTCAAAAGGAGTCAGGGGAACAATACAGCTTGCAGCAAACACTCCTCAGCCATCCATCTTTTACACTATCAACATGTACCTTTCAAATGCAGCGGCCCCTGCTGGGATCTCCATCCCCTGCGTCAATGCCCTTATATTAAAGGGAAATTAGGTGACATTGAGTTTCAAATGAGTCACTGACAGCTGCTTCGTCACTGTCGGGAGAGCAGTGACAGCACGGCCCTCCTCCAGCGCCCATCACCCAGAGCTCTGCTAAAAAGAAAAGTGCTGAGATGGAACCGTATGAAAAATTCACTGAATGATAAATGAAGCAGCTATATGCCACTATAATGAATCTCATTTTAAGAAGGAATAATCCTAATGACATACAGAGCAAATTATTAATAAATAGATTTCTTATTGGTTGGCAATATAATGAAAACTTTCAAAATACAATTCAAAATTTTGTTTGAACCAATGTACTCAGTACAGCTGTTAGAACATTTGCTGGTATTGACTGCTCTTGCTGTCCTGTAGCCACTTTTCATTCCTTAGTACCAACTCCCCTGTGCACCCTGAGCATTCAGTGTGTCAGCCATTGATGGCTTATACAGTTACAGGCCACCACAATCATTTTACTGTTGGAAGGTGCAGAGCACTCCACTGTCCTCCCAAAAGGTATTTGAGACCTGCAGGAAAGAATCAAAGGGTTGCACAGGTATAAGAAAGCCCTATCTGGTTTCAAGAAGTGTGGGAGAGAGAGGAAGAGAGAGAGAGAGAGAGAGAGAGAGAGGGAGAGAGAGGTGGGTTAACTTGTTGAAGTGCTGCTGGCCGACGAAGACAGATCACACACTGTTCTGCCATCAAGATTTATGAAACGTGTGTGTCATGTGTGAGATGAGCTCGAGGTCTCTGAAATCTGTTAAAGGTGCTGTATCTGAATCAGTTCAAAGCAAATAAAAAGTGTCCTTTGGCGGCCACAGAGAAATTGGGCGTGACCTTACCACAGATGGTAAATGAGTCCAGTGCATTTGACATCATAGTCTACAAAGTGGAAAACTGGCAATGAGGCAGTAAGGCCAAAGTGTAAGATTCTCTATGACATTAACACCTTTCTGCTAAATGAGCACGTTAATGGTGCTGATATGGTGATGAGTATTCTTTGGCAGTGCAATAATGTCAATAATGGAAAATATTTTTATATGTTAAAAGCTAACAATATACTAACTTGTATGTTCCTGTGAACAAAAGGTAAGATAGATAGATAGATAGATAGATAGATAGATAGATAGATAGATAGATAGATAGATAGATTGGGCACATAAAGGTTGTGTGTACATGGTACAGCCAAAAAGGGTTAACATTTCTCCTGGCTCGACCTGGACTAATGAGGCCAGTCTACGGGAATAGAGTGCTTGGCCAATTTGTTTGCAGTGCGTTCCAACTGTACTCCATTTTTCCCCTCTCACGCGCTGACAGGCAGGTGAGATCAAAGCACCCGCCGAACAAAAGGGCCTGAGCAGCGATTTGTCGTGCGGACGAGAGGCAGGGGAGTCTGGGAAAGTGGGAGAAGCTTGAGGCCTGGCCCTCACATCACTAAAAGCAAAAAAATCATACCATGATTAAAGGTAAAACAGAAAAGTTTCTGAGGTTTTCATCGGATTATTGGTGCCTCCTTTTCTGCTGGAGCAAGAAATAGTGACTGTTGACCTTTGGTATGAGGTCAAAAGGGGTGCCTTTGTGTACAAGCTTTTGGAGAATTTGAAGGGCAATTAGGAAGGGCTCTGTAGACCTAACTTTTCCGACGACTTTCTTGAAGGCAGATTTTAAAAAATAATATAAAAATAAAAAAATATATTTTTTTATTTAATTTTTTTATGTTTTATGTATTTATTAAAAGAGACACATCAAAGCATCTGATATAGATGTAAAATTATGTTATATAAATACATTATATATATTCAAATTTTATGACATTTGACAGATGCTTTGAAGTGTCTCCTTCAATGAATACATCTATATAACACACACTTACGCATACACACCCACACACACCCAGAGTTTTAGTGTTAAAGACATTTTGTACTTTTTAGATAGATAGATAGATAGATAGATAGATAGATAGATTTTAACTTAGACTTTAGACTTTAACTTTACTGTTCTTAGTTACACAGATACACTTGGAACATGTAGAAAGGGGTGTCTTTAAATAGTTTAAGATGCATAAATAGACCTTGACTGGTGTTATGATTAAAGAATTAAATATATAAAATCACACAAACATAAAACATGCATCTTTCTACATAAACAATGCATGCTAAATGCGCATTAGTGACATGGAAACATTCATTTTTGTTTTCATAAAAGCACACAGGCACACAGTACATATTATCTAAATATTTTATATAGATAAAAAGTCCATGTTTATTTTTACTGCATTTATTTTACAATTGAATTATTCCACATTATATATAAGCTTGGAAACAAACGCAGTGAAGCTTAAACAAATCATTGAAGAAGCAAATCTGCAATTACTCCTCGTTTAAGCAAGCCAGATAAACTGGAGATTGAGTTTGTGAAGACCCTCTAATTGGGAGGAAGTGCGCAATTAACGTTATCGCATCTCTTGTCCTCTTCAGTGACAATTCAGGGACTGAATACGCATTCAGACAGCAGCGTAGGCCCATAGCAGTTTTTTTTTTACCCCCTGTTCTATATGTTTACTTAAACCACCTTAGAAGAGCAGCTCTGAGGATTTAATTTGCTTATAGAATCAAACGTAATGGTGTACATGAAAAAAAAGTGCCCGCGCAAAATCAGACAGCTCCTGATTATTACTGCGAGACTTGGTGGGCGGCTGTGGGCTCGTAATTAAAATGCTTCTAGAAAGAAACAGGCCGACCACATCTGAAGTCCCGCCTTCTGTCAGGATTAGACCACATCACAGCAGCGTCTCTCTTTCACACACACACACACACACACACACACGATCATGTACCCTGGTGGGTCGATACCCGGCTGTGTGTGTGTGTCTATACGCTTTCAATAACAACTAGTGGTTTTATTAAAAAAAAAAAATACTCGTGTGTCCAAACAGTGATGTATGGACGGGGAAAGACCAATTAAGTGCGTACTCCCTGGAGGTTTTAAAGCATGCATGTTCTCTATAGCAAACGCCGGTGTTACGCCAAAGGGCAAGCACATTTGTAGATGATGGTGCTAATTACGAGAATGGTAACCATAATGTGACCAAGATGGAAGCAATTTAGGCAGGAGCCATTTGTGCGTCGCGCTTCCACCCACTTCTCCAGCTCCAGCCTTCAGTGCTGCTAACAGCTGAAGGAGTTTTGAGTCATGAATTCGAATATGATTTGAATGTAGCCAGTTGAAATATATAGGCTACATATACATCAAAGAATTTCTCTAAGCTAAAATAAATAAAATTTTAAAACGTGAGTTTTTCATCAGTTGGTGGGACTATAGACAGCAAGTCTGGACTATATACGCTGCCGGATGTTCTTTCCTCACATGGCAAGGATACCCGCCTGCTCTTTGCTCTGATCCTCTCTGGACTGTCATGAAGGACAAAAAAGGTCTCGATCGGTCGATTCTCTCCAGTAAAAGCATCCTAACCCCCCTTCCCGCCTGGGCCTTTTATGTGTAAGAATATCCGACACGATGCTCAATGGAGGAATGCATTTTTTTTAGAGTGTTATGGCAAAAGGAGATCAAGTCGGACATCGTGACCACAACATGTTAGACATGACCGAAAGACTGAGCCGTTATTTCTGCGTGGGAGTGAGCTGCGCAATACACCGTCGCTCTTACTTACAGTTAATTTTATTTAAAGAAATCTGAAAAATCTGATAGTAAAGAATTATGTCTAAAAATGCGTATAAGAACATTCACATGCATATAACATAAAACAAGACTGATACATAATCAACATGATAAAACATTGTTTTTACAACCCAATTGTTTAAAACTGGTATTTTTTTATTTTCCCAGATTCGTGTCGCTAATTTCTCATGCATCTGTTTCAAATATGAAGTCCTGGAAGCCACATGTATACATGTGTGCATGGTCACATTACTGTTCAGTCGAGCTAAGAGTGGTAAAATTGATTTTTGATAGTGGTTGCCGCCCGAGGATGATGCGTATGATGCGTATCACCACAACGCATGATTTTCGGATGCAGCTGTAATTTTTGGCTTCTTCTAAAAGACAAAATCGTGATGCGTGTTTTTCCCCTCTTTTTTTCGCACTGTGTGTAATGCTGTGTAACTTTATCCTTTACTCTGCAAACCCTCTCGGTTCACACAAGACTGATACCTTTGCCTCCCCTTTCCCTTTGTATCAATTGGTCGGGCCTGGGGCTATTGTTGCGGTGAGTTCGCTTTATTTCTGTGCGCGCGCGCGCACGCACACACACACACACACACACACACACACCGATCAGTGGAAATCTCACGATAGGCCTCCCTGTGAAATCCACTGGCTCTTTTTTTCTCCTCCTCCTCCTTGTCGACAAGATTAGCTCCAGCAGCCTGTTTGGAGAGAGAGAGAGAGAGAAAGAGAGAGAGAGAGAGGATAGAAAGGACCTATGACCACCGCGGAGAGGAGCCCACGCTGCTGTCACCACGCCGGCTCTAATAAATGGCCACGGCCATTCCAAGACCAGATTACGGCAGATTAAAGAGGGCACAGTGGCACGCGTAAACTTTTCGCGTGTTTCCGCGGAGCGGCTAGCTGCGCTACGGGCGTCGCGACGCGCGGACGAATCATGATGCTGCATCTTTGATGGGACGCCGAATCAAGACTGTCTGCGATCCAGCGAGGTTTTGCCAGTGTCCTACCATGTCACAATGCTTATAATTCAGCTCGTGGTGTTGCTCAGCGTGTTGTTCTTCAGCGGCGCGCGGGGCTCGGCGGGCTCGAGGGCGCAGCCGTGCGCCGGGGCGCAACCGTGTGACCCGCGACACCGGCGCGACGCCGGAGGTCGCGGTGGCGTTTACGAGCACCTCGGAGGCGCGCCGCGGCGCAGGAAACTCTACTGCGCTACTAAATATCACCTACAGATACATCCAAACGGAAAAATAGACGGATCTCTAGAAGAGGACAATCCTCTGAGTAAGTACACAGCCTTTAATGTATTTTTGGCAAATGTAAGAATTTTAAACATGCTTTCCCATTGGTTATGCGAAATGTACAGTGACAGTTTTGAAGTCTCATATCAGCTCGAAAAATTACATTCATTAAGAATTCCCAGACTTAAAACCCGGGGTATATTTATAAATATATAAATATATTTCTGTACGCTTACTAAATTTTGAAGATGCGAAAAACGCTAAATTAAATTTGTCGCAACATATTCATACTGATATTCAGTTAAAGATCTATCAATTTATTTATTTGTTTGAATATTTAATTGACTAACTTCCCCAAGTGTTTCGGTATAACGTTAATGGCACTTTGTCATATTAATTTGTTTGTTCCTAATGATCAGTGTTTCTTTTGGTTATCCTCACAGTCATTTGTCAGACGCGGGTCTCTCAATTAGTCGAGCGCAAACACTGCATGGACGCGCATTTCCATATGAAAATGGGATTTAGCAGACAGTTTCACATAATGACAGAGAACGGATGTGTTTATCCAGTAAATGGGATGATTATTCAGTGGGTCTGGAATGAAGAGCAGCCATTAATCACTGAATAAACATGCACTTAAAGCGGCGCTCCGTGTCGGGCTATCTAATCTGTCAGTGTGTTTGTCACTGGATTGGTTTTGTCGGGAGTTGCTCTGTGGGTTGTAACTCAATCAGCGCGACTAGCAAGCACAAAACATAAACAGATACGTCTGTGATCATGGTAAAACACGCAAAGCTTTTAATTGAGAAAGCGAAAAAAGGAAAAGAGGGTTAAATTGTATGGGAAAGGTGCGCATGGTTTGAGGGCTGTCTAAGGGTCATGAAAATCAAAATCACATTTTGTTTCCTCTTCTTGGTAATACACTGCATAATTTTCAGGCTCATAATTAACAAATCATTTAAAGTACTCATAATATAACGAGTCATTAAGTTCCAACCGTCCCTTAAGTCAGAGAATGGGAGAGGGAGAGAGAGAGAGAGAGAGAGAGAGAGAGATGTTTGCACTTTACTCTCAGGGGTCGCCAACATAAGAATTCGGTATCCAATTTCAATAAATTTTTCAGCAGTATAAACAGAGGGTAAATTGCAAATGACTATTCAACACGCTACATGGGAGTGGGGAATTTGAAAAACATTTCTGGCCTATATTAATAGTAATTGTGTGTAAATACTTTTTTCCCCCATCTTTCCAGGTATTTTAGAGATCACTGCGGTGGATGTTGGAGTGGTAGCCATCAAGGGCCTGTTTTCTGGAAGATATTTAGCCATGAATGAGAAAGGTCGCCTATATGCCTCGGTAAGGGTTACATCACCCCGGAAAAAAAGATATAGATCTTGAGATGCAAAGCTACTCATAGGCTCAGATGACACATAAGCAATTTGATTCCATCGCCACATGGTGGTGTTTTCATGGATAACCAGCATGCCCACATGTTACCCTATAAAGGTGAACGTAACATATTTTAAAGCCTTAAAATAGAATGGAATGAGATTGACATATGCAGTTTGTGCAGGCTATTCAAAATGTGAGAAGGTATTCTAAATTCTGGTCCCTGATCTCTCAATTTCTCATGTTTTAAAAAGAGATTATAAGACAGGTTTTGTAATTTAATGGCAAACATATCATCATTTAGACAAAATTTGGACATTACACTGTGGTCCAATAAAAGTCATTCATTACTTAATAAATAAAAAAACATATAAATTAGCATTGATTAAATCAATTTTATGGCTGATATTTATTCCATGAAATGAATAAAAAGATTTCACAACTTAGTGATCAAACATTCAGTTTATGACCTTTCCAAAAGTCTAACAGATGCTTATTCCATGCCCTTTCAGGAAGTCTTTAACAAGGAGTGTGAATTTCTGGAGCGCATTCACGAGTTAGGCTACAATACCTATGCTTCACGGCACCACTCGACGACTCAGCACTCAGGATCCAGTGGACGGGGCAACAAGCATCGAGCCTTTGTCAAGAAGCAGTGGTACGTGTCTATTAATGGAAAAGGTCGGCCCAGGAGGGGCTTTAAGACGAAGAGCACAGACAAAGCTTCTCTCTTCCTGCCCCGTGTTTTGGGCAACAAGGACCATGAGATGGTCTCACGTCTCCTGGAGAGCAGACAAGACGAGACAAGGTATCAAAGATCCCACACAGGTCGTGCTGAACGAAGGAGTCGGAGGCACAAGGAACCCAAACGCCATGGCAGAAGGGGTAATAGAGGCAAATCTGGCCACAAGAAAGAGACTTCAGATGGACAACTGGAATAGACAATTTCAAAGAAGACCTTTCATGGCGATATGCTATCATTTTAGATATAAAGATCTTTTCCTTATATTAAGAGAAGAATTTTCTCCTTTATATATTATTCCTCAAGAGTCTTGCATTTGATATGTAAGGACACTCCAAATGCATTTATATGACCAAAACTGAATACTGCTGGATATTTTCAGATATGTGAATATGTATGGTATTGTAGAAAGATGTATAGTCACTTTCAACATTTTTCCCCATTCTTAAACAAATAATATTTTAAAAGATAAAAGTAGGGAATTTGGATAAAAGTGCCGAAGATGTGTTATATTGTTGGACTTTAGAGATAAGGTGTCCAGAAAAGCACTTTTTATCACATTAACTTGTATAGTAGGAGACAAAGGTACATGCTAAACAGAGGGATTTTTACAAAATGTACATGTGATAGTCTACTGTTCTTAAACTGCAATGAGAAGTACTTTGTATATTACTAATGTTATGCATATTTATTTTGTCCATGTGTTAAGTTATTGATGACATAGTTTCTACAGTTTAATAATAGCCTAATAATTCTCATTACCATTAGAAGAAAATGACATTATTTGTGCTCACATGAGTAGAATTGTGAACACAGATTCTCTGGGCTAATATCCAAAAAAAAAAAAAAAAAATCATGTGGCTACAAATGAAATTATTGGTCACTTGTAAAGTTGTGAATGAATTTTCTTATGTATCAAACACTGTAATATGTGGCAGCGTAAAGTAAAGATGTGCTGTTCAACACTGAAAGATAAACATGTGGAGGAATGTCACCAATAAATTATACGGAAATATAGATATTTACAAATGTTGCATTAAGGTTTTCAATTAAAAATAGAAATATCTTTATTGTTTGCAAAGAAAATGTTATTATTATAATTAAAACTGAATAGAAACCTTTGATTTTTTGGCAAACTTTACAATTACATAGTGGCTTAAAATTATGAGGTTAAATTAATTTTAAACTTAATGATAATTGCCTATCTAACCTATATATTTCTGAATAGTATAGGCAATAGATTTTAACTCCAACTTTTTGAATGTCTGGTGCATTTTGTTTCGAGGACAGAGTTAATTTCTTTTCAATCCACCTGTAAAAGTAATCACACAGGTACAGAGGTCTCTAAACAGACACTATCTATGAAAGGTACTCTCTCATGGGACAACCCCTTTCACCTCCTTCTACAGTAAGAAACCTCATCTGCCAGAAAAAAAAAGTTTTTAAAAGGGGATAAATTGTCTGAACAACTTTATAAATTGCAATTCAAATTGTACTTTTGGTTCAATTGAAGGTGGTAATCTTGGTTGACGAGGCTGGAGAGCCTTGCAGCTTTTGAAATCTATACGAGAAAAGTGAAATGTTATACTACACTTTTGAAAGCTTTCTGAAGGTTGACAATGGCTTATCTCAAGGGGAACCTGGGAAGCTGTGCTGTCTGAGACATTCTTTAGTCGTTTTTCAAAAACAGCTAAAGCTGGCAATGTGGAAAACAAGGCAAATCTCGAGGGAACATGACAATTTTCCATAGAAACGGTTACACATTGTTATAGTTTGACATGAATGCTAAAATCTAATATTACTTAAAAGGCATGTAGGAAAATAAGTGGACCAAAAAAAAAATTCTGAATTTCATAAAATGATTTATTTATTTATGTCAAATATCTAAAAACATATTTCATACAGTTCTAATATACACGATTCCAAAAGTCTCCATAAATTAATAAATTAACACGATTAAGGAATTACATAGGCTACATAACACCTAATGTGTTAACGCAAGTCCGTCTGGAGTGGTAGAAACTATTCTTGCTTGGAAAGAAAATGGCTATCACAGTTTTCTAAAAGTGTTATCGCGTATCAGGTATCGTGTATATTACGATTGTATAAAAAATATTTTTTGATATTTGACATAAAAATACATTTTATGAAATCTCAATAATCCGTTCAAAAACATTTTTTTTTTCAGTTTTCAATATTTTTGTCATATTAAGTTTCGAAATTATATATAGCCTATATCAACGAAAAATAAATTATAACATTTAAACAATTTGGTAATATTTGAAAACTAGTTTTTAGAACTTTACACACCCACATAAAAACACGCTAAAACGCAACTAGTTGGAAAAACACGCTCTGCTGTGCTCATTGGTTCATGCTCTTCATATCTATTGAGGCACACGTTGCTATTGAGTGTTATTAGTTCAGTGGCATTCAGGGCTAAGCTAAGGTCCAGAGGTGACGCTTTCAGCTGACCTTAGCTCCGTAATAACGGCTCTGCCGCCATGTTAAACAGCGAGCTCATTAACGCGACTTAGGGAAAAAGGTCTAGCACGTGTATCATCGGGTGAAGAACTAAAAAAATAAATGAAGTACCTATACTTCATTTATATACTTGAATTTTGCTCTAAACCCAGAAGCAGGTTAGTATCCAGATTTTCTAAAAGAAAAAAAAATCTCTATCTCTCTCTCTCTCTCTCTCTCTCTCTCTCTATATATATATATATATATATATATATATATATATATATATATATATATATATATATATATTTCAAGTTCTACTCGCCTCATTTCATACACTGTTAAGTATCCTGAAGCAGGGAGGAGGAATTTAAAAATAATTAATTAAAAAAAAAATGGTGCCAAATGTATTTTTTTATTTTTTATTTTTTATGTGTTTTCTTTTTTCCAGGTAGCCAGACTGTGGCTAATTCTCGTGATTTATACATTACAGTCGTGTACATATTTATACATTACAGTCGTGTACATATTTCACACCCGGTATGTTGCTCAGATAGAGGCTAGGACTACACGAAGAAATGGTGCATTGAGAAATTATAATGAAAGATAAATAGATTTTATTATTGAAAAGCACTTATGAGCTTTACTTTAAAAAAATAGAGAACCCATTCCTTTGCAAAAAGAAATGTAAATTATATTTGGACTTGGAAAAAAATACTTCAAAGTACTCAAGATCTTATTAACAATCAAATTGTTGTTTACGTACAACCGAGTTAACTCATTAATTATTTTTTTTCTGAACAAATTGCTCTATACAACAGCATGAATACAACCCGTAATTGCCTGAGGCTAATGACTGATAAATTCTAAACAGTATGTTTAACATTTGTTCACACTTAAGTCGACCACTCAACCTAGTGTTTCCACAAATGACTACAAGTACAAGGTTCAGGTTAGTGGAAGCTCATCCAATTAAACTCGGGGCTATTCAGGCTCCTTCCCCCGTGGCCCGAGGGTTTCAGAGCTCTGGTCCTCGCGTCTGACTAATTGGTATGGTCGGGAATTCCTGTGCTGTTGACCCATCGGGCCTTGGGGGGCAGTGGGCGGTTGGTTGATGCAGGACAACTTTTACCGTCCATGTGCGTGGAGCTCGGAGTTCATATGACCTCCGCTCTAGACAGAGTATATGTATGTGGTACCGATTGCTTTTAAAAAAAATAATTTTATAGATTTTTTATATACTGATGACATTAATAAAAGAATTGCAGTGACGCACTGTGGCAAAATCATTCGGAAAGCTCTGTTTTACCAGCTCCCACTGGGCACGTTTTTTTGAATAAGTAAATGACTCGTGCAACAGACAAAAAGGTCAAATCTATTTGTCAGATTTGTCAAATGTTAATTTCCTCCGTTTTTTTTAAGGACAAAATGGTACACCCCAGTAAAATAGCCTCAAGTTTCGTTTTTAATATGGTAAGTGAGAAAGGAAAAGCCAACAGGTGCCTTGTACTTGCAACAAAAGTATGGCCCCTCCTCTGTCGTCCATTATTAATAGGATGATCATTTGCGAGGTTATTAATTATATAATAAATGTGATTTAGAAACTACTGACTATTAGTTAGAATATTAGTAGTAGTTTCAGTACAATTTCATTAAAGTGAAATGCATTATTCTAAGTAGTTTGCTATAATATACTGTCAGTCGCACGTGCAAATCTTTTGTTACATTTTGGATCCAGTCACGGTACGTCTTATAATTTCTTATTTGTTTTCTAGATCACCTTGCGTCTTAGCATTTTCTGGTTATTGATATGACTGGTTTTTATAAAGTTTGAACATTTGAACATTTGTAGGTTTTTAAAAATCCTATTTTATCGTAGGTTTTAGAATATACGCTTTTATTCAACGTATAACAATAAATCGAGTTTAATATGGTTATCAAAACCAGCTCATATTGCCTCAATGTAATTTCTGAAAATGAACTATAGAGGGCAGCACTGCTCAGATCTATGTGTGCCGCTCAAGTACTTAAAAAAAACCTTGGACCCAAACAGTAGTATTGCAGGGGCAATAAGTTCCAGCTGTCTTTGCAGAAGATCAATAGGCAACAGGATAGGACACAACGTCTATGTTTTCTCTTTTTAGGAATCAATAGTGCAGTTATAAGAAGGGCAAATTAACAGAGGCTTGTTGATTGCCTTGGGCAATAATCATGCCGTAGAAAGGGCGAAGAAGACAGAAACAGAGAATCCAAATCCACTTTCTCAACAAGCTAAAGTCGTAAGGTCGAGCAATAATATATATATTTTTGGTAATTCATTTAAATTCTGGATAAACGTTGATGACATGACTGAATCGATTATTTCGCCTAAAATTAATAACATAGCTGTAATTAATTAATAATTAATTTATTTCATGGATACATGTTAACAATATTTTAAGTGGGAAAAAACAGATTCATTAATTTTTAATGTAGGCTTATAAAGAATCCATCTAATTGCTCTAAATAGCCTATCGAATAGCCAAATTGTTGATTTCTTATTTCGATGCAAACATTTAAATCAGACCGTTTCGTCTATTATATGAATCTTAATTCGCGATGTCAACGACAAGAAACACATTGCTCTACTGATATCAAAAAGGAAACTTTTCTCCGAAGTATAGAATTCGTTTTCTGAACGGAGTCGGGTTGCAGCACCATGGAGAGCGCCAGCGCGCAGCCGTTATTATTATGATTATTAAACGTGAGATAAATATAGACACAAAAATCAAAGAAAAAAACAGTCTATTCTATTGGAGACTGAAATCATTTAATCTGCACACGTACTCCGACACAGACATAATATTAGACTCCAGCAAAAGTGAATCATCAACCTCACATGAAAAGATGACCTACTGATATTAATACTAATTTAATCTCTCCACATATATGGCAAAGCCAAAAGTATTTATATATAATATTTAAAAAAACATTATTTTCACATCGAAACTAACAGCCGGGCAAGACCCGCCCATTCAATTGGTAGCTTTCATAATAGAATCTGCCTCAACAATGGAGCATTTTTGATCACTGTCTGATTCCACGACATCATAAAGGCTTCGCGAACTATACACACACCAATAAAGATCAAACGACTCGTTTGTGTGTCCAAAAGACCCCCATCAGCGGGTAGCATTAGTGAACCACCCATCCTTAGACTGGAGGTTGAGTAAACTCGCGGGCAACAGACTGAAATCTTAAAGCATTTGGGACATTTTAGTTTGATGTCTTGGAATAAAGAAAGGGGGCCCTGTCAACAGACAATGAGGTGTAGCCAGACGTGAACGTGAGAAAACGTGTCATCATGACAAGGAGCACAACTGCAGTATGTATGCATTATTATGCAGAATAGTGTAAAATTTAACAAGGGATGTTTGTATGTTCATTTATAGGCTGCCTATCTACCTTTTCTTTGTATGCGTATCAGACACAATGACCTTTTCCTCTCACAATTAAAGGTACCAAACCTGCACGTTTCTTTGTCACTCAAATGATGCGACCAATGGGACACGTTGTGCATCTTTTGTACGTAGTATATTTTACCTGAAAACCTTAAAATAGTTTATCAATTCTAGCACAAGCTTTTATATTATTCATATTAACGGTATTACCATCAAGTAAAGCGACAAGAACAGCTTGGCAACTAAATTAAAGTACAATATATCTTCAATATTAAAATGACTAATAGTATGTGAGTATATGAGAGAGATAAATGTGAAATATATAAAGAATTCTTTTTGCCGGGGTGTAATAATTTATAATTGTAGTCTACACACAGACACACAAATGGTATACCCATGAGCTGTACTACACCAGGGTACAGTTTGGCACTTTCTGAACCTAAAGTGTGAGGATGCGAACTGACAGGGCATGTCCTTATGTCGTTAAGGCTTTTATTGTCTCCTGTGGTTTTTGAGTTTACGTTGCTGCATCAGTAGGGAGCGCGCATTTAGAGGTCCACACCAGCCTGGGGCCACACACACACACACACACACATCAGAAAGCTTGACTCATAATGTTGATGTTTTAGCCGTTTCCATTTTTGTGTCCCCCACGCTGCTGCAATGACGCAGAACATGCACAACATGACCACTCGACTTGACAAATGGTCAGTCTGAGTGATCTCCGTTCCGACCATGTTGGATGGAACAACTACTTTTTATGCCTGCAATCAACATCAGACAATAAACTACACCACACTGCGCTGTTCCTTTACTGAGAAGCTAACCTAAACGCGCACTTGCAATGTGCACCAATAGAGTAAAGTGTAAAGCATGCATTTTAGGTAAAGTATACATATTTGACAATACCACACCAGTGACAAGGAAATGTACAGTTTATGATGCTTTTTTTGCTCCGAGAAAATTGTATTGTTCTCACAGAGAACATGAGTCAATTTCCTTTTCTGAAAGCCGTCTTTAATTATCTTTCGCAATGAATTAAATGTGACTTTTGTTTTTTCCTATTATTGTTCATTTAGAAAACTGCCTCTTGGCTGACACAACGGTTTGTTATTTTGGTGATTTCCGATTAGACATCCTCTCAAACATAAATCATTTCACCTTTCTCTTTCTTACAATGTAGAGAACTATATCGAAGTATAGCTATAACTAGCCCACAAGCTTCTAAGCAGCTAAGTAACGTGACACCCACTTACTCAGTTTATAACGCGCCATAAAACTTTCATTATCTTTAAAGCGCTATTATGACGTTTGTTGAATGAGAGCGCACACGGACGCTCGCTCGCGTGTGTGCGCGCGCGCACACACACACACCGTCGCGCTTGACCAATCGCACGCACGCGCGCTGCCTCCTTGCTAAACCCCACAGATCAGACGCGCGCGTGTTATAAGGACTCAGTCCGCTGTCAGTGGTTCATGTCTCCCCGTGATGCGCCGCTCGACCGCGTGATGTAATTCTTCATAATAAACATCACTGTAGGGCTAGGCAATGCCCGAGCTTTTTTGCTGAGCGGTGGTCAAGACACGACTTCCCGGACCTGCAAACTTGGACTCGAGTGTGATTTCAGGGCGCTACCACATCGAGCGCGACTTTATGTCGCTCAACAGCGCAGCTTCGTCGCAGCTTCGCTTGTGAGTAAGCGCTTTTGCTCTGTGGAATCTTTTTTGGGGGGCGGCGAGGGGGGAACCGTGGACACCAAAATAGACAAAGAGCATATTTTTAGCGCATTTGAACTCCTGCAGACAGTGACGCGTGCCTCCGTGTTGGTCAGGAGGATGAGTGTTCATTCGGCCCTCTTGCCGTTACTGGTGTTGGGGCTCGTGGCGAGCTCGGTGCGCTGCGCACCTCTCCCTGTGGAGCGACGCTGGGAGACTCTTTATTCGCGCTCTTTGGCCCGGATTCCCGGGGAAAAGCGAGAAGTCAACCGGGACAGTGAATATCTCACGGGCATTAAGAGACTGCGGCGCCTCTACTGCAACGTGGGCATTGGGTTTCATCTCCAAGTATTACCCGACGGTAGGATTACTGGGGTGCACAACGAAAACCGTTACAGTAAGTTTCATCATGTGGGCCTATTTTGAGCCGTTGGTCCGAATGCTTAGGACATATTAGGATACGTTAGTTCTTTCAGCACTAGCCGATTGAAGTGAGAAAAAAATCTGTGCTATTTGAAGTCAAAATTAACCTAATATGTATATTCTGAAATAGTTTGATTCTTATGATCTGATGCACTGATCTATTCAATCACATTCTACTTTCCAACTAATCTGGTGATACAATAGGTGACTAATGTAACTGGCTGATTATTCAGTTTTATTGTAAAACAAACCACATGCGGGGTCCAACATCTGGGTCCATAAAAGCTTTCCGCACCTTGATAATACCACACAAGTCTGTGTAACATAAGATGTGTCGGAACCGGGCCAAGATGTAAAGTTGTTCCCAAAGTCGGACCTGGGATAAAACCCATCTATTGCGGTGGATTGATCCCTTGGTTTTCGGTGTGTGTCTAATTAATGGACAACCCAGATTAAGATGTATAACCACAGCAGACGCAGGATATATAATAAGCATATGTCTGTCATGCTATGGTAAGCAGTTGCTCAGCAGTCAAAGAGCAGCTCACCAGCCAGTTGTGTATCCAGTATCGATACTGAGATTTGTTTTGTGTCCCCATGGACTATTTTAAGGCAATGCATAAAACTCGACGGGGATACATTACATATACGTTTTCATTGCATACGCAGAAGGCTTGCAGCACCTCTATAAAGGGTATGAGGCAACATTCTAAGGAGGACGCACATTTTTAGCCTAGGCAAAGGCAAAACGTTGTGTGTCAAAAGTTAACTAATACACAATATGTCATATTTGTCCTAAAATGCTTTTGACTTTAAAAAAAATTCAATTAAATGGGGATAATAAAAGCCTAATAAGGAGTCTAATAAATCCAATAAGTGGAATATTGTGTAGTGAACTTCGTTTAAGTGTTGAGCGTTTAAGTTTTGGTTTAAAAGGCATCAACTTTTGCCTAGCGTCAGAGAGAAAGATATTTAGTCTAAAAAGTGCTTTATAAAGCAGCTAATAGAGGAGTCTGAAAGTATGCAAGTACTGAGGAATGCTTAATATCTTCACACGGAATGATAGTTTGCGAAACTCTTCACAAGCGGAAAGTGCAGTTTCCTTCAAGAAGGATGCTGTCGAGTCCCAAAATGTAAACAATCCCAACACTTTACAAACGCAGTGGCCCGATATGGCTACAGATATGAGTCACCCAAGGTCATGTATGTATTTTGTTGTTGGTTGCAGGTCTTCTTGAGATATCTCCGGTCGAGCGCGGAGTCGTGACACTGTACGGCGTCCGGAGCGAGCTATTCGTGGCCATGAACAGCAAAGGGAAACTCTACGGATCTGTGAGTTCACGAGATGATTTACGACCGTTTTCCGCCTGTAGATTTGCTTATCGGTGCCCGATGGCACGTAATCTTGTTCTAGAGTTATAATACCCCTCGCCCCCTTCTCTTGTCTATCCTGAGATTGCACATAGTCGTGTTTTGATACAGGAGCGCAGTACATCACTCAGACGCGCGCATTCCATACTTAGCATTGCGTGCACCTACTGTCCTGCTCCAGAGTAAAGATGAACTGGCCAGAGAGTCTGGACCACCCATACTGGGTGTATAAGTAACACACACACACACACACACATACACACACACACACACACACACACAGAACTGTCTCATCCCATCCATCCCATCCCATCTAACTAGCAGTCTCAGATTGACTTGGTCTGGACATAAAATAGACTGAAGCCTGGATTAAAATCCAAAGTAGACATAAACTGCTTTGCTTCTGAGATTCTGAGATTTCTATTTACAGAAATATATCATTTGATTCAACAATATGTTTACCAATGTTAAGATTTAAATTAGATTTCTTTCTCTTGGATGATATGAAGGCTTTGATTACTCATATTGAATAACTTAGGCTACTGAAGATGCTCATGATGTTTATGAGATCATTTTCGTTTTAACAAGCGGGTCCACAATATCTTTGTTATGTTACACCCTTTCTTGGCTACCTTTTATGTATAAATTACCTCTAGACTGGTGCATGCCTCTTTAAACTCTAAAAGTAACTTATGTACCTTAATTCATTTTTAAATTTATACATCACCCATGAAATTAAAAACATAAACGACGAGAGCTCTCCCTGTATAAAGTGTGCAGTTTAGTGCGACATTATAATACGTTATGCCAACGTTAGATAATTTTTTGTTAAGCATATTATTTTACTGTAAACCCCGCTTCCCTCTTTTCCCCATTCAGGCACATTACTCAGACGAGTGCAAGTTTAAAGAGACGCTCTTGGCAAACAACTACAACGCGTACGAATCCATGGCATACCCGGGCATGTACATCGGACTGAGCAGGACAGGAAAAACAAAAAAAGGAAACCGAGTGTCAACAGCAATGACGGTGACACATTTTTTGCCGAGAATCTGAACGAAAACGGAAGGAGGCACGACACAGGCAGCAAATCCTGAGGGAAAACCCGGACGATGCACTTTCCACAAATCTTACACACGAGGTCAACTGTATCGCATTATTACTATTATCACTATTATTATCATGTATATTAGCCTATTTATATTCGTTCGTTTTATATTTCCTTTTAAACAGCCTCTTTTTATGTGTGGGAAAAAACACTTTTAATTTATTTGTTTATTTATCCTTTCTGCTGCTACCGAGTGTTTAATACCTGAAATTCCTACAATTAACTACAATATGATTTTTTTTGCACTGTTTTTAGGGGTAAGGAAAGGAGTGGTGGATGTTTTATCCCTAGATAGGAAAGTCTGCTTAATCATAGGCTACGTCTGAAACCGCATATAACCACACCAAACCACACCTGCGCATGCGTGAAAATTGGCGCTTCTATATAATTTTATCTACTGTTTTATATGCCTTTGGACGTAGACTTATGATGAAGTGCATGTCATGTCGAAAATGAGCAAAATTACGATTTACGCCCATGGAAGAACTCATCAATATGACTTGGACACAAGTATTATTATAATTACTATTGGCAAGCAGCTGGGATGCTGCAGCTAGATATAGTCTAATAATTGATTTTTTTTAACAGTGAAGACTTGGGAAGATATAAAGACATAATATGTACTATCTCAGAAATATATTCACATATAAACTGTGCTTATGTTTGTCACATTTGTAGCTTTAGTATGCATCTTTTACACCTACTGTACATTTATTTGGGAAGGTGCATCTACTGTACCTTTATATGCGAAGGTGCATCCATTATACTTCAATTGGCTTTTAGAGTAAAGGGGACATTACGCATTAAGGCTCAGTTATGGAACTTAAATTATGCGTAAAAGTATAAACATACCATAATTTTATACCATGTTAATGATATAAAAAGATAATACATACATACAGCTACATAATGTTACCACACCACTCCAGTAGAAGGCAAAAGATTAGTTTAGTTTGACTATTTCTGAGACAGTATTTTGTTTGGTTACCTTATTAAGTACTTGAACATGCTCCAAGTCATATCCATGACTTCCAAAGTGGCATATGTGAATTGCAGGATTAGCATGAACACAGGATTAGTTCAAGTTTCTTGACTTGTGTAATTGTACCAACCCCAATGGTATTACGCACTGAAGCCATTGTCCAATGTCCGAGCTCTGGGGGTCTAACCGAAACAGTATCGGCTTACTCTCGGCCACTGAAAGTGGGCTGTTGAAGTCCTACACCCCTTAAATCTGTTTTTAGCTTTGCTCCAATGGGGTGAGGTGGGGTGTGGAGGGCTGATAGGGTTGGGGGTCTGAACTCTGAACTTATCTGCTGTCAATCATTGTCAGATCTATAAGAAAGATAAGATCAGATAAGAAAGATAAGATCTTCAAGGAAATCCAGACCACTTCATACAAATTCAATTTAATTCAGCCTTACCTGTAGTACATTACAGGTCATCATGGTGTTCAGGGAAGCGTTGTAGATAAATAGATACAGAGAGAGAGAGAGAGAGAGAGAGAGAGAGAGATCAGTATTCATATGTACTGATAAAAGAACATGAAATGTATGGAAAATTGGCCATGGAGTTGAACATTTACTCTATCCTCAAGGACCCCTAGATGGACATATTGCTTAATCCAAGCTCTCAGCACGTGTGTACCACTTGTTCAGCATTTTTGATTGCTTGGTAGAAGTGTGTTCAGGTCTGAGAAAAAGCATAAAATCAGGAAAAGTTGGTTTGAAAAACATATAGTCACATATTCATATTCAACTGTTTTAACTGTCTTGTGGTTAATTCTTTTATTTATTTATATTTTTAAAAATAATTTGATAAGTTCAAAGGAGACATATGTCCCTTTCAGTCATTCTCTACCTCATAGCGTTGTTGACCGACAGACTCCTCTTCCCAGTTTTGCTGACGGCAAATGTTTTTCCTGTTGCTGCATCGCCCCTCAGCTGAAGTCCTGGAAGGCCACTAGCTGCGCCTTGTCACGTTTGAGCTATCTTTACCCTGTGATTTACTTTTAGAAATGATAATCATGGTGGAAATATTTGAAGACAGCTGTGAGACTGCACTATATGCTTGACCGGTAACCCTATATTTTTCTTTATATATTTTGTTAAATAGTTCATTGCGTAAATTGGAGAAATGCCGAGTGGCTGCTTTTTAGATTGGGTGTTTCAGGAGAAGAAACAGAATACAGTTTAATCAAATCCATTTAGACTGAGATGATCTCAAACTAAGCATTCCTTGTTATTACTTTTGTTTGTTATAGGTACAAAATGAAAATAGCATGAAAAAAATTATAGAATGTTCTTTAATTAATTTACGTCCCATGTTTTGTGTTATATGGTGAACGTGGATAGATAAAAGCGGGTGAATGGATTAATAGAGTTAATTCTGACTAGTACATAGGTTCAAATTTGAATGAAAATCCCTTGTTAGACTGACCCAAGAACAAAAGGCGTTAAAAGAAATAACAGCCATATCTACTGAGAAATCTTGGAGAAGAATAAGGGGACTATGTATTACAGTATTTGTTGAAATCCACTATTTTGCATCATACAACATTCTGCATTACTAATATTTATGTTTTTGTTTTACCTGATTATGTTGATTTTAAAAAAAATTTGTTTCATTTATCTGAAATGTTGTTGTGTCAGAGGAGCAATTTCCCTCTCCTTACTTCTTCCTTTCCTAGAGTCATGTCAAACCTCTTTCCAAATGGAGCTGTTTTGCATCATTGTGGATATTGTTTACAATTGGCTGGATGCTCAGTGAAGGCAAATAGCTTCTCTGACCCTCATCATGATCTGGAACAGATACAAATCAACCGGACTAGATTTGCTTAACCAAAAGCTCTCAGTATCAACAAGCATGACCAAGCACTCCGACGGTAGCGATAATGAATGAACAGAAACGCATCATTGCTTAATCTAATTAGCCACTTCACAACCATTACTAATAACATAATGTCAATTTTTATACTGTAAGTTGTACTTAAAAATATATAAACAGTATGAAAATAAACTATTAATTTTTATTTCTTTCAATTTCTTTCAATATGGCCATTTCTCTGCATCTCTGGTGAAGCTGTTGGCTGTCTGTTGGTGTGCTCTAAACCTTGTTGACATTTATCAAATGTTGTCTGTAGTTTTATACAGTTGCTGTTCAACACTGTGATGTATGTGCTGTGCACATGACAATATCCTAACTTAAGTGCAAGTTAATAAAGCTCAGAACAAAAAAAACAAAGAGCTGTGTGCTTTTAATGCCTCCTTTTCGAGGAAAAAGCAGGGCTGAGCAGATGTAGGGTTTAACCCATTCCCACAAACCACATCCACAGCTGGCATACTACAGCATCATGTTAACCAGGCATCAATAGTCCTTGGTTGCATAAAACACTAGTAAGAATAGGTCACTTTGGTGTTTAAGTATAGAAAACAAAGTTTGTTGGTGAGCCTAAAAATATGCTTGTAGACACTGCTAGACTATGCGTGGGCAGCATTTTTGCAGGGACAGCAGTGCCAAGTCACTGTCTTGCCTTTGTTTACTTTGTCCAGGGCCTGGTTTGCAGATTGGGTGGCTTATAGGCCAAACGGTCACTCCCAGGAGTGTAACCCCCCCTTTTAGTTCAGAAAGCTTCATGCAGTAGACGCCTGGGAGGGTGCAGGAGGGAATGAGTCTCTGCCCTTCCAGGCATGCACTTCCCTGAAAGGAGAGCTGAAGAGGGCCTTTCCTTTTTCTGAGTGTTGACTAATGAAGGGATTTTTACAATCTTGTACAGCAACTTTACTTTCCTGACGTTCTTCGGACGCACCATTTATGACAATACACCACCAGTTAAAAAAGTTAATAGAGTCCCTGTTGGTCTAAGGTCTCCCTGGCATTTTAATGTTACCTCTTATCACCTAATAAACAAAATAAATAGATCTAGGGTCAGAATAGGTCTTTTACAATGGACTTAAATGACTAAAGAAGCCTCAAAACTGTTTAATTGTTTAAATCTGAAACAATTAGTGGACTTAGTGGTCTTAGTGGAAATGTAATTGGGCAATTTACTAAAAAAAGTAGATAATGACTGCTGATTTCTAAGAAGCACCATTACAAATTCATTAACATTCCCACCATCCATGTCTAGAAAAAGAAATGACTTCCAAAAGGTTCTTGATAGTGTTAGTGAATCCACAGCATCCACAAACTTCTATTCGAATAAACAACTTGCCACAACAAAAGAGCAGGCAAACAGAGACAGGTGTGGTCACTTAATACACAAGTATTCCTAGCCATGAGCTGTAGCTAAATGGAGCTCTGTCATTGCCTGAAAGAATGACAACTTTCTGCTCCAATAAACAGAATGTATGAGGGTTGTAAAGGCCCCCCTTAAAATAGCTGCCCTGTTCCACCTACCTGCGTCAGCTCCGTCGTCTGTCAACCAAATAAACATCCAACCGCCTCTCAAGTGCCTTTTCTCCACTAAACAGTTTGGTCCCGAAACTGCCTTTATATCACAACAGGCCTTTCAAGTTCTCCAGGACAAAGACTTCACAGGGCACCCCGTTGGCTGAAACAGCTCACAACAATGCGTTTGCTAACAGGAAGTGCATTGGCTGCTAATTGACTAGTTGGTGATTGGAACTCCAGGAGAAGAGCTCAGGCAGATGTTGAGGAAAATGTGTTGCTAGTGCTTAGCTTATTCGTATATATAGCCTACACACCACCTACTGTAACAAAATAAGGCACATATTCTTACAGGAATAGTAATAGTACGCACAGATTATAGTTTAGATACAGCATTTAGTCATATTACAAGTAGTAAGGTCTCAGCCTTTATGTCATTTCATATAAAATGTTATAAATAAGTTGTTGACTTGCTTATTCCATAGTAAAATCAGTGCAGTCTATTAAAACTGAACATTCAAATTTGGGTTAACCACTGACTCAGGTGATGGTCAGATCTATTCTTATCTTCCATTTATATACAGCCATCATGAACTAAAAAAAGCTTTTTTTATTTATTGAAAATGGATTTATTTGTGCAAAATTGTCAGATGCTCTTTAATTCTTGCTGTGAAATTCAATTTTATGGTAATGTACAATGTCTGTGAATAAATTCCACTTCCTTCCTAAACTTTTTTTATCCCATTGAAATGATCCATAATGATGGGGGCTTCTTATGTAGGTTTCAGTCTTTACCTGTGGGTGGCCTCAATTACTAGACTGTTCTTCCGAATTAACATCATTTCCGATGTCACGTTAAAAATAGGGATGATGTGAAAACAGAAGAAACAGCTACTGTAAAAGTAAGAGAATCTATCTATCTATCTATCTATCTATCTATCTATCTATCTATCTATCTATCTATCTATCTATCTATTGCTAGGTAGATTTATACAGTTTCTAACTTTTAACAGGACTAGATGGCTAATAATAATAATAATAATAATAATAATAATAATAATTACTCTAAACTATGGATTGTTTATTAATAGTAAATTATTGAGTTGTCTTAAGAGCTTATTTTTAATGTTTAAGTTTAATTTTGGTTAAATTCATTTTACAATTTCAACAGTAACAGAATTTGGAATTCTTTATGGTAAGTGGCTTGTGATAGAAAATAGCAACAAGACTGCTGAAACGATTAACATAACTGGGGGATGGGTTGAGCTCAACTGAAGCAAATCAGCCTGATGCATGAATTCAAATTCCCACACCCGGTCTGGGCCACAAGTAACTACCAACAAGCACCTGCTCCACCCTTGAACGGCATCGCCTGCTCTACGCTGAACCCTATCCTGAATTCCTTAACACACTCTTACATAAACTGGCATTAAAAATATATTAAAAGCAATATACAATGAGCAATCACAAAAAAAAAATGCATATTATACTGTATGTCCATTAGTTCACTAGTCATCTTTTTAACAATTAACTGGATATAATCCAAAAGCATCAAATAAACAAAGAAATATACTTAAAATACTATTAAGTGATTGCTAATAAATTAATTCATACAACATGTAAGGTTCGTACAAACTGCTTAAACTGAAACTCTCAACTGATAATACATTTCTTGATTCTTCTGTTTCAGTTTCACATCTTGTTAAATATTTAAAAAAATTTAAATAAATAACAAATCATTTGTTTTGCTCCTTGTTTAGCTCTGTCACCTCCATGTCATTAGGAAAACCTGTACAGCTGTGCATTCATGCAATTATTTAAATAACCAATAATGTGGAAGCAATAGAACTGCATTATATAATGCAGATACAGTTTAAATTGTTCAATTTATTGCTACATGTTCATCAAACCTTTTTTTTTTTGAAAATTGAAAAAAGACCAGGTAATGTGTCTGTGTCAAGTGTTCTCATTCTTGGTTGCTAGCCAACTTACCTCTAGGCTTGACCTGCTTACCACAGTTGTAAAGAGTGGTTATTTAAATTGCTGTAGCCTTTCTGTCAGCTTAAACTAGTCTGGCCTTTGTTCTCTGATTTCTCTTATTAACAAGCTTTTTTTTTCCTGCATATACATTTTTTTTGCATCATTTTATGTAATGTCTTTTGAAGTTCACTTTGAACATTATCTAAAACACTTGACCAGTATTAGAATTCTGCACCTGCACAGCTGACATATGATTGTACACAGGTGTACAGTTGCTCCTCATAAAGTGAATGGTGAGTGTATATTGGAGTAACACCAAACCACTATAAGGAGAACTTAATTAGGTAATTAATGTAATGCTATACTGGTTGAGATAATTGTGTTTAAGCACATTTCACTATGTTTAATGTTATTATCTGTATCAACTAAATATCAGGAACAAATTAAAGAAAATGTGTTTTCTCTGAAAATGGCTGCTTTAACATTTCCTCAAACATATTATTTAACGCCTGAATTATGATATTGGGTAATACGGTATTTGTACCATAACTTTTTCATAATTTTTCATAAGACACCTAGTTTGCACATACAGTATGTGATGTGGTATTGTTTATACTGCACCCATTGCTGTGAGGTGCTGTGAGATGTGTTTTTGCATGTTGTTACAGATGCAGAGAAGAGTGAGACCGATGTATTTGGCAGCACAGACCAAAGGCTGTATTTAGAGTGTTTTTACCCTGTGCTCTCTTTGTAGGGGCAGCTGCAAGGTGTCTGTTTGGGACACTCCAGATGTTTGCTCATAAAGACAAGGCACTTCAAATGGCTGTGAACATCCTAACCAGCTCATTCACTGTGAACCGTGCTTAAAGCTGTGCACTGGGGCATTAGGGCAGGGGAAACAATGCAGATCCTTACCCTGTAATCAGGCAGCTTGCCGTTGCAGGTATTGGAACAGGCCTGCCAGTCTCTTTACACATGACATCTCCAGGCAAGTAGACAAGGATCCAAAACTCCCAAATAGCCTTTTTAACGGCACAGCTTTCCCTTGGGAACTTGAACTTGAACTCAGAGGTGAACTGGTAAATAAAAAAAACAGGCATTAATATAAATGTCATGCATGAACATCTACTGAGATGAGTCAATATGTCCAGTTTTCTATTTCCCTTCTGGATACGAACACAATTTCTCAAATAAGATGCTCAAGAAAGGGAGTAGTTTTAACGTGAACACAAACATGTAAGTGCAAAAACTCAAACGAAGGCAAGACATTAAAAGAGTCAGAGGAGCAAACAAAACACCCTGAATTTGGCAGTAATCCTGACAGTCATTTACTTGGGCTCTTTAAAGAGTGAGAGAGGGAGGCTTTCACGTGGTTTTAATCAAAGTAACACCAACAAAGTCAATCACAGCACAACGAAGAACAAGAGGCATCATAGTCAAAACAGGGTTTTGAGCTTCAAAGTGAATTCTGAGTGCCTGCATACACAGCCTTGATGAGGCATTGGTGGGGGAACATGCAAGCAAATCAGAGGCCTAATCAGTCCCTTAACAGCCTGCACAGACAGTCTGCTGAGTGCGCATGTGGGTCTAGTCAATGAGCACAATGAGATGTACAGCGGGATGAAGACGTGTGTATGGAATAGTAGAAACACTATTATATCTGGGGTTTTTTTGATCAGTGGATGTGAGGTTATATGCCACTGTGATCTGACCGAGATTTCCACAAGAGGGCAACAGATAGACATTTGCTTGCTTACAAGGTGGCCTTAAAGACATAGACCACCTCTTGTACTTATGAACTAGTACAATTAGATCAATTTAGACCCATATGGCATGTATTTTTGGGTCATTTATATATTATTAATGTATCCTACCGTTAAATATAGTAAGTAATTTTACAATTGATATGTCTACTGTATGTCACATGCTTTATACAATTTGTGCTGCCCATAATGTTGGAGCAAAATTTGGCATCACTCTACTGCTAGCCTCCTGTTTCCTTTAAACATTCCTGCACAATTTTATTGCTAGTTTTATATATCACAACAGTATAGTACCTTCATACAGTGTTTTTGTTTTTATGCACTAAAGGACTGAACTACATGACCAGTAAACAGTTTCCAGGCACATCTATCAGTGAAATGAGGAAAATAATAAAGATAATAAAAATAATGAACTACTTTATTTTCCATTCAAATTTTTACATTTTTACCCATTATTATTTTAAGTCTATTGTTTCTTGATTTTCCTGAATTTCAAACTATGGTACAGGGTTTTACAAAGTGTAGCATAACTACACCATTATATTTCCAATTTTATATTTTACTTTTATATATAATCTTACTGAATGCAATTTTTAATATTCTTAACATCCAGTTGAATCTTCCCCCCCCCCTTTTTTTTTATTGTTTTATGTATTAATGACAACTATCCAGCCATTTTTGTATTACTTAATACAAAAAAAAAAAAAGTGTTAAAGTCTGACCATCATGTCCAATAGGCCTGGCATTTGTCCTGTATAAAAAGCAGTGTCTAAAAAATTTCATGAAATGTTTGACCCACAATTATCGACCCAAAAGTAAACATCCCGTGTAACTGTTTATTTTAAAGATGATCTCTTGATATCAGTGCATCATTATTGTTTACTCCAATGCACTGCCATGCTCGTGCAAGACCTCCAGACGTATCCCAGCAGATATGTATCCCATACGATACTGATCAATGTGGCATAAATATTTTTTATTTACAGTTTTTGTCAGTTGCCATTATGGCTCATTAGGATGTAACATGGACAGGAAATACACCCAACATAACCTTTGATCTACAGAACATTATTGCACAAGGGAGTACAAATAGACAGATTGTACTGCAATGTCTCCATGTGATTGGAGAGTGTTAACATTTTTTATGAATGGGCTGAGATCATGAGAGGGAAGAGACTGAACAATGAAATCCGTCCATATAAATGTGAGCCCTCTACTGCCCTTTTGTGCCCTGGTACTATTCTGCAGTGACAACATAAGTCAACAATGTGGCTGAGATAAGGTCAAGACGCTTAGTATTTCAAACTTGCAGGAAAAAAGTAGGCTGCAAATAATGTGTGATGTCACTGGTTGATGAAATAATCGGCTGTTTCCAATTAAATAGCTGATATTTCCAGGCAAGGAAATTATTCAGTCTTGGGACCATGAATGATTACAATGATCTAATACCTCCCTTACTAAATCCTCAGTGCCCATTGAAATTTATGCTTGATAATCTAGTTACTGTACATGGTTATGCATTTGTAAAAGAAGTACACACCTCCAAAAATTTTATCTTGGAAGCATTTGGTTGTTCGCTAGGGGAAGCCCTAATATTTTTTTTAAATAGAATCTTAGAACACCTTTTTAAATACTTATTTTATTTGCATCATATTTCAATTGTAATGGACACAAAGTATACTACACAGCTGAAAATATCACCCACTGGCCAATGAATACATCACAGCTGTGTCCAGGGGGAAAATCTGTAGTGGAAGGCCTTGACAATTTCTGACCCTTGCGAACTTGTTTCTCTAAGTTTAGAGTTTGTTCTCAAATGGACAGAGGAACAATCACAAAGGGAGTTCTACTTGACTTACTTTCTTATTCAAAACAAGATTTTCTTTTTTCATATAATTCTAGGTTTGAGAAGATTAAATTAGTTCCTAAAGACAATTAGAATTAGGTCTAAGCAGAAGTTAAGCAGAATTAGCATTTATCAGTGTGCTATAAGGTTTAAAACTGAACTTCTCCAAATCACAAAAACTTATCAAAAATTGCCTTTTTTCTTGGACACTGATGCTGCTGAAACACTAGACTTTGCATTTCAAAAGGAGGGATTCCTTTAAATTTATTAACCTGTTCAGAAGGTCCATACTGTCCAATTCTTTACTATGTGAGTACACGAAGGTGCTGCTGATGTACTTTCAAGATGGTGCATAAACCCAGGGCAGTGGCATCAGGGAGAGGTTTGTCATGGCACAACACATTGCCAATTGTGGTTCTCCTTGGCAGAGCTAGAAGGCCTGTTTTGAATGGCGTGCACATAATCGGGTGGATCTGGTCCATTCCCAAAATACTTTTCTCCAAAGACTGCTACACCTTAACACCTGTCTATGCTAAAATGTATATGAGAGAAGACTAAATGTGTGCAGCCAAACTTAACTTTTTAACTTTTGTTACTATTTTCAAAATTAATATTACTTTACGTATTCTATTAATTTATCTATGATCCTCTGTAATCCATCTAGGAATCATTGAGGCCAATAGTGATTTCCTATTCTGATATTTTCCAGAATCCTCTTCTTTTCTTAACCCTATTTATTGCTGTCTACTCCCCTACTCCTATCTATTATTTGATCTCATTAATCCATCTTCTTGATGGTCTTCCTACTCACTGTTTCCATTTTTTTTATCATCAATCTGGTTAATTCTATTTCTCCCATCCTGCATACATAACCAAACAGACGCAATTTAAAATTGTATTTATAATGTTTGCATTAGTTACTTTACTGGGAAATCTAAAATTATTACAGTAATGCATTGCGGCCCAAGAGTGATGGTTGATCAGATACAGAGCTCAAGGTAGACTAGTCAGGATGTTTTTTTTTTTTTTCTATTTTACACTACAGAAGTGTTGATGGCATGATTTTGGGGGGCTTACAAACTTGGTCTTTCCAAGAAAAGGGAGAAATCTTTCAAGTTGGCAGTACAATAACCAGGCTATCCAAGGTTTGAATTACACAGAAACTTTTGGGGAGCCTGACTAGTGCGCACCACGACTTCTCAGTGACCACCAGTAGCATTCCATATAGGCACAATAACACCAACATAAGAATCATGCACAAAGTTTAATAGCCTAATCAGAGCAAACACAGAACATATCCACAAGGCACAAAGGGACACAGGTAACATCTTTTGGCTTTTATACACACCTCTTCATCACTGTTTTTTTTTGTGTGTGAATCAAATTGTCCAAGCAAGCAAGGCTGTTTCATTGTCAAAGCAAGAAGGGCTGTTTTGACTATGCATAAGCCGCCCCGGAACAACAGTTTGTTTTCCTAATTAATGACTTACAGTTTATTAAGTTTATTAAGACTACACCCCATGCAGTGATGAGGAGTTCAGGTGGCTCTGTACATCTAGTAATTTGAGTACAGCACCACCACGCATGGATGGCCACAGCAGGAATATGCATTAAATTTTGTCCAACAGATGTTGGAAAACCTTGACAGTTCTGGTTCGATTTCTGTGTTTATGGAGTTTGCATTCTCCTCCTGCTTGGTGGGTTTCCTCCGGGTACTCCGGTTTTCTCTCACAGGCAAAAGACATGCAGATTAAGCTATTTGACATTCCCAAAATTGCCTGCAGTTGTTCCAGTGTTCTCTCCTGTGAATGAGCGTGTGAGTGTGTATTTCTGTGTTTGCTCTATGATGAAATGGCACCTCATCCAGGGTGTACCCCCTTATTTCAGGAATTTATGGAAAATAAGGTTTAACCTATATCACAAATGTGGACATTTTTAAAGCTCTCTGTAAGCATCACAGGTGTGGCTTTTAAGAGAGTTCATGTTCTTTTCAGTGGAACCGAGGTCCCAAAGCTCCCCGTAGTTCGAACTATGAGGCTAACTGATCATATAGGCGAAAGATACCTGTGATCTCTTTTTTAAAGAAGAATGTCCCATTGGCTGACTTACTCCTATGCTAAGCTATATATTTTTCTTAATATGAAGGCCAATGTGGCGTACCTTTAATTTGCTTCTGTGTAAAACATTATGGTACATTATTGGTTCTTGGGGTGGCAGAGCCGCCTTACATTCCTGTGTTCTCTCCTGAGCTCATATTACAGTCTGTACAGAGTTTCTGTGCATGTCCAAGTCTTCTGTCCTCATGTCTAAGTGCTGCCCCCTTTGGATTCTCCAGTTTCTAACCACCTCCCAAAGCATACCAGTAGGTGGATTTGCTAAGACATATTACCCCTAGGTGTGAATTAGTGGTGCTAAAGGTGCCCTATGATGGATTGGCATGTATTCCAGCATCACCTCGAGTGTTTAACAGACCCACCATGACCCTGATGTGGATAATGTGGTGACCCTAACCCTAAATGAGTCCAATTATGTGGCTCAAATTATTCTTAAACGTACAGTCGCAATTCTACTTGATTTATGTTACAGATGCAAAAGGTGTACTCTTTGATAGTACCACCTCAGCAACACGAGCAAGTGCAAGCGCAGTACTGAAGTGTATAGGTTAGCCTAATATTGTAATAGAGCGCCATCTACCGACTTTGACATAAAATAACCGGTGAATAATTATTAGTGGAGGTTCTGTGTGGAGTGTAAGACTGTAAAGTACCGATTAATATTTAGCGTGATCGTTACGTAAAAGGCAGAATAGCTTCAATGAATGAAAAATAAGGACATGATGTTCGCGCACCAGTAAAGTCTGAGAAAGGAGACTGTAAAACAGAACGGAATTTTCATGAATGGAGCTGGTTTGGTAAGAGCAGGCTACTGTTTAACCTTGTGCAAACTAAACTTGCCACACTGCTGGTCCCGACACTTCATAAAAAAAGTGCAAGAAGCAAAGAGTAAAGAGCAGCGAGGGGGAAAGGGCACATTATCTGTTTAAGGTGACCTGCTGGTGGTGTGTGTTCACTAGATCTCATCCGCTAACACACACACACACACACACACACACACACACGTACTTTAGCCATGCAGGGTAGGGGTGTTCTGCTTTGTGCTGTGCTCATAATGACCCATTTACATCTGTTTTACCATTTACCTCTCCTTATTCTTTCTCTTTCTTTCCTTGCTTGTTCGCTTGCTTGCATTCTTCTTTTCAATGCATCCTTTACTTTTTAATGTTTTATGCTTTCTTTCTTTTTTTATACGTTTTCACTCCTTTTCAGTCTATCCAGCTGTTTTCCTTTCTTTCTTTCTTTCTTTCTTTCTTTCTTTCTTTCTTTCTTTCTTTCTTTTTTCTTTCTTTCTCTCTTTCATTTTTCCAATGCTTCTCTTTTCAATGTACTATATTTCAGATCTTTCATTCTTCCTTTCTTTTATCTCTCTTTTGTTATTACGCTTTCTTTTATGTTTTTAACTGTCTTATATTTTTAAAATATGTATGTATGTATGTATGTATGTATCTATCTATCTATCTATCTATCTATCTATCTATCTATCTATTTCATTTTAGTTTTCTTTTCAATCTTTCTTTCTATCTTTTTTCTTTATTTGAACCTTTCAATCAATCAATCAATCAATCAATCAATCAATCAATCTACAAGGGTGAGTCATAAATTATATTGATTGATAGAACTTTTCAATCAATCAATCAATCAATCAATCAATCAATCAATCAATCAATCGATCGATCAATCAATTAATCAATCAATTAATCAATCAATCACTCAACAGGTGAGGCAAAACTTATACACACTATAATAAAACTTCTGTTGGTTGGACTTTTTTTTAGCGCTTTCCATTCAAGGCTGCTGTCTCTCCAGTCACCGCTGTGCAGATGTGAACGAGTTACATCAGTTCATTTGTAACTGCAGTGCGAGGAAAAATGGATGGCCCACTTCTGATTTGCATAAAACAGAGCAGTGTGGACTACTTAGATCTGTGTGGCCTGAGGGTGTACCTGGTGCCGTAACAACTCATGGAAGAGCATAAACATAAGCTTTTGGATATCTGCGAACAAAAGGTTTCTTAAGGAAAATAATAACTGGTAACGAGACATGGATTCATTACTACGAGCCGGAAAGTAAACATAAAAAAATATGGAACTATGATCTTGCTCGATCGGATTTTTACCTGATTGGTCCCCTGAATGCAGCCCTATAAGGATAAAGTTCTAATGAAGAAGTGAAGACAATGGTATATTCATGGCGCGCAGTTCAGCCTAAAACTCTTACTGGAGGGAATACATGAGGGAATACGAAAGTGTATTTAAAGGAAAGAAGATTATGTTGAAAATGTATTTGATGATGTATTCGTTTTTTTTAAGCTAATTAAAATAAATTCCACACCCAGTGTGTAAATAAATTTTTTATAAGAATATTTCTGTTCTGGGTTTCTATTTTTTTCTCTCTTATCACTGTTTAATTTAAGTCACTACAATCGTTTTCTATGAACAGGCTGCAGCTATGCAGTTTGTGTGTGTGTGTGTGTGTGTGAGAGAGAGAGAGAAAGAGAGAGCTATTTCATACAGGAAGAACTCAAGAAAGAAAAACTGCTAACCACAGCCCTAATAATAAGTTACATTATTCATTTTTTTAATTCTTTTCTTGTAATACTAACATTTCTCTAAACCCCATTTATAAACCTCTTCCATACAATTAAGATACTTTGCCACAAAAACAAGTATTTTCGGACATCGTTCAAATTTCTCAAATGTATAATCACTATGTAAGTACTAAAATCTGGTATTCTTGGGATTTAGCTGATGAAATTAGTTTGGATGAAATTAGATTTCATGTAACATTAAATGATTTCTACTTTTTTGTATAGATGCTTTGTTTGTGCTAAGTCATTTTAAACTAAACGATTAGTTGATTACTCAAAAAATATACACCATATAAAACATATGCATTTTCAGTTAAATTAAAAATACATAATTTTCCAATAATCTTAAATAACAAATTATTTTTAATATAATTTTTTACATTATTTGTCGGGTGACTCCTCTATATGCTTGTAAGGGCAATGAACTCAATAAAAGATCAACTAATAATACCTGTGCCACATAGAAACATACAGATCACAGGTGCTTGTCCTACATCTTTAAAGCATATAAAATATATTTAGTCTCCGCTGAATGTAGTAATCATCTGGATCAAAAGGCAGAAATAATAATATAAATGCTGTATATTGTGTATTATATAAGGAGGAAAAAGGGTGTGGTGGCATAGGAAAAAGAATATTCATGAGGGAAAACGTTGTGGGCTGTCTTACATAAACTACTGCAAACTGTTTTGCTTGCTTTTATTGTTTGTTTATTTGCTTATTGCTCTACTACATCGATAATCTAATTTTTGCACTGAAAGTACTGCAACTGACCACGTTTTTCGCAACATTATAGAGAAATGTCCCCACAATGATGCATATAAAAAAGTATAAGGTGTGAGGTGTGCAGAGATTTTTTTCAGCAATAAAAACATTTTCGTAATACTTGAACTACAATTTCTATAATGCAGTGTTGTATTTAAAAAAAATTGTATATATTGTATATATATATATATATATATATATATATATATATATATATATATATATATATATATATATATATTTGTGCAAGATTACTAAAACAGTGAGCAATATGCCTTATGCAGTGACTGTGGGTGACACAAATAATATGTTTTTCCTGATTGTTGCTGGGGTTCTGCACCAGCAGTGTAGGAAATATTTTGAGTATTGCGCAAAAAAGCTGTAAGATATGCACATTTTGGCGAGCCAAATTTTTTTTAGCCAAAACTGTTGAAAAAAGAAGTGTACGTTTGTTTTAGAGATCTATGCAATGTGTGTGTGCGCGCGCGTGTGAGTGTGTGTGTGTGTGTGTGTGTGGCGCAGCGCTGCGCAAACCCCACCATCTGTTGGATGTCCAGAAGGTGTGTTATGATCCCGTTCGCAGAAATTGCCAAAAGGGGGGAACCGGTGGCTTATCGATTGAACTGATAAAGAAGAGCATTTAAGAGGCCAGATGTGCGAGGTCAAAACACACACAGAAACCACGACCGACTGACTACAGAGCAAGAGAACAGCCGCGCGCATCAAGCACCAGTCCCTGCGCCTTAGACCGCACATTACCGGGAATACCGAGACATGCTGCTCGTCATTTTTCTCAGCGCGTGCTGGATCGGCGTCACATTGGCCGACTCTGGACCACACCTGGCCAATGATTGGGGAGAATCTGTCCGCCTGAGGCACCTGTACGCTGCAAGACCCGGTCTGCACCTGCAGATCAGCAAGGACGGGAAGATCGGAGGATCGCACATGCAGAGCTCGCACAGTAAGTACAGAATTTTGACCCCGGACAAACTGTAAAAAAAAAAAAAAATACACCCAGTCTATTCACGGTACTACATTTACTTACACGTCTAACTGACTAAATAATATGCTTAAATATGTTTTGAATTCCAACTGCGCTTCATGTTAATATTATAAAACTCCTGCATCATTAGACCTGGCAAGAATTGTAAGGCATAAAAAGTTATCGATAAGTAATGCTTTCTTGGGTTTAAATACATTTGAAACTGATTAGTGCTAGTTATTTAATAAAATAACATTTCTTTATGCCCCTTTTCAAGGCTTGGTTGAGATCCGCACCGTCGACACGGGCTGTGTGGTTATAAAAGGTGTCGCAAGCTCACAGTATCTCTGCATGGAAGCCAACGGCAAGCTGTACGGCTCGGTACGTCATTCATACTTATATTTATTTCCAAAGCATGTGGTTAGTCGCAGGTTTTTATCCCAGTGGGCCTGCAGACTAGCCTTCCATTCCTCAAACGGAAAATTAATTATCCTACGTGCACATACTGGAAATACTAATTATTTACTTAGGATTACAACCAATGTGATCTTGCTTCGGATGTTTTTCGAGTTCATCAACATTTACTTTTCAAAAGTTCATTCCTCCTACCTGCATCATCGTGTAAATAGTATGCTTAGATAGAATCAGTAGATATACAGAGATATGAATAAGGCTCTAATCATGTTATGGATAACGTAAAACTAAATTATACAATATTAAACGATTAAATTGTATTTTATTTAACCCCAAAACTATTTTAAAATATTTTACTGTTTCAGATTCTTTGTGAGCTTTATCAAATAATTTACACAAACATGTAACTGTAAGTATAAAGTTTGCAAAACAGTTTAAATTTCTTAAAATGATATTACCGAATTGACAAAACATACTTTTTGACGTCATTTTAGCGACCTTTGTCCTGTACGGGGTTTGCTAAAAGCTAAAACCTGAATGAAACAGGACAGGAAAGTAACCTTGGCCCCTGCATGTGCACAATAAACAGATATCGAAGAACTTAAAGTGAACACCGAGCTGTTACAAAGTGAATTGCATTAATAGCACATGTCAAATGTTACCATATGTTTATTTATGTATTTGATTTTTCCAAATAGTACATTTATATAAAGGAGGAGTGCTCTTTTTTTGAGCATATGATGCCAGACGGATACAACATCTATGTCTCGGGCAAACATGGGACCCTTGTGAGCCTGGGTGGAGGGAAGAACCGACGTCAAAATGCTCTCGCACAGTTCCTGCCCCTGCTCAATACTCTGCCACAGGAGCCTACAGAGTACAACGTGAGAAAAGTGCATTCTCCAGTTGACCCAGAACAGGATCTTCACTTAGGCGTACAAGCAGACAGCATGGAATCCTTTGGGAGGATCTCCCAGATTGTCATTCAAAGCCCAAGTTTCAACGAAAGATGAGCAGAGTGTAAAGTTTCCAAAGATGTGACTCAGTTCAATCTCTTATGCAGAGGCAAGAGGCTAAACGAGACCAGCCTTGTCTTAAAGCAGAGACTGGATGAACAGGCAGAATTTACAGACTTGGGGAAAAGAGGAGGATAAGGTTTCCCACCCAAAAAATCGTTCTTAACCCCTGGTTGCATGGATGGATTACACAGAATATGCTTCAAAGTAGTATCTCACTACTTCAGGTCACTCCAAATTATATATGTTCAGGTTGAATGAAAAGTGCGAGCAGCTTATTAGGTTATTTATTTCTGTAGATACCATTCACTGGTATGCCTAGTCCCTGTATCATGTAGTGCATTTTTTATTTACTTTGTGTTTGTATATACATTTTAATGCTTATAGGCTATATTTTATATTTGTTTTATTTATCATAGATTAAACCTTACGGACTTACTTTTTGTTAGATTCCAGTATGTTTATTTCTAGGAATGTCTGGCTTCATTGTGCAACTTTAATGATTCTTATTGGAAAAGCTTGTGATTTATAAGAATGCTAGCCATACATGAATTAAGTAATTTACTTAAATGTACAATACATTTAATTTATTATATAAATTGTGTTTGTACAATAGCCTACTGTTTAAAAATTCTTAGGTGCACTGTTGATGATTAAATTTGGACAAAAGAAACCATAAATAAAAATAGCACATAAAACTATGTATGAATTTTTTTTTAAGTTTTTTTTTTTTAATTATGTAATTACGTATTCCGGATTATATCTTATATACTGTATCGTGACTTGAGATATATTTATGCATATTGGGAATATAAGTTTTTTTTTTTTTTTTACATTTTCCATTCTTTCTTGGCATCAATAAAACAAACTACCCCAACATACTCTCCTTGTATATCTTAGCAATCATCTTAGTCAATAAAATCAATTAACATTATTCTTTAATAACTAATTATTTTAAAACATATATAAGATTGTATTTATAAATATATTTTCTCATATCAAGCTTGAAAGGGTCATATTATATTGTTTATTGTAAATTTTTGTCTCTAGAAAGAAAGTAAATTATTTACCAGTGAAATACAAAGGGTACTGAAATAAATAAATATGTCCAGATATGGGCATAAAATTCCTTCTCATTTCACACAAATGAGACATGATAAATACATTTTTCCTTATTCACATGCTAAGAATTATTTTTTGCAATGTATGATGCATTTCTAAAATGAAAAATAGTTTCTATTACAAATCTATAAAAATTAATTAATAGAAAATTCAATTCAATTCAATTTTATCTATATAGCATTTTAACAATGTTCATTGTCTCAAAGCAGCTTCAGAAAAATGAAAGAAATTTTAAAAAAGAAAATTTATGGAAGTGTATATGTGTGAGAAAAATAAGATGAATGAATGAATATAATTTCTAGTATATCCTTAAAACCATGGCTTATTAAAAACATTTGTCTTTTCCTTTTATTTTTAATGACACACCAATACGTTTATTTACATATGCATCTTCATGCCACCAGCAAATCACATTTTAATAACACAAATCAACAAGTCATCAAAATATTCTAAAAATTGTATGAAGACAGTGAGCTCAATAAAACGATTTATTATTACAGTGTTTGTCTAAGTAACGTTCTACAATTGGTTTCTTACTACAATAGAATAACATGGTTTACATCTTTGATCTAAAGTTTTTGCAAAAACAGGTTGCCTTTAGTGAACCTAAATTTCTTTAGATAATAATTCTAAAATATCACAAATCTGTTTCTTGTAATAGTAGCATAAAATTGATAATTAAAAACATGCACCAGTTTTATGAATTAATATATACAGACAATATATGAATAATATACAAAGATAAATGCATCAGTGCATTATTTAATATAGCCTAGTTGTGGGGTATTTCATGCATCCTTTCTTACATTAATTCAGGATATCCCTTCACTTTTTCTTCTAACTGTCCAATTAACCTAACATGAAAAAAAAATAGTCAAAGCATTTTCCCATTTACACCTTTTCTGTTTTCTGCAGTTTTCTGCTTAGGTTTTAGTAACATTTATTACCATTTTGATTTTTGTTTATCAGACCAGAAAAAAAGGCTCAAAAAAAAAGAATAACAATCACCAGAGTAAAAAAAATAATATATATATAAAATGAGTTACACTGACGTAACGTTACGCTCTGAATATACTGTACATGCAACCTGTTAATAACAAACTGGGCAATCTTTTTACATTATTTGATGGTGTTATGTCTCCATCTAGTGGCGACATAGTCTAACTGCCTTTGCGTACGTAATATTAGCTTGATACTGTGGCATGCTGCATGATAACAATTATAATATTAAACAATTTGGGAGTTAAAAACCTAAATATATAAAATGTTACGCTTGCTATTGAGTCGTAAAAAGAGATAAATATCATAAAAATAGTTACAGAACCTTTACCCTCTTATACTCTCTTATACCCTTCTTATTGCACATTCTGTATCAATTAAACATTTTACATATTCATGATTTAATTGTATTTTATTTATGTACATTTTTATAGATTTTTTTCTTAGTGCAATCTTTCTCTATATTGTCTTTGAATATTTCTATCTTATTCTGTTTATTTATTTTTCTTATTGTTTATTTCTTGGTCACGGATAGTCATTTAAGCAGTTCACTGCATATCATACTGTGTAAGGTTGTGTATGTGACTTGACTATTGCAATCCCATTGTTTAATACTGAGTTTCTAGATTGTTTAAACCTTTACACTTTAACTTATTTACCAACATACAAACAAAACAAGCACATATGAAATGTCAAAATATCTCTCTGACGATAGAAATAAAGAGGTGAATAGTAAGGTTTAAAGGTGATTATATTGCAAGTGAATTTGACTTAGAGTGTCAATGTTATTGTCATTTTGCTATGAAAATACTGAATTCATATAACCTAGGTTTGCTTAAAAGACTCTTTCACAAAAGACAAACTTTTAATAGATTCATTTACTGCACTAAGTCATTCTGTGCTTTTGTTGTACAAAAAAAATTTAATTAACGTACAAAAAATTAGTGCTTATTTAAAATTTCGCCAAATTGCCCCTCACTTTCCCAAACAAAAATAAATGAATAAACAAGAAAAACAAACAATTATTTATTCAACAGTTCACCCTGAGACATAAAATAAGGTGGTAACAACTAAAGTTAATTTGGTATATTATTTATTCACACAGTCAAATGAACAAATGTATTACTAATTGAATATTAGAATATAAAATATTTATACTTCACTTCATTTTATCTGTGTTAAATGTTATGAAATAATTTATTTGCTCCAGTCCAGAAGGTGGCGATAATCATTAACTGTCGTAAGTCTGAGCGACGTGGAAGGAGTCTCTCAGGAAGACAGTAGTTTGAGTTGTTATGTATGTAGTTTCTAATTAACACTTCAGCACAAATACTGATTTGATTTATTACAATGGCGGGTTTTTTGCCTAAAGTTACAGAGGACTTGTTCGACTCAATTATAATGGCAGACGACAGGTAAAAACAAGCAATACTGCATTTTAGGTAACGAGTTAGCGAGCGAGCGAATGGTGTTTTCCTGCTCATTTGATTTAGTGACATTTTTCTCGAAGTTTCTCCAACAACAGGACCTTTGCTTTTATCATGACTTGCCTCATATTTTAGCCTAGCCAATTATAAAAGCCAGCTGCGCAGTAAAATAAACCTAGAAATAAGCGGTAAAATGTCTCTATGTTCGGTAATGTGTCTCTATAGATCACTGTTGGAGTTTAAAAGGTTATTTGATAAACCTGACCTGAATTAAACACCTGAATCAAATTACCCCTAACCATAGACTGTGATCAGCTCTCACTACTTTACTGAGGTAATGTTTCCATGTGTCAGGAATGGTGCATTATGATTATTCTGTACCCTTATAATAAATAACATTTGTTTTCATTATGACCGTTAAAAAAATATTTGTAAATTCCTAATAAATCTTCATGTCGTGTAAGCCTGTAAAAATGCTTTTATTCTGACTCACCGCTGTCTGTCACATAAAAGATACCAATTAGATTTAGTTTTACTTTATTATTCTTGAACTTGAACCGGAGGCCTGTCCCGAGTGTTCAGCAGGCCGCTGCATGGGAAACCTGTCCATCTTAGGGCAGCATGCACACCCACATTTACAGTCTCATTCATGCTTGGGGCTATTGTAATATGTTTTTTTAAGATAGGAGAAAACAGATGGTATGTGCAAATTCCGAAGAGCTTTGAGCTCAGCACTGAACTAGTAACTCTGCAATTTTGTGGTGACAGTGCTACACACACACCACCAAGCTGCCAATTAATAAATTTGTAATTATTGTATATTGGAAAACTTGAACAAAGCTTAATCATTTTTGCGACCTCAGTAAGAATCTGTGTTTATGACTACGATCATGTTTATATTATATTACCAGATTCCATGTAGATGGATACTCCAAAGGATTTGAAGAAGGAACGCAACAGGGATTGTTGGAGGGCAGAAACCACGGCATGCTTCACGGTGCGAAATTTTCAGCTGAGGTACACATCATTACACCACAGACCACAACACATCACTAAAACTTTTCAATTTTTTCCATTTATTTGACCAGATTTTTGTCATTTTAGGTTTCCTTTTATCATGGCTTTGCACTCACATGGAAATGTCTTCTACAAAACAGTGAAGATGTTAAAGCAAGGTAGGCCATTTGGGATTTACAAGGAATTTTCTTTACCTTAGGTCAAGTCACATTTTTGTGTTTGTTTGTTATTTGCGGAATAAGGATGTTCCGAGTTTGATTGTTTTCCCAGGAAACGACTGAAAGCTGTTGAGGCATTGGATGCAATGATCCGGAAGTTTCCATATGAAGACCCTGAGTATGAGAACCTCCAGGAACACATGGAACGAGTGAGGGCCAAATTTAGACAGGTAGAGCTTTCCTTCCTTCTTACTTTATTTATGATGTGCAAGGGTGGACAAATCACCTGGGTGTGTCGGAAAATCAGATCATATATCTGCATTGTTTTTGCATATACAGAGTAAAAATGTAAACATAAAAACATTTTGATTGCAATTTTTATGGCTGATAACGATTTCTTATGTCTGACATGCTATACTGATTTAAAAAAATTATAATTATTATAATTGACAACATACAGAAAGAAAAAATGTAATGAAAATTCAATTAAATGTATGTAATAAAACATGGACTATTAAATAACTTTTTCACCTTCTTAAAAAAATGCATGAGGTTACAGGACCAAAAAAAAAAAGTCAACAGGGAGGATGAAGTCTAACTTGCATGTGCTTTCTTTGAAACACAAACTTGACAAATCCTGCTAAGTTAAGGGCAGCAATACAGCAGAGAATGTGATTGTACTTGGCACATAATCGGTTATATCTAAGCCTGAACAGCTAATTACTGGTCATAGCTGATCAAGTTGAAAACTGTCTGACATCTGTTTTACATAAAAAGACCCACTAATTGACTTCAATATATAATTTGCGATTAGTTATTACACTTTTAATACACAACTACACAGAAATGCTTTGACTATTTTGGCTTTGTTAAATAATATGTTTATTTTCAATGCTGCATTTTTAAATTGGATAATGCAAACATTTACACAAATCTCAACCTTTGTGAAATCAGTGACTCTGACTCTGCAAAATACACCACAGAGACTGTTCATATTATAGCTCTCATAGTAACCCAACACACTCATCAAACATTTCAGCACTTCACCAAAGAAAAATGAAGAAGCTAACCAGACCTAAAAATGTCTTTATGTGTGACTAGGGAACTACTGCAGCTTAAAGAGATCTTTAGAGACTTTTTCTACAAACAATATTCTGTATCACCAGATAAATCATTAGACTAATAGAATCAGTCTATGACTAGTTAAAGTCATTACTCTCAGGGATTCAGGTTTTCCATTTTTCATGGTCCGTACATAAATCAGTTATTTATGTTATTGATTGCAATTTTATTGAGGTAAATTGTGTTTTTAGCCTATTAATTGAGCACTGAGCAGGACTAGGTGCTTTGCAACTTTGACTTACCTAAAACTCACTATTGAATGTACAATTTGTTCAATCCTGTATGGAATATTTTATATCCTAACAACATTATCTGAACTGGAAAAGTATAGAATATTTCCACAATTAAAACATTTCTCCATGGCATAGGTGTGTTCTTTACTCAACGTAGCTGCAGACTTTCGTGAGTATGTGTCTGGATCGGAAGGAATGTCATTCTGAAACTCTACAGAGGCAAACTCTGCTCTGAGGCGTCCTCCTGCGATGTGGATCTTCAACTCACAGCAAGCCGAAAAGAAATGCAATGGTGCAGTCATGCTATATATGCAGAAATCTAGGCTTGTGAAAAGAATTGTGGGGATGTTTTTGGTAAATTCATGCTGTGGCTTTAAAGGTCAGCGCTTTTTAGTCATCTTAAACGGTAAACATACCAGGAAATGAGTCAGAAGGTGACTCTTAGCACCTTGAATGAGTAATTTTAAGAAGATGAGTATGTGCTGATCCGTGATCAGTTACTGGTTGAATTTGGCTTTCCGCATGAATTTTCTTACGTGTATGAGAGAGAAAGAAAGAGAAAGTGTAACACCATCTGGTGGTGAAGTTGGGGAAAAACCCCCAGCTGTATACATGTCTCCATCTGCTGGAGCAAATTAGAACTGGAAATTTCTCTTGCTTGCTGAATCGGTTTCTTAATATACATAATTTCATTAAATGTATATATATTTAATAGAATTACACAGAAATGTCTGTAACCATTTGAAGTGTCTTACTGAAATTATTTATTAACGGACAAATAAAAATATATAAAATCAGAGGTGTGGGATATCAGAAAATTAATTTAAGACAACAATGTCTTGGAATAAAAATGAGGAAATAAATATTGATGGGTTGGTGTCATATGAGCATTTCCTAAAGTGTTTTATTTCAGCTAAACATAAATTTGATAACCCAATATTGTATTTATTCCAAATTTTATTTATACTTTCTTATATATTTTTTATGTTTGTTGACTCCATTAAAGTCATGGAATGCCAATGAAACAGCTCCTGGTATTGATTACATTGTAAACCTCTCTAATCAACAAAAATTAATAAATAAATCTATCTATCTATCTATCTATCTATCTATCTATCTATCTATCTAAAAAAATTGGTTACTGCTTTATTTTTCTAACTTTGACAGTGACACTTGAAACTCCTTCCAAAAATACTAAATAATCATCTTTTCACAGACACCATTACAAGACATACATTAATTGAGGGTGAGCATTTAGTTAATCCTTTGTGCATCACCTGAACCAGTCTTGTGCTTGGTGAGATTTAGCAATAAATAAAAGACTGAACCGTGTATGCTCAGGAATTATTAATTTTTTTCTCTGAGAATTTGCCTTCTCTTCTCGTCCTTTGTTAAACAACTCTGGCGTGAAAGCTTCAAAGGTGTCTTGGATTTCAGTAGAAGTGCCGCCACACTGGATCATTAGTTACCTCCTTTCCCCCAGAGAACGAGAGTGATTTTTATCATGCGAATGCTTACACCTGCTCTTGGCCCAAATCCCGGTTACCTTTTGTTAGTTTTGGTTAACCAACCCCGGGCCCCATGAAATTCCTCCGCTGGGTCTCTCAATGCCGTTTCACGGGTGGTCAGCAAAAGTCTGCTGACAGATAGCGTTCGGCTGCAACAATGCCACGCTGGGGCCGGCGCAAGAGGGCAGGGGCTGGGCAATGCACTGCCGTTTTTGTTTTGTTTTGTTCTACTCTGCTGGCGCTTTGAGATGGAGGTGCAGCTCTGAATTCAGACGGGTTGGCAGAGAATGAGAGGGTGGTGCTGGAAGTGGCAGCTGGTCTGCGCTCTGTGCAGCAGCAGGTGAACACGGGGCCCGATGGCGGCACCTTCAGAGCAATGACAGATAAAACCACACTCTTCCCTAAAGGCCTCCAATCACAACACGGCAACGCTTGCTCCAGTGTGACCTGCCTTTGTGTGGAGTATAGAGATTTATGCCATGGAAGTCTGTTTACAGATGTTCTTTAAGAATCTCGAGGTATTCAGGCACAGTGTGTCGGTTGTTATTTCATAGAAATTAAGTAGTTTTTTTTGTAATATTAGATGCTTGTTTATAAACTTAAAGCTGGCCATTTTCATAAGGATACTAAGATTAATGATTATGTATGGATCTGTACTAAAAGTTTCTGTGTGTCTGACTCATTGCGAATGCAGCACAGTAGAACATGGGGATAGGGAGGGGGGCTGGTGAACGAAGGCTAAAAGAAAGCTTGAGGAGCGATGTTTCTTTGGTTTCTTTCAGCTGGCCGAGCAGAGTGGCTGGGGCCAGCGAGAGGGAGCAAGGCCGAGCAAATGAAGAAGGACGCTGGAAGGTTTCAGAAAATGTTCAGGAATTTCAGGAGCAGGTGGCGAGTGGTGACATGAAAGGAGGACGTGACAAATGCAACCGGCGGGCACTCCAGAAAAAAAGGCCCCTGGCTGAATGGTGGCATAGTATCTCCTTTTTTTTCCTCCTCTGTGCCTCATACCCCCCACCCTCACACGCGCACACACATAGACAAGCGCATATGCTCCAATCTCAGCAATAAGCCACTCGTTGCCTGCATAGTTCATGATGTGGATGATAAAATGTGCATTTCTTATTCACAGCACATCAAGAAAGGTCCTGTCACTTATTTCGGCAGGTGTGTGAAGTTAGTCCACTTTTGCTTATTTTTCAGCTTTCAATAGTTGCTTCTTAACATATAGTTAAAGAATAACTTAACCCATAAGTACATTTTATATGCTTATATTGAAATATTTGGGAGCTTTTATTGTTTGCTCCTAACAACAAAAGAACAGCGTCATCTTTTCTCACTTTTTCCCAGCTACAGTTAATGTTGTATAAATGGAAAAACTTAACATAATAGTGATGGGGATGTTTGTGTAAATGTTGGTCACAAAGTTTCATAATGCAATGTAGTTTAATGACAATTAAAAATGACAGCAGAGACTTTGTTTGGAAAGTTAGAAGTCGAGGTGCAGTGGTAGCTCAGCGGGTTGAAGTTCTGGGTTACTGCTCACAAGGTCAGCAGTTCAAACCCCAGCTCTACGAAGATGCCTTTGTTGGAAAACACCAGCGGCTCTCCAAGCAGACTCAGACAAGTTTCCTGAACCTGGAATGATTGTGTTCTCACTGCTAAAAATGATCTAGACTTTGTGGTTAAGGGTACTGAGAAATGATCCTGGGGCTGTAATGTGTAAACCGCAGAAGTCTTTTATTGGATGACAAAAAATTTCTTGCTAAAGTCTAGCAAAATCGAGAACACTCTGGATGAGGTAGGTGTATTGTCAAAGTTTCCAATTAAGAGATGTTAGTGTAAATACAGAGGGTTTGCCTTAAGATTCAAACCACTGGTAATAACAACAGATTAGACATTGCTAGAAAATCTTTCTCCAAACAAAAGGAGCCTGGTTAATTTTGATGCAAGCTTAACTTTTATCACTATGAGGGTACGAAGAAGGAAATGGAGGGCTCATGTTCAAAGCTTGATGCATCATGTGTAAAATATGAAGGAGGCAGTGTTATGGCATGGGTATGTATGGCAGTCGATGGAAGTGTGTCACTAATTAATGATGTGACTGCTGATTGAAGCAGCAGGATGAACGCTAAAGTGTACTGTGCTCAGATTCTGTCAATTGTTACAGTACTGATGGTATAGTGCTTCACACTACAGATGAATAAGGAAGAATTTAAAAAGCAATGTAAGAGCTTCTTAGAACAAAGAAACTGAATGTTCATTAAGGACCTTAACCCAACTGAGCATGCTTTTCACTTACTGAAGTCTAAACTGAAGGCTGACAGACCGACAAACATGCAGGAACTGAATGCGGTGGCAGTAAAGAGCTGGCAAAGAAGCGCAAGGGAGGAAACGCTGTGCTTAAACCTTTTGAATTAAAGCTGAAAGCCTACACGTTAATCACATCTTGATTGCTTCATTTAAAATTTTTGTGGTGGTGTAGAGGCGAAAATACATAAATTTAAACGCTATCCAAATGCATATGGTCTGGAGCTGTGTTTGGCAAGCTGTGTTTTTTTTTTATCAACAGAGAAAAAAAAGGGTCTGGTAATAAAGCGAACAAACCATTATCACAAATTTAATTTAAAGTGCTTGGCAGTAATTTCGTTTATGAATGTTCTTTAACATTAAACATTACTTGTATTGGTTAAAAGTAAATTTGCTGCAGTATTAAAGGAATTAAACTTTTCCACCATCTCACTGTTGATTATTTTGCCATAACTGCACCCCTCCCTAAACCTAAACAGGCATTAAAAGCAATTCCTAGCTGGTCAAACTATACTGTTTTGTTTACTGTTCTTTACAGTTGACATCGTCAGTCTCCATGTTGACATGTTGTCACATGCTGAACTTGAGGTTGAGGAGACCTTATCGACTTTGTGACTGGCATTGTGGGTAACAGAAAACAGTTGACGTTCCAATGTGCAGGAAAAAATATAGTATATATTATTATATGACAAGTATATCATATGTTAACCTGCAAGGATTTTCCCTGTGAACACATGGCCTATTGCAGGTAAAACTACTTACTTTATATACCCTGTCATATATTTTCAAAATCTTACCCATAAATAAATGGCCATTACACAATGCACTATGAAATCATTCGCACTGTTGTATTGTATTATTAGGAAGTGCACAGTGTGAGATTAAACTCTTTATTTATTATGTCATAACTCACTATGCAGCACATTTGGCACAGGTAAAGAAACGTTCCTAAAACCACCATAGGAAATCCTGCTCCATAAAGTTCGACCAAAGTTGACGTTTCAATCCAAGTCCATGGAACCCACTAATTATACTCCGTCTATTGTTTGCTTTTTGGAATAGGTCTCAGATCGATCAGAGCAGAGCTGCTCAGAAATCACATGTGATCTTTTTTTTTTTTTTGGCATCTCAGCACAGGTAAACCACATCAACTGAAGATAGATGCTTTGTTGTGATGGCTCAGGTTGAAGTTAAATTTGCAGGCGCCAGGCTGGAAGCTGCACAGTCGCTCATGCTCGTGCTGTGGAAGTCACACGTTCGGACTAGCCTTTCGCTACGCCTTTGCTAGAGTGTGGGAAGAAATTTTGCTCCCTCCTGTAAAAACCGAAAACACAGGGATGCCAAGTGCCAAACACACATCATTATCACAGATCTTAGTCGGTGAGGTGAGTGTGTGAAATAGTTAGAGTTGTTTTCCTATGATTTGTTTTCCTGTAAATCTAAACAAAGTCTTTATGACTGACTGCAACTTGACTGCACAAATACCTAAGCACTTCTCCATGAACATGTGTGGGATTTATTAACTTACTTGTTAGCAGCTAATAGGGTCTGTGTCCATGGAGTTTGCATGTTCTCCCTGTGGTTGGTGGGTTTCCTCCAGGTACTCCGTTTTTCTCCCATAGTCCAAAGACTTGCAGATTAGGCTAATTGACGTTCCGAAATTGCCCGTAGTAGGTGAATGACTGTGTGAGTGTGTGTTTATGTCTGTGCCCTGATGATGGATTGGCACCCCGTCCAGGGTGTACCCCGTCTCGTGCCCTAAGTCTGCCAGGATAGGCTCCAGGCCCCCTGTATATCCCATCATATATCATAAATGTTCTTCTTTCGGGTGCTCCCCTCAAAGGGCTGACACAGTGGACTATTCAATCCACAACTTGGCACGGGTTTTACACTGTGCGCCTTTCATGATGAAACCTCCTATTCCATCCGGGCTTGGGACTGGCACTAAAGACGGAAATATGCTTGCTTGTAAAGCTTATCCTTTGTTCGTTTGGTTTGAAGCCTGTGCATGTTTTTAGAAGCTAATGAAAGTTGACCTCAGAGGAGCAGTGTAGTCAGCAAGTTTGGTAAAAATTGGATAAACTTTCGACTAGTGTAACTAGGTCCTTAATTACCCCCACCTGTATGATGTATGTTTCCCGCTGCACAGTGAGAAATATGCATGTCAACACAGTTGGTGGGAAATAAGTAAGTTTTTGTTTGTCAACGTGGAATCTAAACTTAAGTTTTCTTCATGCAAAAATGTTTGATTGGATTCTGCAATGTGCCCTCTGCTGGGATCCTGCAGTAACACGCATAGTATATAGGCAAATATAAGAGCAAACACACTCACAATGTTGTTTGTTGTGTACAAGAACACATGGTTAAATAGCAAGTATCTCACTGCATTCAGTGGCTGGGTGTGGGCGTTGTATGGGAATCAAACCTGAGCCTTCTGCATGGCAGGCAAGAAGCCTACCACTGAGCCACCAATGCACTGTGGACTTAGAAATCACGATATAAAATAATTTGTTAAACTTCAGTTATTTTTAATGTTTATGGTTTTATTTGTAACCCTTTTCCAGACAGAGAGATACTCAAGTGTGAGTTACACTAAACTTACACGTGAAAATCCCCAAACTTTTAATTGCTCAAAAACATATCTTCTTCTTTGTCTTTCGGCTGTTCCCTTTCAGGGGTCGCCACAGCGAATCATTTGCCTCCATCTAACCCTATCCTCTGCATCCTCTTCTCTCACACCAACTAACTTCATGTCCTCTCTCACTGCATCCATAAATCTCCTCTTTGGTCTTCCTCTAGACCTCCTGCCTGGAAGTTCCAACCTCAGCATCCTTCTACCGATATATTAACAATCTCTCCTCTGAACATGTCCAAACCACCTCAATCTGGCCTCTCTGACTTAATCTCCAAACTCAAAAACATATAAAATATTTATTTCACAGCATTGTTGAATTCTTGACTCTAATTGGTCAGGAGTTTGTTTAACATTTATGAGGTGAAGTTGTAATTATGTTTTTGTGACACAGTAGCCATCGCAGTTTCTTGGGTAACATGGCAAGCTGTGTTTTTTTTTTTTTTTTTATCAACAGAGAGAAAAAAAAAAGAGTCTGGTAACAAAGCGAACAAACCTTTATCACAAATTTAATTAAAAGTGCTCGGCAGTAACTTTGTTTATGGATGTTCCTTAACATTAAACATTACTTGTATTGGTTAAAAGTAAATTTGCTGCAGTATTAAAGAAATTAAACTTTTCCACCATCTCTTTGCCATAACTGCACGCCCTCCCCAAACCTAAACAGGCATTAAAAGCAATTCCTAGCTGCAGTTACAAAGAAGAAATCAGACAAGGTACGACAATCGATTTTGAAGCTCAACTTTAATTCTAGCTAACATAATGCCTAGAATGGGTCTGCAAGAAAAAGATTGTGCATTTTGGACCAGCAAAGAAAGAAAAAAAACACATGAAGTAACATTTTATTTCTGGGTCATCACCACATCTACGAGAGTGTTTATTGATTAACACCATTCGAGACAAAAAAAAAAAACTAAAAAAGAGCAAGTGCTCTCATGTACAAGACACAAAACCAAGCTTTTTTTTTGGGTTAGGGGAAAAGAGTACGCAATGACTTCTCTGTCATTGTCCGAGTCACTGTGTCTCCTTACACATTCAAAGGAAAACATGGGTGAACACCTCCACACCAGTTTGTCTTTTATTTTACTTTTTGTTTAAAAAAACCTATATGTCTTGCCTGGTGAAATATGCAGCTGATTAGACTTTTTTTTGTCTTGAGGTAACAAACATTCCTGATCCTATACAGAGGATGTGCGGTCTTGTCCACACATCCTCTGTATAGCCAGTAGCTCACCCTAGAACTCCAAGCTGTACTTCTTTCTATAGAAGAACTATCTCCAGTCACGACGAAGAAGACTTAGCAGCACCATGTCTATGGCTAAAATGGAAAAGGTTTAGAAAAGGAGGATCGAGGGTCAATTCCTGATGTTTAAGTTAAAAGCATTTTCCAAATTTGTAAATGTCCCATGAATGCAATATGACAAAGGAAAGAACTACTGCTGGTTGTTGCATCTACATGCCGTTTATTGTGATATTGACACATGTGATGTTAACATGCCAAGCTTCCTGTGTTCAAAGCAACATATTTAGCTTCTGACATGGGAGCCATGTTAAATTACTACAATACTATGGCTTTGTAAAATTCACAAATTCATATCTGCTTTCAATTTGAACAAAAGCTTCATAAATACATTTAGATCAGGCCATAAGGGGCCTAAAGATGGGGGCATAAAGTCTCTTTTAATGAAACAGTTAAAAACTCAAACGAGTTATATAATCAAGCTGTTTATGGCACCAATTTAATTTAATGTGCTCTCTCTCTCTCTACCTCTCTCTCTTTTATTTATGCATTTATTTATTTGCTCATATCAGGACCCAGAAGAAGAATGTAATGTGTAAAGTTACACTGAATAACAAAGTAAAACAAAAGACAGAACTGAGGAAAAAAAAATCATTATTACTAAATCATGACTGGTTGAGGTATTGTGGGTAAAACAGGAACATTTGTCTATTTTTTCATTTTTTTTCCTCTTTTTGGAATAGCGCAAGAAATCACATTAATAAAAACTGATCACATAAAAAAAACTACCAAAAGAAACAGATGTCAATATCATAATTTTCTCTGAGAAAATTAAAAACCTATGGCAGTATATTGACATTATACATAGACAAAACCAAAAATAGCAGCAAAACAAGACAAGAGAACAAAGCATGTCTTCCTTTTTTTTTCTTTTTTTCTTCTTCTTTTTTTTTTCATTCAAAGTTTCATACTTGCCGGAAATCCCACCATAGCAGCTAAATATGAGGAGTGTGTGCTCCCATGTTCTCTTCCTTTCTCATTGTACAAACACCTTAGTTTAATTCTGCAGTTACTTTCTGATGTCCAGGCGTCAACTCTTAACGTCTCACTCTGCCTCCTCTTAACATCCATCTTCGTCCCTGTTGAGTTGATGAGGGACATTAAATCTTGGGGTTTGTGCAAAAATCTTCTAGAGGCCACAGCACTTTAGATTCTCTTGTAATTCTGTGTTGTTTTTTTTTCTCATCCAGCTCAGAACAACTATGGCGCTTCTGTGATCGTCCAAAAAAATATTTAAAAAAATAAAATTAAAAATTCACACAAGGTAGCAAACAGTCGTGCATTGAGCACACTTCAAAACTCGGGCATCCTGTGGTCGCGTTCCATACTGGCCTTAAATGAGGGGGAATAGATAGAACAAAATAAATAGTTCTCAATCTTTGTTATAGCTATTTTTTAACTTTAGTGTTTAAAAAGCATTACTGTGCCTGGAGCTGAATGGTGGCAGGCTTGTGTGGGTCACTCTCATTGAGATTGCTTCTCAATGTTCTCCAGCGTCCAGCTCAACTAGGAGGATAGTGACGGTTGCTGTAATGCTCCACTCCTATTCTGAGAATCCATTTCTTTTCCAACTCTCCATTTCTCTCTAACCTATAACACCATAAAGAGACCTGCTCCATGCTGCAGACAGGAAATAAACCTGTTCTCAAATCCTACTCCATTCCATGTTTTTGTTTTTTTTTCAGTTTTGTTTTACAAATGTGGATTTTTTTTTCATAAGTCAGTCTTACAAGACAGACTAAAAGTGCTTTTTAAAAAAAAAAAAAAAATATGGAATGGTATTAGATTAAAATACATGAATCTAAACAGAAAGTAGACTGTGGATTGCACTGCAAATGTAATATAGGAAGCGGGTTGGAGATAAGCTTATTGTGTCACAACCAGTGATGGCATTGGCAGTGAGGACAATCAAAACGAACAAAAAAAAAATGGGAAAACTGGAAATGGTTCTGTCTGGTGTTCAGTTAAAGCCTTAGCTTTGGCAATCCACAGGCCTCTAAATCATAACATAGAATAACACATGCTTAACAAAATATACTAGGGTTACACAAGCCATTTTGAAAGAAAAAGAAACATGTTAGGGATTTTAAAAGTCTAGACAATAGAATAAAGTGACTAAACGCATAAGCAAGCAGGGATACATACACATGCCTAGACTGCAAAAAAAAAAAAAAAAAAAAAAAAAAAGGTTGGGGTGACTGTTAGCATGTGTGACATTATACTAGCTAAAAGAAAGAGGTAAAAAGAAACAAAAATAATGCCTCTTCTCTTTCAAATAATGGTTATTGATACGCTTGAAATAAAATTCCAATACCAAACTATTTGCTTGTCTTTACATTAGACAAGTATCAACTACATAAATAATATATGCAGCTGTTGCAATTGAAAAAAATCCTAGATTAGCTATACATTTTTGTCTTTTTTGACTCAAGTTACGTGAAGAGGGTTCGATAAAAGAGAGAAATAAGCAATGTTGAAGGGATGAGAGGGGTTTTATCCTTCCCTTGTCCTCTTCTGGTGGTCCTAGCCAGCAACAGCCCAATCGTGAAGGACACTGGGGGTTCCACTGAGGGGTCGACAGCAAGGGCAGTCTGAGGGGCTTATTGGCGATTGGTTGAGGTTTTGTGTGGGATCTGGTGGTGCAGGGACTTTGTGCCCTCTAGTCCCATGAAGCCTCTGGTTAAAGCCCATTACCCCAATGAAAAAATAAGACTCTAGACGAAGGCCGACACTCTCAGATGTTAATGTCTCTGACATCTGTAGGAGTGCACGAAAGATCTGCGTCCTCCTCCACGCGTTTGCTTTCTGTGGAGATGCTTTGCTGCTGCGCCTGCCTCAGACTGGACTCCAACAGAGATTCAATCTGCTCCTGGCACGATCGAAGACAGTCCTGTGGAAGTAACCGGAACATTTAGTATCAGTTTAAGACTTGCTACAAAGACAAATTATTTGGAAGAGAAAAAAAAAAAAACACTTAGGTGTGAGACTTACTGGGTCGCTCCTGATAACTTGAGACAGATAGTTGGTAAGGTTTTGGGAGGATAAGGAAACATCTGCACTCTTCAAGTAGAGTCCCTGCACTGCTGCGACAACACTTCCAGCTGCAATCATCGAGGGAGGGCTTGCAATGAAGTTGACGTCTGCAGATCACAGAAATTGTGCCATTTTGTTAGGAATCGACCAGAGTAAGCATCTGATTCAAACATGTGATAAGAATCAAATAGGAACAGGGTAAACCTCCTGAAACTAGCCATCTAAAAGAGGAAATCTGCAGATGGGGGAGGTTTCTGGGAGGGCTCATTATAGAGCATAGCATGACTAAATCACAATGAAGGCAGTCGTGGCAGGGCAGGGGACAGTCTGTGACATTTTGGGGTGACACCAGACTGTGACTCCAGGCATTTAGGGTTTTTTGGGGGGGTGGAAAACATTGCTTTAGGTCCTAGACTAGTACTCCAACCCCTATTCCAACTCTGTTACCACTAAACAGAAACTAAACAAAGTAAAGCAAAACCATTACCGCATGCATACAAAAATATCTTAAGTGCAACACCCAGAGCATATAGACTTTTATATCCCCGTGCCCAAAAAATGACTTCCGTCTACATAAAGTGGCTGAAATGTGAGTGCTTGCTCAGTGGTAACTTGTCTTCCCACACTGCCTGCATGAGAGGGAAGACATTATAAATCAAAGTAGGGACTTTTCCCCTCTCTCTCCCTCTCTCACTCACTCACCCACTATGGGTTCTGCCCACACATGGAGAGTGCAGCAGTGCAACACAACGGCCCCTCTCATAGGTAGCAGTCTACCATTTCTAGCCCAGCGACGAGAGGGCAACTGTTAAGACAAATTGAACATAAAGGCACGGGAGCCATCACCGAAATCTATTCATGACCATGGCTAGCCCCCTACCTCACTACCCACCCTAGCACAATCTTCCTGGCTGCTATCCCAGGCCACTTCCCAAAAGAAATTGAGGTCATAAACATAAAAGGGGTGTGAGCTGCAGTGATACCCACCATGTCAAAAGAAGGACAAAGAAAGAATAAAAGGGCTAAAGCAGAGAGATTCCTTCCTGAGACACTAAAGGCTACTTCAGACAGACGATAAACTGACCATGAGCTGAATGCAATAGGTTGCATAACAATAGAGACTGATGGGGTTCCACATGTCACAAACCAAAAATAAGATCTTTTGGGGGAAGAGTTACACCCTTACACAAAAAGCAGATGCATGCTTAACTCGCTTACAGAACATAACTCAGCTCTACAGTATGTTGTATATCTCATGCATTTCACAGAGAAGCACCAGATAGCTTCTTCTTTTTTTTGTCAAATGTTCACAGACTGTGCATTAGCAGGCTTCTGCTGGGAAGCTCTTGGGCCTCTGCAGAGGCATGGTGCAGACACAGCAATCACCACAAAAGGAAACAGACTTCCTCTCACTCGCAGACGCTCACGTCAGTTTATAATACCTCCGCATGAGGAATTAGGGCAATTCTTTCCACCCCAATAAAAAACACGTTCTGATTGCAAATTGAAAAAGGAAAACAGAACGAATGTCTCTAAACACTTCCTTTAGGTTCTTGCAAGCATTTTGCAACAAAGAACAATCTTGCATGTCACTTCAAAACACTGATCAAAACCAAGTATAAAGGTGCATACCTGTTGCACAGAGAGCCACAAACGTCTGTGCGTGTTTGCGCAGGATCTGCTTGGTGCTCTGATGAATGGGCAGTTTGGTGAGAAAATGTTCAATGAAGTCATGTGGTGTCACTGAGGCTAGATCCCACTTCAGCTTATTCAGTACAAGTAGCTCCATTTGCTGTAAACACATGAAAGCGCACAGATTGACATAAAGGGCCTTAAAAGTTTCTAGAGAAATGGTAGTTTTTCCATAGAACTTTCTATCATTTGACCTCTAGGTGGCGTCCTTCCTTAAATGGTTTTATCTGCTTCTGACTCAAGCTACTCAATTTCGGGCCAATTACAAACTACCTGGATTTAATGCTTGTTTTGGAGACATTTTCAAATACAAATGCTGTGCAGCAGAATAAAAAATGACTCATGTCTGCATGCATTGCATAACATGTCCCTTCTGCAAACGCGATCTGCATAACATTACCCAACGATCCAAACTGTTAGATGACTAGAATTACCTAATTACCAAGACATTAACAGACAATTACCAATAGTTCGCATGGGCGGATGGAGTTGTCCGTGTATATGCAAAGCTTCTCAGCTGTTAGTGGCACGGTTTCCTTCATTTTGGAGGCCAAGAACATGCAGGCAGCTCCCAGCAGCTGCAGTCGTGTCTTTTTAGTCTGATCAACAGACAGAAACCTGTCCAAGTAGTTCATGGCCAAAGGGAAAACCTCTTCTTCACATTTCTGTTCTTCGCACACCTGGTTTAAAAAAAAAAAGTATATGAGAATACAAGACTTAGAAGCATAAACAAAGAATAGACAAGCTAAAGAAACAAAACAAGGTAAAGAAACAAGAAAACAAGCTATATCAAAAAAATAATAAAAACCATAAATATATCAATATTTAAAACTTTCTTGATGCATTTGGCCTAATTTTGACAAACATCAACAACAAAACACTTATTGCAATATTTAGATTTGAAGCACTTTATGCATGTTAAAGAAAACGCATTCAAATGATTGCTTATTATCAGAAATATGATGCAAAGCATTTATTCAATCGACTGATCTGTTCATAAGGCTTTAAACTGACAGTGCATAAGTTGAAGTTAGCAGTAGATGCTAGTGGTCGTTGCTTCCTAATACACAAAGGTGGCGTCCGGCGCCAGGCTCGCGAACGCAATTTTCTAGTTCGTCATCTTTTCAAAAAATATCTAAAAATATAATAAAATTGTTTCGGCGCTTGCAACTTACATAGAAATGTTCAGCCACGTATATTCTATCGGTCACAACTCAAACATTTTGAATTTGACAACGAAAAGCGAGTGAAATTAATTTAATTTCGCAGGGTGTTCGCGATGATGCCGAGCATGCCGCATTTACACTCCGCACACATTTGAAAAATTAATATAAATTATTCTCGCGGGCAAAAACGCACATAAAGCACATGTAAATCCGAGATAACCGATGAGGATCATAATCCGAATATTTATTTCAAGGTTTTGTTGTCGGAAACGAAGTAAATATCTTATTTATACTCCGACCTTCAGGGACGTCGTGCATGAGGCATGGCGAAATGAAACAAAACTTTTAACGCGTAAATATAAAGTCTCATTTCAGGAACAGGCACTATCTTATACGTATGACTTAAAGGTCTCAGGCTAAACTACAATATGTAAGAAATGTCAATGTTTGGGCGTTTTCTGCATTTTTAAGATATTAAAACAACTTCTCCACACGACAGCAAAGATGGCGCATAATAGGCTACTGGCACGAGTGGGATTGCATACGTGTACATTGATATTAAATTGAAATAAATTCGAGTAAAATGCATTTCACCCAACTTCGGGTTCAAACGAAACGAAGCAAACAAAGTGGAAAAAATTCTACACAATTCCGTGGTGATGTTTAAGAGGAAGCGACAATGTATCCCTTGAAGTGTGCGGAATATGACTTTCTTAAAGCAGATAAAAAAAGAAAAAACATGTCATTCGGCAAGGTTTCCAGAGTTTAAATGGTAAAAGAGAAAGATAATTATAGATAGAAAGATAGATAAAAAATCTATCCCTGTTACTTATGGGCCTGCATTAGGAGATCGGGTCCAAAGAGCATAAGGGACAATCATCTTGAGACAAAGTTGTGTAATGTTAACAAACGTCGGATTATATACAAACCTCTAGCATCCATGTGGAGACGATTTTCCTCATTCTGGGTACAATTTCTTTTTGCACGCATTTGAAATAATTAGGCGAGGGGAGATAGTTTTCCTCCGCTTTGAGCATTGTATGTAAAACTCGATCGTTCAACAAGTTGGCGTCGTGGTAAGCTCTTCTTGTGGTATCCACCTCGCAGCAGAACAGCTGGTGCTCCATGGCTTCGGCTTTGCTTGACTTTGGCACGGAGGAAAGGGGTAAAAAATAAAGAAGTCGTGTTTTTTTCGGCAAGGACGGAGGTTTGTGCTGATGCTGCTGCTCTTTCCGTCTCTGCTGCTTGCAAGCCACTGAACAAGGCTCGCGCCGCGTTCCGCCTGACAAAACTCTTTCTGTGCGCTGCAGCCAGTGACGTGCACTGTTGTTAAGGGAAGATCAAAGCGACAGCAGCGGCCTGCGAGTGTGTGTGTGTGTGTGAGCGAAGAAGAGAGAAAGAGAGGCTGTCTGCTTGAGCGTAGAAGAGATAATTCTTAAATGACTTTTTTGCAGCCCTTCCTTTTGCTGCAAGTCTGGAAATGGGAGGTCCTTTTTTTTTTTTACCCGGGGTGGTGAACGTCGATGGGGGTAAAAAACTGGGGGTAGGCAACAGAGGAGGAGGAGCGAGGGAGATTTTTTTCCTAAATGATGGGGGTAAAAGCCTGTTTAGTGGTGTGAACATGTGCTCTGGTTAAAGAATTGGTAGGGGGCGGTATAACAGACTAAATCTCTAGGTGTAATTGTCCCCTGTCTCATTAAGCGACACACTGCTCTCTAACTCAAAGTTTATTTAACTTTTACATTAACAAAATTTGACATAAAAGCACAAATAACTGATAATAAAATATTATTGCATTAATATATAGTATTTCTATGACTTAAAAAAAAAGTTTTAAAACTCAGAAATTCTTTGTCCCATATTAAGAAAGAGGAGGAAACAGAAATGAGTCTACACCAATGAGAGGAAAGTTCAGTTGCCAGGCAGATCTGCGCCTCTTTTTACAAAAAAAAAAAAAAAAAACTTCACCAAACATTGTTTTATCATGCACAAACAAACAATTATTACAAAACTTTGTTGTTTGCAGCCATGACTGAACACCTCCTCAGTTATTAAAGCTCATAGCACACAGCAGAAGGGCAAGCTCATAAACTATATAATAAACCTGATATTTTCCCAAAACAGTTTAAATACAGTACATCCATGTCTCTAGTTTCTAATTCGCCAAAATTGTATTAAAATATCTTCTTTAAAACGTTTAGCATGACATTTTGCTAAGAAACAAAGCGAGTTAAAACTTGTCTCTGGTGTTAACAGTTTTGCTCAAATAGGGGCGCTCTCACTTTAAAGACCTCAGCGCTGTCGCTTCAGGATGAATCGGAGCCTTTCAAATTCCTTACATTCCTGTCGCTGCACTTTCAAGTACCGTACAACACCTATTATACACCGACCAGAAAAAAGTTACCTGTTGCTTTAAACAGGGACATGTGTTTTAAATTACCAATAAAACTTTGAATAACGACGTCTAAACTTAACTAAAGCAGCTACTAAAGCAGATAAAAAAAAGGTAAAATATAAATAAAATATAAATACTAACAGCCATAAAATCAAATAATTCCTGAAAATGTATATATACAGAGAACAATTATTCTATTTACTGGTATTTGTCTAATGGGCATATACATATGTGTGTGTATATATAAATAAACAGACATTTTCATAGACAGGTGAAATAAATAAATAAATAAATAGGTAGATAGTTAGATAAATAAAAGGCAGACATAATGATGCATAAAACATTTAAATTTAGTTAAAAATGACTCAGACTATGGCACTTAAATATTATCAAGAAAATGTAAATTTTTTCTTTCTCTTTTTTATTTTATTATTAGTAGTATTATTTTAAGGCTTAGTGCTATGAGAACTTTACCAAAGAAACGCTCAGTGCTTTGTTAAGTGTGAGGCCATGTGAGGTTTTACCTTCCCTCCTCTTATAGCCATTACGGTAGGAAGTTTAAAGGTCTTGCACATGCTCCTTTCATTATAGACAACTTTTTTGTCTGGATACTAATTTTAATAGATTTTCAATCAGCAAATGGCATAATCATTGAAAGAGTTTAAATAATAAACTAGCTATGTTTTATTTAGACATTTTATAAAAAAAAATAAGTGTTCACAGTTAATAGCTGACAACAGTTTCCCATTTTTTAGAAAATAAAGTTGTGAAAGATTGTTCAGGTAATACAGCCAACCTGCTGTGTGTTCATTAATTAGCAATGTCTCTTTTTCATCACCGATTTGTGTCACGGTGTTGTAATGCACTTGTATATGTGTATAGTACTAAAATGTGCTCCTGTAAGATCATAGTAATAACCATAAATAAGTGTGGGAAAATCTAAAGCTGAGACATAATAGGAACATTAAAGGTATAACTACATATAGACATTTCAATAGAAGTTCTTTTCATTGGGACTCATTTTAAATTTTTTTTTCTTTAGGAAGGCAATAAAAATTGTTGAAGGCTATAACAAAGGGGCGAGGTCTAGAGTGCCCAGAATTAACGCCAGGTAAGCCTAAGGCAGAGGCTTCAAAATCCATTCAAAATTAGGAACCCGTTTAAAGTGGGCATGAACGTCTGTACTTAAACCTGAGGATGAGGGCATAATAAATAACTCTCTCTAGATACCTGAGGGCAAAAAGCTCTCATCAGGTCTGGAAAAAGCAGAAGATTAGGAAACAAAAGGACAAAAGATGGTCCTTGTTCAAGGTTTCAAACAGGGTGCCGGTCTAATTAGCACCCCTCTCCTCCACCCCATAGCCCCATCTTACACCTTTCGACTCCAATTCAGACCCATTGTTTTCAATGCAGTCTCCAAGTGAACGAAACTATAATATTTGCTCATGTGGAATGGACAAAATGTGCAGGTTACTTTAAACAACACAGCGATTTTAAACATTCACACAGTAAGTGTTCTTTCTATGTCTATACTGATTCAAAAACGTGCTCAAAGTATTTTAAAAATAATAATGGGGAAAAAAGAAAAATTCTGCTTTCTTTTTAATAAAATGCTGAAGTGTCAGTGCAGATTTAGATCATAGACAACAAGAAATTTGTAGATTACCAGGTTTCATCAATCTCTGATTTTTTTTCAAAACCACACATTTAATAGTCACTTACATATTGTTTCTTTTGTTTAGCTTAATTTGAGTATGAGGGATTTAAAAAATATGCATGTGAATTAATTTTAAGGGATGGGTTAACAATCACTACACGGCATGTGTTATTACAACAGCATCACTGCACACTGCTGGACTTTCAGTGATCTAATGAGAGGATTAGAGCTTGTCAATCACCTGAGCTAATCCGTCCAGACAGCGTTGTACCTGCAGGCCCCTCTGACCCCGCCTGCCACCTCCATCCTTCTCTCTATTGCTTCTCGTTAAGCTCCTGCTGGTCACACTAAGCCCATCTTCACGATTTAAAAGCATTAGCCAGGCCAATATCCTCTAATTTCCTCCTACAAGTAAAACAGGACATCTCATAGGACTATGTAGCCAATACCCTATACTTGTATATGTAAGTATAAAATGTGACAAAAAATATATTTGTAATTCATATAGAAGGTGAAGACAACATGTGATGTGATGTTACAATGAGCTGATGGTTATTGAGTTGAGGTCTGTCAAGTAATTGACCAAAGAAAGGACAGAAGACACAAGAATTCTCAGTGTATAGAGCAAGCAGTGGGACTCCAGCGCCTTGGTGCTCTCTGTTGAATAACACCAGAGCTGTGATGTCTCAGAAATCATAAATCCTGTGCCCGGCAAATGGCCCCCAGCCCCCCTGTATGCTACGATAAATCATGGCTCTATAATGCACAACCAACTACAGAGGGAGTGGTAAAGCACTGTGTAACAGGTATCAAAAGATTAATGGCAGACTGCTCAGTGTTTTGGCCAACATCTTTGCCTGGGACACTTTGTGAATGGGTTTGGGTACTCGGCATAGCAGCCCCGGACCTCACGTATAGCCTAAATCTTGGCATACATTCCTTAATGTACAGAAGTTCCTTATTCAGAGAGAACAGAATTGAAATGCAGGAGTGTAGGCTTGTATGTCTCTGCAACCTCATTTTGTTAATCCACGATTCTGTTTGCATATAAACAGTGCAATGATTCACAAGAATAAAGAAACATTCTCCAAACCTGATTTCAAATTTAAAACCCAATACCATGAGAATGGCTCTTAGCATTTAGTTTATAATTTGTTTATTGAAAATCTTTGTGATGTATAAGAACATGCTTCCTAGCTAGCCTGTTTCTTTGTGAGTTGTTCAAAAACATTAACAAATAATAATAATAATAAAAAAAGCATGTAGTGTGCTTGTCCCTTTATTAAAATGCAGGAAATAATCACCAATGGGCTGTTTGTAAGAAAAGACAACACAAGGAGAAGTAATGTCATGTCCTCTATAGTGATTTTCCAATAAAAAAAATTAGCAACATTTAAATGAGCGCTTCATAATCCGACAATTACAACTGCATTATAAAAATGAAAAAAATAATGAATTAAATTCAATTAAATAGTTATAAAATAAAATAACTTATCCTATAGCATAACAATTATTATTATTGCATTGCATTAATATAATTCTGCATGTTGAATGCTTTTCTTAAAAGAAAATAATAATAAAAGTCAAATAATGCCTTCTGACCAATCAAAATCATACATTCAACAATTAATCATAGAGATATGTCGTCTTCAGTGTCATCTCATTTACCACTTGTTATTATTATTCCCTTTTTTTTTTCAATCTCTTCTTTATAAAACCAAATAAATGCAAAGGAACTTTCATCTCACGTCCCATTATGATGAATCCATAGTGGACTCTTTGAGAGCTTTTACCCCCAATGCTTTATTGTTGGGAGATCAATCCTTTCCAAAGACCATCATTCTTTCCCTATAGTCACCTTTTATTCAGCTAATGGCGATGAAGATAAATGTGGTGCCAAATGAAGGCAAATGGACCGCACCTCACTCTCAACAGAAACAAACGGAGATGTGGAAGTTTTCAAGATTTCATCCTTTGCTTTCATGTGTTAGAATTGTGCTTTTGTCTTTCTTTCTCTGACATTTGCTGACATTTTGTAATCCATAACTGATTCCAGATCTTCAGTTCAGAAATAGTATGGCAAGAGGGAATGATTATGAGGAAGCAGTTTGATGTCACAGGAGCCATCAAGGAAGTCTCTATTCAGTGTTTAGGACAACCATGCCTCTCAACAAAGGCATACTGTATGATATGAACCAAGAGAAAAGGTTACCCGCTGTCTCTCCAGAGCTGTATCAATTAGCACACATAGAGGCAGCATTATCCTATGGCCATTATTTGACACAGCAACTATCCAGTGGTTCAAGGGCCAGAAATTGCACTCATGAAGTTCATACATACCCAATATTAGACATATTATATCCCCTGACATATTGAGGAATGTTTGTTGGTATGCATGCATAATTTTATCACTGGTGTGTATAGTTTGTTGTGTGTGTGCCTCAAGCCTCCCTGCAACACCCAGCATCCTCGCTCCTTTAAGACCCGAATATACACAATGCTTCTCCTGGTCTAAATGCTTGGATATGAGATTAGGATTTAAAAGCCTGCTCAAAGAGATCTTTGTTTTGCCAAAGGAGGCTTTAGCTTTGGGCCATTTCCCCCCAGGCCTTTACATTAGGGAATGCTAATACATGTGTATTTAAAAATCAAATACACTAGTACGAAATACGTTTGAGTTCTGCCCAAAAGCACACTGTACACATTCCACGCCTAGTAACAATGAATTATATGTGACACAGCAAAACGGTAGTTAAACCATAAAGGTTTTATTTATTTATTTTTAAATTTTAAACAGAAAAACAAACAAAAAACACATTCCAAATATTAATTAGCTTAGACAAATAAATGTCTAAATTTTAGTAGATTTGGGATAAGTTTTTACCTGGAACACTGTTCTTTTTCTTTTTATTTTTTGGAAATTCCACATTTTCACATTTCTTTTGTCATGTAATTGGAATGGAAAGTATCATCATTAATCATCATGCTTTAGTATCATCATTTCATGGTTTAAACTTTTGATGTTTTTCAAAATGATGCAATCTATGGAGAGCTGGCATACTACTTTAGATTAGATTCGATTAGATTAGACTACATTAAATTCTACTTTATTGTTATTGTTCAAAGTACATGTACAAAGCCAATAAAATAACATAATAAATATAATACATATAATGACTGTGTAATGTAATGCAGTGTAATGACAATGTAAATATTTTGTAATATTCTAGTAGTTTTTGTCTCCTACTGTTGCTGTTTCTCTAAACTGTATACACAATATAAAGACTTTGTATCTGGTTAAATAACTCATCAACACTTAGGAAATTTTTTTACCTTTGCAAACTAAAGAGGTTTCCTATTTAAATAATGAAGAAAATTAATCCTACTTCATAAAGATGAATTATAAATCTTTATAAGGACAGATATTTTCCTGCTTTTTTGGGATTGTAGTATTGGAGTTATGTTAATCCATATTTTCCAGTTGCCTTATTGAACCATATTGCGTGTTTACGAATTCCCACAGGTTCCATTTAAACGATCACATCGTTATCATAATATAACTGCATTCACTAAACCTTTCACTCATATTTCGTTTTCCAGGGATATTTTTGTCTTACTGCTGGGATCATTGTTGTTTTGTTTTTTTTTGGCACCCCCTCCTCCATTTAACCCTGTCGCTTTATTTAGGAGGGGAAACCATTCTTTCCACTAAGTCCATCTCCAGCTTTGAAGTTCTGACTCCTCTTCATATCCTTGATATGTGCTAGAAAAAGGATCAGGGGGGGCTTGCAATAATGGACACAGAGTTTAGGGGGATGTCCTTTCACGCCATCAAAATTCTCCCCTCCCATCCTGAAGAAAACGTATCAAAAAAGAGAGGAAAGAGCGAGTGAGAGAGAGGGAGAAAAAGTTCACCCCCTGAAAGAGTCCCTTTTCTCAAGCCAGGGTGGGCATCACAATGGGCCATGAAAAGATGGATAGAGTGATTGTCCTGTTTAGTGATCCGCAAAAGAGGAGAGCTGGGGTTCCCCTGCGTTGTAGGGGTGGCCTGCGCTGGCCCTTCACTCACTCTGCTTTTGGAATGGGGGGGGGGGGTGCGCAGAGGGTCCAAGGGCATTGAGAAGAGGAAAAGACCCCTGGGACAATGGAGATCCATGAAAGAGACAGCAGATCACCAGGGGCCCTAAATGCAGCGAGAGTCTGGCCTGCTGAGGGCCAATCGCAAGGGAGTCAAACTGAGTGTGTGCGTTTGTGTGTGTGTGGGGGTGTGGGGGGTTACATCCGCCAAGAATTTAAAGTGTGTGATCTTGTTTTTGTAAAGGTATATAATGGTGGGAGATGACTTAACCTGATTTCACATGGATAAGAATCATAAGAGTCATTGTAGTACGTTTTCAGATTCTCTCTCTCTCTCTCTCTCTCTCTTACACACACACACACACACACACACACACAGCCCATATTTACACATGTGCTAAAGGAGATCTCTGCTGTCTGATTGATCAGGCAGTCCTATTCATTTAGCTAGCATTGGCACCGCTCACGTTTCTCCAGGAATGTTGTTTACTTGTCAACACAGAAAGGGGCAGATGGAGAATTAAAACATTCAAACCCAATTAGAATGGAGGAATGTGCTCATCCATCTTGTTTTCCAGTCACCTTTACAATGCCATGGTAGGCTTAAATAGGAATCATGTTTGCATGTAGCATTCGAAATGTATTACAATTTGTAATGGCAAATGTAATTTGGCAAACCACCGGACACGACTAGAGGTTTAAAAGTCATGTGACCTAAACCACATGGTTCAGTTTGGCTGGAGACAGAATGAGGTTGTTCAGCGGATTAACTTGAGAAATGAAAAATATTGTAACAGGAACTTTGATGTTTAACAACACGGACAGAGTTTTATTCCTTATGTGGTATTAAATTGCTTAATTAATACATTTTATTTGTATAAGCCTTAAGATAAGCCTTCTTGCAACATAATATAACAGGTTTGAAGAGAAAAAAAAATACTAGATGGTCAAGCTGGAAAATGTCAGATTCTCTTTATATTAATGAATTTTCCAGATTTATTTTGTACCATACATCATCTGTCATTAGGAGTCTCTTCACTAAGTAATGATGGCTTCTTTCTCTTGATGCCTCCCAAACGAACTGTCAAATCCGTCATGCCTGATGGGGAATACGTGGAACACAGCTCAGCGAACAATAGCACGTTATACATATTTATCTCCTCAGATGGCACAGTTGACCTACAGCCGTTCTGGCTGCCTCGGCTCTGGCTGTAGCGTCTCGCACCCCTCGGAGGCTTTTCTCACAGACTTTCTATCTCCAAGCTGCCGGTCCCCTGCTCATTTGCCTCTGAATGCTCTTCTAACCCTCCTTTCCTCTATGTGGAGGTACACGCTTACAAAGAGACCTCACTTTCTGACACACACTCTCTCACTGTATGAGCATGCTGGCGAATGGGGGGTTGGAGACTGTTGCACTGTTATCACCTGCTCCTTTTCCCTACAGTTATTTGTATGTGCTGCTCAAAGGGCTGTCAGTATGGCCCCAGGTGACCTGATAAGTCTTTACAACTCTCTCTGCCTGCCCCCCTCTCATATATCTCGAGTGTCTTTCAGTCTCCACACTGTATTTGCATACATAATTTTGCTGTCAACTTCAAGGAGGACAATCAAGGTATATAAAAAAAAAAAAAGATTACACACACTTCTCATGTTGCTATACTCCAAGGAATTTAAATAAGTGAATAATTAACACAGTAGAAGATTAAAGGTGGGAATTTATTTAGTAAATTTGTATAATATTAACAGATATACCAAAGCGCTGTTGCATCTATTTCAAATGGTTTAATGGTAGTGTTTAAAATATTTCAGACGATTATATTAACGCACTCTTAATAATCGTTTCCATAGTAACAGCACATACACAAAGTGCTGTTCATAATGAATGATGAATGCTCCAGATAAACAAAGCAAAAAACTGTCAAATTATTACACTGATAAGATATAAGGGTTTTTAAAATAGTTGTAATTTTTTTAGACACAGGAAACTTTTAGATCGACAACTTTCTACTCTGCAGTTTGACATGATTGATTTTCTTTTGTTATGTTAACTTTGAGAGTCAAAAGAGAGGCAGGTGAGGGAACGACGCGGATGTTTATACCTGCTACAACACAAGTGATAACAGGACCTAACATGTTTTGCTGATGTTTGCAACATTAACAATACCTACAAATGTATAAAACCATGACATATCGTTAATAAAGAAAAAAACAAATGTAGAATACATTCATTGTATCTGAAATGCTTTTATGGAAAAAATAATAAGCCTCAGGGTGGTATCAGGAACACTGGTTTATGCCTTACTTATTCTTACTTATAAAATAAATTTGTTGTGTGAGCTGTAAAAAGTTTATTGCAACCTGTTGCACATTATCACTACAGCAAGGGAAAGTTGTCAGCTGGGCAGAGGCTGTCCTAAATGTCCTCCAGTGTCCTCTCGTTCTCTTTTATTAACATTCAGCGGGAATCTTTTGTGTCATGTGCATCAGGAAATCCAATCCAGCCTCGGGCCCAACGAGCTCTGATGTGCGAACAAGTCTATACGCTTAGTCTGTGGCTTTTGTTTGACCCTTCATAAAAATGTTGACGTGGTTGCGGCACGCTCCGGACCCGTCATTTGCATAACTTTGCATGAGTTTTGCCTTGGCAGCCTAAAAAGCCAGCAGACTATTGCTTTTATAGATGACAAGTGTTTAAGTGATTAACCATGTGAAAATGCTGGAAAAGTCCCCTCTGTGGGAGACACAGCAGATAAGATCAGTTAGTGTTGTCCCATAAATATATTATAAATATTTGAAGTTCGGCACGTTGAGTCTTTTTTTTTCCCCCCTTCGGCTGCGTGGAAAGTCCTCTCGTCACGGCAGGCTAATGACAGTTTGAAGAGTGTGACACGAATAAAGCGGTGCAGTTGAATTAAAAATAATGTCAATGAAATGAGAATGTTATAAGGGCTGACAGGATGTGAGCAGTGGGATGTCTTTAATAACAGTGACGTGCATGAGATTTGTACAGTACGTTAATAAAAACATACACACAGCAACACCCCAACACACACACAAAAAAATTTCCACATGTCTTATTAAGTAATTAAACGTCTGCACACGTTAACAGTTTTGTTTGCTTTTCTGTTTACACTGACATTAGTCATATGTGAGGTACAGGTGCAGTAGATAATGGTGGAGTATATCTAATATACACTATGAGTCATCTTCCTGATTTTTTTATTGACTTACAAAAAAAAAAAAAAAAAAAAAAACATCTGTATACTAGACCATAGATTTGGGATTTGATTAATAAACGTTTTGCTTGCCCAGAGATGGAAAATGCATTAACCTCTGCATTTACTTTACTTTTTTTTTTCACTTAACACGCAACACTTTCTATGAAAGTCATCTTTATAACCATTTAATAATGCATTCATAAGCACTCTGTAATAATCACTTTAAAAAAGGTTTTTTTTTTGTGCTATGCATTCTAAATTAATTTGATGTATGATTGATAAGAAGTGTTCGTAACACATTATAACACCAATAAACCATGTGCTTCAATCGATCCGTCTTATTTGTTTTTATGAATTTATTGTTCTAGTGAGATTAGCACTGAGGGAATCCTATAACTTCCTTGTTAAGACCTTGTTGACGTAGCAAAAAAAAAAAAAAAAAAAAAAAACGAACTGCATTTCCAGAGAAGGGTGTGAGTTTGCCTCAACAGCAGTAAGACGAGAGCTTGTCAGCTAGAGGTGATGATGTGGGCATTGTTTAGAATGAAAATTAGCATATTTATGTTCCCTCATGGGCCTCATCTTCTCTCCATCTTAGAATGTAACGCACTCACTTGACGTGCTCTTTATTAGCCATAACAAGCCATTAAGTTTTGATCTTTCTCTTTCTTCGCCTGGGACTCTTTACTGAATTTGATTTGAATTTACCATGCCCTTCATTCTGTTTCTACAGATCCGTTTTCTCTCTGCTCCGTTGTCTTATCCAGCACATCTGAAGCTTGCTGGCGTACTCATTATCCTGTCTGTTTGTGCGTTTGTGCACATCGCTCTCTCCCTCCTACCCCTTTCCCCTCTCTTTCTCCATCTCTTTCTGTTTTCCTTTCTAACATTCTCGCCTTTGCTGCCCCGATCGCTGCATGACCATTGAGGACCTCTCTGTTCACGGGGACGTAATCCCATTTGAACTCTCGCCTGGGTCAGGGACAAAAACGCAGCGCAAACACACAAAGCCAAAGAGCCATGCGTGCTGCTAATCAGGTTAGCAATGTTCACGCCGGTGCGGACCGCAGGATGCTGGGACTGAAGCAGATGAGCGAGGAAGCTCAGCAGGGTTTCCGTCATCCACAATCTCATCCCTTTATACGTAACATAATCATGCTCACAATGGGCCTCATTTATCAATCTTTTAGTAAAGTTGTGTGTAAAAGTTTTCAAAGGACAGACTACGCATCTGAACCAAGAACTGAACTGCTTTCAACGTTTCCCACCAGATTTTCAGTAACAGTGATTTTTTTTTATATTCAAATAATCATATTTTAATCATCACCCATAGGTTACCAAGCATTTTCACAGAACAGCAGACACACAAGGACTCTTTCTTATATAAGATGCTATTACTTTAGTTTTGTCCTAATTAAATAGTCTTATATGTTTTGTCTTTTTTTTCAAACTTAATCCTATGAAATGAATTTTTACAAAATATTTTTATGCAAACTTTTCTAATCTATGGATAGATGTGTAGTAATTATGCAATTTGAAGCTGAACTTTGTGAACTTTAGTGTATAATCCTGCGTAACAGAAAATCTCAGAAAAAATCTCAGAAAAACCTCGAGTTTGGATTGCTTGTTGCTTAATGTTTTCTTGCATATTAAAGACTTATTGACAATTGAAAAAGCAAATCAAATAAAATGATCAAGCTTGCTAGTTAACAAAAATTCCCTACCTAGCTACATTGTCTGGCCATATAAAAGTCAGTGTTTCAAAAGAGTCAAATTATCGTCCTGTATCAAGCAAATAAAACATTAAAATGACTGGACTTGGGCTAAGAACTGTCCAATGCTTTATTGAACCTGTAAGGATAGTACTGAACTGTTAAAGTAATCACGGGTAACTATGTTTGGAGATAATGTTATATGTCTAATGATGCACCCATCATGCATAGTGCCTACTGTACAAGCCTCTGGAGGCAGTGTTATGATCTGGGGTTGCTTCAGTTGGAATCATTTTCATACATGAACTGGCCAACATATTATGCACCATATTCAAAGGTAGCGGCGGTTGAACTAAATCATATTAGAGTGTGTGACTATTTTTGGGCCTGCTGTGCTTAATTAAAAAAATTAAGTTACGACAGTAGAGTATGTTACAAGTGAATGTAAAAAAAATGAATATTATGGCTAACTCAACATATTTCTTTATGTTATATTGCAACTTTTAATGACGGATAATTAAAAGAACACTTTGGTAAAAGTAAAAAAGTATGAGTGCTTTCCACCAATAATTAGAGAGATAATTCGAGATTTCTTGTGTCAATACTCATGCGAATGATTAATAAATAAATGCATTTTTTTTAGCCTGACAAATAAGACTTATCACTGTTCATTTTAATAATCCGGACAATTTCTTTAATGCTTTCCATGTTGGTGCACTAAAAGTCTGACGTAAAACAAACTGGTGATTATAGTAGAGTGGCCATTGAGGTGATTTTTGTATAGGAAGAAGGGAAAGGTCTCGGGTGCACAGCTAATAAATTTTTGAGGGAACATACAACTATTCGTTAGTTTTCTTTGTAATTCATGCCACTTTTATATAAAGGAGATTTATGACTAAAGGAAGTCTGTGTTGTGTGTGTGTGTGTGTGTGAGAGGAGAGAGTTGTGTGTGTGTTTGTGTGAGAGTGCTGGTGAGGATGTCTAGCTGGCATTAAACCCTTATAAATATTAATTATGCCAACCAAAGGCCAAGGGAATGTGACCTTTGGCTGTGACTCTCACAAACCTACTTGGGGCGGCTTTCAAGCCCACCCCAGTTCAAAGTGATCTTAAGGCACATTCTAGGGTTTGACCCTTATTCGCTCTCTGTACATACTTTCCATTTGAATTCGCCTGCCATTGCTGCTTGTCCATATATACATAACTTAACACACATGTAAGAGCAGGTTTTACCTGTGCTGTTGATTTTTGCATGATCCTCGCAATGCAGAACCATTATCTGGTGATGCAGAGCAATTGATATTCAGAGTTAGAGTGTAAGTAGTTAAGGCAGCATAACAGAGCCTCTTTGCGTGAGAAAAGCTTGTTTGTTGGCTTCATTTTTCCCTTTTAAATGAGCCTGTTGTCACCCGGTGTGAGCCAGTGGTTTGTGAACAGGCTGCGGAGAACGTCATTAAAACCAGTAAAGCTATATTCAGCAGTTATATAGTGATAACTGCTGGATGCCTCTTTATTCCTCCCACGTTATTCATATGCATAATGTGACGATCGTTTAACTAGGGCACAGAAGTCAGGAAGACTTAAGGAACTCGTAAAGGTATGATGAATTGGTAGACAATTAATATAAGCACATCCAAAAGCTGCTTAAATTTCGATCTTGAGCATGTTTTTTTTTTTTTTTGGTTTATTCAGTAAATTAATTGCATTCGATAAATCTGCATTTAAACATTTCAAAAATCCAAACAGCACTCTCTGCTTCCCAGGTATTCTGAGACTTTAAGCATTAGCTACAACATTAGGTATGATAAGCTAGAATGAGAATAACTGTATTTATACCACAACAATGTTATATTCTTAAATCTGATTGGCCTCCCAGGAACGCCTTAATGGGCCAAAAATGTAAAACGGCTTTGAAATGGCTTGGAGCTGTACGGAAGATATGACAATAACTCCCAGCTGAGTTCCTGTAATGTGCAAGTGGTGTTTGTGAATGATTTTATGTACCGATCCCACAGACAGATGCATCACTTCCGCAAGTGAACGAGCATTCCATTCACTGAATGTACACTGGATCGACTGCAGTGGGCTCCGAGCCACCTCAGCTGGGATCATCAGCTTCTTTTAAAATGTTTTCACCCTTTAAATGTTTTACTGTGGCTAAGAGTCTCATAATCGTACTGTAGTTAAAGTCTTCTGTAAATGTCGGTTTTACGCCTTCATTTATAAAAATTAATATTTATCACATTCCCTGGTTTGACCTCATATAAATGGAAAAAGAATGTGTTGTCATCTTTTGATAGAAAAAAAAATTAATAATTGACCAGTTGCCTTGGTAACACTTCAAGATGTGCAGTTATTGGGAAAATAATCTTCATCAACATTTAATAATTTTAATATCGCCCATTATCATGCAGTCTTAACTTTGGAATTTTGGTATTTTAATCCTTATCATTTTTCCACATGTAGATTTCCAAATAATTAAATGAAGTATGTAACAGCTATTAATATGGTTAATTAGCAATCATAAAAAGCCAAATTGGCTGCTGTATAGTTTTAGTTTTACTTAGGCTTAGGCTGTTTTTCCATGTCCTGCATTTATGTCGTTTGATGTTGGTTGTAATGTCCAGACAAGCCATTAGCATGTGGCTCCACTTGACGTTATTTGCATCGAGTTGTGTCAAAGTGGTCTAAAACACAAAGAACAGTGACTTGTACAGCTTTTAATAGCCTATCCTGATGGACATTTACAATGCCTAGAGCGCTAGTGGAGCAGCAGCTAAAGTCATCAGGACTGAGGCGAGACTGCCGTCCCCCACTGCCTTTAACCTCAAACACAAACGAAATCTCTGACAGGCGCAATGAAAAACAGCTGGAAGAAAAAGGCCAGAGAAAAAGCAAATGCCATTTAGCTGCACTGACCATTCATCTTGCTTATTCCCTCCTCCTTCCTTCTGGTCTACCACAGCTTTAGCGATCCTCCTCTCGTCACCATCCAAATGGGAGCATCGTCATCGTAATGGCTGGAATGTGGAGAACACCCATTCATGCCTAAGCCAGCTGCTGTTCTCAGGGAGCGCTGGCTTTCACATAAACTGTGCAGAAATCTAGAAGTGATTAAAGTGGCAAATGAGAGTTTGTTTACGTCAGGGACTTTGTGCTGAACTGGGTCAAAAGTCTCAGGTGTAGTTGGCAGGCTGGCTAAGGGGTTTCTCCATTCCAGAGCATCCTGTGGGCATGAACACCTGGCAAACAATCTTCCAGATGTGAAAACTGGAGTGCCAAGCCAGCCAGCTTCTTCCAATTACTTATTATTACACAGAGGTTAAGTGTTTACATAAAATCGATGATAATTATGAGCTATGATGCAGGAAAAGCAACGTTGGGATGAAACACATTATTGAACAGCTACATTTTTTTTATTGCTTTTATATATCTGTACTATTCAGATCTGTCTTAATTTAATAGATTGATGTTAAATTTAAAAAAGAACAACTAAGGCAAAAAATCCGCAAAATACATGGGTACATAACACATAAAGCATAAAAAATTCTTAACACATAATCATACAATTTAAACTTAATTTTTAATATTTGTTGTGAAATAAACCAAACAGTTACGTTTTTAAGTATTTTAAATCACAATTTAATTATGTGATCTACAAAGCAGATTGATCAAAAATTATGTTCTTGACTGAAACTGGACAAGGACCACTAGTAATGACATCAGCTAACCATTTTCTGAGGTCATAACCTTATTCTCAAAAAGCTGGAGAAGCAAGAGCAAACTTGAATTTTAAAAATGAACGATTTGGCAAATTTAATCACTTAACAATATATGCTACTTGGTTTGGATGTAAGCAATTAACCACCAACCAAATTGCCTGGACTGAAATGATCTTCTCAACATCATATTTTAATCACGCGGACCACGCGGACCCTGATAAAAACTATCACAGAACTTAATAATTATTGGTCATAACCACAAGACTGACCAAATTATTGTAAAAAAAATTGTGTTTATGTATTTTCTTTATTTTCTTTTTATCTGTCTCACATGGATGTTGCTCTGTGTTTGACTTCTTTATCAGTGTGAACATCATAACTACATGGCGTCTGCTGATAAAGCATTGTGGGAGTTTACTATATGACCACACAAGGGTGTGAGAGGTTGTTATCTGTGTGTAGACCTGGGTGTCTCTGGCAAAAAAAAAAAAAAAAAAAAAAGGTTTGTGAAATACTTCGGCCAAGCAAAGGCAGTCAAAGGACTTTAAGTCATCCAAAAGGATTCTGAAGTTCTAAAAGTGTTATGGTGGTCTGTAAGGGTGAAACCAAACAATAAACACAAAGTAAAAAAGCGTAATAGCAAATTCGGATAAACATTAAGTCAAATGTTAAGGTTCTTATGGACATCATGTCCTTGTTGCCGATTGGATGATGCGGTGCCAAATAAAGCATCATGGATTAATTTCAGTTTATATCATGGCTTACTGTAAACATTGTATATCTTATTTTTTATGATCTTTTAGAATAATTTATGCTGTAGCCAATCAGCAATAAGCATGTGAGGTCCAGTAAGCACCTAATCTTTCTCATTGTGTGTTTTCTTATTTGCTGTAGTGTGTTTAGTTTTCTTGGTGTGTTTTTTTAAAATTGCTTGTGTGTGTGTGTGTTTTCATTTTATCTTGTTTTACATTTTGCTGTTCTGTTTTGATTTTCTTGTCATGTTTTTGCCTTTCTGTTTTGTTTTTTTATGTTGCTGTCAAGTTTATGAGTTTGCTGTTTTGTTATGATTTTGGTGTCATGTTTTCATGTTCCTGTTGTGTTTTTGATTTTGCTATTATGGTTTTTGATGTGCTCCTTTGGTTTAGGGTTGGATGTTATTATATTTAGTTTTCATGTTGCATATTATATTTGATTTTCTTTTGACTTTTGGTTGCCTGCAGTGGTTGTTTGTTTTTGGTGATTGCTGTTCTTACTTTTCCATTTGAGTTTTTGCTGCTGTCTTTCTAAATATACTGTTGTGATAGTATTAATTATAGTTTTATCTTACTTGCTTTTAGATTATACAATTTGCTGTTTATTATTATTATGATGATGATGATGATGATGATGATGATTATTATTATTTTACTGAAGCTTGGTTTTGGTGTTTTTTTGCATTTAAAACGTAATTTATAGTAAATCACACATTTAGTTATGAATATAATAATATATAAAATTAAAATGTTATGAATACACTATATCTCCTGACATATTGCAGAAATTATGCAAAGTTTTTTAGGGAAGAGTGTAGCACAAACAATCTTTGCTAATCACTGAATGATTGCTGTTACTGGTCAAGGTTAGAACTTTATCTCAATGCTCTTGCCCTAAAACAGCAGTTCATTCTTCTACATCGCATTCTTCATAAAAAAATCCTCTGTTAAAAAGCAGGTAAGGTTTTACCTTTTAAACAATCCCCCAAATAAAGTTTTTTGAGATTGAGAGGTATTGCCTAAAAACATCTGAGTTTGGACAGATGACCTCTGGATGCCACCCGGGCGTGAGCTTTGCTGGGGGGGAGGGTACGCACTCTCAACGTGGAGGGGCCTCCACTCTGATTACAGTTGGGCCCCATGGGACCTCAGTGCTATGCTACTGTGAACTATAGCCCACTAAGTACAGCCAGACCTGGCCACCCTTATTCCAACCATAAGGAACTTTTATTTATATTAGACTTTACACTTTCTGTTCACAGAGGTATATAAATACAAGCTCCACTACTTCATGTAGACATAATAATCACACGCCAGTCCCTGAGTGTTAATGCCTGAACTATAAAACCCACTCACTCGCCTGTTAGTTTTGTTTAAAATGAGATCAGCACCATCAATGTGAGTAATTCTCCAAAAGCTAGCCTATGTGAGTCTGTTCCCTCATAGAAACTAGAATGTTGTTATTTTTGGCTGCTGTGATCAATCTTAAAATATCCTGGAAGACTTTGAAATGGGGGGCCGATATAATGAGACACGGCCAACCCCCCAATAAGCTTACCACTCCTGCCAAGTCTGATGGCTTTCTAATAGCAAAACTGAGCTTTTCATTCTTCTCAAGTAAATTTCTCTCTCTCTCTCTCTCTCTCTCTCTCTCTCTCTCTCTCTCTCTCTCTTTCTCTCCCCTGGAGCCCCTCTAAGTGGTTTCAGGTTCTGAGTCCTGTCTGGGGCACAATCTTAATCAGGTTTGCCATGATGAAGGAGAGAAGTCTAGTTTATACTGAAAATGCCTGTGCAAGTGGCCCAACTCTTCCACTCCAAAAATCCCGCCAATTTTAGTGTATGTTGATAAGAAGTTTGTTTAGGTTTTGCATTTATTATTGAACCCTGTCATATTTGCATTTCAGGAGAAGGAAGATACCTTTATGCAGGCCAGGGCAGAGATACATGTGTGCATACATGCAAGCACTAAGGCTCACGTACATACAAAGCAGGCTTTTATGGATAAATCAAAAGAAACATTTGGACATTCATCTGTATTGTCTCTAGGCCGTTGAAATGAACCTTTGTGGAATCTGTATAAAAGGACTCTAGCCTGCAGCATCACAGTAACACAATTCAGGTTTCATGTCCAAACCAATTAGTGCATTTGTTAAAGTGTGTAGTATGTAACTCCAGATATCTGTATCTTCTTTTTATGACCCCTTGTGTAGTGGGGGCGTTTGGGGGGGGGGGGTGCAGTAGTATAATAGAGGTAAAATTAAATACTATTCAGTTCTTTACCCTAAGCTATATCACTTGAGATTACAACTAGGGATGTGTTTAAGACTATTGAAAAAAAAAATCCCATATATTTGAATCGGTCTGCAATATTTTTTAACAAAAGAATCTAGGTCTGCTTTTCAAAAAGCATAAAAATGATCCTGACAAGACACTCATCCAAATGCATCAGGCGACATAAATGTTGTTAACAAAACAAATAATAAATCTCTTGTAATTGTATCTTTTTAACATTATCTGGTAAATCTAAAAAGTCTTTTCATGCTTGCCTAAAATCTTTGTGCATGTTCAGTGGAGGGAAATGACTTAGCCATATTTCATTAATTTTGGTTTTTGACTTCAGAGAGGGTCTGTTGCATTTCAGGAATTGTCTATAGTAAGCTTTGAAGGAAGTTGTAAAGCCAGTGGTTGCTGCATTCAGTATGGCTTACCTCTGTGTAGCACAGGATACCAGCCAGACAGATGTCTATCTCCTCTTCAAGTCGTGAGGCACACTACGCTGCAGAAATCAGCCCTAGGTGCATTACATTTGCATCTGTATGACTATCAAACCAAATGCGGATTTCAGATAAGTCTGTTGGTTAATGATAAATAAATGATTTAATAGAGAAAACATTCATCTGCTGAATAGTTTTGTGAGCTCAGTCAGAAACGAAGGTAACACATTACGTAATTAATATATTAAATGTATTTTTTTTCATAATAATGAATTGATGAGGCACAAATCATTCTTATATTAGAAGAATGAATAAAGAATATACAGAATATGTTCCTTAACAGTCTATTGAAGAACATTTACATAATTACATGTATTTGGAAAAACATGTACATTAATGCAAATATTTTAAGATAATAGCCTTTTTTAAATTCTAAACTTAACCCCAACACATGATATAAATATGTTTCCTCCGAAAATATTGGCATGGTAAAATATTTTTGCTACACACTGAAGATACATGTTGAAAAGCTTATGTCAGCTTCGTCACGGAAGAGGGGGCAGACAAAGTTACACCAGGCCAAGAGAGATGTCGAGGCCTTTTTCCCCCGACCAAGAGTGGAACATAAGGGTTGACCTCAACAAACAGCTAAGGTTCCCCACGGAGATAACAATTACATCTCTCCGCCCTGATATTGTGGTGTGGTCCACCAAAGCAAGATCGGTGCACCTCATTGAGCTAACCGTCCCACCGTACTTCGAGCTGGCTGAGGAGTGCAGGGAGGCCGGCTGGAAGACCACCATCTACCCAGTGGAGGTGGGACGCCGAGGGTATGTGGGGCTGTCAACCACATGCCTCCTGAGAAACAGAGGGGTGACTGGAAGGAACCTAAGAAAGCCCATTAAAGATCTGGCAGAAGAGGCAGAAAAAGGCAGCTTTTGGCTCTGATTGAGGAGAAAGGACAGGAGCTGGGGAAAGAACAAATAACCCCAATAACAGCTGCAGGGGGTGACAGCAATTAAAGGAGCGGATTGTTGGTGAATGGTCGTTCCTAGCTGAAGACCCTGCAGCTGACCCATGGGCACCGGAGGAGGTGCGACAGGCAGCAATGCCAAGCAGGTTATACCACCTACCTGTACATCGACTGACATGCCACTTTTTCTTTGAACCCGTCCATTGTTCAAGTGATGAAAAGATTGAAACATGCGACTGACATTGGTTTCTTGTTGCCTGTTAGATTGAGTTTTTAAACAGGTAATAGCTCTAAATGTTTACTCATGAAATTTAGCCATGAGTTTTGCATATGAAGCCTACATTTGTTATTAAAACTAGATAAACCAACATGAAGACCAGAAAGATGTCCATAGGAGGAAAAACAAGCCATTTTGAATCTGAAAAAAAAAGCATTGGGCATAGTTAATACAACAATTTGGAATGACCTAAAAAAGAAAGAAACCACTGGCGTACTAACACGCAGACATTAGAAGGGTTGACCAAGGAAAACAACAACAGTTAATGACAGAAACATTGTCACCAACATCCTCCATACAATAGGGGTAAAGGTATCACAATCCACAGTTTAAAGTAGTCTTAAAGAGCAGAAATATAGAAGTCGATACCACAAGATGCAGTGCCTTCATAGGCAGGAAGAAGGAAGGAAAGATTGGAATTTCAAAAGAAATACAATGATGAGCCACAAAAGTTCTGGAACCAAGATAAACTTCTAGGGCAAAGTGTAGAGAAAGAAAGGATCTGCTCATGATCCAAAACACATGAGCTCATCAGTCAAGCATGGTAAAGGTAGTGTCATGGCTGGGCTTGCATGATGGCTTCTGGAAAGAGCTCATTAATCTTTATTGATGATGAAACTAGCAACAAAATGAATTCATAAGTCTAGAAACATTCCTTTTCCAGTTTAGAGAGACACTTACCTAATCTAATTGGGGGAACTTCATCATATGGCAAAACAATGACATTGACAACACAAAAAAAGAACTTTAAAAGTAGAAGGTTTTAGGTTGGCCAAGTTAATCTCCATACCTGAATCCAGTTTATCTATATTTGAAGGGATAAACACCCCCCCAGTCCCCCGCAACACAACCAAAAATAGAAAGACACAAAACAAAAATGCAAAAATTGAGTGCGGTCAGTGGATTCCCAGCTTAATGTATTTTTTGCAAGCCAGGGCTATACAACCAAAGTGTTACATCAACTGTTATATATTTTAATTTACTCTCAAACTGTCTCATTCACACACTATGGGCAATTTGAGAATGGCAGTTATCCTAATCTGCATGTCTTTTGACTGTGGGGGGAAACCGGAGTATCCAGAGGAAACCTGCCAAGCACGAGGAGAACATGCAAACTCCATGGACACAGAGACGGAAATCAAACCTGTCAGGGAATTGAACCTGGACCCTAAAAGTGCAAGGCGACGGTGCTAACCACTACACCACTGTAACCCCCTTAATCCAATATTGGCGGTTAAAAATTCTAATATTTAAGTATTTACAAAACTTTTACTCACCTGAAGATTGGATCTGCATTGGTCTGCATCCAAAGGTGTTTTTTTTTCCTTTTATCTCAAACTCTCAAACTCAGTCTTTTTTCAGTGTATAGCAAAAAATAAAAAAATTGCATTGCCATACCAATACTTTTGGTGCGTAGTTATCAGATTTTATCCTGTAAAATATTCCGCCTCAATTTGGATTAGTCAAAAATTAGTCAAAAATTTTGAAATTCTTCTTCTTATTTTTTTTTTTATAAAATGAGAATTTTTATCAAGTTGTCTCAAAGTAACATATTAGTGGTTTTGGCTAAGGAGTGCAAATTACGCTAAGTAACTGAAATATCTTAAATTCTGGTTAAGGTACACTGTTTAACACACTTCAAAACAAAAACAGTTCTAAAACAGTGTTTTTGTGTAACAGTATTTCTCTAGCCACGTGTATACAATTTATAAATACATTATATCTTGTAATAATTTTCCGTTATCACTTACTTTTTAGAGGCATTGAATAGTCATTCTCTCACCAACCTCTTTTTTTCCTCTCTTGACATTAATAAGACAAAACAACACCTGCTTGAATTAATCTATTTATTACTAAGGAGAGATTATGTAATGCAAAACTATCAGTTGCTATGGAAACCATAGAAAGAGCACACTAATTAACCCTGTTACTTTGAGACAACATAATCAACATAAACTTCCCGTTTTTATCCAATTATAAAAATGGACCTAATAAGAATTTAAATTTTCAACTAATCCATTCTAGCACAAATAGAACAATTAAAGCTGCTCTTATTGAAATGAATAATTAACTTCTTTAGACCAATTGCATATACCACTTACAGTATGTTGTACAGGGCCATGGGAAGCCTGGAACTTATTCGGGGTGGGAGGCAACCAGAACACCTTGAGAATACTTACCAAGCATGGAAAAACATGCAAACTCCATGCACACAGAATCAAACCCTCAACCCTGGAGATGTGATGTCATAGACCTAACCACTGCACCACAGTGCCGTCTAGTATTATTTACATTATTGTTATTATATGTTATTATAACAGAATGAATAAGCAAGATGCAAATACTTAACTATTAGAACTTTTAACAGCTAATATTGGTTTACGGGTGGCACGGTGGTGTAGTGGTTTTCAGTATATAGCATCTTATATGTCATCATTATATAAGCGTAAGGGAAGTATTAATATCTTGTTTTAAATTATATATATATCAGAAATGTTTTTTATGTATGGCTACCAGTACATTTTATATTATACATTTATTGATCGTCATCTGTCTGCTAGGAATAAGATTTTATCCAGGCCATCTGACTTCCATTGATTGCTATATTGTTTATAAGATCTGGAAAAAGGTTGTTTTGGACTCTATTATAACTCCCATGTTGATCAAGAACGGCTAACTAAATTCCATGTCTGCTTGTTGTGTCTATATATTTCCAAATAACTCTGACTCATGTATACTGCAAGTGCTGCCAAAGACCAAAACTTCATATGTAAACTGAAATCCAATACTTAAGATACAGATCTGATTTTTTCAAACAACATTTCAAAGATGTCTTTTATCATCAGGCTGCTGTTCCTTCCACCTCCTCTCAGAGCAACAGCAAACACTAACTTAATCTCTGTCAATCAAATCAAGCAACGGATGGTTTGTAAATGCGGTGGCTGTCGATCCAATATAACCATGAATGTTTTAGATAGATAAATAAAAAATAAGGAATGCTTGAATTTGATTGGTCAGAAAGTATTGATTTATATGTTATAACACAAGCACTGAGGGTTTCAACTACAAGGGTTATATTAATATACTTGTTTTAATATGGTATTGTTGTTTATAGTAATGACAGACAAGAAGTTGTGTGGTGTGTGCGTGTGTGTGTGCGTGTGTGTAAACATTTTAGAAGAAACCTTCCATGTCAGTGTTTTTTTGAAAAATAAGGTTTTTAACCCGTAAAACTTTGACTTAAAAGACTTTGTAAAAAAGACTTAGTAGACTATCTTAGTAGACTATAGTAGATAACCTGCAGTGTCTATATAGGTGCAACAATGTTAAAACATGAACCTAATTGCTTTGTGAATGTTCAATGACTTAAGTATAATATAACTATGACATAAGAAATAAATACAGTAGTATAATGTATAGTTCAGTAATTAATAAAAAGTTAAGTATCATCAAACTGCTGTGGTATAAAAGCAATAAAACATTGTAGGAGGTGTCTTAAAAACAAACAAACATCAACACCAGGGCATTAAATCACTATCTGCTTGATTATTTCCTTGTAGCATCATGCCTATCAGGTTTAATTTCTTACATAATCCTTCATGTTTTTCTCTCAGGTTCTAGTATACCTTGAGTCTGTTAAAGCAGTTTAAGAGCCTGCTTTAAAAGTGTTACAGAATGTAAAGCAGACAACGCAAGCGTCCTGGCTAACCATTTGAAGAAGGGTTCTGGGAAAATGTGCTGCAAGCCATGAGTGGAAAACGTAAACCTTGTCATCTCGGTCCAAAAGTGCAGCCACAGCTTCGTCCGCAACTATTTTCTGGCACGTGCTCAAAGCGTCTCCTTCGCCTCGTTTTCCTCGTAGTAAGTTGGGAAGAATGGGTGACCACGGCGCCCTCCACACTACTCTCACCACATCAAGTGAGATGGAAGCGCTATGATTGCATTTAAATGCTGCTAGGCGATCCTTGCAGATATCTTGATGCCAAGAGAAACCGAAGAATACAGATGAATGATAGACAGGAACACCGTAGAAAGGAGGTATAGGTTGAAGCGCAGAATGAGCAAACATATGTTGTAGATTTGGCCCTTGTTTTTTAGAGCTCGTCTCAATTTTGCAGATAAACTGAAGAGGTCCTAAATTAGAGCCATGGGGAACCCACACGCTCAAACATAAAATACAGAGCACTTGTTTTTCTTGGATGTTCCATCTGCTTCTTTACTTGGGTTTAATGCAATGATGTTCTTTACATAACACTAAAGAGCATTGCCTTTTTTCATTAAAATTTCAAAGCTGGTTTTCTGTTAACACAGGTGGCAGCTTATATCACCAACGATCTCTCATTAATTAATCACAAACAAACTATTATGAAAGTAAATATGAATACTATGCAAATAAACAACTGGAAATAACGAAGTTGATAAATATTTTCTAAAAATGTAAAATTCGAATCTGAATTATTTGTCTTATAACACAGCATTTGCTAACACTAACATTCATTTTTAGTGAATTAAAGAATGACACAATATTTTATTCACTGTATAAAGATATATGCATTAGTTTCATTGCAAGTTAAAAGTTATTTTCATCATGAAAATTCTTTGCAATGTCAAGCTTTATATTTCAATCAATACAGGTGCTGGCACTGGAGACTCCTTTTGTAAATGATAAGCAAACATCACTACACAGAAAATTATTCACATTAACTTATATAATTGTTTTAATCTGCTTATGTGGAGCATCTGCTATACAACTCCCTGTGTGTATGTTTTTACTAGGTGTTCTTTCTGGTAAAATGCTGGACAATATAATTAATCCTTATACATTTTTTTTTTCGTTATATCCCTGGGCAATAATAACAACACTGCTATTTTTGTTTAAAACAGACCCAGTATGGGCCTCTTCCAAACAATTGAGCTGACACTTTAGAGTAAATGTATTGTATATATTTACTCACAGCAAAAGAAATACATAAAAAAGTATCATAAAATGCTAACTTTAATGCAATGGCATCAATACTGTATTTCAGATCATTAAATCCACTTTATTTCTCATGGTCTGCTACAAAACAAATAAAAAGGCATACTGTTTAAAGATGTTATATTCAAGTGATATTTTTAGTATAGCGTACCTCAACCAATTGGTAGAGGTGGATCAATCAGATTAAGTTCAACATATTTTTAAATATATAATATAGTGAGTCCAGTGTGCTCTACCAAAACTTTAAAGGGTTAAATGCACAGAACATTTCTATGTGTGCATGTCCCTTCTGTTTCCTCGCAGGTTTCTTGTAGGTTTGCAGGTACATCCTAAAACCTCTACATCCTAAAAACATCCTGGGAAATTTGTAAAAATTAGATGTGTGTCAAGTAGTATTCCCATCCCATCTTGAGATCCACCATAGTCCAAAAAAAGATAATAGACATGAAAAATCAGTCCAGGCTGAAATATTTGTAATATCATGCAAAGTGTGAAAAGCTTGATATTGAAAAACAAATATATTTAGTTTTTAAAAATCTGCCGTCTCAGAAAATACAGTTTATTATAACATTTTCCACAATGTCACTCCTTCTCTTTCTTTTCCTCCTCCTCTGCCCCCACCTCCATTAAAAAAAAGGATTTGTTTCTGTTTTTGGTAGTCGTTTCAATAGTAACAACTAGACAAACCAGAATGCCTGTGGCGGGCCCACTTCCTCCCTGGGTGCCCCTAACTCATCGCTGATTGGCCCCGCCGCCTTTCATCTGGGCTCATGCCCTAATCAGAAGGGCTTGTGTTTTCGCTTTTTTCCTACTTTTGAAATGAGGTTTGCATTTTGCTTCCAACAGCCTGGCCTGCTTGGGGGGCCAGCCAGCCACCACACTCTTCTAGCACACACTCAAAGATTTGGCAGCCATGGTTGGTGGTGACATCACACATACACACAGACAGACACACACACACACACACTGTATAAAAGCAGACATGCAGTAAAAAAAAAAAGCGAGACTCCAGAGTCAACTCTATGTTCTTATTCCCTCTAGTCTCTTGTTAAACCCTCCCATTCCCAAATGCCAAACTTCACCAAATCCATGCTGTTTTTTTTCCTTTTGAATAGCATAACATTTAAAAGAATCCTACCACGATGATATCATAAATAAACAAAACGTTAACCTCCAGCTTCCACATCTCTTGCACTTGTCTGTGCATGACCTCTGCTGCTTGACAAAATGTTTCATGAACAGAATTATGTTTAGCAGCGGAACTTCCTGTCAAGAGGGAATACTGCTTCCTGTTTTTGAAACAAATTATGTGGTCAGGGTCACAAGTTTGCCCAGAGGGGATAGTGTGTTCTCTCTCTGGAGAGCATCATTGAATAGAAAAATACAATTTATTACCAGTGACTTTCCAACTGACATCAAGTTCACCATTTTACCATATACTGCAATGCTCCTGTATTCTTGATTCCGATTGGGCAGGAGGTGTTAATTACAGAGGAACATGAACGCTGGATAATCTGCTGTACATTGTTTAAAAAAAAAAAAAAGTGTACTATTTTCGGCGAGAAAACGCAGCATTTAAGGAAGTGCTTTGTAACAGGCAGAACCCCATGAAGGACGTTTCGCTATCTACCATTTTGATCAAATGTATTTAATCTTCGTATTACAACAATAATTTTATGTGAAGCCTATAAATCATTAACCAGATGTTCATGGGATACTGTAATGATAATCACAGAGGAACAGACAGATGGACAGGAGGATAGACAACTGGACAGACAGACAGATGGACAGACAGATGGACAATGCAAAAAAAAAAAAGCCCTCATGACTTACTGAGAGAGGCATAAAAAGGGGCTGGTCATCATCAACATTTTAGATACTGTACTTTTATAAATATAAAAAAAAATGTTAGCCTCCATCCATAAGATCCGTTTCAATCGGTGGGATTGGTTTGGGAGCTGCAGTTGAAAATGAATGTATATGCAAAAGTTTTAACCACTACTAATTTCTGGGCTTAATAAAGTCTTGAGGGATAGTTCTACAGGCTTTTGGCAATTTTTGGTATCTCATTTCTATCTCATTCCAGTCCCTGTACCTGACCAGTTTCAGAGTAGTGTTTTTTGTTTGTTAATCCACACAGTTAAATATAAATTATTCAAGCATAAAAAAACATCGAACCTAAGTCATGAACCAGCGAGAAACAGGTGCAGATGATGACAGATGATCAGGCCGTTCATTAGTATACTGATGATACTGAATGCTGAGTGGTTGGAACAGACAAGATGGCAAATGAGGTTGTTGCTAAGGTCATAACATAAACAATTAATTATATTGTTATCACAGTAAAGTGGAGTAGCAGGTAGTGTTGCTTTATAGCTGCTTCTGCCCAGGTTTCTCCCACCTAAAAAAACATGCTGGTTTGTGGATTGTGTGCCCTTAGTTGCATTTAGATGCCTTTTAGGTTTTCCAGGGTGCATTCCAGCCTTATGTTGAGTATATTCCCAGAGTAGGTTCTGGATCTAATGCAATCTGGTCTGACCAAGTAACAACTGAACCTGTGATGATGTTGCCTTTTGCAAAAGTAGCCCAGAACGAACCTACAAAATGTATACGTTACAGACTACACTGTAGATAAATAATGTCCAGCTGAGTAATGTCCACCTACTGTATGTTTAGCTACTAATAGGATAAGCCGTGATCAATTGCAGAAATCTGTTTGGCTATTAGGGCTTATCACTAACCGTATGCCCAGGGTGTGCCAGGCTCACCCATCTGCCTCACACATGGGTTTGAATCCTCCCTAGCGGGATTAGGGAGGGAGGAGGAGAGTGTCGGGTTCCGGATATATCTGTATGTACAACTGCATCTGATGAATTTTGGGTTCAGACCAGATAATGCGTAATCCCACAAGTTGATCATCTGCAGTTTGGTTTGGATTTCGAGGTGTGACCTCCAGGTGATTAAACCATTTATCCTTTATTCCCCTTTTTTGCTGAAAAGCCCAGAGGGGAGGAGGCACACTCTCAGTGGAGTCTGGAGGACATGGCACAATCTAAATCCTGACTATTTAGGTTGCAATGAACATGTACATGAGCAAATGAACCCATCTAATAAGACTTATTTAATTTTATTTTAAGACTTGTTTTAGGTCTCGTTGTGCCTAAGATAATGTATGTGCAGAGATCGTCTGGTATCCACTTGGGTTTTATCTAGGTTCTCTAGGAGGTCGCTAGTAGATCAGCCATGTTAAATTAATCTTTGAAAGTTTGAAAGATTGTATAAGTGGGAAGTGATGTCCCACTCAAGGTGTATTCCCTTTAGTGCCAGTGTTCCCAGAACAGGCTCTGTATCCACTTTGTTCCCGACCAGGATAAACACTCATAAATGTTATGCCTTGCAAACTTTTATTAGTGGGACAACCATTTCTTGCTTTTTTTCCTCGATCTTGATTGTAATGATGGTCATACCATTTTGCAGTTCAGTGACTGCTCAAGTAAATCAGCAGCCCAGCATATGAAAAACATTTGATACTGGCCTGATAAGTGTCCTGCCATATGCTCTGGATGCGAAGGGAGAAAGTGAGGAAGAGACCGTGGGGGGAGAAGGGTGTCTTGGGAAAGAGGAAGAATGTGAAGTGAACACTTGTCAGGTTCGCGCTGCCTGCTCTTCGGTCTTCAGCGGCCATTGTTGGTAGTTCCTCGGGTGCTTTTTTCCCCTTCTTTTTCTGTCAAAGTGCTATGTGGCCCCTGACCTCGTCTCTGTGCATGTGAGCTGTGTTTATAGGCTGGGTGCCTCTGAACCAGCAGTGCTCTTTATCACGTTTTTTTCCCACTAGAGAATGATAAAAGAGAAGGGAAGCACTACTCTGTTTTTTTTTCTCTGCGCTAACCCCCCCACCCCGCCCCCCCTGTTTCCAGCCATCCGACCTCCAGTGGTTTCCACATCTCTATAAGCTAAACTTCCAAAAGCATGCAGACACTTTATAATCAGGGAGAACTGCACGGCCATACAGACATGCCAAATGTGAAAAGGATACAGAATACAAGTTAAACACACAGTGAGGACCTGATTTATCTGGGAGGATTGATCAGGAAACAATGGCACGCAATGCCATGTTAGGTTTTTTAAATGAGACACATCATCTGTTCGTTTATGAGAGCAAATATTTGTCGAATCCGTAGCCGAGTGTTTGACTAGCTTTCCTCCAGCGCTATCTAAGAGGATGTTTTCTTAACAAACATTGGCCTGCCTACACATTCTTTATTATCACTGTAACATGCTTCAAGGTCTGAATAGTAACACCCAACAGTGTCATTGTTCCCAATCCCGTCGTCCGAAAGCAATGATGAGAAAAAATGAACTCAAAGACACCACCAGTCAATTGTCTCTATTGTTTCATCTCACGACCTGGTAAATAATCACAGTATTCTTAAATAAACAGTTAAATTTTACAGGCTGCATGCTTGACCTTCAAAAGTCATTCAGAATTTTTAAAATTTTGATTGATTTTGGTTGCTTTTATTTCAAAGACAGTAGTTCTGATAGCAAAGCAAATCACTTGTCCATATTAATATGTTGGTTCTAAAATACCTTTGTTTCTAAAGTAACCTCTTAATAATAAATGAAGATGAATCATTCTGAACAAAAGTGTGCTGAAAAAAACGAAAGTATACTTGACACCTTTTGTAAGGAAAAGGAGTTTAATTAATATATTATATTAAATATATTAAAACAGTCCAGTGTCAAGACAGAGGAATTTGTGCTTAGTGGTTTCTTTTGTGTTCTTATTTTCCAAAAAGGGAAAAAACTTAAAGGCTGGTGGGGGAACAAACAACTCGCATATCTGGTAGAGCTGTCATGAATGTTATTAATTGTAATTAATTTAACAATATAAAGGGATAAAAAGTATGATGTGTCACCCATTAAGGAATAAATGAATAATTAGTGATGAATAGCATTAGCTAATAGTTGTATAATTGTTAGAAAATGAGATAATTATTTTCCAAATAGGTTACAAGTTACCATTATCCCCATCTTAAACTAAAACAATTGAATTCAAATTATTGAAAAAAATATTTACAATTGAAATGCATTTTTAATAAAGTTATATATTAAATTATATTAACAGTAGTAGTGCTACACTATGATTATTGCAGTCATCAGTCAAAGGAACTGATAATTTCGTTGCAAATTCTAATCAGATTAGTTTCAGTACATTTACTCAAAACAATTAAAGTTCTTTTAGGTCAGTATTTTTATGAATACAATCGCTTCCGCAGACATTTATGGCAAATCCCCGAATTCCTTCTATTCACTACATATACTGACTACATGGGATGTACCCAAGAAAAGCTATACCATACAGTATGCCCCAGGGTGAAAATGTAAAAAGTAGATCGTAGCTTATAAATGTACTTGGTTAATATTTAAAGCATGGAGTCATGGAGCCTTTGGAAATAATTTTATGACAGGGTTTAGTGTAACTATTTGACTCATCAAGAATATTCCGTATCACATTAGGCCCTGGTCAGATCCGACGCTTGCCACCTTGCACCAGTGGGACAATGGCTAACTCCAGTGGCAGAAAGGTTTTGATGAGTGAGCATATAGTATTTGTTGTGAGCTGCTGGCAGTCCTCAGGGTGACTCTGCCTGTGTTGTGGGTCCACGCAGAGCAGCAGGAGCTGTGACCCCATGCCTCCTTCACCCTGGTTTGGCTGAGGGGGTAGCTGTGGGGGACAATGGTGTCTCTCTCTCAGGCCTCGCACGGCTCACGTTCGGCCCACATTCCTCTTGCCCACTCCCCACCCAGGACGAACAATGCCTGGCCTTTTCAGAGACTCTCTCCCCCTAACTTGACCGGCATCTTCAATGGATTGGTCCACGTTAATGATGGCACCATGCTCTCAGCGGGGAAGAATTCAAGTGCCTAGCTTACGTTCCGTCAAAAATGTGTTTCGCACATAGAAAAGCCTCCGTCAAGCGAACAAGAATGATTTGACACCAGTGCATGTCTAGTGCAACTGTCATGGAAACATTTCTTCATTGAACATCATCAACTGGTGCATCATTCTATTGGACACATTATCTTGTGCAATCATTTGTGCTCAGAATTTTTCTTTTTTTTGCATGAAAAACTAACAGGAACCATGATCCAAGAACATCCTCCCATTTCATAGCTACTATTTTAATCCGGCATAGATTATGTTTGCAGGTTTAGTTTAACAAGAATGAGGAGAAAAGGAAGCCTTCCATATACCTCGCTTGATGATAATGATGACATGATGTAATGACAATGTTACATAACTCAGAACTCATGTAAGCTGGGCTCATTCATTGTTTCTGTCTGTCCTGTAGTCCCTGAGAAGCCTGTTATACGAGTTATTTTCATTATTTTCGTAACCTAACTGTATGAACCTAAAGATGACAATCAAAGGAAGGTGAAAGATCTGGTCTCAGGGCTTCCTTTCAGCATTTATGGTTTATGCAGGTGGTCAAGTGGAGGTGTTTCACACTACAGGGATATTCAGAGGAGGAAAAAAAGACATTAAACATTTATGCAATGGTTTGCTTTAAATGCAATGCACCCTTAAAAGGTGATGATACGCACATACTCAGCTTCACAGAGATAGATTTTATTGCTTTATTGTTTTGTGAATAAAAAGGTCATCATAATTAGCTGGTACTATGAATGCTAATAATCCCAGTGCATGCTGTAATCAGTGCATTTTGCCAAGATGAATTACTGTGCACTCTTATTGACCATCATCATCATCATCATCCTCTTGTTCTTTTTTTAGTTTCATCCCTAACTGATATTGCTTATATAAACTGTGTTTTTACTGTTTGCTTCGTGCAGTGCAACCTAACAAGATAAAGCAGAGAACCAAAAGGGGATTGCTTAACAATTATAAAAAACTATTATTTTTTTAATTCATAAACAATTTATGTTTTAATGGAATGTTTTAAGTGGAAAAATTCTGAGTCTGTTTAAATGGTTTAGTTCCTATAATCACTTACATTACAGCAGCTGTAAACAGTCATTCCCTAACCAGCCTTTTCTTCATCTTTCTTTTAAAGTTAACAAAACCTACAGTAAGCATGCAGCTTGTCACATTACAGAAGAATCACAAAACATGTGTCAAGAAGCACTCACATTGATGACTTACTGCAAAAAAAATTTTTTTAAAATTTTTTTTATAAATTTGCCTTAAAGAATACTTTATTATTTATACATTAAACATTTTTTAGGTTAAATAAATCTTTAAAAACACTTAGTTTATGTGAGCATCCACTATACTTATCTATATAAATGATCTCTCACTATAGAAATAATAGTCTGGGTCCCTCGGGCATTGTTTCTATACTGCGATTCACCACAGTGACTTATTCGATCCTCAAGTTATTGGTACAGGTTTTATGCCCGATGCTCTTCCTGACACAACCCACCAATGAGGATTCCGTGACTGGTAATTATATATGGCATAGGGCTAAGGGCCTTGTCTAAGGCCCAACAGTGTCAACCAAGTGGTGGCGAGTCTCAAACCCAGTCCCTCAAATCAGCAGCCTCATACAGCTGAGCCATCACTAATGTAAATCTTTGATTTGAGTGAGAGACAGTGCTGCTATCAGCTCTGATCTCATACTAAATAAATTTACATAATAAATTATATATTGTTTTATTGTGTGTAACTATCTACATGTAAAATTTCAGCGCCTAGTAATCAATCTCACTTTAATTTAACCAAAATTAAATTACTTTACCCTATCACTTTTGCAGAAATAAATGTAAAAACATACACACCAGACAGACACACACATTCAATCACACGCACAAACCAGTAAAATCACAATTCTATTTCTAAGCGTCTCAAAAATAGTCTCAGGAAATATGTCTTTAAAAAACAACAAAAAAAAACTATAATCCTGCTGCCTAAATAAAAATGTGTTAGCACAAGAACAATATATTATTTTGACTATGACACAATATGATAAAAATATACCATTATAAATAGTTCATGAATCACCGCATTGTTTGCCCTCCACTCAATGTGTGAGACCTTGCACTTTTTTTTTCTTTTTTTTAACAAGTTTCAAACACAACACTCTCAGGTTAAATGTTGCAATTTTTTTACCATATCATTTTTACAGTGTACAGCATTACAGACAGTTTATTAACCTGTTACAGATTTGGCATATTGAGCCCGTAATGAAGCAACAGCACTTGTTGAGCACATTAAGTCTACTGCAGACACAGTCCCTAGGCTTAATTAATTAGCACCTTGGTGTGAATCGATTAAATCGCATTACATCCTCAGCATGAGACGTTTGACTATCTCATGAAAAACAAAAGAGCCCATGGCTGCCAGGAACATTAATTACAACAAAAAAAAAAAAAAGTCACTAAAGTGACCAAGATGAAGTTTAATCCAATTTTATAATGCACATCTTTTAAAGTTACCCCAAAACCCACAGATGCCTGATGTACCGATTATCATAGTCAACGGATTATCTATTAATCAACTCCTGAAAGTTCATGCGGAAGCTTGTTTGTGATCTATTTGTATTAAGGAAATAATTAAAAAACATACATAGATTTGTTGCTTGATGTTGAAGGAAAATTCATCTGGTCTATGAAAAACATTCAGATAAAAAAATCAGATATGATATCATTATCAAGTAGAAATCTTCATCTACTTTCACAGTGCTTCTTCCAGAATGCTCAAATCTTTGAAGAAGGTATATGGAATATAAGTGTAATTCTCAAAATCCTTCTTAGACCACAGTGTATTATTAGTCTATTCGCTATTTCTGTAATTGTTATTCAAAATAACAAGTTTCCATTTTCCCCCTTCCTCCAGGACATAATAATTTCTGCAATAACAAATTACTGAATGGCAGACTAAATGTTGTACATACAGTAATTACTGCTTATCCCATGTAGGGTCGAAATAAAACCAGGCAGAAAGCCTTACCATATTAATAGTTACATAAATGGAAGGAGTCTCCAGTTTTAGTAAACTAAATATATTTCCATCACAGAAAAGTCAGGACAGATGACAGTCTGCATTCAGGTTTTTTGGTAACAGCTGCATCTATCTATGCATAAAAATATGATATGCTGTTCATCACCAAATTAGAAATTGTTAATTCCTGCGGTATAAGAAGAGTAAAATATTTCGAAATGTGTGGTTAATAAAAAATAATCAGCTTCAAAGTTTCCCCAAAACTGTTTTCTTATATTTTTTTGTACTTAAAACTTAAATTAAGTAATACATTATAGTAATAAATTACTTTTAACTTAGTTTTGATGAAGTTACTACAAATAACATTGATTACTGCCCACCTCCAGAAACATGTATATCATTATCTAAGATTAGAGCTCTAATTAACCGAATTGGCTACTATGTTCCTCAATAGCGCTAGCTCAGCACCATATGTGAGTTTGAAAAGATTCTAAATGACTAGTCCATATCTAAGTCCGTAACGGCAGGACTAGAGAAATACTAAGCTGAGCTTTCACTCAGGATACAGCTGGGAGGGGTATACAGCTCAAACTCATCCCTCCATGCCAAATATATAAATAATCACAGCAGGAAGATGCTACATTTTGGCAAGCTTTCCCAAGTCCATATGGACCCATGACTCATTGGTATGGAATCATCGAAAATGGCTATATTACTTCCTGTAATAAGATAGTGTTCCCGTTGTTCGACATAGTACTCAAAACACCCCAAATACACACAGAGTAAGTATAAAACAAGTTTTGCATGAAACAAGTCAACAGCAATGTCCTTTGAAACATTTCAGCAGACCATCCTGTTCACTGATTCTTTCTTTCATGTGCGTCTAAACAGATGTATGTAAAATATATGCAACGTCTAAGAGGTTTGTTTCCCAATTTCTCATTTGAGAGCAAGAACACAATGAGTTCTATTTTGCTGCATTGTTTCCCAGTGGGTTCCTTATAGTTACATAATAATCAGCTCCATATGCCCACCACCACTAATTATGTCCCAGGGTTGAGAAGAGATGGTGCAGATTAACTATGGCAGGCCAGGCTTCCTAAGTGTGATCAAGCATGACCTTTTATCCACCACACCACCGTTCCTCCTATTTCAATCAATCCACCAACCAATTTTATTTTGATAGCATAGCCTTCTTGAGCAATTTTGGAAATAATAGGCAGGGGTTGGACAATTCATGGTTGGAGAAACCCATTGTCAACGTCTCAAATGTGGGGAGTGTTACTCAAAGCCTACTTCCAACCAGAAGAATAGATCATTTTACTGATAATCATTACAGAGAAGTGGATTGATAGATACAGTGGACTAATTGGTGCAGTCCATACAATCGCCTCTGCAAAACCGCCAAACACCCCTAAACCCCCATCTTGTATCTTTGAGAACAAGCAGCTGGTTGTCTTAGAGAAACGTTGCCCTTGCCCTGTCAGCTCCAGTGCTCATTAGTGGTGCTGTACACTGACACGGCCATAGAGGAACGGTTAGCATCCACCTGTCAGACTGTGTCTGCTCATGGCAGAAGCGTGGGCTGAGGCGGCAGGGGTCCAAGCACTGCAGGGTGGATATTGTGGGGTGGGCATGAGGTCATGTTGGACACTGGTTAGCCCCTGCAGAACAATGCATTTGCTCATATGTCCGCATCTTTCCTCCTAAAGCTCTGCCCAAAAGCTAAAAGGACTTGCATGCCTGTAGGAGACTTTATCAAAAAAAAAAAAAAAAAATTTAAACCTAAAAAATAATAAGAACATTTATGAGAGTGCCCAGCAATATCTGATATAAAATGAAAGTTAGGTTTAATTGTGGTAATAATCTTAAAATAAAAAATATTCTTTTTTTTTAAAGAAATGCCAAATAGACGTGAGGTGCAGAATTCACTGTCGGGTAAAATACAACTTATGTAATCATTCTTATCAATCCAAGTATTTTATTATTATTTTTTTTCTATTATTATTAAACATGCATAGATAGATAGATAGATAGATAGATAGATAGATAGATAGATAGATAGATAGATAGATAGATAGATAGATACTTTATTGAGCCTGAAGGAAATTCTATACATATTACAAATGTATGTACAATAACTCCTAGCCGAGTTCATGTAATGTGCAAGTGGTGATTGTGAATGATTGCCTTAGACAGATGTGTGTCATTGACAAAATAGCAAGAAGTTGTCCATCGATTTACTAAAACCAGGCACTTTACTTGCTGAATTGTTACAGAAAAGACTGCAGTGGGCTATGAGCTGTACCTGTACCTATCAACCGGGACCATCATTTACGGACATGACTTGTACAGTTCGAATGGTTTACTGAAGCTAAAAGTCGCATTCACCGTACTGTGCATTAAGCCTTCTGTAAATGTCATTCGATTCGCATCTTCATTCATGAGAAATTTCATCACAAGTCCTGGTTTCACTGTAACGCCCCTTGTAGAAGTGTTACAATTAACGTGATGTGCTTTTAAAGTGCACCACTGCCTACTGACCTTTTTGTTTCAAACTTAGTTTATTTTTGTAGCTTTTAGAAGTTTTAGCTTTACACCAGGCTTTAGCCTTCACAGAGATCTCTTTTGAGTAGCTGTACAGGAATATACTTCCCTTCACGCTGTTTATCTTATCTTCAGGAAACTGCAGACTAAGTGCAACATCTATTTTTGTAAGTTTGACAATTACAGTATTCATCTCTGACTTGCAAACTGACAGATTAGATACATGTTGGAAAGAAACACACACACACACACACACACACACACACACACACACACACACACACATTTATTATTGCAGCTAATTAATAATATACCTAGACCTAAACCTAGTCTTAGTATAGCAAAAAAAGGAATTGTGGGGATTCCTATTGCTATTCCTGTGCAGCTATATGACTTACCTACATGAGAATACATAATGTTACAGCTTTATCTCCATCATGTTACAATGATACCAGTACTGAAACTGGAGACTCCTTCCAAAACCCTTCATGAAGATCCTCTCACACTAAGTGCCCCATATTTAATGGTTGACATATTTACTGGCATATTTAATGGCTGTTGGTACTAAACAGTGGATAAACAGATAATGTAGACTATGAGAGTATAAACATATATACATACATGCATCTTCTGTTAGGAACATCTTCTGACCGATCACATTCAAGCCTTCAACAATATTATAGTATAAGAATGTTATACCTCCTATTAAATTAGTTTAGATTAATTTCTGTACTGACCTACATTTAAATACCTGAAATCGTTATGAAAGTTAATTAAGAAGCAAATAAAAGAAAATGAAACACATCTTTCATTGGATTATTAACACCTTCACGCTGTGATTAAACATGACAGCTAACAGAAATGATATCAAAGGTTTTTACATACAGTATGTACATAAAAGTGCATGCTAATGATTGTTTCAGTAAGCTTTAGCAAAACTGCTAAATTGAAATGATTACGTAACGTCTGAGTGGTGTAATATGCAAAAAACACCTTTTTTTTTCTGCAAAGAATCCCACAAGATCTTGAGAAAAGGACTGACTAGCAAGCCGACATTCCTTGCTTCTGTGTGGGTGGTGTCTGTCTTAAACACATGAAAAAAAAGCCACAAACCCCAAGAGGCAAACAGCAAACGCATTCAGGCACAACACGCATTCACTTTTAATGCGTTTCCTTTAAGCACCTTATGCTGGTGGTTATTAAAACCTCACTGCACTGCACTGACCAGTTTTACAAGATGTGAGCCAGATGCTCGGCTCTCGTTCCCCGTCCATGTTTTCAGAGGCAAACAAATGCCTGCATTCAGCCTAGCAAGAAGGAAACGTGACCCTAAAAACTATTAAATTATGTTCATCTGTGTCAGGAAGTAGAGAGACAGACACACAGAGAGGGGGAAAAAAATAAGGGATGGGAGTCATTTCTTTTGTTCCAAACTGCTTAAATTTGCCAATTTGATGAATTTGTCAGCTGGAAGTGATGTCATTTGTGTCAGAAATGCCTTAGCTGTGATAGAGAGAGAGAGAAAGGGATAAAGAGAGAGAGAGAGGGAGAAAGAGAGAAAGAGAAAGGAAGACGTGGGCTTCGAAGTCTGAGATGAAACAAGTAGAAGTGATGCAGTGGACACTTGGAAGCCCAACCTTGAGGAGCTGAATGAAATGCCTGTGGAGGAAGGCGTGCTGGGAAGCGATAGCCTTCACATTCACTGCACATCCTGTTTGCTCACTCACTCCGTTTTTCATGAATGGCTCAGCAGAGGCACGCTCCCATTGGCCGCTTAGTGTCCAATCAGAACAATGTGTGATGACCACACAGAGTGCACGTGCAGCAACCGCCTCGGAACATTACCGCCTGCAGCTTCTAACTAAAGAGCAACCGCACCGGCTTCCTCTCCTCATCCGCACCCAAACAGACAACACCCCCATCCCCCTTCACACACACACATATACACACACATGCACACACACACACACGTGCGCACACACACACACACACACACACACACACACAAATCTGTCTCTGGCTTCAGCTGCTCTCAGTACAGTAGTCTACTTTGTGGCCTTACATTCTCAAGAAAATGTGCAGTAAAGAGCCACAAGGCCTCTTCCTTTTCTTCTAGGCATAGTTGTGAAGCAGCCCTCACAGGAAAGAGCAGTTAAATGGCTATAAATTTCAGCTTTTTTTTTTTTTTTTGTGCATGTGTTCTGCACCCATGAGTTTTGCAACAAGCTTTCAACACCTCCCGTCTTTTTCCCTTGCGCTTTCAGAATACGTATAATTTATAGGGCTATATATATATATATATATATATATATATATATATATATATATATATATAAGCCAAAACAAACATACCTTACTCAAGTGTCAGCCTGACTGTGTCAGCAGTGTTACGATATCATTTTCACTTATAGTTGAAAGACCCACCTAAGTTCATCAGAACTGCTTTATCAAGAGCAGGTTTTATCAGGCAACAGTTGGTGAGAGACAACAACAGCCATGAGCTTCCAGATAAAACAGCTGCCAGTGTGTATGTGTATACAATACATGCAAATAGACAGCTGGTTTATCACCTATAATCAGTCACTTACTAGAAAAACGACTCTACAGTCCAATGTCATTAACTATTTAAGTGTTGTTGCAAAAGAGCAACATATGGAGAAATATATTTTATTAATAAAAATGTACACATAGATATACATTATTTAATATATACTATTACTATGCTGTTATTGAAAAACAGTCATTTTACCACACCTGCCTAGATTTACACACACACACACACACACACACACGCACACACACACACCTATCACACATCATATATATATATATATATATATATGACACAGTTATTTCATCACACCTTCCTAGATTTATTTATATATAAATAAATTTTCCAATAACAGCACATTGTGAAGCATTCAGGGAAAGACTGAAGACTGTCGGTGACGTTTCCCAGAAGAATTTGCACGATATATAACAGTCGAGCTCAGCATCACCAACGTTTCCCTTTTATGAAGTCTAATTATCCGTGTTTCAGGTTTTCCTGTCGAAGTAGTTGTTTGTTTTATGAGACACCTGCATATCATTTCCTGATGGACTACACACAGTCTGTAGACGTAGATGACTGTACTTGACTTTTACTGCAATAACACTCTGTGTCAGGTTCTATAACTTTAGTAGGAATCAGAGTTCAGTGCTGCTTATTTTATGGACAGAAATGTAGCTCTCAGTCTTTTTCTGTTTAGGGTGACACGCAGAGACAGATGCAGTCTCAAGGATATCCTTGTCTGAAAACGTTTTAATAATCAGTTACTGCCCTGCCAAACATTGCTTGCTGGCAGCCAAACTAATTATCGTTCCTAATTATGACAAGTATTAGCCTGGAATGTCAACTTTTGTGAACCCCACCTCCACACTCTTGCCTATTCAGAGGTGGGCCCGACAACAGCTGCATGAGAGAGAAAGGGACATGTACTGTATTTCTAAACAAGCACCACTAACGAGGCACACCGCCCCATTTCAGGAGTTCATTAATGTTGAATGGCTTCTCTCGCCGAGGCCCCTTGAGGTGGGAACTTCGGTGTGGTGCACAAAACCCAAAGAGTAGCAGAGGAAAGCAGGGGAAAACAGGCCGTGTTAGTGTCTATCATGGAATCCGTGCAGGTCTTTTCTTGGGCGTGGAAAAGGGATGGAGTTTGCATCATTATAGAAGGGCGGGGTCAGAGTGTAGCAGCCAATTAAGGCTAAAAGATATATATGAGTGTGCATTCCATTATGGAGCAATCACTTTTATTTCACATGTGATGACATGATCAGGTATTGATCTTTTTTTTTTTATTCCAATAAACGTATCATTACAAAATCATGAGAAAAAAAACATAAATCATGTGTTATGTGAAAATAATAATTATGTACAAATCACTTTAAAAATAAATGAATCATGTTTGTGCAAGTTAAGTAATAAGCAATTTCCCTCTGGGATGAATAAAGTTCTTTGAATCTTGAATCTTGAAAAATAGGTGAATTCACATGTCAAGTGAATAACATTTGTTATTTCATAATAATTGCAGCATTTCGAGGGATGGGGTAGATTAAGTAGCAAGTTAACACTGATGTGCTGGAATTTGTAAGGGTTAAACTGTGATGGATAGATGACTGAGTCACAGCACCCCAAAATCATCAGGTCTGGAATGGGAATGAAGGCTGGTCTGTCTGTTTTAATCCCACAGAAAAGCTACTGTAGCACTAACAGTGCTGTGCAGTACAGTGCTGTGCATAGGGCTGCGTAGCCGAAAACCAGTCAGAGTGCCCATTCCGACCTCTCTCCACTACTAAAAGCATCTACAATGGCCCAGTTAACATTATGCACTAATGCATAATGTTACATTTAGCATCTGTGGGGTGTGCTGGACAAACAAGACTGATCCATGTAGGTCCCATCTTGTGATTTACATCACCTAAAGAATCAACTGTTGATGTATTGGTGCCAGATTGGACTGCAGGCCCGATGGGTCAGAACTGTTTAAGTGTCCCAAGGGAGACCTAGACAATATTTGGTAGGGAGTTTTAGAGTTATGGCTGATTGTACAGTATGTATATTGCGGTGTATTGTAACAAATACAGTTTAATGCATATACCTTTGAAAGCATTGAGATATGGAGAAAAAAAGTGTGGTGTGATGTTTGTTTTATAGGCACATTATCAATATGGAAATTACAAGACAAATCTTGCAATAAAAAAAAAAACATAAAAAACATTTCATGGATTGCGTGTAAACTTGAGTTAAGATATTTCTATACCTTTCTATATTTATATAAAACACGATATCTATCATCATAAAACACATTAGTGTAGTTTCAGTTCACTAATGTAAATGCTTTTATCTGTTACTTTCACTTCCTGGGGAATAGATTTTAAGTTTTACTGTCCACTCCCACATTTCCGTATCAGTTATTCAAATGTTTTTAACAGATGGAACCAGACTCTGTGTCCAGGTCTGCACCACTGTGTGTCTGTATATGTACAGTAGTATTAGTTAAAGCTTACAGATCATGCCCTCTCTCGATTAATGAATAATTTGATTCCGATATTAGACACTTCCTGTTTTGAAGCAGTCAGCAATGAAAAGGCATGCAGGCGGATGCATGTAGACACAATTAATCCATTGACGTTACAAAGGCAGGTAGCTACAAAGCCTACCTCCAGTCTGTGCTTTCATCCTAGCTTTCCCAGGCTCCATTTGGCAATTAGCAATCCTTATGCATTTTGTACAACCCCCTTATTACTTAAGCCACGCGGTGGGAGATCCCCAGCTAGGTATTGTATTTTTTGCTCTTCACATTTTTTCCACTAATTCTACCTCATACTTATGGATCAACGCAAGCAGTCGCTTTAGAGAAGTCGCTTTGAAAACCTCCCAGCCCCCTAACCCCGTGCCCTGGTGCACAAGCAGGACCCCTAAAGTGAACTTCGGGGAGCAGGGGGACCACCCTGCGGGGCCTCTGCAAAAGTGAGGACTCGCATTCCAGTGTCCACCTATTGAAACACAAACAGTCCATTTAAATTGGCTCCTTGATATGACCCGGACGGGTCTCCCTTTAAAGCTCGGACAGAATGCACTCATTAGGGTTAAGACGGTGGAACGGATTGTGGATAGAGAGAGGGGGTTGGTGGAGAGGAATAGGGCCATGCTGGAGAGGTGCACCATCTGGAGCAGTGATCGGGGAATCGGCGAGTGTTTGTATAAGCTGGGATGTTTTCTCTTATTCATAAACAGAAGGCCAATCCGGCAAACTTCAGTGTTAATTGTTGACCCTCCTGGTGCCTGAGGGTCAATGCAAGCTGAAGCATCAGTTCTGTTTACCAATTGTGACGGAGCCAAGTGTTGGGGTAATTAAAGACTTTTAATCGAGTACTTCCCCATTGACGAGGAGCAAGTCCACTCCAGGTTCATTTGCAAAGTGAGACACACTTTCCTTACACTTACTTATGACAATTAACACCATCGCGCAGGGACACTTTAAATAAACACAAAGATTGGTTTGCAAGCTCAGCCGCCACACTCATCTCCGGCTTTGCCACTTTTAAATGCGAGTTTGTAAACAGGCCAATATTTGAAACAAGACACTAAGACTAGTATTTTATGTCCACAAAATACTGTCCTCCCCCTTACCTATTTGAGATACATGTTTGTGATTTCTTTGTTTGGGAGTGAAACTGGGAATCATGAAGCTTTAACAACAGCACAGCTGCACATACAGTACATAAAGCATGAACTTTAGGTCAGAGACTGTTTCAAACATGTTGTTTGCATACTTCTTTAGGAATGCTTTAGCATTGGCTTTACATTAAATCGCATGCAGACAAAATAAACAAATTACCATTCATTGTAATGCAAAATGTAAAGCTTTCTTTATCTTGCTTTGCAAACGTGGTCTCTGTGCCTTGCTAATTTCGCATTTCACGTGAGCTAGATGTTTATCCATATCTATATCATATATGATTAGATGTTTACTTCACATACATCCTGTGAGGTGTAACATTTTTAAGGATTTAAATAAAAAAAATTATAAGGCATGGTGTTACTGGAAAATAATCAGTGTCAATGGTGACTCAATCCAAAGCTATTGTTTACCACCTTGAAGATTATTCTCCTATAACAGCACATCTTTATATGTTTTAATTCTCTTACAATAGTTGCCCGTTTAATTTATCAAAGAATGATGCGTTTTACTTTTTATTTATTTATAGTAACACCAGCGATGCTACCCAACAGTGACAGGAAAAGAGTTAAAGAGTTTGTAGAAAGAGTTAAACGGTTAAAGCTAAAAAATAAACTGATCAGCTTTAATGTAAGCAGCGATATTATTATTTCAGGTTGAAGACTGTCTGTTTGTCTGTATAGCAGAACCATCTGCATCACTGATTAATACAAAGAAAAAAAAAGTAAATAAAACCTGGTGTTCTGGTTTGATGTGTTTAAATCAAATGGTTGATGTAATGTGTAGCAGTAAAACCAGACCAGAAAGTTTCAGTTGATGTCGTTTAATGTTTTATTCATGTTGTTCAGGTGACACTGTGTATAAAGACACTATATATATATAAAGATCTATATCTTTATTTGTTTACGGCTCCAAATAATGGTATATGTGTGTCCATTGAGATATAAAGTCATTTTTATTAAACACCTTTAAAAGAGTTAAACGGTTGAAGATAAAAATCAGCTTTCATGTAATCAGTGATATTGTTATGTCAGGTTGAAGCCTACATGCACATCTGCCTGTCTCTCTATAGGGCAGAACTCTTTGACTAACTTATTTATACCAAGAAATTACATTTTGTAAGGTTGAGTATCTTACACTTTGGGACATTAAGTTGTACTTCTTTTATCGTCAGCTAAATACACTCCCTGTTCGGTAATCAGAGAGCGAATCACTGATTAGAAATCGAAAAAGTGGATCGGATAGAGATTAAGTTTTGATTTTAAAGTAGATTATTTAATCTGGGACATAACTATTCATAACATTTTGATTTCATTTATGGTGCAGATTTAACTTCAGTAAAACACCGTAGGTCTATTAAATTCTGCCCAGCTGGTTTGACTTGATGCTGAAACAAAATCTGGCTAGGCAGATAAACAGACAGACAGAGACTTTTCTGAGACTGGTTTTGGATCCTTCAATGTATGAAACGTTAAGATAACATTGCAAGAGCAAGTTCAGTCTAATAAAGGACAAAATCATTTTTTTATTCGTCTATATTTAATGTCATACAATAAAGTAAGTTTTTGGTACGACTATACAAACAGGTGTTCCCTCATCAAATCACAATCACAAACAGTTTTTTTAATTTCATTTAAGTAATTACCAAGAAAGCAATAAGTACCTTTTAAGAATACCAAGAAATTATGAATATAAATAAATATATAATAAAATCCATAATTTTGATTGTGTAAAGCTGCTTTGCAACAATGACAACTGTTAAAAGCGCTAGACAAATAAAATTGAATTGAGTTAATATAAAGTGGAAAAACATTTTTAAAAAAGTTTAAGAAAAAATCTTTAAACACTTTTAATTGCTTTAGAGCTGGAAGTACTCTCAGAGTTGCGGTTCCAGAAAATTTATCAACACCTCCGACCAATCAGAATTGAGAATTTGATAAAGCTGTGTATATAAAGTGCGCATGTATGGACCCTCATGTCGCCTTTCACACTTTCACAACAAAAGTTGACACAGACAGTGACCACATGTACAGATGGGGTGAGAAATTTACAGGAACACGTCAAAGAGCTTTTTTAAACAGCTTTTTTGCTGTCCAGCTGTTGGTGAAAGGGGTCATATGGAGTGGCAGACGACAGCACTGTGACTGTTCAGAGCACACTGGTCACTGAGTCACTACAGCACTAAACTACATGCAAAGCAAGCAAAGGAAAAAGAGAGAACATAAAAAAGTAACATTCAGAATAAAGAAATAAGAGACAAATGAGAGCATGTGACGGTTCGGGGTGGTTATCGTCTCAGATGTGGTGAGACTTAGGATTCGGGATGTAATGAGCTGAGCCAACAGATGCCCCAGGGCTGCAGCTGCCCCCGTGTTCAACTGCTGAACCCCTTCTGGTGCCCCCCGCCTCTCGCACAGGGCGGCTTAGCAGTCGGTTTGGAGCGAGTCAGACCCAAATCACACACACATGCGACGGGAAAGAGAATGCTTTGATTGTGCAGAGCAGAACGCAAGCACCACCACACTCGTGCATTTATTTTGGCCTGTGTGTCCCCGATGCACCGTTCAACAGCTCTGAGGCTCGGCTACGTCTCACATGGAGACCCCCCCCTCTTCCCTCTCTTCCAAACTCCTCTCACCCTGGAACTTTCCAAAACCTCTCTGCAGGAGAAGCTGAAGTAGCCAGAACAAAAGAAGGGAACCTCTTTAACATATTTTTTCTATCATTATTATTTTCATTCATTCAGCATTCAGATGTAGCAGGATGACTGAACACTATTGAGTCCATCTTCAGCTTGCATTTAACGCCTTTCTGTCCCAAGACTAAGAATAGGTTTATCAAAGACTTAGCAAAATGGTGTGTATTTCTAATAAGAGCAGGATTTTAATTTTTTTTTTCACTTTGTGAGCCATGCCAAAGCAAAGCTGCAAGCCTAATCACACAAAACAAAACTAAATAAAACCAAAAAACGTATAGCCAATACCAATATTCAAGCCTTATCAATTTATATATATCTTTTCACATGGCAAAATTAAGTACATATAAAAAAGAAATTTTGGAGTTATTGACCTTTTACTTTATAAGCTAGATATAAGAGGTACCAAACGCTAGGGATATACCTGAATACATTATTTAAAAGTAAACTTTTCTCTCTTTTATATCTTTCATTCTTTTTTGCCTTTTTTTGGAATTACAGTTGGAACAAGGTTATAGTCAGAGAAAGCCAAAGTAAAAGCCAAGTATTATCGAAATAATAAACATTATTAAATCTAATCAGTATCTAAGGGGAACAGAGGAAAAGTGTAGAAGTGCAGACAGTGTAGCTAAAATTTACAGAACCAATATACAGTCGACCCTTGGATTAAGAGCATAATTCGTAGTAGAAGGGCTCGTATTCCAAAACACTCATAAACCAAATTGGTTTTTCCCCTTAAGAAATAATGGAAACTCTAATTATTCGTTCCATAGCCCAAAAAAAATAAATACATAAAAATAATTAACACAAAATATTAAGTAAAAATAAAACAAATTAACTTGCACTTTACCTACAAAAAAAGTAAAAATAAATCCTAACAGATAAGCGTTTCCGTTTTTGCGCACAGATGCTGTGTGTGAATCTAAAGTAAGCTTTCCTCTCCTCCTTCTCGTCTTCCACATTTACCCTTTCCTTCACTCTTTTCACACACACACACGCAACGAAAACGCTGTTTTTTTGGAAAAATAAATAAGAAATCTCTTTAATGACACTCGATTTAGCGACACACTAACGAAATCACTGCTGTAAAGTAAAAATAAAACAAATTATCCTGCACTTTAACTTTAAAAAGAAAAGAATCACGACAGAGTGTGTGTGTGTCCACTTCTAATGAGACTTGCTTTTGCTTTACACGCACGCTGTACACACACATACAGACATAAAATAAAATATGTTATACGCACACACACATGGTCACAGTGTTATAGTAAAAGACACAGCAAAGGAAGACAATTACCCACAATTCCGCAGCGCAAGAGAGAAAGAAAACGTTGGCTCAGTTGTGATCACGTGACCCTCGGCGTCAAAACAAGAAGCGCTTGCGTGATACATGATACTTGGTACTTGTAAACCAAGACTTGTTCATTTTCCAAGTCAAATTTTATTAAAAATCTTTGCTTGTCTAGCAAGACGCAAACCGTGTTTTCGGTTTCACTGTATTTGCGATATATTGCAAGACTGGATGAAGAAGTCTGTCTAGACCAAGTGATAATAAAAAGGCAGGTATGGCAGTTATTGCAAATCAGAAATGCATGCACGCAAAGGTGACCTTGTTTACCATACAAACAAAAAAAAAAGAAAATAAACATCTCCTGACAACCCTGGTCAGATACAAGGTTTGTGGGACAATGCGTGTCAGTCCTAGGCTACGTCTTCTTTGTTAATAATATGAGAATAAATCCTCCCAAATGTTTTTAAAAAATAACACAGATGGGCCCAAAAAGAATAATTTGGTTAATTAAAAAACCCACAGACACCTATGATTTTGGGTGATTAATTGGGATCTGAGGATGAGGAACTGTCAGAGTTAGAATTTAAATGCCAAGCTGGCAGTTCTGGTGTTTCCAGTGGCATCATATAGGTTATAGATGATAGATGACGGGTTCATGTTTAAAAGAAAAACTAATTTAACGACGATCTCAATGCAGACTCATATACCATTATTTGGAGCACTAAACAAATAAAGATATAGATCTTTATTTATAGCGTCAGGTCTTTATATAAGCATCAGATCTTTATATAAAGTGTCGTTGCCGTACACCTGTACAACAGAAAAATAAAACACAAAATGATATTAACTGAAACTTTCCGGTCTGGTTTTACTGCTACAGATTACCACGACCAATGAGGGCGGAATAGATTTTCTCCTTTTCAAATGGGGTATCTGTCAACCAACTCTTTTGATTTCTCTTTAACACAGAACACCAGATTGGTGTTCCATCATTACAACACTGTTTTAAAGCTTTCACTTAAAGCCCTGTTGTTAAATGCACTGATAATTTGGGTGCGACCGAGTGTTTGTCATTGAGGTTGTTTACATGCACACTGATCATTATCTGATTTTAGAGGTTACTAGATAATACAAGTGGTGAATGTAAAAAGTATATTATGAGGTATCAGATCAAAAGAGGCTACAGCTTTCAAGGATTCTAAAAAAGCATGTTAGCTCAATAATCTGATTAGTCTGTCACACATTTGTGTATGGACCATTTTTATATGTAGATAATTTTCACCCATACAAAAATAAATAAATAAATATAATAAATGCATCTGGATGTTTGAGTGTTCTCTTTCACTGTAATCAAATATTGTACAGGATATTACTTCATGATGGACATTGCATTCTGTATCTACCTAACATTTATTTATCTAAACATTTAATCACTACCCACTTTGTGATCTTTTGGCTTTTCTCAATGCATTATCTAATTTCTTCATATTGGAGCAGGTAATAGATTCAATACATTATTTGCAAATTATACTTTTGCAGTTATGCAATTATTTTAAAAAAATCTATATATTTTTTTTACAAGCAATAACAATATTTTAATTGTTGTACTATGAGACTGTGAAGCCTGTGTGCAGTGTGTTAATACATTTTAAATTAGAAACTTATATTTTTGAAGAGCTTTACAGAAGATTTTGTTATATAAAAGATAAAAAAAATCATAAAATATTGAGTATTACCTAATTATTGTTTTTAATTGTTTCATTTTAAAAAACAAGAAAGAAAATAATCATTTCCATTTACTTTAGACATCTTTTATTATATTATAGTGTAAAGTGAAACTGATCAGAAGGTCCATAAATGAGATAAAATGCAGTGCTTATAAATGTGTTATAAAGACCCTATAGCCATTATTCAAACAATGTGTTACTAGATGCATTTTTTTAACTATTTGGTTGGCTTTTAAATTTGTAGAATTAAGTACATCAGAAGTTTTTTTTTTTTTTTTTAATTGACTGTAGATTAGGAAAATTATGAAATACCATGCTACCGCCCAGTTTGTGACATTAATCATTTTACAGCTACAAAAAAAACAAATAATGCACTTTATATTTGTCTGACCTTCTGCAGTTGTCTTGGTTTGAAGTTACATCATTTAAGTTAATTTAGAATTTAACTAATTTTGTCTCAGACCAGTAATTTTCTGAATCAAAGTCACACCAGGCTTTGATTCAAATGATCTAAACACTGTAATTCAAATTCTGTGCGAATTCACAATAGCCTATTATACTTTTGCAACTCATGACTGTCAGAAATATTCATTGTACAGAGAAGTCTGTTTTTGATCCCTCATCCCAAAACTGCTGTGTTAAAAACAGGGAAACCATCAATACTCAATAAAAAAAGGCTGCCATTACCAAGAATAATCTCATGCATTTTTTAATATTTTGTCAAAATCTATCGACTAGGAGTGATGCTGTGAGCCTTAAACCACAACACTGGATTAATTGCCTCTGCTTATCCAAACAGTGTCAAAGTGTTCACTTTAACTGGTGGTCTCTGTTGCTCTTGACAGATTCCATCTGCCATTTTACAGGCTTATGGACTGTTTAACAGAGGCCTTCTATAGCCAAGAGAAGAGCAATGAAAGAAGATGCTGGTATTTGGCCGAAACTTTAGACTTTTACTTTTAAGGAGGCAATAATTTAACCACCTTGAAATCTGAGCTTCTTGAAAAGTCCTAAATAACCCTACACTCATACGTCCGCTATCCAACCGTACTGCACTCATTGTTCGCAAAGACACTTTCAGTATCACTTTAGAGTTGTATTGTTCTAATTTTTTTTGGTATGCTCTGTTGACTCCGGACATTGCAGTTGCCTGGGAAGTACCTTTCTTTATCCATACTTCATCTAAAGCGACGTTGCGTGCAGCTGAGTAAGCGTACCATGCATGTGGGAGCTGGGTTATCACTGACCTCTATCTACTCTCGCATTAAATAACATCAGTGACAAACCGACTTCTTGTCTGTGCAAGTACTATCAGCTCCGACATCCTATGAACCACTCAGTGGTCACTTAGATGGAGAACGGTCATAAGGATAGATCAGGATCAGTGTAAAAGGAGTTTTGCATTGAAGTAATCCGTAAAGATTTGATATCTTCTTGCTTTTCCCGTGATCAGTTTGTGTGGTTGATTACAGAAGTATGGCAAGGTTTACATATTTGATTACAGTTCTTTTTTGGGTTGTTTACATATACATACTGTACAGCACCATTGATTATATACATGTCTAAGATCATTCTTTCATTCATGCTCTTCAGAGATCTACAGTCTGTGCCATCAAATGAATTACACATATCATGCAGTGATTAGCATCATTACTTGGCTTATTTATCCATCCCACACAGGTGAGGGTTCATTCCTTTCTGTGCCATTGGCTCATAAATGCAATCGTGTGTCTGAACTAACCCATACATCATGCAAAACATAGCACTGGAGGGGGCAAGTCTTTACCGACGGGTGGCAAATGACCACATATTATACCTTCCATGTGTGGACTGTTTAATATATATGTGACTTGTGTTAAGTTTTGTGGAAGGTTAGTGGCAGAGAAAGTGTATTAATCGTTTTGTAGCACTGACGCCGTTGTGTTTCTCATTTCCTCTCTTTTAGTTCAATTCATACATGATCGATTGTGTGATGATTGGAGAGTAATGATGTGGAAGAGTAAATATTTGCAGATTGGTAATGAGTACCGGAGGGGCACCTAGAACTCCCCCTTTTGACAGACACTCCATAGCTCCTCCCTCATAGCTATAACATACATTCCTCTGCAAATCTGGATTTCATTGATGGCAAATCCAGGTTGCCAAGGTTCAATTTCTTAGTAGCAGTAGTTAACATCTACATTGTAGGGTTTGTTTTTTTTGGGGGGGGGTTGTGGTGGTGGTGGTGGTGGAAAGTCTAGTTTGCTCATTCACACATCACCAGTTCTGGGTGAGTGGTTAAGATTACTTCATCTTAGTGTTTCCATAGTTAAGTTTTGTACAGGAAAGTACAGTAAGTTCATGCTTCTTAATCAGGGCATATGTAGGTGAAGTCTAGAAGGACTAGGATTTTGTCCTATCGGTGCAATCAACTATAATTTCAATGCGTGTCTATCACTAATAGCTTCATTCATTTAATATGATCCTTTAATAATGATAAATGCTCCAGCAATCAGCTACAATACTTATGAAAAGACTGTGGGATCAAACAGAGCAGGACTGCCTCGTCCTGGCTGCCTGTTCCCCTTCATCTATTGCACCTCATCAGTAGATCACTCCTGGTGAAAGATGGTAGGAGCTTAGGTCCGCATCAAAAGACATTCCTCTTGTTCCTAAAAGACAGGGGTCTCTGCTTTCAGTCCTTAGGCCAAAGTGCATACATGACCTTCCCTCCTCCCGCACCTCAGCCACTCCCCCTGGTCCACCACACAGGCCTTTCATGACTGGCTCGACTCAAAGCTTTGCAGCTTGTGAGAGGAAGTTTCCAATTTCAGCCATGCATGTGGGAAAATATGTACGTTTCTGAGAGGACCTTTTGTCTTGAGCCGTAATGGCAGCAATTGGAGTGCAGAGGTCAAGAAATGCAGTGTGTCGCTGACACTAAGCAGGCATGTATGCAACATTTTATAAAGGGTTCTTCGTTGCTGGCAGAAAGAGCGCCACCATCACCGTAGTGGAATATTGTAATACAATCGGTTGTGCATTATGGCATATCCATAGGTTGTGAATGTTTCTGAAACCTGAGCTGGGCTGAGTACATCAGGCTTCCCTGTCCTGGAAATGGATGCCATCATTTCATTGCACTATTTGTCTGCTAGTACAGGCTGATGAGCTGGGGGGAGGGGGGAGGGGGTTTGGGTTGGGATAGTGATTGTTGTTTTAACCCTGTAGCCGAGGGTGGCAAAACATGGCGACAAAGACCAACCTGTCCGGTTCCAGCCTATAAAAACATGAACAGGCCTCAATGTAATGATCATAGCCTTGAGTTTGGCTCAGATCATCAGAAACCCCCAGGAGCAAAGGCAGAAATCGTTTCCTCATTCAGCTGTTTTCTCTACACCTTCTAATCAGGTCACAAACCCAGTAGACCCAATGTGAATGGGAAAAGAAAAAACAAGCTTGTAAATTCCTTCCACACAAAAGAGATGGGGTAAAACATGCTCTTATTTTGAAATAGTAACGGGAAGTCTGAACAGAGCAGGCCAGGAATAATAGTGTTACTTTGGACAAAATTGCTCAGTTCCCTGGTCGCATTAAACTCTACAACAAAAAGAGCATCTTATAGATAAGCAGGTAGATGCTTATATAGTCCCTGATTCTCTTAAACAAGGTTTCTCCCTAGAGTTAAGATGTTAACAGGAGGAGGCTGCAGTCTCCCCACTCAGGGCTGGTCAAGGCCCTGTCAGGTTAACCCCATGATTAAAGGGCCTATTTCTCGTTGCAAGGCTCAGGGGACACAATGCGAGGGCCTGGAGAGCCCTGCCACAAAAGAGGCCAAATCTTCCCACAACCCCAACATGTCTCTCACTGCCAGAATTTCACAAAATGTATCACCATATCAAAAGTGCATTCTACCTGACCCCATTCCCCAAGACTGCGACCCCAAGCTTTAATTGCTGTGCCAAGACAAATGGTCACTACATGCCCCTGTCCAAGCAGCCTTTTGTCCGCTTTGGAGTCTCATCATTCCATGCCTGACAGGTAAGTTACTGCACAGGATTCCCATTCTCTTTAGTTTTGTAAAACAAACAAATAAAGGTAAAATAAGAAGAAAAAAAAGACTTATAGCACCTTTTGTGTGGTGACTTGGATCTTTGTTGGATTATCATACTACTGTAACTAAATGTCATTTTGCATCATTGGGGCGAATGGCGAATACTTTTTTACCAGTTGAGGAAACCTTTGGTTAACTTGCCAGACAACAATGACCATAACTTTTACCATTGACCTTTAAACTCATTTTCAAGCTCATTTTCAAAATTAATCATTATATGTTTATGTATAAATAATCTTTTAAAAGAAAATATTCTATAGAAAAAAAATCATACACATTCTCAATATGTATTCAGGGTGCCAGGTTCAATGTTTTTCCTTCATTGGACCACTTCTGCTAGGTCCTGAACACTGCAGACTGTGTACATCCTACAAGAACTGCAGTTTTGGAGTTGCTCTAACTCATCACAATTTGGCCCTTGTCACAGTCGCTGCAGTTACAATATCTCATTACAAGTGCATTACCATGAAAGTGATGGGATATATTAGGCAGCAAGTTAACATTTTGTCCCTGAAGGTAATGTGGTGGTAAAAGAAAAGATGGCAAAAGTAATGATTTGAGAGGGCATATGTAGCTCAGTCGTTACGGCATTGGACTACTGATTAAAAGGTCCCAGGTTCTAATCCCACCAACAAGTTGCCACTGTTGGTCCCTTGAGCAAGGCCCTTAACCCTCAATTGCACAGACGTACTGTATGATGAAATAAAAATGTAAGTCGCTCTGGATAAGGGCGTCTGCCAAGTGAAATGAATGTAACTTGTAGTGCAGGTTAAGTAACTGGAGCAGAGCAAAAAGGGGGCCTGCTCAATCTTCGGTGGGTGGCCATAATGTTATGGCTGATCGGTACAGTGTGTTGAGTATGATTTACATCAGAGAGTCATTTGAAAAACCTAAAATGGACATGTATTGTTTGTCTGCTAAAGGTTGTGTACCTCAGCTTTCAGCATAATGGATCTTGGAAATCTACATAATTTAGCTTCGCAAGTCTAAATGCACATAAACAAACTGCATACAACTTGGAAATATGCTGCAAAGTGGTGATGTGATATAAGCTATTAGTATCTGCTCTAGAGAGTCTACAGTTGATTTCTTGTCTGAAACACAACAGATATGAACACAACTACCACTCCCAGCATGGATAACAACCAATAATCAGACAAAACTTCACTGTAATAATTACTTCTGCTGCTGTCTTTTCACTTTGAAATTTGAACATGCAAAGATGTTTTCTTTTCAAATGCTAGAGCAGAGTGGTTTCATCTGAAACAAACAAAAAACATTTAAGGCCATTTTAGTTTTATAAAGTATACAATTCACCAACATTTATTTTTATAATTTTTTTTTTAAGACTTCCCATCAATGTGACAATCATAATTGTATTTTTAGGAATAAAGTATTATTTTTACTATAGGCTGCTGTAATTAGGGATAAACGTAAATATTGAGAGGCATCAAAGTATTTCAGCCAAAATGACATGTCTATGTAATCAGTTGTCAATGCATTATTCTAGCCCTCAACAAAAACTTAAAAAACAAACAAAAAAATACTAAAACAGAAACACAACAAAACCTAAAACTCAATAGTAAAACCAAAAACTCAACCAAATCAAAAAAATCAATAGCAAAACTAAAAAATAAAACAATACGCAAAACTCCCCCCACCCCCAAAAATTACAAAAACATATAACTACAAAGCCAAAAGTTTTACATAATTACAAAAAAAACACAACAAAACCTAAAAACAGAACAGCAAAATCAAGTAATAAAAAAAAAAAAAACAGCAAAACTAAAAAACACAACCCCCCAAAAACATCACAAACCTAAAACAAAACAAAATGCAACCACACAACCACAAAAATAACCACACCACAACAATACCAAATATTACACACAAAAAATACACACACACAACAAAACCTGAAAATACAAAATCAAAAACAAACAAACAAGCAAAAAAAAAAACAAAAAAAAAAAAACACAACACCAAACAGACATACAAAACATGTGGTTATTAACCACAATAGAACAACAGCACATGCTAGTTTCTGATTGGCTGCAGTCCACATCAGTCTTAGAGTCTGCATTAAAAGGAGAGGTCTCCTCTCTGTATCTACTGAAGCTATTATACAGGTTTTTCAGCTGTTCTTTCTAATTTGCTGTTTGGTTTTTGGTTTTGGTTTGGAGTTCCAATTCTTAAAGTGTTATTAAAATAAATTCCCCTTGGCACAGAATTTGATCACTGTTCTTGTGGTTAATGGTACGCTCCTTAACCATTTATTATCATTATTTTTAAAAATGCTTTTGCAACACAGCAATTTACATTATTACTTTGTAATGCATGGGTAAGTTTTTCACACTGCTTTCTTTTTGTTCTTTTACCCCCAGTGGAGCGTGATAGCAGCATTGAGGATTTGCTCACGTATATCAGCTCCCTTCTTCCCTGCTGACTGAGCTCAAATGAGACAAATTCTCATCCAATGTCATGGCCAATATCAATATCTTACATTCACACAAACACAAAACATGATTCACATGACATCCTTTAAATGGTTGTAGTCAATTTTGGGAGAAGGGAGGTCATAAAGACTGTTGCTTCCTGAGCTGCTTGAGACAGCATGGCCCCCTAGAGGAGGATTTTTCAGGCCTCACTTAATCCCCCCACCCTTCTCTTAAACCCTCACGGCTAGACGGCCCATGTGTATCTCATATCTCCTACCTCTGTCCTGTAATTTCATATGAGCTCATTGCCCGTCTGTTGCCTGAAAAAATCTGGAAGTCAAAACTCAAGTTGTTGAGGGCTTTCTAACAGGACTTGGAAATTAAATATAAAAATCAATTAGGTCCCATTTTACCGTTCAAGGTTATTGTAGCTGCTAGAGTTGGTAGAACGTGTGATTTTGGTGCTGTTATGCTTTGTAAAAACTTGGTTAGTTCTCTCAGCAGAACCAATATTACTTCTGTTCTTACACTCCAACAACAACCAAGCTGTATGGAAACCTAACAAGTTGGTCAGTCTGGGAAGCTATCACACAAGGCAGTGTCAACTTTAACAATGTGTGCTCAGTCACTGCTAGGACAAAAGAAAAATCATTCTAATGTACTTGATATCCAAATGCAGTTTGCAGATCCCTGCTTATTCATACTAACCATGCAAAGACATCATAACTGGTTTAATGTCTGTTCTGGGTTAGCAAGCAAAGCAGATAAAAAAAAGTTTTTTTAACACCAGTGCAGTATAAAAAAAAGCTTGGTTATTTCCCTAATACATGGTTTTACATACTGTAGATATTAATACTGAATGTACATTTGGTGCTTGTGCTTTTGATATATTTTTTTTACTTTTTGCAGCTAAACACACGAATAAAACTTGATGTGCTGACATTTACGAAAATAAATAATCAACTAATGCATGCTATGTTTATTAATGAATTAATGAATTTGTTTTTAGCAATGTTGACACTTCACATTTAATGAGGGTCGTTCAAGTCAAAGCGAGACATGATTATGCAGAATAACAGCAAAAACTTCCTTTATTACTTCATATGCACTTATCCCAGTATTTTATTAATGCTTGGATGCCATGAAGATAGAAAGTTTTCTCAGTATGCTGGAGCCATGATAAGACTGTCTGATTTACGTCCAAAACGCTGGCCTCCCAGGAACTCCTTTAATGGCACAAACATATGGAAATGGCTTGGAGTGAGGTCATGAGATGTGGCAATAACCCCCGCCGAGTCCCTTTAATGTGCCAGTGGTATTGGTGACTGATTGTGTGTACAGTTCTCACGGACAGGTGCGTCGCTTCTGCAAGTTGGTGACAATCAAATCCATTGATTTTCGAACCTCAGGCTTTTCACTCGCTGATTGTTCGCAGCAATGACTGCAGTGGGCTCCTCGCCACCTCAGCTAGGATCATTTTCTTTAAAGTGTTTGCACCATTCAAATGTTTTTTTTTTTTTCTTCCTGTAGATAAGAGCTACATCACCATACTGTACTTCTATAAATGTCAATCAATTTTATGCTTTCATTCACAAGAGAATTCATCAGAAGTCCTGGTTTGACTTGAACTCCCCTCCTAATATAGTTTTATGTTAGGGAAACATTTGCAGTAACATTTATTCACTTTGCCAAGTAGCTTTCCATGCTCCATAATTTTACATGAACTGTTCGCGAGTTTGTAGTTAAGACATCAAAACTAAAGTAGAAAGCTACACAGAATGAAAGCTGTTATTTACTAGTAAAAAAAAAAGACTTCAAATTAAGGAGTCTGTTAAAAACAGTTTATTTTCAGTTGCATTTTTTTGTTCAGTTTAGTATTTTTTGTTCCTTGATCTAAAGCTCTACTTCTGTAAAATCGGACATTTCCAGACAGGTTGTGAAGAGAAACCGATAAAAGGGTGGATAAGTGGGACAGAAAGTAAAACAAGAGATGAACATGTAAAAACGTTGTAGATTTGTATATGCCACAACCAGCTTCATGTTCCAAGGACATTATTTCAACAAAACGCCCCATTTATGTCACCTGGTTTAGTCTTTTTGCCTGGACAATTCTATGCATATCCATTTACTAGCTAATGTATTACATTCTATCTTTGTCAACCACTGTTTCCAACACCTATACTATTTCCAGTAAGGGCTTTAAGGTTTGCCAAAAGGCAGTTGCCTCTATCTTCACTAGAGAACTGGAATTGCAATAAGGGAAGCTTTGGTGGTGAAAGAACTGACATTTTGAAAAAGCCACACTTCCTGTGACAATAATGGCATCTTAAAGAAACATTTGAATTGGGAAATCATTTTTGAAGTGCGTTTAAAACAACAGCAACTGACCCAAAGAGCTTTCCAGAAGCATTAGTATACTCCTTCTGCATTAGCATCTCCGGGATCTGAGTTCTGTTGCATGTTCTCCCTGTGCTTGGTGGGTTTCCTCCAGGTACTCCGGTTTCCTCCCACAGTCCAAAGACATGCAGCTTAGGCTAATTGGCGTTTTCGAATTGCCCGTAGGGTATGAGTGTGTGTATGTGTGCCCTGTGATGGATTGACACCCTGTATAGGTGTACTTCGCCACATGCCCTAGGTCTCCTGTGGTGTGCTCTACACCCCCTGCAATCCTGTATACAGGGTAAAGCGGTTTAGTCGATTATATGACATATATGACTTTTTTCTCTCTTTTTTTAAATAATGACAATCAAGCTAATGTTGATATTTTATGCAATGAAATTGCAATACAGAAATCAATATTTAGTATAAAGTCCTTTGTTCTTTAAAACCTGTTGGGCATAGGGTCAAATTCAAATAAAAAGTGGATTTAATGAAACATTTTAGAGTTAAAAGCAATTAAAAAATAAGAACAATTCAAATAAGAATTAAATGTTTGTCATGATATGAGGTAATAGATTTGCTCTTAAAAAAGGAAACAAAAGAAAAAAAAAAGAGTGGTTCTACTGTGCCAGAGCATGTAACCAACAGGTCAGGGGAATTCTCTCATCTTTTCCATTCTCTCTACCAACCCTTACTAACTTCTGGGACACGATCTTTACACCCAGATTTCCATGACAGGTGAAATTAGCGAGAGCTGCCGCAGCAACCCCGATCAAAAGGGCCTCTCTTCTTCGCAGCTGTTGCGTGTAAATCAGGGGCGATTTCCGCATGCTGTCTGCTCCTGGGAGAACCGGAGGAGGGGGTTCAGGGAAAAATGGCTCGCTGGGCGCGTGTTGTGTAACGGTCGCAGAGATGGGCAGGTTTAGAACACGGTGTTCAGATCGAGTTGCAGTGATGAGATGACACTGAGCGCGGCCTCGGAGATACGTGGATGACAGCTGGCTCGGTCATGGAGGCGCACATGGCCGCTAATGTAACATGCATTCCAAACCACTGGAATCACATTAAAAGCAGTGATGGCGGTTTCCCTCAGAGGCGCCTGCGGCTTTAGTGCCTCACTGGCCAACCTCTCACGCTAATTATGCCCAGCCCTGAGCTGGTGAGAGGGGTCATACAAGCAGGACTCCAGAGAAATGTTTACTCATCCAGATGAATTAATGAGCCTGAACACATGTGCGAGTTCAGAGGGACGCCCGTTACATAAGGAGAGCTGCTTCATCAGGGGCGACGCTGGGGTTGGTGTGATGACAGAAAGGCTACATGTGTGTCGACGCTGGTGTAACCGACACCAAATTGTATTTATCTCACAATAAAAACCACCGGAAGATAAACTATAAACTTAGACCCATTATTGTTTCGTGAAACTCTAAAGCAAATCCACAATCGCTGTTTTGCATAATAAGACCTTTCTCCTATTCATTCACAGACAAAACGCTTGGAGATTAAAAAGGCAATAAAACCTGACAAAAAAGTGCCGTGCGGTTTCTTCTGTGCAGTGAGCATTCATTCATTAAAACAGAAAGCAGAAGAGTAGCAATGCTCAGTTCCTGGAAATGGCAGGCCACATGGTACAGCCACAAAGGAGGCAGCTGCTCTGTCTAGAAGAAGTGAGTCCAGTGAGAAGAACAGATCATCTCAGTGCACAAGGCATGAAATTGATATTAGGGGTTTAGGGTGTGCATGTACAAGCATTTGCCAACGCAAAGCTACTTTTGTGAGCCGTTGTAGCAGGTACACCTGGAGGAAAAATTGCAAGTACAAATCAGCACCTTATGTGTTTTGACACAATAACTAGCACACACTATGCACAGACATTATTGTACAAAATGTATACCTACACTGTGCATCTTTTAATATGGCAGGTATCACATTAGCTGTACCTATGGCACTTGTCCTAAAACCAGACACATTACTGCTGTATGTCAGAGTAACAACCACCCACTTAATATCTGGTAAATCCATTGATCGACTGCACAGTAACAGATGGGCCATGGTCACTGAAAACCGCCACTCTGTAGCAGAGAATGATAATTCTCAACACTTCTTTCTAAATTCTAAACCTTTTGGTAAAACATAAACTACCATCAGGCTCTATCTACTGTACATTGTTGTTTCTATAGCAACCATTTACCCTGCGATTTATATAACAGATGTTCCACATAAGCAGATTTTTGAATAGCAAGAAGTTGTTAAAATAGTGAAGTTTTCTGACAGGAAATGTTTATTTAGCAGTTTGGGAAGGTGTATCCAATGTATCTATTGAGTGTCAGCACTTTGCTCCGGAAGATAATCTATAAACTTAGATCCATCCGAAGAGTCATAGATGCTCATGCACTCATATATTAACTTCATGTTAGTCTTCAGTAAGAGAAACCTACTCAATTGTGGTTAGGATGTAATGATTTACTTTTAACCTTTTCCCACTTTTTGTGCATCATTTTTATTACTGATATCTAAATATCTTAGATACTTGTTTATTTAAAAGTGAGTCATGCATTTGAAGAATTTGTTTGACTCTGAACAGCTTAGATGCTTCTTACACTTTAGAATGAATCCTGCCCCAGTGGAATAACATCATACGACAAAATCGAATGTCAGAAAGAAAAAAAAAAAACCTGGAAGGACTTCAATGCCTTACAACCTCACAGTGATATTGATATTGGGGATTTGTGTGTATTTGCCAGCATGCACGCATGTGTGCACGCCTCTATCTGACTTTGTGTGTGTGCACTGAGTGGGGGTCAAGAACGGATGAGGTCCACTGGCAGGAGGCCACTATTAGCTATTCAAGCAATAACGGCTAGTGGTGGAAGAAAGACAAAGAAAGAGACATGGAGAGGCAGACAAAGACAGAAAGAGAGAAAGGCACACTAGGCCTGAAGTAAGTCACTTTCAGGGCCTGACAATGCCAGTGGAAGAAAGAGGCCGATGACTGCTGCTAGGAGACTCCATTAAGAGGCATGCGGATGGTGGGCCCCAAGGCCCAAAAAACATCAATGGGCTCATCCAATCCTCATTAAGGGGCTGAAATGATAGAGATATACATGAGAAAAAGCCCATAAGAGAAGGGAGAAAAGAGGACCATACCACCCAGTTGAAGCAGGCTTGGCTCGAGCCACCGAGTGTGTGCCCGAGTCAGCAAGCACCACCTGTGGCACGATAATAGCACACAATGTACTCAGAACATTATGTCTTATTTCCTTATTTTACAATCGAACAAGTATTACATAGAAAGTGTTGTGACACTTCCTGATTGCAATTTTTTTTAATTCCAAATCAGACCAGGCAAAAAAACTATTCCTTTATTGGGGCTCAATGTAATCGGACAATCAGCAACTTTCATGCTGACAAAGCTGCTAAAAATTCAGGTCTCCTGCCTGGATAAGATGGGAGGGTTGCACCAGCAAGGGTATGACATTGTTACAATGTGCAAATTACCACTTACAAGATACCACAAATGCAGCTTCAATACTTTTGGAGTGAAAAGTGGAATATTGATGCGCTTGAGTGTAGAAAAAAACAAGAAGTCTCCATGTTTGTCTTTTGTTAGCAACAAGGAATCTAGCTAGCTAACTATGTTTTGCTGTCCATGCTTACAGTATGAACTTAAACAGGGAAATGAATTTACAAGTAGGAATTCTGAGTTGAGGAAGAACTTTATTGAAAAAATTTATTGAATATAGCATTAGTTCCAACATTGGCATTTATCACCAGCTGGAATGTGTGAACTAGTAATCTCCTGGTTATTCACATAAAGCCTTCCTGATGTTCTAAGGCCTGTCAGCTGCTTACACAATGTGTGTCATCAGAGCCATTAGAGTCGCAGACAGTAAGTCAGCATTTGGCAATGATGTGTGGACCTGAGAACCAGTGAAAAGCATGGACTCCAACACTCACTAGCTCATAACGTTAAGCTTCTGTAGGTCAGAAGTTGAGATCAGTAAATGTGGTGAGTGAGAAGACTGTGCAGGTATTCTTGTCCTTTCCATTAATCCTGCGGTTAATTACAAACATGAGGATGTGAGTTACTTCCAGTGCTGTGGTTTAGCAGGGCATATTTCCCCTGGCATCCATTTAAATCATGTAATGATTAAGAATGAGCATGTGTTATAATAACAAATGCACATTCTTGGGTGTTGGAGGTTAAAGGGTCATAAAATCCATGTGATTTAGAATGAAACTAACATGAAAGAAAGTATAGTAGAACATTTGCATGAAGAAAAATGAAGATAATGCATCTAACCCTAACCCTACGTTTCATCAAATGGAAAGTGAATGCAAAAGTAATATAATGCCCTATATGACGTCTTTTTAAAAAATAATGAAAAATTGTAAAATGGATGCTAATACAAGGATTTGACTGTGACGTAGGGATGCAATGTTAGATAAAAGCAATATTATTAATTCAATAAAAATAAATTAAAGAGGAAAATGAAATGTATAGGTACAAAAGTCTAATCTGTTTTATTTTAGAATGTTAATTTTAATATGCCTTTTTCGTTTTTTTTAAATATTTGCCTTATTTATACAATTTATACCGTTCATCCATTCATCATCTTTACTGCTCATCCTGTGTTTAAATGTGTCAGGGGCTTAGTTCACATTGCAGGACATGAGCACACGCACAGTCACACAACCATTTGTAAACTTGAAGCAATTTGAAAATGGCAGTCAACCTACACAAAATGTCTTTGAACTGTGGGAGGAAACCCACCAAGGATAAGAAAGCACAAATTTTATGCACAAAGACTGGAGGCAGGATTTGAGTCCCCAACCCTCGAGGTGTATGGTGGCTTCTACTATGTACACTCAAAAGTTAGTACCCCTCTTTTAATCCATTTTTTTGTGCAATAAAAATCATATGATTGCAAATACAAACTCAGATGAATAACAACTTTTTCACCATGTCATTATTTATTTAACAAAAATAAAAAGTTATGTGTGTTATACTAATAGTAGTTGGCTGGTCTGCAGCATTCAGGTGTGTTAACAAAATGACAAGAGGGAAAGTCATAAAATAATATGTAATAATACAATGCTCAAAGAAATACAAAAAATGCAAGAGTTACATCTCCGAGCCCACAGGCCTCACTAGAGCATCTTAAATATTAAAGTGCATGACGGCAAAATTAGAAGAAGACTGAACAAGTATGGTTTGTTTGGAAGGGTGCCAGGAGAAAACCTAAAAAGAACATGAAAGCACGATTAAGATTCTAAAAACTGTATCTGAAAAAAGCACAAGGCTTCTGAAACAATATCCTATGGACAAATAAGACCAAACTGGAGTTATTTGGCCATGTTTGGCAAAAACCAAAGAGCATGTCAGAAGGATACCTCATGCAAGAGTTTGGCTTGTTTCCAGCTGCAGCTCTGTATGAGAGCTAAAGATTCAAAATTCAGTCATGCAACAGGACAATGATCCAAAGCATAGCAGTAAATCTACATTAGAATGGATAAAAAAAATAAAAGAATCAAGGTTTTGAATTAATGTGGTGGGACCTTAAGAGAGCTGTGCATAAGCGAGTACCCCAAAACCTCAATGAACGGAAGCAATGTTGTTAAGAATGGAGCAAAATTCCTCCACAGTGATGTGAGAAACTGATAAAGTCATAAAGAAAACAATTACTTCAAGTTATTGCTGCTAAAGGTGGATCTACAAGCTATTGAAATTGCCTAATACTAAGTTCCACTATGGTCAGATGATTTTTATTATGTTTATACAGGAAAAACACACCGTATTAAAAGAGAGATACAAACTTTTAAACATGACTGTATGTACTATTTGTTTTTGCTTAACCAATAAAACAGAAAAACAACAACAACGACAAAAATACTGAAAGCGCCATGCCTCTTCTGTCCCTGTCTTTCCTGACCCATAGCCAATGTCCTTTACCTCTGCCTGTCTCTCGGCTGCTGCATTCCTCAGTCCAGCCATGACAAAATTGCATGGCCACAAACTAAGCGCATAATCTCCCAACAGCAGAGCCACTCACTCAAGTCCCCTGATTTCAGAGGAGTAAAAAGGAAAAGCGGAGGCCACAGAGGAAGAGCTATGGAAAGATGAGAGCAGGGGGTGTGTGAAAGGAGTGATAGAAAGAAAAAGCAGCACCCGGCGAGGGCATGGACGCGACTTAAGGAGCTGAGGAGGTGAAAGAGAGCGGATAAAGAAGGCCTGGGGAAAGAGAAAGAAGTCAAATCCTGCGATGGGTGGAAGCAATTGTGAGAGGGAAAGAGAAAGGATTAGGTGACAATGTCGGACAGTGCAGTGGGGTCGGGGACCTGAGGCCCCGCACAGCCTCCTGGGTAAGGGACAGATGAAATGAGGAGCTTGTCCCTCCAGGGTCCAACAGAGTTCAAGTACGAGTAAGAAAAGAGGGCCTCTGTAGTGCTGAGCAGCTTCAATCCTCAAATCTACAGCCTCAGGCAAAGACGCCTTGTGTGTTATTAATATTATGTCCAAACTATATGCACTAGCCTCAACTTCTATAATCATTTCATAAAAATCATATTCTCCAACAGACGGTTGTTAGTCAGAGTAAAGGTGTTAAAAAACGTCCACACCTACAAAATATTCCAGCATACCTTACCTACAGTCAATGCTTTACTGTACTCAATTCCATTATTTCAAATAACTTTATGTTCTTTTACACAAAGTTTGACTTTTACATAAAACTCATTACATTAAAAAATTATATGTTTGCAATGTCATAACTTTTAGTTACATAACTAATATTTATGCACCAAAGACCTTTATCTTCCATACCACTTATACTGTACAGGATCACAGCAGCATGTAGCCTATCCCAGGAGACTTTATGCACAAGGTGGGGAACACCCAGGACAGGGTGCCAAAACAAAACGATCAGAATTCCACAAAAAATTAATAAATAAAAGTTTAACCAGTTATGACAAAAGAAAGAGCCCTAATATCCATCTTTATTGTATGCTCTTTGCATTTATCACTGTGGATTTGTTATCACTATTGTGACTGACAGGTAACTGTTAGCATTTAACTACGTTCGGCAGAGGATGTTAACTTATTATCATGCTAGCTAACCTAAAACATCAGGCATAAAGCTGTTGTTAGCTAACCTTAGCTAATGGTTTGTTGGTAAGAGGACTAATTACAATCAGAAATTAAAATCAGTGTCATTTAAAATCAAACCAGATATTTTTTTTTGTAGTTAAATTTTATACTAATTTTAAGCGTTTATATGATTTTGTACTTTGAATGTAATGTCAGTAAAAGGATTTAAAGTTGCACTTTAACTACGGACTATGATAAAGAATATTACAATTATAATATGTTTATGATTTAATGTTACAATTAAATAATCAATTAATTAATTAACTTACTTTATAATGGCAACAAATTGATTTATTATGAATCTCTAGCAAATAATGCTGATTTCTCTTCAAAGAAAAAAATCAAATTTCTTACATATAGAAGTTACATTCTGCATGAACATGAATAAATTATACTATAAAATAATGTGTAACGGACAGCATGTAAAAAAAATTTGTTTACGAAGGAAATAAAGACCATTAGTGTGTTAAAGGGTTAATCACTTTTGTCTGACCGAGTTACCTCGACTCCAAGCAAGTAAAGGATGTTTCATGTCTTTTTTCCATACTGTTTGTTAATAATTAAAATAAAGATATGTTTTATGGCTATCATTTAATAAATTATGCAATTGCATTGTTATAAAAGTGAAAGAGTTGACCCCGGTCAAATTAAGACTGATCAGCGAATGTTTGCATTCGTTTCTCATTATGTAACAAACAATACAACCCGAGGAGCATCCATCATTCGCAAATTGAAGCTTGACCTGCTATAAATAACACTCAAAACAAAGCTTTAATGACACTTTTCAGAAAAAGAGTCAAAACAGTGAAAGTTCTTTTGTGAAATCTTAGTTTGTCCTTTGTCCTCAACATGAGCTCAAGGTGTGAAAGATGAGTTAATTAAAAAAGAGAAAAGAAAGAAAGAACCATCATGGTCAAAGGTTATGCTAGTCAGACTAACACAAGACAATTTTATAGAAATTTTATTTTATTTTTAAGATCGAATGTCATTTCATGTATTTAAGGTGGAACAATAATTATTGCAATATTTATTTTCAAATAACTAATATTATTTTAAATGATAAAATAACATTTAAAAGTATAACAAGATGTTCATTATTACTTTGTATATTTCACATACATTTAATTTATATGTCTTGTATTAAAGGTTCTGAGATACTGGTTTCTTGGGTTCTAAACTTCAATTTATTGAACCTTACCCAGCAATTGATCAGTGAAAAGAAGATTTTGCAATTGAGCATGGATGTAAATATGCAAAGAATATGTAAAAAAATACATATGAGCATAAGTTAATAGTTTAGAAAGTTAGACAATAACTGCACATACCAATATGTCTACCTTCAATGTGCATTGTATATACAACATAAATTTATTGGCTATTAGATATCACCTGTTATGTCTGTTAACATTTAGATTTGTAGGGAATAGATATTAGACTGAAGCTGTCCAATGCTAAAATGATTCATCTAATTGTACTTCTCGCCTGCGGCAGAGGTAGGTTTTGGTCTCGCCCTCCTGGTATGGCCTTCATGAGAGCTAGGTGCTTGACGGATTTTGCAAATGCACTTAACAATATTGTTCTTGCAAGAACTATTACAGAAAGGCTGACCTCTGTGTCTTAAAATAACAACTAACTGTTGTTTTTCTTGTTGTTACGTAATTACCTAATTTCATATGTGTTATTTTATAGTTTTGAAATCCCCAGTATTGTTGTAGAATGTAGAAAATAAATCACTAAACAAAAACAAAGAAATTTGCAAGTGACCCCAAACTTTTGAACGGTAGTGTATATGTATATAATGGTGTATGGAATAATACAGTGTAATGCAGTAACCGTGCAAACATTGCAGTGGATTAGCTGAAAGATTACATGCCTAAAAGTAGCAGGATATACATACAGGAATGACCATGGAGTTAGAAAGTGATCCCAAACTTTTGAGCAATAGTGTATATAATATGAATAATAGGTATTAAGTTATAAATTTGTAAGATATATTATAGATAATAAGGTATAACTAGTTTAACAGTCTAGAAAACTAGTGTTTAGTTTAGTAGTGGTGGGTTTATTATTATTATTTTTTAATACAATAAAAACTTGTTAGTGACACTAATCCGAAAAAAAGAGCGTTCACTTTTCTAATGAGCATGAAGTTTGGACTTCGGAGCAATGGAACAAAGTAATGTGGTCTGATTATACAAATTGATCCTATCCCTGATCTATGGGTGCGTCAGACTAATAAGGGAAGCACATATAGCAATGCTCCCATCATGCATAGTGCCTACCGTACGAGCCTCTGGAGGCAATGTTCTGATCTGGGGTTGCTTAAGTTGGTCAGGTCTAAGCTAGCCAATTAAAATATGGTAACTGTGAACCTGTGTACATATTGGAAAATAAAAACATCCCTTATTATTATGACAAATACATAACCACTCTAAAAATGTACAATAACAACCTCAAACCAGAGTACAGAAGCTAAGCTAGCAGTTTAGCTCTTTGAAACCGACTTGCCCTCCCATCTCCACTGTGACTGCCGGATAAAGATGTGTAAAAGAATGGTGGGTGGATAAACAGAACTATGTAATGTTTATTTCTGCTACTGATTCATTAAAATAATTTAACAAGCCCATTTTACTTTTTCAAAACAGCACAGTGGAGCTGTTTATATAGAGTCACTGTTTGGGTACTCAAATTAGTTTACTCATTCACGTTTCAAATCGGAAGTTGGAGACGATTCCTAGAACAGTTCAGCTTTAATCAAGCTCTTAGAAAAGTTCAAAAGCCTCAAATCATGGCTCCAAATAAAATTCCCCATTAAACGATGCGATCCGTGTAATCAAACCGTATAAACAAACATGTAACTTTCTCATCAGTTGAACTGCAGCAGAGAAAACTATTGCTATGAACCCTATCCCTGACTATGTACATTTAAGGCTTTCTGTGGTTTGTTTAAATCAGCTATAAAAAATTAAAATCTAATATGCTTACATCATTTATGTTGAAATGTTAAGAACAAGGGAGATGTGCAGAGCTGTGGCAATTACAGAGGCATAAAGCTAATGAGCCATACAATGAAGCTGTGGGAAAGAGTAGTGGAAGCTAGGTTAGGGTCAGAGGTGAGCGTTTGTGAGCAGCAATATAGTTTTATGCCTAGAAAGAGTACATCAGATGCAGTATTTGCTTTGAGGATGCTGGTGGAGAAGTACAGAGAAGGTAATAGGGAGTTGCATTGTGTCTTTGTAGATTTAGAGAAAGCGTACGACAGGGTGCCAAGAGAGGAGCTGTGGTATTGTATGAGAAGGTCTGGAGTGGCAGAGAAGTATGTTAGAGTGGTGCAGGACATGTATGAGAGCTGTAAGACAGTGGTAAGATGTGCTGTAGGTGTGACAGAAGAGTTTAAGGTGGAGGTGGGTCTGCATCAAGGATCGGCTCTAAGCCCCTTTTTGTTTGCTCTGGTGATGGACAGGATGACAGATGAGGTAAGACAGGAGTCCCCATGGACTATGATGTTTGCAGATGACATTGTGCTCTGTAGCGAGAGCAGGGAACAGGTGGAGGAAAATTTGGAGAGGTGGAGGTATGCTCTGGAAAGCAGAGGAATGAAGGTTAGCCGCAGCAAGACGGAATACATGTGTGTAAATGAGAGGGACCCAGGAGGATCGGTGAGGCTACAGGGAGCAGAGGTAAAGAAGGTGCAGGATTTTAAGTACTTAGGGTCAACGGTCCAGAGCAACGGAGAGTGTGGAAAGGAGGTGAAGAGGCGGGTACAGGCAGGTTGGAATGGGTGGAGAAAAGTGTCAGGTGTGTTGTGCAATAAAAGAGTATCAGCGAGAATGAAAGGAAAGGTGTACAGGACAGTGGTGAGACCAGCGATGCTCTACAGCTTAGAGACAGTGGCGCTGAAGAAAAGACAGGAGGCAGAGTTGGAGGTAGCAGAGCTGAAGATGTTGAGGTTTTCCTTGGGAGTGACAAGGATGGATAGGATCAAGAATAGGTTTATCAGAGGGACAACCCATGTTAGAGGTTTTGGAGATAAAGTCAGAGAGGCCAGATTGAGGTGGTTTGGACATGTTCAGAGGAGAGATGGTGAATATATCGGTAGAAGGATGCTGAGGTTGGAACTGCTAGGCAGAAGGTCTAGAGGAAGAGCAAAGAGGAGATTTATGGATGCAGTGAGAGAGAAGGTGAAGTTAGTTGGTGTAAGAGAAGAGGATGCAGAGGATAGGCAGATGATTCGCTGTGGCGACCCCTGAAAGGGAACAGCCAAAACACAAAGAAGATTCATGTTGAAATGTTAAAAATACTAAATTACGAGGATAATCGGTTTTACATTTTTAAGTGCATTTTATGCTACATTCTGTGAATTGCTGATGCTGTTTATCATGTAAAGAAATCAATGATCTTGAAAGAGGTATACTGTAAGAAACTGCATTGGTTAGATGGATGGATGGAAAGCGCAGAAATAAAAAGCTCCACATATTTCTTAAATATCTTATATTTGACTTTCATTAAAATGAATACATTAAGTAATTGTAAGAGGTATGATGTGATGCAGGAGTATTTATTTATTTATTTATTTATTATTTATTTATCTATTAGGTACAGTGGGGCAAAAAAGTATTTATTCAGCCACCAATTGTGCAAGTTCTCCCATTTAAAAAGATGGAAGAGCCCTGTAATTTTCATCATAGGTATACCTCAACTATGAGAGACAAAAATAATAATAATAAAAATCCAGAAAATCACATTGTAGGATTTTTAATGAATTAATTGGTAAATTCCTCTCTAAAGTAAGTATTTGGTCACCAACAAACAAGCAAGATTTCTGGCTCTCACAGACCTGTAACGTCTTCTTTAAAAGGCCCCTCCAATTGTCACCTGTATTAATGGCATCTGTTTGAACTCGTTATCAGTATAAAAGACACCTGTTTACAACCTCAAACAGTCACACTCCAAACTCCACTATCGCCAAGACCAAAGAGCTTTTAAAGGACACCATAAACAAAATTTTAGACCTGCACCGGGCTGGGAAGACTGAATCTGCAATAGGTAAGCAGCTTGGTGTGAAGAAATCAACTGTGGGAGCGATTATTAGAAAATAGAAGACATACAAGACCACTGATTATCTCCCTTGATTTCGGGGTCCACGCAAGATCTCACACTGTGGGGTCAAAATTATCATATGAACTGTGAGCAAAAGTCCCAGAACTACACAGGGGGACCTAGTCAACGACCTGCAGAGAGCTGGGACCAAAGTAACAAAGGCTACCATCAGTAACACACTGCGGTGCCAGGGACTCAAATCCTGTAGTGCCAGAGGTGTAGCCCTGCTCAAGCCAGTAGATGTCCAGGCCTGTCTGAAGTTTGCTAGAAAGCATCTGGATGATCCAGAAGAGGCTTGGGAGAATGTCATATGGTCAGATAAAACCAAATCAACTTGTCGTGTTTGGAGGAGAAAGAATGCTAAGTTGCATCCAAAGAACACCATACCTACTGTGAAGCATGGGGGTGGAAACATCATGCTTTGGAGCTGTTTTTCTGCAAAGGGACCAGGACGACTAATCCATGTAAAGAAAAGAATGAAAGGGGCCATGAATTGTCAGATTTTGAGTGAAAACCTCCTTCCATCAGCAATGGCACTGAAGATGAAACGTGGCTGGGTCTTTCAGCATGACAATGCTGAAACACATCACCCAGGCAAAAAAAGAGTGGCTTCGTAAGAAGCATTTCAAGGTTCTGTTGTGGCCTAGCCAGTTTGCAGATCTCAACCCCTCTCCAGGCGTGGGAGATAAGTGACTGCGTAAGATTCACATTTAATGTGTGAGAGTTGGCAGTTTTGCTTACCATTGCACAATTGCCCCAAAAAAGGGTTCCTGTTTTCACCTGTGTTGTAATAGCTATAAATAGTCATTCACTTAGAAGCTTCTTTCTCTTGAATTTAATAAGACAGAACAATGCAACTTCACTGGAACTATAAAGTTATGTAAACTTTATCATGTTAAAACACTATTCATTTTTAACGCTAATTAATTGCATCAACTGTCGTTTGCAGCATGAGAGAATGTAGGTCAGTACAGTCCGCAGTACAGAAAACAGGGGAGAGCAGCTGCCTGCCAAAACACTCAGTAAAAACCAGTCATGGAAGCCCTTTCAGCAACACTTTGTTTCTAACGAGGTTCTAATACTGTGGTCTGGTAAATTTCACAGTAATAAAAAGGTTATTTTACCTTAATAAATTCTCAAAAAAAATCACATACATGATTGTTTGAGTTATACACATCCAAATAAATGCCTAAAAAAACTATTAATTTTGTCTTAAATTTGCACTATAATTCAAGTTTATTTCACAAATATAAATTAGCATCTGACCAACTGAATTATATTTTTTAACATACACTTAATTTGTTTTATACATTTCAAACATAATATTTGCTAATATAGCTAACGGTAGCTAGCAACAGGCCAGTCCTGGTGTTTATAGTGATTTTGCTTGTTTGTTTCAACCATCGAACTGCTCAGTTAAAGCGCGGTTAATACAGACACTTAAAATATGGTGTAAAAGAAGAGATTTTACACCGAGCAGCATGTTCGGGTTTCCTTCGGGTTTCTCGGTGTAACCGGCCGCGTTTGGGCCACAATATTTGAATTTCTCCCGCCAAATGGGGTGATTTTGCGCAGCCAACCGCAACTTTGGCGAGGAAATAAAACTAGCATGTTCAAATAATTAACGCATTTGTAACGGTCCACCTCACACACTGAACCGCTCGTTCCACTCCGACACTTTACAGAGGAAACACTGACCCAAGCAGGTTTAAACAGCAGAAATGCGGTGTAATGTCTGGGCTCTGGCAGTGTTTTATCCGTTACTGTATGTGAGTATTTTAAACATGATTAAACACTGAGCACGCAGCAGTAGGAAACTGTTTGAAAAACGTAAGCGTGTCCAGCAGCAGTCTAACACTGCAGAGAGCACAGCTCCGAGTCCAGCACAGCTCCAGGCATGATTTACAGCATTAGAGGCCGCACTTTGATTAGCAGTATAATTCTGCATAGCTTTGTTAAAAAAAAAAAAAAAAACTTCAGACTTTTTATCCAAGTTAAAGTCATAAGTACATTTGATTGTGCAGAATAACAGAACACACTTATTAGAGTAAAGCTCCCTTTATTTCTCTCTATAATTTTTTCTCTATATATGAGGTTGTGCATTGGTCTACAAGAGCAAAATGCATTTGGTGATCAAAGCAGTTTTGTTTTTTGTAAAAGCATTCCACTGGAATGTTCACCAGAATTTTACCAGCCAATGGGCTCTGTAAATTCAAATCAGTTTTATATAAGATAGAAGGCAGATCTGTTCAGCTCATTGTTGAGCTGAACAGATGATCTTGTTACATGTCATTTGCAAAGTAAACCAGATTGAGTTAAGACTTCATGTCTTGTCAAATTTGGCAAAAAAAAAAAAAAAAAAAAAAAAAAAAAAAAATATATATATATATATATATATATATATATATATATATATATATTTTTTTTTTTTTTAAATAAGTGTTACATATTAATTCTGTGATAGAGCAGTATGAATTAAATTCAGTTGAAATATTTAGTAAATGTAGCACATTTATTTGTTAAATAATAGTAGGGGTGCTCTGATCAAGATTTTTGGGGATGATCTCCGATCACTAGAAGCTGTATCGCCCGATACCGATCACCGATTACAGGGTCTACTTGAAGCCTTATCGTGTAGCATTATTTATTAAACTATATTTTACAACAATGTAAACTAAGTATTGAAATTACAAAAAGAGAAATATCATGAATTGACAAACTGTATTTATTGGCAAGCAACATGTGCAACAAGTTCAACTTAAAACATAGCAGCCTGTGCTTGGTTAGTAATTGGGAACGGCTTGAGAGCTTGACAAACAGAACTTTCCTATATTGTATCAAATAAAATAACATACAGAACTAATAGAGTCTTTGACTTTGACATTAGAGTACTTTAACTTTAGGCTAAAAACTGCAACAAAAAAGGCTATAGTCTAGGGATGCCGAAGCCGAATAATAATGAAATGCTTGGCCGAAGGCCGAATACTAAACGCGGTGTTTCGCATTTTTTTAAATTTTATTTTGCCAATTTATGTTAATTATTTATTAAATAGGAAAAATTTGCTTTTTACTATTTTGTGTTGCTTTTCAGAGAAATAAATTAAATAACAAAAATACAATTTTAAAATATTTATTTAACACTGAACATTTTACATTCCAGCAGATAGTATACAAACAAAGCACAATATAACTTAAAATAAATAAATTAGTCAAAAGATTTTTTTTTTGGCCATCTTTGAAGCCCCCCTTCTTGAATAGCCTATGTTAGGGCTATAACTGACTGCTGAAAGAATGTAACTCTGTATGTCTACAACAACAAATGTGCATTAAATAGTGCAAAAAATGTGAATTCACTGCTGCTGTTGCCGTAGCCGCTGCCGTGTCTTTCTCGTACTCTGCATGATGTTCGGGGTGTCTTGATTTTAAGTGATAAATAAAACTTAAAGTGCTGTACATTTTTGCAGATGCACCCCCTCTGGACAATTCAGCAGAACAGTGTCTGCAAACGGCCATTTTTGCCTCTTTCTCTGACACTTTAAAGTGCTTCCACACTGCTGACATGTTTGCTGCATAACGCGCGTGCCTCTCACTCTGCGCGGGTTACTATTTGATCGCGTCATTAAAAACGACATTGTTCGGCAAAATTTATTCGGCCTTTTTACTTATTAATAATGAAAAACTACAAATAACAAAAAACTTATCTCATATACATCTCTATATCTGTTTCTATCTGTCTGCAACTTTATTTACTTCTCAGGGCAGGCCTTACAAGCTATTGCAACATCTTTTGGGATGGCAAGAACAAAGGCAGTTAACTAATAGAACCACAACTGCACCATCATGAATCAGTGATAAATTCTAAAGTAGTTAGGCAAATGAAATTCTATTATTTTATCTGATATTTCTTTATGCTTCTTACTGTCCTTGCAGTAGGGTTGCTGTTAAGTGAGTAGCGCTAGCCAACTTTGAAAACTGCTCATGTTCCTATACATGACTTTCCTTCAAATGTCTGATGAGGTTCGTGGTGTTAAAATGCTTTGGGTGCTTCCCACCTCAAACTTCCCAAAGCAATTATTGGCCGATCAATCGGCAACCGATCAATCGAAGCACCCTAAATAATAGTTTAATTTTCAGTTTCTTCTACCTTGCAATTCAATTATATCTGCTCAATTATTTTACTCATTTTTACTTAGGGTAACCATTGCATTAACTTCTGATATTCATTTAATTTTTACAGCATTGTACTAAATATTGCATCTCAGGCCGTATCCTCAGAGCCTGCGCAGACCAGCTAGCACCTGTGTTCACTGAGATATTCAACATCTCTTTATCTCAGTCGGTGATCCCCACATGCTTCAAAGAGTCCATCATTGTTCCTGTCCCAAAGAAACCTCATCCTGCTTCCCTCAATGATTATCGCCCTGTAGCCCTCACTTCAGTAGTGATGAAGTGCTTTGAACGCCTGGTCAGAGACTTCATTATCTCTTCACTACCAGACACACTCGACCCACTACAGTTTGCTTATCGTCCAAACCGTTCCACGGACGATGCAATCTCTCATCTCCTCCACACATCTCTTACTCACCTGGACACTCGGAGGGGGAATTATGTGAAAATGCTCTTCATCGACTACAGTTCTGCATTTAATACCATAATTCCCTCCACACTTACCACCAAGCTGGAGCACCTGGGACTCAGCTTATCTATGTGTCAGTGGATCTCCAACTTCCTAACTGGCAGACCACAGGCAGTAAGGATGGGCGGACATGTCTCAGCCTCCCTCACTCTCAGTACTGGAGCCCCCCAGGGTTGTGTTCTGAGCCCCCTCCTGTACTCTCTGTACACCCACGACTGCGTGGCCACTACCAGCTCCACCACCATCATCAAGTTTGCTGACGACACTGTTGTGGTGGGCCTGATCACGAACAACGATGAGACGGCCTACCTGGAGGAGGTTGGAAATCTGGAGAACTGGTGCCAGAGAAACAATCTCCTCCTGAACGTCAGTAAGACAAAGGAGCTGATAGTGGACTTTAGTACAAAGCAGGTGAGGAACTACCAGACCCCCGTCATCAACAGGAGCCCAGTGGAGAGAGTGGACAGCTTCAGATACCTCGGTGTTCACATCACGCAGAACCTGGCATGGTCCTGTCACATCAACACCGTGGTAAAAAAGGCCCGGCAGCGTCTCTACCACCTCAGACGCTTGAGAGACTTTAGACTGCCCTCCAAGGTGCTCAGGAATTTCTACTCCTGCACCATCGAGAGCATCCTGACGGGAAATATCACGACCTGGTTCGGGAACAGCACCATGCAGGACAGACGAGCTCTACAGAGGGTGGTGCGATCAGCTGAGCGCATCATCCGCATCGAGCTCCCTGACCTGCAATCGATTTACAGCAAGCGGTGCTTGACCAAGGCCAGGAAGATCGTGAAGGACCTCAGCCACCCCAATAACGGACTGTTTACTCTGTTGCGGTCTGGGAAGCGATTCCGCTCCTTGAAGGCCAACACAGAGAGACTGAGGAGGAGCTTCTTCCCGCAGGCGATAAGGTCTCTCAACCACAACCACACCACTATGCAGAACTACACAATATTTTCATAATTGGTCAAATCTATCAATCTTCTTACATCCATGAACACTATGGACAATTACACGCTCACCTTCCTTCATATATACACTACATGTCGTACGTTACATCCTGGACCATTGCACAAAGACACTATAATAACTTTGCACACCTACCTTCACAACTACACTACATTTTACAGTTTTACGTTTACATCCTGGACCAGTGCACAAAGACACTTTAATAACCTCTGCACTAAGACACTTTGCTCTATGCATATTTGCACACACCGTACAGTATATTTCAATTTGCACAGTATATTTCTATTTTGTACATCATATTTCTATTTTTATTTTTTAGTTCTATTTTTTCCTAGCACATTTCTATTTTTATTTTTAGTTCTATTTTTCCTAGTTTAATTTAATTTTTTAATTTAATTTCTATCGTATTTCTTTTATTCATATTTATTTCTTATTTGTAAAATTTAACTCTCTTTTAGGGTCAATGGCAGTGGTATAATGCATTTCACTACATTTCGTACTGTGTATGTTTGTGTATGTGACAAATAAATTTGAATTTGAATTTGAAATATAGTTATACAGGTCTACTTGTTTTTTTTACTGACTTGTATATTTTACATGATTTCAGAACTTTTTCTATTTTCTTAATATTTTTAAGTGCAAAAATGTTTCACCAAAAAAAATTGAGTACAGCACAGTTTTATTTTTTAAAGTGTAGCTTTTCATTCAGATGAAATTTGGCCAATTTAGATTTCACATAAAAAGACGTACACCTGAAAAGTGTAATATTGTTAAATGCAAAATTGTTAAGATATTGCAACGTGATTTTGACATGGTTATGGACACTACAAATTACGGTAAGCTTTTTTAATGCTTTAATTTATGCAACAATTTTTACAGGTCATGCTTCTAGAAGCTTATTCTAATTTTAGTAACAATACTCAAAGAAATATTAATCGTTTGCATTTTAATTATTATTATTGTTTGGAGCAAGACAGTATACCGCTGAAAAATGGCCATTTTGGGGGCACGTATAAAATCATCACTACAAAACAGTTAAAGTTAACAACTTGACTATTTTTAGGAAAGCAGGATTGGTCACTTCCAAAAAAATAAAATTAGCCTCAATACTGTGTTTGGCCATACTGTAATGAAATAATCAATTTTATTCAGTTCACCTGTCAGTGGTTTTAATGCTATGATTGATCAGTGTGTTAAGGCTCTGAGTTATGGATGTGAAAATGGACAGTTCGAGCCCCAGCTCCGCCAGGTTGCCGCTGTTGGGCCCTTGGGCAAGGCCCTTAACCCTGTCTGCTCCAGGGGCGCCGTAAAAAGGCTGACCCTGCGCTCTGACCCCTGCCTACTAACAAGAAGCCGAGATATGCGAAGAATCAAGAATTTTACCGTGCAGTAATGTATGTGTGACGAATAAAGGCTGAACTTTCAAACAGTCTTTACTTCTCCTGCATCCCTCTTTCTCAAAAAAGAAAAAAATAATAATGCAAAGACTTCTCCTGTGCTGGGAAACTTTGCAAGGCACTGACATTCGTTCCAGAGTTGTTCAGTTCAGTTCAGCCTTTATTCGTCACACATGTTAAATAACTGTTTTATAACTCAATAATTATACATTTCTTTGAAAACTTTGAGTTTTTTTTTATGCGAATAAGTTTTTCCGCTTTAGATTATGTGTAATGTCCGCAGTCCTGTGTATGAGGTGTCACTACAGAAAAAGTAGTACATGAATATAAAACTACTGTTCATTTTACACCTAGAATTTCCTTTCCGACCAATCAGACTTAAGAATTTAGCGGTGCTGAGATATATTACAGATTGAGTCATGCCTTCCCATTTTCAGCGAGAGTGCTATTTATGGAGTAATGTACCGGTGCAGTCTCGGTTTTTCCAGGGATAGGAAGCCATAATCCTATTTACATACAATAGAAACAGTTGTTGTTTTAGTGGCATTGACAGTGGGAGGGGACACAGTAAGGATACTGAAGGGGGGGGGGCTCTATATCCTTAATAGAGCAGTGGGAGCTAACACTGTTGACCTATTTGCCCTCGGCTCCTCTCTGGCCAGTCTGGTCTCTAATGGTCTACGTCAGGATCAGAGCAGTGGAGAGGACAGTCAGACCTGCTCCCATTTGTTGTTCAGGACACTCTTCCTTCCTGTCTTGCAGACAATAGAGAGGCTAAACATAACTCCACCTTTATCCTTCCCCACACACGACCACGCGAGACAGACCACCCCCCCACACACCACCTTACCCCGACACACACACACACACACACACAAAAGGAAGGAGGACTTTTACAGTGAGAGAGACTGATGTTGGAAGGGGAGGGCATGGTTCTGAATAGCTTTATAGAGGATGTAGGATCTATAGTTGGGACTGAGAGGACTCAGCGTTGTTCACAGCTCCTTGGTAAAGAGCACAGATTAAAAGCCTCCTAGTCCATTCTATTGTGCTGGAGCTCTGAGAAGCTGAGGGTGTCAAATCTGACACCAAAACCCCATGAGGGCCACTCCCACACGTCGCTGGGAGTATAGAAAAAAAAAAGTCCTGATTTAGCATATCGACACAACCAGACGCATCGTCTCCTGACTTTAAAAAGATATGTAAAGTGAGAAACAACCCTAACCTAAAGGCTACATGCGCCTATGTTTATTTAAAACCGGTTTCCTGGAATCCTAATTCCGTTTAAGAACTACTGGAATGTTTGACGGTTATCAAGAAAGTCTGCGAGTTCTGGTTCTGCAATATTCCCACCCTCTAGCATAGAATTCGCTTAAAACATAACACCACTGATTTAATCCATGAATAGGAGAAAAGAAAAGACAGACCTTATAGATTACACCGGTTATTTAAAACAGATTCCTGTGAGTTATCATGTTGAATAAAACTATAGGTTTTCCGATTGGTATGATTTCCATCATGGTCATGTGATTTGTGATATATGATGTCACAAAATTGTGGAAAGAAAATTGTCCGTGCTGATGACAAGCTGTCATCTCATTTTGATCGGAGTCTCTATGGGTTAGAAAAAAATTGGCAAAATATTTTTGCATCCAAATAATATGTTGAATGTGCTAAAATTTTAAATAGTTGAAATATGTTTCCTAAAAATATATTTAAAAAATAAAAAAAACGCTTTAGACATAAATGTTTAGCAAGCGTAATGATGTAGTATGCAACGCAAATAAATGGAATTGAAATTTCTCAACATTTCATGTTTTACACTTTGACACTACAGCTAGGAAATGAATGTGTTGCCACAGAGGTAAGAGAAAACACAAAAAGGCTGAAGAGGCAGCAAATGTCACCTCTAGGCGAGAAGTTTACAAAAAGTCACAGAGTGAAAAATAGAATTTCAAAGAATGCACAAACCAAATAGAGACAGTATGAAAGGCTTCAGTTGCACCTTGGAACCCACAGGCCCAGGTTTGTTTTCTCAATTTTTCCATCAACCATCCATCAATTAACCATTTATTAGCAGTTTATATTTGACGTATACTCACATGTCTCACTCGCTTGTCTAATAGACAGAAATTGAAGCTCTGAGATAAAGTGCAGGCCTTTGATCAGTCGAATGAATTCTCCATGGAACAGCTGAACTCTGCTTCCATTTAAGTTATGCAGACTTTCTGAACATCCACTTAAATGCATTTTTCTTACACAATAATTCTTTGAATAAAGTGCAGCAGTTTAATGCTTATGTCAAGCAGTTTGATATGTATGTAACAGTGATAGAACACTAGCATTGTCCCTTTAACATGCTTGTAATTTTTTTTTCTAGGCAACGTTTACATTACAAGACACATTGCTCAATTCCGCTCAATTTTTGGTTAGCTCAGATTTTCATGTCATGACTCATTTCGTGTCGTTCATAATTACACCTGATTTTTATCTGACTTTTTTTTTTATTATTTGGACACGTCTGTCCTGTTAAACGGCACGATTCAACCTGTCTTTGCTTGTGAGAAATCTGTATTAAAGACTTCATGAGTTCGATCACTTATTCAGTCCAAACAATAGATGTGATTTTAGTGAATAAAATTTAAAAAATGGGATTTTTGTCTGGAGGATGACAAGCAATTAGTTGACTGTATTGGTTAAGGCCCAGAAGTCTCGCTTTAGCTGTTTGAGCCCTGCTGTAAAATCAAAATGCTGCCGGCGCTGACTGATGATGTTAGCAAGCGCCCCAGACATGCGGACAGGCAAATAGTCACATGAATTCTGATCGGCCTGCTCCCAATTAAGTCGCATGAAGTCTATCGGATATGTATGTGATTTAGGACCATATATGAGAATGACTCATATCTGCTTTAAATAAGCATCAGATTTGGGCATTAACAGGTTTAAAAGAATGTAAAAAAATTTAAATTGAGTCTTTTAAGGTCAGTAATGTAATGTAGCCCTTGAGTCAATAATTACTATTATTATTATCATTATTATTACTCACTCACTATCACTCATAATCTATACCACTTTATCCTGTAGGCAGGGTCGTAGGGGGCCTTAAGACTATCCCAGGAGTGCACACATTTACACTCACCTAAAGGATTATTAGGAACACCTGTTCAATTTCTCATTAATGCAATTATCTAATCAACCAATCACATGGCAGTTGCTTCAATGCATTTAGGGGTGTGGTCCTGGTCAAGACAATCTCCTGAACTCCAAACTGAATGTCAGAATGGAAAAGAAAGGTGATTTAAGCAATTTTGAGCATGGCATGGTTGTTGGTGCCAGACGGGCCGGTCTGAGTATTTCACAATCTGCTCAGTTACTGGGATTTTCATGCACAACCATTTCTAGGGTTTACAAAGAATGGTGTGAAAAGGGAAAAACATCCAGTATGCGGCAGTCCTGTGGGCGAAAATGCCTTGTTGATGCTAGAGGTCAGAGGAGAATGGGCCGACTGATTCAAGCTGATAGAGGAGCAACTTTGACTGAAATAACCACTCGTTACAACCGAGGTATGCAGCAAAGCATTTGTGAAGCAACGACACGCACAACCTTAAGGCGGATGGGCTACAACAGCAGAAGACCCCACCGGGTACCACTCATCTCCACTACAAATAGGAAAAAGAGGCTACAATTTGCACGAGCTCACCAAAATTGGACAGTTGAAGACTGGAAAAATGTTGCCTGGTCTGATGAGTCTCGATTTCTGTTGAGACATTCAAATGGTAGAGTCAGAATTTGGCATAAACAGAATGAGAACATGGATCCATCATGCCTTGTTACCACTGTGCAAGCTGGTGGTGGTGGTGTAATTATTTGTGGGGGATGTTTTCTTGGCACACTTTAGGCCCCTTAGTGCCAATTGGGCATCGTTTAAATGCCACAGGCTACCTGAGCATTATTTCTGACCATGTCCATCCCTTTATGACCACCATGTACCCATCCTCTGATGGCTACTTCCAGCAGGATAATGCACCATGTCACAAAGCTCGAATCATTTCAAATTGGTTTCTTGAACATGACAATGAGTTCACTGTACTAAAATGGCCCCCACAGTCACCAGATCTCAACCCAATAGAGCATCTTTGGGATGTGGTGGAACGGGAGCTTCGTGCCCTGGATGTGCATCCCACAAATCTCCATCAACTGCAAGATGCTATCCTATCAATATGGGCCAAGATTTCTAAAGAATGCTTTCAGCACCTTGTTGAATCAATGCCACGTAGAATTAAGGCAGTTCTGAAGGCGAAAGGGGGGCAAACACCGTATTAGTATGGTGTTCCTAATAATCCTTTAGGTGAGTGTATACACACTCATACGCTCATTTACACACTACAGGTAATTTGGGAATGTCAATTAGAATAATCTGCATGTCTTTGGACCATGGGAGGAAACTGAAAAACACAGAGGAAACCCACCAAGCATGGGGAGAACATGCAAACTTTATGCACACAAGGCTGGAATCGAACCCAGAACCTGGTGGTGCATGGTGACAGTGCTAATCACTACACCACAGTGGTGCATTATTATTATTATTATTATTATTATTATTATTATTATTATTATTATTATTATTGATAAAGATGTAAAGTGAACCAGAAAGGTAGCATAATGTATGTGTTTGGTCAGTTATATTTTATATATAACTATATATAATATATATATATATTTTTTTGTATTTTTTACATCCTTTAAAAGTTGCTATTGTTCTATGTCCCATAAAAGTAATAGAATTTGTTAAAAGTAAATACATTTTAAATATTTTGTCCATAAAAGATAGTGAGAGCTTAACCTGATTTTTTTATTTATGACCTTGGGAAGTGCCCTGTAATAATTTCACTGTATTATGTTATTTGTGCTTTCTCTGATCATGTGACAACAAAGTCTAAAATATCCTGGACAAAATGATCCTTCAAACCTCCAGCACCGTACCACATGTGTTAGAGGTTCATCAAACCTGAGGGCGGAGGTCAGGAGGTTAGGATTCTGTTTCCTGTTTCACACAGAACATGGCTTCATCCTGGCCCAAATATCAGTCGTTCAATCAAAGCCTTGACAATGGCACCCATTCACATCTTGGCCCATTCTCAAGTCATTACAGAGCAGGCATGGAGTAAGCCTAATGATTTTCCTCTGAGTATGAGGAGATATGCAAGTCTGTAAGTTACACTCTGCATACTTCAAAGATGGGATTTAATTGAGCTGAAACACAATGATTGCTATCCATTTTTCATTTACTTTGGAACCTAATTAGCTATGCCAACAAGTTAGAAGTACACCATACTGGGGTTGTTTGGGGATTAGAATGGAAAACTGCACATGACAAAAAACATGCAGGTTTTTATATGCATATACCTTAAATTATGTGATGTTTTATGACAAGACAAAGATGTGCAATCCAGTGTTATGGACATAACTGTCACACATTGGAGGTGGAGGCGAACAGGCAATTTATTATAAACTAAAAATATAAATAAAACAAACAATATAAAACTTAGAACCACTAATGATCTATACCACTTTATCTTGTATGCAGGGTCATAGGGGGCCTTGAACTGTGAATAGCTTTAAACTTAGAATAACATGAAATGTGAGCAGGAGGTAAGAAGTATACAGGTATAGCGATGATACTCACGTAGGAGAAGACTCAGATCCACATCCATGGTGTTACGAAGATCTGTCAAAGGGAAAGCAGATCAAAGTCAGGTTCGGATTGGAGTTGTGTGTAGGTATACTTGGAAAATGCTGGACATTACATTTGAGCATTAAGCAGATGCCCATCAAATGGAGCGACATACATTTTATTTACATTTTTACATCAAAGCAATTGGTGGTTAAGGGCCTTGTTCACGGGCCCAACAGTTGCAACTTGGTGGTGGTGTTTGAACCCTTGACCGTCCAATCAGTAGTCCAATGTCTTAACCACTAAGCTACTCATGATCCCTAGGTGTGTGTGTGTGTGTGGGGGGGGGGGGGGGATGGACAAACAAAAAATATTCTGCAATCATTTTTCCAAAAGGGGTAAAATTTCTTTATTTATTATTTTTAAATTAAACACCAACCTAGACTAGGACTGGTAAGAGTGTTGCCATGGTTACAGGCTCCACCAAGCATGACTAAAAGCTATGTTGCCCAAACGGCAATGTTTTGTGCAGAATAATAATACTTAAATGATGGTAGTACTCAGGTAGTTTGAAAATCAAAACAGTCAAAATAGTGGTGCAAATAAAACGCTGATTCAAACCAGTCTTTCTTTCTTCTTTATTTTTATCAGTGCAAAATCAGAAAAAGAGAACAAAGAAGTAATTGTGCTGCTCAGGAGGTATGTTTCTTCCCATATATGTACATAAGGTATGTATGTGAGTATGTGTACAATGTGCTTCTATACTTTGTGTTAAATGTACTCTTTACTTGCTGCAAAAACCTGGGTGTGTACTGATGTGGGTTAAAGTGTCACATGGACAACGACAGAAGTAGCACACAAACTGTCACATGAGAAAAGGTTCATGCAACTAATGCATTGCAGATCAGTACATGCAAAATAAAGCAACATGCTCAGGTATGATGTGTTATGCACATTTTAAAAATGCTTGTGATGTTTTTTAACTTCTTATTGTCTCTTAGAATAAATCTTTTTTCCTCTCATGACTAAAACATGGGAAAAAAAATTAATGAAAAGCTTCTTTAGATGGAAACTTTGCTATTATAACATACACACTCTGGAGGCTCCATCCATAAATGTTAAATTACTTTCAGAGTTTCTGTTGGAGAAAAAATAAACAATTACTAGTAAATCAGATTTAATAATGTAATGAGAATTTATACTCAAATTCTATTCGAGTAAAATTAAGGCATAGTCGTGTAGTGGCTGACGCTGTTGCCTTGCACCTCCAGGGTCCAGGTTTGATTCCCGCTTCAGAGTGTGTGTGCATGGATCTTGTATGTTCTCTCCATGCTCGGTGGGTTTCCTCCAGGTTTCTCTCACAGTCCATTAGGCTAACTTGTGTTCCCAAATTGTCTATAGTGTATGAACATTGACTGGTGGTCCTACCACTGTCGTGAAAAAAAAAGAGAGAATAAATACAATAGTAATCACCATTGGCCTATATGTTTGTAATGATGAACTGATAATTTCTGAACCAATAATGTATGAAGCTGACTTACTGATAAATTACATTTATATCTGATAATATTTTTTATTTAATATTTAAACCCAGAAATATTCATAAACAATATTTATAATGGAATGATTTATAAGTTCATAACCGAATGCACCCTGGTAGCATGAGGACTTAGTGGTTAGCACTGTGGCTTCACACTTCCAGGGTCAAGGGTTTAAATCCCACCTTTGGGTCTGTGTGCATGGTGGGTTTCCTGTGAGTACTCCAGTTTGCTTGTGTTTGTGCCCTGTGATGGACTGGCGACCCATCCAGGGTTTACCCTGCCATGTGCCCCGAGTACCTGGGTAGGCTATGCGACAGGATAGGGTGAATGAATGAACTCTTTGCTAGGTTTGCTAATGTTAATGAATTTAGTAAACAATATTACTATAATAAAAAGCAAGATCACAACTTAACCTCACGTCAAAGTATCTGTATTAATCACAAAACTGCCTTAATTTCAAAGTGATTTATCAAGCACCTGCGGAAAAGGTGGTATTAGGAATAAGAAACATGGACTTGAATAAAAAAAAAAAATTTGTTTAGTTATAAACAAATCTTTGGCTTGTACTGTTTCACCTAAAAACATGGCCAGCTGCAAATCAGTGAAGCAGTTTGTTTTGTTTTGCTTATTTTATTTTTTATTTCATTTATTATTTCAGGCTAAATCTGCATCTAGTGCTACTTCAAAGACAAATCTTCTTAACCATTTACAGGCGTGAGAACGTAGTGGATGGTTTTTCAGGTCCATTAAAGCAGTCTTTCATGCCCCCAGGATATTCCAATTGATTACATGAGTACATACAGGAGAGAAAACTGCTCCATGCCTAGTGGGAAGGTCGTGACTGACTAATGCATTACTTTCATAAAAATTAGTTCAAGCGTATCTGCAGTGTAAGCATGCTGGCATAGGGGCAGGAAGGTATGGGATCTATGCCTTAGTCACATCCTACGCCCAGTCAGAGTTCCCTTGTTTTGCGATTCAAGGCCCAGCTCCAGTTACAGTCATCCGTGCCATGTGATCTGGTTTGCAGAAACAGGCTTTTGGTTCCAATGGACCTCTGCATGGTCCCATATAGACCAACCCCAGTTCTCAGCTTGCTGCCCCAGTGCCTTTGTGAGGGCCCGTACCCTGTGTGGAGCACTTCTTCTCATCACCCCACCTCCACGGCACCAGGAGTTCTGCTAAATTCTTCACCTTTGTATGGCCCACACAGACGTGCAGCTATACGAGGGCTCATCCTTCCGGTGCTAAGATCTGACAAGAGATCATAACAAAGGCAAGTGTTTAACACCAACCAGACTCTGCAGACTATACAAACACCCTGCTGCATAAATTATTGTGAGTGGGGCTCCAATAGTGAGGGGAAAGGTGTATTGTGGTAGGTACAGTATTGAGAAAAAAAAAAAAAGGGCACACTGGGGTCACAGAGCAGAGACAGACACACCTGCATTCCTGATCATGGTGAAGGATCTACTTAAGCTAACCCTTACTGATTGACAAAGGCAAACCAAAACAGCAGCTTCAAGGCCGTCAGCGTCGGAATGACATGAGAAAACTAATCGTTAATTACAAAGCTATTAGAAGAGATCCTGACTTGCATAGGGTAGCTTCAAAATCTAAATGTACTATCGTAATTATAATATTATACACCATTGTCATTGCGTATTATTGCAAATCCATTATTATTCTTATTATTGTCATTATTATTATTATGCAAAGTGACTTAGCTTCATTATAAGGATTAAAGTACTTTGTCAGGTTTTTTTCTCTCTTTACACCTTTCAGCGCACGTTGACACACATGTGTACACACAATGAAAGGGCAAAATGAAAAGGGAGTAGATTGCGTAGGTGTACTTTGGTATGAGCAGTCCCATGTGAACACGGTGTTTTTGCTGGGAGGATCAGGTAACCACACAGAGAGGAGGGTGCGACTCTTCAACCAGCCATTACGGAACAATGCGGCTGGAGATCCACAAAAGGTCAAACAAGTGAGAGCAGAAAAGAGTTGGAACCTCTTCGAGCTGTTGCGTTCGTCAAAACAGCAATGTTTTCTGCTAGCTTCTTTTCAGTGACACACGTTGATCAGAACACTCAAAGACAATCTGCAATTTTTAGATGAACCTTATCAGACTATGTTTTACGATTTGTAGAATTGTTTCATCAATCCATTACAGTGAAAACAGCATCAAATGCTTCCTGCAACCTGGATTAGAGGAGTATCTAAGTTAATAAAGTAAAATGTTATGCTCTATAGATACACAAGATGAAATGGAAATAGGAAAAAATGTTACTAGTTGAATCATAACCATTCAGTTCATCCACTTTAAAAAAAAAATTTTTTTTTAATTAAGTTGTAATATCACAGTATTACAACTTTTCTGACCACAACTACAAAGAAAATGTTGAGTTCTTGGTTGCAAACGACAATGTTGTGTGTGTTAACAGGGAGGCGTGAGACAGCAAACTGTGTATTACTTTTATAAAGGGGAAATTTTACCCTTGCCAGAATATGGGAATGACAATAAAAACATGATCATGTGTAATGTGTTATTTCTTTACCTATGTGACCCATTTTTTTGCTCACTCATGTTTGGTTTAAATCACCTAAAATTCAGTTAACCATATTGCCTATTATGTGCTAATAAAAGGGGGATATATAACTCTGCACAATCCTGAGTCCTATATAGTGTGTGTCTATTTAAAAAAGCAGATAAAATGCGCTGAGCTTTACTAAAATGTAACAAACATTAAAGCCTGTGAGGTAACAGTATATTCCCAATAATGTTAAACGAAACCTATAATGCAAAATTCACTTTTTAGCCATTTTCAGAGATTCAGGTGGCGAAACATTTTCCGCCTAAGAACACCAAAGGACTTGTTACTGCTCTGTGGCTCGACAGGGCTCAGCAGTGTCTCATTTACATAGAGACTAAAATGGCATGCTTGGAGTAGGAGTTAAAATAGATAGACTTTAAGGTATAAAAAAAAATTCTTATCTGAGGTATATTCACTTTTGGGGAACCTCTGGGATCTATGTTACCTCGTTAAACTTTCACTCTCTCATCATCTATACTGCTTTATCTTGTATACAGGGTCACAATTCGGCCTGGAGCCTATCCCAGGAGCCCTAAGGCACGATGCGGGGTACACCCTGGACAGGGTGCCAATCCACTGCAGGGCACACACATACACTCTCATTCATACACTATCAGACCGGAAGCGGAAATCCAACTCGGATCCTGGAGATGCAAGGCGACAGTGCTAACCACTAAGCCACAGTGCCGCCACCTTGTTAAAGAAGTAGTAAAATAGTGGACCTTTTAAAGTTTTGTATTATATACACTTGCCCAATTTAAACCCAGTTTAACCACTACTTCTATTTTACATAGCAAAGGATAGCACCTTTAACTAATGTAGTGTTTTTTATTTTTTTTATTTGTATATTAAATATTTATGGTTGTTTATTACGTGCACGTAAAACGCATTATCTTAAATTGCACCTGATTAGTTTTAAACTTACACATCCCAGATTGTTACATTCATCCGTCTTCAGAGTGAATAACCAACAGTTCCTGTTCAGTTTTGATTGGTGTTTAGACTTATTCCTGTTTATGCTTCACTCAGCAAATGGTGTCTATACCTTTTCTACCAAGTGCATTAGCTGTTCACACACCAGGCTAATGTTTCCAGGGACTTAAATTAGATCATGTCTCGGTATACCGTGATGTTAAATTATTGCAGCAGTGCAGTGCATTCACACGAACCCCTTTCCCAATTAATTTTAATTAAAATCCTGCATAAACACATTTCATGTGTCAATCGAGATATTCATTCGCTACGATTCATCGCTATACTGCCACTGATGTGTTTTTGCCATATAAATGCCATATTCAGAATAACCTCACAACTGTGACTTAGAACTCTAATGATGCAAGGACAAACAACCAAGTAGTCGAGTTTAAAATTCACTTACACTCTTTGCAGAAATGGACTTTCTGCAGTTTAACATTATAGGCATTGTAACTTTCCTAATTATACACAGACATACTGAGTAAAGCACACAGTGTAAATGAGTCACCATAGCAAATAGATTAGTCTTAGCATTTACTGCCGTGTTCATTCCTAACACAAGGATTATTTAAAATACCATCAGTCTTTCATATCCTAAAGAGACAGAGCATTCGTTATCTGATATACAGATCGAAAATGACCCCGTGACACACCTTTTGAAAACACGGACTTCCTTTACCTCTCTCCCTAAGTCAATGTCTTTAAAAAAAATCAACAAAATTAAATATGTATTTTGATCATCTAACATGGTTTGGTGCTCTGCCAGGTCAGCCTCACACACATTGAAGCTAAAGTATAGGTGAATAGGCCCGCTCAGGGAGGAGCTTTTTTTTGCTGTAGTTGATGAGTAATAGCAAAGGCCGACTTTAATTAATCTAGTTCCCTGGGTCCTAGACTCCCACTTTAAACCTCTGATACAATGGGAGCGTGATTTCTAGGAAGCGGAACATTTTCCGACCTCAACTTTCACTTTTACTGGGCGCAGCTTTATAAGCCAGCGCATACGATAAAAAGGTGCCAACAATACACAGGAGATAAATCAGTCACCTATTTTGCCATTTCGAAGCTAGCAAAATATGCGTGGGTGAAATCTGTTGATATGATAAGATTTTTTTCCATATTATTGTGCCTACATTCCAAATGGGTGCACACCACACAGCTATTCTCCCAGTCAAGTGCCATCTATTGGACTGGGCAATAGTCTTGAGCCCCCCCCACCCCCCAATCAATGATGTAGATTAAATTAAAGAAATGGAAGAAATGTTGATGTAACAATCTCAGCAGCAATCACCTTTCCCCTCTCATCTGTTCCAGCCACTCAGCTTTAAGCAGCACCAGTATATTAATCACTGGCCTGATCATCTGTCATCTTCTGTTCCTGTTTCTCACTCGTTCATGCCTTAAGTTGAACCCTTTTTTTATGCTTAAATGATTCATAGGTGACTGTGTAGCTTATCAAGCAAAAAAAAAAAAAAAAGGCTTCCAGAAAGCTTGGAGAACTATTCCTCAGAACTATATTATAAAAAGTACAAGAAAGTTCGGCTTCTTGAAAGCAAACTATGAAGAAGTTAGGAGTGGCTCAAGGCTTTTACACAGTACTGTAGGTCAACAAAAAAAAAATCAATGTAAAGTCATAAATTTAATGATTTATGCCAACAAAATCTCATTCTAATCCAGGAAGACGTGTACATTGTGGTTACTTGAATGGATTTCTCTCATGGCATCCCTTTTAACAAACCTATGCACTGTTTGGCATGACTTAAACCCTATCCTGACTTATATGTGATTTTCTTAAAGCTAAAACAATTAATAAAATTCCCTGCATTTTGTCTTCATGTCCTCAAGGGTCAGTGTTTTTGGTCAGGTCAAACTCCACCTTTAGAGTGGCATCATAGTGTGACCCTGCGCATACCAACTGCGGCTTAGTGAGTGTTACAAATGTGGACAATCACGGCTGATGAGTTTGTTACTCTGTGGTCTGGTGGTACAAACCACACTACAAATGAAAATTTTTGGACAAGACCCAAGTGCAGTTAGCAGTAGTTCCCCCACATTGTCTGGCCACACATTTGAATCTGTGGGTTTGGTTTTCGAACCTTTTGCCAACTGTGGCCCTGACCAAGATAATATACAGTATATATAGATACTATGAGATTTTTCCTTTTCAATTGCTACTATAAATACACAAGCACTTAATGTCGTTTGATATAACATTTTATGAGTTAAGTAACTTTATGTGCGCTGAGCAATATTTTACTCGATTTTGCTCCTCAAGGTTACACAAGATAAATAAATACTGTCTACACCTACAGTAATGGGTTGGCATAGTCATAGGAGCAATTCAAAAATTATTTAGCATTTTCAGGTGAATGGCATTTTTGTTTAAAAAATGCTGTTTGTATGGACTATCTATTACTACACATGAAAAATTAAGACACGTGTGGATGGGTACTGAGGTGCCATTGCATGTACTGCATGCTCAAGTACGACTTCATGGTATCACCTTGTTAAGGCACAGGAAGAGAGCCTGACCCTGCAGTTGGGATGACTGCCTCGTGACCCCACACAGGGCATTTGGCAGCGGTGCCGAGGGGCATGTGGTTCTCTTTATTGTCCTGTCACATAATCAAGCCCATAGTCGACAACCTTCAAAAGCCAAGACAAATTTAATCAAGATCAAAAGTGGAGGTTACTGTTACCCATGTGACTTTTACCCACTGAAGGAGAATCACTAGGATTGGCAGGAAATATGAACTTAGGAAAGATTTCAGATTCCAAAATGTACAGAGGGTGACAATTACACAGATAGCCTTTTTGACCTCAGTGACATGGTCTGTATCCATGTTCAAGCTTGCCACCCAGGCAAAGAACCACATGAGGATTTTATAGAAGCACATATAAAATAACAGTGACAAAGAGAACAGAAGCATAAAAGTAAAGGGCAACATGCCTGTGGTCCTGCAACTGTCTACAACAGCATACTTAAAATGGGACCTCTAAACAGTCATTCTGAAAGAATGTCACCCAAATTTAAAAACACTGACTCAGTTTCCCCTTAGAGGGCGTACTCCTGGCACTATCGGATATAGATGGAGACAGCCTCTCTGTAGAGTTTGTTGTGGGTCAGCAGGGAAAGTAAGATTTATGGCACACTGTACAGTATCTCGGGATCATTAATTTGCTAGTCAGAAAACTACTACCTTTGTCTTTCTTGAATAGCTGGATCCAGAAATAGGGTTATGGGGTGGTGCTACTGGGAAGCCACCATGGCCTGAGGAGCTGAGCTGATGGGAGTGGAGGGCGAAAAGGGGCTGGTGCTTCTTGGAGGGCTCCTGAAAAGAAAGTGGGCCCCAGTAGAGGAGAAATTCCAAGCTAGCCCATGGTGTTTGTTTCTGGGCTTTGTTGCGCTGAGGCCTGGGGCAAGCAGCGTTGCGTAAGCAGGCCGCGTGGCTGCTCTGGCATGCGGGCGGCTGAATTACTGCGGCAGATGGTAGAGGCGCTCCTGTGGGGGCCCACCATGTTGTGCCAATGTTCCGGGTCGGGTGCCCCCTTTCCACCCTCCCCTGTCCCCCCAAAGCCTTGCTAATGCACAAAAGCCCCAGGAAGTAAGGATGAATGCGCGAACGAAGCGGCGTGCCGAGGCGCGGGCCACAATTGGAGCTTTCAATCAGGGAGCGCTCGTTAAAGGCGAGCCACGCTGCCACTGCTGCCTGGCTGCCTCTGTGTACCGAGCTCACATGGGCCCTCGCACCCTTTCCTCCTTTGTCCTGGAGCACGCCAAAGTGTGGGGCCCAATCGCCTGATTATTTAGAAACCAGTGTTGGCTGGCGGTGTTGTGCCCGTGTTGCTTTGAATTGGGCATTGTGTAGTCAAGGATCAAGCTCGTTTGCTGCTTAAGGATCCCACTCCTTTTTATAGGGCTGACTGCTTTGTGTGGGAGTGTGTGCTGGAAGCTGGAAGGTTGCTTTTACTGATCACAAGTTAAGATGTTTTTTGGCTGACGAACGCCATGCCTTTCCAATACTTTGTAAGCGCAGAACATTGCTGCACTTGTCTCTGTAGTTCAGGCCAAAAAACAGGACAGCAATGAAAAGAGATTCCTGCTTCGCTGTATCTAAGGGATGTACCCAATAAATCATTAAAGGGTGATGTGTAAATGCTCAAAACATTAACATTGTGCTTGTGTGCTTTTAAAACATGCTTGAAATATCAGAGTTTTTTATCACACTTTTTTTTTTTCTTCCAATGTTATTAGCTACCAGTCTAGTAGGGTAGGGAAAAACACACGCATCTTTAAAGACACATAAAGCCTACCATTTTTTTTTTTGAGTATGTTATTTTTGGTCTGGTTAGGGTGATTTAATTAGTTAAGACCTTGGGATAGATAACATAACATAATACCCAGTGAGCTTCCAAGATGTTTGATCTAAAATTAAAAATCTTATAATGCGTCAATTAAATGTGATTATTTTACTTATTTCAGTAAACTTTGCATTTTTTTTTTTCGATTTAAAAAGGGGATATGTGACGCATCACATCAAACCAAGTATTAAATTGTGTTTTGTCTGATGCAAATTTTCAAATTCCTTGTTCAATGAGTTCCATTTTGTTCCCAATTTTATTACTGTATCATGTCCGGGCAGTGCAAATTTTGTTTATAAGGGAGGCCTCAGAAATTTTTTTAAAAAAATCCTATTTTTAGATTTAAATGAGGACCCTGTGATGTAGTAAGAAAAAGCAAATCCTCAGCCTCATTTTGATACCAGGATTTCCCTGCCATCCATAAAAATAATTCTGCCAGCAATTTGGATTTATAACAAAAAAAATCAGTTTTTTTCTGTGATAACTACAGTAACCAGATTGGATATTGCATATTTAAGTGTTTTATAGAAATCTCACCCATTCACTCCTCATCTATACCGCTTTGTCCTGTATACAGGGTCGCAAGGTTAGCAGGGTACCAATCTATCGCAGGGCACACATACTTAAACCGACACTCACATGCTCATTTACACAATACAGACAAGTTGAGTACACCAATGTGCAATAATCTGCATGTATTTGGACTGTGGGAGGAAAACGGAGTACCCAGAGGAAACCCACCCAGGATGCGGAGAACATGAAAACTGCATGCACACAAACCAGACTCTGTAGGTACAAGCGACAATGTTACCCATGAAGCCATTTGTTTTATAACAATGTTTAGGATTAAAACCTTCTCAATTCTATTGAAGGATCAGAAATATAAGTTATATATCAAGCAATATTTGATGAAATCGAACATTTGATACTTTTCACCTACTGCACTCTATTGGCTATAGCGCAAAACTTATATGACAGGTCCCACATGGTTGTGGTTGAGCAACAGGCACGAGCATCAGTAAGAGAAAGTCAAAGAATCTCAGTAAGTGCTTTGCTGTTCTGCTTATTTAGCTAATTTACTTAGCTAATGTCAGGTTTGTTTACATTTGACAACAGCAATTTTTTTCTAACACCATGGGTGTTGCTTAAATCAAGTCAACCACATTGACATGACATCACTCTGACTTCACTTTGACATCACAAGGAGCGATATCATTATTATACAGGATCAAATCACAGATAATAAGCCATTCATGGGGACTTTCAGAATTTAAAGAGTATGGAGTTATGTATAACTGGCATGTGTTATTCTAATTAATATTGAAGAGATGAAGCCTGTGGTTCCTTTTCTTCACTCACTCCTCTTACTCATTGTCTATACCGCTTTATCCTGCATACAGGGTAATGGGGTCTCATGAGACTTAGGGCATGAGTCAGGGAACACCCTGGACGGAGTGCCAATCCATGCCACACGCACACACTATGGGCAATTTAAGGATGAGAATTAGCCTAATCTGCATGTCATCAGATTGTGTGAGGAACCCACCAAGCATAAAGAGAACATACGAACTCCATTCCATGCACACAGACCCCGAGGTGTGAATCAAACCTTGAGGTGCAAGGTGACAGTGCTAACCCCTAAGCCACCATGTCACCTTTGAATCCTTACTTTATCACATTGTCTGTGACCTTTTTCAACCATATTCAACCATTTCTTTTCTGTTCTAGCAAGACACGCAAATGATAAGTTATTGGAATGCCACACCAAGTAATCCAAAGTTCCCTGGGCTTCCACAGAAAAGAGGGGGAAAAAACACAGAAGCAACCCTGGATCCTCCCTTACGGCCTTCCTGACACATGTGGTCCTGGGTGGGGGGGGACAGTAGTGTGAACGGACCATCATTTTTATCATGATGTTATAATGCTGTTAACTGTGTTTATGGATGACAAACAGATGTTTTTACTGGGGCCTACAAAAGGGGCCTAAAATGGCCTCCAGACAGGAACAAACATGAGGCCGTGCAACTTAAAGTGCAATATAATGGGCCTGATTTGAGATGACTGGCTTTTTTAAACAGTCATAATCCCTTTTGCAGGCTCAGAAACTGCCCGGCTAAAAAGACCTATTGTGATGGCGTGGAGCTTGTGGGAGTGATTTACATAGCCAAAGGAAGGTAATCAGCTAGGACCATGGCCATGGAGGAAGGGTTCAAAGAAGGTTTGATGGAAGCCCATCGAAGAAAAAGCTAACTGGATTGACAGTCAGCCCACCCCAATCAGTCCCCCGCTCAGCACAGAGCACAGGGCCAGGGGTCATATTTTAAAAGGGAAAAGGGGAAACAGGCGCAGGTTAGCAAACTTTGTTCGCTTTGTATTTTTAGCTTCAGCATGCTGGCAGTGTGTGCACTGAACAATCCGAACAAGCTATAAGTTATGAGCTCCTTCAGGCATGCAGAGCCTACAAATCCTAACCTAGAAAGCACAAAATGAACTTGACGGCCCCCCAGTTACTAGATTGGTATGTCATGAAATTGTATAATTATACACTGAATGTACTGAGCTAATTGCAATTAAAAACAAGTAACTAAATAAAATCTGCAGCACATTTAGGAAATAGTTTTATATGTCCTTGGACTAAAATTTAATGCACCAGCGTGGATAAAGTTGCCATGACTGGCACTACCAACCAATCGAGTGGCTCCATGAATTATTTTTGCGCTGCCTTCAAGAAATATCAGAAATATCATAATTATAGGTGAGCACCCTTGAATGCCAACAGAATGTCGTAATAAAAACAACTGGGGAATATTTTTATCTCTCAGCCAAGGCCTTTTGAGCCGGTGGTGTGTCGATAACACACACACACCAATCATGGCGGTTGTCAATATGAATGTTATGCCTACAGGAAATTCTGTTAAAGTTCTGTTCAGGTCTTCATTTCCTTTAAATAAGGCGAAATAACTCTCTTGTCAGAGCAAATTGAAATAAAATACATGTTTTGCTCACAGTCCACTTTTCCAACCAAAACCACTTGAAAACACACCACATTGTAATCACCACCTCCAAACTCATACGCATGAACTTCCGGGGAGGACTTGAAGCCCAGACAGCGTTGGTCCATTTATCTCTTTCTCTAAACTCTAGGATTGTAGCATTTATGATCATGCTCTGCAAAGGGAAGGGCATTTTAGGGTTTTACTGCAACCACTTTATGACAAATGTGCTGACTACAATCATAACTACAAGTCACTCATTGCTGAGAGGAGAGATAGCGGTCTTTCAGATGAACGATTCACACTTCAAAGCTGTGAGAACCACCCCCACACGTGATCTACTTCATTATATCCCTCATTTAGTTATGATAGGCAGGGTGCTTCCGATCGGCTTGTATCAAACGTCAGCAGGCTGGATTGCTTTGTGTTTAACGATGGGAAAGGAAGTAGTGCAGAGAGATGGATCAACAGGTCGAGTTCAGATCAGTTTAAAAGTTTACTTCAGACCAAAGTAGCATGCAAGCTGGGTCAAAGGGATTTGGGGCAGAAATGTTCACACAGTATAAATAACTGTTTTTTTTTTTTATCATTATTATTGAGTTGAACAGGAAAACAATGGCTGATTTTCACTTAATCAGAGAGCTGAGGTATTCAGTATCTTTTGTTTTCAAGTCTTTATAGAAATGCTTGTAAACTCTGTGAATTCTTAAAACTTGATTATGTCTCTAATAAAATAGCTCAGATAATACTTGCAGCTGGAAAAGTAACATTAATGCCCTTTTCTATGATGCAGGCATATACAGGGAATTGCGTAGTGGATGCTCCATAGAAACCTAAAAAAGTAATGGAAGGAGTCTCCACTGCCAGTACAATCCGGGGTAAGACTGAGGAAAAGTCTTCAGGATGTTGTGCTCGCTCAGAAACATGACAGGCTATGATTCTTTCATTTATCCATTATCCTTAGCACTTCCTGTCTCATATCATGGATGGCCTTGTGGCAGGTACACCCCGATTGAGGTGCAAACCCATCGGAAGGCACATGTAACACACACACGCAACAAACAAACATTATAGGCATTTTGGAAAGACCAATCAACTTATATCGCATGTCTTTTGACACTGGAAGAAAACCAGAGTACCCTGAAGAACCCCAACCAGCATGCAAACTCCACACATACAGTCCAGAGGATAGATTTTAACCCCCTCTCCCCCCCCCCCCCCCCCCCCCGCCTTATATTACATTACTTTAAATGTTAAAAAAAAAAAAACAGTAGGTCACTTTGCGATTCATGTTGTCCCAGATCACATCATCGATCATTTTTCTATAACACCACCTCGCATTGTGTTTGATTCCATACTTAATCATCTGGTACAGTCTCTCTGGTAATTACGTAACAAAGAGTAAAGAGCCCATGCTGGAAGATTTACAAATGTGCACACACTCCTACTATCAAAGAAACTGACCAAGAGTATCCACAAATTTATTTAACATTTTCTGGTTTCGATAAATTTGCGCACAACTCACGTTCCCGCTCTCTCTCTCTCTCTCTCTCTCTCTCTCTTACACATACACACACATAAAGACACACGCGGTCTCCATGCAGCTGTCGGACTTCACAAAGCCCAGCCTGTTAAGCTAGGAACAGCCAGCTGGACACAGCACACCCACTATTCGCTCTCCAAAACAAAACTGTACCCCCCTCACAGTGCCCCCTACCACCCTTACACTAATTACCGCATGCCAAGGCATTTGCCAAGCAGGCAGCTGTCGGCATGGGTGGCAGAGGGTGGACAAGAGGGGGACCACGACAACAGGCAGACGGAGTAAGCGAGAGAAAGAGAAAGACTGAGCGATGTTGTGCTGTAGTGAAAAAAAAAAAAAAACAGAGAAAGTGATCACCCGTTCCTCGTCAGTTCCAGGACATGTGCCCAGACCCAGAGACATCATAGTAGATGATCACGTATGTGTGGCTCGAGATATAGCTCGACCCCATCCTCTCCAGGGGCTATTAGCCAACATTAGGTGTAATTGGGGGTCGGACCGCATAGGATCAAAGAGACTTGTTGATTCATTGGCGCAGTCAGTGTGGCATGGACTGATTGCATTTTGACAGTACGCGAATGAAGACGACCTTCCGTCTCTCCTCATGACAAAAAAAAAACTTCAATATAATGTCTAGCTGTTATAATAGTCTGAAGAGAAGAGGCAAGATATCTTGTCGTTAAAAAAAACAACAACTACCTTATCTTTTCTTCTACAGGCAAATTCTTCTCCACCCTCCTCTCGTTTCCTTACTCCCCCTGGTGCGATCGCACAGAAAAAGGGGACGTTATCAGATGCTGGAGGCTGAGGGTGGATCCAGCTGCTTCTCAGTCAGTGTAGATGTGGATTTCTATATGTGTGTACGTGTTTGTGTGTGTGTGTAAACCCAGCTGCTTCTCAGCACAGTCAGACTTGCTGGCATCCCCGTGTCTGTGTTGAGCAGCGATGCCGGGGGCAGCTATCTGGGTGGCTAGGCCTGCTGGCTGGCATATGGGTTCCATGGGGTGCCGGTGGGCCAGTTAGACTGCATGAAGCAGATGTTGGGAAGTCAGGAAGAGGAAAAACGACTGGTGCAATCTCATGTTTGTGGCAGGTAAAGTGTAACCAAAACCCCACCCTTCACCCCCTGTGTCATTTGCGGAGAGCCAAATTAGTGGAAGATTGAGACACGAATTAGTGGCTATTTGATCACAACAAAATTACGGAGAGACAAAACAATGCAATCAGTCATAACACAGGTCAGTGGAATCACGTTACACAAATAACAAGCGGTAATATGTGTTGCACAAATGACACACAGTAAACAGACAAGAAAGCCTGCCAGGAAGGCGCTTTGAAGTATTCAGAGGGCCTGCCGACCCCACCCCCTCCACCACCCCCCGTTAAATTGTCTCAAATGAGCCCTCTATGATTTATTACATTCAGTGCTCTCAAATTTGTCTGGATATAAATAAAGGCTTAATATACAATCGTGGATGGATATCTACCTGTGTGCTCAGTGGAATGTAAACACCTTTTTGCCTTAAAGCCTCTTCGTGTTCCTTCATGTTCTTCAATCCCACGCTCAACCGCTCCTGTCCCAAACACGTGGAGAAGCAGCGGGAGGTAAAAGCAGTTCAGAACAGCTGATTCAGTGTGGGCTTTGTCGGCCTTGAGGTTCAAAGCAAGAGGCATCGGTCTACAGAAGGGTTCGGATGCTTGCATATGCTGCCCCTAAATATTTAGACAATGGCCTCTATAATTGGACCAGCCGAGAAGAGGGACAAGGGAATGGCAAATTAAAAAAGCAATTAGAAAGAAGCCTCCTACACAACTGCATGTGTTTTTGTATCTGTGTGCACGTCGATGGGGGTGGCGAGCGAAGCTGATCTTTCGATGATTAGTGTTCCAGAGTGGGATGAGGAAACAGTGTGGGCAGAGGGACACCATCAGATAAATTGGAAATCTGTGCCAAAAAAGTCTTTACCACAGCTCTATATATAAACTGTAAACGCTAATTAGCCCATGTACAAATGGCTGATATCTCCATCTCTCTTTTTTTCTACTTCTGAACTTTGAATTATCTTTAGGATCGCAACAAGAAACCTAAACAAAAAACACTGTCTTTGATTAGACTGCGGCATTAGTGCATTTCCACCTCTGCACTATCGTTAAGCTCTCAATCGTCAGCCACATGCCACGCAGGATGCCCCAAAAGGCTAAATAGCATAGTTACTTCTCCTCCCTTCCTCCAGAGAAAGTAGCTCTCTCTTTTTCAGCAATCACACTACGGACGTCCGTCCCCGAAGGCAGATCGGATGCAATCTGAAATAGGAGAGAGAGCTGTCATGAGAAGGCCTTCATGACTATAGTTTATTCTGTGCCGTTTCCGGTCAGGTCCCTGTCTCAAAAATGAGATCTGTCTTGCTTTCTCTTTTAAATGATTCCATACTATATTGTTCAAAGCAGAAACATAATTGAACATGACACGACTCTTGATTGACAATTTAATTGTGGAGTATTATAATTATTGACAGTAGATGATAAATGACTGCTTAATAAAGATAATTATTTGATGATAGCATCAGGTGTGAGGACTTACAGAGAAATGGAATGCAAGGTTTACACCGCCAACAACGAAACAACAATCAATAAAATGCTGTTTATGAAATTAAATACCCTATTCGGTCTGCCGCTGTTGGGTCCTTGGACAAGACCCTATAACCCTACACCACTACAGTGCCAGTCCCAAGCCCAGTTAGAAAATGGGAGAGTTGTGCCAAGAACGGCATCCGACGTAAAACCTGTGCAACGTCTTGTGGATCAAATGATCCGATGTGGCTACCACTAGGGTAAAAGGGACAAAGCCCAAGAAAAAAAAAGCCATTGTAATCTATAATGTAACTGCGAAAGGATGTTTCTTATATAAAAGACACAGCAAGGTTCAGATAATGGTTATAATGATCACGTTCAAATAATTATAAGGTATAAATAAATACTGTACCACATGCAACAGGTTTCCCAATTATCTTTGTTAAAATACCTTTTTTTAAGTTACAGTGCTTTCTTTTAGAAATATAGGTGTCTGAGCACATCTTAGCTTGTGTGTCTGTCTTGTATGTGAGTTTCTGTGCATGTAGGTTTCACAATGTAAGTTTAATGTAGGATTCCAACAGGTTCTCCAATTGCTTCCCATCTCCCAAATACATGGCAGTAGGTGGACTGGATGAGATAAATGTAAATATGTGTGCATGCTGGCCTGGCCACAATCCACGACAATCTAGTCTCTCTTCATCTCCAGTCCTCCCAGAAAAAGACTCCAAATGATCATCTGGATTCACAGTGAACAGCAGGAGCAGCAGGTAAGAGGGTGAGTGAGTGAGTGAGTGAGTGAGTGAGCGAGTGAGTGAGTGAGTGAGCGAGTGAGTGAGTGAGCGAGTGAGTGAGTGGGACTTGTAGTAAGTTGGGACCAAAATGAATTAATGGCATCATGTACAAACATATGGTATATCAGTTTGAAACCTGATTACCTCTGCCAGAAAGGACATACAGTACTGTGCAAACGTCTTGAGACCCCCCCCCCCCACACACACATTTCTTCTTATTAAATTAATTAATGTGGTGTAGATTAAATCAATGGAAACAAGTGTTTTACTGCAACAGTTCATGTTACAACCTCACCAGCAACCTCATTTCCTCTCTCGTCTGTTCCAACCACTCAGCATACAGCATCACCAGTGTACTAAACTATACACCAGTATACTGTTTCCTTAAGTTAGTTTTTTTTTTTTTTTTTTAAACAGTAGTTAGATAAAACCCAGTCATAAGGCATGATGTAATGTCTATAAGTGTTTGCTATGGATTCCATGTGGACAGCTAGAAGGGTTAGGCATTCATTTGTTTAATGTTTAATCAGCCAGGTAGCTAGGTATCTTAACAGATCCATTTGAAAAAAAAAAAAAGAAGACAAAAAATTAAAAAACATTCTCAGTATTTAACTCCAGTATTTCCCCAGCCAGGAAACATGCTCTCACCTGTCTTGTGGAATTCGCTTTTCATAGATTTGCATGTTTTGCATATAATTTGAATTCTGACCCTTTACTTTCCTTGTTATTGTATAACTGAGCTGACAAGAAAGAAAATAAAATCCATTTAGTCGAACAGCTCTCTAAGCACCTGATTCAACTGTCTACAAAAGAAAGTCAAACAGATCGCCAGATTAGACGACTGGCTTGGGCAAGTTATCCAGACTTCAGAGTAGACAGCTTCCCTGTGATCTATTCATTCCCTTTAGGCTGTAACTGTGTGGAGTTCTCTCCGGCTTGAACAAATCAACTCGGAGCTCTAGCAAAAAGGGAAAAGACAATTCCCCTTTGAAAAGGTGTTGAAGCAAACAGAGCATCCATCACATCCATCCTATCCAGGCCCATTTCTCAATGACTTAACCCCAGGCTCAATTCTGTGGGCATTTATAAACAAAGCAACTTTTCACACGTTAACAAGATGCTTTTAAGGCATCGGGAGGGTTTGGCTAGTTTGCACGCCACACCAGAGAACCCCTGAGTGAAAGCAATGATTCGACAGCCGGAGCAAACGTGCCGTATATATACATTAACGTATTTATCCTTGTAAAGTGTCATTCTGTGACGGAGACCAGCTCTTCTAAAATCCTGGAGGTAGATTTTAAAGTAAACAGTATCCTCCCAATGTCTCCACATTCCATCAACCCTCTTTGGTATCAAAGTCTAGCGAGTGATAAATGGGTGTCTGTATTGAATGTGCAGGTAAATATTTAGCGATTGGGGACGAAAATCAAAAGGAGGTCAGGAGAAATAGTGAAAGGATCATAAAGAAAAGAACCATGTCAAAATAAAATCTGGACATCAGCAAAACCATGACCACTAACACTCAATGGCCAAAACCAGAACCAAAAGAGCAGTACCAAAAATACAGTGAAAAAAACACAACCAATCAACCATTCTCTATACCGCAAATCCTGTTCGGGGTCCGAGCTAGCCAGGTTATACTCAGGGGACTTGTGACACTAGGCGGGGTCACACACTCACTCATACACACTACCAGCAATTTGGAAATGCCAATTAGCCGAATCTGCATGTTTTTGGACTGGAGAACCCTGAGGAAACCCACCAAGCACAGGGAGAACATGTAAACTCCACATGCAACTGAAGGTGGGAATCAAACCCTCAACCTGGTTTGAGGGAACAAAACAATAAATCCAAAAACACAACAGCAAAACAAAAAACCAACAGGCACTATTTTCAGCATAGGAGCAATCCCAAAAGAAACAGGTTTCCTTACTGAATGTTCACAGGAATGACTGCAGTGAGCTGTAAGTCAGTCATCCGCAGACATATGGCCTTCTTTAAATTGGATGCACCATTCAATTATTTTACTGCAGCTAAGAGTCTCATCATTGTACTGTGCCTAAGGTCTCCTGTAAATGTCAATCGCTTTTATGCCTTTTCATCACAATTTTCATCAGAAATTTCATCACAAGCCCAGGTTTGACTTAAAGTGCCACTATTATGCTTTTTCAAATATTTTCTTTCATGCAGTGTGTCATGTAGCTGTATGTGAACATAAACTATCTGCACTATCTGTGAAAAAAAGAATCGGCTCACATTCGCCTAAACGAGTCGTTAGCAAATCTATTTTTACTCTTTTACGGATCCACGTCACTCCGTAACATATTCGCATAATGTCCGCCCACGTTCTACGTCACAAACAACTTGCCCGCCATCTTACAATTAACGTTACCACACTCTTCTTAATGTGACCGAGCATTCATGCCAGGTTCGCTTAAACATTTTGTAATATAAAAAAACAATAAAAACGAGAGCACACAAAATCCTTTTTAACTGTTTATTCTCCACCATTTACCAAAACTAAACTTAAAACTTGCGAAGTGGCAAGGCGCATGCGCACTTCGCGAGTGTGACTGCATTTTTTCCCTCTGGGCAGAGGGAAAAAAATGCATCCGCATTGGGGTAGTAATGGTGGAACAGCGCTGCCGTTATTTGTTTGGATGAGAGAAGGAGAGATTGTTGTGGATCATTTTCTTTCAAAGATTTTTTATCCTTGACTGGACATATTCCCCAGACTTCTCACCCTCCGTCATCAGCCTCTCGGACTTCATTAACCCCGGTGAGACTGAACTATACTTCTCTAACACACATACAATAAACACGGATTTCAGACATTTTCCATACACATACCATTTATTATATATAGTTTGTAAATATTGTTTATATCTTTGTTTGGTTGTAGTGCACCTTTTTCATTTACTTTATTTAGTTTTGTATAGTACATGTTTGCTTTATCTACTTGTTTGTGTTTGCTCACCAGCCTTTTCACCGCAACACCGACACAAAGATAAAAGACCTCTCGATTTTTGTAGACACAGTTAATATAAAATTAGCTGCTCGTTACACGGTAAAACCGACGCCATCTTTTCTTTGTATTGACGGGTCTCCAGAGCCATCCTTCAGTTATGGTGATGGGCGTTTCATTTTCTGTCACACACTGTAGCGGTTGACCAGTCATAAATCACCGCGCCATCTGACCAATCACAGCAGTGAGGGCTCACGCAAAGGAGGGGTTTAGACAGACTGAATCTTCGAACTGCTTCACACGAGTCGTTTACGAATCATTTAGAAATGGAGTAAAATTAAATCTATTTTTGGAGAAAACCAAAGTGTTTTTTTGACCTTGCATACATGTAAACCTGTTTTAAGAGACTCATTAAGCAATATTAGCAACCTTTAAAATGGCATAATTGGGGCACTTTAAACACTCCTTTTAGGTTTCCAAGCTACAAATCAAGAAGTGTGATGGTGATCTTTTGCTTCCTTTAAGACACCAACAAACTGCATCTATAGAACTAGAACTGATTCTCAAACTGTATGACAAGTGATGTAAAACAATCAGAGGACATTGCTTTTCATCCACTTAAGCATACAGGAGCTCACGGATTCTTATGATTAGCTACTGATGTTGTGATTGATATTCAAGAATGTATGCCTGAGATGACAATAAAGATTTTAGCAAAAATAAAGATTATATATCACATATATATACAAAACTGTATGTATTGGCATCTCCGCCACTGGAATTGAAGAAAAAAGGGGAAAAAACAGTGTTGTGGGAAAAAAAACTTCTCTTTTTTTTAACACCCAATCTGATCTACCCTAATGGAACAGAGAGGTGACACATTTTAGCAGCAAGGAACCATTCTAGGAATGTTGCCCTCTTTCACTGAATTGCTCTTTAAACATTTTTCTTCTGACCTCAAATAGCACAGTCCCTGGTCTGCCACCCCTGGTCACAGCCGCATTCATAAAGATGAAAGGCTAACTTCATCAGAGCCTCATTAATGAAACGGTGTAAATCAAAAATCCTGTGCATAAGTTAGTCATGGGACGCTACGACTAGAGTTACGCTGAGAAAGTGTGTGAAAGTTTGTGCGATGTCTCGAACTGGGCCCGTCAACTGGCAGACAGACGAAAAGGATTTTAATAGCTCAGACTGAGCGCTCGAAAAACGCTGTGGCAGATGGGAAAAACATTAGTGACTATTTTTCTAAACAGCTCAGATTGTGAAGTAGATACTTTGTTTTGCGATTATCCAGCGACATGTATTTACACCGATCAGCCATAACATTAACAACACAAAACATTACCACATTAACATCCATTCATCTTATATACTGCTTATCCTGTACAGAGTCGTGGGGGGCCTGGAACTTAGCCAGGAGACTTTGGGCACAAGGTAGGGTACACACACACACACACACACAAACATGCTTACCATCTATACTGTTTTATCTATACAGGGTCGCAGGGGGCCTGGAGACTGTTCCAGGAGACTTTGGCCATGAAGCAGGGTACACCCTGGACAGGGTGCCAATCTATTGCAGGGCACACACACACTCCCATGCTCATTTACACACTACAGGCAATTTGAGAATGACAGTTACCTGGAGGAAACCACACACACACAGGGTATCGAACCCTTATCACTGGAGGTGCGAGGCCATGGTGCTAACCATTATGCCACCACAGCACACTTGTTAACACTTAATATCAATTATATACCAGTAAACTGGTAACAAGGTCATGGGCACCCAATGCTCACCCAGGCCTGCAAGGACCACAGGCCAGCTTGTCCAGTTCGATACCACAGCAAAGTCAATACAGCAAAATCTCTAGCATTGCCACAAATTGTAAAACAAAATCTAATCATTTTGAATTGTCTGATTAATAGCCATGAACTAATCCTTATTAATCTTTAAGGAAATTGTTGTGGTTAGTCAGTATTGTCAGCAAAATGAGATGTAATTAGATCTTTTGCAATTAGAATTTTCGGACTGTAACCGTATAATTGGTATTGAAGTTCATATACCAATGCAAGATGGCTATAAATGAAACTACCAGACGTCATTCCCATTTAATTACTTATAAATTAATTAGCATGCTAAACCTCAAATGGAGGTAAGAAGGAACGAGAGGTTGAGCTCTCACACACACGTGCACACACACAAACACACCAATCCCACGCCTCACACAGATGAGTTACCCCTGTGATGAGAGTGTGGAATTCTTACATGAGAGAAAATTTTGGGCGTGGGAAGAACTGGTGTGTGTTGCCTGGACACTCATTTTGCCAATTTTAGGCCTCGATCTTCACACTGTCAGTTACATATTTCCCAGTGAGGTTGGTGTTTACTTTGTTACGTCTTTAGGGATGGCTGCTTCCCTGCACAAATGGAGGAAATGAGCTCTGCTTTACTGCACATCCCACTCAGGCTCGCAGCACAGTGCCTGCTGATCAAATGGACTTGAGGTGCCTGTTATGACTGAGAAACTGACACAGGAGGTGTGTTACTGTGTGTGTAAGTAAATGTGCTAAAGGAATGTGGCCTGGGCAGTGACCTGCATGCTTTGACTGCTTCAGTGCGAATGGATGAAGAAACAGATGCGTTAAACCAAAACATTAGATGAAGTGTAGTTAGTTAGGGATGGACAAATCACTGGCATGAGGACCTGGGACAAGAAAGATCCGGGCTGGTGGACAAGTAGGTTCAAGCATCAGGGGTTAAAAAAAAAAAAAAAGGACTTTCACGGCATAAAATTGTTCGGTATACTGTATACACTACTGTGCAAAAGTCTTTATACAAATTGCATTATATCTGTTCATTATGTTTATATTATGTCCAAACGATTCACTATTTCTAAACATACCTTAAAAATTAATAAATTGATGACATTACAGGAGAATGTTTGCATGCCTGGAGTGAAAGAAAACAACATATTACACGACAGTACATTTTTCAGATGGAAAAAACTAATGTAGGCTCCTGGTTTTTGCATGAAAATAGAAAGGAGCCAAGTGTGACAAAGTAACCAGAAGAATTCTTCAGCACTCTCGGTAAAATCTAACAGCTTTACTTTGCAAAGTCGTGAGAACATACAAAAAATGCCATGGGAAAGATGCCTTTGAAAACATTTCTACATAAAGCAACTTCTCCAAAAAGCAATGAGGGGAAATAACATAAACACAGTCAATATTTGGTGTAAAAAACTATTTGTTTTAAAATAATCAGTAGTGTTAGATACAAATTTGTGCAGCTTTAAAAGTAAAATAAAGCTGATAGGTTTAACTGAGAGTGCTGGAGAATATGCTAGACTGGATCTTCTAGTAACATTGTCATGCCGAGAGCAGCCGAATTTCTAAATTTTCAATTTCTATTTCTATTTTAATGCAAAACACAGGAACCTGTTATTATTATTGTTATTTTTGTTATTGTTGTTTTGGGGTTTTTTTGTTTCCATTTGAAAATTTTTCTGTCATGTAATACCTTGCTTTCTTTACATGCTTCCAAATATTCTTCCATAATGTTATTTTTTTTAGTATTATTATTATTATTTAAGTATGTTTGGGAATAGTGATTGTATGAAAATAGTGTCTTTGTACATAATAATGCAAACATTATAAAAAATTGCCTCTGAGTCATCCGTGTTCTTTTATTCACAGCTACAAAGCTAACTAGTTCCAACACAAGGCTGATTCCCAAATCGCTCTCCAGCCCCTGATCAATGGCCCTACTTGGTCTATATGACAATGGATTAATCACCCTACATAGCACACTAGCTTTCCATTTAATGCTATTTGGGATTCAACCCTGATACCCGAATATTAATATAGCTAATATTCTAAAATGGAATAACTTGTAATAAGAACTTTACAAGATTTACCAGGACAGTTCACCTCCATGGTTTGTTTTTCTCACATTTTGGCTACACAATACCAGTAAGAATTTAAAATTACTTTCAGTACTGTTGCTAACCATCAGTCACCAAGCAAATCATAATGGGCTGATAATAAAATTTTTTTGGGAACTGTGGTATAAAATGTTGTGCTGAATATTATCACTCATGACTATGAATATATCACAGCGGTGCTGATATTCATCACAACAGCACTCCTGCATGTGTGATACTGCTAAAATATAATACACTATAGTATAGTCTGCAGTGTAATATAGACTATAGTAATTGATTGGTTGGATTCTTACTCATTGGAACTTTGGGTGCATGGATGACATTTTTTTAGGATCAGTAACACACGTACATGAAATTATGGACTAAACCAAGCAAATTGAATAGCTGTCAATAAACTCATCTGCTATTACCATCAGTTACCTCGACTTTAATTATACTGGGAGAAAATTGCTGCCGTTTTGCAAAAGCTGCAAACATAAGATGGTGCATGACAAACTGTTTAAAGATAAGTGTTGGTTTCTCTAACCCTAAGTTGTCACTAAAGTGACAAGTGGCTCAGGTATTCTGTAATTTGTTTCTTTTTGCGGAAAGTGTAGCAACCGCTGCTATTGATAATAACTTACTATTATCAAGCTAGTTATTTTTCTTCTAAACACAAAAATAACTAGCCCAAATACGTTATATGGACAAAGCATTTGGCCAAACCTGTTTATTGTTGAACTCAGTTAGGCCCCTTATCCCCAGTAAAGGGGAAACTTAATGCATACAAAGACATTTTGGGCAATGCTATGCTTCCAACTTTGTGGCAACAGTTTGAAATAGGCCCTTTTCCAAAAAGTCTGTGCCCCAGTGCACAAAGCAAGGACTATATAGACATGGTTTGATGATTTGACAAAATATGATGTAGAAGACCTTCACTGACTTGCAGAGAGCCCTGACCTTAACCCCATCATGCACCTGAATTGAAACAGAGATTGCGGAACTGGCCTTGTCATACAACATCAGTGTCTGACCTAGTAAATGTTGAAAAGAATGAATTCCAAAAGAAATACTCAGAAATCTTGTGGACAGCCTTGCAAGAAGAGTGAAACAGTCATAGCTGCAAAAGGGGGACCAACTCCATACAAGTATATGTTTCTGGATACAATGTAATTGCAGGTTTGGCCAAATACATTTGTCCATATAGTGCATTTAGCCAATAGCTAACTTGTGGTAGGTGAGAAGAGTCTGTCCATGTGCCATTGGGCAATGAATATGCCCCACACCTGAAGAGACACAGTGCATCCGGAAAGTATGCGCATCACTCTTTCCATATTTTGTTATGTCACAGCCTTATTCTAAAACGGATTAAATTATTTTTTTTCCCTTAGAATTCTACACACAACAACCCATAATGACAGCATAAAAAAAGTTTACTTGATATTTTTGCGAATAATTTTTTATTTTTTTTTTATTGAGAAAGCACATGTTCATAAGTATTCACAGCGTTTGCAAAATTCTGTTTCACCTGATCATCCTTGAGATGTTTCTGTAGCTTACTTGAAGTCCACTTGTGGTAAAGTCAGTTGATTGGACATGATTTGGAAACACACCACTGACTATATAAGGTCCCACAGTTAACAGTTCATGTCAGAGCACAAACCAAGCATGAAGTCAAAGGAATTGTCTGTTGACCTCCAAGACAGGATTGTCTCAAGGCACAAATCTGGGGAAAGTTACAGAAAATTTCCTGCCGCTTTAAAGGTCCCAATGAGCACAGTGTCCTCCATCATCTGTAAGTGGAAGAAGTTCGAAACCACAAGGACTCTTCCTAGAGCTGGACGGCCATCTAAACTGAGCAATCGGGGGAGAAGAGCCTTTGTCAAAGCTCCAGAGGTCCTCTATGAGCCTGATTGGTAGATTGCTGCAGACATGGTTGTCCTTCTGGAAGGTTTTTCTCTCTCCATTGAGGACCTCTGGAGCTCTGACATCGGGTTCTTGGTCACCTGCCTGACTAAGGCCTTTCTCAACCGGTCACGCAGTTTAGATGGCCGGCGAGCTCTAGGAAGAGTCCTGGTGGTTTCAAACTTCTTTCACTTACGGATTTTGGAGGACACTGTACTCATTGGGACCTTCAAAGCGGCAGAAATTTTTCTACCAAAACTCACATGGAAATTGTACTGTTTGTGGGCGGGCAAGTTGTTTGCGACATAGAACATGGGCGGACATTATGCAAAAATGTTACTTAGTGACGTAAATCCGTAACAGAAAAAGATTCGAATTGCTAACGACTCTTTTTTTTTTTTTTTGATAGACAAAAACTTCATTTATCATGCACTGTCGGCGTCACAACTTTGCAGATAGTTTATGTTCACGTACAGCTACATGACACACTGCATGAAAGATCATATTTAAAAAGGCATGATAGGGGCACTTTAAGGATGAAACAGGATGCTCCTGAGCTCAATTTTGCAAACGCTGTGAATACCTATGTACATGTGCTTTCTCAATTATTTTTTTTTTTTTATAAATTTGCAAAAATCTCAAGTAGACTTTTTTCATGTTGTCATTATGAGGTGTTGTGTGTAGAATTCTGAGAAAAAAATTTATTGAATCCATTTTAGAATAAGGCTGTTACAACAAAATATAGAAAAAGTGATGCGCTGTGAATACTTTCTGGGTGCACTGTAGACATCATTTCAGTGTCGGTTTCGAACGGGGTTGGGTTGCCAGCTCAACGTCCAATTGTATTTGAGCAGTTGAGGTTGAAGGACCTTATTTAGGGTCCCAACAGTGGCATTTAGGTTTAAACCTAGAAGGAATCTTCTTATCAGCAGTTTAGCACCTTAACCATTGAGTTGTCCCTGCCCCAAATAGCTAACTAGATAAACACTAATTAAATAATGGAACAAATAGTGTAAAATATTTTTTTTAAGCCAATATCATTATCCTTTTTCAAAATTAAGGTTAGAAATGATCAAAAAGTAACACGTGAAGTAAAGTACTGTAATAAGTTTCTAAACACACAACATGCTAGGCTGTATTAGCTACATACACTTACATTAGCAAGCTTTATTTTTCCTCTACATGCGTTTACAATGAAGATGTATATGGCACTGTCTCTGACTCTGAGACTTTATAATGTCTAGAGCTTTTTGCTTGTAAATGTGAACACTGGCTTAGCCTTCATTAATGCACTTAACTAGACCATTATGTCAGCAACCAAACCATGACCCTATTATGCACCACACTGGAGCTTCCTCTTGCCTGGTAGGTTAGCTAATACAGTTATGAATCATCCATAACCATTAGTGAACAGCAAGCTCAAGGAGAAAGTGTGTTTGTGCCTCCATGACTCGACTGTGATTTTACACAATCCTGAGATGACTGTGCTTTAGAACTTACTGTAGATACCAGTTTGCTTAAATTATAGGCTTGTGTGTACTGACTGAGTCGGGCTGTCATCCCCGGAGGAGGAGAGACTTACTGTCAGAAATGTCTGCCCAAGGTCTTTTGTTTTAAATTACCTGGGATATCCGGATCGCCGTCCGTCATCTCTCTCTCTCTCTCTCTCTCTCTCTCTCTCTCTCAAAGCTCTTTCATGAGTTCCTCTGCAGATGTAGTGTGTTTAGTAACGTGTGTTACTGTTGTCTGCTGTTCTCACACTTACTCAAACACTTACCGTGAGCTCAGCTGTGAACTATGTCTCAGATAAATCACATTGCAAGCTGTCATACATTTATTGTAGCTACAAAGCATGCTGACTCTCTCCAGATGCCTAATTGACAATGCCTTCTTTATTCGGCCCGATGCTTAGAGCCGTGTACTGTTTTCTTCCTCTCACGTCTACTAAAGCTATTCAATTTCCTCAACACAAACAGTCTGCCTCTTACGCTATCCATGTTCATGGGGACAATTAGTGTTCCCTCTACAGCCTATTGTAGTCTGAAAAACACCAAATCCTAATTACTATTATTGGACCCTGCATCATGTACCGCGTTCTGTTGTAAATAAACCATTTAGACAGCGCATAAAATTACAAAGGCCGTAGTGTTTCCTTGAGAAAAAGTGCAGGCCACAGGATAGGGAGGCATCCTCTGAACACTAAAACAGGATTTAAGATAAGACAGAGAAACCCTAAAAGGCCTAACCCTTTTATTCATTCACAAAATGAATGCATTTGTGAGGGCAGTGGTGGCTCAGTTGGTTAAGGCTGCGGGTTACTGGGTTACTGATCGGAAGGTCGGGGGTTCGAACCCCAGCATCGCCAAGTTGCCACTGTTGAGCCCTTGAGCAAGGCCCTTAACCCTATGTGCTCCAGGGGCGCTGTAAAACTGGCTGACCCTGCGCTCTGACCCCAGTTTCCTAATTGGGATATGCGAAAATTGAGCAATTTCCCTCTGGGATTAATAAAGTTCTAATTTTTTTTTTTTTTTTTTTTTTTAAAACCGGATGGGAAGAAATAATTTGTGGTGGTTTTCTGTTCCCCCCCCCCCCCCCCCCCCCACACACACACACACTCTCTCTCTCTCTCTCTCTCCCTTTCTCTCTCAGAGCATGACTCCCCCCCCCTCGCTCCCCCCCACCGGCCTCTCCCTGTAGGTTGATTTTGTCAGCATGTCTGTCGTTGGTTCCCACTTATGGTTTCATGTGATTTCCTATCAAGTCCTAACGACATTAAGCTATTTTTATCAATGGCTGCCCGCCTATTGTCCCTTCTAACCTCAAGCCTTCAGTCTCAATTGCAGAGCTGACTGCAGTTTAGTAGTTTATCCTGAGCTTGCAGAAGTAAAACCGGTCAGCTGACTCTCTGCCTGTCTATGAATTAACATTAATATTAGCAGAAGAAAAGAAGAGACAAACGAAAGAGACAAAACCATAACTTTTACTGCTGCACATCTACTGAGTAACTAATGAGGCAGACTTTACAGTAAATAATTAATACTAATAAGACCAATTGAATCAATGACATACAGATAACCTTTTTTTTTTTTGCAACTGTGCTTTGCAGTAATTGCTCTTGAATCACACCGGATGCATTTGCAATAAACTTCTCATTAACAACTGGAGTCATAAATAGCATTGTTTGAATTTGACCAAGCAATCAAGCAATAAGATGCTTTTTGGAATCAAGGTAAATGTTTTTTAAACCTTTACTGGGAGTGGCCTGCCTCATGGCAAAACAACTATGTTACAACTTGTCACTCTACCAACTTGGGTTAAGAGTATCACACCAATGTAAACTGCTCAAGATTATTAAATCCTAGAGACAGAGCCCTGCTTTAAAAAAAGGCATCCATGTAAATGACTGTGATATTTGCTGTTTGAGTCATGCCTGGTGGTTTTAGAGCTTCTGGAATTTAATTGCAATTCTCAGTGTAATTGGATCTGAACGCCTTTTCACACAGTTTGCTACCTTCAGGTGCAACCTGCAAGTTGTTACACTTGAGCTTATGAAATCTATTAAAGATGCATCATGATTTATATGACTTGCTGTTTATTTTGTTTATTTAACCAGTTCTTTTGCTCCCCCACTAGATATCCTTCCACGCCTGGCGGAACTAGCGTTGAGCTGGCAAATGACAGTTAGCGACCGACAGTTGTAATGACTGTAATTAACAGGGGTGAAAGTGATTTTAAATTCTGTAGCCAAAAGTTGAGGAGAATAAACCGTGAAGATGGTGAACAGTCTTGAGAAAAGACTTACTTAAAGATTTACTTATTTCCACTTAATACCCTTTAGAACACCAGATCCATTAAGTATCCAAATAGTGTTAAATAAAAAGTAAGTGCACTTTGGTGTACAATGCAAGTGCCAAGTGACCTTGATTAGCGGTTAGAGAAAAATGTTTGTTTGTATGTGTGTTTGTATGTGGGTTTTTAGATTGGCATCAGGTAAGTAATGTCCCTTTTGTCCCTTTCGAATTGGGCGGGACCATGGCAGACAGATGTCATGATATCAATGAAATAAAATTTTATTTATATAGCGCTTTTAACAATGGTCATTGTCTCAAAGCAGCTTTACAAAATTAAAAGAAGAAGATTATGGAAATTCGTAGGAGAAATTGTATAACATAGTGTAAATGCATCAGTAGCAAATGTCTATATCACCACTCGTCAAATCCCTCTCAGCCAATCAGGTTACTTGGTTCAAACTAACTGTTTAATATTGTATATGCATAAAATTAACAATTACTACAAACTTAATTTACAGGTAAGGGCACTGTTTTGCAAACTATATCTTAGTGTCCCGGAGGTTTTTATTTCTGCACAGTCATTTAACAGGATGCATCTCATGCAAGCAGACATGTTTTTCAGTGAGGTTTGGATTAAAACCAATTCATACAAAATGAATCATACCTATTCTTGCTTTGATAAAGGGTGAATTGTAATTTCCACCAATACAAATAAATAAATAAATAAATAACCCATGGCAATGCCTCACAGACAACCTTTGATTTAGAGAACAGAATGTGATTTAAAGCAATAAGCTGCATTTATGTCTTAAGCACAATAGGAAGTGAAGCAATAGGGTGGTTCTTTGAGAAAGTTACTACTCGTACATTTCACATACTGTCATTTTGCAGCCTAGCAAAAACAAATGCATGAGAATAAACTCAGCAAGTTGAAAACATATTACCAAGGAAAAAGGCTATAACAAACAGACCACTTAAAAACAAAAGCCTGAATGCATAAATGAACGAATGAATAAATGAATAAATGAATGAATAAACTGATTCATTTGGTCTATAGCAACAACAAGCTATGAAGATAGCGAGGTTTGGCCCCCGGTAATCCCGAAAGATTAGCTGAGGTTCTTTGCATGCATTCAGGATTTGATGTTAGCCATCTTGGGAAAAGCCTTTTGTCATCTATTTTAGATTTTTTTTTAATGTTGACAAAGGTTTACATGCACTTTCCTATTAAATATGGGCTATAGATTGTATTTAAAGGTTTGTTTAATAAAAACTATTTTAATATAGATAAATGCATTGGACTAGTGATCGGAAGGTCCCAGGTTCAAACACCACCAAGTTGACACTGTTGGGCCCTTGAGCAAGGCCCTCAACTCTCAACTACTCAAGAAATAAAAATGCACGTCACTCTGGATAAGGGTGTCTGCTAAATGCAGTATGAAATCATTTCATTGTGAAGAATATCAAAAAATATAAAGATAGGATTTTATGTAAAAAAACACTGATATGACTTTAATTTTGATGCACATAAAAAAGCAACAAGTTGACAAAACAAATAATATTGTCGATTTTCAATTTTAAGAGGCTAAAATCAACCTGTAGGTGTTGTAAGTAGAAGTTGAGTTTATTTTACTCATTAAAATTAACTATCAGGTTTCTGGAAGAACACCCCAGTAACATAACATTGAAAAAAAAAATCTAACAGCTGACTTAGGACAATCAGTTGTAATCGAATATTTACTCTGAGGGATTTTTACAATGTGGACTTCATTAAAATGTTGATCCCCGTTATGGCCCTGATTGGGCCCACTGCATTTATTTTTTCGGAATATAGAACATTAGTTGGTCTCATGACCAAAAGGACAAGTGGAAGCAGTCGGTGGCAAGCATTAACAATTAACAAAAGAAATGATAAGAATAGACCAAACAAACAATAACAAAAGGAGCCCAGTGTGGTTGCAGGCTGCAGTCACATTCCTTAAGGTAAGACCAGGAGGTCGGCTCAAGCAGCTCATTTCCCCAGGTCATCGTCTTTCACAGGGACGCGCCGCATCAGAAGGGCCTCCGCTGGAAATCAGATCCAATCAGATGTTCCCAAGGCTTTGAGAGGGCCGGTAGAAGTCCCCCTATTTGATATTTGATCAGATTTGCCAGGCTCTCTAACCCCCACCACTGCCCAGCCACTCTCTTTTCCCCCTGCTTAATGGGAAGTAAGAGTCAGTAAGCCTTGTGGAATTCAGGACTCCTGTTACATGAGCATGTGCTTGCCGTCTGGACAAGGGCCTTTTTTTTTTTTTTTTTGCTTGCTCTCTTTCTCTCCCTCTCTCTCCTCCTCCCCCTTTCTCTTGTCCTCTCTCTTTCTCATGCCTATTTCTCTCTTTTCTTTTTTATCTGTGCACTTAAGCCAAATGTCACTGCATGCAACTGCATTAATGCGTGGGCCTGGCACATGTCTTGAGAAAACGTTCTCCTCATTGTATTCACTGAAGTCATATCACTATTTCCAAAGTGTTACACCCTCAAGTACCTGGTGGAGCATGTCCCTGGCTTGCAAAAGTGCGATGTCTCATAGACGAAATATCTTGTTGAAAAAGATTACATGCCAACGGCATTATTCTCAGCTTTGGCTGTTCCAGAATGAAGGAAAACTGAAAGGTCTTTCCCATTATATAAGTCAGCTGACGATCAACAAACGACTTGAACTCCTCTTGGCTAGATTTTTTATTGAGCTGTCCAAGTAAACACTGTGTCATTTTTTTGTACATAAGATTATCTTTCTTTGTATTGGATACTAAAATTCAATACAGTGCATTCATTGTCATAGTTTATAAAAAGCCCCTCAACACAGTGAAATTTAGATTTTCTGTGATCGGGACAAAAGCATTTGTAATGTGGTAACCAAACTCTTCCATGGCCAAAACATGAAAACTTCCAGCTGTGGAGCTGAACCCAAAAAGATAGGACAAAGCAGCATGGTGAAATCAGTATACAACAGGAGCAACAAATCAGGTTCATCATAATTCTAGAAAGGTTTTGTGCAGAAAAATGGCATTTCATTATTGTCCTTAAACTAAAGCTAACTAAAAGTGCCAACTGCTGTCATTGAATGTTGGATGCGCAGCTGATCTGGATCACCGAATACACTGATTGCACCAGATAGTCATACATATCCCAACATCCCAGGCCATGCTTTTTCCTGCACATGTCCCTGATTAGCAAATATGTCTTCTCAGGGAATACTGCCTCTGTTCTCCAGACATCTCCACCCATACCCATGTAGAAGGAAATCCTAAATTTCAGGCAGTCCCGTGTTGAAGGATGCATTACATCATATGCAACCCTGGACTTCCTATGCTACCTTGGCATGACTTGCAGGTTACCGCTAGCTTGCTCTGGATTAGCAACGGTTACCTCTAAGTCCTTTAAGTCTGGAGAAATAATTTTAATAGACATCCAAAAAACAGATCATTCATTTATTCATCTTCATATTTAAAGCACTTTCCCACATCTTTACATGAACGATTAAAACCTAAAAGTGGCCTCTGCAAAGCTGAGAATCTCGATGGTGTAGAAACAAGGGCAGGTTTTACAGTCCATTATAATCATTTTGATAAATGGTGCACCATATCCAAACCCACAACAAACCTTTCACTGTGTGGCCATTTCTGGCTGCCTGTGGGCATAAAGTCTATAATATTGCTGACCCTTCACCTCAGCCCACAAAACCGCTTCCTCCAGCAACACTGTGCCGCTCATTCAGAGTCACTGGACTGTTTCAGCCAAGTCTGAAGATGTCTCATAAAGGGACAACTGGAGTAAAGCCCTTCATTGCAACAGTTGAATAACTTCCGTTCACTTCAACTGCAACCAAAGGAGCAGAGTTGAAAGGTCACAGTAGTTTCAGCTCTTCTCCATGCTTCTCAAAGGTGGAGTGGATTTAGCACCCTGTGCTGTTATGTGACATATTTGCTGAAGTCCAAGTTATTGGCCTATATGTAAAAATGCACAAATACAAGTCAGAACAAACACATTCAAGGTAGACTTTTTAGGTAAGTCTCATAATGTTAAAAAGCAGCTGCCTTCTTCAAAATGCATGCATGGGAAGAGTATTTCCTCAGCACTGAATAGAGGAGTACAAGCCAATGACAATCACTGGTTGTCTCAAATGGTTGTCTCAGTGTTTTCTCACCAATTCTTAAAGGAGAAACCTGTTTACCTTCATAACCCTCAAGGAAAGGTTTCATTATGTCATATTGACTTATGTCACACTGTATTAGGGGTCAGTGAAGAGTTGAATGATCTTCTTGTGGCACACGTTCGGTGTGCTTGTGACACACGTTCGGTGCATGAGAGAGACTGATTCATAAAGCACACCGGACAGAGGAAGGAAGTGTGGCCTCCACCACTGCTAGACTTAACTTCCCTTTTCTCTGCTCTGACTGTCAAAAACTCAAAAACGTGTGGAAGTTGAAAAAAAAAAAAACATAAAGTCCCTGTGGTTTACTGACATGTGAATGTCTTCGCTTTGTGGTTTTTAACCAGCGTCTGGTCCAATAACAGATGCAGAAACATAATCTTTCTCTTTCAGCAGACAACCACATGCATGCACACACAGCAACACTGCAAGTTCTCTCCTGTTAGAGGCAGGATCCTCTAGCGATGATCCAATCACAAAGCACTTGTTCCTGAGAATCCAACCAGTCACATAACAATTTCTCTGACTCGTCCACCAATCCCTACAGAGCCTCATCTCCACACCTCCCAAGCTTTCACCATTCACAAAAAGCTCAGGGCACCTTTCTCATGTCTCAATTGTTCTTCAGTGAAACTATTGAGCAATCCTTTTAAGAGAATCAGGAACTGAAAAAGCTAAAATTGCATACTCCCAAGAATGCCCTTTTAACTCATTATTTCTTTTGGAAAATGACAGCAAGAGAAATGTATTCCTTTTTTCCAGATCACAGTTGTCCAAATTCTTTCAGTGATCAAAACTAGCCTTATGATCATTTACGAGCCTTTATGCACTTATGTCAAAGTATCTTTTTGTTTTTTGTGTTTCCAAAGGAAAAAGCTCTCACTGCTTGCAATTTTCCCTGAAATTAACCAAGCCAATGGAGAACATGGGGGGGGGGTAAGTCTCTGTTTCGCCTTCTCTTGGTAGCATGGGGGTTCCCAAAGATCAGATCTTTCTGTTTGACTACAGTTGAAGTGGAAAACCTTCTTCAAATGCACCATCAGCACTTTTATGCAATTACAGTCAATATTTAAGAAACGGCAGGAGCAGAAAAAAGCCAACTGGACAGTATGGCTGTTTTGTGAGGGTGGATCCTGTAAGGCTGATGAGGGTGGAGGCTTGAGAAAGCAGAACACGCTCTTGGTGGGACCTAATCTCAATCCAGGCACTCAGAAACTCATTCTTGGAGGTGCTCCGTGCAGGCATACACTTGAACACAGACAGATTTGATGATAATCGCCCCAGTAAGTGAAAACTGATGATCTTTAAGCATTGCTCTGGTGCAGTGTAGTGGAAAGCCAATGAATACCATATTTCCATGAATGAGTATGTAAACATCTAGCAGGAAAACACGGAGGAAAGAAAGCAAAAAGATGTTCCAGCACAACAGGCTGTATTATTAATGGTCTCCCTTCTACTCAGATTATCACTTAACACTGTGTGTTTAAGGAAAGAATGCAACCAACCCAACAACAAATGCCTTCTACCCAATTTGATATGGACTTCATAGGAATCTTTGCAAGTCTGAACAAGTTCAAAGTCTATCTGTAAGAGTTTTTTTGTTTTTAAATAAATCAACTGGAAAGAAAACCTCTCTGCTGTGCTAACAAGGCTACATTGGTAAGCTAACCGGACCACATGCTGTACGCTAGGCCGAGAGCACATGGCTCGGGGGAGAGAGCTTACGTGGGAGCATTACCCCTGCCTAGTGTGTGGGCTGGAAAGTCTTTGTTGTAGATTACTGTCCCATGAGAACCCGGAGCAACAAGCAGGCGGGGAAAGCAGGCTGCATGAAGGAGGGGTGTACTTAGACCGACGTGCATCAAGCCAGGAATGCGTGCTGCCCCCTGATACACACACTCAAACATCAAGCATGTGCAGATATACACACAAACACCCACAGACACAATACTCAAGAATCATACAGTAAACAACGCTGATGAGGGAACAACATCAGAAGATGTCCCTAAACAAAAGGCAGTTGTAGGAAGTGTTCTCAGACAGATACTTCTGACCAATTCTTGGAATTCCAGCAGATCTGCTTAAGGTAGATACAAGATTTAGGATGAAGCCATCTTGGGTTTCAACATGAAAACTCTTGCTCCATGAAAGAGCTTCCCATTGAACAAGGCTTTTTCTTTTAACTGACACCATTCATCAAACTTTACAGCTTTTTCCCACTCCCTTGACCTCTGTAAAGTTCCACATCACATGTTTGACACTCCAGCATGCCATGTGTTGGTCAGTCTAGTGTAGTTCCCAGCAGTGTATTGGTGTCTTATGAGTCATAAAAGTCATTCTTCTCTGATACATCCCACACATTAATTAGCAATGTGGTTGTATACTTTTGCCTCAGGAATATTAGAAAACAAGTAGCCATGCAGTTGTGTTTGGGGAAGTGATTATCTGCATAAGCCATAACACCTCAAAACTTTAACACATTACCATTGAATTGTTCCCCAGTAAACATGGGACAGGAACTTGGGCAACCAACGCTCATTTATGCCTGTGGGGAGCAAAAGCTAGCAAGTCCGGTCTGATCGGACAGAACATCCAATGCAGCACAAACCACCAAAAAAGTAAATGCTCGTGGCAATTGGAAGGTATAAGAACACCCATTGCACCACAATCCACTGCGCACAGGGCCCAGCAGGCAAAGCCCAAGGCTGCCGACCCGGCCTCCTAACTTCCCAGGACTCAATCCGATCGAGCAGCCATGACAAACAAACAAATCCGAAGCATGGAGACCCCATAATGCAAACCACAGGATCTGCTGCCAATGTCCTGTGCCGGGAACTACAGCATACCCCCAGAGGCCTTGTAGAAGAATGCCCTGATCGGCCAGCGCTGCCCAGATGACACAAAAGTAACCTACAAAATACTGGACGAAATGTCTTGCATTGTGATATTATGACTATATATATATATATATATATATATATATATATATATATATATATATATATATATACACACATATATATATATATATATATATATATATATATCAACAAGTAGCAATGTACATGTATAGCCATGCACATACATATAGAACATTGGCTCTCTTGTCCCCCACCGTTACAATTAGCATTACAAGTGGGTGAGCAGGTAAGCAGGTAAAAACAATGTGTCTTACCTGCTTACCTGTTCACCCACTTGTAATGCTAATTGTAGCAGTGGGAGACAAAAGAGCCAAGACCTGAGAAGCTGTCATTCAGGTTTTAAAACACTAAGTCTATGAGCCACTCACCCACTCACCCCCCCCCCCCCCCCCCCCCAACCATTTATATATCTTTTTTCCCCAGCCCTCCCACACTACCGTGTTTCACTAGAGCAGTTGGATTACAAGCACCATCTTGAGGAACTACGCCTGAACTACACCTCTGTCTTCATAATCCATAATTTTAACATTACAGACAATATTAGAAAGGTTAATATTAAATACATTTTTCTTTTTCTTTTTACATTCTTTGGTGTGACATTCTAAATTATGCAATGAAACGCTACTTACCCAATAACATATGACTTCTCATAGATAGTTTGCCTTCTCATAGGAAGTTATTCCTAAGAAAGACAAAAATACTGATATAAAAATATGCCTTATCTATACTTATGTATACAAATAAAGTAAAGTAATTAAAAACTAAATCGAAACGTATATAATGTTTGATTTCAATGGTACGAGATAAGCCTGATACAATCATTCATGTCCAATTAAAGGAAATTTGGATATATGGAAAATGAAATGTCATATTTATTCATCATGCACTCAAAAAAAGGAAGTTGGCTACCTGTTACATGTAATAAAGTGTAATATGTGTTTTGTACATAATAATTTCATTAATTTCATCCAAGATAAACATGAATAAATTATGTTGTACTTGCATAAAATTCAACAACTTAACATGTACTAGATTCAACTATGTTGAGATAAACCAAAGGGAAAAACCGGGAATATCAAAGCAAACATCGCGAGAAAAGAACAGTTTGTTGAGAAGACAAACGTTTGGCGGGCGTGTGGAAAAGGTAAGCAGGAATTAATTCCTATCTTTCTAAATAGAAACGAAATACTGAACATAAATGTCACCTGCTGTTTAGCGATGTTTAGTCACGTTATTTTGGTTTCAGCTATTACTTGTATTTTTAATCACACTTAAAATACCGACGCTTATATGCGCGTGCTTAATCTGCGGTTCGGTTCTGGTTTCGGTCTGTTCTCATGAGTTGTGAAGCCAGAGGAACAAAGTATAAATATTTTTCATTTGCTAAATTAAGTATCATGAATTTTAATTGAATATCTATCTCTGTATTTTTTCACAGGAGTTTGTGACTGAAAGTGTCCTGTCTGCATCTGACTTCAGGAGTTTCCTGACCAACCGTCTCTAACGGTCATATTTAAAAGTCATAACGTACAGTTATAAAGTACAAAACGATTCTGTTGGAGTTTAATTTTTTTTCTATGATTAATACTTATTTGTGGTGTTTTATGTTTTGTACATCTTTTTAAATTAAGACCTTATTTGTAAGTTGCTGCTGGTGTAAAACAGGTTTTTATTAAATATAAAATAAAAATCTCAGTTTTGTCCCGTTTGTCTTATGCTTCCTTCCTTCACACAATTCTGTTGACCAGGGCTTGAAATTTAAATTTACTTTAGTTGGATCAACTTAATTTACAACTAAAAAATTTGTTGTACCAACACTATTCTTTGAATGTGTACATCGGTCCCACATCATCAAAATGTGGCCGAATTACACAATTTGTACCTGCTAAACCAAAGTATTTCATTCATGTTAAACTTGTGTGAAAGAATCATGTTGACTTATCATAATCTTAATCATTTACTGTAATTTACTGTAACATTTACTGTTTGTGCAATTGTAATGTAATTGAATTATGTCTATGATCCTCTATTATCATTGAAAAGTCTAACAATTTCTTAGTGCTTACATTATTTAAATGTTTAATGTAATTTTAATTGATTCATTTAACTTATTTACTACAGCTGCGTCCAACATAATTTAATACTGTTAACATAAATTCAAGTAAATTCAAAGGATTATTTTTTTCAGTGTGGTATGTTTTTAATAATGTAGAATTGTAACTACATAGAGTTTTGATGATGTGTACAGTAAATGGGCATTATGTTTTAAGATATGCCATGGGTATCTATTATTTAAGCTGGGCTTTTTCTTGTGAAACGTGACAGGGGGTTTACCTCTGTCCATTGCTGATAAGTACAAAATACTTGACACCCAAATCTTCCCCTCCATGGGTGTGTTAGTGCTCCAGAGTGACAGTGCAGTAATGGTGATTTGACATGTTTGGCAAGTCAAGTTTCTAAAAATTAGACGTGCAATAATATCTATGTTTCCTTTTGTGATATCAATACATAAAATACCAAAAACACAATGTTTTAAAGGCAATTCTTTAAAACAAGCATACGGAGTGTTGTGGTGGAATTAATATACAGAACAAACTACAAAAACAAATACACTTCCTTTGCAATAATCTATTACTAAAATTAAATACAAATAAGTAAAAAAATTATAATTTATATATATAATAACAGTAATTGCATCAAAAAATAATATAATAGAATAGAATAGAATAGAATAGAATAGAATAGAATAGAATACAGCCTAATAGTTAAGTACTTGCTGTTGGTATAGCAACTATGGTAGTTATTGTTTTCTGTTATTACAGTTATAATCATGAACTTTATTCTAAATTGCTATTGATCTGTATTAGTTGCAGATCATTTGTTTATTTTAACTTCACTATCCATTATCTATGCTGTAGGACAACATTTTAGTTCAAGGACCAACTTTTGAGGGAAAGTCATTGATGACAGAGATAAAGGTCTGTGAACCTAGTTAGTTATTTATATAGTTAAAAGTGCCAAATTACTTTCACATTCACACCGTTCCTTATAATAAAAATGGAAGACATTTATGTTCAAAAAATAATTTATTTCAAGTTCATAGCCCTGCAAAAAATGTCAATTTGGTAAGTTAACTTTAATTCAATTTTATTTGTATAGCACTTTAAACAGTGGTAAATGTCGCAAAGACAGCTTTACAGAATCAAAGGTTATTATAGAAATGAGTTTAAATTGTGTAAGAAACTATGAATCAAAATGATCGGATTGATCACTGTGAAAATATGATAAGTATAATTTCCTAAAATAAGATTACAACAAACCAAATGTAAGATTATTACTCTCATTTGTCAGGATATTTGACAAAATGATTGAACATTTTGCGGATAATTTTTCAAGGTTTAGGAATTTATTTCGTGAAAGCAGCAAAATTATCTGCGAACAAAACAAATTTTGGATTAAAGTGTAGTAAAATTTAATTAAAAATAAGCTTAACAATTTTATATTTAGCTTGTTGTAGTTCGCCTTTAAGAAACTGTAGATAAGTTTATGTAGATCCAAGCATTTGGTAAAATGTCAAAATTTTTGCAGTAAACATTAGCAAATCCGCATGTTTAACTAACAACTAAAACAAGCCCTTGAAGAGCATTTAGCATTATCCTAGCATTCTTTACTTGTTAGTAAGATTAATACCCATGGGAGAACTTGTACCCATGGTGGGCCGAGTATTCCCAAAGGTAATCTTTTCTTCCTTCTTCATTGTGTCATCGGCTAGCCATCCTACAACTACAGAGGTCAGCTGTCAGAGGTGAGATGTTCAAAACGTCTCATTAACATTGAGGACGTGTATGGGACAGGGAGGCGACAGAGGTGTAATGACCACCGTGCTTGTTTTGTTTTGCTTCAGGTCAAGTCAGGTTTAGGAATCAGACCAGGTGCATCGACCATTTAAGCATAGACCAGGATGCTGACCTGGGATCAGGACCTTGTTTGCTTTTTCGAAGGTGCTGCAGTCATTTGTCAAAGATGCATATCTAAGCAAGGTTGCCAAATCTCAGCACAATTTTAAACAAAAGTGCATATTGGCCAAAACATTTACCATTTAAAAAGAGAGATGTATTTGTCTTTATTTTTTTTATAATTTTTATGAGTAAAAGGTTCGCTAGTGGACATGAATGAGCTTTTATCCACTCAATAATCCACCTTTCAACATAAATCGTATGCATCACAGACAAATCGCCTGCCTGCCTTTTTCCTTTGCTTGTAGTAAACTACATTTGTCAAAATTGTTTAGATTTCATTTTGATTATTTGCCTTCGCATAACATCTTGGCAGCCATGGATTATTTTTAAATGGCACCCATGAACATGTTTTTTTTTTCTAGTAAAGTGTTAACTGCAAGTCTGGCAACATGGTATTCAAGGCCTACAAAGATTCCGGTTCTCTTTTTACGCTGGTCTATCCTTCCGTTTACTTGTAGCTAGGTCAACGATCCAGACAATCGCTCAAACTTTAAAATAATGAAAGGAGAAGAACTGACACAGAGGTGATGAGCGATACCTCCATCATTATTGAGCTGTGTAAATATGACAGTGGATTTTTTCCCCCCCAGACCAACTTGTTTCAGGCTTAAATACATTATTAAGAGGCCCCATGGGTACACACCCTATAGTAAAACATTCCTGAATAGACACTGAGAATAGAGCTTTGTTCTTGATAACCATGCGTGCTCAGCTCCATAAAAAGGATAGGTCTCTTTGATATTTTTCTTCTGAAGAATTTTTTTATGACTGGTATACAGTGCAATGAACCGATAAGGACTAACAAGTGCTAACTTATTGCTGTACTGCAAGACTTTGTCTTGGTTATATTCGATGCTCGAACAAATGTTGAATAAGTTGACCTGGAAAAACAAATACCGTGTATGACTCTTATAGCGTTCTGTTGACCTACATAAAGTCGCTATGGACATTTTCTTGTGTTTCCTCCCCGGCATTCCTGGGACAAGTTGTTGGAGGAGACTCCACGCTGTTTACACTTACTCCGTATCCGTTACTCTGACACCTTCAGTAGGAAATGAACTGTAGGTAAATATTGATAAAAAGCACTAACACTAAAAGTTTTGTGTTGTGCCATGTTGGCATCCACCCCTGTTTGAACAGTGTAGGTCAGATGACTAATGGTGTGAAATAAATTGTGAATGAAGGAGGAAGCTACTGATATGAAGAGGGCACCATTCATGCATTGCAGCTCTTTAGGGAAACATGAGCCTAAGCAAAAGGGGGTGGGCTGTTAAGATCCTGCTGCATTGCTACTGAAGAAAGATGCTGTCAGTCACTCCTGGAAATCTGAAGATCATGTGGGCAAAGCGAGGCCTGACGAACAAGTGAATGAAGGCAAGAATGAATGAATAAATGAATGAATTGATATTAATTCACAATTTTCATTAAGACTTGGCCGCTTGGCCATTTCTTTTGCTAAGAAACCGTAAAACAAAAACTTGTTCTTCTAACCATTACAAAGCTCTGACACTGGAGACTCCTTCCATCCGTTATGTAAACATTTCCTAACAGAAAGCCCTTAACCAACAGCATTGTTTTTTTGTTTGTTTATTACGGTAACTTTAGATTAAGTAAAATGTAATGCATATGTCTGAGCTCTTACTATATAAAAAATTATACTTAAAAAAAAAAAGCACATTAACATAAACCCTAATTTATATCACTGCCAGAACTATTGTCCGAGCTGCTGTTATAAGAAATAAATCCACAGCATCTGATTCTTTAATTCAATAGCTGTGTTGTATAAATGCCTTTAGAATGCTGACCTCACTCCATGCTGTCATAAATAAATATTTTATGTTCGTCCAGTCCAAGTCTGAAGAATAAGTCGGTTTATGTCATGAACATCTGTCTGCATATGGTTGACAATGTTGCGTTATCCTCTTGTACAGTGTGAAGGAGGTAACCCAATTCCAAGGCCAGCTGTTGCCCAATGGGTGTTCTAGAGCAGGGGGAACATTACTCTTCTCTCTGGCTCCTTCTGTGAGCACTTCTGAGGAATAGTTTATAAAAACCGAGGCAGCACTTCTCCAAACTGGCTCATTCCAGCACTCCTGCCTGACCTCCCCAAATTTAACCTTTGGCCCGGAAGGCCAATATTAACTCTTAGCCAATTGTCTGGGGGCTCACGACTTCCCCTCCACAGCCCGTGAGAACATTCCAGAACCCGTTGCCAGGCAAGGTTGGGTGTTAGAATGCTGACCTCCAATATGTCCTGGGTTACCCTTGATCTCCTCTCTGATCCAACACCCCCCCCCCCCCCCCCAACACTACCACCACCTCTTTCATTCTGCTTAGAGGGGTTACTGCTTACGCACCTTGAGTCCCTGTCAAAGCACTGATACCTCAAGTTCAATTACTACGAAGCACCTGTAGCTGCTTAGGTCTTCTGAGTGCACACTTTGTTCAGTTCCTTTGGCAGAAATCACTTTCCAAAAACCTAAGGGCTCAAAACTTTGAGTCCTAAAAATAAACACAGAGGCTTTTACTTTTTTGGAGTAGCTATTCCATGTCAAAACTTTATGCCACATTTTTTTTTTTTTTATTCCTTCGGGTTGGTCTTGTTGGTTGATACCTTTTTCCAGTTGTGGACAGTCAGCTGATGTGTCTGCTTCCATTAGATCAACTTTCCTTTTGTCCTTGTCTATCTTCTCTTTGGGGTTGAATGATTTTGGGGATCTAGGGATGGAGGGTGGTTTTTTGTCGAGTCAGTAGTGCATCGGACTGGGAGCGACCTCGAAGAACAAAGGCCAAAGCCGCCGTATCGCTGCGTGGGAGGATGAAAGGCCGGTCGCTATCAGGCCCGAGCTAAGGGCAGCTGCACTCAGCTGAAAAACAACACGGGCCACAATGTGAGAGGATCAACACAACGCCGTGTGTGTGTGTGTGTGTGTGCGCGCCAGCAATCAGAGGGCACAGAGCTGCAAGAAAGGAAAATGAATGGTCCTCTGCGAAAGAATGCAAGGTTTTACTCAAAGTGACAGACCTCCTAACAAGCAGCATGTAAGCTGTTTCCCTAATCAAGTTTCCTTAAGCCAAGCAATGTGACTGATATCTGGGGTAAACAATGCGGCTTTGATAAATTAGGGACACTAAATCATCATTAGTCAGGCGCTTAATCAATGATGTCAGGAAAAAGATTAATGATACCAAAAGCACAGTTTTGTTTCGAGTCAAGGTCTGGGCATGGTAGGTAAAGGTATGAAGAGACTTCCATTTATATACCGAAAATAAAACCGATCCAGTGAACCAGATCAATCAGCACTTTTTACAAGATTCATCAATAAATGTTGCAGCATTTAAATGCTTCAGACATCCTACTTTCATTTGCTTCTCCAACCAAATTATCAACATTTGATGCAATTTTTTTTATATACAGTATATGAAGGAAGCTATGGCCTTAAAATCAGTGTGTCCATCTAAATAACCTTTATATTTTTTACGTATGTATGTACACTACTGTTTAAAAGTTTGGGGTCATTTAAAAATGTCTTTGTTTTTGTTTAGTGATTGATTTTCTACATTCTACAACAATACTATAAAAAACTATAACATAATACATATGGAATTGGGTAATTACGTAACAACAACAAAAACAACAGTTAGTTGTTATTTTAAGACACAGAGGTCAGCCTTTCTGTAATACAGTAGTTCTTGCAAGAACAGTATTGTCAAGTGCATTTGCAAAATCCGTCAAGCACCATAATGAAACTGGCTCTCATGAAGACCATCCCAGGAGGGCGAGACCAAAACCTACCTCTGCCACAGACGAAAAAAAGTTCATTTAGAGTTATCAGCCTGAAAAATGACCAATTAACAGCACCTGAGATTAGAGGCGTTATGAAGTCTTTACAGAGCAGAAGTAGCAGAAACATCTCACCATTAACTGTTTAAAGGAGATTAATGTATTTTTTGGACGCCTTCAGCATTCCTTTACAATGTAGAAAGAAATAAAAATCAGTAACCATCATGGAGTTAGAAAGTGACCCCAAACTTTTGAACGGTAGCGTATGTATGTACAGTATGTATGTATGTACAGTATGTATGTATGTACAGTATGTATGTATGTTTTCCTGTATCTTAAAGCTATCCATTGCATCTCTCAAAACTGCTGAACCAAGAGCAAACAAAGCCACAAGCCCCAAATCTCATGACTCGTCAATCAATGACTTTCTTCACACTGCGCTACATATGTAGTTTGTCACTTACACTAGAATGACCTCTGCTTCCAAACAGCATGAACACATTCATACTCTTTTGTAGAGGTTAGTTAATGATAAATGTGCAGAGGCATGGGAAAGGGACTTGCTTATCACTTTCACAGGTTAACAATGTCTTGGGTGCAGCGTGTACCATTATGAGAAATACTGAAACTAAAAGTATGATGAAAATGTAATGACCCTGACATTGGATAACACATTCATTAAAGGGAATTATACTTAAATTGGTAAAGGTGACCGCAAATATAAATACAGTCCATGAGCCATTGCAGAAGTGTTTTTTTTTTTTTTGTGTGTGTGTGTTTTTTTTTATTTTTATGGGGTATACACCCAAAAATGATATACAAGTGAAGCGGCATTCAAAATCTACAAATAACAGTCTACAAATAGGTCGACTGAGTCAGCTTTGTGCCCTAAATACGACCTTTGTGAATAATTCACTGTTACAAAACATTACTCACTAACCTTGATGGTCTCTTGAGAAGAACCAAAAGTATGACTCTTCTCATTCTTTAATAGCCACACTGGCATGTTCACACTTTCCTCTATGAGTCACACAGGAATCTTACATAGTTTCATGAAACAATGCCTTGAAACATTAACTCTAAATATTGCACAAAAGCTTTTTATTGGCTTGGCTCATGAGAAAATCCCTTTCAGCCTTTCGTTTTTTTGTTTGTTTTTTTCATCCAAATGATCCAACCTGCTATTTTTGATAGTTGAGGGTCACTCAGGCAAGAGCAGAGAGTATGAAGGGCTCTTCATTCTTCCTTCTGTTGTGCCATTCTAGCTATCTGCATCCCACCTGGAAGGACTACAAAGAGGTACAGTGAGCACTAAGGGCTTTCAAAGGCTCTCCGGTCAGCAGCGGTCGATCAAAGGGGAACAACCGACAGGCCATGAAAAGCTAAGGCCGTTCCGATTAAATGCGTTCAGTAGAGGCATCCCGAGTCAGCAGGTTTGGCGGTGGACCACTTGATTCGTCACTGTAACAAAGACTAGAAATTGATAACAGGGACAAAGAAAGGGGTAGGCGTGGTCTTGGTTTGGGGCAATGACCAAACTTTATTTGATCCTGGTGTCTGGTCATGGTCTGAGCAGGTCAAAGCATCATGTTTTTCTGATCAGGATGAACCTTTTTAAGATAGGTGTAGTTGGCACTAGTTTTTTGTCTATTCAATGTCCCTGTCAAAATCTAAAGGCATGCCACAGTCCAATCTAGAGCCTCAGAGAAAACTTCCTATGACTTGTTGTAAGCCAGGTGACGTTTTTATATTTAACGATTAGCTTGGGTTTAAAGAAATCTTTACTGAACTTCTCAGCTTTTGTCATTAGACACCCCATTAGAAAAGGTCTCTAAAAATGAGTGGATGGATGAATTAATACGTGTTCTTAGCATGTCTAGATATCAAAGGGCTAACAACATAACTTTTTTAAAGAAATAAATATTTATGGCAACATTTGTAAACAACATTCAAACTATATTTGTCTCTTAATAGCTGTAACTGCCTTCATGCTAATTATATATTTTTTAACCAGGGGATCCCCAGAGAAATACTCTCACATTATTTTCCATGGTTTATCAAGACCCAGATGGAAATAGCTCTTAAACCTTTCACATCAACAGGGTTAGGATCTGTTGAATTGGCAGGTCCAAATCCAAATTGAGTGATTTTGATTTCTCAAATATAAATATCTAAAAAAAAAAAAAAAAAAAAAAAAAAGGCAAGGGGTGCCAAAACTTTTTTTTTCCCTTTGCATGCATATGCATGCATAAATTTCGAGATTGTAGAAGGGTCAACATTTATGTCTGATCACATGCAGTGGTGACACAGGAGCCACTAGAAAACGTGTGCTTTCTCAACCAAAGCAGCGGTCAGACCAAATGCAAATTACAAAAAAATCCAATTTGCTGAAAGGAAAAGGAGGCAGGGCCTGAAGGGCGTGCATTTGTTTTTGATATTGTGGTAAAGTTATTGTTTAAGTGAAATTTGACCTTTGAATACATGTACTATAGACTTGTAAGACCAATAGAAAACAAGTTTTTTGTGGCTGTGGTGGAAAGAAAATAGACAGGTTTCTTATTATTAGTGCTGGCATACAGTTAGTACGAGTATTAACTTGTAGGTTGTAAAGTGGATAAAACATGGATGTCTTTATGGAAGTGTGTCTTCTATGTCCTATCGGAGCACAGAAAACTCACAAAATCTACTTTAAACACATTTAATAGTTACAGGCCTGAGTGGCTTTAACTTCATGCAAATAGTTTTATAAACAAGCGAGTATGCTAAGATTTGTATTAAATCTGGTGTTAATTAGTAGTTCATTCATTTTCTACATCAATTATCCTGTGCAAGGTTGCGGGAAGCCTGAAGTCTATCCCAGGAGACTTTGAGCATGAGGTGGGAGACACCCTGGACATGGAAAAGTCACACAAAAACGTCTTGTCACAAAAAAAAGTGATCCACTGACACTTGTATATCTATATGAATAAAAGATATGCATTTCACTGCATATCGTACTGTGTATGACTGTGTATGTGACAAATAAAATTTGAATTTGAGAATGTCTGTACATTGGTCAGAACTCACTCTTTCAATGATATCTTGACATTTCATACATTGTTATGTGCCGGATTTAATAATCTATTTTGAAACAAGCTCTTAATAAGCTATTTGCTCAATTTAAACAAATAACTGCACCAATAGATATTAATTAGAAAAGCTTAATTTAATAAGAGGGTTACTTAATATGTTTACCTCTGGAATAACAGCACTGAAGTGGTATTAGTGAGGTTTACCGCTCTGGAGTTGTTTTAAGGCAAAACTTCATCTTATCCGATCTACTTTTCCGATTTCTCATCTGTGATTCACTTTCCGATTACTGAACAGGGAGTGTATTTGGCTGATGACGAAAGAAGTACAGCTTAGCATAAACAATGCATAAGATACTCAACCTTACAGAATTTTATTTCTTTGCATAATAAGTTAGGCAGAGCGTTCTGCTGTATAGAAAGACAGCAGACAGACAGACATATGCATGGGTTTCAACCTGAAATTATGAGACCGATCACTGATGATCACTGATTACATTAAAGGTCACCCTTTTAACTATTTATACAAACTTTTTACCCATCAATGATGTGTATATACTGTATGTTCTGTGGCTCATTACACAACACCATGCACATACAGATCTAATGTCCAATGTGTTACCTAAAATGAACAATTAAATTGAACTATGCTTTTTTACTAAAGTTTCAACTTGTATAAATTAGCCTTTCTTCTGCTATTATTATCACAAGTCAGAAATACTGTAGAGGGAGAGGTAGAAACAGAGGGCTAAAGAGAAAAAGGCTTTTACTGCTCAAAGCACAAGAAAAAGTCTATCCTTGTTTGTTCAACCGGGAATTTGCTGGTTAGGTGAGAAATGTCCAGCAAGATGAAGTTCAGAGTGGCATGAGGAAAAAAGACATTCCTGTGGGTGAATGATTGAAAGGTCCAATGGCCGCTGCGGTTTCACAGCTTCCGTGGTTCTTCACATAGATTCGGACTGTCGCCACAGCTCCTGAGCTTATGAAATTTGTTGCTCTTGTTTCACACTCCATCACTCAAATGGTTAATGTATGTTGGCTGCTTTAATCAGATTTTATAGAAAAAAGTACCTTGTTTTCTGAGCTTGAAAATTAACCTCCACATAGCTGGGCAAGCACCTGACTGACGGATGGGCAAAGTCAAGCTTTGTTTTGGAGAGTGAGATTTAAGGCTTCATGGAAAATGCCTGGGGATAACTGGTTTCACAGTGATACTGAATTCTGAATAGGCTGAATTTTGGTAGCATAAAACTTGGTTGAACCAAGCCAAACCAAGACACCACTGTCATTAGTTACTACCATTACCATAAAGGGGTGTACTTGGTCTGCAGCAATTTTTAGATATGTGGTACCTGTCAAAGTATCTTCAACATGAATGCCAGGAACCATGATCTCCCAGCAGAACTTTACCAGAGTATAAGAATGCCTCTGCCATTTTGCCTTCTTTCATAGGGCATCTTGGTGCCATCTCGTCCCCAGGTATAGAGAACATGATTCATCAGACCAGGCCAACTTGTTTCACTACTACATGGTCGCGTTTTGATGCTAACATGCCCATTGCAGATGTTTGGCACCCGGAGAGTGGTCAGCATGTGATGATATACAGCTGTTAGAAATTATCTACATTATTTACTATAACGCTAATTTTTGTAAAGGGTTTGCGCTGGGCTGGAGTCTATGCCAGAAGACTCTGGGCACAAGGTTGGCTACACCCTGGATAGGGTGCCAATCAACTGCAAGGGACACACACCCACACAAAATGGGCAATTTGGGAGTGCCAGTTAACCGAATCTGCATGTCTTTGAGAAAACCAGAGGACCAGGAGGGAACCCACTATGGGAAAACATGCAAATTCCCGCCACACACACCTGAGGTGGAGATTTAATTCTCAACTGTAATGAGGGTTGTAATGTAACTGTAATGAGATAAACCTGTCAGTGGTTTTAATGTTGTTTCTGATCTGTGTATATCACTAGGCTGTATGTCAAGGCTAAATGTTTTGTTGTTAAACAGTCTGACCAGCTACACATCTATTGACACTAAAAGCTAATGAAACTTAGACCTGGCAATAGGAACAATTAAAACCCACTCAGCTTTTTGTTTTGTATTACTTACTACCTATTCATTTCTATGTTATGTGTTTCCCATTGACCAATTATTAAAAGGCAGTAATTGAGAGGGAGGCAATAGCTTTGCGTTCTCATGTTCGGAGGAAAGAAATCCAGAGGGCCAGCTGTTCATGTACAGAACCCGATAATCAAGGGCCTCCTCCTACTGTATTTGGCCCATGTCTGTTCTGTGGGTGAGAGTTATCAGGGAAGAACTCCCTCAACCTTAGACCAAGGATGGAGGTGGACACCCTAATGCTTCACACTGTACCTCCATGATAAAAGCCTTATCAACATAACCACATCTGCCTCCAACAAAAAGTAGGCAAAAGGCCAATGTGGTTTTTACATGCTCAAAATGTACAAGCTACTTGGTGTGCTTGCTCGAGGCCTTCTTTTCAGTGTACCATGACATTTTTCCCACCGACTGCACAGAAGGATACATTCAGCAGTTGGATGTCCAACTTTGAGTAGGTGCATGCAAGGTTATGAGGTTATGAGGAGTGTCTTAAGAGAAGGTGAAGAGGGAAATCATCTGTGCTAAATGGCGGTACAGCTGGCCAACTCATCCTTCAGCCATTTATGATCTTGACACCTTCCTGAACTAGGTCCAAAAACAACATGCAGCATGGTTGATGTGCTCTATACAAACATCAAGAAGCTGTCAAGTCAGGGCTGTAACGATCGTGTTTGAGTAGCTCATCTGTTTTAAATACTTGCTGCTCTGATGACTTTATTATGCTCAGTATTTAACAAGGCTTGAGGGCCCAACCGTGTCAACTTGGTGGAACTGGAGCTCGAACTACCGCACTTCTGGTCTGTAAACCCAGAGCCCTAAACCCGCTGAGATACCACTGGTCCTAATATATTGTATATTCTGCTTAAAGTTATGGTAATACAGTTATGGTATTTCTATTGTATTTTATAGGTTTATAGATTTTATTGTTAATTATTTAAATATGTTAATTTATTTTAAAATCTATGTAATTATTTTTATGTATTTTTCTTTTCATATGTTTAATTGCATTCCGTATTTGTGTACTTTTTTCTCCTAATGCTTATTCCTGTGTGCAGTATTTTCTTTTGATCTCTGATTTTAACTAGTGCATTTTCATTTCATTTTTTACTTGATTATACAACACCGTGAGGTAGCACAGTGCACTATAAATAAAGTATATATTATTCTATATTATATTATTATTATTATTATTATTATTATTATTATTATTATTAGCAATAGTAGTAGTAGTAATTTTATTACATTTTTAGGTAGAATTTTAGTAGGTCAACTAACTTTTAAGAGCACAACATAACATACAGGTGCAGCCCTAGTGATGCTATGTGACTTAAGTGGGCAGTGATCCCTGGATTCAGAAACATAAGTAAAGACTTTAATCTAAAATCATATTTAAAAATAAGGAAGTAACCCAAAATACAATTTTAGTGTAGTATTGCATTGTATTATACTGTACTGTATATTCTATTATACAGATAGGTAGTATCATACAGAGAGTGGGGGTGATATGAAACAAATATAGTATATTGTAAGATAATTGTATAATACACAATTGTTGTCTTAATATAAATGTTTCTTAACAAGTTGTCAGAAAAATTAACCACTAAATAATTCATACACTGATGCTTTTATATATTGCAGACATGATAAAAATTAAAGAATTAAAGTAAATTTCAATGAAAAAGGTTGGATTTCATGGTTTTACAAAAACTCTTTAATAGTTATTATTTTTATTTTATAGAAAAAATAAAAGCATTACTATTTCAACAGTTTGCATTTCCTTTCCCAAATTATACTGCATAAATGTTTAAAAACATAAAGGCCTGTTTGTCTTTTCATAGGTATTAACAACTCCAATTCCTTTCCGTTATTTATATATATATATATTATTTAGCTTTTTTCTTTCTTTTTACTTTTTCTTGAAGCACATTTTATATTTTTTTCCTTTTTGGAGTTCCTTATTGTAAATAAATTGTAATAACAATGTTATATATGAGTTTTAAACCTTTGCACTATTACTGTATACACTGGCAAAAAAAAGAACACTTCCAAAGGAATCCCTTTTAAGTGTGAAATTCTTATATTATTATAGGAAACTATTGGATTTTTTTTAAAGACCTGTCCAACACATTATTAAGACCTGTGGACTGTGCTCAACCTGCAACTTCATGGAAGAAATGTGGTCAGAAATAAATCAAGACTGGAGATCACTTAAAACCTTAGTAAAGATGTGTGATAAAAAATTATAACTGACAGCTGCTAGGGAGGATAAAGATTGCACATTTGAACGATGGGAAAAGTGCATGTCGTCTGATGACTCCAGATGCGCATATCAGGATAAGAAGGAAAGTGCATGAAGCAATGCAACCATCATGCACAGTGGCCGCTGGAGGCAGTGTTATGATCTGGGGTTGCTTCAGTTTTTCAGCTCCAGGCTCAGCAATGTTATGTGACAATAAAATGAAGTCAGCTGATGACCTGAATGTACTGAAGGACCAGATTATCACATCTATAGACATTTTACTTCCCTGGTGGAACAGGCAAATTCCAGGACACAAATTGTGAAAGCGTGGTTCTTGGAGCTTGCGGAATCAATTCCCCACATAAAGTTGCCTCTACACCGTGCACCATAATCAAAGCTAATGACAGTCAATGTAATCTTGACATGTGACTTTTTTTGACCAGAAGTGTGCAGTATATATTTCAGATCAAATGATTTAATGTGAACTCCCTGCCATTGGCCTTAGAGATACACAGGACGGGATTTGCAAATCAAGGGAATACATCTCAGCATCTGAACAAAGACTATCACAAGAACCAGTGACCCACAGCAGGTCAGGCTCAAGGTCAGAGGTCATGACCAAAACTCACCCACAGCATGCAGGCAAAGTGAAGCAGACCTGACTGCGCAAAAACCAATGTCAATTCCAGATGGATGTGATCTTCAAAACGGCATGACGTCTGACACACACAAAGCTCCAGTCGGCGTAGTCCTATGTTTGTTAAAGAAATAACATATAATAAGCTAATTAATAGCAAATAAGCCTATATAACACATTATACTTGGCCATCTTGCAAAAACACAGCAAGGTAATTTATATATGATATATAATATTTACTCACTCACTTACTCACTCATCGTTTGCCAATTAGCTTATTGAAGATATATCCAGAAAAGTGATGGTCGACGTGTGTAGTGCAGCAGAGTCATTAAGCTCTTTCACCACACTTTGATGAGCATTAGGTTTAAACTTACACACTGAATACATTTTTGTTTGGCGAAACATATAGCCCAGATATCATCCCCCATATTTTTACCACATTTTTACAAACAAAATTAAAATTAGTTTATTTGGTTCACAAAATGTGTTAGACTTTCTGATAGCATGTCTGGTAAATTTTTCTTGATATAGCCAAAAATATTTTGGCTAAAACATGTTTTGATGCCTATAAATAACATTTTCTTGGGAATTGGGAAAGATTTTGTTGCTTTGATTCTTTGTTAACTTGCTTAGTCATATCTGAAAAGATATGAGACTCTCTAGAACATTCCAGATGAAATCTGGGGCAGAAGCCGAATACAGTTTTTCTGCAAAAGTTGTTATATATACAGTATTTGAAACTTCAAAAGGTTGCTGCAACAAAAACTAACAATTTCACTAATAGCCTACTTTAGACAAAACTTTTATATCCTTCTATGTTTTTGAATCAGTGCCAATCCTTTTTACTGTTTAAAAGGTATATTCCCTCACAAGCCTTTATTTGCTTAACGTCTTCTAAAAACTTCCCCCAAACTAAGTATACACCGAAAGGGACAGGTGGCGAACGCTTAAGGATAATGAAATAGCAGATAGGAAGAGACATATTGACAGTCATATTGTTAACTTTTCTTTCTTTATGGTGGGGAATTTACCTGAGTGCACACCTGCAGCTTCATTCATGAGCCCCGGATTAGGCTTTGTGCATGTGGGACTATGAGGAAGTTCAGCGTACGGCTGCGGGGGGAGGTTACATAACAGCTCAATAGGTGTCTGAAGATCACAAGAAAGTTTATGCTGCCGGTTATGAATCCGAAAAACAATGGCTTTGCAAAAGTTAGGAGTGATGGTGAAAAATCAATCAATCAATCAATCAATCAATCAATCATTTATATTGAGTAAGTAACAGGGCAGGTTCATGGTGGATCCAGAGTCTATCCCAGGAATACCATGAGGCAGGAATTCATCCTGGATTGATATATTCTTAGCCAAAGATTTTCATTTACAAGTTGAAGGAGCTAGTCCACCTGCTGGCATAGTTTGGGTAGAATGGAGGAAAACTGAGAAGTCAGAGGCCATTAGTAGTACCCATTAGTGAATAAATAAATAATACAACAACAGCCACGTCTCTCTGACATTATAATGATTTTTACTTAATAGAATTAAAAATGTCTATAAATTATATACTAGACTGGTTTCCCAATTTTTGCAGTACATAGGCTTTAAACCAAATATTACTTTATGCACCATTTACATCGAAGACACCAAATAAACACACCAAATAGACACAACAAAATGTAAAAGTAAAAAAAATTAAATGTTTATATATATATATATATATATATTTTTTTTTTATTTATTAATTTTTTTGCCCCCCATCTAGCACTGGACTCTCAAATCCAGAGTGTTTATTCCACACACTATGCACAGTAGCCAGACTCACTGACAGATTGTCAATCCAACAGCGAATACGATCTCTTTTGCCGATCTTTTGATGAGTTTTTAATCCTGTTATATAACCTACAACGCACAGACACGCAATGGCAGTCCTCAAGCTGTCCGGTTCCTTTCCAGCCACCCACTGCGAGAGACAGCAGAGGACAATTCAAGTGGCAAAGTTTCCCGCTTTCTCTCCCACAATCCAAACTGTCAATTTCCAGAGCAGCACTATGGCGGATTATTTCTAACCCAGTGGCCACAATCAACAGGTCCTGCTGGCTCATGGGTGGTTTGCCCTCGCGAGGACGGTCCCGTTTGCTCACGTGCACACATCCGTGCACATATGTGATGTCAGAGATATGTTTTATACTCATAAGGAGAACGTGCCCTCCCTCCCCTGTCCTGTGGAGTGCTCCTTTTCTGGGCAGCTGTCCCCATGCTGCGTTCGTGAGTGTGCGCTTGTGTGTGAGGCTGGACTCAAGCATGGGAAGCCGCATGCCACTCATATGTCAAGGGACAATACGTGGAGCGAGGCAGATATTCGTGAACAATGGTCATCTGTCTGGTCAACCAGAGACAACACACCAATAATAAAAGGCTGTCAAAATGATTCAAACTGACCCCACGGTCAGACAGGGCTTTGTTTCTCTGAATAGGCAAGGTTGGAAAGAATTTAACGTTGCTCCCGTATCCAACGGTGCACGCTGTACTTTTACAATTCGTCACTTACGACAGGATGTAGGTGTTCCTTTTTCAAATATAATCCCTTTTTTTTGGTCTGTTTACTAACGCCAGCATCATACAAATGCTAAAAAGGCTAATTGAATTCCAGCTTGCCACAATACAAGTTTCATCCTGCGTACTTGCACAAAAGACGGAAGGATAAAAGATTTTTAAAAGTTACTCCAAGGCAATGGTCAATCACAGGTTACAGTTAAACATTACGTAACAATCTTTAATACACATCAAAAAATGTGCTAGAGATGAAAAAGGAAACCTCGAACAAATATATTAATCTGATTACTGTTATTATTATTTTTTATTTAAACATCTTTTATTGACATCATATATCCTGTCTACCTAAAGATAGTGGTGCTACTGGGAATTTAAGCAATTTCCCTCTGGGATTAATAAAGATCTTGGATCTTGAATCTTGAATTTATCTCTTCCGAAAGAGATTACAGCACCAGTGTCTGTTCAACCCTGCTCAAACAGGTCAATTTTCAAATCTTCAACTTTGATGACGCCGTTATTCTTTCCGTCTCATTGATCTCTATTTAGCCTAACCGAGTCTTTACTTAACTAAAGAAACTGGGAAGATTTGAAATGGGATGGAATTGGGTTAAGACCCCTTCAACACCTGAATGGATAGTACTGAAGCATCAACTTTGCAGATGAAATGGGAACAGAAATCACCAACGAAGATTATTAAGTTAAGTTGCATGGAGAAAAAAAAACAATCCAACAGTAGAAATTACAGCTATGTTTAATAGTGAAAGTAAAAGCATTTCACACACAATGTGACAAGACCTTATGGTACTAAACAACTGTGTGACCATCAAAAAACCAATTGTTACTGAAAAAAAAAGTTGTTAGAGAACATAAATTCCAAAGCAAAATTTCATGGATGTGACTTTGAGAAAGAGACCTAACACTCAATACTGTAATCTGTCTATTGCTATGTACACTTGTAATTATTAATGCAGGTTGTATTACCAGAGTTATCATGTTAGCTAGAGGAAGTTAGTTAGAGGAACAAAGATGACGGCTTATCAAAATTGTTTAAAGATCAAGGTGCTCCAACAGTGAGGCTCACTTCTGCTACCGCATATCAATCTCCATAAAATGCACGCCAGTGGAAATGATGAAATGCTCTACGCCTCCAGCTATCATCCTGCCCCGGGTGGGAATCATTACTAACCTGGGAACCTAATCCCTAAGGAATGCTTCCCTCCACAACCGGATGCATCCATAGACCCAGAACTTGAGGGAGACAGTCAACTGAAGCTGCCAGATTGAATTTACTCCTGATTCGCAACACAGATCCCTCTATTGTCCAAACATTTCAGCTTCTAGAGAGCATTCATGAGGAAAGAAGCTGGGAAGACAGCAAAGCGGCATGATTTGGAAACTTAGCAGTGCATAAAGTTTTATTATGTGCGACATCTAACCCACAATAGGGCTAGCGTTTAAATCCACAAAATTTGTTTAGTAGTTTTAAATTATTCTTGCACTATAGCAACAAGACATTTGTTTATTATATGTTTTTTTAAAATCCTGAAATTTCCTTTCCTAGATTGAACCTAACATTAGAAAAAGTGAAGCATCACCTTTGGTTAAATTTCCATGCAAGATTTTCTTCCATAATTTTTGACCCACTGGTTAGAAATGTATTTATACAGCCAAGGATGACTCCAGGGCATCAGAGGAGAACCAGGTGCCCATGCCCAGGAACATAAACGTTTTACATGTCCATCAACAAAGCTCTTCCTGGAGATGAAAATGGAGAAAACCAGAAAAGTATGCTTCTATTTATCTATTTTGTCCACATTTATGAAAACCATCTAAAGAAGGCCTACAGTACCATTCAAAAATTTGGAGTCAAGTTTGGATTTATTTTCTACATTCTAGAACAATACTAGAATAACACATATGGCATTAGATAATTAAGTAACAACTCCAACAACAGTCAGTTGTTATTTTAAGACGAGAAGGCCAGATGTTCGGGAATAATTCTCGTAAGAACAGTATTGAGAAGTGCATTTACTAAACCCATCAAATATCATGATCAAACTGGCTCTTATGAAGACCATCACAGGAAAGCAAGACCAAGATTTACCTTAGATTAGAGCGGTTTATGAAGGCTTTACAACTGTTCAAAGGAGATTATTGCATATTTTAGACCCCTTCAGCATTAATATAAGAAATAAAAATCAAGAAAGTCTATGGAATTAGAAGGTGTGTCCAAACTTTTGACTGATAGTGCACATAAGGCTGCTAATCTAGTAGGTGTGTATAGGTCCCGAGCAGGGGTTACATCTTGACGTGTGTCTTCATATCCAACAATTTCTTCACCTCTTATGAGCTCAGCCAGCAGCTTCTAAAGAGATGGACCGCTATGGTTGGCACAAATTGAAAGAACAAGTCTAAGCTCCCCTCTGCACTCCTCAGTGTTCTCATGACAGTTTGCATACTGTCTCCCATGTGCTAATTAAGGTTGATTGATTTGTTCTTCATGTTGTTTTATCTATCACCTCATTTTAGTGTTATGTAGTGCAATGGTTAAATGATGGGAGACCGTTTTTCCTTGTTATTTTTTGCTACTTTCATAGACTTTCCTACAATTGATGTCTCTTGCTAAATAAATAAAAAGTATGCTTGTTAATAATAATAATAATAATAATAATAATAATAATAATAATAATAAAATTCCTACGTCAGTAAACGAAACAATTATGACAGGTCTTTTGTCTTTTATTCTTTTGCACTGTAAAAAAGGGAAACATAGATGTTTTAAAAAAAAATATTAAATGAATGACTGGATAATTTTTCAGCATGGTGGTATAGTGGTTAGCACCATGAGCTCTCACCTCCAAGGTTGAGGGTTTGTGTCCTGCTTTGGGTTTGTTTGAGCGGAATTTCCATGTTCTTCCTGTTTTTGGTTTGTTTCTTCCCACAGTCCAAAGACACGCAGATTAGGCTAATTGCCATTTCTAAATTGCCAGTAGTGTGGGTGTGTGTGTGTTTGTGCACTGCGATATACTGGCACCCTGTCCAGGGAGTACCCCACCTAGAGCCCCGATTGCCCTGGGACAGGCTCCAGACCTCCCACGACCCTGTACAGGATAAGCAATAAAGAGAATGACTGAGAGCTAGTGAGAGTGACAGGTTAATTCTTCATGCAAAATAGATTTGGTGTTTAATATTCAATGCTGAGTCATTTCAATTTAGGAGGTTTAATTAAGGCGAGTAATTTTTAACCTTTAAGGGGAATATATAGAATGTGAAGACTGCAGAAGGGTTAAATAGAGCCTTCATTAACGTTCCAGTTTTTTGTTCTCCATGACCGTGCCCATGGGTTCTCTTTTGTAGTCATGAAAACCCTAATACATAATAGAGGGCATTTCTATTTCCACATATTTTTACTCGTCTAGAAGCATGTTCAGTGTAACATCCTAAGCCTAACAGAACAGATAGAATTTAGTGTTTAATAAATCATATAAGGGATTGGGTTAACCAATCAGAACCAATAGTGCTGATAGGAGCAAAGAGTAGCCCTGCAAGATGAACCAGTTAACTGACCCTGAGATAAACTTACCTCAAGCCCATCTGATCTATTCATCATCATCCTAATGTCCTGAGACCAACTCAATCTGGTATCATTCATTGGACAGAAGGACCTTAGTTCCATCTAATTGAACACCTTCAAAGTTCACTGATGCTGTTGTTTGAGCAGTTCCCTAACATGACGTGAGGTCAGCGTGTGGCACTCATTAATGCTGCAGACCCTACAGAGCACCTGCTCAACTGCCAAGAGCCAAGCTACAACCCTTTTGCGAGCAATCACCATGAAATATATTCCCAGAAGGTTTTGGCCACTGTCCACTCTAGCCCTATACCCCTCCCCTGACCAAACCTGGTCTTGCCCTTTCTACCCTCTGCTAACGAGAGGTGCTTGGCCGGTCTGGTGTCTGTGGCACCATCTCCAATCTGTTTTTGGCTGCAGCCGCACGCTTCAGCAGCCTACTGGCCGTGCCAGAACCTCACAGCCATTCATACGAGCAAGCTTTGATTCCTTTTGTTGTTGCTAACTGTACTGGGAAGTTCACATTTGTTCACTAATAAAAGAGATCCTTGTCTCTTTACTCAAGGATGGGGCAGGGGTGCTGCAGAGGAAGGGAGATGTTTGACTGGCATTTGCTTTATGTCAGTTTACCCACACTTCAGTGTAGTGTTCATCCACCATGCCCCTGACACGCACATATAATGTCTCTGTATTGTTTTGGCAATACCATATTTAACAGAGAAACACTTCACCAAGTACTGTATGTTTTCCAAGGACAGCTAAAAGGCTGCCACCATAGTCAATGTCGTCCAGAAAGATGATGAGATTACCTTATTCCACCCATTTCCTACTGGCTATAATGTCAATTAGTCGAAAATGCGCCATGGGGACATTTTAGGGCTGATTTGTTCATGGTCAAACATGAACGAGAGGACTTGTATTCCACCCATTTCCTACTAGCTATAATGTCAATTACTCAGAAATGTGCCATGGGAACATTTCAGGGCCGATTTGTTCATGGTGAAACACTGACGAGATTCATCAGCAAGTGGGTTAATTGGTTAAATCATTGGACCACTGATCGACACGTCCCAGGAACAAACCCTAGCACCACCAAGCTGCTACTGTTGAGCCTTTGATCAACCCTCAACTGCTCAGATGTACAATGACCTAAATGTAAGTTGCTCTGGATAAAAGCATCCACCAAATGCCATAACTGTAATTGTAAGTAGAACAGACTGGTAGGATACTGGGAAAAAAATAATTAAATATCTGTGTTGTTTGTATTTAATATTAAATGTGATTTTTTTATTTATTTTTTTTTTTTGGGGGGGGGGGGGGGGTTGTAATATAGAAGATTGCAGATGCTTATAATTACTTATGTGCCTTAATGTTCGACCTAACACTAAACCGTTCTAAGGTTCGTCTTCTGAGGGGGAAGGGTAAAAGATTTTAACAATACAATTGAGGGCTTCAAAGTACAGCCCCTTCGGAAAGCTAGAACAATTAACTATTCAAAAACCATTATGGGAACTTTTCTCTAAGTATTCGTGCTAAGGCTCAGAACTGATTTTGGGCTTATTTGCGGGGAAAGGATTGTCATGACAGGTTACTTTAATATTATCTTTTTTTCTGCATTCATTGCATGAATGTAGGTTTGCACATTAATATATGTTAGGTTCATAATTTTATCATATCCTTGTACCCAAAGGTGAGCTAATTACAGTGCACCAGCCTTATGAAAAAAAACGTGAATATATGTATCATTCGGGTATTCCATCTCCACAACCCTTTCGCCTCCATCACCACACCTACAGCAACAAGTAAAAAAAAGTGTCAAAAGTGTGAAAGAGTGTAAACCAGGTTCTTTCTAAAATGCTTATTGAATTCTTATGCTTTTGAAATGCTTCAAGGTGAGCAGTCGCACAATCCACTAGGGATAGTTTCCCCTAATTGTCTTTGCATCCCTTGAAGGACAAAAAGGTCTAAATTTTCAGGACCAAAGCATACAGTAAAATTGCACACTGCTGACTCTCGTGGTTTTTTATAAGTCTTCAAGGATGGAAAGAAAACATTTGATCTTTTAAAAAAACATCTAATGAGTTTTGAATGATTAAGGGGAACAAGGGTTAATGAGGTCAGCATGGTGCGCAGGATGACCCCCTGTCCATTGGGGACCAGTGACCAGACACCATCATAAGCCAAGCGCACTCCATAACACCCCACTGGGCTCTGTCATGTCTGCTGGAGGGGAAACTTCTCACATAACTTATAGATTGGAGTAAGTTGTGAGAATGCAGCGAAGAAGATGCATGAATGATTTGGTGTTTGCAAGCTCCACATGTGCAGGATAGAAGAATGGTTTTTAGACCGTGAAACTCAGTAATATTGTTCAATAGTCAATATTTATTTTTGACTTAATTAATTTTTTGATGCTGAAATCTCCCATCCATTGTTATACTGTCAGAAATGTAATATACATATATATATATTAGTAATATGTAGTAAGCCCCATCTATAAATTTCTCTAAAAAGATTTATAATTTATATTAATGTGTAATTCATCTTCTTAATTTCTCATGCCCGGTCTGCCTGAGGCCTCTGCTAACTATATGTTAGTTAGTGGAGTGACAGGTTCTGCGCTATTGTCCACCATCACAGCCTCGAAAACAAAAGAAGCACCTGCCAGATTAGCTCCCTGATGACCCATCAGCAAGCAGCAGCATTGCCCCCACATTGGGTTGCCATGTGCCTGACACAAGGCCTTCATTATTAAACCAACAGCCCAGCAACTCATTTCTAGAGAAGTCCCTGAGGGATTGAGTACAGTATGACATGCTTCGGGGTCAACTTAGTTCAACCGTACAGTACACACCATGTTGGCCCTTTATCAGGATTACCGTATGTATGCCAAGAAAATAAGCCCCTCTGGGCGACTGACCTACTGGGGTGTGCTGAACACATGGAGCCATCCTTTCCGAACAAGCAATAAAAGGTCACATTATCAAACTATACAGCTACTGTACAAGAGCCCAGTATGCCCATGGATGGCCGTACATTGTGCTTGGGCACAGAAGCGATTTTTTGCAGGTGCAGGGGTTATTTTCTCAGCCCAGTGCCAGGAACAACAGCATGGAAGAAGAAACATGTGGCACCAGATTTTGCATGAATGTGCCAAGATTAAGCAACGCACTTGTTGCATACATCCATTTGTTGCACATCTGTCTCCGGGTCCAGTATGTGTGTGGTGGCCTGGTGAAACCCTTCACATGATGAAATTTTGACATTTCTTCAAAACTATATCTAACGAAAACTGTTCCTGAAACATTGTTGCAAGTGTCTCAAACGCGAGCACTTAGCATTTTAAAATGTAGTTACTTTCAAAGAAAGTGATCTTGCCTATAAAATAAACAGACCATTCTGACTATAGAACTGGGGCATTACAGACATTTATGACAGCTGTATTCTGAATTGATTAGGCATATGTCTTTTGAGCTACTGTAGCAACCTGCTGTCCAACAACTTGATTCAACAGATGTGGGCATTCAATGTAAGAGGAAAATACACGGCACACACTGCACAAAATTCACACTGCACAAATTTTAGCCCCTATTTCAAAGTCGGGGAATCATTTTGGGGCACAGGGTGCAAACTAAGCTCTGTTTTAGTTTTGTGTATTTAAGTCAAAGATAAATATGTTGTTATAGAAAATTATTTGTCATTTTATAGTAAAATGATTGCTATGAACAGCAAAAATAAAACAAAAGATTATATGATTTCTGGTGGCTTCTGGTTTATAAACGAAAAAGTAATTCATATAGGCGCACGCTTGGCTTAGTGGTTGGCACTGTTGCCATGCACTTCCAGATTCCGAGTTCCAGGTTCGTGTACAAGTTTGTTTCTCCCCTGGCCTGGTGGGTTTCCCCCGGGAACCCTCATCTCACAGTCCAAAGACATTCAGATTAAGCCTATTAGCGTTCCCATATTGTGTGCGGGTGTGCATACGTGCATGCCCTGTAATGGATTGGCACAATCCTACAGTAGGTGTACCCAGTCTTCTACCCTAAGTCTCCTGGGATCTTTTTAGGCTAGAATTCAGCCACAGCAACCATTTGATGTCTCTTTCCTCAGCTTCCATTCCATACTTCTGCAATGCTTACAGGTTTCTTTCTTGTCACATGTCTCTCCTTACATGTTAATCATTATAACAATAAAAAGCTCACAATTTCTGTGCAAACACACTTACACCTGGCAGTAAAAAGCACAGTGTTCTTAGAAAAGAGTGGGAATAATGTTCATTTAAGTGAGAATCATCAGATCTTCCTGGTGTACTACACTGGAAACATGTCTAATCAGCCCGTCCATCTTTATCTGATAAGCGAAACTTTTCTTTTCTGATTGTGAAAAAAAGGAAAATACGCCCATTTTAACCGGTTTCTAATAGGTTGTAACCATACCTTGCATTGTCTAAATACTTCTTTCATCCCCTGCAGGAAGGTTTGGGCATTCCAGACTAATCTGATTGAGATGCACTCATGGTGGTGATTAGCATGCAAAGATAGAAGGTACCCATAAACAGAAAATGCATGGCAGTTTTCTACATATACCTAAACCAACCTATCTAAATATCTCTTTTATATCATGCAGCGGATGAAACCAAGCCAAGCTCAGAGCTACATACTGTGCATACTGTTTAAACCCAACAAGCAGAGGCTGCATGCTTTCTTGCAGTGTGGTTCCAAAACACTGCGAACCAGCTGATAAGCTTGGCACACGGGATCAGAAACAGGTCAGTTTGCACCTTAGTCGGTTCAGGTACGTGTGGATTCCAGGATTCCGCCGCCCACGCTGTGAACACAGGTTAGAGGGTGCAGTCAGAATGGAGCCACCTCAGCAGAATGCGTGTTTGTTTTGGAGAGTAAATAGAGACCAATTACCATGCGGTAACTTTGATCAGCCCTCTGTGTTGTTTGTGGGAAAGAATGACACGGTTACTATGTTCTAAAAACTGGGAATGATGGACATAATTCTGGAGAAATCAGGATGAAGAAGTAAATTGCTTCACAGAACGAACATTATAGCTGGAAATAAGCCTGGCTTTAACTGTATATGGTTTGCATTTGTTAGAATTGAACTTGATCCCAAAGTAATAAAAAAAAATTACTGTGATTTAAAAAAAAAAGCTCATTAAAAAAAAAAAATATATATATATATATAATTCCTTAAGCCTGGAGCAAAATCATCATACGCTTAAAATATCCATAACCCTAAAACAAAAACAGATCCAGAGAATACAGTGTGAGTTTTCCACAAACATTGAGAGCTGAGTTGGACTGTGGCTGAGCGCCACCCCTTGGTAGACCATGCCTCTTGCTAGCCAGCCTGCACATCCACCTCAAAGAACATACCAATTAAGAGGGGTATCAGTGCTGGGTTTTATGCGGCATGATTCGCAGTACCTTCAGACAAAGCTCCCTTCACTTTGAGACATGTTTAAAGAAATGGAGCACTCATCAGAAAGTGAATGGAAGGAACAACACACGAGACAAACGCGCTTTCACAAGAGGGAGTTTCTGAACGCGTAAATCCTCCACGCTCTCTTTGGCTGCGGCCTTAATTCAGAGGTCGATCATGTAACAACAACAAGCGGTGACAACCCCTGCTCCCCCAGCACCTTGTGAAAAACACAAGGTTTTTTGCGATGGACTTCAGCTCGAGCTAAAAAGAGCGCCGTCTCGAGATGCCCACACAATTAAATTACTCTAATGCAAGTAGACAGGCAATCTCTATACTATAGTCAGCACGCACAATGCACTGTAATTACGCATTCACAAAATGCAAGCATTTAAAATGTAGGTGTAAGAGAACTATAGGCTTGGAAAACAGAAAATGGGCCACAACCACCGTGAAAGTAAGTGATCTTACCCTCGGAGCCCTACAAGAAAACCGAGCCCAGTGTCCTTATGAATAGCTGAGAGTTAGGCATGATACAAAGTTCAAATAAATAAACTGCAATGGAGTGTGGTACACCAAAAGGTCAGCACTATGAATTGAATGAGGCCCAGAAGTTTACCATCAGCTGTGTAATGCGGTTGGTTGGACATCATGCTTTTTTTTCAAAAAAAAAAGAAAAAGAAAAAAAAAGAAGTGTTTTTCTTTCAACTAAGAAAAGAGACGGGGGGAGTGGATGGGTCTTTAAACACAGGACTTGTGTCAAACTATTTGAATGCATTTAAATATTAACGATATAACTTTACAGTGCTAGACAGTGAACAATGATATGATCTTATATTGCATAATGCATGCAAAGTGAAAATGTTGTGAAAGAACAAATCGGTCATTTATTTCCAATTAATTTCTGTCAATCAACTTGGACAAAATAAATGAAATTAATATACCGTAATGCATTTTTTTTTAAAGGTCTATGGGTAAATACAGCTTCAATTCACATTCAGGTACAGTGGATAGCTCATTCAATAGCTTATCTGTGCGATATTAATATAGGACAATAAGAGTTGGTGCCTTTGATATATGTGCAAAACTTTTAGTCACCATATTGTCTTAAGTATAAATTTTGTTATGCATGTTATGTACATATTCAGTATTTCCGAACATTACTTTAAAAATAACATTGCTACATATTGAACTGTAAATATATATATATATATATAGGCTCCTGGATTTTGCATGAAAATGAAAATGATTCTGTAATGCTATTTATTTATTAAAATTTCTTAATTCTTTTTTATTAAGTTATTTTTGGAAATAGTGAATGATTTGGTACATAATAATGCAAACCTGAAATATGCTACACAGGTTTACACTGAAAAAAAAAAACATTGTCATTTTTTATGATATCAGATTCCAGATGCATTGCCTCGTCTAACTGGCTGAACAGAAGTCTCTCCGCATCAATAAGAAGAATGTCGAAACAACCCAGAGGAGGTTCCTTAAAGCTCTGCTCTTTCTTCCAACCTTCTTCCCAGAGCCCAAGATTGAGAGCTGCAGAGGGTCTATATTTTCTTAACAGATGGGTGCTCTGCTATGCTAAGCTGTGAGGGTGTAGCTCTTGTGGTGCATACGTTCAGAAATGCAAATGGAGACTGTCGGCAGATGTGGCTTTAAATAGCGTCACACAGAGAGCCCCACTGCTGGAACCCACAGGGCTCAGGCCTGAGTAGCGCGGGTGGGGGAGCGTCCCACACCAAAATAAATGGATCCCTTTGGGTTAGAGCTGGTTTAAAAGCGTTAAGGCCTCTCGCTCAAAGACAGAAGGTTCGGTGGAGGGGAAGGAAATGGTGAAAATGTGCATTTAGCACTCTTGTATGAAGGGTCTTGAGAGTAGCGTGGTGAGGTTTTGGTGGGAGGGAGAGGAGGCAAGTGTTCGTAAAAATGACGAAAGAATGAAACAACGGAATACAGATGTTTCTGGAATTGAGAAATTGCGTTGTTGTTTTTTTTTTCTTCCAGAGCAGAGTTACAGTGTAACTCTGGCATCATTTCCAAACAGGAAACATGATGCTTCGTGACAGTCCTAAAAAGATTTAGCAAAAGTTAAGTAGATGGAGATCATTATAATCTGAAGCGATGTAATGAAATGTAATAAACAAAAGCCTCAACTTAAACCTGCTCTTAGGTAAATGTAAAGCTGCAGCAGGAAGTGGTGAAAGTTAAATAAACACTTCTCTCTCTCTCGCCGTGCTCAAACAGAGGCCTCCCAGATGCAGCTTAAATGGACCGGAAGAGTTTTTTTTTTTTTTTTTACCTTCTCCTTCTGGAAGGAATTCCCATTCACAAAAAAAAGATGAAGTGTTTTAAAACAGAGGCTGTTTCGCCCCATGTTTCTGAAACTGATGAGGCAACAACTCGCTAGATGATCAAACCATGCATACTTGCGATTCAAGACATGGGTCATATTTCAAAAAAATCTTGTATGATTTTAAAGAAGTAGAAGAAGAAATAAGTAAGAAAGTTAACATGGTGTGACCAGTCAGTTTGGACTGCATCTGAACTCTTGTAGAAGTTTGGAAAAAGCCTCAAGCTTTACTCAATCAGGTTCTCTGGTCTTTAAGAACAATCCAAATTGCATTCATGGTTTCCTGTTATAATTTTGCCTTTTATAATACAAATAAAATGCGTAATGTTGTGGAAAGCCTGTGAAACTGATTACTTGTTTTGCCCAACTGACACTGGAGACAACTTGCATAAAACTAAGTGCATATTTTAGTATATAAAAAATAATCCTTGAATGTTCATAAAAGTTCAGCTTTTAGAACTTCTTGAAAGATTTTATCTTAACTAATTCCCAATCTCATAATGAGCCTCATCTCATGTGGTTTTTCTTGTGTAAGTCAATACATGACAGATTACACACTCTTTAGTTCGAAGACCTTTTTAAGTGGTCTAAGCTCAACCATTAGGTCATTTGAGTTGAGGAATGACAAGGTGACACTGAAGTCACACAGATGTCTTGGGTATAAATGCTTTACCCTGGGGTGAAACGACTGAGAGACCACACTGTCTGCCACATTCAGAAAATGATGGCCTGGAGAAGGCGAGGTTTAAGCCTTTTAAGTCATGAATAGCAACATACACCATGAAATTGGGGGACAACAGAGGGCTATGAAATCGGGGAAAGTACCGGAGGTGTTTTTGGTAAGGTGTAAATTGTAATTGGTAAAGCTTAAAGACGCAGTAAACATAAGAGCTGTCTTGGAGAGGTGCAGATCCTTGTTGAACCCATGCTTTTTTAAACTCATTACCATCCCATTGTGAGGATAGGTCAGATTTTCATGGTGTTAGAGAAAAGGGGAAGTGTAGGGCAAGTTTACATGGCAACAACCACCTCTGGTGGTCCCATTAGGGGCCATTAGTTTTACTGACATTTTTTAAGGCCTTGGCATCCAAGCTGACCCAGACCTTAACTCCAGGCTGGACACCAGCACCATCAGGGCCCCTGATAAACATGGCTGTAGAAACATTCCTTTGGGAACGGACAGAGCCCTGCACCATCAAAGCACTGGGAAACTTTGGTTTTGACATGGCTCAGGTTTTGGCATTTGAGGAATCCCTTTTAGGCTCATTTATAACAGGGTGAGGTGTCGAAGACATCATGGAAACATTTGCCAAAGAGAGAGTGACCAGATGGTAGATGATGAAAGGATTACCTGGTTGCTGATGGTCAAGTCTATCCCTAAGCTCTATTTAGTTCAGTTCTTATAAGGGGTGTTCAAGTCAAACCAAGATTTAGATTTTGCAGAATTCTCTATGCTATAATCCCTTGCTTTAGGACTGTAAGGGGGATGTGACAATAATTCCCAGCCGAGTTCCATCAAGTAATGTGCAAGTGTTCTGTAATTTGTTAACAAGTTCTCCATCAATTTTCATGAACGAGTCGTTCAAATTATTGTCACATCCCCCTTACAGTCCTTACCTCACTTCAAGCTATTTTCACATGTTTGGGCTGTTAAACAACCCAGAGGCCAGCGTTTCAGACATGAAGTAGGCAGTTCAAGCATGGCTCTGGTGTACTAAGAAAATGGTCCTTCCTTGTTGCAGAAGAAGAGATTCAAGTCGTTCTTCAGTCAACATTCTACTCACTGATCTCTTCTTCTGCTCATAAAACTACAAGTCCTTGTATTTCATGATCTGTAAAAAAAGAAAAAAAAGTTCGGACAAGAGGCCTAAATATCTTATGGGATTATTTACATATCATTCAGGGAGGTGGGATCAAATGCATTTTATATTTGTTGTATTTTTTTTATGCCTCTTTTATGCCTTGTTATTAAAAAAAAAAAAAAAAACTAATTTTAATTGGACATTTTGTCTTTCATAACTCCATACAAAGAAGTTCAAGCAGCAATGCTCTAATGTGGCTCCCAGACAGGACAGGAATATAGGTTAAGCCAAAGTTACAAGTCCGCCCACAGATCCACCACAAAGCATGGGAATGTATGAGTGCAAGTTATTGCCACAAGAATATCACTTCGTCCACTAACCAGTAATCACCCACACTGGTAAATAAAGCAAAAGCAAAAGCTTAGATCTGCCTATCTATCTCTGGCACGATAAGGCTACAGGTCACCTGATGATAACACATTACACTTTGTGTTGTGAAGAAACAGGACGTTGACCAGAACAGGTCCTTGACTTTGGGGGTCCAATAAAACAATAAAAGCACAGTAAATCCTGCCAACTAGGATCTGTGGGAGGGTTGCGGTCACACCGAGCAATGTCACAATGCTGGGAGCCCCACGACTGACCGCTGAGCTGCATTGTTGGCCAGTTGAGGAGCAACGTCACCATATAAAAATAGGAAAACAAAAAAGGGTAGTTGTAAAAAAAAAAAAAAAAAAACAGCAGTTTCACAATGGTCCTATTCTTAAGCTCAAATAAGATATAAATGCCCCAAAAAGCTACGAAGGAGAGGAACTTTCCCGTAACAAAATAAGTGCATTCTTGTTCTTAACATTCCCTCATAAATGTGTTGGGTCTTTTTGTGTGAAAGTCTGGCTGTGGCTCAGTCAAGTCCAGAGCCGGCTTCATGAGTGCTGAACAATTATCCATAGTGGGGAAATAAAGAGTGCGTTAATGTTAATCAATACAACAACAAAAAAAATCAAATGAAAGGTCAAGTGTGTCTGTTCTTCATTCTGATTTGTGGATCAGTATTTTAAAAAAAAACAGGAGTGTCTGAGTTTCCTCTCACATTTTAGAATCCACTAGACCATGCATTCAACACCAATCAATCAGTGCGACCAGTCAGACGCAAAACAACAGAGGATTCCAGAGCTCTCTCCCATGACAGAGCCAACAGTCCATTATAATTTAACAGAAACAACTATAAGTCTGTTGAAAACAACATTAGCCAAATACACAATTTCAGGGGCCACTGGTTTAAAAAGCAAGTCAACTTTGGGTTAATTTGCAGAGTCATCAATGAGACCTTAAAAAAGGCAACCACTGTTTAATAAAGTGTCAATTCTGATGCCATTAAATACAGGAGTATTGTATAAGCATTTGTGATGAAACAATTTAAATTTTAATATACGTACAGTAATATAGTTTGGATATTAAAAGATTAATTCAGTCATCTGTTTATTTATGTAGTCTACCTGAGCCATCAATAACAGAGGGGACTCCATATAAACCGTTATACTGAACTTCTAGCTGCCTAATACAGAGTATGACTTTAAATCTATTCCTACTATCCATCATCACCCAAGTGAGGATGAGTTCCCTGTTGAGTCTGGTTCCACTCGAGATTTCTTCCTATTGCCATCTCAGGGAGTTTTTCCCTGCCACCGTTGCCCTCGGCTTGCTCATCAGGGACTATCTGATCATTTGATTTATACACAAGCTGCTTTGCGACAATGAGCATTGTTAAAATCGCTATACAAATAAGATTTAATTGAATGGAATTGAATTTAGTTCTTTGGTGATGGAGGTAACATGATGTGCGGAATCTTTTCATCAGTATGGACTGGGCACCTGGTCAGTACCATGGTCAAGATGAATGGAATCAAATATACTGTAGAGCATTTAAAAGAAAACCTGGTGAATCTACTTCACTTGAAACTTAAAACTTGAAAGATTGATCTTCCAGTGAGACAATGCAACATTTCATTTTAGAACTAAAATCCTGAATGTTTGCCCAATCCAAGACCAGATCTTGACCTGATTGGAAATCTGTGGCAAGACTTGACAAGGTTTGACGGCTTGTCGAAGGGAACATTTCTGAGGATATGAGGAAGGCATCCATCAAGACTCTTACCAGTTCCGGCACCTAGATGGGGAAATGAACTTCTCACAGGTCACAGGCAGATTCAACCAACCAAAAAATCCCAATATAACTTTGACTGATGGTGACCTAGTGAAAAAGTATAGTAATGTATCTATTGATAAAGACCTTTAAGCACTTCTGTACGGTAAGTTACTCTGAATAAGGGCATCTGCCAAGTGTCATAACTGTAAATGTGAAAATAAAACAATTTCAGGTTGTATCGTTACAAAAAGAAGAAAGGTTTAAGGTGTGTAAAATTATATGCAAAAACACTGTAGGAACCTTTATAGTTGTGGAACATCCATAAAACAATTTCTGTGCTTTTATCACTTACATTATACAAGCTATTCCTGTGCTTATGTTAAGAAGAATTAACACAAATTCTCCACAAATGTTAAACAAGAGGGATAAACTCGACCCATTTAATTAACCCCATCACATTCAGGTTAATAAATCAATGGACATTAAAGTCAACCTGAGACTTGTGTTGAAATTTCTCATGAATGAAGCTGTAAAGCCAGTTGGCACGTACAGAAGACTTTAAGCACACTATTGTGATAAGACCCAGTAATAGCCTCAGGAAAATATGTGAATGGTGCAAATGTTTTAAAGAAAGCCCTACATCTGTGAATGACGATCCTGGCCAAGGTGGCTCAGAGCTCACTGTAGTCTTTCCCGTGACCATTCAGCAGGTGGAACACCTGTCGCTTGAAAATCGACAGATAACTTGTCGCCAGATTGTGAAAAAAATGCATCTCTTTATGGAAACTGAACACATTATACACCAACACCACTTGCACATTACAGGAACTCACCCGGGATTTATTGCCACATTCCCCATACAGTCCTGACCTCGCTCCAAGCCATGGGCCACGTTGGGCCCATAAAGGAGTTCTTAGGACATGAGCGTTTCAAACATGAATAAGGCAGTCTGATCATGTCTCTCGTAACTGTGCTCTGTTATTCTGCACTACCAAAAGTCCCAGTTTGACCTGAATGTCCTTTGAAACGTTTGCTCTCAAGAAATCAGCATGTCAACAATGTTGAGTTAAATGCATTTATTATCATTTATTTAATGCCAAAAAGAAATTACAATGATTTGTTCTTATAGGATTTCCCACACGTTAGACAGTTTCTAGGGATAAAAGAAGCATTTTAAACACACATGAATATTATCTTGTGTAGAATCATTTATTCCTAATTATAAACTGGAAAACAACCTAATACAATAGGTTAAAAAAATGGCAGTAAAGAAAAGCTGAGTGTGATTTTCTCATCTAAAAGAGACAAATAGAAAAACTATTTATCAGTTAATTGGTAGTGCACTCGCTAATTTGTCATAATCACAAAAGTTTTGATTTGCATTATATAGTCATCGAGTTACATAATCATTATGTTCATTAAAAAAATTGGCTAATTTAGTTTAATTTTATCTGGCTTCATGTTTCCAAGAACCACTTTTATTCACCCTGGTTTGTATTATTATTTAATCTGATTTGTGTGAATGTATAGAAATGATTTACTGATATTACATCACAACCTGAGTTGATCATGATGATCATATCGCTCACTCACTCACCCATCGTCTATACAGTACATTCTTATCCTGTATACAGGGCCAGGTGTCTGGAGGCTATTTCAGGTGACGTGGACAGGGCATGAGGTGTGGCCAATCCATGACAGGCCACACACACACACACACTCACACGCTTGTTCAGACACTGCGGGCAATTTGAGAAATCCAATCAGCCTAATCTGCATGTCTTTGGACTGTGGGGGGAAACCGGAGTACCTGGAGGAACTAGGAGGTGCTAACCACTAAGCTACCGTACCACCTTATGATGATCATGACTATTATCCTTATTATTATTATTAGTACTAGTAGCTGAAAATAAATGTGAATGGACAATTTTTACCCAAATGACATTCATGAACATTCATAGTGACGTCTACTCTGACAATTCCTTCTGTCCCCGGTCTCTCGGCTTTTTCCTAAGCAGTTTATTGCCAATGAAAAGGCAGATGACATGCCATAAAACCCTGCGAAACAGCAGTAATATAACCAAAACCACCACCAAAACACCTGAAAACATTGCGAAATGACACTACAAAGTGATACCTAATGATGTTCTAATGCAACAAAAGCCCTTTCTTCACTCCTCTGTATATTTCTAGTTCCCCCCTTTTCTCTCGTTCTGTTTGACAGCCTCAATGCCCTGTGCCTGCTGGCCAAACAGAGATGTGTAAGTATTAATTCCAAAGACGAACCAGGAGTGTGTGTCCAGAGCAATGTAATCTCAGCTGCATGCCAAGCTCAGGCGCGGGGCCGAGGCGTGGGGCTCAGGCGCAGGCAGCTGACAGGGCAAGGTTGAGTTGCTGTTGCTGTGTTGTCAGGATGTAGATCGAGGGGGGGTGCAGTGGTGACGAGGGGGGCCTGCTGCACTATTCAGCCCTGGCTTTACCCACTTCAACCTGCTAACAATGACAGCTCTGTCCGAGAGAACTCCAAGAACCGAGCCGGGGCCCCCTCCCGAACTAAGAGCCCTGATTTGTGGAGTGTGCCCCGCTCCCTTCTCCTTCTGATCCCTTGTCTATCTGTCCTTCGCTCCTTTCTTTGGCAGAGCACTGATGTAATCCAAAAACATCCACGGGAGCAGCTGCACAGCGAAACTGTCCTCTCCAGCTCTCTCTCTCTCTCCCTCGCTCGTTTTTTTTCTTCTTCTCTCACTCTATCTCTCTCAGCCGCTTTCTTCTCCTTTTCTTTCTCCAGTGGCATGCGAGGCTGTCACAGGGAGGGAGCTGTGGGGAGCGGAGACAATTAGGGCCTTTCTCTTCTCTAAAATGGGCTATCACTTCAAATCTCTTTTGCCATCTACCTCCGTATCCTGTTTGAAGAGCTTTCGGCGTCTGGGTCGAAGACAAATGAAGAATTCCGACAGTTTGGGAATGCTGCATCGGACATGGGTTTAGATACAGAGAAGAACAGGGATGATGAATTCAAGAAGTTTTGTTATAAGAGTGTAAAGTTGTGTACGATGTGTGGAAAAGCTCACCTGGTGTTCGGCTCTCAGGAGCTCTTACTCCCTGGTCGTAAGCAGCAGTCTTATCCCAAAGTAAAGACCATGTGTTTGGTTTTAAGGTTTGAAGTGTAACCTTTCTGATAGGCACACAATAGCATTCACATTCGGTCTGAAAACTTATTGTGTGTGGGGTGGGGGGGGGAAGGGGGTCCTTGAAATCACATTGAACATACAACAGACTGTGAGCTTCTGAAGGTGAAAAACTTGTGAGACTTTCTGTTTTTACTTGCCGTAGAGCATTCTAACACCCCGCTGCACGCTTTTGGGAGGAGGCCTAAGGGTTATCCTGTGTGGAAAACCTTGATCCATACCATCCCTTCTACATGCCACAGAAGATGGAGGTGCACAGAGGGGTGGCTGTGTCCTACAAAAGACCCTCTCCAAATAGCCATCACATAAAGAAGTGTGTTTAAAAAATGTGCTGTCATCTGGAAACGCACAACAACAAACACCCTTAAACAACTACGATTATGTTCCATGCTATCGTGCAGATCTGGGAAATGCCTCGAGTTCTGACATTCTGTTTGACCCCAGTTGACCTCCGAGAAACTTGAGGTGGGGAAAACGCATGCGGAGTTTCTCAACAAACCCTTGGTAATGGCAACCAGAGAGGCCAAAAGCTACAAGCTGCCGAGTGGAGGAACAGGTTAGGGCGGTAAGGGTCGGAAACAGGACTCCGTACAGCCACGGGGCAGGAAGTGGTCTGTTCAGTGTTAGATGGGGGGGGGGGGGGCAATGATGGTAAATAAACAGTGTTAAAGACCAGTGCTTTCAAGCCTTATGTCAGCTGCCAGTTCCTCCAGTGGGGAACGAGTGTTTTTGAAGAAGGCACAGATTCCATGATCTGCTCAGCTGTCTAGGAGAAAAAGCTTGGTGAGATATGAAAAAGATGTTATCTTAAAAAAAAAAGAGGATTCTTACTTGTCAAAAAGTTTTAATATTCTATAATGGCAGGTTGGATTAAAATGCACATTCGAATACCGCATTTTTTTATCTTAATAGAAACAACCTAGTGTACTGATCGATTTTTGTTTAACCTTAACGTTTTTTAAGAGAAGTTTCCAATATCAGAGCTTTCCAAAAGATTAAGCACTTCTCAGGCACATGGTGAAGTCACATGTACAGAAGGCACAGAAGCAGCTTATTATATAAACATATATACATATATATACAATATCTACAGTCCCTTATAATAAATACATAATTTACTATATAATTTTTTTTTTTTTTTAATTGACCGGAAAATATGGCTTAACTTATGGCTTTGAGTTCAGGGGGAATCTCACCACTCCATCACTGATTCATTTCCTGGAACAGCTTGATCTTAATATTAATGTTAATTAATGCTTGTTAATATTATTATTATTTTTTTGCATTTCAATTAATACTGTATGTCTCTATTATATTGCTGAAATGTTTATTTAAATGAATTGAAAAAGATCTATTTTAGAGCTCCTTACCACAGAGTTATCAGATAAAACTTGATAATAATACTTATTATCTTAAGTGAAGTAGTGGTTAATTATTTTTACGTCGCATGTTTCCATTTTGCTTAATGGTATTATATTTCCTTTATTGCACAAAGAAAACAAATTCCTTCCTCAAGCCTAATCCTGCATGTGAAGTCGAGACATAATGATCTTCTTGCACGTTTGCCTTCAATGGCTTGTTCACTCCATCCTGAGTTCATCTATGTGATGATGTAACTGGTAGTAAACCAGTAACTGGGAACCTAATCATTTCTAAAATGAAATGAAAGCTCCATAAAAAAATTTCACAATAATGTTGCATTTCGATCATATTCAAGCGACAAGTGGACAAACAGGAACGTAGATAAGAATCATTCTCAGGATGGAAACGGGGGTTAAAAAAGAGAAGGAAGTATCACACAAGACCCTGGGTTCAACTGGCAGAACTTAAGAGGGTAAAGGGGCACTGCACTGGAGGCTACAGCCATTTTGGTCTTCGTCCAAGCCAAGCTGAGTGCCAAATGATGAGGACACAGGGCCCAGGATGTGGGCAGACTCCGCAGTGTGGGTGGGCTGACCCCACCTCTCTTTATGCCTGGGCCCCTGTTGATAAAATGGGCATGAAGGGATGTGCCTCTTCTATCCCCATTTAACCTACATTGTGAGCCTTTCGCTAGTTAGCTAGTCTTCAAATGAATTGTTGTCACTGACTCCTGCCAAGGTTCATGCCTTATTACTCTTACCGTAGAAAAGCCAATTGGTTAAGTGCGCATCTCGAGAGCTTTAATGACCGACAACTTTGATATGCTATCAACTTTGATTGAAACATGATATTTGTCGTTACATTACAAGGTTGGTAGAATATTAATACACAGCTCAGCTAACCAGGAAGATGCCCAAGAACTGCTCTGTTCACGGGTTCTGTGATCTCAAAATGTTTCATTTCACAGTTCATCTATTCAGCACAAGAGCAAACAGTGACCACATCCTGTGTAATCGAAATTGTATATAGAATTTGCATTGGGATTTACAAACTCATTTGACATTTAAATTCAGCTAGTAAATTTGTAGCAGTAATATTCATATTAGAGTATTTTATCCTAGGTATATCTCTCTGTTGAGACAAAGTGATAAAGAGGAGGGATTTTCCCCCTTACTGGGAAATTGTTTGGAAGTTTTACCACCGGTAGCCGTTAGTTCATGCAAATGAATGATTTGCCTTTACAGTGTTTACAGTGAATTCCCAATGCTGCTGTCTTTGAATGCACCATGTTGTTTGGAAGACAAGCTTTGGGACTGTATTCAACACAAAACGCAACGTGAAGTCCGAAACTATGGCATATCAATACATGGCATGCTCTGAACAAGGGTTGAGCGTCAGACAAGTAGAGTGGTAATTGGGACCAAAGATGGCGAAGGATGCCAAGTGTCCTTGTCAATGCAATTTCATTCATTCATCTTCAGTAATCACTTTATCCAGGTCATGATGGATCTGAAACCTATTCAAGCAACAATATCTCAGGGGAATTGAGGAATGGATACCCTCAGGATGAGATACCAGCCCACTGCAGAACGTCACGCATACACAAATTCACTCCCTCATTCATTTAGAATAACCAGCATGTTTTTTTTGGGGGGGGGAACTGAATAACCTGAAGGAAACCCATTTGGACACAGTGGGAACATGTGCAACTCTGCATAGTAACCTGAGTGCAGAACTCAACCAGGAACCTTGAACTTATGAAAGTATATCGATATATCACACAATATTATACAAATTTATAAGTATGTTCTAAATCCAGCAACATACATATCTAGGACATATCTTGTAATGTTTCCGATTTCAAGGTTGCATATTCACATCTATTGTTTTGACTGCGCTATGTACTGTACAGTAAATAAACTGTATTTTACCCAAACTTTTCTGTGTGTCTATGTGAGTGAAGGCAGAAATGGATTTTGCGGGCGGTAGGATTGGGGGGTGGTCGAGGGAAGCGAGGGTTATCGACAGGCAGGGCGCAACGAATGGCTGGCGCCAGACAAGCTCCACAAGCCTGGGGAAGATTTAGCGCCAAACAGAGCCGAGTGTCGGAGCGAGTGCGTGTGTGTTTGGGAGTGTATGCGAGAGGGTCAGGCTCTGAATGCCGAGCTGTTCAGGGCAGATTTCACGGCTGGCTGATCACAGGCGTCCGAGCCTCGACCCTCGCGACAGCTGCAAGGCCCTGCCGGCATTGCCCACTCCCCCCTCTACCCACACACACACACACACACACACACACACACACCTCCTCCATCCATATTCTGCACAATGGGGGCCAGCCTGGACCGGCACAGCCTAGCCCAACACTGCAGCGCCTGACAGGCCGCACTCGCTGCTAACGATGGCAACTGTGTGAGGTATGCATATGGGGGGGGGGGGTCATGCTAATGGAGCGAATGAGCGGGAAACGCAACAGCCCCTGCCCTCCCCCTGCAAGCTCAGTGAGGTGCTCCTGGTTTCTATAAGATTATTTCTCTTTCTTCTCTCTATTTGCTTTGCACATTTGTTTCATTACCATCATTTTTTCCTCTTTCTCACATCTCTTTTCAAAGGCATTATCTCAATCTGCATGTCCTCGAACCATCTCTCCTCCAAAGAGAGCACGCCCCGCGTACAATACAGGGACGCCGTGGCCTTTGCACACGGGAAGTTTTCGGGAGGCCGAATTGGGTCAGAGTTCAGGGAGGACAGATTGGCTCCGAGCACGCCTGTGCTTACTGTGCCCGATCATTGACAAACAGCACAAACGTGTGACACAATGATGAAGATGAAAATAAATAGCTGTAACCAGTGATACGGCATCAGTGAATCATGCAGTCAGAAAACAATGACCAGAAATATGCTGATCTACTTTTTACTTATTTCCCCCCCAAAAAAAATCCAAGCTTATAAATCATATTGTTAGACCATAAAGACCTTAAAACCAACTGTAGATTTTAAAGATTTATATTAAGCGTAATCAACTGGGAGTTAAAATGTATCAAGCATAAATAGAGTGTAAATGATGATAAGGAAACAGCTACAGTACTGTAGAAAAGTCCTAGGCACATGCTATAGAGCATGTAAGCCTTCAAAAAATACAGTAAAAAGCCCAGAAAACATGAATCAATTAATGAAACAAAGTATAACTCTTTTTTTTTGCATGCAAAACCCAGCAGCTTTCTTTTTGTTTTTGTTTTTCAAGTATTTTTTCTGTAACATTTAATTTTCCGTTGGAATACTAATGTTTGGAAATGTTTTGTAGTAACTCAACAATGAAGTCCTAAAGTAAAAATAAATGTAAAAAAAAAATCCTTAGGAAATTTGTACTAAAAAACGCAAAAACGCCCGAAAAAGTTCTCCATATGAAAAGGAATGAAAATATCACGAATGCTTTACATTCTCAAAAGAATATCTTCTTTTTTACACTACTGATGCCGTCACATAGAGTTTTACCTGTAATGAATGAAAGGACATCTGTAAAGCTTATTTGTATTAAATATCTTGTTTGGTTGCAGTGTTTCCCACACACAGGTGAGACTCGGGCAGGGTGCCCAGGTATAATAACAACCTGCCAAGTATATAAAGTCCTATTTAAAATCATCTGTGTTGTTTTTTTTTTTTCCCAGTCCTTTCCAGAAGCAGTGTGTTAAGGCTCTCAGTGTTACTGATCGGAAGGTCGGCGGTTCGAGCCACAGCTCTGGCTGGTTGCCACTGCTGGGCCCTTGAGCAAGGCCCTTAACCCTGTCTGCTCCAGGGGCAGCGTTTAAATGGCTGACCCTGCGCTCTGACCCTAGCCTGTTAACAAGAAGTTGGGATGTGTTGAGAAAAAAAAAAAAAAGAGTTCCACTCAGCAGTAATGTACGTATATGTGACAAATAAAGACAAAAAATACAATAAAAGTAATAATAATAAACAGAGCAACGAGAACAACTAATATGAGAGAAGGACTTAGTAGTAATACTTGGATGTTCATTTTCTTGAATTTGATTGCCTAGCATGTAAATAATAAATGTAATTAACCTCGATATCAATTTGACTTTGTGTCTGCATGGTGCCATGAGACAGCCTGGTGTTCTACCCATACAATACGTGCATTTTCACCTGATATCCAGTGTTCCCAGAATAAGCCTTGGTTTACGACAACCCGGGTAAACAAGGACATTATCCTCACCATGGATAAAGCGGTTACTGAAAATGAGTGAATGACTTCAAATAAATTGTCCTTATTATTTCTTCCCCTAAACCCCCAAAACCTTCCCTTAGTCTCCCGATACTTATGTTGCCTTTGACCACCTATGAGGCTGTAGCATAAATGTCATCCATCACTGTGATGAAAACCAGAGCTTTCAACACAAATGAGGCAGACTGTTGACTTGCACAAGACAGCAAATGGATGTAAAGATCAATAATCATAAAATATCAGCACAATGAGGGCCTTCATTAAAAAGCGATTATTAAAAGTCTGAAACAGTTAAGAATGTGCCAGGAATTAGATGCATGAACATACTTGGCTGTAGACAGATCCATCACCAAGATAATGACCTCAACCATACATTTCTATCAACACAGAGTTGCTTGCTGGAACATGATTATCTCAACCTTAGGCTCGGAACTTTTTTTTTGGAGGAATTAAGAGGACGGTTTGGAAGTAGCTTAAAGTGTTTTAAGATGTTCTACAAGTGCTACGTTGGCCACTTTACTGGAAGAGGCACTGTGGTTATTTTATTCTTCTTCTTACTTGAAGGGGGACAATAATTTTGAAAGGAGATTTTTTTTTCTAAATGGTGCTAATGCGCATTATGTAGAATGTGAAGACATCAACTAGTCTTATCTGTTTGGGCTATTGGAGGAAACCCACCAAGAACATGTACACTCCATGAGCACAGACCCTTGACCGCGGAGATGCAAGGCCACGGTGCTAACCACTATGCCACTGTGCTGCCTAAGGTGCTAAGAGGGTTTTGGAATAATTCTGTCAAGTCTTCTACAGTACTATAATTTCTGCCTTGATGTGAAAATAAAACTTTTTAAAAAATGAGACGTTTCATATCGTCCTATGCATCACTGTGTCACTGTGGCTGTCGCATGCTGGAGCCTCTTGACCTGAATTGTTTCTTGGTTATGACAAATAGTCTGGTCATGCCCTCATGCTTCTTGCGCATCATGGAGCTTCATCTATACATCTTGACCATTCAGGAACACTCTGTTTGATCACCAGTTAATTCAATGCCCCCGAAAGCACTGTAATGAGCTTAGACTGTGCAGACACATGATAATCCTATTTCCTACCCGAATGGGTTGTGAGGTTTATTGCAACATATGAAAAAACACCAGTAACCTCAGACACCCACCTTGCTAAAACTGGGTGCACAATCATTACACAATACCCCAAAAATGCCTTTAAATTGCTATTTAAATGCCCCATTTACCCACATGGCTGTATTTGGACGCTGGCTGTGGAATGGAACGCCAGATAATTGAATCTGTTATCACACCAACACCTTCGTTCCATTTGAAAAAACACAATGACTGGGATGTTTGTCAAAAAGATATTAACTTTTATAGCAAGGAATCCACCCCCCCCCCCCCCAGATCAACACCATCCCCCCACCCCCCACCCAACACCCCCCACTGCCCTGCCGCTGGCTGGCACAGATTTACACCCGCGCCGAAATTTTGGCTCAAAGGTTTCATGCACCTCATGTGACAGCAAGCGCAGTTGAGTGCCTGCTGAATCTGAGCCGATATATGCATTCCACACGCTCTGAGAGCCAGGATCGGCTGGGCAAAAAGAGAGAGAGCAGGTAGCTGCATTTCACCGCTCAAGACTGGGCTCATTGTCTGGCCTCTGTGGGAAACTCGCAATACTTCCTTCAAGGGTGATTACTAAGAAACTTAAGATTCCGTGTCAGTGACGCTTCTCATGTTTGCCACAGGAGCACGCATCTGCCCCCTCATATTTACCCATCCCTCGCGTACAAGCATGCGCGTGCCCTACCATCCACCTCTACATTTTATACACAATTACGCCCTCCAATGATCAGGGTACCTGGACTTTATCACTCGGCTACTTGAAACATCACAGAGGGCAAGGTGTGAAGTTTCTCCCCAATCTCTCAGCATGAGCTACATACACTCTCTGCAGGGAGGAAGATAAGCTCACTCTGATCAGGAGATAGATGCGGCCATGCAGGCAAAAGGTCAGCATTATCATGATTACGCCGAGCCAGATAATCAAGCTTTGTGTCTTTATCAAATGCGTGATGCCGGAACGGTATGACTAAACCGCTTGTTCAGTAGAAAAACAAAAGCAAAAAAATCAGGTCTAGAATTTCAGTTAGTCCAACTGATTCTTGCATTACAACCACGTTTGAAAGTTTTTAAAACATTCCTGCTAGATCAACTAAGAACTGTTTCCAAGTCTCTAGACATGTAAACTTTCGTCAATTAATGAACTGCCACAGGAGCCAGGTTTTTCTGCAACAGGAAGAGTACAAAAAGACTGCTCCTGAGATGGAGACTCTTGTGCCTGTTGCTTGTGGGATGGGCCATACTGACATCTAGCGGCGGTCTCAATCACAGCTCCGTCGTGCATTCTGGGAGACAAACTCGAAGCAGTGCTGACATAGATTAATGACTCCTTTTACAGCTAATGATAGAGCAATGTGGACAGCTGCTGGGCAGCCCATGGAATGCCAACACTGACCCCGGGCTTTGGTGGATGAAGAAGAGAGATATTCACTTCACCTCTCTAGCTCTCTTTCCTTTACTTCTGCTTGAAATTATCCCTCTTTTTGCCCATTCAAAGCTCATCACACCAGTTCCTTCCTTTTCTAAAGGCCTGCTTCTTATGGGGTCTTTTTCTTCGGTTCACCTGTATGCAAATCGGCTCAGCATTCTGTTTCATTAATCTGGGAGAGGTAGGGCGAGATAGCAGCAGATTGCTTCCGCCGCGGCAGAATGTTCACCGCACTTTGGCCACAAGTTAATTTATTACTGGAGGGTTTGGAGGGCCAGGCGCACAGGGGATGTTTGTTAAAGATCCTTTTCAGTGCATTCACTCGGCCAGAGTACGGTGCTTTGAAACCCCCCCCCCTGCAAAAGAGTGGCCATTCACAGAGAGTGCAGGAAACCTGAGGGAAGAACTAGAAGGACAATTCTGAAGAAAAAGAGAGATTAAGCAAGGGGGAGTGTGTGCGTGTGTGTGTGTGTGTGTGTGTGCAAGAAAGAGAGAAAACGAGGAACAGAACTGGACTTAAAATGAACGCATTTGTGTTAGAGAAAGTGAAAAACTTTGACTTGGAGTAGACTTTAAGATGTTTAAAACGACCAGGATGATAAATTTGATAAAACTTTTCTTTTTTTAATAAAACAAAAAAAAAATTCCCTTCACTCAGTTGGAATCACAGATACGAAAATGCTTGCGTCGTTGGAAGGTACCCTATGTAATGCACGAAAGTCCCATTGTCGTTGTTAAAAAAGGAACATTACTTATCAGTTCGGCGCTACTGAAACACACCTCAGCAGCTGCTGTGACTGCAAACAAAAGGCCAGGCAGTGTGAGAAAGGTGTGGGTTGAACTGAAGATGAGGAGAGCTGAACTTTCTCCTCAGTATCTCATTAGTTACCGCCTTCCTTAACCCGTGAACAAAATGAGTGCAAACGGGGCATGGCGAGGTGACGGAGCAGCACCTGGCTGACAGGTGTGTGGGCTGTCAAGGGTCACGGAATTAACGGCTTCGCTCACCTGACTTACCTGAGCAGGAGAAAGGGGCAGATCCTAAACAGACAGGTGCATCTGCTTAAACAGTGGTACAAACACATCCAAAAAAAAAAAAAAAAAAAAACCCTGGACCTGCAAAGCCGGCCAACATAATTACAGCTGGGGAAGCATGTGGATAGGGCTTTGAATTGCAGTGGTGGAGGTGCTGAAGAATAGAAGGGGAGTGAGAGAAGCAGATAAGTTGTCCAGTATTCAAGCCACATCAAAAACATTGATCTGTAGCCCACGTACATTATGTGGTTGCAGGGACAACCTCCTTTTCTTCACCCAAGCCCCTGCCAGAGGGTAAGGACGGCCGTCCTTTCTACCACCCTGATGCCCTGGTTTTCACTTTCTTTAATTATAGCCTGTAAAATGCGAACCCACTCTGTCCAAAAACAGAACTTAGGAATTAGGGCCAGGTGCATGGGCTTTAAAGTACTGGGGCAAAGAGGGAGGTGAGAGTGGGATGTATCTTTAGTGCTTAAAGAGGCAGTTAGTTAAACCGCCCCAGTGAACACAACACAGCAGTAAAGGGCCATGCAACAGCTGTTTTCGGATCCACAGAACTGAAGGATCGATGCCTTCAAGATGACAGAAGGTCATGCTGGTGGACATATCAAGCTAAAAGTTTTGTCACTACAGAGCTATTAAAGATGTTATAGCTGCTGAAAGTAAGATTAAGGATTTTTAACCTGCTAGTAGAAAGTTGCTTGCGCAACAATATTTCATAACATGGTTTCTGTTTCTCCCTTATCTATTGCACAGATTAATCATATGGCTGCGAACGCCAAGTCAATACACAGTCAAAGTAAGTTCATGGCTCTGTCCGAGTACTCACCAATGGCTAGTTGCAAGCTTTTTACAGTAACATCGCATTATGCATTTTGAAATACACATGTTTGGGACACTGTGCATTTCAGCGGCAAGGTACGATTGCTTTGATCTGTACCTGAGTTTGATTGTCTGCCCACTATTGTGCATCCATATTAGCAAAAAAACTAAACAGAACAAAAGTACACTTAGGACAACTACTATGCATTTGTTTGCATGTCGTCGCTCCATTCTTACTTCTGTGTACACTTATTATCCTTCTACCTTGTGTGTTGGAGTTTCAATATGCAAGTGTACCCGGATATGGAATAACATTACTTTATATACACACACACACACACACAGGACATGCATCATTGATCTGTGCTCGGGTACAGTATAAACTGTCAATAATCATATGAAATCAAATAAATTGATCTTTGAGGGTCAAGCGTACTCAGATTTAAGCCTGGGTCCCTAATGTAAAAGCCCCAACAGTTACTAAATATCAAGCAACAGGGCAAAACTGGCTCATGCAGGATCACATCTTACTGCATCAGCCAATCCTGCACTCATTTCTAACAATAATAAAGGTGAGCTAGCATACTGTCAACTTGCACCTTCAGGGTTTGGGTTTGATTCCATAGTTGGGTCTGTGTGCATGGAGTTTTCATCTTCTCCCATGCTTGGTGGGCTTCCTACGTGCTCTTCAGATTTCTTCCACAGTCCAAAGACCTGCTAATTGACATTCCCAAAAAGTGCCCATAGCATATGTGTGTGTGTGTTAATGTGTGTGCCATGTGAAGGATTGGCACCTCGTCCCCCTGCCTAGTGCCCTAAGTCTCCTGGGATAGGCCACTCTTTAGTGGTTATTGGTCAAATGAGCCATTTATTTAAAATATTTTTACTATCCTGTGCAAAATACAGATGCAACTCAACAGAGCACAAACCTAAAGAACAATTAGTGGTTATACGGAGAGTGCTATGATAGAAGATTTAAAAGCAAAGAATCCTTAGGATACCTTAGAACGCATTTTCCTAGAAAGTGAAACCTCGGTATTATGTAGGGAAGTACATAGTGCATATCTGAGAATATAATAGGGTGGGTGAAAAGTGTCTGCAGGAAAATGACAGGAAGGAGGACCATATAAGGACAAGCAGCTCAGTGAGACAAAAAAAAAAAAAAAGTACGGCCATAAAAAAGCAGGTGAGGCTCAGGAATGTCACCTCATTCACCTGTCAGATTTTGTTGGTTTAAGTAATAATTGTAATCTGTTCATTAATAACTCAACATTTTCTCAAGCTGTCATGTTTAATACTGCAAGCCATTAACGCCCCATTAGGAAAAGAGCTGCTATGAATCAATTCCACAGAAGAAATGTAATTCTCTGCCATCGAGGAATGCCGTGGGAGTCAAAGCCTTGCAGGCTGCAAATTGCGTGGGTGAACTCCTCTGCAGAGGTAGAGATGGGAAACACCTCAGGTATCAAAGAAGCCCTTTACAGAGAGAAGATAAGCACAGACCAGTTAAGTGCCATCCAAATAACTAACATAGTACAGGGCCTCACATCACTTATGCATTCGTCATTCCGTTTATTCATTCCTTTATTTAATTGTTAAAGATATTGATTGATTTTCTACAGGGTGAGTGGAAATTAACTAAGCCCTACCCCATGTTGGACCACCATATTTGCTCTTACTGTGCACATGTGGATAGACCAGCAGTTTCCAGGACATTGGCTGGGACGACACGGACCTCATGCATAGCCTCCAAAAGGTTCACTCCATATGATTTTACAGATCTCGCTCCATATGATCTTTTCCTGTGGAGCTACACAAAGGAGAAGGTGTACAGGACAAAGCATCGCACACTGGAGGACTCAGCAGGTCACGCGATTCTCAGCACTATCCCAAACCACTTGCTACAGAGGACGTGCATTCCATATGGACTTTATTGCCAATTTATAATGCCTTGTTACTTTTCACTCACCCTGTATATCAGCAATTTCGACTATAATTACAAATCATTTCAATGTATCTCTGTAACAGCAGGTTTCTAGTATAATTCACAGGGACTCCACTGGTTCATTAACCACATTACATTAGTCAATAATAAATATTATTATTATTATTATTATTATTTGTACATGATTTAAAAAAAAAATTGAACCATTTTTAGATTTTTAGTTTTGCTTCATTAATTAACAACCCGTGAAAAAAACTGCAGTACCAGCGTTGTACAAAAAGGTAAAGGTTTTTTAAAGTTTTTTTTTTTTTGACCAACTCAGAACAGTGAGGTTCATCAAGGAATGACCGTTTGTAGCTGTTAGGACAAAAGCGATATCATGAACGTGTTTTGTATATTATACCATTAAACACCCACACAAAAAAATCTTTTTTTCATTGTCTTCTAATGAAAAAACATCAATTTCAGAGGAACGATGTTAATTGATTTGCTTCAGGTTGCATCGTATCACCCTGTCGTTTACTATTTTAAAATTAACAGCAAGTTGCAGCATGTTTTTTTTTTTTTTAATAAACCACATTTGCGCTAAAAAGAAAAGAAAAAAAACCACCGCCTACAGAAGATCTGCAGCTGGTTCTCAGAGATACGTACTATATAAATTTCCTTATAAAACAGTACCACAGTGTAGATGAAACAACAGATGCAGTTTGCTTTAAAGTCAACGGGGTTATGACAAACAATAATTAGTTTTACCGGTTCTTACTGTTTATATAAAGTGTATGATTAAGGTGTTGGACTTCCTCAAGCTAAAAAAAAGGCTTCAATGGTCCATGGCCTCAAATAAACAAGTGTCTCAAAATTAAGGAAATGAAGTTATACAGTAGTCCTCTAGTATGGGTAACGTGTTAGTGCTAGGGGTTCTTCATTCTGTCCATTAACCTACTTATTGTATTAATTATTATTATACTTTATAATTATCTTTATTTGTTAAGTATGTTAAAGCACAAACTAAGGCTGGTGACAGGGAGTTTTTGGTTTCTGGTCTCTGGCATACACACCTGGCAGTAATTAAAAAGAGTCAATCAATCATGTAATTAGACACCTATAACAGATCCTGTCATAACCCCAGCATACTCAACAAGTGGGTGTGGACCTATTTAGAGAAATGTAAAACGAACAAGGCCAAATCTGCCAACAGTTAATATCCCAATGTCAGTTTGTCAGTGATTCCAAGAAGACGAAAATAAAAGGGGATGTCCAGAGCAATGTTTTAAGATCGTCTACTTTAGGCCAGATGTATGATTTTCTGCCTGTTTTTACAGTTATTATCAAAAGTTCAGTTTAAATAATTCTTTGTTTGTTTGCTTACAAGAGCCTGAATCTGATTGAAAAGTTAAGCCAAAGAGTAATTTTCCTTACGCAAAAGATCTTGTTAGAGGATTCTCTTCTTATGAACTGACATTAGTTTAATCAGTTAAGGCTGTGGGTTACCGGGTTACTGATCAGAAGGTTGAAGGTTCAAGTCCCAGCTTCAACTGCCATGGTTCCACTGTGGAGCACTTGAGCAATCATTCAAGCATAAAAAACATTTAACTTACGGCATGAACCAGTGAGAAACCAGTGAAAAACCAGTGCAAATGATGACAGATGATTAGGCGGGTGATTCGTACACTGGTGATGCTGAATGCTGAGTGGTTGGAACAAATAAGAGGAGAAATAAGGTTGCTGCTGAGTTTGTTAAATAAACAAACCATTTTTTTATTGTATCTTTAGGCACTTTGCAGCCTGTCACGGTAAAACATTTGTTCCTATTTTTTTAAATTTAATATACATAATTGAATTTAACATAATAAGGAATGAGGGGTGTCTCAAGGTAAAACATTATCCAGATTTTTGGATACAGTACCATGCAAATATCTTAGACACCCTGTTTTTTGTACAAACTTGTTTTTTTTTAAGCAAAAAATTTCCGCACCCTATATTGCCAGTTTCATTTGATTACTCTTTAGTGCTCTTTATAGAAATCTCTTTCATGTATAAATGCGCAAAAAAGGACCCCGCTTGTGATTTGCATGAAAGAAAAGCAGAGTTCTGTGATTGGTTCTTTGTGGTCTGAGGGTGTATGTGGTGCCAAACCACTCACAGAAGAGCGTAAACAGAAGTGTTTGGATCTAACACTTAGGTGAAAATCTGATGGACAAAACAAAATTTAGAGGATCGGTCAAACAAAATTTTGACCAATCCTCTAAAGAAGGAGTAAGATTTTTTTAAAGAGAATTATTACAGGTGACAAGACATGGATTCATCACCACGAGCCCAAGAGTAAACAGCAGGAGTACGGAACGGAAACATCCTCAATCCTTCTGCCCACACTGTCGACACTTATAACTTGATCTTGCTCCATCAGATTTTCACCTCTTTGGTCCACTGAAAGAAGCTCTACAAGGAGGAAGATTCACTTCTGCTGAAGAACTGACGACAGTGGTGCTGTCATGGCTTACTGAAACATTCTTCATAAGGGAATACAAACAATTGCTGACAGGTGGATGAAGTGTATTGAAAAGCAAGGAGATTGTGCCGGAAAAAAATTTATTAATATATTCTAGTCAGATTGCGGATCATTTTTGCCTCACCTTCACACATATATATATGGCCCTGGCCCCTGGTTTAAGCCCTCAGCAGCATAAACTGATTAAACCACATTTAATCGGAACCACATTTATTCAGATTGATAAAGACATATAAATAGTAGGAATATGTAATTGAGCAAAGTAGCCCTATTTCACACTGTTTTTATTTCACAAATATAAAAAGACTGCTTTTTGGCGTGATATCGCTGGGGTTTGGTGCAGTGAATCAAATAATGCTCAGGGGCGAATAACCTGGATACGGTTATGAAAATTAGTTAGGAGGAATTGTATGCAGTGATGAGTGATGTCACTCTGCAGTTGGCAGGTAAAGACCACCACTAAAAAACCACTTCATGCTTCATGTCAAATCAGGAGAGAAAATAAGCAATGTGCAGGGAGGGAGCTTGTTTGTGTATGAAGGGGTAAGAATGATTTGTGTATTGGAAGAGAAGTGCCAGGGTGGGTAGGAAGTACTTTGATATCTGTCCTCAAGTGCTCGGGTTGTCAACGCATGCTGTTTTGGGTAAACGTGCCCCAACTGGGTTTGTGTGTTTGTCTCTCTGTGGTGAAAAGGAACATAGAGACAGACAGACATGCAGGATCAATATTTTTTTTTCTCCTTAGGAAGAAACAAAAGGTAAATTGGGGCCAAACAGGTGATTTAAAATTCAGAGGTGTGTCAAAGTCGCTACCGCCATTTGTTGGAACTCGACCATAATCACCCATTATTTTAGGAAAACACTGTTTCTTGCCGTTATAGGGAAACGCATTAACAATTTAACACATGTAACTTTGAAGGTGATTATTGCCCTTTATCAGTCTGTCCCGAAGTGTTTTCTTCTTTTATACCCCTGCAATTTGGCATCCATTCCAAATTACAACATAAAATCTGTTACTATAAAACAATAACACTTTATAACAAGTCCATTTATATAAAACAGTGATGTAACTCTGCTGGCAAAAACAGAAGATTAATCTATACTTTCTGACCAATCAGCACTCAAGAATGAAAAAGAGAAAAATAAATAATACAGTGTAACCTCGGATTACGAGCATAATTTGTTTCCGAAAGTGGGCTCGTATTCCAAAGCACTCGTAAACCAAATTAAATTGTCCCATACGAAATAATAGAAACTCAAATTATTCGTTCTACAGCCCAAAAAAATTAATACATAAAAATAATTAATACAAAATATAAAGTAAAAATAAAACAAATTAACCTGCACTTTATCTTTTAAAAAAAGGAAAAATAAATCCTGACAGATAAGTATTTCCGTTTGTGCACGTAGGCTCTGTGTGTGTGTGTGTGTGTGTGTGTGTGTGTAACACTCTCTCGCCTTTACAGCCCCCTACCACCCACTCCTTCTCTCAGCTTCCCAAACACACACACACACACACACACACACACACACACTCTCTCCCTGTCTTACACACAAACTCTGCTCTGTCGTGATTCTTTTCAAAGGTAAAGTGACACACGACAAGCTGATACAGAGAAAAAAAATTATCTTAACCCTCTAATGAGACTTGCTTTTGCTTTATACCCGCGCACACACACACACGCGCTGTACAAACATGCTTACAAACACAAAATAGATTTACATTTAGACATTTGGCAGACGCTCTTATCCAGAGCGACTTACATTTTTATCTCATTACACATCTGAGCAGTTGAGGGTTAAGGGCCTTGCTCAAGGGCAACTTGGTGGTTGTGGTGTTTGAACCTGGGATCTTCCGAACCGTAGTCCAATGCCTTAACCACTGAGCTACCCCTGGCCATATTAAAATAAAATATGTTTCACACACACACGTGGACACAGTGTTGTAAGAAATAGTACACGCGTGCATACAGTAGATGTTGCTTATACCGCAGATCTTATAAGAGACGCGCACTAAGACCCCAGAGGGGAGATGATTACCTACAATTCCGCAGCGCAAGAGAGAGAAACCGTTGGCTCGGTTGTGATCATGTGACGCTTGGCGTCAAAACAAGAAGCGCAGGCGTGATACATGATACTCGGTGCTCCTAAACCAGGACAATGCTCGTTTTTAAGTCAAAATTTATTAAAAATCTTTGCTTGTCTTGCGGAACACTCGTAAACCGTGTTACTCGTCATCCGAGGTTCCACTGTAATTAAAAGATTTTTTAAAAGATTCAAAAAAATAATAATCATTGATATTTCTCGTTATAATATACAAATTTATTTAAACATATCTCACAACACTGAAATGCTCATGGAATGGTATCAGTGATGCAAATTATTAATATTGTTTTTTTTACATATATACATTTTATTAATCATGCTAATAGCTTACAACATTCTTATTCAACACCGACATATTAAATTACATACCAAGTTTAAAAATGGCTCCTCTGCAGCAGTGATTTTCCCTTTAGAATTCTTTAACCATCATATTTTTACATCAGATATATTCTTATATTTAATATTTATATAAATATTTATATTTGTTAAAAATGCCCCAATCATAGCATCAGTCTACTAAACCAAATGTATATTTTATTATTGATCATCTTATATATTGACTAAGATCTATCACCAAATCCTTTGTAATTTAAAGCTACATCACATTATAGGAAATATCTACTTGAAAAGAAATTAAAATAATAAAAGCTTTTCTTAATCTAATTATTATCTGACACATTTGTAGTGTATGTTTGATTTCAGATAAACAATTCAACAAAAAAATAGAAAAAAAAGGATGCACCTGATTAACATGAAGTCAAACCTACACCATTACACTCCAACAATAAATGTAGTAACATGAGTGACACTGAAAATATTCTTATACAGTAAAAACTACTTCTAGTGCTATGCATGATAAACAGTTTGACAATTCTTACCTACACTGAATACGATGTACATAGATTTATCAATTGACATGACAACTGCCCTTAAATGCCCTTGCTTTGTAATTTCTGGCTTATGGTTAAGATTCATATACTACAAATGTGGGAGATAAAAATTAGGCTGAAGCTCACTGGGTAGATCTCAATACAACCTACACTCTCATGATTGTACACGGTCAATGAACAATGAGAGATGAAACTACTTAACCAACTCTGGCTGTGTGTGTAGTCTGGGAAAACCATGTGATGATGCAAATTTTGGCAAACAGCTAAACAATAATAATTTTTTTTTAATCTAGCATGTCCAAAAGCAAGTATTCACTTATAAGCCTGATTAACACCACCACCAGGTAAGCTGAACAACACTTCAAATCCCAAAAAAAGCCATTACAACAACTTGCCAAAAAAAAAAAAAGGTTAATGCTGACCAGGATAGAAAGGCACCAAAACACTCTAAGCATCACAACCAACTATGCAAAGAGACCGCCATGGGATGCGCTGGATAAACAAGCATGATTCATGGAGGCTTCACAGCACACAGCACCCGAAGGACCTGCTGCTAATGTTCGTGTGCCAGACACCACAGCACAACCCCAGAGAGCCCAGAGCTGCGCTGGTGGCACAAGGGGAAACAAAAACCTAGGTGTTTTTTTATGTTAATAGTTTTTAATATTATAGCTGACAGTGTAATTTAAGAAATTGTTTTTTTTTTTTTACCAAAATGATGTGCATGAATGTTTTTATTCCCTTAATTAAAAAAAATCTTATCTACGCTACATCCACATGTCTACAGATATTTACAGATATTTTATAAAATAATTCTTATACTTCTGTTTAAAAAGTTTAACACAATGTCTTTAAAATGACCTTTATCCATACGCAACTAAAATATATATATATATATATATCTTATTTTTAAATGCTGTCACAGCAGCACCATGTGTGCACACAATGCAAGCGTCATAAAATGTCGTTTCAAAATGCCTTACAGTAAGTAAAACTTTAAGAGTCTCATGCTCCTGAATGCGAGAAATGCAACTATGGATTAAAAAATAAATTAATTAATATAAATGCACAGATTGATATAATGGGAATGATGATGAGATGGAACTATTGTGCAAAGATGTTTTGCCCAGGTCTTTGGTTCAAAACCTAAATGGATATTAGTCCAGACAGATGGTTTGGCTCAGGAGCATGGTGGTAATCATCAATATGTTGCGTCGCTGCATTAAAGTTTAATTATAACATAAAAAGGCATACAGATTATTAGATGAAATATTCCAAACCACAAAGTAGCAATCTGATTAACAAAGCGCTTGCTCAATTCTGAAACATAAAAAACATTATGGGTATGCACAAGGTCAGGCTAACATGTCTGAATTTTTAAAAGCATTTTTGTCTGGAGTGACAAAGTTTTAAACATCTTCACTTTTCAGACTGCGAGATCTCTTTAAAGATATCTGTATAAGTGTGAATGAATGAACTTGATGGTGATACAGTGAACAGTGATAGTCATAATAAAATGGCTGAATAATTTTTTGCACTTTGCACCTTTTTACTTCAGACAGAAAAACCTGTACTTCTAGTTCAAATTCATGTAAAAAACAAACAAGAACATGCTTTAAAAACTATATAAAAGTCGAAAATGCCAAAATGTAATCACATGAAGATTTTTCTTACGCTACACACAAATTAAGCGAACCGCACCATTTATCAACATCATCACCTCAGGAAGCTTCAACAGATATATGTGGCAAATCTACTACTTTGCTAATCAATACCACATGCTTACTTTTTAGAGATGTTAGAGTTAAAACCAATAGACACTTATCATTTAAAAAAAATGCAATGCCATAAACAGCTTTGCAGATATTAATGCACCGATTGCTTAAAGTTTAAAAGCACCACGATAAATTCTGCATTTTAGCAGCACCACTGTTGAGATCTTCATTTTCCCATTTAAGCTTTAAAACAAAGTTTGGTTTCAGGGAAGAAGATCCTCTGACTGAGCTTTAGGATCATTTCAGAAGACTCTTGTTAGATTAATGACATCTGCTCCCTTTGTTTGAGTTAAATGGTGGGGGAAAATTTAAATTTGATTTGGCTTAATCAGGATGATAGGTCGCCAACTGATGTGACATGACAACCTTTTATTATTATTTTTATTTGTAAATAATTTTGCAAACTAAATTGACATATGTATGCATTTTTTTGGTGTCTCATGATGTATAATGTCTGTCTGGATGGCGTCATCTTGTCCATTATCAATGTAAAGTCCTGAAATTCAATATCTATTAAAATAATTTATTTAAAAAACAAAAATCTGTAAATTTCCCTTTTATGACCTAAGCAGAAATGCTGTAGTACTAAACTAATTAAAAGATAAATAAATGTTATAAAAAAATAAAATAAATAAAAGTGTTCCGGCATTTTAAAACAGTGCCATGTCACTAACAGGTTCAGCAGAAAACTGAGCAACACATTTTATGGTCTTCTGCGCAAACTCCTCTTCAACCCCACACTCACGTACTGTAGATGTAAAGTGTGGTGGAAAGCAGGTTTGTGTGGAGCTGTAGTTAAGGACTGTGTGACTGCAGGGACCAGCGAGGAAGATGAAGATGTGGGAGACACTGAAGTTGGTTCTCTACATCCTCTAGACTTGGCTCTTGGATGTGCTCTCTGAAGAGAAAGTGAGAGGTGGGAGAATATAAACTCATATATTACAGAATGATTTAGAGCAAAAAGTGTTATAGATTGTGTGACAAGTGCATGATCAAAAAAATAACAATTAATGATCTTCATTCAGAAAGGCAAGCCAGTGCAGGAATAAAGAGCATGTCAGTAAGGAATGTGCAACGATGCAATTTACCTTCATCAGAAACCCTGAGGCTCTCTCTCACTGCATATTGAAATACAAACTGACTTGAAAGTTCATGATCATGCATAATGCAATTTATTTCAACAATCATTTATTTGGAAAATTTCCAAAACTAGCATTTTAATCAACTTGCTCTAACTACAACAGAACAAGGTCACTACTAACAGTTATATTGTTCGTAAAAAGCATCATGGCATGAGAATTATGAAGTGTTTATGTGGCTTTAACAGTGTACTTTTTCAAACAAATCAGAGTAACTTAAAGTCATGTCCTTTTATGCTGAGTTTATTTTGTGTGTTGCATTTGCCCAAGGTTAATACTTTTTCATTTGCCCAAGGTAAATAATTTTGCATTTGTGCAATCTACTTCAAAACTTCAGTTTTTTAAAGGCTGAAATTTAGAAAACTGATCCTGTTTAGAATCAAATCACAGCAACTTCTTGATCGCTTGACATACAACATATCTAAACTTATACATTATGTACATTAAGGGAATTTTTTTTTTTAATTATTAGTTTATCTATTAAACTGATGAACCACTTTGCCCCAAAAATCGTGGTATTAAAATAATCAAATAGACACACTGCACATCAACTTGTACTGTAAGTGCACTGTCTATATAAACGTGAATCAAGAACAGACAAATTCTTTAAAAAAAGAGGGCAGCACAACGCATGTATTTTAGCCTTAAGCAAAGCCTTTTGTTTTAATGTACTGACAAGCAAAAAGCCTACAGACATATAAAACTATACCGCAAAATCTTAACAAAAGAAACTGTAACTGTCAAAAAAATGTCCATGAAGCAAATTCATAGAAAGTGAACCAGAGACTAAAGCACCGTGATCTTACCTGAACATGACCTGCACTGGGACCTCATAGTTTGTCCTCTCCACATCTGATACACTCAGCGCATAACTCTTGTCCCATTTGTAGGTGAAGTTCTGAAACATTATAAATTCATGTCAATATTAACTTCCTCTTGTCTCTATAAAACAACTTTACATATTAAATCTGTTGTTAGAAACTTCCTAATTAAATGTTAGTTTAAGCTGGTTGTATAAAACACTAGATGGTGCTACTTGGACATCATCAGTAATGAACCCAGGGTCACAGTGTGTTTTGTGTCTAAGATCATGGATATGCCTTCTTAATCGACAGCCAACTTGATGACCCCACACTGACCCCATCCTTAAACATTCACCAAGGAAACAACATTATCGATAACAATAATAGCAACTAGACTGACTGAAAGATCCTGTGTATTTAGTAACAAAAAACATCGTCTATCACGTCAGATTTGCTGAAACCCAGGTGACTAAAATTAAATCACTAACAGCCAAAATGGTCATACCTCCAAAATCAGAGCCACAAACAAATTGACCCACATGACAGACGAGGTGAACCACCAGGATACAAAGTACACCTTCGACCACCTAAAGGTTTAAAAAAGGATTAGGATAATCATTTAGAATTTATGACACAGTTTAAACCAAAAAATTATTTTAAAAAATATTATATTATAGCTCCTGGAGCTGTTGACCTACTCAGTGGTATATCTTGTGTAAGCATCCATAAAGACCTGCCAGTTATTCACCACCATCACGTCATACAGCAGAACTAAGGATGACTGAAAGTACATATTAGAACAGGATAAATAGCTGTTGGTGTTTAACCTATGGACTAATTATTGCTGGGGGAAAAAAACGTACAGCGAAGTCATCGAAGTTGTTCGGCCAATACTCCAGCTGTTCGTAGGAGCCACACTCCATGGTGAAGTTGGATGTACCATTCCCACTGCTTGAGTTGGCCATGATACAGGTAAATATAAAAAAAGTTAATAAAAATATAAAGTATAAAAATAGTTTAATGATAACCTTTTTTACATTACAAAAAAATTGTTAACACTAGAATGTATTGTAAACATTTTAAGAGTAGCAGCTGCTTATAATAAAAGTTAGTATAATTATGTTAATACTGAGAATGCCTGCAATATACAATAAAGTGTATTGCTAAAGAAGAAAGAAAAAAAAGAAAGAATATGGAGGACGTTCAGGTCAAACCAGGACTGATATTGATTGTGCAAAATAACGAAAATGGCAATAAAAGTGAAAACTACATTTATTTCTCTAAAACAATCTCTGCTACACTAATGCACTTTTCCCAGTGTTTCGCTACTGTTTATATACCATCAAAGTAGAAGGTTTTCTACTATGTATGTATGCCAGATCCATAATCAGACTGGCAGCTTCAGGTCATCACTGCTGAAACTCCGGGATAAGTGCCTTAGTGCAGGAGATTATTTGGAGAAATAAAGGTATGTTTAACTTTAAGTCCCAGTTTGACTTGAACAGTGTTTGTTCATACACACACACACACACACACACACACACACAATGTCAATACTAAGATAATCTGAGAAAGTCTTGTAATACAATATTTAACATTGTATTAATATTAATGTATATACAGTACCTTGAACTTGGAGGAGTAATGGCTCCTTGGAAAAGCCAGATACCAATAACAGCATACACGTAGTACACCACCTAAATTAGAAATCAGAAAACATAAAAATTGCATCCTGAACTGCTTCATGGGTTCAAAAGCTGAAGAAGCACTATTAGTACTCACCAACAGAATCCCGGCAAAAGCCCGCAGGTTTTTCACAAGGTCCACAAGAGTACTGGCCACTAGAGCCATCAACTACAAACAGGGAATAAAAAAAAAATAAAGACAAAAAATAAATAATAAATCGTCCATGGATTCAATTACTTGCACCATTAGCATAACTAAAAAAAAAAAAAAAATGCTTATTTTAACATGCAGAATAAAAATGAAATTGAAAGCACTGCGAGTCATAATGAAAATAAAATAAATAAAATACCCAGTCCTAACCACAAGATGGGGCCAGACCTCTAATATAAAAAATTTTTACATTTATATAAACAGATAAAAATAATTTAACAGATTAAAAAGCCTAAATTAACAATTAAAAATGTGATGTCATGTATGTGATTGTGGTTTCAGTAAAAAAAAAAAAAAAAAAAAAAAAAATAAAAAAAAATATATATATATATATATATATATATATATATATATATAAAATAATAATAATAAAAAATAATTATGTAGCATTTTTGGAGTCTCCAGTGTCAGAGCCTTTAATCAGAGGTATGTTTTCCACCACATGAAGGTCTTCAGGACAGAGGAGTTTTCCTTGCCTCAAAAAGAGAGAATGTGTTGCTTTTCTTATTAACTTAAACAGACAAAGAGAAAGAAAAATAAAGAGAGAGAGAGATAGCGAGAGAGATGGGGGCTGGTGATGGATCGACCGTTTATACCTCCTATAACACAAGTGATAACAGGAACTAACTTGTTTTGTGAGGTTCCACAACAATAATGGACACAAATGGATGGCAAGTACAACATATGGTCTAAAGATCTGTAAACAGTAAAAATCAACAGTAAATATTTTAGTACAATGATTCTCAGTCAAGCCCAGTGATGTGAATGTCGCACGTGCATTAGGTGGACTGTTGACATGATTATGAACATAATCATAAACATAAGCATAATCTTAGACATAAACATAATACCAGTCATTCAGAAGGTGCTGACCTTAATTTCTGGAATGATCCTGAGGAAACGGAAGACGATCAGCATGTTGACAAGTCGCACCAGTTCCCATAAAGATATGTCTCCGACCTGGCACGCCATCCTGTGAACAACACACAGCCACCATTAGCACAATGATCACAAGACAAATACCAAAATAATTATTGTCATTGTAGTAGCAGTGTTTACATACTGCACAACTTTAAGATTAATTTAGTAATATAGGCATCTATCCATTTTACCTAAAGCTGTACCTATTTTGTCTACAGTTTATATTTATTTACGGACACTTTATACAAATGTTTACTCAAAGCTATTTGCATCAACAGACTATTTTCATTTACTATAATTACAACAGTTATTTTTGTCATTCTATTCTATTCGTTTTCAACAACTTCTCTGTGTGCCTTAAATTGTCCCAAAGTTTTAATAAATTTTAATTTAATTGTGATACTGCTTGTCAGTAAAATCATACTTACGATTTTGGATTTTTAATCTTGAACACAACGAAAATTGTAATCTGGAGGATCTATTTAACAAAGAAACAAGTAAAAGAAGGTGAAATTTAAATAATGTTCATAAAATTATAGAACATGAAATTGTTCCCCATCAGCAGACTTGTTGATCAAACAATAATTTACAAATTATTGTAATTTATATTTACATACCAGCAGAACGACGGTGAAGAAACCGTCAAAGATGTTATTTTTGTAAGAGAGGTAACCCTTCCAACCGAGCGCAATCAGCTTCAGTATCATCTCTATTAGATAGTAGATGATAAAAGCCCAATTAATGACCTGTATAAACACAAAACCACAGCTAAAGGTCAAAATTTACCAGCTAAAAAAAATAGTTAAAACAGTTTTGAAAAATTAAGAAAAAAAATGCAAAATGCATAACATTAACACATCAACATTGATGATCAATAAGACAGTTGTACCTCGACATTCAAATGCTATTCCTGAAGAAATTTCACCTAAAGAACTAAAATTTTGCAAGAAATTTGCCTCGAAGCATTTTTTTTCCCATGAAAAGCATTTTCTGCGTTAGAAAATGTGTTTTCCTAATACGAAATTTTGTCTTAAGAACTCCAAACTCGGCAAGTTAATTAGCAGGTAATAGATATAATCGGTAAGAGAAGAGCCTTGTTGTGGTCACTGTGTGTGTTGTAACAGTTACCTCCATGTAGTAATCATTTCGTTCAGTTACAGTTTTTTCTGAATCCAGCACCAAGATTGTCTGCAAAACACAATTTATAGTTTCGTTAACAATGCGATAAAGTTAAATAGCACACAAATTACTGCTCCTTATTAGATGAATAAAAAATTTATTATTTAATATATGCGCACTGATATGTACAAATATGTTGTTCCAATGATAACCACAAGATGGCAACACAGACCACTATAACATCATTTCAGATTTTCTTTTTCCTAAACAGTTTGACACCCATCTTTAAATAAAACATTATGTTATATATTATACTTGGCAAACCTATAGATTACACACATTTTTATTTCTTGCAAGTGTGAGACAATATTAAATAAATAAAAAAAAAAAAAAAAAAGTCTACTCACACAGATGCAGATGACGTTGGCGAGAGCCACCACGTTTCCTGTTACATTGAAGTAGTAATGACTACATGCCTTTTGGATCAGCTGGAGGGCAGAGGAGCTGTACTCTGGTTTCGGTGGGTGCTGGTGGACAAAGAGGAAATATAATCATCTATTTTCCAAAGCAAAGACCAACACGCATGCAAATACAACTGTATCTAACTACATTTAGGCTAATGACTTCCTCAGAGCAGAGACGGTTACCTCTTTGATGTGCTCCTTATCCAGTTCATCAAACAGCTTTTGAAATGTTTCACCATCAATAAAACCATCTTGGATTTCCTGAGCAGCCTGAAGAATAAGATAGTAAACTGAAGTTATTTCCAGTACAGGATAGTTTCTCTTAGACACAAAGTCAAAGGTGTTTTCTCAACTGAAAAACTCACCTTAATGACAGCTTGTCTGTAGTGTGATGTCATCTGCACTCGTCTCATTACCTGCAGCACTGTATTCACTTGAACTCTCTTTCTAAAAATACACAAATACAGGACATGTGCAACTGTCAGGTATTCATTCATTCATTTGTCCATCTTCTATACGCCTTACAGAATTGCGGGGGCCTGGAGCCTATCGCAGGAGACTATGGGGACAAGAGGGGTACACCCTGGACAGGGTGCCAGTCTATTGCAGGGCACACACACGCTATGGAAAATTTAGGAACAGCAGTTAAACTAATATGTCTTTGGATTGTGGGAGGAAAACAGAGTACCCGGAGGAAACCCAAAGTGTTAAATAATACACTACTATGCTACATACAGTTATGTAAAGAATAAAATTATATGTATGTGGTGTTACAGGAAAACTATCAAAAATGATTTACATTTTAAAAAACAATGTGTCGTTTATAGTCACATTTAATTCCATATAAATTCTCAAAACAGGTAAACTCTGGTTATCACTGATGTTAATATAGTTATAAATAGTCACTGTCTCACCAACCTCTTGTTTTTACCTTTTTTTAATTGAAGTTAAGAATTAATGGGGGAAAAAACAAAGTTCAGCAAAAGAACCGACACTGGAGACTTCTTTTATAAATGTTTATTAAACACAATAATATCCATTGGTTATATATTTTTTTTAACATGCTTTTAAATCACTTTATTATTAGCCTTAGATTATGTACCATACTGGCTTTATCAACTTATACTTTAAATTACAGCTGGCATGCCTATTACTAGAGCTGCTGTTTTTTAAAATTCATCAACACAGGCCCTGTCCGGTCAGAATCTAAACCTCTGTAGTTAAAACAAAAAATGACGTAACCACCGTGTTAGAGATGCTGCAAACTACAGTATAACTTACACATGATCTTCAGAATGATGGGTTTGGCTTTGACTCGGACAGCACAGCACCCTAAATGCAGCTCTGATCCCCAGACGTCTCCTTAAAATAGAGGCCTGCACTGACATCTGCAAAGGAGACAAGACAAAAAAATCATAAGCAAGGCCCTAACAGTCTAACAGACACTAACTACTAAATCAACAACAAAACAGTGACACACCAGTAAATAGCCTCGGAACTGGTTGTAGATAATAGCGGTGAGCAAATTCATCAAGATATAGGTTCCTGTGTGAGGAGAAATGTAATAATATCAAATTACATATTAAATCAAAAAAGTTCTTAACATAAGCAACTGTGAAGAAGTTTTCTGAAACTTACCACATACGCTGAAAAGTATAAAAAATATTGTATATCCCCGATTCAGCGAATATGCAAGAACCATCACTGTGGGCAGAAAGAATGAAAACTGTTAGAACAGAGCTTTACCCAGGATTGTGAATACTTTTGCTGTAGTTATATTTATAGTCATCCCTCCAAGATTAGCAAGTTTCCTATATCAGAACATCCTAAAGCATTTCATTCATATTTTACCACTTGTAAAGAATTTTTATTATTATTTTTAAAACAATGAATCATGCTTTTATTCAATTATAGTTATGTTTTTATTTTTGTGAAATGACCTACCACCATGTTAGTGTCTGTTAAAATTACAATACAGCAAATATAAACCATTATTCCTTCACTAGACTAGATTTACTTTTTTTAAACCACGTACAGTCTGTGGAGTATTTACAGTACTGCACCATACAGGATAAGTGATTACTATAGAAACAATAAAATACTAGAACAAGCCCACTAATATAAACCTGTGATTTGCACTGTAGCTGGAGCTACTGTCAGAGCTGCTGTTATAGGAAAATTAACCAACATCTTAGGGCCAAGTGGAATAAGTTGTAGCAAAAAGTAGAACTCTTATAATCAGTAAATGTTATCAATCTGTTTAAAGACATCTACAGTAAAATCCTGTTATATGCAGTGTGTTTTTCTTACAAAATACATAAATGTTACACTTTGATTGTTAAGGCCCTTAGCAAAATAGCCACAAGCCTGATCAATTCAGATTGTAATCAGATATACCGTTATGTCTGTAATGCTTATATGCAATTACATCATCAAAATATACAGAAAAGGTTTAGATACACTGGACAGATGATGCATAATGTTTGAAAATGTTTAAATCTACACAATATAATAAAACTGTAAAGTAGGCGCGTCTGTACATTAAAGATATTTGCAAATAAAAAAATTGGGGGTAATAAAATAAAACACAAAGATGTGTTTTGTTTTTTTTCCCCTGTTCTGCCTGTTTGTTTGTTTGCACACGCATCACATAAGGAAAAAATACTCTGAATTTTAATGGGGTTTTGACAGGTGTATTTGGTTGAGCTGGAGGTAGCATACAGTATATGCTTTGTTTTATCGCAATCGGAAGAGAAGATATGGTAATTTGAAATTATAAAAAAAAAATTAGTTATGAAATCGACCTTGTAAAAATCATTAGTTCATTTTAAAATTCAACAGATGACGCTGTACATTTTTAAAAACATGCTTATAAGTGTGCAATTAAATTCCACGCGAACAAAGTCATGGGCACATCTAGTAGACTAATAATAAAAAGAAATTGATAGAAAGAAATGTAGTTGACAGCTGACTAAATAAATCAGCAATTATTTTTCAATCAATGTTCACATAAAACATTTTTTACTATAAAGAGAGGACTATGAGGCTCATGTTTAAATTGAAATGCTATGGACATTTTAAACTGCTCATTTTATAGACTAAATAACTGCGTATATACAGTAGGTATCTGTTTCCTAACACAAATATGAAATTTGGACCTCGGTTCATAGATTTTCTTGACCGGTCCTTAAATTAAATTCATTTATTCATGTAAAGGATGTTTTGTAAAAGAAGTGCTTAAAATAATCAATTTCCCTAAGTATAAACTTTTGCAATATACCCTAGAAATTTACTTGTTTCTGACACATTAACGAAGAAGCCTGTAATTAGTTGAGAATAGTTGAAACATTTGACTATATGATCCATGTGGGATTAGTATGACACACAGTAATGAGTAAGTGCTGTACCGTCTGGGTTATTAGCAGTCGTCAGCAGCACAAGCAGGGAGGACAAGGCCCTAGGCAGGTTTTTGAAGTAAACCTCCCATTCTCCATTCTTTGATGAATCCTTTTAACACAATAAACATAAACATATGTCATACATATTCTCCATCAGTTTTACCAACATCTACTGATAAAAGTAAATCATTGTCTACAAAATATACATCTAAGTCTCAGTGTCAGAATAAATAATATTTGTCCTGTCTGTCGATACCTCAGATCTGGGGAAGATCAGCATACCGATCATGGTAAATAAACATAGGTGAAGGGCCAGAAGCAGGATCACACTGAGAAAGAAAAGAAAGAAAGATGGAGAGAACTGTCTTTGCATCTCTATTTATTTGTACAAACATTATTGATATTCTCTGGAATTTAATTGCTTGTTTAGGGATGAGCAGGAATTTTGTATAATTTCATGCTGTGAATTATTCTGCAGTATTTTATTTTCTATAATACTATTCCATTCCAGGAAAATTCCATAATGACATATTAAAGGAAAACTGACATAAAATGTCTAAGCATTTATGAGTCACAGTGTTGCTGTGTTGTTTACGTACCTAAAACTAAAATATCCCAACCTTATTAAAAAAAAAAAAAAAAAAAAAGAGCCCCAAACTTTTCTACCTTGCTATTTCTGGAAGTGTCCTTTTGATGCATTTTAGAGTTTTCTTCATCAAGGAGGAATTTTGCAGGAGGAAAAATGGCCGAATCAGTCTCCTGACTCGTAAGGTCTGCAAGTGGAGATAAGAAAGCAGACATTACTACCATCCACCAACACAGTCCAGGATATCCTCTGCTGACACGTTGTCTCTTATCTACGGCTGTCACGATGATGAGGATTAAAATATCATACAGGAGTCGAGATTAAAATTCTATATGGTATCTAGTTTAAACTTAAGATGTGAAACATATGATCTGGTTTCCCGTCTGACAAACTCACCGTATCACACAGCATGGCAAAAGAGATCGTGCAGTCGATGACTGATACCGCTATAACCAGCACGTAGCCAATCAGCCATTTATTCGAACGAAATTCCTCCCATCCAATCAAATAACTCTGTGGAGCAAAGAAGAGACAGTGAATACATAAACATGAAGTAAATGTCTGAGAACTTTGTAATAACAGAATGTAATGATTTTAGGTAATAATATACCTTAGCCACAACGTCCATGATGAAGATGCAGAGGCAGATCATCTCTATGGCCTCAGGAAGACCACATGGAGGCTCCCAGGGTTTGGGCCTGAAGCGGGGGTCGGATGTGTAAGTGATCGAGGAAGGTTTCTCCACAAAGGCAAGAGCCAGAATCACAGCAATGGTAAAACCAAGACCCCTTCAACACACATACACAGATACAGTTTAGTTATGAAAAACGGTTATAATTAACGGTTGTAACTAATCCCAAATTTTTATTTGCAGACCAAAGCAAGTCATCTGTTGCTATTTATACAATACAATTGTGCTTTTCACCACTAGTGAGCGTTGTAACCCTCTGCTCAGGACATTTTGGTGTTTTCTCAGCTCTGTGTAAACTGGATTTAACAAATCAGCTGATTAACAATTATTTCTGAATTGAAATGGATGTGATTAACTACTTAAATGTGCAGGGCAAAAAGTTCTCCATGATTAGGGTTGAGAATCACTGATATAAAGCATAGACATAAGTTTGATAAGATAACATGCTGTGAATCAGGAGGTGTAGTCCAGTTTGTTGGACTTTCTATAGACAGACTTAACCAGTAAAAAATAATAATAAAAACCCATTTATAAAGGATTTTAAATTACCAAATTCCACATTGATTAGGAAAGTACTTTATTTGGCTAGCTAGTAAATCACATCGCCTTTTTTATTTATGCAGCCTTGTTATGGGAAGAAGGAAGACAAACAGTGTTTGGCATATTTTTTGCAGTTGAAGATTATAATAATAACCCTATAGTTATTATATATGGGTATTTTTTTTTCAGAAGGTAGAATTAAAGAGGAAAAAAGACTCTTGCTTCCTTACCACTGACATATTCTGGAGTAGTACCATCTGTACAAGCCCAAAGATCTTGAGTCAATCTTATGATTGATGGACCGATACTATGGAGAAAAATGCCCACTTATTACAATAAATACAGGCTGAAAAAACAGGACATGGTTAACACTGGAATATAACCAGTCGTATTTAAATTACCTGAATGGCATCTTCAATAAATACAACAGCTTGCTGGATATACAGGTCTTCATCACCTAATTATAAAAGAAGATGAGAACGAAATATTAATAAATAGGAAAGACATTATCTAGTACAGAAGTCAGGAAACATCATGTGTGATGGAAAGTGCAGGAAAGCAGATTATTTTCCAAAAACCAAGGTTCTCTAAACCATAGCAGTTTGTAAACAACTGCACGATTCACTTCCTAAAAAATGGAAACATCTTCATACTTTATCTGTTCATGGTTACATTTACTTTTGTCTAACACCCACAAGACAAGTAATAAGTACATGGTATACTGTATATTATAACAGATCTCATTAGTGAGACAAATAGTTAATGGTCAAGAAACTTTAGAGAGCATGTCCTCTGAGTAATGTCCTCTTTCTTGAAGAGCAGGGAAACCAACTTTAACATAGAACTGAGAGACTGGAGACTCCTTTCATAAATGTTAAACAGAGAGATTAGATTAAGCCTACTTAAACCAACTGTGTGAGTTAACAATATAATTTAATCAGAATATATTAGATCAAGTGTGTTACTCGTTAGCTGGAACTACTTTTAGACTTAGTTGTTAAAATTAAAATATTAAACAACTTCTGACCAAGCAGATTTGGGAATTCAACAGTGGATAAAATATAATAATAATAATAATAATAATAATAATAATAATAATAATAATAATATAGTAGTACTACACCATAATTTAATGAATATTAAAATGTCTTAACTTAAATGTCAATTTAAAAGGAATACATTATAATGTTTTTACCATAATGTAATAGATAGATTTTGGCACTGTGAGTGACAATAGATAGATTTTGGCACTGTGAGTGACAATGAAGTCAGTTAATGTTAAAACGTATATTATGTATATGATACCTAAGATAGTGATATCTTACTGTCCCATCACCCAGCCCTATCCCAAAGCTGTAAACACTAGGATGATACAATGATGGGGAAAAAAAAGGAGAAACCCTTAAATATAACTCAGGAAATTATTGCATAACATTCCAATTGCTTGTTTCATATTACTGTTAGTCACCACAACACCATTATCCCACTATCAGATCACTGTAAAATATCAGGCCATGTGATTTTGATGTATCATGGGATTTATATGATCCTTTGATTGCAAACCATTCTGGGAAAAAAAATGCTTCGATCTTATAAAGTGTAAACAGGTTCAATATCAATAAAAGTTCATCGGATGCAACTTTCAGTTGTGAAAAGTATAAGAGATTTATTCATGCCATATCTCTATTGACATCATCTTATTGCACTTTATTATTATTATTATTATTATTATCTGATCATTATATAATTAAGATGTCATTGCATAGTCAGCTATAATCTACTTCTAGCAGTTTAACCCTAGCTGCATGTACAGTACTATGTAAAAGTCTTAAGCTTTTTTTTCCAAAAAGCCATACTTTTTTGTATTTTAATGTAGTCTTGAGGAATACGTTTACTTTTACAGTATGCCCTAATCCAGAGCAACTTACATTTTTAGCTCATTAAACATCTGAGCAGTTAAGGGTTAAGGGCCTTGCTCAAGGGCCCAAAAAAACCCTCCGAAACCATAGTCCAGCCACTACCCCGGACTATAGATTTTTAGGCTTTTTTTTTTTTTTTGTGAGTCATTTTGTGACTCCCATTTCCACAAAAAAACTGTAAAAAAAAAAAAAAAAAGCAGTGTCAAAGGATTTTTTTGTTAAGCCACACAGTGACCTATAAATCATAAAAAAAAATCTACCTTAAGGCACGAACTAGTAAGAAACAGGTAGGTACATGACACATGTTCAAGTCGGTAGTTAGTATACTGCTGATGGTGAATGCTGAGTGGTTGGAACAAACAAAAGGGGAAATAAGGTTGTTGCTGAGGTTGCTGCATACAAAACCAATTTTAAATTTGTATCTTTAGGCATTTTGCAGGCATTTTGCATTTTTTCCATTTAACATGAAGAATGAGGGGTGGCTCAATACCTTTGCACAGTACTGTATGTGCATTTTATTTAGAATTAAATAATACCAATTTATTTGCTGTGAACCTCCCTTCACTGGACACTTTCATTTTAGTTGAATTATTAACACAACATTGTGACAACCCGTTGTCCAGTTATGTGTCATTTAATTCCTAAGCTTGAACACTGACATCTCTTGTCCCTTCCCCAGGGCTGCTCAAACACGTGTGAAGTTCCTTTTCAGACGCATTGGCAAACGTGTGGGAAGATGTGACACTGGAGCACTTCAGAAGCAGAATACATCACTTTACTATCTTTAGTCATGTGTGTTGGATTTACTGTATTCAATTCAATTCAATTCAATTTTATTTATATAGCGCTTTTAACAATGGTCATTGTCTCAAAGCAGCTTCACAAAAATAAAAAAAATTCATTAAAAAATAATAATAAAAATTTATTGTGGGCCTGTACTGCTGGTTCGCTACAGGTTAATAAAATTAAAATTCATTGTGGTGAGTATTTCCCAACAGATTTGGCAACATCCTGCTTCCTGTCCAGGAGGATTTGTATGCAAGACATCTACCTTTCCAAATATGACTTCCAGAGTTACCCAAAAAAACGTTTTGTTTTTGTTATGAGGTTTTTACACTTCTTTAATTACATAAATTCAACTTAATTTAAATCCGTAGGGTTTTTTTTTTGTGTGATTTAACAATTTTTTTCTCTCATAAATATTTCTTGTTCTTATAGGGTTTTAATTTCAGGTTCCGTGTTAGGAGTGTTGGTCTGGGGGGAAGGTTAAAAAGTGAGCAAACAATTTTGTGTCTGGTTTTTAGGAGTATATGAAGCACAAAACTGTGTATTTTGTATAACAATCAATCAATTAAATCTGTCCTAAATCGTCGTTAACTTTCGGAAATGTTCTGATTTTAAATAGATCTACCTCACGACATACAAATCTTAGACATTGTATCATTTTCTAAACTTGTCTGAATATTAAAGATTCCAATAATTTATTACTTCTTTAACAAGTAAACACAGGTCTCAGAGCTTGTATGTATTTGATAATGCTTCAAATAAAATATTCCTCAGATAATAAGTTTTTTTTCATCCCTCAACTCCCTTTGTTTCACTCCTCTTCCGAATCTACTGTTTCAGTGTCTATGTAAAATCTATCTGTGGGATTTCCCTTAATTTAGCCTCTGTCTTAGTTTTTGGAACAAATGGTCAATTACTCACTTTTTTGCCAGACACTATTTCCTCTCATAAAACAGAATATAACTCAAGTCACACATTAGCACTGTGCCATGAAGCTTCACTAACTTCCTCCTGAGGCATTAAAGTCTACCATCCAAAACCATGAGGGGCGTTCAAGTCATACTGGTCTCATGAGCCGAAGAATGAAGGTGTAAAACCAACTGACATTCACAGAAGACTTCACGCACACTACGGTGATAAGACTCACTCCAACCTGTTTCCACATGTTTGGGCCAATAAAAAAACTCCTGAGAGCCCAGTGGTTTAATCATAAAGCAGTCATTCTGTCCATAACCCTGGCATTCTGAGAAAACCTTCTACCTTATAGTGCATTAGGTTAGCAAATTATTATATTTATAATTATATAAGGGGATTATATAGAGGAATTAAATTTACATAATGCCTCCTTCACACCCAGTGTAATTACAGTTGAGTTCTGTAATAAGCTCATCAGTGTAGCAGGGATTATACAGAGAAATAAAGATAGTTTTTACTCTCATAACTGTGTTCTGTTATTCAGCACAATCAAAAGTCCTGCTCTGACTTGAACACCACTCAAAGTAAATTCTGACTCATTCGCAAACTAAATAAACAACAACTTTAAAATTCGTTAAAAAACGTTAAAATTCACAATTTAGCACTGAAACCCAAAAGCAAAACACTCCAGCTATTTCTAATATTTCTCAAAATTTTTTGTTAAATGTTTTAATTTAATCGTGTGTTTTAACCTGGTCTTAAACCAAAAACAATGTTGTTTCTTACCGCAATACTCAAAACCCAACATCCTACATCCTGAAGACTTTCCTGTGGTAGAAAACTGAAAGTTACACCTCAAACTCTGAGTGATACCACATGCTGACTCTTAGTTGTGTCTAAGAGCATTTACAAAGTCACTCAATATATCCATAAATATTAAAGCAGATTTTTATATAAGCCTGTAATGTGTGTTAGAGAAAATTATTTTAGACATTCTGACCACTTAAAAATAGATTCAAGAATATTGAACATCAAAAACAAAACATTATGCTGAATAATTATTCGTATGTTTTCCATCAAAACCTAATGCCGGCTTTTATCTCCACCCGTACTATTTAATATACGTTAATTACTGGATTTACTATGTATCTAAAATGCTTTCAATGTCACCATAAGACAACAGAGAAAATATCCCTGTAAGCATTCAGTCTAAAAAAATTTACATCAGCCTATCTTCTGTACCTCTCTCTCCCTCTCTCTCGGCTAACACAGGTTATGTTTAATATGCCGTAACAGCGTTTCTGAAGGCCCTACATTGTTTTAAGTCTTCTCTAGTCCCAACAGCTTATTACCAAACCCTCCATAGTGGATCATATTTTTTGGGAGTAAGGAAAACCTAAAAGTTTTCAAATCTGACTCTTGCAAAGAAATATCGTCAAGAGGAATTACCCGCAGAATGAGTCCACCTCTCTTTGTCACAACAAAAAGCGTCCTGTGAATCGTGTGACCTTGTGAGGATCCTCAGAACGCTGCAGAAAAGTCTCAGTGCCACAGATAAAATTATCATATCGCCTGGAGCAATTTCACTGGCTTTTTTTTTTCTGACTCACACTTCCCACTAGCATTTTGTGTTTTGTACTTCAGTGGGATCTGTCCTTTAACTAATAAAAGGTTGTTAATCAAAGTGTGCCTTATTAAATAAAACTTCATTTAATGTTTTGTACATACACTAAAGCAATGACTTTAATGCATGATTTGACCAGGTTGTTACAGTACTTTGACCAGGTTGTTACTTTTGTCAATAAATGTAGAAAAAAGTTCCCTAGTGCAGGACAGGAGTTTAAAGGATACACACGATTAATAAGGCACACTTTGTAGATGGTCCCTTAACAGCTTACAGACATCTGAGAATCTTAATCATAAAAAACTCCTGATTTTGAGATATTACAAAACTGATTTTTTTAAATTGTAAATACCAAGGCATCCGTTTGAGAAACATTCTCGTTTGAGAATAATCTCATCTAGTGAATTGTTTAACTTATTCATTTTTATTCAAGCGGCATAAATTACCTGCCAAAATCTGACATTGAGAGTTCACATCTCTGCCACTACATTTTCAGGCTGTAACGGTTCATTCAAAAGCTGTTGCCAGTGCAAAACGCATGCTCATGAGTTCTGCCACTACTTTACACACTGCTGTTGACAATGTGCTGTGGTTTTGGCACACTCTGAACTGCATGAGTCACCTTTTTTTTCTCCTCTTCATACATCCACTGGAAGTGTTAGTGCTGACAAAACACACAAGGTCTTGCCTTCTTCTTCTTCTTGCATGTGGCAGTTCAGAAAGAACACAAAGCACTAAGAAACGCATTTCTACATGACTTTACACATTTCAACATGCAATACTCCTAAGTACAGTACCAGGAACCAGTCATTCTTGGGAGGTTGATTAATTATCTTTAACCGCAGTTGTGACAGTTGTTATGATATTGGTTTATTTTATACTGATAAAGAAGCCTCAATTGCACTTAAAATCATAATGGTAAGATTATCAAGATAGTAAAGAAATCTCCTCCTGTCAAAGAAATTCCACCTTCTACAACTATTTTGATGATGACTGGAACAGTGTTATACCACCCATGAACCATTTTTGGCTGAGAAATTTATGTTCTTGACAGCATTTAATTGGATGAACAGAAAACTAGCACAGGATGAGTCATTAGATTTTATCACAAAAGTGACAAAGTTACAATCGAACAAAAAAATATCCAGAAAAATATCCTGTAGTTTATTTGTATATATATTATGGCAGGGGTACTCAAGGGTCCACCCTGTTTTACCATAGATACTACACTTTACTTTAGACTATTATACTATTATAATATATATAATAATACTAATATATATTAGAGATGGAGGGGAAAAAAATTTATTGGGTATGTATTGCAGTTCTTTTGTGTGGCAATTCATGTATGTAACGAATTACATGTACCAAAATACATTTTTTTTCTTCATTTTTTTCTTTTTTTAATATTTGCATTTAAGGTGGTAATAGTTGTGGTTCCTGCTGTCTAAAATGTTCAAACATTGGCAGCACAAAGCGTCCTGTGTGGTAGGAGCTATTTATTTGGCAGATGACCTTATCCAGAGCAACTTATCTCTTTATACATTTGAGCAGTCAAAGGCCAAGGGCCCAACAGGGAGGCAACTTGGTAGTGGACGGTTTTGAACCTGGGAACTTCCGGACTATAGACCAATGTCTATATTCCTTTCAACTGTTCCCCTCAAGAGCTTGCCACAGTGGACTATTTCGATCCACACACAAATTGGCACAGGTTTTTTTTAACGTCTCAAGATGTATCTGTTTCTTCAATACTTGGACAAATACCCGCTCAAAAAAAAAAAAATCTCCCAAGTTGTGTTTGACTGATGGCACTTAGTTAGTAACCTAGTAACACAGTGTAAGTATCTATCCAGTGACGTGAACTTCAAAGCACTTTTTGTAAGTCTGCCAAATGCCTAAATGTAAATGTTTTCTGCAGGACGCCCTTCCTGACACAACCCATACATTTGCTAACCTGCAGCTGGGTAGGACATCAGAGCTTGAACCCGGATCCTCTGATCCCCAAATCCACAACCTAGAGCCTTTGCCACCTGAGCCACCACATATACACACATTATATTTACAGTGGTGTGAAAAACTATTTGCCCCCTTCCTGATTTCTTATTCTTTTGCATGTTTGTCACACTTAAATGTTTCCGCTCATCAAAAACCGTTAACTATTAGTCAAAGATAACATAATTGAACACAAAATGCAGTTTTTAAATGAAGGTTTACGTTCTTAAGGGAGAAAAAAAATCCAAATCTACATGGCCCTGTGTGAAAAAGTGATTGCCCCCCTTGTAAAAAAATAACTTAACTGTGGTTTATCACACCTGAGTTCAATTTCTGTAGTCACCCCCAGGCCTGATTACTGCCACACCTGTTTCAATCAAGAAATTACTTAAATAGGAGCTACCTGACACAGAGAAGTAGACCAAAAGCACCTCAAAAGCTAGACATCATGCCAAGATCCAAAGAAATTCAGGAACAAATGAGAACAAAAGTAATTGAGATCTATCAGTCTGGTAAAGGTTATAAAGCCATTTCTAAAGCTTTGGGACTCCAGCGAACCACAGTGAGAGCCATTATCCACAAATGGCAAAAACATGGAACAGTGGTGAACCTTCCCAGGAGTGGCCGGCCGACCAAAATTACCCCAAGAGCGCAGAGACAACTCATCTGAGAGGCCACAAAAGACCCCAGGACAACATCTAAAGAACTGCAGGCCTCACTTGCCTCAATTAAGGTCAGTGTTCACGACTCCACCATAAGAAAGAGACTGGGCAAAAACGGCCTGCATGGCAGATTTCCAAGGCGCAAACCACTTAAAGCAAAAAGAACATTAAGGCTCGTCTCAATTTTGCTAAAAAACATCTCAATGATTGCCAAGACTTTGGGGAAAATACCTTGTGGACCGACGAGACAAAAGTTGAACTTTTTGGAAGGTGCGTGTCCCATTACATCTGGCGTAAAAGTAACACAGCATTTCAGAAAAAGAACATCATACCAACAGTAAAATATGGTGGTGGTAGTGTGATGGTCTGGGGTTGTTTTGCTGCTTCAGGACCTGGAAGGCTTGCTGTGATAGATGGAACCATGAATTCTACTGTCTACCAAAAAATCCTGAAGGAGAATGTCCGGCCATCTGTTCGTCAACTCAAGCTGAAGCGATCTTGGGTGCTGCAGCAGGACAATGACCCAAAACACACCAGCAAATCCACCTCTGAATGGCTGAAGAAAAACTAAATGAAGACTTTGGAGTGGCCTAGTCAAAGTCCTGACCTGAATCCTATTGAGATGTTGTGGCATGACCTTAAAAAGGCGGTTCATGCTAGAAAACCCTCAAATAAAGCTGAATTACAAGAAATTTGCAAAGATGAGTGGGCCAAAATTCCTCCAGAGCGCTGTAAAAGACTCGTTGCAAGTTATCACAAACGCTTGATTGCAGTTATTGCTGCTAAGGGTGGCCCAACCAGTTATTAGGTTCAGGGGGCAATTACTTTTTCACACAGGGCCATGTAGGTTTGGATTTTTTTTCTCCCTAAATAATAAAAACCATCATTTAAAAACTGCATTTTGTGTTTACTTGTGTTATCTTTGGCTAATAGTTAAATGTGTTTGATGATCAGAAACATTTTGTGTGACAAACATGCAAAAGAATAAGAAATCAGAAAGGGGGCAAATAGTTTTTCACACCACTGTATATATATATACACATTCACACACACATACATACACATACATACATACATACATACATGCATACATACATACATACATACTGTATATACAAATAAACACACACACGTTTGTGTCAGGTGCACTGTAACTTGAGTGTCTGGTCAGTTTGAGTTAAAGTGACCTCAGTAAGGGAAAGTGAACCTGGACAGCTTGATAAGCAACTGGATTTGGAAACCATGCTCGTGTAAAGTTTACACTTACATTCTTCGCCATGCAGTGAGTCCCTGCTGTGTGAATCAGAGAGTCGACTCGTCCCCTTCGACTCAGACTGCGAGTCTGATTGAGAGTCATGTCGCGAGCCGTAATCCGGCGAGTCGCGCGCCCTGCGTTCTGATGCTAACAGCGGCTCCGCTTCCATCCGGATCTGCTAGAAAACTCGGTGACTTCGAAATAAACAAACGCTCTCCTGAACTCACACTAACATAAACTATGGGTGTGAGTGTATAATTAACCCGTGAGTAGAGTGTCCGAGGTCTCCTCCTCAGGACAGACAGCAGGAGTTTCCCTCCCGCCTCTCTAACCTGGTGACTAGTTTTCCGCTCATGACAACAAGGCGGGTGTTTTTACGATTCCCCGCCCATGTTTTTTTCGTCTCGTCCGTCAGATTTATTATTATTTTGGTCCTAGTTTGTGAAAAGTATTAGTATTCCCCGCGTTGTATTAGCCAGGTTTACACTAAAACTCTCTCTCCGTTTAAATCCTGTAACTGATTACTATTCGCGCGAGCTTTTTATATATCCGACATAGTGGCGCGTGAGCTGTCGAAATAGGTATCGCGATGAAAAACGTGAACTGAAAGTAAAAGCGATTTAACTCAATCAGAGCAAAATGGAACAGAACTAAATAGCCATAACATTATGACCACGTACCTTATAACGAGAACCCCCTCTCTTGTCATCATAACAGTGATGCCCTGTGTGTTCTGACACCTTTCTATCACAACCAGCATTAACATTTTCACCAATTTGCCCTACACTACTAGTGCTTCTACGTAGGGAACAAAGGCTCCAATAGAAGATCCAATAAAAGGAAAATCTTAATGCTGGTTCCAATCTAAAGGTGTCAGAACACACAGTGCATCACTGTTATGGTGGCAAAAGAGGATCTACTCAATATTAGGCAAGTGGTCACAATGATTGGTGGATCATATTAATATCAAGCTTTATATAAAGTAATTGTTATAAAGTGCTGACACAAAAAAATTATTGTGATTTATAGGTGATCGGTGTGATTCTATCTCTTGTTTTTCTTGTGGGCAATGCAGTGTGTTTTAACAGTTGAAATGGTATTTACAGAATACGACTTTATATTCCATTTCGTGAGGTTGGTAGCTCAGTGGTACGTTTCTTCGCTTGCCATGTGGAAGGCCTGATTTCAATTCCCACCCCATGCAGTGCCCGTCAATATAGGAGGGTTGTGTCAGGAAGTGCATATGGCATAAAAACCCGTGCCAAATCATGTGTGGATCGGATGGTCCACTGTGGCAACCCCTCGAAGGGAAGCAGCCCTGAAAGTCTAACAACATTCTTTTTTGTGAGACCTCTAAACAGATTATAAGGGTAGACATGCTCTCTCTCACTCACACACAGAGTATAAAAGTAATTTGTGGTCTGAGATGAGCCCCCTTTGATCATCCTGGCATTGTTCTCCTCAACGTCTTATCTCATTCATCTGCTCACACCTTGAAGTCACCTTTGGTCAGCCATTGTATTTTTTTTAAATCTCATCCAGTCTTAAAACAGTACAGGACTTGTTCGTAATTGATTACCTTATCAACAACATCTAGGAATTTCAAAATAGGCTAAAAGCGAAAATAGTTAGAGAACTCTACTGTTATTATACTGTACTCAACTGTAATTAAAATGGGTGCGAAAAAGCTATTCTATAAATTTTATTTTTCTATATAATCCCCTGCTGCATTAATGCACTTATCCCACCATTTCATTAGTGCTTGAATACCATCAAGGTAGAGAGGTTTCTTAGTACCCTGGAGCCACGATTAGACTCCTTGCTTTATGTCTGAAATGCTGGCCTCCCAGGAACTCCTTTAATGGCCCAAACATGTGGAAAGGGTTTACAGCGAGATCAAGACTTTATGGGGGATGTGGCAATAACTCTTAGCCAAGTGGTGCTGGTGAAAGATTGCATGTAAGTTTCCCACAGAAAGATGCGTCTCTTTTGCAAGTTGGCGACAATTTATTTTCATGGACCAGGTGTTCCAACTGAAGGTTTACCAGAACGACTGCAGTGGGCTCCAAACCACCTCACCCTGGGTCATCGTTCACAGACGCACAGGCTGTCTTACTGAAGCCTACAGTTTCATTACCGTACTGTGCTTAAAGTCTTCAGTTTTATGCTTTCATTGTGAAAATTTAATTAAGGCCTGATTTGACTTAAATGCTCTTTGTATTATTATAATAATTATTATTACTTATTATTATTATTATTGTTCTTCAAACATATATTACAAAACCCATGCTAAGTAAAAGCATACGTTAGTTACATATGTTAGCAGACTGTAGCCGCCACATATTTTTTACCTAGCTATAATATTTTTGTTTACCTTGTTGCTTGTATGTTGTTTCATAATCTGTGAAATGGCTGCTGTAACCGTACAATTTGGAATAACATTCTCCATCTCTCATTTCTTAAAGTGGAACTAAAATAAGAATATAAACAATGACATGCCACAAACAATGTTATGGGAAAAATCAACATGTTGATTTAATGTTATGTGACCTAATCTGTTCTACTCCTCTTCTACCAGATTGCTACACTATGACTTATTTTTTATTTAATGCTGACATAATAGATTACATAACCAGCTATTACATGGTCCATTCCACATGATATACAAATGATAAGTATTGTAACCCAATAATCATAAAGGGTGCCATTAAAAATAGCTTATATGAATTCTGCATATCCAGCCTCCATTAAGGAAATCTGTAAAAAAAAAAAATGTAAACATAAGTGTTATACTCTTTATTCTAGACATAATAAAAGACAAAACATTTGCAAGTCAAACCTCATGGTCAATGCAGCAGAACTGCCAAGACCAGAGTGTGTTGTAGAGGAAGGGACGGAGGTCAAAGCGGTTGTCGTCAGGCCCGTAGCTCTCAGCGTGGTAAGATGGCGTCACTGTAGTCATCTTGTGCCTGTTGACTGAGTACATCCTGAAGAAATGCTTCACTTTTGCAGCCACCTAATAGCCAAAGATTAAATTCTTAAGAACCGACTCATCATTGGCTACAATACCCAATATTGACCTTTCGCAGACACGTGACTACCACGACCTCAGTCATAACAGCGGATGGCAAAAGCATCTTTAACTGACATTAGGGTACTATGTGCTTTCGTTGATAATATGGTGTAAGGTGTATTTTTGAGCCCAAAAGATATCAAAACGATTATCTGATGATTACGTGATTACCTATTGGATTACCTGATGCTTTATCACGCAGATAAAAGAGTCACCTAGCAATGGATAGCTTCTGTTCTTCTGATTATTTTCATGTGCAGTATATGTTGTGGTGGACTTCGTAACTTGTTCAAAAGAGAAACTAACGGGTGAAAATGGATAACAGAGGTATTAAGGATATTAATTTTTACCTTAGATGGTGTATAAATATTTTATTCCTTCTGTGATTTGGTTGTGTTTGCTAGCATTAATGTTCATGCAGAATGGTTTTGGGCAGATTTACTAAAACATGGAGTTTTAGTAAAAGGTGGTATAGGGTTCACAGTCCAAGCTGTCAGTCCAAGCTGACTAGGCAGATTTACTAGCTTGTAACCTTCATCTGACAATCTTGCAAGACCAACACAAGGCATGTTTTAAGCGAAAATATTAATTATAATACTACAAAAATAAAATGAATAAAAAACAGCTCTGCAAAAATACCACAAAGCGCTAAATTACCTGTGAGATAGCTGCCTAATACACAATACAATCATTTCTTATTCTTATACTGGTTTAAACCATGCAATAATCATCCAGCTGGAGCATGCATTAAAATCTGCAAGATTAGCATGACAGATCTCAGCTAAAGATTCTATATTCAGTGTAATTGCTAAGTGAAATAACGATTAATCCAAAACTACAATGACATTTTATTAATTTTGAGCTTGTTATGTATTAATCCCCAAATCAAAAGTCCCTTTTCAGGTACAAACTTTTAGATGTTTTACATACTGTAGAATACTGGGCAAAAGTCTTGATCCACTCCTCATTCCTTCACATTAAATTCAATTAAATGTAATAATGTAGATTAAATTTAAAAAATGAGAGCAAATGTTTTACTGTGACAGACTGCAAAGTGCAATTTAAAAACTGGTTGTTTATGTTACAACCTCGGCAACAACCTCATTTCTCCTCTCGTCTGTTCCAAGCACTTAGCATTTAGCATCACCAGTATACACCAGTATCACCGGCCTGATCATCTGTCTGGCTTTTTGGAAGCAGAATATGAAAAAATGAGAGATGGCCTAAGACTACTGTATTTAATCATATACCAATCAATGTATTAAAATTTTCCCGCTCAAGAGGAGCTAGTTTTAAAAAAAATCTGACGTTTAAGAAATTAGTTGAGAAAAGTGTTTTCATTGCCAGACCATATTTATGATCTTCACAATATATCACAAACTTAGTTTTTCTTTACAATTTACAAACATGCCTAAAAACTAAGATTCGCTGGTAATCATTGCTCTAAAATCATCTAGAAATAGTATTTCAGTGTAAAGAAGTCGTACTGACTAAGTAAATGTCAGAGCTGACCTGTGCAGGGGAACAGCTTTCTCTCCAGGTGTGAATGAGCTTGCAGAACATGCTGTACGGGCCACACTTGGAGATCTTCCGAAGCTTTCCAATCACAGACAGCTCCGAATAAGTCATACCCATGTCTGCCTGAGAGCGACAGAGAGATTGCAGTAAATAAGGAACAGGTTTTCTCATCCCACCAAAACCACACGCAGGTTTAAAAAAAAAGAAAAAAGGAACTGATACAGTGATGTGGGAAAGATTTAAGACAAGGAGTCATGGTACAGATTATATGAGCATGATCTACAGGCACAAAACCACACGCATGCCAATATCTAAGAAAATGAATTTTTAAATTTTGCATGCCATGTCTGATTTTAAATGTATATATTTCACACATAATCGGCCCTAGAATTATTGGCACCCTTAAAAAAAATGGCAAAACAAATGCAAGTATAAAAATATACTTATATATTTTTTTCAGTTGACTTGAGAAACTACTGAAGTAACCAAACCATGCAACCATTATTTTAGCGTCTTTAAACATTACACTAAGAACATAATTTGCTAAATTATTTAAATGTATATTCTTGTTTAATTTATTTTAAAAAATTATTTCATTTAATCTAATTGACAAATATGAAAACTAATCTGTTTTTTATTTTACACAGTCTCCAGGAACTCTATTACTGCATTTAAAATCTTTGACTCCTGTCACTAAAGGGAAGATCTGTAATACAATAAAAGTTTTAAAGGTCAGTACACAAAGGTGAAGGAGGCAAATAAAAATGTTATACACATACACACTTTAAGCATCACTCAGTCATTAATGTTTTTTTTATAAAGGGTGCCAATAATTTAAGAGCACATTCATCGTTTCTCCCAGGCTACTGTAATTGCATGTAACCCCCCCTCCCCTGTTTCTCTCAGAGTGACTCATATGTACCTCATCGGTCTGAGACACCTGACCGTCGGCCAAGGGTTCGAGCTCGGCAGTGGGAGGGGCAGCCACGATGCTGCGGGAAAAACAACAGGACAATTCGGAAAATTAATAAAAATGCTGCATGTTTGACCTTCAAATGCAAAGCATGAGATTCCAATGAATTAGTCTACACCACTCTAGCTGGTGATTAAAATTCCAAGCATCCTCACACCTGCATATTTTTTAGCCTGGTTTGCTCTATCACACCTAGTTCAACTGGTTCAAGCAGTTCCTGGTATCTCCTGCGCACTGACAATGTAGAGCTCAACTGATTACAACTGATCTTGCTGTGAAAAGGTGATAAGTTCCTCTACTTTAGCACATTTGCTGCCATAATAAATGGTTTCAAATCCCTCACACAAGATGTAATATAAGAGAAGAAGAACATGAGGTAAAAGAAATGTACTTAAAGGTAAAAGGTTATGAAACATGTCTATCACCCAGGTGAAAAACTATCCCGCCTCCTAAACTTAATCACTAGTTGTGTCTGCTTTAGTAACACCTGCAACCGAATGGTTATAACGGCTAAAACACGGCTGTAGAGGATTTTTTTTCTTTGCAAAATTACTATGAATTAAGTAACTATAAAAATTACTATACTATACTATAACACTGTAAATCCTTTTTTCGTAAATTTGCTCCTGCATTCAAATATGTTTCATGTTAGGACTGTGTGAACGAGGCCACTCCAAAACCTTAACTGTATCTCTTCTGAGCCATTCAGAGGTGCAATCGGTCTATTTCACACCATTGTCTTGCTGCAAACCATATTTGTGCTTGACCGTCACAAAACCAGCAGATATTCCTTGTTCTTGCTGTACACTCACCATATACTCCCTGAGAACTTCTTGTTCTCATCAAAGCTCTTTTCTAATTCTTACACCCACGGTGTAACACCTTTTTATCACATAGAATGAGCACTTGCTTGCCAAAATCGCTCTCTACAAAATTTCTCAGGGGACTCAATACACATTGATTGAACTGACTGACTACGTTATTGAGCCAATAATCTATTAAACTTGATTAAATTGTGTAATCAACAATTCACACACCTCTTAAGAGCAGAGAGCTGAAACTGATCAGCACAGTAAAGCAGGAATCTCTTCAGGTCCATCTTACTAACACCGCCAATGGGGTTTATATCGGCACTGGAGCAGTCGTATTTAGTGAAGTAACCGGTCAAACTATAGAAACCAAAAAAAAAATCATGAAGGAATGTTTCATTGTTTATGAAAAAAAATATTTTGCAGGTTATGCCAATCAATCCATGATCTGCATATACTGTACCTCTCATCCACATTGGCTGAACCCAGTACCAGCAGGCCGCCAGGTTTCCCCTGCGCCCACAAATACAGCTGGGCAAAGAGGTAAGCCAAAATCATCCTGACACGAGCCTGGAAAAGCAAAAAACATACATCGTTTATACATACTCAAAAATGATAAGGAATAAATCATGACAGTGTGGTGTAAAGTCAAGGTTACCACTTATTTAGTGATTAAGTTGAGCATTCTCTAATACCAGCATCGCCAGATGTGTTCTATTACTCTTACATCAAAGCAATTTTACAATACTATCAATTTTAATGTTTTAAGGATGACAGATCATTTTGTTTTTTTTATGTTTAGGGTTTCATTTATTGTTAGATGGTAAAGTTAAGATATGGTAAATTTAGATCAAGTTAGGTAAAGTGATGTGTTTTTTTAATGCCTGAATGATTCATAGGTCACTGTGAGACTTAAAAAATAAAAGGTATAGAGACTGGACTGTAAATGAGACGCACAAATTTGCAAATAAAAGAGAGACAAAAAAAAAGCATTTCATGAAGCTTGGAGAACTATTGCTCAAGACTACATAAAATACAAGAAAGTCTGACTCTTTGGAAGCAGAATATGAAGACATTAAGGGTGACATTTAAAAAAAAAAAAACATTTAACCATGAATGCATCAACATAAATATATAAATACATAAATAAATAAATAAAAATTGAAAGCTTTATACTTTTCAATCAGATGTGCATTGATACTGGGGGATAGTCAACGTCATGAGCAGTATTGGAAAAGAAAATCTGGCGTCATTTCAGCATTTCAACTTTAATTACTAAGCAAAAGGAAGTAGGCGGACAGCATGCATTTTGGTCATGTATACTGCTGCACGTAATGTGCTGTGTTTTCACAAATGAAGAAACCTAGGTTGGACACCCAAATCACTCAGATGAATAGTGTCAAACGGTCCAGTGTGGGCGTGAACACTGTGGTAAAGCTGTTACACTGCCAGCAAAGTTCTTAAACAGAAACAAGCAATCTGCACAATTTGCCCGGGCTTTTCTGAAGGGTTATGGGTCAAACCAGTCCAAGCATATTATACAGACAATGCAGTAGGCCTACATATAATGAAGAAAAAAAAAAAAAAAAAACTTTTTTAAACTACTGAGACTTTCATAATTGGTGTTTTCCGTTTCAGTTCAATAAACTCTTATGCAACTATTGTAGCAAGAAAGTTTATTAACCACAATATCATAATATTATAATTAAATAATGAATAACACAATGTGGGTTTTTTTATATTAAGAGATCACTTAAACACTTGGTGAAATTGCATCATAGAATTCAGTAGAAAGCAGAGCCATGTTTAATAGTAAAAGTAACAGCAGTTCCATGCACGGTGAGTGCTCCTGTGTGGTGAGATCTCACAGGATTTTGAAAAAAGGCTCGAGGAATGGAAAAGGGTCATGTTGTCCGATGAGTCCAGACCGACCCTATTGCAGAGCATGGGTGCGTCAGGGTAAGAAGTGAAGCGCATGAAGCGATGCACCATCATGCATAGTACAAGATGCTGTACAAGCCTATGGAGGCAGGGTTATGCTTCAGTGGATCAGGTCTAGGCTCAGCAGCATTATGTGGCAATAAAATTAAGTCAGCTGACAACCTGAATGTACTGAATAACCAGGTTGTCACATCAGGCGATGTCTTTTCCTTCCCTGATGGTACAGCCATATTTCCAGACTCAAAAGAACCATAACCCAACTTTACCTAAGCTTGTTTCTAGTGCAGATTTTAGCAGTCTTTTATTTGCTTCCTCATTACAATTCCCCTTACGGGAGGCCCTCATAGTCTTCTTCTTAGCATTTGTGGTGGTTTATGTGCAAAGCCGCAGGCTTCAGAAGAATCCCCCGAGTTCTAGTAAATGCTGTACATAACATTAAAGGTACAGCTTTATAATGTTCTTCATTTATTTTTTCTCCAACTAAAACAGATGCTCAATTGGTGATTACGTGTTTAAAAAAAAGGTCCCAACCTGAACATTCTGCAAAGCAAGGTTCTCTCTTCTGCTGCCTCCATTTGCCCGAAAGTTAGGCAACTTGCCCATTACCATGGAGAAGATTCCCAGCATGCCTTTCACTGCCATGTCAATGTTGATGTTGAGATGATTGCTAACAGAAGAAAGAAAGTTTTACCTACTAACCATATAAAACGTTTAAGCAGCAATCATGGTGTCTGGTTTTAAGTTGCATTTTTCTACATTTGGAAAATATCAAAATCAGGATGTAATGACAGAACTTAAGAGAAGAGAAATATAAAACTGAACATTAGATGGTACCGTTAGACTAAAACTGACAAAATCTTACACTCTCTGAAATGTTCTACTTAGAATATGTTTACTGTTAATTCAAAAGTATAAAACCATAGAATAATTTTTTATATATTGTTTTGTTAATAATGCCTGGAGCATCCTGTCAGTAACATTTGACAAACATGTATTTTTAAAAAAACATACATGGAATCAATATTAGAAAAATTTGCAAACCTTCAAGAACGGACTGAAACATTTAAAAATATATAGAAAAAAACATTGTGATTTTAAGATGCTGTGCTGTCTACATTTGACCCTCAATCACAGTATATTCTAACTCTTTTTCATTTACGTGGTTTTCTTTTTACTTTTTATAACATTTTAATGTAAAACTCATACAATATTGGTGTAATTATTCCATAAGGTACAGTACTGTGCAAAAGTCATAAGCCACTCATCATTTCTTAATAGGTTACATCCAAAACGACAGAGACTTGTATTCTTCTATTTCTTGTGTTTCTTGTTTTGTTTTTTTTAAGTAGTCTTGAGCATTAGTTCCCAAGGTTTTTTTTTTTTTTTTGGCTCTCATTTTTGGCAGTTTTTTGGTGGGTTTAGTCCGGCCCCTTTACCCGATCAGTTTCGAAGACAGCACAGTGACAGCCGCACAGTGACCTATGAATCATTCAAGCATAAAAACACATCTAACTTGAGTCATGAATTAGTGAGAAACGGGTGCAGACGATGACAGATGATCAGGCTGTTAATTAGCCGGTGATGCTGTATGGTGGAAACAGAGGAAAGGGGAAATGAGGTTGCTGCAGAGACCTTTACATTTCTTTTTTTATTTTTAGGTACTTTGCATCCTGTAACAGTAAAACATTTGTTCCCTTTTCTTTAATTTAATCAAGATTATTTAATTTAGTTTAATATAAAGAACTGAAGGAGGCTCAAGACTTTTGAACAGTACTGTACATTGATAGAAAAGTAAAAACAGATATTAATAAATGCAACAAAAACAAAACAATAAAATAAGAAAATTGGCGTTTATAAATAACATAATTTTAAAAATAATTTAACAGGTTTGATAACTTGAACTCCTGAAATCCTCTGCAACATACAACAAGTCATGCTAATGAATTATCTGCTTAATGAAAGGGTTTTAGCATAAGAGCAGTTTTGTGCCAGAGCTCTCGAACAGGAAGGGAAAGTAGATTTTAAAAAGGCCGCCTCAAAGTTATTATTAGCACTTCTATATTATTATTATATTTATGGCAAAACAGGCAATGTTTAGTCCTATGGTAGGGCAGTATAGATGTGCCGTAACAAAATAATATTTTATTAAAACAAAAGTATGGCATCCTGGAGCCCCGAGTCTCTCCCTGTCTGAAAACTTGGATAATATTTGGCTATAGAGTTCAATCTACACTCAGGTGGCATCTGCAAGAATATTGATTTTTTTTTTTGTTGTTCTGTCTGTGTTGTGTTTTGTTTATTGTGTACTTTTGTAAACATTTTTTTATTGGGTTTAAAGTTATCATCTGTCAAAAGATCAGTCTATAGTCAAGTAATAACCTCATGCAGTGGCAACCAGGGTTTGGACTAGAAACCCTGCGTTGCCTGGAAAACAACAAAATCTGACCTGCCGATTTGAGCAGCCAGCTCTCTCGCTCGGCTGCGGGTACCCTCTGAGGAATTCTCACTCCCCATGTAGCAGGTGGTAAAGAGGCGATTACACAGCTCCCGTGGATCTTCAGGCCTGTAAGAGACATCGTTCACCAACCGCCGAACATCCTCCAACACCCGCTCATCTGTAAAAAAAAAAAAAATCTGTGACTAATACTGATGCGGTTAACTCAACAATGTCTGTAGTTTGTATAAAGAAGGTTTAATAATGATTGATTTCTCTTTTGTAAGGAAAGTGTGTCTGTGAGTGTGAGGCTTTATTTACTTTCGTGAAAACTGGCAAAAAGTGAAGAAATTGCATTCCAGTGCATGGTTTGCATATCTGCAAAACTGACTCAATCTTCTTGATACATATATCAGACTTATCGTATACACTGTCTGCTTTAAAAAAATAAATAAATAAAACAAAGTTTCTGTTAATTTTTATTATTTTTTTCTTTTCTTTTGGCTGTTACAGCTTTTCATTTTCTTGTTTTTTTTTGGCAGAAAAATAGTAAAATTCCAGTCATTTGCCATTCTGCTGGTTCTAACTGTTACACCCTTATTATTTTGTTATATATTTTATAACTGCAAATGTAACCAGATTGCACAAGCTTTGCCATCTCACAGCTGCCCGGAATGACCGTATTAACCTTGAACTGTGTTTCTGTCTGTCTGGGTTTTAGCATGTTTTCCACATAACCGTGTGCGTTTCCTCTGGGTTCTTCGGTTTTCTTTCACCTCCCAAAAATAAATTGGTAAGAAAACTACCCGTGTTAAACTGCCCAGAGTTCTGAATGCGTGTCATGGTGCCCTGTGATAAACTAGTGTCCATTCAGAATGTACTCTATCCTCATGTTTCATTTCCTGGAAAAGGCTCCAGATCCACACGACTAAGATAAAGTGGATACTGAGGAAGGACAAATACTGTATATGAACTGCACTGGAAATGCAACTTTAGGACTCAAACACAAATACTCAAACCTACTTTATTGGCAACTTTAGTACAGCAACTACTGACTTACAGTATTAGCTGTCACACTGGGGAAACTCATATTCCATTACAGAGCTTGTGTGTAGTTAATGTACGGCATGTGTGTAGGACTTACTGCCATCTTGGACAGCCTGACAGACGAGTACACACATAGAGTACACTATGCACGCTGAGGACGCACTGTCAACTCCACCACTGAGAGGAAGCAGAAAGCCAGCCTGAAACCGCCAAGAGAAAAAACTTCCTGTAAATAAATAACTTTTCACTAAGGCATGCACGGACACACACACTATATATATATATATATATATATATATATATATATAAATGCATGCACATAATGCACAAAAATAAAATAAAAAATTCACCTGGCCACTCCTCCTTAAGTAGTCCCATAACCAACATGCAGGACCAAGACTGAAGAGGAAAAAATAATAAAATGGAAATAATTACTTACAAAAAAAACATTTTTCATCATTTCGAATTATGTTGTAGAATCTGAAGATTGAAAAGCAGGAAAATCCAGAGAAATCCAGAGTAATGATCAGCTACCATTACTACTATATTATACTAGTTTTGTTTACATTGAGGAAGTAGCTTATTAGGAGCTCATTGTAAAGTTGATTATTAAACCCTGCACATACAGTAGCTGTTAATAAAATCACTTTAACTTAACATTTGTTTAGTGCGTAACACTGGGCTCTCAGTTTAGGTATTTTACAAGCCCTTCCTTACTTCGGACTGCTGTAGATATGTTTGCTCTAACGTGTTTTATCTCATAGAGACGCTTCACATAATTGCTTTTTGTTAGCACTACGGTTTCAAAACATGTGAGACAAACTAGTTAAAAGTTTCCCACAAAAGGAAAAAAAACATACACTGATCAGTCCATTTATCGTAAGGTTCAGCTTTCATAGTCCAATTGCCTTTTTTTTTGGAGTAAGCCATGATTTTGTTGCACAATTGCACATTCGTTCGTGTTTTGTAAGGATTTAGGGAGATTGTAGGGGGATTACAGTCCTTTCTGTGTCTTCCATATGCTCTGTGTATTCGCTGTAAACTATTGCGTTGATTGCCGCTTATGGCCACGCCTACCTCATGTATATAATTATGGTGAAAAAGAAAAAAAAAAACCTGGGTGCTGTAACAAAGTCAGGCACATGACTGCTTATAACATCCTTTCTACTTAACAGTTTGATTTTATTTACTCCAGAGATTTACCTTCAGGCAAATAACTAGCTACTGCCAAGGTTTCATCCTGTTCAGCCAGGATTTTATCCTCTTCAGTGAGGCTGAACAGACATGCCAAGATTTTCTGAGACTGGTTTTGCATCCTCCAGTGTATAAAACGTAAAGATAACATTAAGACAGTGAGTCCTGATCAATGTACAGACAAACCCTTTTTTTTTATTTATATGGATATAGTGGTGTGCATCCCATGCCTTAAGAATGGAACAAATTAGATTTATAGTCCTTCTCAAATTGCTTTTAGTGTGTGTGTGTGTGTGTGTGTGTGTGTGTGTGTGTGTGTATATTTGTGCATGCCCTGCAATAGATTGGCACCCTGTCCAAGGTGTACCCTGCCTTGTGCCCAAGGTCACCAGGAATAAGTTGTAGCCCCCACTGACCCCCCTCCCCCCCTCCCCCCCCACAACCCTTTACAGGATAAGCGATGTAGACGATTAATTAATGAAACACAAACATCCAATACTGTAATTTCAGTTTTTTTTGTTTGTTTGTTTGCTATTTTATTATTTCTGATAATTAAGAAGCACCTAAAATCCAAATGACATTTCAGTGTCATGTTTGTTCTGAGGTATGTACATTTTTGCACTACACTGACTGTACCTAATCTCCTCCTCAGGAGTGTGAAAGACCCAGTCGACAGCCCGGTGAGTTGGCAAGAAGGTGTCTTTGCAGTCAGACAACGAAAAATCGACCTTGATTCTTTTGTACGGTTTGTGTTCATACTCCTACAGAAAGGGGGGAAAAGAACATGGCAGGTTTATAACACAAGTATTTGCTAGTGAAGTGTGAACTTTTCAGCAAGGTCACCCCTGGGACCTTACCATATGCGGGTGACATCTCTCCCCTCTGTAGCTGCGCACATCCTCGAGGTCAAGAGTGGCTGTGAGAACTTCCTGTGAATAGTACAAAGTAGTGCTGCACGATTAATGATATCGCAATCGCGATGTCAGCCTATGCGATTACATTACAGCAAATGTTGCGATTATATTAAATAAACAAATGCATTTGCGGACGTAACAAGACATTCATTCTAAGAGCTGTATGGCCATTTCTTATGTCAAAAATAAAAAATAACCAGTCAGACTCGTGTAGCGCGCGTGCTGGTGGTCACGTGACTTTCCGCAGCGCAGTGTGGAGACGGAAGAAAATGGGATACAGAAGAGACCGACGCTGAACTTGTGCCCAGAAAAAAATGCAAGTTATTTGGCAATATTTTGGTTTCAGGATATCGGACACTAAGCAGAAAGAGCTACTGCGCAAAATTGGCAAAACTAAAGTCGCTACATCAGGTGGCAACACGACAAATTTATATCAGCACCTGAAGCAACACAGAAAAGTATGATAAATGCATGGCGGTAAAAGCCAAGAGTAGTAAAGAGACCAAACAAAGCACAACCCAGTGTGAGCAAAACTAAACAACACATTATTACAGATGTGTTTGTAAGTCTCAGTAAGTAACGTAGCGACGTTCAACTTAAAATAACTGCAGTGAAATTCTTTTTAACTCCTACGGACCTTTGGTCAAGCAGGACGACCGAGACATATATTAGCCTAACCGCGCACAATGAGTTTGAACTGAAAAGCCGTTGCCTGCAAACATCGTATTTCCCTGACGATCACACCGGAGAGAACATACTGTAGCCGCGGGTTTAAGAGAGGCACTGGCTGCATGGGACCTCTGTAAGGATGGTTTGGTCGCTGTCACAACAGACAACGGCACGAACATCGCCAAAGCGGTGGCGCTTAATCACTGGACTAGGTTACAGTGCTTCGGGCATAGACTTTATTTGGCCATCGGTAAGTTAAATTAATTTAATCTTTTCATATTTAAAGCTACTTAACTGTACGTTAGAGAGGACAGCTATTAACAGATTTATTTAGGAATAAATGGAAATACAGTGTATGAGAGTGTATGACTCTAAAATTAATATGTTTAAAGGACACTTTTCTTTCCTTTAATCTCTTCTTCATCATTAGATTAGAAATGGTGAGTGATTTAATAAGAATACCAATAAAGTATATGTTACATCCTCCTTAAATGTCCCTGTTTTGGGACAAAAAGTTTAAAAATTAAATGGGTATTTGTTTTATTCATCTGTACTTTTTACTTTTTAATTTTATTTTAAAGTTAATTTAATGTAATTTAATTCAATAATGTAAAGATGTTACTGTTATTTAAATTTGTACAATTTTGTTTTAATTAGAAAACATTGTTCATTTGTTCATAGTTGCTAGATTGCACTGTACACTATATCTCAGTTGAGAAATTTAAATTTCTGCATTATTAGTAATGTGGGTGGACTTTCCTTGATAACAAGCAAGTTGAGTCATACCACTTGTTTATCGTATCGCAATCGTAAATCGCAATTTTGACCTTAATAATCGCAATATGACATTTTTCCCAAATCGTGCAGCCCTAGTACAAAGAGAAGAAGAAAGCATCTGTTAGTGTGTGTTAAAACTGAAACACCTAAAATAACTTTTTGTAATGACTGGTGCCCTCTGTTGCCTGGTTTGGGAACTACAATCGGTATGAAAACACAAGCAAGCCTTCACTTACATGTATCCCCTAACTGACCCCAAAGCTAAGCAGCTAGATTTGACCTTGAGGGCAGAGCCAGAAGAGCCTCTCCAAACAGATCGGTCAGAGAGTGGGGCAAAAGGTGATATAATTTCTTTAGCAACCGCGATGGGTGCTCTACGTGATCTTTTTAAAACTACAGTATAGTTCCAATACACAATTAAAAAAAGGTATTTCTCTCGCTCATGTATTGAAGCGCTTTATTCCTCACATATTGTGAATTGTGACTTAGTGGTTAGAACGATTGCCTCACATCAAACAGGCTTGGGTTTCGAATCTCATCTGTGGTCTGTATGAATGGAGTTTGCAAGGTTCTCCCCATGCTTATTGGGTTTCCTCTAGGTATTTCAGTTTCCTCCACATTGCAGAGACACAGGCTCTGGTCTGCTCCGAATTAACTGTGTTAAAAATCTCATCAATCCAAAAATCATATACACAAAATGAACCAGAAGCCTTATTCATTTCCTTGAACATACTTCAAATAGAAATACATTTTACTTCTCTCCACCAATAAGCCGAAATTTGGTTTTGCAAAATTTCCACTTAAATGTTCAATCTTCATTTAAATAAAGACTCTTACCACATCATCAAGAGAAAACTGTGCGCCCTGAGCGACGATGTCACCGTTGATGGCGATCATAGCACAGCCATCGTAGTAAAGACGATCTCCATCGCAGCCTTTTTGATTGGCGAACAGATAGATTCCTCCACTCTGTAAAAATAAACAGCATAAACAACAAAGCACAAGCTGAGGAATACATTATCAAAATGTAGTTACCAGTGCTCATACAAGAGCGAAGTTGATTTCTCAAATCCGAGTAGTCGAAAGGTGATAATAAAACTTTCTTTAATAGCAGGTTCAAGCGGCTATCCCGTAAATCACAGGTTCATACTGTAATAATGAGCTTGTTTCTATAGTAACAACTCGTTATTTGCACAGAGAACTCTTCTCATTTTCTAACTGAACAAAGTTAAATAGAAACAATAGTTATAATTGCTGAAGCTTTCTGTAAGGAGATGTTTAAGAACTTTAAAGGTGATTATAAATGGATAAAAAGGACTTCATAAGGATTTTAGAGTAAAGATTGAAAACATTGGCAAACTGCTGCTTTTTAAGACGAAGAAACACACATTAATTCAGGTCGAGGTTGTAACAGTAAGTCTGCTTTGTGTGGAGACAATATGTAGATTGCCAATTCGATTCGATTAAGTTTTTGGGAATTGCGATCCTTGATTCGATTTTTGTGTGATTTACCTCAAACAGCTATATTTTGTACAGTTTCTGAGGCTTTACAAAGCACTAAAAGTATCTAATAAAAATAAAAATAAAAATAAAAACAATTTTATGCCTTTTAATAATTGCAGTTTTATTAAATTATTTAAAAAGCATGAATCGATTCTGAATCAAATACTGATTGTTTGATTAAATTAATTGAATAACAATTGCAGACCTTAGAATACATTGCACATTTTGCATTGTATTTTGGCTTCTTATATCTTTATTACTAGCATTCTGTAACAATGTCTTTACCCCTTGTTGACGCAATCGATGGAAAAAAGAACGGTATCTATTTTGGTCTTAGGGCAAAATCTTTTAACAGGAGGTGGGAATGTGTGTGTAACTGACCTTTGTGGTGGCTGACCTGACCAAGTTCACCCTCTGGTCAGCTTTGCGTAGCTCATGATAGCTGGCAGACGAGTTGGTAAAGATCTCAACGCCATCCAAACCCATGTCCACATGAGGACTGTGAAACAGTCAGTTTTTTTTTTTACATTGTCTTATAGGATATACATAATACAGATCATACAGATACTAAGGCACTAATAAGAGAAGCGGTCATTAAAGAAGGCACGAAACTGCACCTAGAGTAAATCTAGGATAGAACAAGGTCTATTGGAGTGGAGTTGTGGGAAAGTTAGTTCCACAATCCTAGCTTAATTACATTCTAGACAAACCCAGTGACACGCTCATTATTAATTGCACAGGAGTCTGCTCCGATCGAATTTAATGTTCACATACAATATTTATGACCGGGTCTGTGAAAACCCTTTTATTTAAATATTTATTTTAGTAGTAAAACATGAATATGCAGGTCTGAGTGAGACTTTTTTTTTTTGGATGATTGTTATACATGCAGTGCACACACTATTATTTATTAATTAATTAATAGCAGGTGAGTGATAATTACTTTTGAACACAAATTAAAAAGTGATCGACTTGTTGTTTCTCCCTTTAAACACTATAATAATTTATTGTTTCCCTTATATTAAGAAAGTAACTGAATAATCATAAAGATGCTGTTGGGTCGTAGTTTTTAAATTCTGGATTGCAGTCTTGCCTAACATTGTGTTGACTTCAAGTGCAGTACCTCCTGGGATTCCACAGTTCAGCACAGATCTCACTTCCTAAGCATGTGTCCTTTGTGGACAGGACTGCGTCACCAAATGGGACTGTCACCTACAGAAAATGATTATTACAAAGAACATTTACATAAAAATTCAGTGAACTGTTAAATGTATCACATTAACAGTGATCATACTGCCACGCTAAATTTATCTTCATTTAGTACTTGAGGCCAAGGTGTGGATAAAAGTCTGTTCCCATACAGGGATAGAAAACATCTGAGTAAGGATTTTTGTGCTCTAACTTGTTTCTTTCTTGAAAGATATCTAGGGTGGAGTAAAGTGAAATGTTTTACTTGTCCTGTCACATCCTGGATCATTCTTGGTAAAAAGTACTCCTCGACATGTCTGTGGAAAAGAAGCACAGTACCGCTGCTTATAATGGAGGGAAAAAGTTAGACTTAAAGAAAAAGAATCCAGCCTGAACCATCTGTTGATTTATTATTGATTGATTAACATGTCATCTGAAGTAGCTTCCAAATTGTGGCAATGCACTTTAATTGTGGCATGGAAGATCTCTGCACTAGAACCCTCACTACCTCTCGTCTGTACACAAGATTTAGCTGTCATGCTAATTCTGCCATAAACACCATTGTCTTAGAGACCATCTCTCCTGTAACTCAGCAGAACGGCATCAAATTCAGTACGGTGAAAAAAATATTGAGCCACTCCTCATTACTTCATATTAAATTTAATAATATGAATATAAAATTGCATTCTGGAAATTTGAGTCGGACATTTGCATCATGTCCACTACTCCAGTTTCACTAAAAGTTGATTTAGAAAAGAAACCCTTGATCTTTCTCTTATTTTTAACACTAACAGGAAAATCAGGCAGTCAATCAACATGTGTAAAATCACTTCACTTTTTTTTTTCTTAAATGCTATAATAACTGCAGTACTGATGTCAGAGCAGCAGACAATCACTAATCAGGAGTTATAAAAATGCAGCATCCACCTACAAACCTGAACTGAAATAATTAATCTTTAATCATGACTTTAATCTTTTCTGGAAAGCATTTGGTGACAACACCTTGAGAACTGCTATATAAATAAAATGTACTTACTTACTATACAAATCACAAATACTGCAAGGAAATTATACATTATGTATAATCGTTTGTGTAAAATTTTAGTGTTTCAGCGTGGAGTTTTCCTTTAGGACAATGTTACTGAAATCTTAAATAATCCGTATACTGTGGTGTTCATGTACCTGGGCTTACTCCAAGGAGAAAACCAGCGAAACTCCCTGTTGTTGCCATAATTTGCCAAAAGCATTTTGGGCCGGATCAATAAAATCTTCCTGTCACAGAAACAAAAGCAGATTACACCTTCATTAATTCTGACAGTAGCAACAGCTATCCACATGATCAATTCAAAACTATACCAGGTGCTGAATAAATATGACATTTATACTTATTTGATTTGTCAATACCAAAGACTGACTTGTTCAGGAACAGGACCCTGCAGTTATAGCGAACGTTGTGATGCATAACAGGCCTGTGAGAGGGGAAAAACACAAATCTTTAATTAGCAAAAATAATGGTAAAATAATACGAGGGCGAGTCAAAAATAATCTGCACTCTGATTATTTTAAGCACTGTGTATTCAGCGCTTTCCATTTAAGGCTACTGTCTCTCCGGTCACTGCTGGTGTGATGTGAAAGTGTTACATTAGTTCATCTGTAACTGCGGTGTGAGCAAGAATGGATGCTCCACATGTGATTTGCATGAAAGAAGAGAAGCATGCAGGGATTAATTTTTTGTGGCTGTTCTTGGTGGTGAAACCAGCACCAATCACGCAATAGCATAAACAGAAGCATTTGGATATCTGCAAACAAAATTTGGACCAACACACAAAAGTTTCTGAAAGAGAATCATTGCTGGTGATGAGACATGGATTCATCACTATGAGCCAAAAGTCAACAATCAGCTGGAAAATTGATGCTTATAGTTTTTTGGGATTCTCAAGGGCTAGTATTGGAACAATATCAGGACAAAGGTTCAATAATTAACAGTGCTCGTTACAGTAAGATGCTTATTGACCAGCTGAAGCCTAATATTCAAATTAAACACAAAGGACTGCTTTCCAAGAGCACTGTGATCTGCCCGCACTCTGCAAAAACTTCATTTCGAGTTGGTTAAGCATCCTGCCTATACTCCTGACCTCACTCCATCAGACTTTGACCTGGTCCCCTGATTCGTGGCTCACAGCTCAGCCTAAAACAATTTATAATGAGGGAACACAAAAGCTTCTTGACGATGGACAAAATGTATTGTCATTTTTAAAAATGAATTGAAATAAATTCTAAACTCAGAGTGCGGATAAATCTGACTCTTGTATTTAATTAACTGTACATAATAATTGAGCAATTTAAACACTCACATGCCAACATCGCAGATGATGTCCTGCGTCTCAGGAGACTCCAGTAGCACCTTGAGGACTTGGAAGCAGTGTAGTAGTGTGTCGGATTCATAGAAGTGATCGGCACAGCCATAGCCACTGGTGATTAAAAAGCACAATTTGCGTTTGTTTTGTTTTGAGTGAAGGAGGTGGGAGGCTAGGGACACACGATTAATAAAAATAAATAAGTAGAATCACAATCTCATTTCAGAAGTACACGCAATATAATTTCTGAATGACAGCGATTCACTTGTATATATTTGGGAATAATGATGAATTGCAGAATGGCACTCCCACTTATGACAACATTATGTGACATTACTTTGTCATGTTGGCCAGGCAAAAGTTATTTTATTAGCTAGGACACGAGCCACATTGGTTTATGCTGTAATTGGAAATTAAAGAGAATGGTGGGGTCCATCAAAGAAAACGTTCTCTTTAAAGAAAACAACTAAAAGTAAACATTAGTTCTCCTCAAAGTAAACATTTATTCAAGTATCCACCATGCATTCATTCTGTGCATTAGGTTTAACTATAGAAAAGGCAAAGTGCATAAAGATAAACCATGCAATCTGAATTATTGTCCAAGCTGTTGTTATAGAAGATGAATCTTTAAACTTCTGACCAATCAGAATCGAGAACATAAAGAGCTAATAAAGTCATTACCAGATTTCCAGTTCTGGTCCCAGTCTGTACTTGGCTCCTTTAGATTTGGCTCTCTCAATACCTGGTTCAGAGAGTGCAGTTATAGTCATATTCAAAGTCAAAGTCATATTTACTCCTAAACAACACACCCAGCCCTGGACATGCTGCCCCTGTCTACTGTAATAACTTCTGCAATTAAGCCTTCACTTCTAAGCCCAAAGTGAACGTTTAAATAAACACAACTTACTTTTCAGTATTCTTTGTAAATTGCCGTCAAAGTCTAAAGCCCACTGGTTGAGAGAGCAGGTTGCTAATGTGACTTTCCGCCCCATGGTGTTAAACTCAACAACAAACTCTCTGAACTGCACGAGCCGATCAGCGCGTGAACTTCCCTCAGCGTTCCTGCAGGGTCACTTCCGGGTTTAAAACTCCGCCCCCTGGAGGCAACGTGACAGTTCTGAAAAAGGACATTATTTTAGGAAAACTGATAGTAACTTTTATTATTATATTTATTGTAAATTGTAGTTATGTCTTAAGTCTTATCTAGTCTTAGGTTAAAACGAAATAAATGCATCATTAAAATGCTACAGATGAGTGTTATATTTTCTTATTGCCAAAAGACGCATACACCTATGTGTGCATTTCTTTTGACAAAAAATATTATACAAAGCTTTCCTTAAAGTTTTCCATAACTTAAAGGACATATATAAATGTTGCTGTTTAGTTGATTTTGTTGATTTACTTAAAGAGTAAAAAAAAATTCACTACTGCACTGAAATGCACATACTTGCAAAAGGAAAATTAATAAAAAAGGATTAAATAATTTACTGTAAATATATACATTATATAGCTCGTAGCTTCAGGACTATACAGTATAACAATTTCTAAATGTAGTTTCAAGTCTTTTAAGTAGTAAATAATAAAAACTATAGAACTTTTAATCCTCATGCCTCTTTAAAATATTTCAAATCAAAAAATTGTCAACAATTGGCAACGATTTTCTAAAACTTTCTAACTGCCAAAAGACACATACAGCTATTTTTATTTTATGTCATTTTATTTTTTATTTAATTTGACAAAAAATATTGTAACAAAATTTCATTAAAGAAAATGTTGCTGTTTTGTTGATTTTTTTAAAGAAATAAATCTCTGCATTCTTTTTTACTAACATCTAATCTGATCTTGTAAACAAACTGAAATGCATATACTTGCAGAAGGAAAATGAATAATAAGTGAATTAAAGAAATAAATAGCTGGTAGCTTCAAGAAAAGTATATATCACATTTTATTCATGTAGTTTTGAGTCACATCTCATAACAAGTAGTTCAACCATAAACATAGTTTTTTCTGAATTTGATATTAATTAATTCTCATGCCTCTTTGGAATTTTTCAAACAATTGGCAACGGTTTTCTAATCTTTTAATTTCTAAGTCTTCTAATTTGCCAAAAGGCGCATACAGCTAATTAAAAAAAATAAATAGATATTGTACAAAATGCCTACAAAATGCTGCTAAGTAGATTTTGTTCATTAACATAAAGGATACGGAAATTAATCCATATAGTGTCCTGAAATAATATAAAATTTTATCATGTTTACAAACAAGAATACATACTGTACACTTGCAGAAGAAAAAAATAATAGAAAGAAATTAATGAATTAAATAGCTGATACCATCAAGTCTTATAAGTAGTTTTTATTTTTAACCAAAAATTCTGAATGTGATAATAATGTGGACTTTTAATCTACATGCCTTTGTGGATTTTTCAGGTCAAAAACAATTTGCCAAAATAAATGGCAACCATTAAGTCACTTTTTTCCATTTAGAGGTACATGAACTTTTATGCCAAAGCAGCGACAGTCATTTTCTTTCTATTTTCTCTAGTCTTTAGATAAAATCTAAATATTCTGATAGTTAGATATTTCTGATTGACATCTAAAAGTGGTCTTTTAATCTATTTGCTTCTATTGACTTTTTGACAGACGGCAGACAATGATGACAGACGAGGTTAGACAGGAGTCTCCATAGACTATGATGTTTGTAGCAAGAGCAGGGAACATGTGGAAGAAAATTTGGAGAGGTGGAGGTGGGTCTGCAAAGCAGAGGAATGAAGGTTAGCTGTAGTAAGATGGAATACATGTGTGTGAATGAGAGAAACCCAAGAGGAATGGTGAGGACACAGGGAGCAGAGGTAAAGAAGGTGCAGGACTTTAAGTACTTAGGGTCAACAGACCAGAGCAACGGTGAGTGTGGAAAGGAGGTGAAGAGGCGGGTACAGGCAGGTTGGAATGACTGGAGAAAAGTGTCAGGTGTGTTGTGCGATAAAAGAGTATCAGCAAAAATGAAAGGAAAGGTGTACAGGACAGTGGTGAGACCAGCGATGCTCTACGGCTTAGAGACAGTGGCGCTGAAGAAAAGACAGGAGGCAGAGTTGGAGGTAGCAGAGCTGAAGATGTTGAGGTTCTCTTTGGGAGTGACAAGGATGGATAGGATCAAGAATGAGTTCATCAGAGGGACAACCCATGTTAGATGTTTTGGAGATAAAGTCAGAGAGGCCAGATTGAGGTGGTTTGGACATGTTCAGAGGAAAGATTGTGAATATATCGGTAGAAGGATGCTGAGGTTGGAACTGCCAGGCAGGAGGTCTAGAGGAAGACCAAAGAGGAGATTTATGGATGCAGTGAGAGAGAACATGAAGTTAGTTGGTGTAAGAGAAGAGGATGCAGAGGATAGGGTTAGATGGAGGCAGATGATTCACTGTGGCGACCCCTGAAAGGGAACAGCCGAAAGACAAAGAAGAAGCTTCTATGGACTTTTTAAAGATTAAACTTAAGTTTAGATATTTATATTAAATATCCAGTAACAAGCTAGTGTGGTTTTATATGTTAATACTGTACATCTAAGAATGTTACCAAAAGTGAATTTAAGTACTTAAGAACAAAAACAGTACTCAAATTTTTTATAACGAGCTGAATTGTGTCATAGGCTTTCCAAAACATTTTATTTACTTATACTAAACCAAGGACTATCATTTTTTTTTCTATTATAAACTCTAAGTGCATGTTTGTCTAACTTATTTTATAATGCTTTTTTCCCTAGAACATTATATGATGATCTAGTAAGTGCATCATTTGTTTTAAATATGTACTTAAAACATATATCCACATATCTGTAATTAGGTAAGTTTACTTATATTTAATTCATCGTACCCTGTTTGTATTTCTTCTGAACATCATTATTATGTACAATCAAATACGCTGCGTAAATGTAGCGCCGCTCTGACGCTCTAAACACAGGCACTGCGCCGCACGGGCTCTAGTCTCATCAGGCGCTTATGGCGTCAGGACCGCGCTGTCCAATCACAGAACTGGATAGCTTATTTGCTTCATTCTGATTGGACATACGAAAGGTGAGGGCGGAGCTGTAATGCTGCACATGTCCCGTCCCACTTTTCAGTGCATTTCATCAACATCTGGCAGATTATCGTTTAAAGGTAGGCCTGTGTTCTGCTTCGTGCTCTACAGATAAGTGAGTAAAACCATTTTTATAACTGTATTATCGTATTGGTGTTGGGGTCCTTCGAAATAAAATGCATATAGATTTTTTTGTTTCTATTATAAAAATAGAATAGAATAATGAATTTTCTATTATTGTATAATAATTGGTGCATTGGTGTTTAATAGGTGTGTTACAGATGTTTCTGCATAAGATGCATAAGTCAAAATGGGGTTAAAAGGCTGAATAATTAAAGCAGCATTATTAAACAGTTAAATCTTGTGATATAGTTGTATTCTTGCAATAAACAACAAAATGTGCATGTTTATAGCAATCATGCATTTGTTCATTATTAATTAATTAATTGATTGATTGATTCATTCATTCATTCATTCATTAATCTTCAGTAGTCACTTCATGCTGGTCAGAGACTTAGTAACTCCAGAGTCTATCCCAGGATGTTTCAGTGTAATCTAATGCATGCAGAAGTGTGACATCTCAAGTCAGTTTCTAGTATGACATTATCCTGTTAAAAGGTGTCCAGGTGTATTATTTGACTTAAACCGGTTTATTAAACTGACAAACAAACCAAAAAAGGTAGAACTGGAATTTCATTCTTGACCAGGCAGGAGCTGGTCGATCAGTGACCAGAGTTCAGAGGCACTTGGCAGCTGCAGATATCAGAAAAATAGGCAAGGGGAAGAACTGTAAAGACAAGGCAGGGCAAAGTAACATTTCACACAATGAAAACTACTTGGTGTGTGAGGACAAGATGAGTTTATATAACTTGACAGTCGGCGAGGTATGATTGGAAACACATTTCTGTTAGAAGTTAGTTGAGCCGCTTCAAGGAAGCTGCGGGATCGAGGCAGCTGTAGCCCTGTGTGTAAGTCTCGCATACTGCATACTGCATACTGCATACTGGGCACTGTAATTGTTAGCTGCTTTTGCAATCTCTCCTGAGACACTTTCCAAATTGATGACTAAATGTATTCTAACAAAATAAATAAATAAATCATCAGCTGATCGGTTTAGTTTTTTACTTTGTTATACAATAGAATGAAATCACAGTTTATGATGAGAGAGTGATGGCTAAGGAGTTAGCAGCTCTGAGTTGCTGGTCAATGTGTGGGGGTTCCTGCCAAAAATCAATGCATTTTATCATATAAAAAAACCAAACATTTCTGACATGACATGCACCTTCAAAAGTACAGTACCCCTGCATTACATTTTTAAAGGGTGGAACTAGTCTTTAACATTCTCTTTGGCCAAGTTCTTTATTACAGATGTTAGTGCATATTATATAACATGTTATCGTTAAGTCCTAAGTCCTTTTAGCACCCTTGACCTTGGTTTCTGGGTGTGGTATAGAATAGAGGTTACCTCTTTACAGATTAAAGATGATCCAGTCCTGACGTCGTTACAGTCCTCAGTGATGATATGCATCAAGCCACAGGTTCCCGCTAGATTTAAGTGTTTTCAGATTTAAAAAATGCTGTCAAATCCAATCTCATAATGCTCCAGCATTTCAGTAGAGTATCAGTGCTTGATGTCAGATCAGTATCACTAACATGTCCTGTGTTATGTGTGTTTGTCACTTTTTCTTTGTTAGAAGTCCATGGGAACTTCAGAGGGTGTCCGAAAGCGCCATAAGCCTCGGCCCGGTGGCACCAATGTGGGGAAGAAGGAGAAGAAAGCAGAGGCGGGCCAATGGGGGAGAGCATGGTAAGTTCATTCAAGGTGGTATAAAAATGGACATAAAGAGAATGGTAAGAACATTACATTTACTAAATTTCTTTCCTAAACATCAGACCTAGTTTATGTGTCAATTGAGGGGAATATAAATGCTTGACAGTAGGTACTACATAATTAATGATGATTATATATTAATATGCTTAAAGATAAATAATTCATTCAATAATGCCACTTTAAACAAGTGCTGGATCCGTTCTCTAACTTTCTTCCTCCATTTCTTCACCAGGGAGGTGGACTGGTTCTCGTTGACTGGTGTGATTCTGCTGCTCTGCTTCACCCCGTTTATCGTCTTCTTCTTCATTATGGCGTGCGATCAGTACCAGTGCTCCGTCAGCTTAGTTTTGCTGGACATTTACAACGGAGACGCAAGTCCACTGAGCATCTTGAAGAAAGCGCCCTCTGTCACCTGGACCGCCAGCAAAATCTACGCTGCCTGGGTCACCTTCCAGGTAAAAATTTTCACATGGCAACAATAAAAATAACAATATAATATTGTGTTGATATTTTTAACCTCTATAAACTCCTAAGAAGCAATGAATGAGTTTGAACTTGGATTATTCCTGCAACTGCGTACCTTTTTGATACGTTTGACAGTAGTTGCAGAATTACGTGTTTTTATTTCATTAAATTCTTTATTAAAAGGTTGAAAGGTGGGGGTCCAGTTCTGTCCTGTTGCTTTGGGTCATCTATAATCTGTATAGATTGTGTAGAAGCACAGCCCTATTCACAGCCAGTTCAAAGAAACACACTCACTGTTCAGTTGAAACACTTTTTTTTTTTTTAATTTAAATTCAAATCTTTACATTTACAGTCATTAATACACAACCTGTGCACCTAACAGCGTTGTTAGCTCAAAAGTAGTTGTTGGTATTTCAGCTGCTGTTCAGCTGTTGGTCATCTGGTCTACATATACAAGCTGGGCACAGGTTTGATACCGGATGCCCTTCCTGACCCTCCCATTTTATCTTGGGACCCGCACTGCATTCAGTGGCTGGGGTCTGGGTACTGGCTGGGAATCGAATCAGGGCCCTTCGCATGGCAGGCGAAACACCTACGACTGAGCCGCCAGTGCCCTCATTATTAGCTCTAGTAACATGGAAAAATATCTCTGCACATGTGAGTTGTGTAAAACTAGCGTTAGTACCCGTCGCTGAAGGAAAAAGAGTTTGTTTAATGTAATCAGTGATATTATTATTTCGGTTTGAAGCCTACCTACTGTACATGTTTACGCTAAGTTGTATTTCTTTCGTCGTCAGTCAAATAAACTTCTTGTTCGGTAATCGGAAAGTGAATCACAGATGAGATAACCAAAAAGTAGATGAAAATAAAAAATTACGTTCTTAGTGGTTAAAATATTAAGTAATCCCAGTAAAAATATTCATTTTAGCTTTTCAAGCATGGTAAGTTGGTGCAGGTGTTTGTTTACATTGAGCAAGAACATTATTTGCAGCTTATTGTAAAATATATTATTCAATCGCTTTTACTTAACATCTTGATTTCAATTATGGTGCAGATTGAACTTCAGGCAGATATCTAAGTACTGCAAAAGTTTCATTAAATTCTGTCCAGCCAGTTTTGCGGGATGCTGTAACAAAGTCTGTCTGGACTTACATACAGACGGACAGATATTTTTCTGGGACTGGTTTTGCGTTCTACAATGTATGAAACGTAAAGATATCATCGAGAAGGCGGATTCTGATCAATGTACATACAAAACGTTTCTTTTATTTATATAGTTATAACGTCTCGGGTACAAAAAAACTGAACATGAAACATTTGAGATGCTGGCATTATTTCTCCTTTCTGAAAAACAATCTGTCTGTGTTGGATCATTAGTAGCCGTCATTCCAACAACATTTCCTTTCTATCAGCGCATATCAGTTGGCAAAGATGGTCTACCAGTCTGACCAGTTTGGGTCTGTTTTTGCAGATAGTACCTGCCTGAGCTGGATTTTTTAGCATTCATAAATGAACTATTTATTAGCACAGATAACTGAAAAGTCTTGCATTGTCATGAAGCTTTGGCTCGAATTTCTTGGAGCTGTGCTCTTTGGAAATAGATATTTGTGATTTAAAGTCTAAGACCTAGAACAAGGTATGGGTCATGGTGCCTGTTACAAACACTATTGCAGAATTTTTAAGCTAGGAGTTAGACAAGAAAGCATCATACTTATTCCTTTAATGGTAAACCTTACAGAATATTGCTCATAACTAACTGTACCTTGTTTTTTGTCAAATTGAATTAAATAAGCATTAAATTATATGCTTTGATCATTTTAAAACCGGGTAAACTGTTCAAAGAAGAAATATAAGTAGGTCTGTAACAGAAACAAAAGGAGGAATTAGAGCAGGTGAATGGGGTCATAACCCTAACCCTGGATAGCGTGTTGCTAGGTTGTTTTTAAGGTTAAATATCATGAAAATGTCACCGTTTATCTGAGAGATATCATTCTGCAGAATGGAAACAGCGATACGCCACTGAAATTTCTGAAACCTCTCATTAGTGTCTCATTACAGCTTTTTCTAAGTGTAGGGGAAAATGATATTCAGGAAATAATCCCTTTAATAATCACACCTGCATTTTCTCCACTAGGTGGTGCTGTATATGTGCATCCCAGATATTACTCATAAGTTCTTGCCAGGTTACGTTGGAGGGGTGCAGGAAGGAGCTCGAACACCAGCAGGTAAAGAGTTCTACAGCTTCGGTGTCGACCCTCTTTACTGATTTTAGATGTTGTAGGTTTTGCATTTAAACTATAGTAATATCTGACATTTTGAGTTAAGAGCATGTAACAATGCCCGTTATTACTGTTAGGAATAAAATACGATATGGTCAGTCTGATAGGCTATTATAATTTATAAATATTTAAAAAGTTTAAAACTCAGAAGAAACAAATGAAGAAAACAGGAACAGGATTTTTAAAAAGAGCAGAACAGACAAAAAACAATAATTTTCCAGTATTAGCAAGTCCCAAAGTGTCTTATTATTTATCCAACAGCAGTTTGGCAAAAAATGTGATGGCTATTTTCTAAAGAACAACACTGCATTCTTTTTACACAGTCATAGTTATGTTTAAAGTTGTAAAACACCTGCAAAACAACATAGTCCTCGTTATCGTCAGAGGTAAAAGGTAACTAAGTACATTTACTTTCACAGTCTTCACCTATGTGTATTTTACTTGAGTAGTTTTATAAAGTAGTGGTTAGCGTAATTGCATGTTTTGCCTTCCCTTCTTGAAACACTAAGTCATGTAGTAGGTGTTTGAAATCAGAAGTGGAGATGGTTTCAGACAACGACAAAAGCAGCACAGTTAACAGTTTGAGAGCGAGAGAGCTTTACTATGACTTAAAGGCTGCAATAAGCTTATACAAGCTTAGTAGATCAGCTACTGAAGTAAATTTACATACGTTTGTGCTTTCTCAAGGAGAAAAAGTACTTTTACTGCTACTTGAGTACTTCTGCTTTTATGTGAGTTAGAATGGAGAATGTCACCTCACTATGGTACTTTAAACACATCCCGTTTTCCTTCTTTCAGGCCTGATTAATAAGTATCAGATCAACGGGTTGCAGTGCTGGATTATAACGCACGTTTTATGGGCGGCCAATGCGTATCACTTCCACTGGTTCTCTCCCACGATCATCTTTGACAACTGGATCCCGTTGCTGTGGTGCACCAATATCCTGGGCTACACCGTCTCCATGTTCGCTTTTATCAAAGCCTACTTGTTCCCCACCAATCCAGAAGACTGGTAAGTACATATATTAGTTATTTGCATTTCATTCCATACCATACCGTGATATCACCTGACTGTTTCGTTGTCGTGCAGCAAATTCACAGGAAACTTTTTTTACAACTTCATGATGGGCATTGAGTTTAATCCGCGCATCGGGAAATGGTTTGACTTCAAACTCTTCTTTAATGGTCGGCCCGGGATTGTCGCCTGGACTTTGATTAACCTGTCCTACGCTGCCAAACAACAGGAGCTCTATGGACATGTGACTAACTCCATGATTCTGGTCAACGTGCTGCAGGTAAATGTTTTTACCACTAAGTGGCAGTATTGAATTTTTATCAACTCACTTTGAGTTGAGATATAATCAAACTCACTTGTAATGCAGATCTAAGGACAGTTGTTGAGCTGTCATTAAAATATATTTCATGGTTAATTGCACTTTTCCAAAGTTATGCAGTGTTTATATAGAACATTTATGTGGCCCATGGGCCTATGTTTTTAATTTCCTAAACTCAAATCATCGTAATATGTATATATACACAGGTGAAACTCGAAAAATTTGAATATCGTGCAAAAGTTTATTTAATGTAATGCAACTTAAAAGGTTGGACTTATATATGAGATAGACACATTACATGCAAAGCAAAATAGTTCAAGCTGTGATTTGTCAAAATTGAGATGATGGCTTACAGCTCATGAAAACCCCAAATCGACAATCTCAAAAAATTAGAATATTACATGCAATCAATAAAACAAGGATTGTACATAAAACATATCGGACCTCTAAAAATATAAGTATGCATATGTACTCAGTACTTGGTTTGGGCCCTCTTGCAGCAGTTACTGCCTCAATGCGGCATGGCATGAAAGCTATCAGCCTGTGGCACTGCTGAGGTGTTATGGAATGCCATTTTTCATTCAGGATAACGTCTCGGGTTACTTTGCTGTAACCCTGTTCCCTGAAAAAGCGGGAACGAGATGCTGCGCGAAAGCGCTATGGGAAACGATTCCTCGTGACCGGTTGTGAAGCACGTGTGTGTCAAACACGCCAAATATTTTGGCATCTATAACCTCAGGCAGGTGACGTCAACCGATGAGGTGCACCTGGAGGTTATAAATAGGCATGAACCGGAAACACCCTCAGGTCAATTTTGTCTGAAGGATGTCCAGTCACGCATGCAGTGCGGCATTGTAGCGCAGCATCTCGTTCCCGCTTTTTCAGGGAACAGGGTTACAGCAAAGTAACCCGAGACGTTCCCTTTCAAAAGCTACACTCGATGCTGCGCGAAAGCGCTATGGGAACGAGAATACCCACTCCGCCGCACTGCAAGTGTCTGGACCCCCAGGGTTGTGTCGTGTGCGCACAGTACCCCCAAGGAGTCCTAGACCCCGTAAGCATGGCATCAAACCATGACGCCTGACCGATGTCTTGCGGAAAGGCAGCCTGCCGCATGCCATCTTTGGAAGCCCCTCTTGCCGGAGCAATAGACAAAGGCAAGCTTCCTGGTCGAACGGCCCTAATCACTAGAGGCGAAGTATGCCACGCGCCTCATAGGCTAGAGCACTAGCATCTTTAACCCAACTTGTCTAATGGCGGCGGCCCTTGGGCCGCGGCCCCACGACATATGAGACCCTGCTCTAATTTACGGCCCCGGCTTAATGCAGAGGTGCGCTGTAAATTGAAGAGCATGATCTGGACACAGCGAATGAAGACTTACTGCTCCGGAGCTAACGGCGGAGGGCCGAAGGCTTCAACTGTGGGAGATAGTTGGGTAAAAATGCAGAACGGCTTTTTTTTTTTTTTTTTTTTGCAGAAACTTCCAGCACTGTAACAGTTTGGCAGTGTACTGGGTCTACATGTTTTATGTCCTGGAATGTAAAAGATCCTGAAGGACAGAATTTGTCCTGTCCTCCTAGGCTAGGGCACTAGCATTTCCAACCCAACTCGTCTAATGGCGGCTGCCCTTCGGCCGCGCCCCCAAGACGTATGAAACCCTGCTCTAATTTACGGCCCTGGCTTAATGCAGAGGTGCGCTGTAAATTGAAGAGCATGAGCTGAACACAGCGACTGAAGTCTTAACTGCTCCGGAGCTAGCGGCGGAGGACAGAAGGCTTCGACTGTGGAAGATAGTTGGGCTGGAGTGTAAAAGGTCCCGAGGGACAGAATTTGTCCTGTACTCCTAGGCTAGAGTGCTAGCATCTTTAACCCAACTCGTCTAATGGCGGCTGCCCTCCGGCTGCGGCCCCAAGACATATGAAATCTGCTCTGATTTACGCCACTGGCTAGTGCGGTGGTGTACTAGACGCAGTTAATGAAGTCTTACTGCCCCGTAGCTGTAACGGCGGAGAACAGAAGCTTCGAAGACAACTGCAGAAGATAGCTGGGTGAGGATGCAGAATAGCTCTAGCTAGCCAATGGCAAAGCCTAAGCACAGTAAGAAGGCTGATGAGGCCCGTGAATAAGCCTGCAACTAAGGGGTGCTTTCCACCAGCCCCATCAGTCAGGACGTAGGCGAGGAGCGGCTACGTATGTTCTGAGTGCACTAGGGCAAAAGCCTGAGGTCAATTTTCTTGCAGAAGCTCCAGCACTGAAGCAGTTCGGCAGTGAACTGGGTCTGCATGTTTTGCCATGTCCTAGTGTAGTTTTCCAAGCTAGGACATGTTAACCTCCTGACTGCTGGAGGGAATATTTCAGGGCCAGAAATAGAGTCATCGTTTCGGGGCAATTGATGTGCAACACGAAAATATGAACTCTCTAGATTCCTTGGGCTGGGCGGCCATCTAAGGCTGCACCCCGGCCCCTAAGGGAAAAACGTCTGCCGTTAGCAACTTGCGACAACAGGACGGACCCAGAGTGGGACCCAGGGTCAAGGACGAGGGTCTGAACCACATAAAAAGGGTACAAAGCTCCCGGCGCGTAACCCTTATTACCTCTGGGGATTGGCCCTTGGATGAAATCCCCAGGCACTAAGCCACCACAGAAGTGGTGAAAGTTACTTCCTGCTTAGCTTGAACTCCTTTAGAGTGTTCAGAATGGACTTGACGCGCGCAGGAGACAGCTGTGCCCGCAGTGCGGTCGGATCTCACATGACACTCAATGTATGCTTTGTGTAGGAAAGAGAACGCTTTCCATGGCGTTGAGACTCGATCCTAAAGAAAACGAGGTGAGCTACGATGACATGTTAATGCCAAGGCGCTAGCTCCATGAAGAGGGTACGAAGCTCTCGGCGCGTAACCCTTGTTGCCTCTCAGTTGCTGGAGGGAGTATTTCAGGGCCAGAAATAGAGTCATCGTTTCGGGGCAATTAGTGTGCCACACGAGAAGATGACCTCTCCAGCTCCCTTGGGCTGGGCGGCCATCTAAGGTCGCGCTCCGGCCCCTAAGGGAAAAACGTCTGCCGTTAGCAACTCGCGACGACAGCACGGACTTAGAGTGGGACCCAGAGTCAAGGACGAGGGTCTGAACCACATAGAAAGGGTACGAAGCTCCCGGCGCGTAACCCTTGTTGCCTCTGGGGATTGGCCCTTGGATGAAATCCCCCGGCACTGAGCCACCACTGAAACCACTCTGGGAGCGGTGACGTTACCACCTCGCCTAGCTTATACTCCTTTAGAGTATGCTTTAATGAGTTCGGCGCGCGCAGGAGACAGCTGTGCCCGCGTTGCGCTCGGATTCCACATGACACTCAACCTCATACCTCATGTAGGAAGGAGAACGCTTTATGGCGTTAGGGCTCCATCCTAAGAAGTGAGGTAAACTAGGGCGACGTATTGACGCCGACGGAGGGGTAGTGATGGTGGTGGCTGTTAGGTGTTCGGTTCCCTGAAACACGGCAGGAGGAACCCGAGCAACTAACACTTTGTCCTGAGGATACTGATTTTCCACAGTGCTTCGTGCTTAAGGAGACATAGCTGGCAGTAGGTTCCCCGCTGCCAGCCTCTCTAAAGGTGCACGAACTTTAACACCTCGGCTAGATGGGTGTGTCACTGGAGACCGCTGCTCTCCGAAACACCAATGGTGGCGGAGATTGAACCACGGCCTCCTAAGGATGCTGGTCCTCTTCATAGCTTCGTACCTAAAGAGACATAGCTGGCAGTAGGTTCCCCGCTGCCAGCCGCTCTAAAAGGTGCAGCTCTCAGTAGGTCAGTCTGGTCTGCCTGCAAAGCCATCGTGTGCAGGGCTGCACCAGGCTGACCCGCTGCCTGAAAAATCTTCTCCCACCAACGAAGATGTTAGTCTACACGCTTGGTAGGGAGTGTGGATTTTTCCCAAGAGGATGAGCTCCCAGGAGAGAGATAGCCCGTGAGCGTCTCTCTGATCTGGGACATCATCATAAAGGAAGAGCATGCTTTCATCCATGACATTGGAACAAACCAAATGTCAATAGCACAAAAACACAGGATAAATATGGCTTATTCCATGAAAGAGTTAACTCATGGAGGTCGCCAGGAGGGGAGGGGCCATCACTGAGGCCCCTCCTCCTCCGGCCACCCGACAGACACCTGTCGGCTGACCGTGAGCGTTTGGGGGATTTATTTAATTTATTTATTTTTATTTTTACCGCGAATCGAGGTGTACGCGTCGGACCGCGCGTTACCACCTCTAACACAAACTAACACACCGGCTCATCACTAGAGGAGCGGTCTGGAGTGATAGTTTCCATCTCCGCAGGAGCGAGAGAGAAAGTTTTTCCCCCCTTCACCAGAAGCGCCGAAGCGCGCTGGAGAAGTGGAAGGTAAAAGACTCATAATCCGGCGAGAGAGCGAGAGAAAAGGAAAATCCTGTCTCGCGCACCTCGGCCAGATTGCACGCCAGAAATGCGCTGCGGGTCGCGGTTTCACTTTAAGACGGCGAACCCGAGCGCGCGGGACTTTAATAGGGAGAAAATCGCAATACTTACCTGCTCCCTGAAGCCCGAGATAGCGTGCTCCTCCCCCAAACACTCAGACAGAAACGCGAAGATCGCCCTCAGCGAGATATTCTTCTACACGGAGGGACGGACTCGTGTCTAACTCGGCCATCTTTCTGGTGAGTAGTAAGACACTTCTATTTTCGCTTTCTGTTAAAATGCTTGTACACACGCACACACACAACATGGATCCTGAAGAGAAAATGATCTGAGGGTGTTTCCGGTTCATGCCTATTTATAACCTCCAGGTGCACCTCATCGGTTGACGTCACCTGCCTGAGGTTATAGATGCCAAAATATTTGGCGTGTTTGACACACACGTGCTTCACAACCGGTCACGAGGAATCGTTTCCCATAGCGCTTTCGCGCAGCATCGAGTGTAGCTTTTGAAAGGGAACTTTTTTTACTTTTTTTTAATAAACTGCAATGCTTTGATCCATTTTGTACCTATGTGTAATTTGCATGCTAGGAATGTACCTTTAAGATAAATACTGATAAATAAACACATTTAAAAAAAAATTATTATTTATTCATTAAATAGATTTTTCTGTCCAGTCTGCTTGTGGCTTGTTATGCAAAGAAACTGAAACCACTGGACTATTCCTTTAATGTTGATTAGTGTTACTATATCACAGGCTGAATGATTGACTCTGATGACTCTTGAGAGGATCAGTTCTATCAAAAATCATTATCTAACATTTTTCCTGCTTCCTGTGCCTGTACTGTGTCTGATAGATCTCTCTTCTCCACTTAGGCCATCTATGTGTTAGATTTCTTCTGGAATGAAGCCTGGTATTTAAAAACAATTGACATCTGCCACGATCATTTCGGTTGGTACCTGGGCTGGGGTGACTGCGTCTGGCTGCCTTTCCTGTACACACTACAGGTATGTTCATAATACACACTACTTTATAAAGCTACAGGACATAATGTGCATTTGTGGTAAAAGTAACATGTCAAACCTTCGTCCTACAGCACAGTGCTTGAGTGCTCCGCCTGTAGGTTTATAGAGGCATGGCAGCAATTAACCACATTTAATATGAACATATATGATAAAAAGATTTTTCCCCATCTCTAAGTTACGGATTAGAGTTTTGCTTCCTTTGGGGGTGGGAATAATTTCTGGTCCAGAAAAAATATAACCAGAGGCCGGAAAACAAAGTGCTATTGTGCACATGAAATAGAAATAGAAATAGAAATCATATGGTTTTTATTATGTAAAAATCATATATATTCTATTGTATCCCACATATTATAGAAATTACAGTATATGATTTTTAATATGTGTAAATCATTTAAATGTATTAGTAACATAAACTTCTTTATGCTTGGTACAATTTTTGTAAATGATATGACCTGAGAGACCAAACAAAAGAATTTAATTTCTTTCTACAAAAAAAAATATCATTAAAAATATAAATAAAAAAGTAGCTTTAAAAAAAAATTTGTATATGACATACAGTACTTTGATACCTTTACTGTACATTTAGGAGAACAATAAATATTCAGTAAATAGTAAATATTTTTTACTTTTACTTTAAACGTTTTCTACGTTTTAAATGCCCAAGACACTTCCTGGAAAGGTCTTGCTGTGTAAGTAATAGCATTCAGTCTACCTAAAGATGTCTGAAACCTTGCTAGCTAGGTCTAATAAATTAAGTTTGTAACCTGATATAAACTTTCAGAACAACTGTAAAGTTGCTGCGCCATAAGTCGGAAGAAAATCTTGAATGCAGTTTTCTCCTTTTCTGCTTTTTTCATAGTATACATGCTATACATACAATATATATACAGTACAGTATCTCAAAAGTTTCAGCACATGAAGTGTTTTCCAAACCGCTGCACATTTCCACTTTTACTTGTTCAAAAAGGCAGCACAGTCGCTTGGTGGTTAGCACTGCCGCCTCGCACCTCCTGTGTCCGGGTTCGATTCCCAGCTGGGGTCTGTTTGCATGGTTTCCCTGTGCTTGGTGGGTTTTCTCTAAGTATTCCGATGTCCTCCCACAGATGGTCCCCCAGTCTACAGTAGATTTCCTTCCACTAATTGGCGTTCCCAAATTGCCCGTAGGGTGTGAATGTTGACCGTAGGTTCTACCACATTCATAAAAATGGAAATAAATATAATGGTCACCTTGGCATCCACGGTCCTGAGTTGGACTACAGAAGTTCCTAGTGGATGGACCTGTTAATGAACACCTGTCATGAGGCATGTCTCAAATAACATAGTTTATTCTTACTATTACTATAATTTTAATATCCTAATTATTACTAATAAGTCTCATCCATCCATTCATCCATCCAGGAACATCTGTAGTCCAACTAGGTTATGAAGGCCAGTGGTGACCATTGTATTTATTCCAATTTGTACGATCATGGTAGGACCTTTGGTCAACATTGACACACTATGGGCAATTTGGAAATGCCAATTAACCTAATCTGCATGTCTTTGGAATCTGAAAGAAAACTGGAGAAGCCGGGAGGAAACCCACCAAGCACGTTGGAGAACATGCAAACTTCATGCACACAGATGCGGGAATTGGGTGCAAATAGGACCTGAATTTGCAAGGCGACGGTGCTACCCACTAAGGCACTGTGCCACATGCACAGTGCTATTATGCATTTGAAAATTTGTCCAAATTATGCCACATATATTATACTGTATATCTCTCACCTTTCTTTTTCTTTGCTCTGTTTCAGGGCCTGTACCTGGTCTACAACCCAATCCAGCTCTCCACACCTTACGCCTTGGCTGTCCTTGCCCTCGGCCTGGTAGGCTACTACATCTTCCGCTCGGCCAACCATCAGAAGGACTTGTTCCGGCGCACGCAGGGTCAGTGCACCATCTGGGGCCGCAAGCCAACCTACATCGAGTGCTCGTACCGTTCAGCCGGCGGCGGCATTTATAAGAGCAAGCTGCTCACGTCAGGCTTCTGGGGCACTGCACGTCACTTTAACTACACAGGCGACCTCCTGGGCGCGCTGGCGTACTGCATGGCATGCAGCAACGGGCACCTGCTGCCCTATTTCTACATCGTCTACATGACAATCTTGCTGGTCCACCGCTGTATCCGTGACGAACATCGCTGCAGCAGCAAGTATGGCGAAGACTGGAAGCGCTACACAGCCGCTGTGCCTTACCGCCTACTGCCCGGGATCTTTTAGAAGACCAGGAAGTGCATTTCTTTTCTTTTGCTCAGTAGCAATCAGAATTATTTTAGCTTTTTACTAGTTTCAGTACAGATTAACTTGTCTACCTCATTTCATGTCATTTGGTTTGACCTGAAATTGAACGCAAGGAACTGTGATGAAAATTGACTCATGTTTGCAAATGTTTTCTGACCAATTTGTGAAGCAGGTGTGTGTGTGTTTCTCTATGTATTATCCAGTATAAAAGTAGGCTCTTCTATGTATTTTCAAAGTCACTGTCAATGTTTTATACAAAGGCTTTTGTAAGAATTATTGGTAGCTTCTACAAGAAATCCAAACAACTAAATCTAGCTCTGTCTCGGAGTTTATTTTATGAAAAGCTTTCCGCAATAACAGTTTGTCAGATTAAACTTATGTTCAGGCCAGCCATGTTCTGATCAGAACGAAGCTTAAACTGCTGATGAGTTTCTATGTTGCAGTTTTTTAAAATGTCCTACATATGCAAATGGAAAGGTGGTGATAAAATATACATCATTTCCATATTTTATTACATATTAATTTGACTAGTTTTTTTATTATTATTACTGAGGCCTTTTTGTTTCTCAGTAACTTGCCTATTGACTTTTTTTTTTTTTTTCGGAGACACAATTAACTAATTTTTTAACGGACATTCCACAAAATTAAATGTAACTACAAACAGATAAAAATGTTGATGATCCACGATTCTGTATGGCTAACTGGAACTAACCGTATCGCTAACATGGCACTAGCCCAACCAGCAACATACTGTATCCAGTGCTTTACTCCTTAGATGTCATGTATCAACCCCTGAACCATCACATCAAATCATTAAACTCAAGCATAAGCTGGTTCCAACTAATGAACCAACAGTTTACTTCAATGGTCTAAGCTTCGCTCTGAGTTCTTTACTGACTAGAAAGGCTTGGCAGACGTTTCCAGCAGGTGGCAGAAAGGTCCTGCATTTGAAATGATCCAAAGTCCACTTATCACATCAGTCTGGCCAGGAAAAGACTCAAGAAGGTCATCTTGGATGCGTTGACTATAATAGGTTATTCATATATAAAAGAGCTGCTCTTAAGTAAATACCTAAAGAGCTTGTCATTAAAAACATTTCGATATACTTGAAAAGTTTCCTAAATGGTCAGAACCCCATGGGAGCTCACAAATCAACCTTACATTTCTGCATTTAGGCACACGCTCGAAACGTTCCATGAAGCATGACTCCCACTTTACACATAAACACACACTAACGCACATACACACACTCTCCTCCCATCACTCTTCTTATAAATAAACACGTGTGGGCTCACTACGATGCATGACCGATTGGATCGTAAATCAACACCCGGCAATTTCACGCTGGCTACTTCGCTGAGGACAATGTGGAAGTACTTATACTAAGTCCTGCAGCTCTGACTGATGAGCCACAACGCACTGGACATGCTGCATGATAAGGACAAAAAATGAACAGAACCGCGATCTGAAACTAAACCAAGAAAACACTTAAAGTGCAGCTTTTGACCATATAAAGAAAAGAACTGATAAGAAACTTCAGACTGACTAAAATGAGCATAAACGGGTTACGGTAATAGAATATGTATTGATTCACTATTTCTTTCTAAAGAAAAGGGGCAATAGATTTGCTGCGCTATGTTGCATTACACTAAATGACTTTGGGGTTTGAGGAGTGTGAATAGACTTAGACAGAGAAATGAGGGAGAGACGCTGGTGTATTGAGTGGATAGATACAAAAGACAACATGTAGAAATCACAGCTAAAATCAACAGTGGAAATCACAGCTATGTTTAAAAGTGAAAATAAGAGCATTTCCACATTGTTGGTGAGACAAATCAAAATAGAACATGGAACTGAAATATACATAATTGACAAAAATTACTCTTTACCATTGAACTTTCACTTTGATTACAGTTGTTCCTGAAACGCCCAGGAGTTTGTTAGCCCTAAACAAGAAGTATTGCAATCCACAGAAAATAGTAGGTAGCATGAGGATTAATCAGAGAAGCAACCAACACTGAAGAAGGAGAAGCCTACATTATTTGTCACATACCATAAATACACTTTCCAGAACAAGAATTTTTTGGAAATATTCTTGTTTGTTAGGAAGCTTGGTTCAGAGTTCGGAAACAGCCATAATACAGTTACCTAAAGACAGTATACTACCCAGAGACATTACAGGGCCTTCTTTAAAGACCTAATTGTGACAGCTTGGTGCTTGGACCTGACCCTATGTGCTTCTGATCAGTAACCCAGACCCTTCATCATCTGATCCACCACGGCCTTTGATGCTACCACCACCATGTTTCCTCGTGTGGATTGTGTGTGTTCTTAGGATGACTAGCAAACTGCTTGCCATGTCTAAAGGATTCTTTTTGGTAAACTGGGATTAGTTGTGGCTTGACAACCTTCTGTAAAGTTCAGGTTTATGGCGTTTCGAGTCTATGGTTGTAACACTAAAATATACAAATGTTCAAGGAGGTTGTGCAGCTATTTCTCCCAGGAAAACACTTTTTTTGTTGTAGGGTTCTATGCAGAATCATTTAGGGTTCCTGCAGAGGTTAAAATAAAGAACCCCAAGGGTTTTAAAGTAGACTATTTCTAGCATTACGTGTTATCTTGTTATATTGTTCATCAAACAGAATACTTTTTATTGAAAAAAATCCTCACCGCGCTCCCTGAACAAGTTACAAAAGATCTACTTTATTTTTCCAGCAAATATGTAATCATTTCTGGGTACTGAAAATGCAACCCATGGTTAATCATTAAATGTACTGTTATCTACCATCCAAGCAAGGTTTCAGTGTCTGGCTTTTGTTTGAGGCCCCAATGTGAGTAACTAATTAACTAATATGCTAAACGAACATACTGTAAAAGTTGGTCAGAGGTCATTAATATTTTTTCTCTTCACTTACTTCCTCTTTTTTTTTTTTTTTAGTTAAACAAAACCTGATAATCAGGAGTTTTCTATTTGTACATAGATAAAATTGTGCAATATTGTTAAAAGTCATCACATGATTTTTTTAAATGATAAAAATAAAGTTAAAATGAGGAAATGAAAACAAACCCAATGTTTAGGCTGAGATGCAACTGTTATCAGTTTCTCTGTAGGTTTTCCCGCAGGACAAGTGCATATGCGGAAACTGTACTTGAGTGGGGGTTGGCAGTGGGTGGACGGCATTTGTGTGTCAGCACCCACATGGTTTAATCCACACTTTGTACATCCCCTACACAAGTGAAACTGTTTGATCTGCTCTAAATTACACATCGATCTTCTGTCCGCTTCACTTTACTTTCGCTCTCATATGGTGTACGACATCTATGTCTGAGACGTAGACTCTTCCTCCTGTCTCAGGAGGTGTAAAAGAGGGGGGTGGGAGGGGTAATCAGAGCGAGACAGACTAAACTCCCCTGAGAGTGTAAGTCTGGAGGGTCATCCTGAACCCACCCTATACGGTATAAATCAGTAAACCAAATACACACATGGAGAACAACTAAAGTGCCACACGGTACAGTAGCTGACACAATCACAAATCAGACAACAGTTAACCTGAGAAAAAACATTTAGCTAGCAAAAAAAAAAAGGTCTACATAAAAGTAGTGGCTTTCTAGGGGGCTTTAGTTTGGTTTTGACTTACTCACCAAATACTTTCTCCGGATATATTAAATGATGTAAAGTAGTAAAAAAGACTACCTTAAGTTGAACGGTTTTAATTTTCATGAGGATGAGGATGCATCTATAATGCTGTTTCCTGGTTGTACTGTAGGTGGGAAACCTGAAGTCGCAACCTCCCCTTCAATGTACAGTATTATTAGCTTTCCTTAACGTGTCTTGTGCTAGTGTTTGTCCTGCATTGTCAAATCCCGATCTACATTCTAGTCACTACATTTGATCACTCCATAAGATAAAATGGGGGCACAGTGGCTTAGCGGTTAGCTCTGTTGCCATGCCCCTCCATGGTCTGAGTTTAAGTCCCGCCTCGGGGAAGTTTGCATGTTCTTCTTATGGGTTTCCTCCAGGTACTCCAGTTTCCTCCCACTATCCAAAGACATGCAGGTTCGGCTAACTGGTGTTTCCAAATTACCTGTAATGTGTGAATGTCAATCCTACCATGGTTGTAAAAATAGGATGGTTAAAACTCAGTGTTGGCGCTGATTTTATTTTTCTGTGTTTTGTGTTTGGAGAGATGATTTTATATGTTTTATATATTTAGGTTCATATATATTTTTTAGCATTACAATGTTTCGGTTCAAACAATAATAAATCCAAACAAACCTTTTTTTTGAATGAGTATTGATACTAAAATTGGTGTAAACTTTCAGAAGCATGTGACCTATAAAAATTGTTGCTTAAATTAAAGCATTCTGTGCCGAATTAAGTATTTTTTTCCTCAAGAAATCCTGTAGTGTCCATAATAATGTCAAATTCATGTTGCAATATCTTAACAATTCTGCAGTTTAGAATAATAAATAATAATTTTTCGTGTTTTATGTATTTTTATGTCAAATCTAAATTGGCCAAAGGTTAACTGAATGACAATTAAGATCACTAAAAGAATTGAATTTAAAAGAGTTACAGACACTACATTAAAGGGTATAAAATTGTAAATAGCAAACGTGCATGCATATTTACAAAAAATGAAGCACGGACTGGGATATAAGAAGCATTAAGTATTATGAAAAATAATGTGTTATATGATCCTATCCGAAAAAAAAATTATCATTTAAAACCATTAAAATAAATTGCTGTGAATATTTTAAAAAGGTCTGAATAGGTAAAGAAGAACCTAACATTTTTAAATGTAACTCATTAACAGGTCACTGTATATAACATGTAAGTTGGGTACTTGAGTGTAATATTTACCGTGAGGGCCTCTAGTGGAAATTTTGCTCTCCTTGACAGTGGGCATCGAACTATATTTGATCCCTTTGACAATTTTCACCTCTGCTAGACTCCCCTTAACAACCTCATGAAAATTCATGCTATTTTCACCAGTACTGTTATATGATATTTAAAAGAAACTGAAGTCCAAACAGCAAATAGAATTGCCCCTACAAAGTGAGGGTAACAGAACCCTGAGCCCGGAAGAGCACAAGATTTAGACTTCTCAGTGCTACAACCAGGAACTCAACCCAGATTTACTTTGATTAGTACTTTAACTGCAACATAACAGATTTAAATCTAAAAGTGTTGCTAGAAAGCATCTGGTGGAAGTGAGGCCTTTACAAAACGCTATGGGTTTGTATTAGTAATTTAAAGATTCTAATTAAAAAAAAGCATTATAATCCTACTGTATATTCACACTAGCAAGCTCATGCCATATTTTGTCTCTTCTGTGGGTGTGGCCTTTCCACAGTTATTTGGTTCTATATAAACAGTACATTACATCTTGTGACAGGTGACATCAACACTGGCTTTCTCATTTCAATAAATTAGGCGGAAAATAAACAATCCTTTTTTTAAAGTTAAGGTGTTGAAAGTAGGAAGAATGGGCAAGCATGTGGATGATAGCAAGGGGCCAAGCTGTGATGGCTAGACTACGGCATAAGAGCATCTATACAAGCATTAAAATTTGTGGGGTCTTCGTTGTATGCAGTGGTTAGGAGCTATCAGATTTGGTGCAAGTAAGCACAACCAGTAAACCAGTAACGATCACACGTGCATAAGGCTCACTGAATTGAATAAGAAGTGCAAGTGTCCATATTCTATCATTTGGGATATAAAGTATTTATTATATTATATTATATTATATTATATTATATTATATTATATTATATTATATTATATTATATTATATTATATTATATTATATTATAACTATAATTTTCTATTTAACAAAGCAAGCTATTTGAACTCCTTATGCACACTTATAGGTGAAGTAATAGGCAGTTTAGGCAGTAATAAATAGTAATATTAGTGAGTGAGTGAGTGTGGAGGGAAAAGTACGGTCTCATCTTTATTGTGTTTCTTTCTGTACCTGGCACTGAACATTACCGCTGACTTACAGTCTACTATGCAGTAATCTGTAACACAATCGCATTGATCACAGCAGCAGGTAGATGTTTCTGAGATGATGTAAAGAAGTCAGACATCACATACAAATCTTCATGACACACACATTTCCATTGATTTATTTCCATTTCCCTCGAGCATTAACCCCCATGCGATTTACCACACGCGCACACATTCCTTCTCACCAGTTTGCACTGGCTGTAATGCGTCATGGCGAGTATCAGCTGTCTCTTCATTTCGATGTACAAGGGGTCATATTTAGGGTGTGTTTCATTCCCCCCTTCCCACCTTATCACTGCATATCTCTCTCCTCCCATTGACTCAGTCTTTCTGTCTTTATCTCTCACAGTGGGGAACAGGTGGAGAGGTTCCTGAGGGAGGCAGAGCTTCAACACATGCCTGCCAGTTGCCACAGTGACTGACGGACATATTTGGCTTTGAATGGGAGGGGAAGGTGGTGTGGGGTGTGCTCGGGCAATGGCCAGCTGTCCGGGGAGAGCTGGTGAGCGAAAACAGAGTCAAAACTCACTCGCAAAAGTTGGCAAAGGAAGCGGGCAGAAAGGTCAGTGAGTCCTGTGCCAGCACACCTCTCAGCCTAGAATAGCAACAGCTTTGGCAAAGATCAGACTCTTCTCACAAGCAGAATGGACTTCCATGAAGTAGCATTATTGGCTGATATATCAGAGATGAAACTCCTTAAAGTACCCTTGAACATGTCATTTTAAAACAATAGCTGTGTAAAACACTGAAGGCTTTTCCATAGCCATGTTTAAAACAAATTATTTTTTCGATTAAGAAATGTTCCTCGGGCAGCCTGAATTGCTCACCACTACTCTCCTGTACATGTGTTCCCTTTTGTGTCACTATAGACAGCTGGCATACAGCAACACATTAGCAGAGACCAGACTGCTGTGGATGGCGCCATCTTGAAAACACTCTAATCTTTAAATGCACAATGATCCCGTGGCATCTAAAGTAACTTTAGATCATGTGACCTCCCCAAAGAGGAATCTTAACAGAGAGACCTGGACAGACCTGCCACTTTTGCTTTATGAGCATGCCAGACTTGCTTCGTATTGTACGCCCTTTGAAGGACAAGCCTGCCTTCATCCACGATTTATTCTGTGCGGGACAGAAATAAAACATCCCTGTGTCTGCTGATGTCCTGGTGGTCCATCGATCAGCAGCGACTAGGTCTGCCAAAATCGCCTCCGTGAGGTCCATTCTTAAATACAGTTAATCAGACAGGGCTTGGCCTCCATACCCACCTTAAAATTTCTTGGCTGAATTAGTGCCAGGGAATTTAAGTGCCAGTGGCAGCTTTAAATGGTGGCTACTAGCCATCTTCTAGTCCTTGAGACACAAAAAACAATGGAACTATAATTCTTGTCTTGAAGTCAAGCATGTGTTTCATCCAGCTCCTTCCATTTTCTATTTTGTTTTCTGTGTAAATTATCTTCATTCTAATTGTACAAGATAAGCACAAATGAGGTGTATGAAAAACAAGTTATTTCATTGTTCACTGGTTAGTTGATTCTTAATAATTTGTCACATTTTCTTAGAAGGAAATGCTCAGTTACAGGAATATATAATTGCAGAGGTTCTCAAAAAACCCCTAGATTGGGCAAACCAAGATTACATTTGATCAATCAATCAATCAATCAATCAATCAATCAATCAATCAATCAATCAGTATTTTTCTATGAATGTGATTGGAAACAGTTTTCTTCTTTGACACTCTTTAAAAACATTTGATATCAAGTTTGAGTCAATGTATTAGCATAGCAGTAGCCAAAATCTTAGTGTCTATTGGTGATCTTCAGGTGGGTTTTCTTGGGGCAATGGTGGCTTAGGTAGATAAGGCTATATGTTGTTGATCTGAGGATTTAAGAATCTGGGTTTGATTGGATTGCAACACCCCATACTACCCAGCCACTGCTTTACAGTGCCAGTCCCATGCCTGGTTAGAAAATAGAGGGTTGCATCAGGAAGGGCATCCTGAATAAAACCTGTCCCAAGTTGTGTGTGGATCGAATGGTCCATTGTGGCGACCCCTTGATGGAAGCAGACAAAAATAACTTTTCAGGTGAGTTTTATTAATATAATTAGCAATATTTTAGATGGAATAGGAATCTATTAATGCCAAGTTAGGCTTTGCTGAGTCAGTAAGTATGGTTTTGCATGGTTTTTTTCAGGGCCTCTGGCCTTCTCAGACACACACACACATACATACACCAAGGCCTTTCTCTTTTCCTCTACCATAATCCAAAAAGCCTGTATCCTGTATTATTTCAGACTACCTTTCTCTTCCTTCCACCATTCCATATCCTCCAGACATGACAGACCTATGCATACATTTCCATGTACAGACAAAATAAAGGAAAAACCAACATAAAGAAGGATGGTAAGATGTTAAGCCATGACAGTTTCATTATAACTTGGCACAGACTCTATAACTCTCTGGAACAGTACTAGAATGACAGATTCCATTCTTCCAAAAGATGTTCCCACAGTTGATGATTTAATGATGGTGAGAAAAAAAAAAAATTCTCTGAATTATCCCACAGATTTTGTATAGGTTGAGATATGATGACTGCAAAGGCCACTGGTGATGACTTAAATCACTTCCATACTGAAGGACAACCTCCAGTTCATTAAGTGTAATGTTAGTGTTACTACAGGCAGTAGATTTGTTCTGGTGCCAGCTGTGCATTGACTGGGTCTCTGTGGATTACAAAATCTTTCCATAAACATAACAGGACAGGACTAAAGTCAGCTGTGAAAGTACTGTAGGAAGGTAAATGAAGACCAGAACTAGGGAATGAATGTGTCATTAGAAATCATATCTTTATTAATGTTTAAATTGGGTAAAATGTTCATTTGGTTGTAAATGACCATTGTAAATGTTTTTAACAGCAATCAAGCTTGCTGATAATTAGAAATGGCGAGACATCATAGATCACAGAAATGATGGTAATGGACAGCATGAGGCCAGTTAAACCCCCTGGATGAGATATTAGTCCATTGCAGGGTACCATGCACACACATTCTCACACTGTCTCACACCTACTGTAGCACCAAGCACCAACAATTTACCTTTTAGCATATTTTTGGGAGATGTAAGGAAACTTGGAGTGTCTGTATTTGCTTATAATACAGTGGTTTTAGGAAAAGTTGCAGTCAAGTAGATCAACTACTCTAAACACACACTGAACCTTTTTGCAAACTGTTTATATAGTGACCATCCATGGAATAATTGTTATATGGATAAATAACTGAAGACCCAATGCTAGCCCAAACCTACCACATTCCTCAGACCAAGATATTACCCCGGAATGTGATCATTTAAACTCTACCTTGTTAAGGTTGCCATTTTGGACATGCTTTAGACCCAAACCATGGCATTTTGATCAGCCCAAAAAGAATAACGATTGGACTTTTATAGCAATGGAAAAAGGTCATGTGGTCTAATGAGTCCAGATTGAGCCTATTACAGAGCGATGGGTGCGTCAGGATAAAAAGGGAAACACATTAAGCGATGCACCCATTATTCATAGTGACCACGGTACAAGCCTCTGGAAGCAGTGGTACGATCTGTGGTACGGGGGTAGCCCAGTGATTAAGGTGTTAGACTACAGTTTAGAAGATCCCAGATTTAAACCCCTTAATGACCAAGTTGGCCCTGGTGGGCCCTTGAGCAAGGCCCTTAACTCTCAACTGTTCAGATGTATAACAGATAAAAATGTAAGTCGCTTTGAATAAGGGTGTCTGTCAAACGCTGTAAATATACACGGTTGCTTCAGTAGGCCAGATATACTGTAGGCTCGTACAGTATGTGGCAATAAATTGAAGTCAGCTGATGATCTGAATATACTGAATGACCAGGGTTTCACCTCAACTGAGCTTTTCTTCTCTTATGACATGACCATTTTCCAAGACCGGGATTTTGTAAAAGAGAGGTTCTGGTTAGAAATATTATCATGTGTGACTTTTTTGGCCAGTTATTGCATATGTCAACTTATTACACTTAAGCAAGTCATATTACACCCACAATTTATACACCAGGATACTCCTTGTCTAGTGGACTTTGGTTTGATATTTGTCAAATGGCCAATATGGGCATGTGGTATCTGGAGACGAGCAAACCGTGCCTGAGAAACAAACAATGATGTTACATTGCTTGCCCATGTTATCCCCCTTTATCTGACCCACATACTTCAGCTGTATGACAGAAATGACCCCAATGGAATCTGCTTTAACCACAACTCTGCTTTTATGTAGCCAAAGCATTAGAAATGCTTGCTTGTGTTTGGTCCATTTTGGCCTTGATCCCAAATACACACACACAGTCCTTACACGTGGCTGCGCTTATACTGTACATGTAGCTGGGACACTTTTTGTCCACTGTTTGCTTTCTATGACCACAACATACTCTTATGTGTCAAAACTCCACAGACCATATTTGGCCTGGAATCATCTGTTAACTGGGGATTAGGAGTTCCTATGTATATGTGTTTTATTGTTTGGAAATGAGACAGTGTAGAAGGAAAACCTGATTTTCTCCAGACACCTTTGGTATTCAAGGACATGCCTGACTGACTTTGAAAGGCCAACGTATTAGACTCCTGGTTGACTCCTCACTATGATGAAACTACTACGTGTTTGTAACGACATGTTGCATATTATACATTATAAACTTAAATTCCTAAAGGGTCAAGGATGTGGGTTCGCTTTCATCCATGGGCAGGAAAAACTGCTGGGAAATCCCTGGGCAGTTTATTACTCCCAACAGTCAAAGTGACACTATTCCTCCCTCCTGTCTTCATCTTCTTTTACTTTCCCTTGTCAGATATAATCCAATATCCCCAGACCTCTTTATGATTCAGTTGGAGTATGTGTGGTTGACAACAGTGGGCATATATTTAATGGATTCCAAGAGCATTTTCTTGCTGCCAAATGCGATGCCGGCCTTGTGTTCCCATCTGAATTTCTATTTCTTTGTTGATGACAGCAAGCAATCAGTAACAACAGTAGCCTAGAATACCCCAGTGGCAAATAATAGATGGAATTTATGCATGTGTGTGTATATATATAGATATACATTATATGCTTCTTTCAGTGTGTATTTTCAACTCTCTAAACTAGGTTGTGCATTGGCTGGAAGGAATGTTTCTTGAGCTGTGTGGTTTGTTACCAGGGTCACCCAAAGCCTAATAAACAGTTTGGTACCATAACTGTCTGGCAAGGGGGTTCCCCACTGCTCTTTGAGAGCTATTGGAAATATAGTTAATTAAATGTCCAAACTGACCCTCACCACTGATCACTCGAGGCCTGGTTTTAGTAAAATTTCCTGCTGAATCAGGTTGGCAAAATCTTCAGTGAACATTTTGTATGTTAACTTTAACAACAATCTCAACCGACAGAGAACCACGCCTGCTTTCTAGTGGTGCTCCTTGCTGCCGATCCAGGAAAGTCCTGGACCATAAATTTTGCCCAAAGATTTTATTCAAACCAGACACCAGGACTCCTGTTTCACGGAACCAGAAATCATTTCAGATTATCTCATGCACAACATTGCAATATATTAACTGTATTTCCTGACCAAAACAGAAACAACACGTCCCCCATTCGGTGAGCACATGAAACATGAAGAGCGTCAATGTTAAATTTAAATAAAAAAGCTGATTGCATGGTTTTCGACATACATTTTAAGACTGTACAGAAAACTGTCAGGCCTCTACATGGAGCTCTAAACAGCTGCTTATGTCATTTATGGGAAGAACTACACGTAGGCTTTGTCCATCACTTCTATCTGGGGTCACTTTGTGTCCTTTTTTTTTGTCCATCATACAGACGATGACTGGGACTAGTTCTAGTTTTTTTATGTCCCTGGAGGGTTCAGTTATCCTGGTTAAATTTAACTGTCTATTTGTAGAACAACAATGTGGCCCTTTATGTGGCCAAAAAGGGGACTTCTAACATAATTTGTCAAGTCACTCAGTCTATAGTTGTGTGTGTGTGTGTGTGTGTGTGTGTGTGGGTTGGGGGGGAGGGGGGTGTTCAGCTGTGTGGTGGGAATATTTCTTTCACTCACATCGGTGTGATCATGAAACTTGTCGAGGTCAGATGCAAGTCGCTGAAATGTGGAGATATGCAAACAAAGGTTGTGAAACCTGTGCGGGGAAAATGTGTCAACGTTTAATATAACATGACCTGCAGTCACCAACGAGGCTTGAAATCATTTAATATAGAAATGGTTCCACAGGATGCGTGCAAATTTATTACGCCTAAACCTGGGCCACATCATTTTTTTGCAGCCTACATATCACCTTAAAATGGAGTGGCATAGATTGGCAAAAACCCAGCTTGTTTACAAATGTCAAAATGCTGCAAATAAGCCCTCTTTTTTTTAGCATTATCGCTTGAATTCAGCAGCCACTTAACCGCTAGCACTGGGTTTTTATCATCAACAACATGTTTTTTTATATTTTTATCCGCTTATTAGTCTTCGATCAGGCAGAGGTCTGCCATGTGCAGCCTGCAAACAAGCTGTTACTATAGAAATGATAAAGTATGAGAGTAAGTGGATTATTTTAAATCTGTAAAAAAAATCATTCCTTTAAATCATTAATATGAACTTGGTTGAACTACTAGGTGGCACGGTGGCTTAGTGGTTAGCACTGTCGCCTTGCACCTCCAGGGTCAAGTGTTTGTTTGCTGCCTCGGGTCTGTGTCCAAGGAGTATGCGTGTTCTCCTCGGCTTGGTGAGTTTCCTCCAGGTACTCTGCTTTCCTAAATTTCCACAGACATGCAGGTAAGGCTAATTGGTGTTCCCAAATTGCCTGTACTGCGATGGGTCCTCGTGGGTCTCTTGGGGATAGGCTCCAGGACCCCCGTGACCTTGTAAACAGGATAAAAACCTTCCTACTAATCAGGACCAACAATTCAACAACTCTGCCATATAATTCTTGAAGCATGATCTTCTTAGTCCTTGTGAAATATTTACTGTATTTGACAGCTGGTTCATTAGCTGAAAGGAACAAGCTCACTCCAAGTGTGCTCGTTATGATCTACATTATGCGATATGATAGCTAGAGGTCACGCAAAAGTGATGGCCCATAGAAATCTGCATGTAACTGAATTTTGCACAAGATCATGAAGGAATTCAAGGAGATGTCATGTGAGAGATTTGTTAAGATCTGTATAGATAAGGAGAGGGAAATGGGGGTGTGTGAAGCGATTAAGAATAGGTGTGGGAAGACACATGATCTCACCACAAAGACACCTCCTACTCCAACACGCCTGGTTTCTGTTCTAACTCACACCAGGAAGCATTACTGACCCTGTAGGGACAAACAGGGAACAGGTAATAAAGATAGCGCTTAGTCATGACTGATTTCATTTTACAGCACAGCTCTACACCATTTTCATTCTCCTTGTCTCTGTTTGCGTCTGCAGGTCCGCAGTAGAGGGAATGATTTGGTGGTGGTGGTGTGGGGGGGATTGGGGGAGGGCTTCTGTTTCTTCGTCGGTCCACATGAGCTGGCTCCATTACATTGATGGGGTTTTTATTAAATTAACTAAAGCAGTCTATGGATGACTCCTCCTTCACCAAGGGGAGAAAGATTGAGAGAGAGAGAGAGAGAGAGAGAGAGAGAGAGAGAGAGAGAGAAGCAAACTCAATCACATTTGTCCTTATCTCATTAGTGAAGGCAGGACAGAGGAAAGTGTATTATTCTTTATCGCTCGAAAAAGTGAAGGGCTCATAAATAGCCACAGTGGATATGGAGATGGCCGGCAGGGGGAGGTGGTGAAGAGGGTCGAGCCGGTGACAACAGTGTCGATTTGTCATCCTGTTTTGAAGCGATCGCATGCTAGTCGCTGGCGAATGGAATGTCTAAATTGGTTACGTGCTTTTCTAACTCAGCGTGTGTGTTAATCAGGGGGCGTAGGTTGGGCAGACGCTGTAACAGGCAGCCATGCGGGCAGCAAGCTCAGCTCTTTTACTGTATAGTTTTATAAAGAGATTCCCAGCTGGGAGAACTTAGTCTCGTAAGACAAACTCGCAGCATTTGCAGAACTAGGCAGTTGACATGGCAAATGACCAACCACAGACCTTTTCCCCCTATCCTGTTGACAAAAATGCAGGATTATCTCATTTACTGACCACAAATTGCTTAAAACTAAAGTCCTTCACTAACTATATGACAGTTATTAAAAGTGCACAGAATTGCTAGCGTCAAGATCCTGAAGCTTGTGGCCAGGAACAGAAAAGTGTACAAAGGATGAACTATATGAACAAAAGTATTTGGCCAAACCTGCAATGACATTGTATCCAAAAACATATACTCCAATATGCGGTCTGTCCCCCTTTTGCAGTTATTAAAGCTGTCACTCTTCTCTGAAGGTTCTCCACAAGATTTTGGAGTGTTTCTGTGGGAAATTATGATAAAAGAGTATTTATGAGGTCAGGCACTGATGTTGGATGAGAAGGCCTGGCTCGCAATCTCCGTTCCATGTTATCCCAAAGGTGCTCGATGGGGTTGAGGCCAGGGCCCTGTGCGACCAGTCAAGTTTTTCCACACTAAACTCATCTAACCATGTCTTTATAGTCCTTGCTTTGTGTACAGGGGCACAGTCATGTTGGAATAGAAAAGAGCCTTCTCCAGACTGTTGCCACAGAGTTAGAAGCATAGCAAAGTTGGACACATAGCATTGTCCAAGATGTCTTGGTATGCTGAAGCATTAAGATTATCCTTCGCTGGTGTAAGGGGCCTGATTGGGACACCTGAATTCAATAATTAACAGGTTTGGACAAATACTTTTTTTTACATGTAAGCCATGTACCTCCAAACAATTAAGGCTCAAGAAGGTTGGGTCCGTCATAACATTGTATAATACATTTTATACACATTCCTGTCACATGCCACATCAAAATCTTCAAGGTTAATGACGATTTCCATATCCATGTATAAACATTTCCATTTAACTGTTTTAATAATATGATCCTATAAGCTTTTTAGCACATTATATAGTCACTGGATTAAAAAAAGTTCACAGTATGACATCTTTAAACAGAGTTTCTTTAGAAAAATCTGGTACTGTTCCTGAGAACATCATGTAGACGGGTTTTTTCCATGTTTAATGATGAAATAGTAGTAATCAGTAAACCTACTGTAGCTAGCAAATGTTAAAGTTAGATTATGATGTGTTACATCAAAGTAACTTAATCATCATTTCAACAATATTTTTTTCTTCTTCATTGCCTACTATTTGCCTTTTCTCAGTTTTTGACTCATCCTGGTGCCCTGCTTCCTGGTGCCCTGCTTCTGTTTGAAGGTCTCATTACGTGGAGGTCTCTGGCTCTCTGCTGAGGATGGCCACGTATGGTCTGCTTGGGATGTGCGAGGTGACTGGGGATGGTTCCACTTGACCATAAAGATGATGGAGATGATGCAGGCAGTCTTTCTCTGATGGCTTGACTGCAGTCGCTCAATAGTTTAGGTTTAAGTCGGTGGACTGGGGGATGCTGGATGGACCATGTACATCCTAGCAATAATTAATTTTTACCTAATTTGGACTTTCTCAATCAGACATGCAAACTGCAGACACAATGACACCATTGGTCAATTTTCTTTTCCTGAGACTTATCATAAAGTGACACTTTTTCACAACTCTGGCATGTTGATATTAGCTAAGTGTTCTGCTTTTTTAACATTTCACAGAAATGAAATCAGACAGTTCCCCAAGTAGCCGGAGGATGTGAAAGTGTGAATGTATCAAAAGAGAAACATAGGGAAAATTCCTGTCCCAGGAACACTGAATGGTTATTGGTCTGTATATTGACTATCCTCGAAATATTTTGAGGTGTACAGTATATACAATACTCCTCAAAAGTTTAGGATCACTTTTACACTCCATGTTCGGTCCTGATTTTTATTTCTTTCTTCATTTACATTTAGGCATTTGGCAGACGCTCTTATCCAGAGCGACTTACATTTCTTATCTCATTACACATCTGAGCAGTTGAGGGTTAAGGCGTCCCAAAATATGCAATAATCTCCTTTGAACAGTTAATATTAATGTAACTGCTACTCTATAATCTGTACGGATCATAACGGCTCTAATCCGAGGTGCTGTTTGTTAATTCGATTTGTTGATTTTTGGTCTTGCCTTCTTGGGATGGTCTTCATGAGAGCCACTTTAATCATGAGGCTTGATGGGTTTTGCAAGAGCTGTTTAAGAAAGGCCGACCTCTGCATCTTAAAATAACAAATTATTGTTGTTGTTGTTTTTACTAAAATTGCTTGGTTCCATATGTGTTATTTCATAGTTTTGAAATCCCTAGTATTTCTGTAGAATGTAGAAAATAAAGCACTAAACAAAAAAAAAGATCCCAAACTTTTAAACGGTAGTGTACCTGCTTGCAGAGATTCCTGTTTTGTAAAGCACTACTGAGCTAACAGAAAAGGATGCCCAAACGTCATACATGTATTATATGCATGGGTGAAAGTAGGCCAGTATGGTCTGGTACTGCGTACCACTAAAAGATTCAGTGGCGGTAGACAGTACTGGAAAGCGAAGAGAGCAGCTGCTTGCCAAAACCCACATATAAAACCAGCCAGAGAAGCACTTTCAGCAAGCAACCACATCTTATACTATTATATCATCTTGAACAACACTTTGTCTTCTTAGTAATTGCCTCTAAGTCGTTCAGAATTGCCTTGGAACGGTTCATGTTGTGTTTTGAGATTTCATTACTGTGAGTTCGAGCTTCCACCAACATGCTGCACCTGACTGGTATTCACTGCTGTGGGGTTTTGGCAGGTGGATGGTTGTTGCAAAATCTCCCAAGTAAAATGTGTAGCAGAATAAGTTGTGATGGTTCATGATATTCAGTTTTATTCCAACAACACAGACAGCAGCTGTTTTGTTACTGTATGTCTCTAGAGGTTTTATTTATCCAGGTTAAATAAAAAAAATGCAGCCAGTGTCCTATGAAAAAGTGGACTATCATTATTTTAAAGTTTGTCCCTCAGCCAAAAGTTGTGTTTATTTAATACATCAGGAATATTTCTTTAACTTACTAACCTAGTAATAACAGCATTGACCAGTTAACAATGTAACTAGGAATGTAATGAGCACCTGCAATCTGATCGGACATAGTAATAACTCAGTTCGATCTTATTGGACCCGGTGAGCATGAAAGGAAATTAGTGATACATTAGTGATGCATCAATACATTTACATTTAGGCATTTGGCAGACGCTCTTATCCAGAGCGACTTACTTTTTTTTTTATCTTATTACACATCTGAGCAGTTGAGGGTTAAGGGCCTTGCTCAAGGGCCCAACAGTGGCAACTTGGTGGTTGTGGGGTTTTGAACCTGGGATCATCCGAACCGCAATCCAATGCCTTAACCACTGAGCTACCCCTGGCCAATAGATGCATTAAGAACCTGATGATGTGTTAAGGAAGTAGAATGTACTTGATAAATGCATATTTTCCATTTTGACTCTACGATACAGCATTCTACAATATTTTTAGGACATCATGGGAACTTTATGGTCTTTACTGGAGTCACTCACACTATTGTCATTATGAAACTGGTTGAGGTAAAATGACAGACACAGAAATGTAGAGATATGCAAAGACAGGTTGTAAAACCTGTGCGGTGAAAATGTAAACCTATTTAGTACAACATTAGTTTTTGCCACCACTGATGCTTGAAATCCTTTAAAATAGAAAATGTTCCACAGGCTGACTTAAAGGCAGACTTGCAAATTTAATGTGCCTGGGCCACATCCTGTCTGTTTGTCTGTCTTTTTTTTTTTTTTAGTTTTCTTGCATCCTACATATCACATGAAATGGAATGACACTAGATTGCCAGATAGCTTGTTTACAAATGTCAAAATGCTGCAACAAAGCCAACACCATCCCAGGATTCTGTTTTTAAATCATAAACAACACTTTTTTTATTTATCTGCTTCTGATTATGTCAATGTTCTCCATGCGAAATAAGCTGTCATTATAAAAATGATCAAATAAGATAAAGAGCACATTATTTTTTTATATTATAAAATCCTTACTTTAAATCATTATTTTAAATTTGTTTGAACTACTGTCAGGGCTGCCGTTAAAGAAATTAATTCAACACATTCCTATTAAACAGGATCGGAAATTTAACAACTTGGCCTTATCATTCTGGAAGCATGCTTAGACTACTTAGACCTTGTGAAATATTTACTGTATTTGTCAGATGGTTCATTAGCTGAGAGGTACACACTCATTCTAAATGCGCTCTTTATGATTGACATTACATGATCATAAATTGCCATAAAAATCTGCATGTAGCTAAATTTGGGAGTTTGGGGAACTACAGGTGAAGTTATGATGGTGCATGAAATTCTATTTTATTCCAAGAAAACAGGCAGCAACTCTGACAAGGTGTGTGCGATTTCAGGCACAGATATTCTCTGTAAACGGTACATGACTGTGTATGCACATCCTTCCTTACTTCCTAAACACAGTGCCTGTGAAACAGCGCATTTGATTTGCTGTTCCGTGACTTTCAATTAAAACAAAATAAGTTACGACGATTTTAAAAACTGTCACTAACCTAAGCCTGTTAAAGGGTGCACCTTCCCCATTAAAACTAATATTTAGCTATACACATCAAATGATTTCAATTTCCTCCTACTCCATGCAAACATTACAAAATTTTGTGTTTTTTTTCCCAAGCATATATGATGATATATAAGAAGTGAACGATATAAAGCAATGAAAGTTAGACAAGAATTTAAAACTACTTTTACTTTTACTGATTGTTTGTGTCACTGTATGTAAAGAATAAGTCATGATGGTGGAGATGTTTTAGGAAAAGAATTTAACTACAGTTTGGGGTCATGTAAACATCTTTTAGGTCCAATAACAGCATGCACAGGAGAGTTTTATTCTCTCTCTGATATTCCATAGCAACTTGCAGACATTCACAGTTTTAAATCTATTAACAGTTCATAGTAAAAGACATTTTACTATAGTAAAATAGTTTTTCAGACTAATCAGAATTTGAAAAAGAAATGAACAGAGCGGTGGTAGAACAGTGCTCAATAACTTTGCTAGCCTTATATTATTTCCGTTTTTTATGTTCGTGAAGAATCATGTGACCATGGGTGAGCAGTTTTGTCTTACTTGAACTAAAAAGAGGATGAAAGAAAAAGAGAGAGATGGAATGTTGCTGGAATGTATCATTATCAGCGCAGACAATGACGCCTGCATCTTTTAGCTTTAGTAAACGATACTGCCTCTCCCAATTAAGTTGAGAACAAACAACAGAACAACACCGAGGAGGGTTATGTGGAGGGCAATAATGACAGCTTTCAGCCTTCCTGGCAAACAGACAGATTTTGGCGTCTGTGGCCTATTGGGGGGGGGGGATGTCTGTGTCCTGTATACCTCTTTAGAAGACAGAGAAGCTCTATCTTCCTATGAAGTTCACTTCATTCGCAACGAAACAGGCCAGACAGGACGAGGTAAAACCAGGTAATATTTCTTTTGTTGTCATGAGTTTTGTTATAATGGTTGGAAGTGCCATATTAGGGTTATGCAATATTACAGCATCTGATTTCTCTGCTACTCATAATGCATCCATGTGCACCCTTTCTGCAATTAAGAGTTCATCTATTACAGTATGTCTATTAAATAATAAAGAAGTATTCAGACCAAAAGCAAGAAAAAAAAAATACGGCCAATTAATTTAAAAAGAATTTTCCTTGAGATCCATTAAAAAATTGCCCACTAACATTTTTTTCCAGTGGACACAAATTACACTTTCTGTTTAAATCAATTTAGCAAAAATGAAGTGTTGAGTTGGGCGGCACGGTGGTGTAGTGGTTAGCACTGTCACCTTGCACCTCCGGGGTCCAAGTTGGATTCCCGCCATGGGGTCTGTGTGCGTGAGTTTGCATGTTCTCCCCGTGCTTGGTGGGTTTCATATGGGTACCTGTAGTGTTGTAAATGAGCAAGTGAGTTTAGTTATGTGCATGTGGTCCCCATGCTCCAAGTCTCAATTTTGACCCCACTCAGAAAATTAAAAAATCCAATCTTTTACTCCATGGTACAAGCATACAGTATGCAGTTGTAAGATGTCAAGCCACTTGTTTCCAGCGTTCTTTCCCACCTTTCTGATCTTTTTTTATACAGCCATTTGTTCTGTACACAATAGCTGAGCTTGCCACTCCTCAGGGTCACCAAGGTAAAGTCCACACACCATACAGGAGTTCACCCAGATTCAATAATGCATGGCATCGTGGGAATGGACTTCAGGGTTAATAATCAGATAGCAGCAGGATTTTGCAGTTGGACACGCTTTCTCTTCATTTGTCTTCTTTATGATGCTTGGGAAGGGCTTGGTTCCTTTGAAGGTGAGATCAGAGAGAGGTAGACTCCATAGGCCTGAGTGGTGGCAGGAGGATCTGTTACGCCAGCTATGACCTGACAGACAAAGCGTGGCATCTGTGTTATTGCTCCATAAGTGTGAGCTAAGACTCACGTGCAGGCTGTTATTGAGAGCAGGTCAGAGGTCAAAGGCATGCACATCAAAAGGAGTGCTTTTTTCTCATCCCTGGCTTTACCGCTTACTGACATTTTTTAAATAGGAGAAGGTGTATATGTAAATGATGGTGTGTCTATGAAAAAAGAGAAATATAAACACAAAAACTTTTTTTAGATATTAGGCTCTACCTCTTAAGCCGTAGTTAAACTGGACGTTTCTAGTAAGAAATTTAGCCAAAACATCGTATTTTAAATGCAATGAATTCTGATTCTGCGTGTGTCCTGTACACCCACACAATGCTTTTTATAAGATTACAAAACATTAAAAGATTGTTTAAAATCTACCTTTACTAAACAAACTTGGTAGAAAAAATATGTATTTACTAATTAATCTTGGTATACTGAAGCATTATGATTGCCCTTCACTGCGAATAAGGAGTTTGAAACATGATTTCAATAGTTTACAGGTTTGGCTTAATACTTTTGTCCATATAGTGAAGCTGACTTTAAAAAGTTTTTTAATAAAACATAGTGATACTATAAAAATTTATCCTCCTTACTGACTGTGTACTATATCATCTCTTCTGTGTTCATACCTACACCCTGCAACAAAGAGCTTGTCCTCCATTTCAGATATTTTACAACAGCGTTTGATCAATGCTAATCCAATAAGATGAATTGAATTTTAGCATGAATAATTACACTGACAAAGTCGGGCATGATTAAGCATTTATATTGTGTCCAGGTCAAAACAATAAAGTCATTTATTATAAATGTTTATACTGATGATAATCTGACTATTACGTGAGTACCATTAAACACCGTGCAATCTAGCCTTATCAAACTTTTCTCTTTACTTTCCAGGCTTTTATCTCTTTACTTGTCCTATCCACGTTTTAGATAAATAAAATAAAGTGAAAATATGTGTAAGATCATTAATTAACAAGGACATCCTCAATGTTTAGCAATATACTAACCGTTGACTTGGTACTTCTTACAGTAAATGCAAAACAGGGCTAGGTTACCCATTAGAGTTTACAAAAATGGATAAGGCACAAACAGTAGGGATCTTTTTATTATTATTCTTGTGGATTTTCCCGATTTTATTTCCCATTAAGTCATGGCTACATTTCCCACCCATCCCACCATGGGCACCCTCCCATCAAGGCAACAATTAGCGAAGACTGTTACGTGCTTCCTACAAGACACATTAACCAGCCAGCTACATCCTTCTAAACTGCTGCTCATGCAACTTTGGTAGCGGCGTAACACACTCAGAGGCAAGCAACAGTATGCCATTGCCAAGAAGAGGACAGCAAATCAAGCAAGTCTCCCAGAATCCCAGCTAGGAATAGCTGTCACAATCTCAGAATTCCCATTTAGCCACTCAGGAGCATGGGAATTTTTTTGTGTGTTCACCCAGACTGGCGACCAAGCTGAATGCTTAATATTTCTGCATTTATTAATTATATCTGCATGTGTCTTAAATCTGGACTGTATGTTCTGACTGACAGGAAAACCGGGGACATGATTCAGCTTAAGCATCACAGTTACTGGATCTTACGTCCATCCTCAAATTAACTCATGCACTGGAGTGTGTGAACAGGGAATATCGGATGCTTTTTTTTTATGCAGTAACATTTACGACCCTTCACAGCTAAAAGCCCTCTGGATCCCTCTGGGTCCCTCTGGAGCAGTACCGGAAATGAAGTCACCCACAACGTTTCCGAGAGGAAGATGAAACTTGTCGAGTATGAACACCCCCCCCCCCCCAACCCCCCTTTTCCTCCTCCTCCTTCCATTTCTCGGCCTTCCTTGGGGGCATGAGGAGAGGGGGGACAGGAAGTCCATTCATTGTTCTGGGTGATTTCAGAGCTCCCGCTTTATACTGACCAGCCCCACCATTCATCTAAAAAGAGTGCTGATGTAAGCATGCCAGCCATGACAAGCGTCACACTATGAATTCATCGGCTATCTTTCTTCCTGTACCCTTCAATAGGCTTACTACATCTAGTTCCACAGGACTTTTGCGGGCTATTTAAAAAGCTTGATGTTCGATTCCAGCGCACAATCAGTGTAATGTCCTTTTCACTGCTGTACACCAATTTTGAAGTAATGAATGTGTTTATATATGCCTGCCAAGCTGGAAAACCCCTTACTGTAACAGGAACATAACCTCAGGGGGAAGTCTATGACAGACTTCAGGACATCTTTGTAGAAACAAAGAGGAAGTAACGGTCCTTAGAAACGACTGTACGGAATAAACAAAAGTCACAAGCACTGATGCGTATAGCTCAACAGGACATGGTTAGTGAGATCATCACATGGTCACAAAAGCTCAAGCTCATCAGCAGGCTTTTAGTGAAGGCTTCGGAGAGCGCTCATTGCCCTACAAACTGCACTCTACCATTCCAGGTGAACGCACAGGCATGACAATAGAGGTAGCTTTCTCACTAGTTGCCCCTACAGCAGTACTTATTAAAATCCAACAGGTTGAAGGTCAAATAAAGGTATAACCAAAGTAACAATAATTATGCACAAACATACTGCTACAATTAAACAACTATAAACCTGAGTACATTTAAATTTGCTTTAAGAACAGTCATGAAGACCTCATTTCTAATGTTCTCCTGATTACTTTATTGCAAATTTAAGGGGGTTTATCAGAAAACATCTTCCAGCTGAAACTTTATAGAATAACAATGTAAACATCTTCTGCAATTCACTATACTAAGAATTTACAATGGTATTCAAATCTAGAATAGTGTTCATCAGAAATGCATACATGAATTTAACCCTATTAAATTGTCTATCTTTCCTGATAAGAACGGTCTGTCACAATGGTCTTTCTATATTATCAAAACTAGGCTTGAAATCCAAATTTCATCAAGTACAAAACAATGTAAGAGAGAAACATGCTAACTATTTTTTTTCTGATGTTTACTGCAAATTTACTACAAGCCTTTTAACACTACTTATCTTTACATGCGATTGCTACCTATTAGACTATTAGAGGTGTACAATTAATTATAATAATTCAGTTATTTGTCATATTTACCCCATAGCACAAAAAAAGATTTAATTTTTTTTTTTTAACATATCCCAGTTAGGGAGCTGGGGTCAGAGCACAGGGTCATCCAGGGGGCTTGAACCCCCAACCTTCTGATCGGTAACCCAGGACCATAACCGACTGAGCCCCTCTGCCGGACTAATTAACTAACTTATTTAACAGAAACACCACTTTGCAATTTAAACCTTAATTAAGAAATTGTAGGTTAATTACAGCAAAAACACGAAAATGACAACATGCTAATCTGCTCATGCGAAATACGCAATAGTCCATAGGCTTAGTAAATTATCTTGCAAGGTTTTTATGGCTATCCTTTTTTCCTTTGACAGGCATAACTCTACACTGCCTGGCCAAAAAAAGTCATTTTCGTTCAAGCACTTTCAGCTTTGATTATAGCACACAATGCACATGGTGGATAGCTCATGCGTGAAAATTATTCTTTATGCTCCCAGACCCACTCTTTCACATTTTAAGTCGTAGAATATGCCTGTTTCATAAGGGAAAAAAACTCTACAGATGGGCTAATCTGGTCATTCAGTCCCTTCAAGTTGTCAAATGACTGACTGACGCAACCCCTGATCATAAAGTCACCCCCCATGACAATGCCATCATGTCATGAGGATCCCTATTCGCTCTGAAAAAGGGTCAATCTGAACTCATCAGACCTTGTCACCCTTTTTCCATTGGTCTGAAGTCAAACCCTTACGCTCTCTAGGAAACCTTTTTTATCTTTCTGACTAGACGTCACTAACGAATAGTTTTCTTACTGTATAGTCACTAGACACAGATGTTAAGTTCCAATACTGTGTGTTCTTGCAGCTGTGATTTCCACTGTCTATTGTTTACACTGCAACTTTACCAAGCGTTTAAGTGATCTCCGTTCATGATTTTTTTTCTGCCCACATGTCTTCCACAAAGTTGATGGTTCAGCAAGATTTCTCCAGGTTTTAATAATGTGTTAGACAGTTCTTAAACCAATTCCAGTCATTTTAAATCTCCTTTTATTGCCAATATTTGACCATTCTGAATTCTTTCAGGCCAGGCAGTATGTAATAAATCAGGCACTGAATCCCAATGAATGCTCTGATACAGCATACAGTACTTCAAGACGAACAGCATATCATACAGTATATGCATGAAATGCAGTATGCTTTATCATTTGGACAGTTCGAGCAGACCACACTGTTCAGACCATAATAAACAATATCAGGCACAAATAGACAGTAGATGAACACAGCTGTATTTTTAACATCCTCTTAACATATTCTTATGAATTTATATAGAATGCTTCAGACCCTGAGCCATCATGGTGGCATAGTGATTATCACTGTGGCCTTAAACCTCCAGATTCGAGGGTTTAATTACTGCCTCGAGTCTGTGTGCTGTGTGGCTTTCCTCTGGGTCCAAAGACAAGCAAGGTAGGGTACAGTAATTGCCTATAGTGTGTAAGTGAGTGTGTGAATGTGTGTGCTTGGACATCAAAAGGATTCTAGAGAATTTTTACTAGTTTTATAGGATTAAATAAACCTGCAACAGGATTCTATAAAATGTGTGGTGTTCTGGGTCTCTCTGAGAGGACATGCCTGCTCTACTAAACTTGTACTTACTGTCAAGTTATGCTTTCACGTCAGTTATACACCATTTTAAAAAGACCTCCAAGTTAAAAAAGGTATAAAAGTTATAAAATGCTTTCCAGTCTTTGTTCAGTAATAAAAAAAAAATGTTGCTCTGTCTTTAATTGGTTATTTGGTTGGATGTTTTTGTCTATGTGCTGCCCGGTGAAATATTTATTTACGTTGTTTACAAGGTCAGGTTGCCAGCTTGACACCCAATTGTATCTGAGGACTTTGGGATGAAGGACCTTGCTCAGCGGTCCAACAGTGGCAACCCGGTGGCGTGAGGGTTTCGAACCGGGGACCTTCTGGTCAGCAAGCCGACACCTTGACCACCGAGCCCCCCCGTCATAAAAACACATACAGTGCAACATAGCATTACAGAAAGTCATTCTTGGCTCTTATGTGATCTGCCTATGGATGTGTTAAGATTAATTGTACAATTGTTACACTCACATTCTACTGCTTTCAAGGTTCATTGTTTACATTTTGCTTCCCATTATCACGTGATTTTGGTGACAATGGTTCAAAAGACGTTCTTCCTGTTTTCCGGGGGCCTGGGTTCAATTCCCTGGCAGGACGCTGTATATATACTGGAGGTTGGACAACCATTGTACTCATTAGTTCTCCCGACAAAAAGTAGGTTTTGCTATAGGATTTCCATTTATTTTCTCTACAAATGCTACAGAATTTGTTCTTTAGGAATTCTATGAAATATTTCCATTTTGCAAGGCAAATTCAATACAATTCAATTCAGTTTTATTTGAATATTAGTTTTTTAACAATGGTCATTGTTGCAGAGCAACATTATGGATATAAATTAGAAAACAGATTAAGGAAAAATGCATAAAATTGTCAGTCTGTCCCTGATGAGCAAGACAGCTGTGATGGTGGCAAGGAAAAACTCCAAAAGGTGTCAAAGGAAAGAAACCTTGAAAGGAACCAGACTCAAAAGGGGAAATCCTCATTTAAGTGATATCAGATATCAGATAAAAAGAGATAGAGAGAGAGAACAGTTAGGTATCGTTACAGTCACGTAATGGATAAGATCAGTGTATACTGTACATATATACATATATATGAGTACAAACAGAGACCTTAAGCGGACTAATTGCGGCAGCATTACTAAAAGGGAGGGCAAAGATTTTAGTTTTTTATTCATCTAATAACAATAATCGCTTAACTCTGCAGATCCAGGGCTTACACATTGCATAGATTCACAATCCAGATATACACCCTGGAACACATGCACATTTATGCTCCTTTGGGAAGCATGTGTTATGTTTCACACATGGTTCACAACCTTCATACACACAATTTCACTAATTTGTTTATTTCTACACGATTTTCTCAAACGATTCATTAATTTTCACATGGATTGTTTTTAGACAGATTTTGTTTTAATGTGGAATTTATTTATATGAATTACATTCTTTTTGTTTTTTTACATATGACCTGAGTTTTTTCCAGATGGTCTATTTAATTAAATATAAAATTTTTCCTATATCTGAGTGTACGTCATTTTCTTAGGTTATTTGTATATATATATATATATATATATATATATATATATATATATATAATGTTACATGATATTAATTTATTTCCATGTGTAATCTTTGCACTTTTACATTCACATTTCCCATACTACTATATTAGTAATATATAACCGAAGCATGTCTTTTTTTTTTTTTTAAGATGTTAGCGTCAAAGTGATTCAGAAATACGAACCAGAGCCGAGAGCTTTCCCTGTCCTGTCTCTGTGCTGCTGAGCATCTCTGACCTGCTTTAGTAAGGTTAAAAATGAGGTCAGGAACAATCAAAGGGTCAGTTCATGTCTCACTGCCTTTAAGACTTAATTAAATTTCCGATGGAGAATGGAGAAAATTGTACTCAACGGCTTTAGCCCATTCAGCCACTTGTCTCTTGACATAGAGCTAGAAAACAGAAACCAAACGCCTAAACAGAGTATGAAATTACATATTGTAAAGCACTAGAGTTTATATTTCGTCCGAACGAAGATGCTAGGTTGACTTGTTCGTGAACTAAAGCTTTATTTCAGAGCATTATTTGCAGGGACTGCACTCCTCTTCAGGCCAACGTGCGGCGTGTTCTCGGCAGAAATAGCTGAGCTGAGCTCACTTGTGTACGGCAGAATGTGACAGCAAAATTGCTCTTTGCAACTTGTCTGCAATCAGAACCTGTTTAGAAAGTACTTCCCTGTCATTTCGGATGTGGGTAATTTTCAAGACCGGTGGGACGAATATGAGAGGCTTTGCTTGTGTCTTATTTCAGAAGAGTGCTTAGATATTATCAAGAATAATTGCAGGAAGCCCACCCTACAGTGCATAGAAAAATGACTAAGACTTGAGCAAGGACAGGGGAAAGTGTGTATGAATGTGTTTGCCTATATAAAAGTGGGTGAACAAGCATGGGTGAGCGTTAACTGCCCATCTCGGAGCGGTCCTGGCACAGATGGGCTACAACTAGGGCCAGCTCCATGAGTTTCACTCATCCAGTTTAATAGAGCTCTAGGCTCCATTGCCTTAATGCTGTGTTCTCATAAACAGGCAGAAAGCCCAGCTCGCTTTGCTGTAGCATGTATGCGTGTGTGTGTGTGTGTGTGTGTGTGTATATGAGTGCCTCGGAGCCACATGTTCTGAATGCAGCAGGTTTGGCTTACACATCATCCGGACTCTGGAAAACCAATCCAAGTCATAGTACTGGTAAGCATAATGATGTTGTTGATGATGATGATGATGATGATGATGAGGACAGTAATAGGCTGTTACAGAGACAGGGTCAGGACTGCGTAATTTGGGTGAAAGTGAAATTTGTTAGATTATACCGGTGCAACATTTATTATTTTCACCGTGACTCTCCCTGGGGTCACAGTATCCAGTTGCCATGGCAATCGTGACCGTATCCCTTTGTGCTGGCAAATAACAATGATTTCCCTCCTGGGATTATTCGTACAAGACTTGACTCCACACACAAAGGCAAAGGTTTTCAAGTGAACTTAATCCACAGAGACAGCCGATTGTAAATACTATACACCAGGGATTATACGAATCCGGGTCAAAACACCAAAATTCGCCTGTAAATATTGTCCCGGCCGCCATGTGGTCGGTGAAATCATCTCTGAAAGCCCTCCACCCACATGCTAAGAGCAGCAAGTTCTGCAGCTGACTGCACACAAAGCGTGCAAACCGTCTGGAGGGAGTCCAGCTGAGTTAAACATGACCTAACCTCTGTTGGGATTTTCCCCTTCGTGATGCATTACACTCAGGGAGCACACGCATGCCTTTTATGAAATATGTTTTTTTTGTTGTTCTATGTGTGTGATTTGGTCCTTGCATGGACTCGCTTAAAACCACCAACATTGTCATCACAGCTGCAATTAATGTAGGAATATGTCTGCACATTAGACATAAATCATACACTTGTTTCTTTTCACAGCTGTGCATTTAATATAACAGGTATGTGGCTCTCCGATGAAGACTGACATGACTCTTGAGACCTTTTTTCATAATTATATCCTATAAAAGCAGTACAGTTTGTTTACCTAGTCGGTCAGAGCTATGCAGTCTTACTTACATCCTGCAACATGAGTTAAGGTAATAAGGCGATTTATTTTTCACCCCATTAACATGTTGTGTATACACTTCACCAATGACTCAATTTTATTCCAGCTCACCTTTGAGTTTAGCATTAGCCTATGCCTTCGTCCTGCTGACCAAAAGACAGTCGTAAGCAGGTTTTTTTTTCGGTCGAATTTGCACCAAATTGGCCACCATTCAGCATTAATGATTATAAGACCGCCAATCTCAAATCATGACCAAAGAATTCTTTTACAAATAAGCCATTTGCGTCTGTGACAAAACTAACAAGGGTAAAGTGTTAAGACTTTAGGCAAACTGCTTTAATGAAGTTTATACACTGATCAGTCATAATATTAACACTACATTAGCTTAACACATTAACAATGATTATCAATTGTACACCAGCAAACTGGTGACAGTATCATGGGCACCCAAGGCTCATTTATGCCTGCTGAAGCCAAAGACCAGCCAGTCCGGTCCAATCCCACAGAAAAGCCAATGCAGCACAAGTTGCCTAAAAAATCAATGATAGAAAGGCACCAGTACACCCAGTACACCACTGCCCACTGCACATGGGGCTCGGCAGGCAAAGAGCACACAGCGAAGAGCCAAGCAGGCAAAGAGCCCATGGCACGCCAAACCCAGCCTCAAAACTCCTCAGACGCCACAGCAGAGCCCCAGATGTCTTGTGACGTCACACCCCGAGGTTCCAGAGCTGGCCGTGTAACACAAGAGGAATTACACAATACTGGGCAGAATGTTTTGTGTTGCAATGTTATGACTGATCAGTTGCTCAACATTTTACATGCTACTTGTTTTACACAGTAGTGACAATACCATACTACTGTAGTTTAAAATGCATTTAAACTACCAAACATATGAGGTTTTATTAGTACAAAAGAAATGTAGATCATTTTCCCTAACATTTTGTTAACACAAAACTGCTTTAATTGTTGGCATTTTTATTGTTTTTTCTAATGTGTCCTTCCCACGGTCTTTCTTCTAGTCGTTTTCATGTGTTGTTACACCCACTCTGTCTTGTTGTTCTTGTTGTCTGGATGTCTGGTTGCTGTTGTCTGCTTTAAGGACTAAATAAAACAAGCCTATAAAACTTTAACTTAAGTGGTAGAATAATAAAAACTCTTGATTTCTGCAACAAAAATCAACTTGTATAATTGAAGGATTAAGGTGGCTTAATGGCATTTTTATTTGTTTGTTTTATTGAGCTAACAACTAAATGACACTTGGAAGATACAAAATTTTAAGCATCTTGTAAACCTGATAACAAAGGAAATCTTCAGCTAAATAATAAAAAGAATAATTAACTTAACTTAAATTTTAATAAATTAACGAGGACCACCAAATGCCACAGCAAAACATGGTGGCACGGTTGATAGAGGCATATTTTATTTGCTCAGGAAAGCAGACAGGAGCAAGAGTGACAAAGACAGCATGTCTAACGACATGTCGTAACCACAGTGAGAAGAAACAATACACGACACATTGGTGACAAGTAAAACACTAGCTTTGTTGTTGGGAAATTGCAGGATCAAAGAAACACTGCAGCCATCTTTGGTCATTCTGCTTTTTGACATGGAAAGATGGTCCGCCTTGACATAGAAAGATGTAGAAGTCTTTAAGGGTGTTTTCACATTAGGGCCCCGGAATCATTTCTGAGAACACCTGACCCTAAAGTCTGGTTCATTTTGATAAGTGAGAACACAACCGTTCCTGGCTTGGGAACCATGCCCGAGCCTGCTTGAAGAGGAGGTGGTCTCAGGCAAAGGCATAAACTGCCTGGCCAGAAAAAGTTACCATATCAGAAGGGACAAATTATTGGCTTGCATCAATTACAGGTGTGTTTGATGATTGGAGTTTGGAGCAGTGGAACAGTGTCTAACAAACTAAAATATTTCAGGACACAAATTGTGAAAGATTGGTTCTCGGAGCATGATGACTCATTTTAACACATGAATCGGCCACCACATTGTGAGCTGTAATCACAACTAAAGGCTATGGAGCGTAGGACTCAATGCTGATACTGTACTTCCCTCTTTACCACAACTGAACAGGCAAATTTCACAAGAAATTCTCCATGACCATGAAGCCATTAAATACTTAACACACACACACACTTATATACATGCATACATATATACCTAAATACATAAACAATCACACATATGAAAACCTTGACACAGTACATTACAAAATCGTTGAAGGTTAATGGGCCCTTCAATGCAACGATTACTGTAATAATCTGTTTATATGTTCTGTCTGCTTATATTCATTCCTGTTTTTTGTTAGCTAAAATGGCTGCATCAGCAGTACACATTGCTCCACAAAAGAATTCTGCTTAGATAGAAACCACGACAGTGAACACAGGTCACGCTGTTTTTAACTCTCAGCATTTTGCTGTCGCAGCAAAATCCTGACATGAATGAAAAGCAGAAAACTCTTTGAGAGGCTCTTAATCTTCTTAAAGAATCTTAGTTCAAGAGCACTACGGGGTTAGGCAGGTCAGCAGACACATGCATTTGTCGGTCAGATAACACAGTGGATTAACACATAAAAGCCCAAACATAGTTTTCGGGGCACGCAACTGAGATGAATTTCCACTTTATTGCAGCCATGACAGATTCTAGCCATTAAGGGAAGATCTTTTGATGTCAGCACCTGCTGACGATTCTTCCAGGAAAAAAAAAATAAAAAATTACAGCTGTTTCAAAATGAAGCAAAACAGCTACATGTGTGTGTCTCTTTCCAAAGAGGTGCACAGTCAGTTGGGGGAAAACATTGTTTGACTGACTAAATGTGTTTATTACTGTGGTTAACATGCATCAGCATGCATTTCATTTCTCCTACTGTCAAGAGCTTGAATAACAAGCGGGGCGCTGTATAAATATAAAAAGGGCATTCGTATAAATAAGCATACTCTTCTGGGATAATATTTCACAAACAAAAAGATATGTGCTTTACTAAAAGTTATCAAAATAATTTAAGCACACTATAATATAACAAACAAGACTAAACATATGAGAGAACAAAAGCTAATGTACTTGTGACTCACTTTCTGCCATTGTAGATTATCCCACATAGTAACTGTAGACTTAAGAACTGCTCTCGTAGGAAAAGCAGGTTCATTATCCTTTTACTGTACATGCCTGGTACTGCCTGGAAAAAAACATAAAGCAATGCTTTCCAGTCTTTTACTGTCTAGTATTGTTGAGTTTATTCCTACTGTAGCCTCAGATTTCTATTCTTGGTGGATAGAAGCATAGAATTGGACAAACCCTCTGTGATGTCACCCTAGGTTTCCTGAAGAGCGGCTTCAAAGCCAAACTGTGAAAGCTCAGGTCGTTGCCATCTTAGAAGGAGCTACTCCACCTAGTGAAATTCCTAGTTAATCCATAAATGGGCATATGGGCGGAGCAAACATTGAATGGCTATTGGTTGGAATATGCCCACTTACATCAGTTACCTCAAGCTAGCTAGCTTAGATGGATAATGTTAAAATTATATGCTAATGTTACCTTGCATTAGGTTGAAATTCATTATTCATGCCCAACATATTGTCCCGTGTCAACTCGTACAACGATTCTAGTTATCTGTGCAAATTTGATTTTGCTTAGATAAAGTGATACACCTGCAATGCAGCTGTCACGCAAGTCGGACACACCCTAAATTATGCATAATGTCACAGCTTATTATATTTTTAACTAATGAGTGACATAAAAATCCACCCCCATCGAGCTATCCGGACCAAATCCGTTGTTTTTGTGCCAAGCTGTAAACATGTTTATTTCTGTCGAACATTTTAAAATGGAGATTGACTCACTTTTGGAGCCAGCTCCCAGTGGACATTTGAGGAACTGAACATTTTGGTTATTTCGGCTTTGGCTTAATTTTTTCAGAACCCAAGGTTGCCCCACTGGAAGGAGTGAAACCGTGCTTTTGTAGCCCATCCACTTCAAAGTTCATGCCTTTGTGCTTTGGATGTGCGTTTTACTTTGTGTAGAGTGGTTATTTAAGTTACTGTAGACTTCATGTCAGGTCAAACTGGACTCTACATTCTCATCTGACCTCTCTTACCCCTCTTTGACAACAGATTTCAAGCTACAGTACAGAACTGAATGTTTTTTTCTTTTTTCTGTCCATCAGGGTGATGAAATTTAAAAGACTGTTATTTGTTAAACTCAGCAGGAGTTTCAGCAGTTTTTAAAAAACTCTTACCAACTCTTTTGGCACTGCCACGGTTCAAGTCACCAAAGACTTTTATTTATTTATTATTTATTTATTTTTATTAATTGCAATTTTTAAGCTGTATGTCTTTGTATGCATTTTCTGCAGTACAAACAATTGTACTTACTCTAATAAAACTAAATTGAAAAATAATAAATAATGTATGACTAGGTGTGTGTAGGTGTATGTGTGAAAATGTTCTAAGCTTTATTCCAAAGGGTCCACAAGTTCACACTGACATTAGGCAGATAAAATAAGACGTGGGACCTAGGAGTCCCTCAATTTCCCAGTCACTGATACCTGCGCTGAGGCAGATAACTGAATGGGATGAGCATTTGTGATCTGTGTGGTCTGAAAACTGACCACCTACAGGCTATCAGGGGTCAGCGGCGAGCTGTCTGTGACATGGCGCAGAGCTCTACACAGGAACATTACTCTGATAGCATTGCTTGCCATTTACTCCTAATGGAGATAGATCAGCCGAAGGTTTATGTCTGCCTGAGCAAGACGAGAGCACTTAAAATCCACATGACCAACATTTTAATGCTACAGAAACCTCCCAGGTCTCTGCATTTCCAGCAATTTGCACAGAATCATAAGTCCAAAGCACAATAGATGTAAATAGCACATCTAATGCATTCAGAGATAAAACATTTAACTGTACTATCATTTAAGTATCAAAGAACCTAGAACACCGTGTTAAGTGTTGCATTTAAATGCTGTGTACAACAAGAGTGCATTAGCAATCAGATTGAAAATAAACAGGGCTATAAAACAGGCCGGAGAGTCGCAGTGGGTGAGGGAGGTGTGCTGAGGCGTCTCAGAGGTTGTGTTAGTGGTACTGTTTGTGTTTGCATGCATTTATCTACATTCCTAAGTGTAAAAAATAGCACAGTACATTGACAGAGGCAGATGGAGGGCACTGAAGAGGACAGCATGACAAAATGTCAACCTGCGGACATCTAGTTATATTTTGACATGTAAAAATCGAAATGTTTCTCAAAATGTAAAGCACCGTGACTGTATAGAGAGTGAAATATTTGTCCAAAGTGATAAGAGACAAGAACAGGAAGCCATCAGGACTACATATACTGTAGGGTCTGGAGGACACTTCCAGGGTCCAAAAGTCAAAGAACTGTTATAATTGACCAGTTATTAAAAATGCTAATAGTTTAAGAAATTATACTTTAACTAACAGAAGTCAAAAATTTTGTAAGTAAAGTTTTACAAGCTGCCATGTACCTACTTACCAGAGATGAATTTAAATACAAAAAATTATGTTTATATTTCTGTAAATCAGGTTTTTTTGACAATATCCATTGTTAACAAATCGACATAGATGGTTTTTAATCTAATAGACCTGAACGTGTAGTTCAGTGTAAGTGATATACTCTAACATGATGTTTTGCCGTGTCTGTCTCTCCTACTGATGCATAAACCTAAAGGCTTGTATTTTGAATCTGTATAACAAGTAAGTCATTATTAGATGCAATATTTAAATCAAAGAAAAATCTAAATTCCTGGTGATGTACAAAAAAATTTACAAAAAAAAGTGGGGAAAAAAGCGATTCAGGTTTTTCAGCTTTTGTGATCTCATATTTGAAGATCCCTTCCCCAGGCTTTTTGCTCAGCTGTGCTGTTCTCAGTAAGGGTGTGGCTCAGCAGTAGCTAATTTACATAGACACCGAAACAGCACATTTGGAGGAGGAGCGAAATAAAAGGAGTTTGAGGTATGAAAAAAAAGGAGTTTGAAGCATTATTTGAGGAATATTTCAGCTGGAGTACACTTTTGGGGATCTTAGATCACCTATCACATGGGTCGTCACACCTGTGTTAAATTTTTAGTTAGTTAAGACTGAGTAAATATGGAACCTATATATATTTAAGTTTAAAAGAGAAAAAGAAAGAATGTAAAACTTATAAATCTCTAAACTTGAATGCTACCTTCAGCAAAAAAAGTTTTTAGAAGAAAGCCTCTTTTTTTTTTTGGTAAGCAAGGGAAGTTAGCATGGGCGATCTAAGGAAACAGTCCACCCAGTTTATCTAATCAGCCATTTGCCTTTTACTCTTTTCTGTTCTGTCCATCATCAGCTGAGGAAAGACATCATAAACTTTGGTTGTTTGGTACTATTTGCCTTTCCCAATCCGCTTTCATCTCACTTTTCTCCTTCCTTTTTAGATAGAATAGTGGGAGATACGACAGTGAAACCTTCAGAAGGCTGCTACAGTATCATAAACAAATCTAGTAAGCAAAAAAATTATTTGAATATGAAGCATACTATCTTCATTTTCACTAAACTCTTCACCAGTTTGTGTTTTTGTACCAGATGATTGTGGAAAATAAGTAAATGCAGATGGCTGACTGGATTCCTGCCATTATTATTCATTTTGGTAATTTTGTTTAGTACCCATTAGTGCAGACAGTCTCAAGCTCTTCACTTTATTGCTGCAAAACTAAAAATAATGGCATTCCGAGAAAAGCATTTCAAAATTACACATGCTCGCTTCTTTACTTGTCTGGTTGAAGCACAATGATACAATTCAGGCGGCATAGCAGGGATGAAATTCTTGTTGGGTGTGAATCAAACCAATTGGTAATACATGATGGTATTTATGAGTCAAAGTAAGTGCCACACATTGAGCAAGAAATTCTAAAAATATGACAGGTGCTATACAAACTGAATTGGGTGAGCCCAGTAGTACAGCCTTGATAGTGCCATTAGAAATACACTGGAAGTGATATTTTAGATGAAGAGGCTTATTGTTATTCCTCCATACATAGAAACAAAATGTTTGTCTTCACTTAAGTCTGGAAATAAAGTGGCTGCCTTTAGAATGGATTTAGCATCTTGCAAAACGTACAAATGCCCGCTGATTGTGTGAAACAATGATGAGTAATTAGGCCCAGTGAAAACAGATTAGCTGACTACAGTAGTCTGTACAAGAGACAAAAAGAGCATCGGTCATTCAGGGGGAAAAAATCCACAGTTGTGGGCTGTAACAATCTGATACAGCATCTTTAGTGCCAATTTGTCTTAATTATTGTGGCTTTACATGAAACTGTAATTTTCCCACTCAGACTTTCACACCTTATCAAGGTCACAAAATCCAACATGATGGTGCTGTAGGGAATAGGCAATTAAAATGAAGGAACCAGAGTTGACATGGGGAATAGTGAGGAACATATTTTAGCCATGGAATCATGACAAACAACAACTATAGGGTGGAATGCAGCTAGGCAGATGGGAGGTCAAGTGGAAAGAATCCCCACTGCTTTAATTCGAATCCAATCTCATGATCTATTAGCATCCAGTTTCAGCCAAAGTGGAAAAGGAGTGTCTACGAGTTCTGCCTACAATCACAACCGTGAACTTGGCTGCTGAGAACAGGATGATGGACCTGGTCAGGATATTTATCAGCTAAGAGGTTTAGGTCCAGAAAATGTTATTTCTGCAATAGAGATGGTGTTCTCAAGTGCTTTTGTCACACTTTTCATGCAGTGAATAAGAAATCGATAAATCTTTTAATCAAATATTATGGGTTATGATAATAATTCATCTATCTAGACGATCAAAGTCTAGCCAGCAAGTGTCAATAAAAATTTTATTATTATTCCCCTAATCATTTTAATCACATGCCACACCACTTAGTAATGTCAACAACTCTCCTTCATTTACTCCAATTATTACCTGCTATTTTATAATGTTCTCTACTTAAGCCAATGACTAGACGATTAGCAGGTTCAGCTCGGGGTTGCACAATATAGGGGTCAGGGGTAGCTCAGTGGTTAAGGCATTGGACTACGGTTCGGAAGATCCCAGGTTCAAGCCCCACAACCACCAAGTTGCCACTGTTGGGCCCTTGAGCAAGGCCCTTAACCCTCAACTGCTGAGATGTGTAATGAGATAAAAATGTAAGTCGCTCTGGATAAGAGTGTCTGCCAAATGACTAAATGTAAATATATCTGTTGGAACCACCTGTACCTTTTACAAGATGCCCAAGTCTTGCCAAATGCACAAACAAAACATCCTGTTGAGCGTTAAGAGTGTTTACAGATGGGAAACACTTCCTCACAAAGACTCCTAAACAAGTCAGAATTTCTCATACAAACAAGAACACTTTTTAAGGATGACAAGAACGTATTAGGAAAATCCAGTTGTGTTGCTCACTAAGCTGAGATCCGGCTGTGATGAAAGTAAAGTACAAGCAAACTCTTATGCTCTTAGTGTTGTCATATCTTACTCACAGGGTTGTGGTCAAAAGTCGTCTGTTACATTGGAGCACATCCTTTTATCCTTTTAATACGTCCTTCCATATGGCGCTGGATTGTTCCACTCAAGACCCTCTGGCGTAATTTAGACAAGATGGTATTTTGCTGGTGTAGAACAATAGCGCAGTATATTAATGCCCTTGGTTTTTATATAGTCTGTACTGAAAATGTGTCATCAAAGGACGGGATTTTCAGCTGTGCAGTCCCAGGGTCATAAAAAGCCGTCCTATAAATCAGAGCAAATATGAGCACATGCTGCTCTTCATAAACATCATGGGAAACAGATTCTATATCTCTGAGAGTATGCACGTGAATGCAGAATCAGGGAGGAACATATACAAGACAAAGTGTTGTTAAGAACTTGGACGCACTTAACAGGCATTGTGGAAAAGATTTATTTATTTTTTTTAACTGAAATTATGTTATTGTGTTTTTTCTTTTACTTCAGTTTTCTATAAATTCTAGCTTAATCATTTAAATCAAAAAGAAAATATGGTGTTTACAGTCAGTCAAACCAGGTTTTTTAATTTTGCAGAAAAACAGAACATCATTATGAGAGTAATAACTCCTTTTATTTCGGTAGGGTGTATATAATCCCATGATCCACTAATGCACTTAGCCCAGTGTTTTAATAGTGCTTGGATACCATCAATGTAGAAAGATTTTCTAGTATGCAGGAGCCATTATCGGACTGGTTAGGTCACAGTTCCCACATCTCTTTAGCAAGTTATCTGCAAGAACAAGGTATCTGTTGATATTCAAGGATCAGGTGTTCGACTCACCGAATAGTCACAGGAAGGACTGCCTTGGGCTCTGAGCCACCTCAGCCAGGATTGGTATTCACAGACCTGCAGCCTTTTTTAAACAACATTTTCTCCATTCAAATGTTTTGCTGCAACTAAGAGTCTCATGATTCAGTGTTCTGTGCTTGAAGTCTTCAGTAAATGCCATCACTTTTACCCCTTAATTCACCAGAAATTTCATCACAAGTCCCGGTATTTTTTTACTGAATGTGGCTGTAGGAGATGTATAAAATGTCAACCAAAGCCTAGAGCCAGGCAATTAACCACACTAGAAGTAAACAAAGATAGCTAATTTTGTAAGATATCTATAGTAACCTAGAGTGCACTTTGATAAGTGTGTTAAAGCATTTGTAGAGCAATTAACCCTGTTCCATTAATCACAGTTAGCTAATACAGTAGTTAGCACATAAAGTTTTACCTCAGTTTACAATAGGATAAAAAAAAAATGGGTATAACTCCATCCTTATCCTTATATGTCTACAGAAACATGTTTTTTTTTTTTTTTTTTTACTATTTAAGAAAGACTTATACATGTTTATGTTTAATATTTTATGTAATTTACTGTTTCAGGCAATAAGCTTACAATAAGATTGTGCATCAATGCTAGTCAAGAAACCAAACTGGTGCTGTGCTGTACATAGTAAAAAAAATAATAATAACAAAATTGCTAAGATTTTTTCATTTATAAATGATTACTCTTCAAAGAAATTAAATTAAATCTCCTGTGTTAATCTCCTGTGTCTAAGCAAGGGTAATATAGCTAACCTACTGTAGCATCCATACTGCTAGCATCTAAACTGCTAGCCAGTGAATGTAAGTGAAGCTATTAAATTAGCATTTTACTTTAAAATAAATAAATAAATAAATTGTGTATTTTCATACTATACCTCCTTGTATATTACTGTACCTCCTTTCCAACTGAATTTTAGTCTGGTGACATTCTTACTCCATTTTATGAGCTAGTAAACCAGTATATTGATATCGACTTCAAAACATGTCATTCTGGATAAGTGCAAGCTTGATTGTGTAAAGCTGCTTTTCGACAATGACAGTAGTAAAAAGCGCTATACACATAAAATTAAATTGAATTTAATTGGATAAGCATGTCCACAAAATGCCACACAATGAAATGTAAATGAATATGATAATATTTTTAAAGTAGTTTAAACATCAGTTACTGTATCAATTCCCCACATTTCTGTTACATCTGTTTTCATGAAAATCCAATGCAAATCAGTTAATGTATAATTTTTTTCTTTCACATGTCAGAAGACCAGATTCGAATAGAGAAAGAGAGATGGAAAGTCTGCATTAATAATGTATTCACCCACATATTGTGAGCCGCTTTAGTGTTATAGCTTTTATGAGTTTGCTCTTGTGTGTATCTCCAGGGTGCTGAGGACTGAGCTCATGGAGGTTATGGGAACTAAAGAGTGAGCTCATCATCGCTAAAGACAGGACGAGATTTTCTCTCAGGAAATGGAGTGACCCGGACACACCGCATGACCCTGACAGGCATTTCCTCCGATCCCTGCTCATCTGAGGGATACTGTTCATTGAGCCACATGATAAGCATTCCGTTATGTTGGGTTTTTGTTTGTTTATTTGCTATACGAGAAACCTGACAGTCCGAACCACATGATAAACTCATGGCACAGGGGAATGCCACTCAGCCAGACAACTCAGCCTGAATAGAGGAACACTGTTGTAGGAGAAGGAAAAGTCATTTCCTGCATGATCACAGCTCATCAGTATTCTGGCCCAGTTTAAAGGAATCATCATGAAACTGTTTTACATAATTATAGGCTTCACTGTCCATAGAACATGACGAGGCTGCAGAGGCTGCTGAGTAAGAAGAAAAGCAAAGAGTCATTTCCACACTGTCCCTTCGCCATAACCAAAGTCCTTATACTAAACTCTGTCAATTCATTTCCCTGCATCAAGATCTGTCCTCCCAGTTGCCAATTTAGCAGTTATTTTTAGTCGTAAAAGATCAGGCTGTTCACTGGAATAAGGAGAGACTCGTAAACACAAGACGCATCACCAAGTTCGTGTGTCAAACGTTGCGAAAATTGAGATCATACCGCGAACTGACAAAATCAAAAATAAATAAATAAGTTCTGACCTTTCACTCCAGTAGCTCTTTTCTCATTTTGTAGCTCTGACTACTGTGCATTGATATTTTCTCCCAACAGTGCTATTTCTATGGTAACAGGGCTCATCAGACAGGAGGCAACCCTGAATGCTATCTTACCTGAGCACCACACAGGGCAAAATATTCTGCTCTTTACACCTTATAGCCCAGTTCTCACTTTCGTGGATTTTGGTATGGATCGCATTAAATTCACAAATCATGATGATCTTTGTTAGTAGTAGAGTAAGATCATGGTTTATCTGGGTGTGTTGGGACGATCAATAATAATCCACAGTTTAAGGAGCCACCTGAGGTGGTTCAAGCATCTGGTAAGAGTATTAGGACAAGTATCCCCCTTAATGAGCTGGTGGAGGTGGCTAGCATCCCTGCTTACACTGCTGCCCTGTGACCCGGACCTGCAGATGTGGTAGAAAATATATGAATGCCTGAATGGATGGATTCAAAGCATGCCATGTTGAGCATAAGTAAAAAGATTTGCAGCCCAGCTATAGCATTTTATGACCCATATCTCTGCCGTTGCTCCACTGTACATTTCCTTAAGACTGTCTGTGGTCATTATTGGCGTTTGGTACTTAATATCAGCATGTCACGTGATGGCAAGGCCCAGTAATAGTAATAGGAATTTTAGGCACTTGAAGATATTTCTGGTAGATTTAATATTTAATATTTTTCTGTAATTTCTGTTTATAACTGTGATAATTTGTGCATGTTAAACTCAGTCTGCAATTATCAACCGCAAGTTCATGTAGAGTAGAATTAATGATTTTAAGTACGAGCTGTTTATGTATTGTCTATGTATAATACCACAAATACAGTAGCACTTTGTTGGTTATCGAAGGTCTGTCTAAAGGGCTATGTACTGTATGTAAACCCTTGCAGCAGACTGCTATTTATGAATAATAAATGCTGCTCCAGTGCTCCCAGTGATCCAGACCCCATCTGCCCTCTGCACCTGCTGACTCATCCCTGTGCTGAACTGGACTTCATGTTAATTTAAAGAACTTCTGTTATATTGAACTTTCAGCTGCATAACACACATGATGTTATATCATTTCTATCTGTTATCACCCAAATGATTATGGGTTCCCTGTTGAGTCTGGTTCCTCTCAAGGTTTCTTCCTATTGCCACCTCAGGGAGTTTTTCCTTGCCACTGTCGCCTTACCATAGACAATCTTATTCTTATCTAGACACATTTTTCTCACACATACACACTTCCATAACTTTTTTTTTTCAAATTTTCTTTTCATATTTGTGAAGCTGCTTTGAGATAATGACCATTGTTAAAAGCGCTATATAAATACAGTAGAATTGAATTGAGCTTTTTGTAGTATGCTATCTGGACAATAAAAGACATAGAGGTCAGCAACAAGGGCTTAATTTGATCTAATTGCTTTTAACGTTTTTTTATATAGTTTATTTGTATGTAAGATAAAGCTAATTATTCTATTGCTAATATACTAGCCTGTGTGGAAAGTAATGCCTTGTATAATTTTTTTTATGATGGCTTATATATATATGACCAGTTTTAACTACAGCTATATTCGTTAATTTACTTAAACACCACTTACACATGAGATTTGACTTTTTTTGTGTGTATTTAACTTTGATGCAAACTAGTCACTAGTTTGATCTTTGTTTCTCATTTACTTAAACACAGTTTTTTATAAGAACATAGCGTGAGAAAGACTTTTGCTAAATTGTGCTTTAACCTCATCTTTGCTCTTGTCACCTGCTGGTGTTTCTTGCTTTTATGTAATAAAAAAGTAATGACTTTTTTTACCTTTCTTAACAAGTCCTCGCAAGTCTGTGAGGAGTTTCTGTATAGTTTTTTCACGCATCCACTGGAAATGCTGACTAGGTTGTTTTTGTAGGATCCATGCGTGTGTTCATGTGGAAATTCCGCCTGGATACAGAGGTTAGATTTGTAACTCGGTCAGACGAGAAAACAAAAACACAGCCGAGCTGCCAGTAAAACTGTTTCAAAGGTAACACCTTTGAGGTTCAGTGTAAGTACTTGAAGATTGAAGATTATAAAACATAACTGGGTTGCAGAGTCAGCAAAGCAAATGCTCGTTGCAAACACACGTTACTTTTATGGACAGGTTCAGACAGAATTTAATTATCAAGGGTATTTACATTTCCACACAATTTTGTTAACATGCATTACTTTACATTGCAACACTTTTGAATTGTCAAATCCAAGTAGGTTGAGGGTGTTGATTGAATCAGCAGCTCTGATAACAGCTCTGGTTGCAGGGCTCATGCTGCAAGTATAATGTTTCACTGGGACTTTAAATTTACTCAGGATGGTGTAGAGGAACTCAAGTGGCCTGCACAGAACCCTGAACTCGACCCCAGGGAACACCTTTAGGATCAACTTTACACCAAAATTCTTCTGATCTTTTGACATCTCCACAGCCATGAATCTCCACAGCCACAGGGGAACCAAGTGCATCAACCCACATGGTTTTGGAATGGAATGTCCAATGGTAAGGTGTCCACGTACTGTACATTTGGTCATATAGTGTGTTCTTTTACCCCAAACCTGTCGTGACAAATACAGTAAGTTCTCACAGGGTGTAGATCAGGAACACTTGCCCTAAAGCACATTAGCAGTTTATAATTATCAATCACCACCCTGTTTGACATATTACATGTCAAACTGGTTACACATCGAGAATCACACACACTTTCCATAGGTTTATAACAAGTTCATCAAGAACAACACCAGCATCTTGGCAATTATATCTGTGTGAAACAGACTAGAAGCTTTCAGTGCTGTAGGAAAAGGTAATTTAGAATGCAATTAGAAGATGTTCAAGCTATGGACTTAACTACTGTATGATAACACTTTCTTGTAAATTGAAATGTCTTGTACCAAAGTAATAAAAAGGTGGGCATAAACTTGTTAGTAACTGACATAGGTGATTCAAATTGTGCATGTTGGTTGAAAATGTTGGAGACGTCTTGGTCTCTCGCTGTGCTAAGGAATGTTTTATTGACAAGATCAGTGTACACAGATGTATAAAGAAGTGTAAAGAAGGGAATCCAGCACTGAAGACAAACCATGCAATAGAAGACCATCAACTTGGACAAAGGGGATTTTCAAGAAGGATTCAAGAGCTGGGTGTAACGATGGCGCAAATAGATTGCTTGCGATGGAGACTCTGTTGAGTAGTACCTTTGTCTAGAGAAAAAGTACACGTGCAATTTGAACCAAAAAGTACATACAGTATGTAATTTGAAAAAGTACATATGCAATTTAAACAACCTATGTCAGTTGAATAAAAGGAAAAACCCCTGTACACACTGAAGATACTAGAAAAACGCTTACTCTTTAGAAAAGCAAGTCAAGGCAAGTCAAGCATGTACAACCTCAAAAACCGGCGAAAAACAGTTTTAGTCCTAGAAACTCTTAAACTAAAGCTGGGTTTAAACCCAAATGTGCCTTGTCCTGACCTGTGTATTGTATTAAAGATCAGTTTCCACACCATTAGTCCTAAGAGCTGGATTGTAAAGCCAAGCATACAAATTTAAACAAAGAATGTGCTTGCTGTTTTTTTTTTCTTTTTTTCTTTAGAGAGTGGACTAATAGTATGTTAGCAAACATTCCCCCAAGTCAATGCACACCCACTCCTCACTGTCCTCTCTCTAATATCCAAACAAACACACTGAAACCACATGTTGTACACTACATACAGTGACCTCATCCTCCAAGAAAAGCAAAATGAGAAAGATCAAGTAAATAAGGAATGGCATAGTGAGAGGGGAACGTCAGTGAGATGTGCCAGGCAGCACAAGTGTGTTTTCCTTGCTGTGGTTAGTTCATAGCGGTTAGCCGGTTCCCTGGGGATGGGCAGGTGCTAAGTGGGTTTGTTTAACAGAGCCCAGGTGGAGAACGGGGAGTTGTTTAAAATGCAGCAGTGCTGAAGCATAAAAAAAGCAATAAGAGGCGTTTTTAGCTGTGAGCCAGATGACTAACCATTCAGGCCTTATTTCCACACATTGTGCCAAGTAAATGATCGGGATAAGGGCCTTCCATGCTGATGTAAAGGCAGTTCATGAAGTGTACTTACTTGTGTTTCTAGCCATACAGTCTGTAGCACCTGCTAGCTCACAGACCTTATCACAGACTTCCTCTATTCTCTGCTCCCTTGTCCGACAATGAGCCTCTATAAATATCCCACCCAGTCTCCCATGGCCCACGAGGCCCTGCTCTTTCCTGAGGGACAGGAAGTTCAGCCTGCGGCAGAGACCCTGAGCTCTCTTTAGAGCTTTAAGAGGGGGATGGGAGTCATGCAGGGTGATGATGAGGGTTTGGTTACAGTACAGACAGTATGCGTACAGCAGGCTCTCATGTTATCAGCATAATGGGAGCGCTGCACTGTGCTTACTCCTACACAAAGATACAGAGAGCGAAGAAAGACCAAAGTTGTAGGGCTTTAATAGAATAGAATAAAAGGTACTGTATGATATAGTGTAAACAAAGCATCAGTGAGGATTTATATTTAATTTCAATTTACAGTGAAAAATGACTCGGAATTTGACTCTATTGGTCAGGGATAGCTTAGTGGTTAAGGCATTGGACTAAGGTTTGGAAGGTCCCAGGCTCAAACCCCACGACTACAAAGTTGTCCCTGTTGGGCCCTTGATCAAGTCCCTTAACCCTCAACTGCTCAGATGTATAAGGAGGTAAAAAATGTAAGTCGCTCTGGATAAGGCCAAATGCCTAAATGTATTATTTTTAACTTTGATTACATCATGCTATGTACCACTTACTCACTCACACTCATCATCTATACCGCTTTATCCACAAGGTGGGGTACCCCCTGGACCGGGTGCTAATCCATCGCTGGGCACACACATACATACACTCCCACACTCTGGACAATTTGGGTGCGCCAATTTACCTAATATGCATGTCTTTGGACTGCAGGGGAAAAACCAGAGCACCCGGAGGAAACCCGCCAAGCAAGGAGAGAACATGCAAACTCCATGCACATAGAACTAAGGCAGGAATCTAACCCGGACCCTAGAGGTGCAAGGCGACAGTGCTATAACCACTAAGTCACCGGGCTGTCTGGCATGTACCACTCTTTTCACTCTGGACTGTGCCTGTGCCTTTTCATCAGAGAAGAAACAACTTCATAGATGTGATAACTTGATCATTTAGTACTTTCAGGTCATCAGCTGACTTGATTGTATTGCCATATAACGTTGCTGAGTCTACACCTGACCACCTGAAGCATCCTCATCTGCTTTCAGGATAAAAGCAACAAATGTTAAGTGTCCTGCACAAGTCAGGTAATAAATAGACAAAAAATAGACAAGCATTGTATTGTACATTCACAATGAAAAAAAAAAGAAAAAGAAAAAAATCTGGATCTGGTTAAACTCATGCCCAGCATTTGCATTTTAGGCTCCATATCCACCGCAATCCCAACCACAATAAAGCTGTTTCTGAAGATGTACAGTATGAATCACCATTATAGTTGTTTTTGTTTTTGTTGATGTTGATGATGATCGCTGCAATTATATAAATAAAAAAAATAAATCAAACTGTATTTCATATTCAGATCATTTATTTATTATTGTTTACATGTCCAGCATGGATCATTAGAGACACTTAACAGATGTGATCAACAAATAACACAAATGTATAAAATCTTCAGTTTCTACATCAGAAAACAAAATAAAAACACAAAAACCGGAATGTTATTAACAAAGTAAAAAAAGTCCTACAGTATTTACAATTTCCAAAAACAACCAATTAAGTCGAAATAAGATAAGTCAGGAAATCAACCGATTGAATCGAAACCACAAAAATAGTATCATACATTTAATCACTATTAATAAACATGAGGTTTCTTTTTAAAAATAATTGCAGCACTATATAAGTTGCACAACATTGTCATGACATTGCTTTAGCAACACGAGTGAGCCTTTTATTTCTTTACCTGATTTGATTAATTGTTCAGTCTGTGCATGGATTTGCTTTGTTAAAAGGCATGACACTTGGCTCATGGGGTAAAGTGAGATGCTTTGTGATACAGTGATACAGGAACAGACGTACGGTCAGTGTGTAGATTAATGATTACAGTGAATGTTTTTTTTTTTTTCTCAGTCCAGACAGAGACAGAGTCTAATACTGACACCAGTCCTGACAATGTCAAGGCTACCGAAAAAAATATGACAGATTCCCGGCACTAAGTCATCCTTTGTTCATATGATTTAACAGTTACAGTATGGGAATAAAGCAATGAGCAGGACAGATGAAGAACAGAGATCTACTCTTGTTTCATGCATAAATCAGAAGCTAGAGTGTGTGAGAACGATCGTAGACATTGAATAACGTCTGCTATTTTGTGTGGGTGCGTCTTGCGCAAATACAATGTTGCAAAAAAAAAAAACATCACTGAGCTGCAACTTCAGGAAATATTCGACTAAAACCCACAATGCCTGCGAGATTGCGATGCGAGAGTGAGTGATTGTGGGAGGACGCTTCCTGGATTTGGCTTCAAGCCCAGACTTTCTTCCTGTTGGCCAGAAAAAGTACAATGCCGGACAATAATGCCCAAAAGTAAGAGGGTCCATTGTTATCTGAACCCAAAGCACAGGAGTGACCATGAGTGAGAGATTGAGTAGCATGGCTACTAACCTTCTCACAGACTTCGTTTACTGATTAGCCGTTCTCCAGCATTATCGCCGCGGTTTCGCGTCTCCCATGTTAATTATTACGGATTCGGATCAGAACTGGCTCTTCCGCGATTAAATATCCGCGAGTAAAGGTTACGATTTAAAAGCGGGCCTTTATTTTGTGAACGGTTCGCACAAGCACCGTGTTTACTGGACAAACTCGCTTTAACCGGCCTTGACAGAGCATTTGGTTTCGATTGCCTGAGCAAACACAAAGATAACAACAATCAGCCAGGACACCGTAACAGCCAGGAGGTCTCTGGAAACAAGGCCACGAAGGTGCGGAGCAGCAAGTAAATGCCTGCTCATATGGGAACACATCGGGCTGAGAGTGAAGTCCTGAATTCTGGATCCCCTTCAAGCCTGTTTGTGTGTTCTTCATTGATCTGGAAAGGGGAAGGAGGGAAAGGAGGAGTGGAGGAATGGCTTTTATCTCTGATTAACTCTGCTCTTCGGACGGAGGGGGGGGGGGGGGTTACTGCTTTGGCAAGGGAGCTGAACGGCCTCCATCAGAGATGGCATGCAAGTCATGACTGTCCTCCGTCTCCTCTAGTCTCTCCATAATATTTATGAAAGTGGTCTCGAGTCAACCTTCCCCGACAAGGCAATATTTATAGTACCACTCACTTTCCTTCTCTCATCTACGCCATCCTCTTTGCCTTTGCGAACACGGAAACTTTCTTCCCTGGCACAGAGATGCTTCTTTTTTTTTTTTTTTACAAAAAAAAAAAAAAGTGCAATGCTGACTTGATGTTTTGAGGTCACGCTAAGCAAATTACTTTCTTGTAACCCAACGACATCAAAATCGAGTCGGAGTTGAAATCTTGAGGAGCGTGTGAGCGGAGTGTCAAATCCAGCTTCTAGCTGCTGAATGGACGCAGAACGGATGCCAGGAGCAGATCCGGTTTCCCATTCAAACTATGCGGTTCAAAAATAACCAGTGGCGGAGTGAATACCGCAGACGTGTGCCAGCCTGCTCCCATGTGAGGATCTGCTCGGTCCCTTTTCCTCGCTGTCCTGAGGAGGACATTCTCACAGCTAGCTCAGCCTTCTGCACCACCCTGGAAATGTGTATAATGTGAAGGTGTTTCTGGGGCAACAAGCTCTAAGCAGATAAGGTTTCCACCGCTGAAGCACCTCCTTTTGAACTCTCTCTCTCTCACTCTCGTTTTGTCACTCTTCTTCTCCGTTGCTTACTCGTGCTCTCTACATGCTTCAGCAGATCAGAGTTGGATTTCTTAGGTGCACAAGGCATCGTGTTACCCTGGTGGGAGGTTAGCAATGTTTTGGCCCACCTGCTGTTTCTTAAAATGAGAGGATTATCTAACAGCTTCTAACAGGGCAGGGAAAGAGGCCCAGCAAGCAGACCTTTAATTATGACTGCGGCTCGAGAAACGCAAAATCCCTTTTATTTATTTTTCAGTTGGTCCTCTCAAGTGGTATATAGTGTACTAGTGGTATGCTTTTATAAGCCTTTTCGTGTATGCGTTCGATTATATTGTTTAAAGCAAGCCTACACTTGGCTAATGGTTCCTACATCAACAACAACACCAAAAAAAAAAAAAAAAAAAAAAAAAAACCTCCTTCGGCGTCCAGTACCTCAAACGTTCCCTCCCGTCCTCCTGCAGTGTGGTTTCACAGTACGCTGCCTTTTTTTTTTTTCGTCTTGAAGGAAAAGCACTATGTGAGCTACACTCCTCTGAGAATAAACGATTACGGTCAAACAGTATCATAGGATCATAGAGAGAAAGCAACACACGAAGGAGATCAAGGGGCTCCTCCTATAGGGGTAAAACTACAGGAAGGCTTTTGGCTGGCAAGACCAAGGCACCGTTGTTAAAACAATAGCGTGAGCGCTTCGACTAAGGCAATAAAACTCATGGGATTTTCTCCGTCGTCGTAGTACAGGCTTAGACTGTCGATTTTCTTCAACAGGTCTTTCCTATTTGGTTTCTCCATTCAGTGAAAAGACGACAGCTGAATCCTGAGTAAAGGGAACGATTATTACGATCTCAGAAACTGACTTTTTTTTCCCCCCTTTTTTTTGTACTGCGCATGCTTTCGGTTTCTCTGGTATTTCTCTCATCCCGAGTATGCTTCCTAAAACATATGGCAGTTTATTATAGCATAACACAAATTTCCTGGTTTAGAAATAAAAAGAAATGTGCACAAGTGAAAAAAAAAAGAGAGAGGGATGATGAAATGAAGGAAAATAACAATAACAAATGTGCAAACTCTCTTATAAATAGACTACAGTCAATGCATTTGGACAGCACCATGGGATAACATAGTATAAGGGGTATGTGTGTGTGTGTGTGTGTGTGTGTGTGTGTGTGCAATGTCAATATATTAGGAAGATGAAAAACATGGCCAAAAGGGGAAAGAGGTCAAGGGTTCAGAGGTCAGATTTGAAACCTAGGAGTCCGCATTAAACCCAGTCCTGCAGGGATCGCTTGCAGTGCACAAAGTACTTGGGTGCGCCTTTCCTCTGTAGCGTGTTGATGATGGCGTAGATCAGCGCCAGGATGCAGAGCACCAGGACCAGCGGCACAGTCACCATGATGATGTTCATGGTGCGCTGCGTTTCGTCTACCTTCAGCACCACGTCCACTTCGTTCGTCTCCTCTTCCTTCGCCTCCTTGGTGTCCACGTCGTTGGTGCGATCGCGCTCCTTGTCCTTGTCCTTGTCCTTTTCTTTCTCCTTGTCCTTGTCTCGGCCCGCGTCCGGGTTGAAAGGCGGTCTGTCGGGCCACTTCCGTCCCGGGTCCACGTCGGTGTCTCGGTCGGGATCCAGATCCACGTTGCAACCCATGAAGTCTCTCAGGATGGATTTGGGGTATCCAGGCTCACTCTTCATCCGGTGGTTATCGAACTTCCAGTACTTGCTGCCTTTGTAGAAGTATGTGTAAGCTGTAGAGGGAAAACAGGATGTCAAAACAAAGGAATAAAACGGAAAGGAAATGGAAGCTTCTCGCATCTCTAGTTGATATCGTTTGCCAAAACGGAGGGGAAAAAAAAAATCAAATGCGGTGAATGTTATCTTATGGATAATGCTTTTACCTAATTGAAGGTGCACATAAGACCTTCTCTTAATTGTAAGAATACCTTCGAGACAAAGGCAGAGTATCTTCTTCTTCTTACTAGAGTGATGTCATTCTTTCCCCTCACTCTCAATTAAATTTCCTGATTCCATTTCTCCCCCACCTCTCTCTCCCCTTTCGATAGATTGAGGTTTCTGGCAGTTTCTTTGCCCTTTCTGCCCCTGCCCCCTTCAACTTACCTCCATCATCGCTGAGGAAAGCTCCCTTGGGAGATGTGGGTACTGACGTATCCCAAACGCTGATTGGTTTCGGGTAGTCTCGGTCCACGGCGCGTGACTGCTCATTAAAACGCCAGTACCTACAGGAACGTAAATAGACAATACATACTGTACATAACTACATACTGAGAACCTACAGCCTCCTGGACATTTTAAAATGATATTAATACAGTAATTGATCTATAAAACCAACATGGAATATTTCATGCCAATGGCTTTGGTCTTAAGGCCACCGGGAGGATGTTCTGCTCACCTGTCTCCCTTAAAGAAGTAAGTGTAGCCTGATGGCTCCCACCAGATAGCCGTCTCAATCTTGTCATAAGGAATGTCCCGGCCATACTCTACAAGCTCCTGAGGGTAACCTTGTTCCAGGTTGGCCTCCCGGAAAATCCAGAAGCGATCCCCTGCACAGATAAGTGGAGAGACGAAGAACAAGAATAAGATGTGTTGAGATTGGGAAAGAAATAAACACGCAAGAGTTCACAACACGATGGATTTCCCTCTGCCCAACTAAACAATAACAGAAATGACCAAAAACTCCCACCTTCCCATATTGGTTTTGCAGCTCGACTGCAAATAAAAATAACCATCACTGATGACAACATAGAGAAAGTTGCAGCAACAGATTGGGTTTTGTTTAAATCTGTGTCTCTCGAGGTCAGCCTCATGACAGAACACTGCATGACATCGGACCTGAGGGTACGGTCAAGCTATTCAAGGGTATTTTTATCATTATTTTTCAGTATGGTAGACATGGTGGCACCGTCCACAGGTCGCAGTTTGATTCCACATTCTCATCCTGAAAAAGTGCAAACTCTGCAGTCAGCATCTGGAGGAACCACTGGCTGATGTAACAGCCGCGCCTCAACTATAACAGTTCTTGCCGTCCAAGTTTTTCGGTCCCCTGGTTTCTTTCTGATGGCAGGCACCCAAACGTAAGAAGACCTTGCCAATGACATCACTTGGACCACAGATGTTTTCCAAATTTCTCTTCACAAAAAAACAAAAAAAAAACCCCACTAACTCTAGTTCCTTCACTTGGTCCAACACCCCCCTTTGTTTATCACTGGGACTGATCAGAACTTTATCTCGAATAGGACAAGCAGAGGTAGAAAAAAAAAAAACAGGGATTACTTTGTAAATTGATGTCGTCTACAAGTGGAATACTGCAGGAAAATCAGTTGCGGAAAAGCTCGGTGCTGCCAAAGCCATTTTTCGATTTCAGCTTAATGAAGTAATAAAATAAGAGCACAATGCAACTGTAAGTTAAACATCTCACTGTTTGTACCAGTGCTTGGCTGCCCAGGCAACTGTTACGGGCACTGAAAGGTAAAAACGCAATAACCAAAGCACTCTCATAAGGATTTTAGTACTGATCTATAAGTTGCTCTGAGTCGGCAATAAAACTGACTGGAGGCTTCACTTTTTAACGAACCCATGTCCTTTCGCTAACTATACCTGTAGAACTCATCAGACTAAAATGAATAGTTCCCAAGGGAAATCATACACTTCCTACTTGAATGAGAAAATCCATTAGGGTTGTCAGGAAATAGTCCTACAGTACAATGAGCATGTCCAATTCGCGTATACTGACAACTTGGCGAGCGTTTTACAACATACACACATCAGTCATAACATTAAAACCTTAAAACGTTAAGCCTGACATGACATTATGTAGGTTCCCCTTGTGCCAACAAAACGGTTCTGACCCGTCAGGGCATGGCTCCACAGGACCTCAGAAGGTTTGCTGGAACCGGGAAGTTAGCAGCAGGTCATTTAAGTGCTGCAAGGTGGAGCCTGCATGGATCAGACTCATTTCTTCGGCACATTCCATGAATGCTTGATAGGATTGAGATCTGGGGAATTTGAAGGCCGGGTCAATAACCTTGAACCTTGAGCCCCATACCCAGCAAGCGGTGATGCACTGGGTGTTCTGATACCTTTCTATTATAGCCAGCATTAGCTTTTTTCAGGGATTTGTGTTGCTTTGGGTTTTCTGTATGTTGAATGTTAGTGGGTGTTAATCTTATGGCTGAGTGGTATGTACTAGAATGCAAACATACATACATACATACATACATACAACATAACCAGTTGGATATTCGTATAAATATATATGGGCAAAAGTATACCTTTAAAAAAAACAAATCTGCCATCATGTCTCTCATACGCTGCATCAACATCTCCTGGAAGCCCTCTCCAAAAGTGTCCAATGGGCATAGGGTAGTTATCCAGTACTCTGTTTCTTCGGACCCTCCAGAACCAGCGACCCTTAAGAAACAACAACATCACTCATTTACACCAGGATTGTCTTTTATGACTGCTTGTTGTCCTAGAATCTTGCATTAGTAATGATATAGCCTCAAACAAAATGAAGTCAAAAACTCCATAAAGGTCACATCAACCACAATCATACATTATACTATCTAGCAGTGATTCAGCAATTACAATTTGTTTGACTGTCTTTCAAATGTCTCACGGCCAGGTTACGGTACATTTTCCAGCCCAGCTACATAACAAAACCATACAGAAGATTTAAAACTAGCTCACAACATTCAGGACTCTTTGTTTCAGCTTTTGTATGGAAAAAAAAAAAAAACAAGCTCCCAGGGCGGTGTGAAACCTTTGTAATGAACAGGAAACATGTACAATATAAACTATATAAGATCTAGGTGGCCATGGAGTATTTTTTAACCTGGCAACCTTGTCGTTAACCTTCATGTCCACTAATCCTCCTCCAATGAAAGCATAGAGCTGACCACATGGCAGCGTGATGTGTGTCCAAATGGTCTTCTGTAGTTTTTTTTTTTTTCATTTCTATCTCCAAAAACGAAAAATTAATGAATTAACGAAGATTAATATTTGTTGGTGGTGGTACGCTCTTGCCCCTATGAATGAGCCAACACTGCTGTAGACCCAAAGACGATAGAAGGACGGTTTATAAATAGTACTCCATTTATAAAAACCAACAAATTCTAGGTCTGAGCAAGAAATCCTCGGGAAAAAAATCTTCTACAAGCATTTCTATGCATGCAATAACCAAATGAATCAATTGAGTTTATAATATCTATAGCTAACCTTAAATATCTATAGTCCACCTGTTCAACACATCAATCTAAAGATAACAGGCTACACACTCAAGACCCACACCAATGAGCAAGCTTACTCTCCTGTTTCTCGGCTTCCAAGCCAAGTCCTCGAGATTGCGAAACACCTGACCCAAATTAAAGTACGAGTCGTTTCAGCTAGCAGGCTCTAAATTTAACCCATCCGCTCCAGCGAGGTCCATCCATGAACCCGTACAACACCTCTTTCTTTACACACATATTTCACGCATAGGAACCCGGACAGTATAACTCCCTTCTGAGACTTGCACAAATCACAGGTCTGTCTTTTATTAACGTTACTCCGAATGACCTAGCCCGACTACACTGAGTATCTTTTGAAAGTCTACACTAAGCTTTTTAAACGTAACTCAGCTGGTCAGACCCATCCAAGTTAAGACCAAGTCGTTGCCAGCTGCAAAATAACACATCAGCTTTCAGAAACCGGCTGGAACACAGTGTGTTAAATTAGGTTTGGGTTTGGCTCGCCACATGTCGGATAACAGCTTTCATTTGCCTTATTGGCCTAATAAAATTTTAATTATTCATGTAATGGAGAAAACTTGTTAGCAGCTTAGACCGCAGGAAATCACCTAAACCTTTATAAGGGGATTTTCCTCACTTTTATGTAACATTACACATCGATATATGCGTTGCTTGCACTACACATATATATTATACTGTATATATTGTACGTACAGTCATACTTAACCGCACATTATTGCTTTATACACAGCATCACCCACACCCTAGTGACCAGAATGAACATTGCTGATCTGTTTCTATACTTTTTATTTAACTTGTATATTGCTTGAATGTGTGTGTATTTCCAATATGTTCATTGTTATTTATGTCTGCACACTTCAAATTCCTTGTCTGCATTAACATGGTTGGTCAATAAATCTGACTCTGATTCCGGTAAGGATGAGATGTTGGAGTATTTGCAGACTCGAGTCTTTGAGATTCAAAAAACATACTCGGTTGTGAAACTTCAGTATTATACTTTAAAATGCTTTTTTAACTTAAACTACAACTGCAGAAAATATCATCTTAAATATCTCACCTATTTTGTCCCAAATGGGACAAAAAGGAAGAGAGAGCTTGATAAAAGACAAACAAAGATCAAAAGCCCTAATTCTTGACATTCCAATCTCAAGGGAAGGGCACCCTGAAATAACAAGGAAGCCACTTCTTTTATAAATAAGAAATCACATAATGAAACGACCTAACCCAAGAACATCCAACACAACAGATAAATCCTCAGCTAACGCCCCAGAAACGCCCATCTACAGTGAGGGGTTCACCTCAAGGTCAGGACATGCCCCTGTATCCCGTGGATCTCCTGATGAATTCCAGAGCTCGGTGATACAGAACTACTCTTTTATGGCCCATAACTGAGTCAAGGACGGAGGTTTTATAGACCACAAACCCTCTGGAGGCTTATTGAGACCAGGCCTGAAGTCTCTGCCTGGTCCTCAGGTGCAGCTGGGACAGATGGAACTTGGCACTCCTTCTGAGCTATTACTAAGAGAACTTGGAGACAGTGCAACAGAACTAAGCAAGGTCCCACTGGGAGCACAGTGCCTCGTTTTTCACCCAATTTCCTACCTGCTTAACCGACTAACAACTTACTGTATGCTTGTCAGATCGCATTACACACTAGATTAAATACATGAGACTCATTCCTGTACACACACACACACACACATCCACTAAAGCACACACCCAGAGAGTATTTGTTGAGGACATTACAGTGACTCCGACTCACTTTGAAAACAAACATCTCTCCGCGGAGGACAGTGACCGTATCAAAGTTGCCCTCGCAGATGTTGGGGCCATACTGATCCGGCCGGTCGGTGGTGCGGGGTCTGTCTGGACGACGTGGTGGGGCTCCTGGTGGGTTCTTGGGCGGGTTGGGACGACGGGGGGTGACAGTGGGAAGAGCCTGAGTTGGGGAACTGTTAGGCGGTCCTGCAGGAAAACAATGAGAACAAACCTGATGGAAAACTTAATATTAAAACAGAAGGTGGTCTAGCTGTGTTTGGAGGGTTGTGTTTATGAGCACTGAATTCTTTTGGGAAGCAGCCCTAGAGCTGTGGTGACACAGTGGCTGTGAGGCATGCAGTGGAAACAACTCCTCTGCTACTTGCTCAAAAATAACACCAAAGCAGAAAATCTGCTTTAAAGTCAAACACAAATTAACCAAAAACTCCAAACCCAGCATAGGCATGAAACCTAAAACAGCATGAAGAAAAACATTTCGAATGACACTAGACCAATGTTAATAACATCAACCGTGGTGACATTATTAATTTGTTTTTTGGGGTTTTTATTTTTTTTTGGGTCACAGCTTTGGACTTGCACGATGTTCCTCAAAGCTTTTTCCAATGTTCTTTTAATGCTTCAGGCTTCCTAAAGACCACCTACTTGGAACTTTTAATGGATAAACCCATGAATCTGGTCCTACCCTGTCTAGTTTAAACATTACCCAGCTGATCCAGATTTTGAAGTAGCTCATGAACAGGATGAGTTAAGCCTTTACTTGTCCCATATACATCACGGCACAGTGAAATTCTTTCTCTGCATATCCTAGCTTGGTGTCAGAGCGCAAAGTCAGACATGATAGGTCAGGACAGGGTTAAGAGCCTTGCTCAAGAACCCAACAGTGGCAGCTTGGTGGAGCTGGTGCTTGATCCACTGATCTTCTGCTCAGTATCCCAGATCCCTTAACCCTCTGAGCTAGCACTGCGCTAAAGTAGTGAGAAGTGGTCAGGTCAGGGAGGAACTTTGGACACTTAATGGTTCTAGCTTTCTCCAGATGGACAAACCAAAGCTTCTCTTTGCTTTAAGTTATAAAGGACTTCAAATCTGCTATCCTGACTCTGGGCTTGATAAGGTATCGCGAGGCAAAAGACCTCTAGAAAAAAAACACATGGATTTTGCATTTGACATGACATAAAAGTCTTGGATTATTAAAGATTACCATAGATCTGCTGGATGCCTCTGAGATCGTCCTCTGGAAGCTGAAAGTTCTCCGTGTCCATCCACTGGTAGAAGGGAGCCATAATAGCCAATGGATTATTAGAGTGCTCCAGACCCAGAGCATGACCCAGCTCATGCACTGCTACCAGAAACAGATCATTTCCTGCAAGGCAATGGAGGAAGAGATAAAGAGACATAAATTAGATAATATTAATGAAGTGAAATGTGATACATGTTGATAATCCAGAGCAAACTGCTGTGTTTTATACCAATACTGTGAATTAAGGTGATTACAATGATTAACCATGATACACTTACTCTTTATGGATGCAATACCATCCATTCAGCTAAAAATATTCTTTACTTAAAGTTGTTATTAGGTTTGAGATACATGAGACAGATTAGATTTTAAAATCCTGCGTGATAACTGCATTGGCAGTACGGGATATGGTACCCAAAGAAGATGTCTGGTAAAGCTTGCTCTTCCTATAGTGGAGTTTCGTGAACAAAAGCCAGTCGAGCACGATTTCTGTCTGGGCTAGGGCTGAGCGCTCGGGTGTGAGTTACAGATTGGTGTTAAAAACAGAGAGGCACTCAAACTGCCTTTTGTTTGAGACCTCAGTTGTCTTGGTGACCTCGGGTCAAGCGGCACGCTGCCGGAGAGAAGTGAAGAGGGAGTAATGAATTGGAACGGAGTATCCTGTGTTCTTATTCGGGCATGTCAGCATTTGTGCGTGTGTGTGTTGTGAGTGTTGAGAGTCCGTGCGTGTGTGTGTGCGTGTGTGTGTGTATGGGCTGCATGTGGGTTTGATGCAGGACATTTGTAATACACAGATGGTGATGACTGTAATGATTTACAGAAAAGTCTGTAAAGGCAGTGCACTCTCCGACTGCTTTGAATTATACTCCGTCTCCATTTTGCAGCTGTCAGGTTGATTTGTGGATCTAATTCGGAGCAAATGGGTCTCTGTGATTCCTCAGTTGCGATAGACAAAAGAAGAACTATGATTGATTACTTCCTCCGTGTTCATCAGTGCGATCTGAGTGTTAAGCGTCTTTATAGAGCTCGGAGGTTCACTGAAGAGCTGCTTGTTCAGGGATTTTCTGGGACACCATGGTATTAGAGCTAATGGCTTTCGACAGATAGGAGGAGCGCTAAATGGTTGTTCTAATGGCCTCAGGCTGCTAAATCAATGATGTCTTTGACAGGCGGAGGGTCGGGTGGGCACAGACGTACGTCCAACACTTGCCACTGAAAGCTGGTTTTGTGTAAGAACAGGCATGATGATGCACGGTCAATACAGGACAGCGCACAGCTGGGACAGTGACTGAGACGACTGGCCACAAAGGAAACTCTGTGGACTGTTAAGCCAATGGGAGCTAAAAGCTCTAATCACAATGGTAAATACACACCCCATCTGAAGCTGTATCCAAGTTTTACTGTGGTGTGGTGCTTCCCCATGAATGATAATTACGCTGAGCCGATTCAAATTCCTGCCGATTAGATCTGGCTTGCTGGCAGCATGATAGCACCTCTAATTACCAAAAGTTCAGGTCTATTCTGTACCTCCGACACGCTGGGTATTCAGGAAAATCCTCACTGAAGTGCTTTCACAGCAAAAGAGCTTCTCTGTCTGTCTTTATCTTGCCATGTGTCTCTTGACGAAGGAGGAAAGCGAAGAAGAAAAAAATAAAAGACAGACGAGTCTTTGTGATGTAATCCTTATGATCTCATCAGACGCAAAACCTTTGGAGGAAAATCAGATCTCAGCTACTCAACAATGGCGGGACTAAATCACCCGTCCTCCTTTACATGAAAGTAAGGTTTTTGTTGTGGGGTTTTTTCTTTGTTTAAAATACTCGTACACATATGTACACATGTGTTTCATCACTAATATGTTAAAAAATATGTTTAGAAAGTTATTTCAGCTCTGTGCAGGCACAAAAGAACTGGTTAATGAGTACCCAAGTCATTAGGCGTCAGCAATAAGCAAGAGAGACGAAAACTCGCAAAACTCGAAAAAACTATAAAGGCCGACCTTGCACTCAATCGCAGCATGTGGGAGCTGGCAACGGGAACTCCTGTGATGTCACTCAGCTATTTTCTAATTTTATAGACACCGTAGTAAAGAGCAAAACTAAACCAGCCGGGCGTATAAAACAACCTAAACAAATTCACATGGGTTAAATAATAGAGGGGAAATGTGTTTGCGTGTATCAGAAGTCATAAAATGTGCAGAATGGGAATTCTGCACATTGTTATAATGGACCGGGTCACTATACAGATGGTAATTGAGGGGATTTTGAAAGTTCACTCCTATATTGTAAACATGTTTTATGCACTGTGTGATGGTCTAAAGGGACAGTTTTTTTAAGCTCTTCAGGAGTTCGTTTGCACTGAATCACCTTGTAAATTCTCGTTTCCAATTGTCCACGGCTCGTCGGAGTCAAAGTGCGTATCGCCGCCCATCCCCGGACCAGGAAAGTAGGCATGTGCCAGGAAGCCACCCTCGCCATCAAACGGGGAGCTGTCACCGTGGAAACCGGAGGCGAAGAAGATCATGATGTCAGGTTCCTTCCGCCGGCCATATTTGACCTCCAAATAGGGAATTTCTTCAAACGTCAGAGGCGTTACCTTCTCCCACACCTTGAAAGCCGTACGGATGGCTTCGAACGAGTTGTACTCGCCGATCTTAGGGGTATAGTTCTGTATGCTGTGAAAGGAAAACACATCGTGAACTGTTAACCTAAAAATTTATCCGACCACGAAATTTGTTTTTCAAAGTGTACAGTGCTTCTAGACCTATACCTAAAAGTCAAATGGGTTTTGTCCCACTTGTGGCCAGTGAGGGCGTAACGTTTCCTGCGGACATTCGTTTTAATTTGACCCCCAAACTTATCCGGAACCCCGCAGCGAGGCCTCTGCATGGCACTGAAAGAAAAAAGAACGGAAAAGATCAACGAGGCATTTCAATGTCAAATACACTTTTAGGATGAATGGCATTCTTTAGGGTTTGGCGTTCGCTTAAGCGTTTATATTCTGCAGCCTCTTTGAAAGGTAAATACGGTTCTAGGCTTTAACACGGATTCCTTATAGTTACTCAAAGAGACAAACCAGAGGACCAGCTGGAATTCTTTGTAGCAGCCATTCAAAGCCATAATTTACAATGATTTAATACTATTTCATAGTCTATCAATCTGCCATTCTATACCAATTGTGGTTTTAATGTCCAGGAATGCTCTAAGGTAAGAAGAGAAGTGGACCACATGCAAGGAAAACAGCAGCACACTTCTTAAAGCAATGAACACCATAGGAGTCTTACTGTATAGTTCCTGGATCCATCACTCCTGTGACCTCCAGGCCATAGAATCTCTGCATGTCACTGATGGCATTGGACAGGATCTGAGCCGATCTCATAGTGGACATCTGCCTACTCGCCTGAGGGAGGTACCCATACGTCCGAAGCCAGGACTGAGGGAGACAAACAGAGAAATTTAACACCACAATGATCACCCAGATTAAATGTCACAGACTGTTATAGCTTGGACAGCAGAAGTACATCCATCGTGCGTGAGAGGGCTATAGTACAGAGTCATAGTCTACCACACCTGTTCTGCTCAGATATTTAATACAGCTCCAGATTGGAAGATAAATCCATGGCAGAAGTGGCTACAGATTGAGGGAAAGGCAACACCATCTGGGGAGGTCAGATTACACGGCCCAAGTAAAGGCTAGTATGCAGCTTCAACAAAATCAACCACGAGACAGAAAGACTTCGAAAGAATCTGCTCATGTGTTTATTGATCAGTGGGAATAGTCCAGCTGAACAGTTCACAGTCAATGATCGCACTAACCGACAGGATACCAAATACAACTAGAGAAATCCCCTTACTTTATAGGTCTTACTGGATGACTGAGATTAGACAGTTCCTATGGAGCAAAGCCTTGGTGTACGGTTGAATGTAACCAGATGCATACGTGGGAGTTTGGGTTTCCAATAGCAAAAGAGTCTTGTGATCATACTAATAGGAAATGATGGTGGAATTGAAGTTCTGATTCGGCCCTGTAGCGCAATGTAGGTGGCTTGACCTAATTAGACAATTAGTGCAATTACATAATGAAGCTCTCATGTCATTATTCCTGCCCTGTGGTTATAGTAATTAGACCTTCCGGCCTAACCCTGCCTCCATACGGCCGTTTCTGGACACATCAGAAGGACCAACAACTGTACAAACAACTGACATCTACTTATAGAGTTTACATTACGCATCTCTGGCTTTCATTACTTGCATTCATGCAGTCGTCTTCATGACAGTATTTTATATACACACACACACCAGACAATAAATCAGGATCATTCTAAAACCACAAAGACTTATTTTTCAAACTAAGGAGAAAAAAAATATACAAAAGGGCGTTTCCTCGTCTACAGAGTCACTGTACTATTTTGAAAAAAGTGTAAATTATATTATTTTAAGGGTGGCAACAAAGGTACACTGCTTTAAACGCAGTTGATGATTTGTTTTTTTCATGGCCTCTGCATGAGCTGGCCTTAATTATCACAAGGTTAATTGAGATGTCCCACTGGACTCAGGAGGTTTTTGGGGTCACCGCCTTTATAATGACCCCTCTTTCTCCTGCACTGGGGAAAGGGTTTCTGCATGGTTATCTAGGCTGAACTCGGCTTCCTTCGCCATGGCTCCAGAAGAGTCAGGCCTTTGTACCGCCTCTGCGTGTTGTAGACAGCTGAATAGATGGCCCTGTTTCTGGGCACAGCCAGCATGGAAACCCCCCATAGCTGCCATCTAGAGTGTGGAGTCGTCCTGTCTCCCCCCCCCAAGAAAACCCAACACAAAGTGGGACAGAGTGACCGGCTGTCTGTTCAACAGTCATTTACATTGCTTTCAATCCAGATGGTTCAGTCTAATTTAAATTTATATTGTTGTTAATTGTACTCAAAGAGCCTATAATCACCAGACTTATAATACACATGGAAAATGAAACACCTTCGCATGTCCCGTCACGTCATTAAAGTGTTAAATCAGGTTTACTTCATTAAGCCAGTTTTACACTCGGCGAGTCCGTTGAGATAATTGCTTTCAACTATCCCAGTAAATTCCTCTATAATTCTATAATGGACTGGGGGACAACACATGTGTTCTTCATGTCATATTATAGGGAAAAGAGCCTCTAATGAAAGATCTGTAATGAAACGAAAGGTTTCGCTGATGTCATTAATCAAAACAACCTTTGATGAAAACGCATACTGTAACATCGTATGTTCTAGGACCGCCAGTGTAAACTGATAACATCTTGAATCCTTTTAGGGTCTTGTTTATGTCCATAACAGCAAAATCAGGTCACATGTTACACAGTGTAAACCTGGCTTCCAGCAATAGTAAAATACTGCAGGAGAGCTCTACAAGTCGAAAAAAAAAACAAAAAAAACCTGGAGCTACATAATTTTTTATTAAAAATCAGATCAACACTTTGATGGAAGAGGTTAATTTTGCCTTTGCTGTATTTTATACAATAATATACCATAGTATTACCGTGGGAACTTTAGACATTATAATGGTAGGCACTTTATAGAGTACTAGGTTAGGTACTGAGACATCTCAGTGGCTACAGTCTAGTACTATAGTGTGTACCACAATACTTTGGTGAATACCATGGCACTTATTCAGTACCGCAGTGGCTATCCGAAGCTCAGTAGGTGAGTAATATGTTAGTTCATACTGTACTATATTAGACATGTTAGTACATACTACTGGAATTGGTGCAGTGCAGTCAGTACCATATTCTGTATAACACTTTTTGGAAGTATCTTGGCGGGTGTTCCTTAATTCCACACTACCTACCATGTACAATACTACAGTACATGTACTTTTATACAAAAGGATATAGGATGGTAGAAGCACGACCCATGGTGTGGAATGTGTACTATATCGGCAAATAAATACCATGAGTGCTTTCAAAAATACCACGGTACTATTGATCATGATGCAGGTACCATAGGACTATCAAAGTACCTAATTCATGGTAATTTTTTTTAAGCAATTTACATTTTAATTGACTGGAACGTATAATGGTGTAATAGCGAGGAAGTAGATAAGTGCCGCCCCCTGACTGGTGCAGCAATAACCAGCTCGCCACTAATATCCGGAAATCCCAAGTTTGAGTTCCGGGTGATGGTTTAGCCTCCTACAGCCTGGGTCTCTCAGGGGAGGGTGGGGAGAGATGGGTGGCTTTCAAGCAGTCTAACATCAATCATGGGTCATTACCCCGCTCCCTATGGTGCGCGAACAGTGAGCAGTGCAAAAAGATATGGCCGGCTGGCGTAACGTGTCTTGGAATAAACACGTGATAGCCTTTGCCCTCCCTGGTTGGTGGTTGTGGCCTTGACCGGAGAGTGCCCTAGTGATGGGTGGGATTTGGCTATGACTATGACTGGGGAGGGGGGAAGAAAAATAATTGATAAAAAAATAAACATATCAATCAATACATAAATACTGATCCAGTGCGAACTTATAATGGTTCCAGCAAAAGAAAAATACAAACTACTTAAGGGAAAAGTCTGTAAGCTGCACGCCTGATGCTTGTGTTTTCTACTTAATGTTAGTTATTCAGATATGCATGTTCAAAATGCATGTTTAAAACCTCCAAAGTTGTCTATAAACCATAAACATATAAAATAAAACACTAAACTACACCTTTCCTTTTTATTGTAAAGAGCCACACAATGCTTTAAGGTGCAAAAGAGTACTGTAATCATGTTTTATAGTACAGCGTTAACAATACATTCAAGCTATATGCAACTTTCTAATTATATTTCCTAGAAAGCTCCAAACCAATAAAGTTTAATATGCTTTTTTTTTTTAAGTGTGTAGTATAAATAGCTAACTATTCAAAACAGCAGGAGCAGCTCTTGTCCTTTCCCGTCGTGCTTGTTTAGTGACTTGGGGCTATGAGTGAGGGGGGGGGGGGACATTATGAATAGCCACGCTGTGTAGGACACACCTTGCCCCATGGATAAGTTCTGTGTTCCTCTAAGTACTCCATGGCCCTGTGGGTGTGGGGCTCCTGCCGGCTCAGTGGGGAGCCAATGATTCTAACCTCTGAGATCTGTGCTGTCTTATAAAAAGTGCACTAATTTCCAGGTTTTATTCAGCACACATCTTTGTCTGGCTCTCCCAAGAGTCCTGGGAATTATTTCTGATAGGTATTTATTGTAGGGCGGCGGAATAAAGGCAGCTCTCCAGCTCTGAGCAGGAGCTGCATAAAGGGCCGCTTTTTAAAAAGAGAAAGCGTTTCAGTACTATCACAGGATCCTCCGCCGTGCATACAAAGCAAGTGCCAGGCAAGAGCCAGCGAGCCGGTTACTCCTTCAAAAGGACCTTAAGAGTCACTTGCATTACCGGGTCCTTCAAGAGCAGGGTGCTGTAGAATGACTTTAATGCAGTATGTGTGCGTGTGTGTGTGTGTGTGTGTGTCCAGCACAATGTCAGCCAAGACTCTAACGACTGGAAAGCGCTTTTATTCCTGAGGCTTGGGCGCATGCCATCTTTCTGGTCATTAAGTGAGAGGGGGAGGGAGTGGGAGCAATCAAGATCAAGTGAAAAAGCAAGTGGAAGATGGAAAAACGGTGCAAGAGAGAGAGAGAGAGAGAGAGAGATGCAAAAAAGGAGCAAAAAGTAAAAAGAGAGGATAAAAAAATGAAACGAAACAAAAAAACATTGTTATTGCTGTGGCAAAATTCGTACAGAGCCATGGAGCAACAATGGTTGATACTACTATCACAAAGACAGTTCTATCAAAGGGCTGGGAATGTAAGAATGCGAGACTGGTCCCTGATCCCACACACGCTCATGCTTTCAGCAAATGTAAAGCGGCTGTTCTTCAATTCAAATCCAACACAGATTTTGCCATTAGGTTAAAAGACCAAGCAATGCGAATCAGGAGCTACTGATTCGCTAACATTTTGGTCTGCCCAGTTGATGCATTGATGCAATTATGACGCCAAATGCCTGAATGTAAATGTAAATGAAATGCATGCTACGCCACAAAAAAAAAACGTGTGTGTGATTTAAACTGACATTATGCAGAAAACAGGACAGGGTCTATGTTAAGCATCTCATCATAATGCATGTGACTTGGCAACAGAAGCGCGCAGAGTGTCTGACTATCAGGTGTCACCCAGAAGACGACAGGTTGCCATTTAGGTCTGGTTTCTCTCAAGGATTCTTCATCATGTCTTCTCAGAAAGTTTTTTTCTTGAACATCGTCACCTCTGATTGGCTCGTTAAGAAACCAGCCAGCATAATCTACTTTGGGAGAACGTCTGCTACGCTGCTGAAGGATTGTTAGGTATTGTTAAAACTGCTATATGAGAGCAGTGATGCATTTTGTGGAAGCTTATAGCAATAATCTTTGCACCCACAGTTACCAGTCTCAATAAAAAAATAGTTCATTGTCTTAAAAGTGATTCTATTTTAAACGCTAATGTAAAGAAACATCAACACTGAAGACCCCAGATGGAAAAAATGGTAACAAGGGTCTCTGGGTTGACCGAGTGAGGATGGCAAAGCAAGGCAAGGGTTAACAACAGAAACGGACAGAGACTGGCCTTCGGGAAGTGATACAGTTGGCTCCCTGTGTACTATAGACCTCATAAACCCTTCCCACCCGCCTACATCTTTCTCTGCTCCTTCTTTCTTTCCGCATCTCTCTCTGATACAGTCGGCCAAAGACAAAACATGTCATTGTTGCTCCTCAACTGCCTGGGAGCCCTGCAGCCCAAATCATCCCTCTCTGTTTCTGTTTGTGGATTCGGAAAACAGCTGGTGCATTCACTAATCACCATGCAGCAAAAACGAGCAGGCCTGAAAGCAGACTCCTAGCCCCCGTTGCCCTGTCCTTTCCCTTTTCTAACACTAAAGCGGGCCAAGAAATTGAGTTCTTCTCATAACATCAACCAACACGGATATTGCTTTCAAAGGCTTATAAAGACAAAAGCTGATGCTTTGACTTGCTGTCCTTCTAACCGCTGATTCTCACTGAGATCAAGTCTCAGACGTGGATAGCATAGCGGAGACACGAGCCTTAACCCTAAACCCCTAAATCTTTAAATGTGACCTTTAGGGGTTACGGGAAAATGATAATAGTGACACGGCCCAAGAATTCAGAAATGCCCCAGGAGCCAAGAAAGAGGAGACGTTTTCACTTAAAAATGATGCATGGTTTTTAAGCTGGTCCTTTTCCTCCCACGGTTTTTGGTTCGTCTGATCCACAGCTTTGTGCAAGCCAGACAAGGTGGGACGACTCGTCCTGCCGGGGTTGTCAGGAGACTTAATCAGAGCGCTGTTTGTTTAGTAACCAGAGCCAAATGGACATTATGGCAGCTTAAGTAAACAGGCCCATCTTTAAGACTACTTTAAGACCCTGTCACTGGTGCAATCCTGCACTTTGTGTGACACACAAATTCTCAGGCTGGATCAGTCTCTCTACACTGCTCACACACTCCACTACAAAATTAGCACTGTGGCCTGCATGGGCTTGTCTGATTCAATATAAAAAAAAAGTGCACTCTTTCCCAATCTGACTTAATCAGCTTCAGATGTTTATTCCGTCTTGATTGCACCCTTAAGCATTTTCAGTGTTCAAGCTCAGAGTCACAAAGGGCTGAGAATAAGGTTGGGGAAAATAACTGATGCTCTCATAAGCAATTCTGTATCAATGCACACAAATTTAACATCCAATTACACATCAATATTTTTTAAATAAAAATTGTCAATCCTATTCAAAATCTCTGATGCATTCGATTAATGTTTATAGACATAGGTAGACAGTAAAAAACACTAAACTTAGAAACCTTTATTGAATGTTATTGACTTGGTGCAACTAATAATGAATATGGAAAGTGACAATTTGTCAGGCGCATGACATTTAAATCAATATTATATCATCATACAGTATAGCCCAGCCCTGTGTTTCTGACCACAGGAAATGATAAAATAGCCCATCGTAAGCCATACACTACAAATAAAAATAATTCTTAAAAAAAGTTTCCCTATTTGCAAAGAGTTCAGTGCATGGTCTCACAGCATTACTTACAGTATGTATAAAGGCAGACAGCTAGGTAAGTGAACGTCTAGTGTGACACCTAGTAGGAGGCAGACTGTCATCTCCTGGTGATGTACCCACACACACCTGGAAGAAGTCCCTATTAATAAACCTCATTCACCTCCTGTCAATAAGCTCATTGCACACAGGACCAACATGCTGCAGGAAGTCCATACATGGCATCTGGTGGGGAAATTGCAAACGTCCAGTAAGAGGATGACACAAGCTACTATTTGAGTCATCCTTCATCACTGGCGGTTTTAATCAAATTAAAGCTCACCTACGTGCTGAATAGGAAAATGATGTCAACTTAAAGATGTGTTTGTGTTTTGGGGTGATCTATTTCTGCATACACTCATCGAGCATGTATTGTCTGACCGAATCAATTTCCACAGCGATGTCTGCACACTTGTGGGAGTTTTAAGCGACTGGCTTGTGTATTCCTGTCAGTTCGACTGCCTGTGCGCCAGGCCACTAATGACAGGGAGCGAACCACACTAGTCCTCTTATGCACAGGGTGGTAGACCATGAACAAGCCCACACTTCACACACCACCACCGTGAGACACCAGACATTCTCTTGCATTCTCAGTTCTAAAACTGTCAAGACTGCTAGTTGGATGTGCGCGATAAAATATTTGTTCCCGAACCTGTGATTAAAATAGATGTAACTAGTAGCATGACTTTTTGTAATCATATTCATTCAGAATGTCTAAGACCTTTCTGTCACAATGAAGAGAGATAACACACAGAGGGAAGAAATGGATGCTGAGGTGTGGCTTAACAGGATACAGACACAAATGCACACACACACACACACACATGCTTTGTAAATCCTGAACTGCTTGTTGAGAAGGACTATGGTGAACAGAATGACCATGAGTGGGTGCAGCTTAGGGTAAAGTCCAGACATTATCTCTATCACATGGACAGACAAACAAAACTTAGTACACACCTTTATACCTTTAAATTTTCGTGTTACTGTATTGCACGGTTGTATACATTTATGATTTTATTCTATATACTCTCAGAAATAAAGGTACCAAACAGTACTTTTTCTTGCCTCTATCAAGAAAAAACAAGGGTTGTATCTATAGTATGCATTAGGAGCATACTAACTTTAATCAACCTATCCTTATTTAGTGCATAATAACAAAGGAGAGGTTTATTAAAGACATATCACATATAGTTTTCTATATTAAAGATACATCCAAAATGTACAAAAGATGCATGATTATGCACTGTGAATAAAATCAAAATAGGAAAACACCAACCTAAACAAGCACACAAAGACACACTCATTTGCTCATCGTATATACACAGCTTTATTCTGTATACAGGGTCTTAGGGGGCCTGGAGCCTATCCCAGGAGACTTTGGGCAGGTGGGGTACACCCTGGACGGGATACCAATCCATCACACACATACACAGGCACACATTTTTGGGACGCAATTCGGGATCGCCAATTAGCCTAATCTGCATGTAGGAGGAAACTGTCGTACCCGGAGGAAACCCACCAAGCACAGGGCGAATGTGCAAACACCATGCACACAGAATCAAAACCAGACCCTTGAGGTGCAGGGTAACAGTCACAACCAGATAATGTTTTTTTTGTTTGTTTTTGTTTTTTATAGAAAGTGCTCATTTAGTGTTGAGCACTTGTTCACACAAATAGTTGCTCATAACATGTAACATAACATAATTATAAGAGATGCATCGGTACAGAACAAAATAACAAAAGATAGAAGAGAAGAGAATGAAACTTGAACAGAACAGTTACCTCTGCATTGAATTCATCATTTCCAAATGTGTGTGTCCCACACAGACAAAGCACCAGGACTGAAGGAACCAGTGTCCATCTCCAGAGCATCCCATGCCACAATGATGATGCCATGTTCACAATTCTGGGTCAAATGTCTTTATCTTGCAGGGATGCCAGATCCTCAAATACAAGAAGCGTAAATGCTATTTCGAGTCTCCTCGTTTAAAACTTGCCAAAAGACCTTTCAAGTCTACAAAAGCTGCATTGCTCTGAATCTGTGAAGTGTATCTTTCTTCTCCTCTGTTCTCCCAGGATCAAATGCTCGAAATCTTTCTCATGCGCGAGCTGTCACTCGAAGCGTTTAAATGCCCGGGGGCAATAGGTGTAGTCGAGTGCAGTGAGTGGCGAAGGGGTTGGACCCAAAAAACTCAGTGAGGTCCGCTTCTCTGGCACAAGTTTCCCGCGGGTGTGTCCACGCTGCGCTTTATTCCTCCTGCTTCACGTGCGAGCCTAAGTGGTTACCGTGAAACGTCAGTTAGAGGTGCGCGCGGAGAGCGGCTTCCAGATCCCGCCTTCATGAGAGCGAGGCGTGTGCGCGCTCAGGCACACTCACGCGCACGCATAATATACAGAACACGCTCGGCTTCAAAGCATAAATTGCATGACGTCACTTCAGACTTCAAAAAGAACAAGTCGCTACGGCTTCTCAGCTGAGCGCCAGGCCCGGTTATGTCGCTCGTCCGTTCGCGTCTTTGTTGCAATCGGGTTTCCCGTGAATACAACGCACACACACTCTATGTGTGTGTGTGTGTGTGTGTGTGTGGAGGAGGGGCGCGAACAGCAGCGGATGTTCACCCCCAGCTCCAGTCACAATGCACAATTCTTACAAGTTCACAAACTCCCTTCTGTAACCTTACACACACACACACACACACACACACACAGTCAACTTTATTAAACATACAGCGTTGTTTAATCTTTTATTCTGATTGGTTAGCATGACTTATTATAATGCTTGCCTTCTTTAAAAAAAACAAAAACATTATCGTTTCTATAGCAACAGCCTATTTACAGAAACGTGTATGGAGGATGTGTCACATAATTTAATTTATCTAATAAAAAAAAAACTTTGATCTGTTCTTGTGTAAAGAAAGATCAATCATATGGTGAAATTGCGCGTGAGGAGACGTTTATTTAAGCTTTATGGAAGTAAGGAGTCTCCAGTGTCAGTCTTTCCACTAAAAAAAAAAAAATAAAACCTTTAGGGCTTGTGCTTGTTATTTTTTTGTTGATTTTATTTTCTAGCAGTGTTTTTTTCCTTTGTTATACTTTAACATACGTGATAACAAAAACCGACTTGTTTTCATCAAATGCATGAGATGTCATTTTGTTTTACATAAAAAAGACACTCTCCTATCTCTCAGTCAGCCCTCCATATCTACAGGTTCCACATCTCCAGAAAGATTCAACTAAACACGAATCAAAAATATTGATTCATTCATGACACTGCTTAATTGAAGAAATCCTGAAAGTTTAGAAATGCAAAACCTGAATTTTCATGACACTGAATACACCTGAATGAAGTGATATGTAGGCACACCCTGCTTTATTACCCCCCTGCCATTTCATAGATCCTCATTCTCTCTCCACTACTCATTGTTTGAACATTGTTCACCTCACATCTCGTTTGTTTGCTACTTGTGCTATGTGCACCCTTTCGTTCTGTGAAAAATGTCAAATAAAGAGCAATTAAGTGGCCAAACACAAAACTAAGTTAAAGACTAAGAATGAGTTTATAGATGGGAAAACTGTCTTTTCTTGTCATTATTCCTAAAGAAATACAGTAAAGCAACTATTTACATATCATTTACATTGTATTAGGTTATTATAAGTAATCTATTCTTAGTACATAGGAACCATAGACTTTTGTTTCCACAGGGATATTGTCCTACCCCAATTCCTTGCAGATACCCAGGAACACCTGTAATCGTTGGCAAATCACTTGTGGAAGGACTAGAACTCTTTGAGATATGCTGTTTTCGCACATAAATCAGTTTCAGAAGGATAACAGTTATTTAGTTCAAATCACACCACCCTGTGATTTCCTATAACACCATTTGAAATATTGCTTCCATTATTACTCATTTGGAGTTGCACATTTGGTTATCCCCTTTTACACCATCCATCAGTGTAAAACAACCACTACAGGGCCACAGCTGAACCAATATTATTGGGTTGGGACACTATTCTGATGCGATGACTAGTTTGTGTGTGTATGTGATGCTTGGGTTTTTACACACCTCTGCTGGGTTGAGATCAGTCCACCAACCATAAAAATCGTCAGCATCCTGTAATCAAAGTCCAGTGATGTACAGTATTCAGAGACAAGGATTATCACAAGATTAGTCTTATTCTATAACTGGACAAGCAACGATAAGAAGCAAGGAAGGTGTGTTTAATGAATTGAATTTGATGACACCTAGTTCATGGCACTCGCATTACCATGTCACTACGGTTACTTTGGTCACTATTGAATCCATGTCCTATTTATTATCTGGCAAATAGCAGACACTATTTAAGAGAGGATGACAAATTGTGCATAGTGTTGTTGGTTTAGTTTATAAAATAATAAGTGAGTGTAAGTTATTAGTACGGAAGGACAAAGCAATAGGTGTATTTTGAAAACTTTGACTTAATTTCTGCCGGAAAAGACCAAATAAGCAGGTTTCGAGATGTTAAGAACACCCACTCATGCGGTATTGATGGTGATGCATGTGATAAAGAATGCATTTAAATACACACAAAGAAAGCTGCTGACAAGTTATGTGAAGACAGGAGATCTTAAGAAAAGGATGGAATCTTAACGGCTGTCAGCACAAACACATTAAGTCGTTTTGCAAATAGTGACTCAGACACACGCACATCACATAGTCTCTCTCTCTCTCTCTCTCTCTCTTGCCACACACACACACACACACACACACACACACACACACACACACACAGGCTTTTATCCAGAACACTTGAACTGGGTGGGTGTGTGTTTGTGTGTGTACCTGCAGGGTTTGAGAGAAGTAAATAGGAAGTTAACAGTTCAGTGAACCACAACTTCTAACATCGCTGAGATCCATGTCACCAAAGAGTGACCATAAAACAAACAGTTTCATTTATCAAACAGCACTGTTTGTGTTCTTTAAGTCAGACATTAACTCAACCCTGTTTTAAAAGATTTGTGACTAATGAACAGTCCATATCTAATAGAATAACCAACTTGTAGAACTGAATGCTGGTTTACTTTTTTATCTGCTCTGCATCATCGTAAAGTGCTGCTATACAACATGAAACAGTTCTAATATTGTACGCCTCATACCTGCACAACATCTCCATGTGGTTGAACAATAGAGCCAGCTGTGAGCTTTAACAACCTGATGCTGTGTATCGGAGAGTCACCAACTCGTCGATGAATGTATGTTGATGATCTTTTAAACCGGGGGCTACTGGACAAAAGGCTAAAAATCATGTACTTTAACCTAACTTATTCTTGCTCAGGAAGTAACAATAAAAAAAAATACCAAAAACAGATTTATACACTTCTGTATTAGTGACTAGTGGTAATGTCAGAGCACCCCCTGCTGGCCATATTGGATACACTCAAGGAGTGTGAAAGTGTTCTTGGAAGAGCAAGGCACAGAGTGGTCTAGACTCATGTACTGTTGTTCTTAAAACCTAAAAGGTAAACTTTAAATTATAAACATATGCAGAACAGATGAACTTGATACACAGAGATTAAACAGATTACATTTAAGATTCAAATAAAATCATGAAAGGAAATAGCACAAAAGAATTTTGAATTTCTCTTGTTGTTGTTATTATTATTATTATTATTATTAGTAGTAGTAGTATTAGTATTAGTATTATTATTAGTATTATTATTATTATTATTTACTCTGTGGTTTATTCTCATATATATTTTTGAGATACATAAATAACTGCCTGTAAAGTTTGTGAACGACTGCCCCACCCACATGTGCTGGCTAAACATCCCATTTCAGATTTAGTCCCTCATAGCTGTTATAATAACCTAGACTCTTCTGGGAAGGCTTTCCACTAGATTTTGAAGTGTGGCTGTGTGGATTTGTGATCATTCAAACATGAGATCATTAGTGAGGCACAGTGGTGCACTGGTCCACACTCCAGACCACCAAGGTCTTCCATTCCAGTCTTGGCAATTCATGTCTAATGGTTTACTTCAATCACTTCTTGACTGTTTAATTCTCGAATTTTGTATCGATGTACGTGGAAGAATCCAAATGCTGTGTCCAAATAACTTATGAACCTGATTTTACAAATTTCCTGGTCTTATAACTTTTTATAGATCGTATAACTTATCCATGGATCATCTGTGTCGATTAATAAACTGGTTGATTACTTTCAGTATTTGTTTCCAAAAACATTGGATGTTTATACGGAACATACATTAATCCTACAGAATAGTTTATAATTAACAGCAAAGACATATTTGAATAAACCACATCATATTGAAAGATGAGGCATTATATCCTGGATCTCTGGAGCAATGCACATGACGACATCTTACTGTATGCTTCGGTATTTGTGTATGCAAATTAAGAAAAGTATTTATAACAAGCAATAGAAATGAAAAAATCATCATACTTCCAGTTGAGCTGTTGGGTTTTAGTTGTATTATTTCTAGTTTTAAGTTTAAGTTTTACTGATTACATACTATCACATACTATATTATTTAAGCTCTGTCTAACCTCACCTGAGAACAGATTTTGGTAAGTTTAAAGCTTTATGTATGGAAGTGTAAGATCAACTTTTATTCATAAAAAATAAGCATGATAATAGGAGACAAGCAAATAAGGTTTAGATAGCTATGCCGTTTAAAAAAAATATATTCATAGAATTACAAATACATTTTTAATCACACTGGGAACATTGTAGTCAGTATTTATATATATATTTTATTTATCTATCTATCTATCTATCTATCTATCTATCTATCTTAATTAAAGGGCTGCTGATATGAAACTCCTGTACTTTATGCTTCTGCTGCATTTTGGATCCAGTGTTAACGGTCACTGTACAAAATCAGGTACATTTATTAAATTTTATCTGCAATACATTTTAAAACAGATGTAGTGTTTCTTGCATCAAACAATCAAATACATAACTAAGACATAATAACAATGTAGGAAATTTTTATATTCTCTTTATTTTTTATTTTTTTGTTTTATGATAAGGGTGGTATGAAATGCCTACCACCCAAAAATCTTTCTACACTGATCAGCCATAACATTAAAGCCATTAAATTTAAAATCACCTACGTTTTGGGTTCGCCTTGTGCCACCAGGTTGGGCCTGGCCCCTGAAGGTGTGGCTCCATGGTCTCTTACGATGCGCTTTGCTGTTTGTCCATGGGGTATTCTGGTGCATCTGCATGGTGGCCAGCATTGCCTTTTTCAGCAGTTTTCACAAAATTGGCCTCTTAGTGAGATCAGACCGGACAGGCAGGCCTTTGTTCCCCAGGGACATGGGGGAGCCTTGGGTGTGCATGATACTGGTCACCCGTTGAAGTTGTATAGTTGGTGATCAGTGCTGTTCACTTCACCTGTCAGTGGTCATAATGTTATGGCTGATAGGTCTGTCTATCTATAGATCTATCTAACACTTTTTGTTGTTGTTTATACAGATTATATGAATCAAAGCTTCGTTCTCTACAATCACTCGGGACTGGAAATTACAGAGGATCATAGTGCATTAGGTTGCATGTGGAATGACAGCCAGTGCTATGTAGAGTGCACCTTTTTCAATCTCACCCAAAATCTAACGGGTCTATACTACATGAGTCCGGTAGAAACCATTTTAATCACTAATCAAAGCCAAAAGCTGAGCTTTGTATTCAATATGAGTAAGGCAAATTTTTGATTTTCCTGCAGAAGTTTAATACATTTCTTGGTTTTAACAAAACAATTAAATCATTTAATAACCGTTAGTAAGGTTCATTATGTTTGTTGTGGTTATCTTGTTTGTTTTTTTCATCTTTAGGCCAGCAAGAGGTAACATGTAATGTTACGAAGTGTTTAAAGGATGCGATCGAAGATTTAATAAATTACTCATCCAACTCGAATGACCTGAAAGATTTAAAAAGACCAACAGAAATAAAAAAAGCATGCTCTGAGTTGTTTAATTCTGACAAGAGCATTAAAAAAGTTTTTATCAGGTATGAAATAAAAGAATACAATCCTCTATTGAGTGCCAATAAATTGTACCTGAAAAAAAAAATATTTCAATGTCTGTGTAACACAGGGCAGAGAAAAAATACATTGACAATCTTATCAACTTAACGTTCAATGGAACATCCAAAAACTATGACCTAGAGGAATTTAGCTTGCTTGCAGTTCAGATGGATTTGATGACACCCAAAGATCTCGGGCTTGTACAGATCTCTGCTCCGAAGGTAACACTTATTAATAACTCAGATATATAAAACCTTTAGGGATGTGTTGTTAGAGGAAAATAATTCCTGATGCATGATGTAATGCAAATCAACTGAAATCATTTACAGAAGTAATTTACAATCATTACAGTGTTTTGTTATATTTATAAACAGCATGTCATACTTTTTACCTATTAGTGCTGTTCAGAATGTTTAAGCAAATAACCAGATCTAATTCATCTTTTTCTTTCCTCTGTCTGCTAGGTGCCTGGTGATAATCTGTATTTGGATGTATTCCTCCCTCATGAGCCTTTCGTGAACGTCTCAGTCGGCATAGTGGTGTATTCCTCCGCTCAAATATTTACAGTGGGTTTTTAGTAACCTCTCATAATATATTTAAATTGCATGGCATGCATTTCTTTTAAAAGCGTGAGTTAAATAATAATAATAAAATGAATCCATATTCCTTTTCTGCACATATTCACAGAGTGACGCAGCCACTGTATTGAAGTCCAATGTCATTCGCATTGAAACTGTTGGACAGGACATCAAGCACTTGTCTGAACGGCTTGTTATCAGTTTTTCAATGAACAGCATGAAAGTAATACCTGTAAGTGATTGCCTGTATGCATTTTCAGATTTGTTTTGTCCATGCATATGAATTTAACATGCGAATAATCAAGTGATTCACATATGAAATAGACACACACATGGTTTAGAGACATGTACTGTAAACATTCAAATTAAGTGCATTTAAAATTTTTTAAACATATATATTTTAGTACATTATATTTTCAATTGTTACACATGACTAATGTCTTTTACCAATGTATTTTTTTATAATATGATTTTCTCACAATTACATTTTTGTCAGATGTGATCCCCACAGTGGTACATGTGTTTGCTTGAATTTGTATGTGCAACATTATGGCATAACAGTTTGAAATGCACTTCATACAACAGTCTGAAGGCGGTATGTAATGTATTATTAATGCTGCGCTTATGTTTATTCTCACAGAAAAATTATACCCTGTCATGTCAGTTCTATGATGTGAATGCTGCACTCGGTATGTAGAATTTTGCCAAGCGCCTTAATGTTGAAGGTTGTTATTAATCGGATAACAGTGAGGAGAACCAACAGTGATAAGAAAACCCTTTTAAGTAATTTAGTCTAAATATTTTAATAAATAAATCAAATAATCAATTCATTAATAATAATCAATCGATTCACTCACTCACAGACAGTTGTTGTGTCTGCATTCATGCAAGATTATTAGGGTGAACCACAGCAGCTCAAGAACATCACAGAAACCCTACTGACTCCACTCATATCCGTCCTATTAACATCCTATTAACAAACTAAGTTAAAGCATCCTTTGTTGATACGTGTCTACTTCTTAAGCACAGACTACAACATGGTTAAAACTAATCACAGGTTTTTATTATGTCCCAAATAGGGCAGGAGTGGAATGACATGGGGTCTTACACAGATCTCGATAACTTTAACAACAGCAACACTGTAAACTGCTCATATGATCACATGACCCCCTTCGCGGTACTTCTGGTAAGCACCAAATGGATACCAGAAATGAAGTTCGTAAACTATAATCTATGCTGTAATTTTGTTAATAATTATGTATTCTCTGCTTGTTTTGTGTGCGTCTCATTAGGTCGATATGAATTTGGCACGAATTAACCAAGTGCATTGGACAATCCTGTCCTACATCAGTTATATAGGTTGCAGCCTTTCTGGACTTTTTTCAGCAGCCAACATCTTCCTCTTCATTTTCATGAAGTAGGTATTGTGATTACATATAAATGTGATGACATGCCACTGATACATTTAAACAGGTTTTTAATTCGTTTTTTTTTAATCAGTTGCTTTGTGAGAAAGTCAATGATCTTCTTTTTAAAATGTGATATTGTGACTAAGCTACCATTGAAGACTAAAAAGTTAAATATTTGATTTCAGAGTTAATGCCATACAAGAGTGTCACACAAGGCCGAATAGTAGATCTGAACTACCCGGGTCCCATAACTTTAGAGGGGCCATGGACTAAAATGTTTCAAAAATGACTCCTCGGTATGGTATATGATGGAGAAATCACCAGAATATAGTGGTGATATAGAAAGGGTGTGAGTTCAATCTCAGCACCACTAAGATAGGACTGTTGTGTAACTGAGCAACATCCTTAACCCCTCAACTTATCAGTTATAAGATCATCAGGAATTAAGTTATGGGCAATAATGTCAAATATTCCGATTTTAGTACTAGGGGTGTAAGGGTACATGTATCTGTGCCATAACATTTGGGATGAAATGTTTGGTTCAGTAAGCGTTGTGTAATTAATTAATATAGTCTAGCTATAGTGGCTGGGCCATTCTCTCTGCTGTTTAATGTATGAAAATGATGGATGTTCATAAGTGGCAAGAAAAAGTATATATCTTTTGGATTTTCATGGTTTTCTGCATTAATTTGTGCTGATCAGAATTTTATTGTGTGTTATTATTTTAGACACATCATGTTTGTCAATACCCTTGACTAAGATGAAGATCAGGACACATTTTATGACAAATGATTGCAGAAAACCATGAAATAGTTTTTTCTTGGCACTGTATATATACCGCTTAAAAGTTTGGATCACTTTCCCAACTCCAGTAGTTGTTCCTAATTTTTTTTTTTTCTTTCTACATTGTAAAGAAATCCTGAAGGCATCCAAAATACGCAATAATCTCCTTTGAACAGTTGATATTGAGATGTATCCGCTCCTTATGTTATGTAAAGCCTTTATAACGGCTCTAATCTGAGGTGCTGTTTGTTAATTGGTGGTTTTTGAGGCTTGTAACTCTAAATGAATTTCTCTTCTGCAGCAGAGGTAAGTTTAGGTCTTACTTTCCTGGGAAGGTCTTCATTAGAGACAGTTTCATCATGGTGCTTGATGGGTTTTGCAAATGCACTTGACACAATACTGTTCTTGTAAAAACTGTTCCAGAAAGGCTGTCTTAAAATAAAAAATGACTGTTTTTGTTACATAATTACCTAATTCCATATGTGTTATTTCGAAGTTTTGAAATCTCTAGTATTGTTAAACAATGTGGAAAATAAATCACTAAACTGAACTAAAAGAAATTTGTAAGTGACCCCAAACTTTTGGTGATGGATAGATGGATGGATAAATTGATCTAGATCTATGAACTATAAACAATCTGGCAGGTTACACTAATTAGCCTAATCTGCTTCTGTCTTTGGAAGAAAAGTTATGCTTCTTTCTAAAAGAACAAGAGAATTCAAACCATTTTAAGGAAATAAATTAAGTTCCTTTCCATGCCCAAATTAATTCGTGACCTGTCTGCATATAAGAATAAACAACATAAGCAAATATTGTATAAAAATAAATGCTCTGTTTTTACAGGAGCTCATACAAAGACAATTCCCTCCGCATCCATGTGTCTTTGAGCGCAGCCCTTTTCCTCCTCAACGCCAGTTTCTTGTTCAGCGAATGGGGAGCCTCGTGGTCTGAAAACAGTGTGTGCGTCTTAATAGCAGTGATAATACAGTTCAGTCTGCTGTCCTGTTTCTCCTGGATGGCCGTTGAAGCCCTACACTTGTACTTGCTTTTAATCAAAGTGTTTAACACCCACATTAAGCACTACATGGTCAAGCTGTCCCTGTTTGGATGGGGTAAGGAATCAGATCACGTGATCTACACTTCAAAACACACTGCAATATAAGCCAAATAATGTCTAATACAGTCAAAGTGTGTTTATTCCTGCAATTATCCCATCGGCTAATCATGTTGCAGCAGAGCAATACAGGCTTTTTGAATCTGGAAAAATAAAGGCTAAAAAAAATGTTTTTATTATTGTAATGCTGAGCTTTACAGTTTTTTAAGCTTTGAAGTTTCTTTCAACTTTGAAGCCTCAGAGTTCTGTTCTTGGCACATTGCAGAGGGATATAATGAGATCTACTGCTAAAGTAGCGTTAGGTTTAAAAGAAAAAGAAATGTGTCCCAGATAAGTTTTAAGGTGAATTAAGAGAGGAAGAGTCATTGCTTGTTGTGTCCGCCGCACCTTGATACACTTACCGGTCCGGGCCCGATCGACCGGGAGTGAGAAACACACCTACACACACACACACACACACACAGGCATGATGATTACCCTATGATTAACATAAACAGGCAGGAGAGAGGAGATACATTTGCATTCTCCTGATCAAACAAAACAAGCTGATTAAACAAGTCATTTGGATGCTGTATGGATACAGGATATAGAAGGCATTACCACATAAGGCAAAAGGAAGCACAGGAAGGGGGCTGTTCTCAGGGCACAGGAAGCTTCTTATTAGATTATAATGTTTTACAATATTATAATACCTTACAAGTAGTTAATTAACATTAAACAACCCATAATGTAATGCATTGCACTGCTGTCATATGATTGACTGATTGGAAAATTGTCTGAACGTTCAGATGTACACTTGATCCCATTAAAGCGGTCATTGAGTGTATTGAACTCATAATATTCTGGATTTTTTTCCCCCCAGGATTGCCTGCTGTCATTATTGTAGGAAGTCTGTGTGTGTATGGGAGTAAGCCTTTTTATGGCATGACAAATATAGAATTATCTGACAGTAATACTCATATGTAAGTCGACTAATAATACTAAAAATAATAATAATAATAATAATAATAATAATAAAAACAGTTTCAAATATAGATGGCAGACTTACAATAATCTTAAAAATAAATCTCTTAATTCGGTTCCTGATCCTATAAAATATATATGATTTGTGCCACAGCTGCTGGATTACTGACAGTTTCTTCCTGTATGGCACGAACGTCACCTTCTTCTCCTTAACGTTCCTGTTCAACTTGTCCATTCTGGTGGCAGTGACGCAACAGATCTTTAAACTGCAAAGACTAAACTTTAGAGGCAGAAAACTTCCATCTCGTAAGGACATTTGCACAGTCCTGGGCCTGACCATCCTGCTGGGAATGACATGGGGTTTTGCTTTCTTCACCTCAGGATACACAAACTACCCCATTCTTTATCTTTTCTGTATCTGCAACAGTCTGCAAGGTACCGATACTTTACTATTACAGTATATCTAAAAAGAAAATTTACCTAAAAACATGACTTTTATCGATTTCTGATTCTTATTCTAATCCTTTCATGTGTTCATTTTAGATTTTTTAAAAACATTTTTATGTATTATTATTTTAAAATCATATGATGTATGATTTTCTATAAATGTAATTTATACCAGTATATAAAGAGTATATAGAGATACATTCTACATTCTCCGTTATACCTAACATGTCTAATCTCTAAGGTAATGTTCAGGCATGAAATCAATGAAAAGGCATTAATGTTGAAAACCAAATTAGAACGGATTACCTGCTATACAGATAATATAGTTTTATTATAGAATTTTTTTAATTAAGCCAAAAATGCTTTTTTATAAAATAATAATTCTGACATTTTAATTTATTCATCATATGTTTAATTTTAGGTAAAATAAAAAAGTTTGGGTTTTTAATTTATCCTATTACACTTTTAAAGAAAGAGACAGGCAGACAGACAGAAAAACAAAAAGAAAGAAAGAAAGAAAGAAAGAAAGAAAGAAAGATTTTCCATAGGCATGCCTCACTGACTGCAACAAATAGTGTAGAGCAGTGTTTTCCAAGGTGTGGGTCGTGGTGACCCCATCTGTAAAGGTAGTCAAAGTTTCATTAAAGTTACTTATGATTCGTATACAATTAAAAAAAGCAACCAGAACATATCAAACAAAGATGTGGAAAGTTAAATTAAATGGAAAGAAGTGTAAATTATTAATTTTGTATATTTTGGAATATATGTTTTTATATAGATTACAAATTGGGCCACATGATTCTTACATGATTTGGGGAAAAGGATTTCAGGATAATCATATTTGTGCTCAGAGTTGAAATTGTTTAGACTGGGAAACTTTGGACACTTATTCTGCTTTGTGGGATTTTTAGGAAACCATCAAGGGGATCTAAGTTCAGTGATGGCCCATGACATTAATGATTTTTTTTTCTTGATGCTCAGGATTTTTTATCTTCGTGTGGTTCTGTGGTATATTGAAGCGGAACATGAGTCCCATGGCAAAAACCTCAACTATGTCCGAGTCAACCAGTTCTGAAGTCAAGACCAGTAAAGGAAGCTTTACCAAATGATTGGTTATTATGCATCATTCAGTGGTTATAGTGTTATCATATTTTTATGTTTTTGTTATGACAGTTTGACATTTGTGTTGGGGGAGCAAACCTTTTAACTGATGTCAGCACATAGTTCAGCTACTACGTGGCATGTTATGTATATACAGTGACAAGCTTTTTAAGCCAAACAACACACAGTGCGTCAAACCAAAATGTGTTCACATTGTGCCATATCACACACACACACAGCCGTACTCGTGTGGAAGTAAACACCTTGTTGTGTCCTATTGTTTAAAATCAATACCTTTTTGAGTACCCAGGTCACATGTCACATTAGGTCAATCCCAATGTACCATGTGGCATGACATGATGAATGCTTAAAAGATTAATACATTAGACAATGAGTGATTAAAAATGAATTCAGCACAAAACCAAACATTAAAGTTTTTTTTTTAATAACCATTTTCAGCTTTGCAAAACAGACCACTTGAGCAAGTCTAAACTGGATTTTGACTCCATAAAAGGCTGATGAATAGGAATCCAAATGTTTTTAAAAAGCTAAGGGCTTTAAAACCAAACAGATACAACCAAGATTTATGAACTTTACAGACATGGAAGTGAGAAAAACACCAGGCAGAGAGCCACTAGATTCTGTACAGAGAATGTCACTAGTGGCCTCTAGCGGACAATATTGGTACTGCTCCACAGAAGAGCTGTAACGACTATTGTTATAACCACAACCAAGCATCGAATCAGGAAAAAAATTATAGTGCATTATGGAAGTGGATGTTTTTAACATATAAAAAAATCCCAATTTATTCTAAATGTTTCCCCAGCCATAATATATTTACAACAAATGATTTTATTGGAAGGGGGCGGTGGTGTAGTAATTATCACCTTGCACCTCCTGGGTCTGGGTTCAATTCCCGCCCAGGTCTGTGTGCGTGGATTTTGCATGTTCTCCCTGTGCTTGGTGGGTTTCCTCGGGATACTCTGGTTTCCATCCAAAATAATGAGCATGTAAGTGTGTGTGCCCTGAGATGGATTGGCACCTTGTTCAGGGTGTCCCCAACCTTGTGCCCTTAGTCTCCTAGGACAAGTTCCAGGCCCCCTGCAACCCTGTATACAGGATAGAACACTATAAACGAAAATGACTGAGCAAGTGAGTGAGTTTTTATTGGACCTACAGTCTCTTAGACACAGTGTAGTGACATTTCAGCCACTAGGGGGGCAATGCCCTACTGCTTCCTGTAAACTCCACCTATTCCACCTATGTTGTTATGTAATATACATATTATTACAAAACCTAAATGTTACTTCACCACCTCTCTACGTGACCAAAGATATGTTTCATAATCAGTTGCACAGTCCCTTTATTTATTTATTTATTTATTTTTTGGCCACTGAACTCCTTATTATCCACATTCTGAAAGTAAAAGGTGCACATTGTTTTGAAGAATATATACTGTAGTGTGTATAACAGTCTTTATCAGTGCAATATATTTTAGACTGGATACATATAAATCTTTTATCACCTTTACTTTTAACTACACTGATCTGAAAATGTTCATGTTAATGCATGAAGTATCACTATCATTAAACTAAAAATAGTTTCTTATTGTGTACAGTGTGATTAAATTGCATATGCATTTTGATATGAGAATATTGTCTTAAACTTCAGCAGTGAGTGTGTATACATATAGATTTAAATATAAATGTAATTTATAAATTGTATATTTTGGTTGCTTTCAGCATTGTTTTAAAATGTGGAAAGAAATAAAAATATGGAAAGACCATGGCATTAGAAGGTGTGTCCAAACTTTTGTCTAGTACATAAGGCTGCATGGCGGCTAGAACACTTTCCTTTCTTTTCTGTCACTGGCTGGGAGAAAGCAAATGTTAGCCTGCACCCTCTTTGGTTGGTATATGGCGTGTTATGAAAAGAGCTGTCTGACTGACTCATGCAAATAAATCATATTAATAAGAATGAGGAGTAGCAATGTGGGGCAGTCCTGAAACAGGATATACAGATATTTTAATCATGAATGTGGCAGCTTTTTCCTCTTTAAGTAATTTGAATGTGTGTTCAGTTAAAACCAAAAGTAAAGTCTGATTCTACAGTCCAAGTACTGAAGAATTAAATACGTCTTCGAATTGCCCATATACAGGGTCTTGGTGGGCCTGAAGTGTGTATGTGTATATGTGCCCTGTGACGGATTGTCATCCTGTCCAGGTGTACCCCGCAATCTGTCCTAAGTCTTCTGGGATTCCCCCAACCCTGTATACAGGATAAAGCAGTATAGATGACAATGATGACTAAAAGTTGTAAAATCTGTGTCCAGACAAAAATAAAAATATCTGTCAATTTGTACTATATACTTTGGAGGCTAAAAGTATGGAGACAAAAGTGAAGTTCAATGGTATAACGACATTCTCTTTTGTAATTTATATAATGACGATCAAGATAATAAGAATAATTCTTATTTGAAGCAATGAAATCGCTATACAGCAATCAATATTTAGTATGTATTATTATTATTTTTCCCCCTCGCTGGATCTGGCTGGGAATAGAGTCAAAAAAGTACACTGGTATCACGTCCCCAATTCATAGCTGCTTGATTGTTCCTGAAGGTCATGTGCCTAGTTTATTGACACTCCTGCCTTCTTCCTCACCTTTGCCCAACAGTTTTCTACTGGGTTTAGGTCTGGAGATGACCCAGGCCAGTGTTCCAAAAGCTGAATACTAATATCACAGCCAGTTGTTCATTAGTTTTTCAGTTAAGTGGCATATCGCTTCCTCCAGATAGGATAGAACTAATTAGTGAACCTAATTTGTGCAGTGAGAGCTATAATACATGGCATATGCTGTCTTAATACTTTTGACCAGCAAGCACTCAATGGTAACTTTTTTTTACACACAATCTATTTTCTAATCAACTCCAAGCTGATCACATCTTTTCTTTGCACGTTATACACGTCATTTTAGCTTATTGCTCTCTTTTATGATTTTTCATACTAGTACAGGTTTTGCTGGATATATTTCATGTAAATGTAGATATATTACAACACTTGTACCTACTGTGAAAAAGAACAGGTGTGTCTTGTAATAGTATTACACACTAATCAATACTTTTGTCTGCTAGATTTTAAAAATAATAAGCTGTTTGTATGTTTACTTTAAAAAGCAAGGAAAGTTTTCCAAGGCAGTCTATTTACAGTGGTACAGTTTGAAGACAGAATGACAAAAGTGTACTTTATTGCAGAGGATCAATCAAACAGTCGTGTATTTGAAGCTAATTTTGGTATTTGTTTCCAAGAATTCTTGTTATATGGAACGACTTATAAAAATTTTTAGCTTGGAAAGCCACACAACGCATTTAAATTAACCCCATGGTATTACAAAATGAGGCACTGTGTCCTCGACATGGAACAGTATATACCTAATACTCTGGTATTTGTGTATGCAAATGAATAAAAGGATCTGTACCGGGTATAGAATATAACCAACAGGAATGAGACATTACCATTGTTTCACTTGAGCTGTCTAGTTTTGGATAATATTTGGTAAGTTTACACTTTACATGTCTGATTTACATGGTTTTAGGGACCAATATGTGTGTACAGCTTATTTATTATCTATATAACAAAATTCAGCATTAATACTAATACAAGACTTAAATAATTCTTGACATACTTTGCTCTTCCAACTTTTCATAATGTCTACAAAAACAGGGATGACCTTGTAATTACAAAGGTGTTTCGGGTTTTTTTTTCCGGAAATCATTGTTGCTACTTGTTTTGTTTTGTTTTGTTTGTTTGTTTGTTTGTTTTTGAATACTGTTATTTGTTGTTACAGCTACAGTTTTTATATCTATTTATAGACGAAGGCTGCTGATATGAAACACCTCTACTTTATGGTTCTTTTGATGTTTGGAGCCATTCCTGATGATAGCTCTAATACGTTAGGACGACAGGAGGGTACAATAATTTAATTTCATCCTACATAGACGTTGATTAAACTGTAAAGTGTCTTACATCTAACAATCAAATGTAAAAATAACACAAAAATAGAAAGTTTTTTTTTTTCAAAAATCTTCATTATTATTTCATTATCTGTTTTATAATCCATCCTACAGTATTATCTAGTGGACCATGTATTACTTGCTTCTTTACTTCTTCTTTTTATCCAGCTAATATGACTCAGCACTTTTTAGAGAATAGCACAGAGTATACAATTGTAGTGAACACTACTATATCACTCTGCAATTGGGGAGACCAATATTACATCACAAGACTGGCAGAGTGTCCCCCTGTCAATCACACCACAATTACAACGAGTCTGAACAACTTGAAAAGACTAAAAAATGATACAATAAAAGAAGAAAAATTTACTTATTCAGGCTTTAACATAGATTTTTTTCTCCCTGAATAACCTTGCAACTTCTTAGTTTTTATGAAACTGTTACATTCTTTAATCATTTTTAATAAGCGTCATTATATTTGTATTTACTGTAGGTGAGCAAGAACCCACATGTAAAATGTATGCCATAAAGTGCACAATTGCGCTGATAATTAATTCATCCAACTCTAATGACTTGGAAATAAAGGATATGTGCACTGAAATGTATGCTTCAGATAATACTGGTGAAAATATATACTACAGGTAAAACAATAAATAAAACACAACAAATAGTGTGTGTGTGTGTGTGTGTGTGTGTGTGTATCTATAAATTAACTAAATATGTCAACTTCTATGCTACACAGGGCAGCAAGAATGTATATGGATTCTATAAGTTCCCCATTTAATGGGACAAACAAAACCTATGACCTAGGAGACTTTAACATGACTGTAGTCAGGACAAATCCCACAGATGCTGGGCTTGTTCAGATCTCAGCTCCAAAGGTAACACTCAGCCACAGTTGATTCTCAAATAAATGAGGAATAAAACACAATGTTGAAGGAGTTACTAGCTAGAATGTTTTTTCCATTATTTTAATAGCAACACATGATAACTGTGCATCAAAAATTTAAATTTTTATCTTATACAACCACATTTTGGGAACAATTTTGAAATGTTAATAATAATTTTAAAAATAAATGTATTTACTTACAATAGATTTAATGCTCTAGAACCTTCAAATAAACATATTTATGTTAACACTTATGGTATATTATAGCAGCTATAAACTATTAATTATTCTCCCAACGACTGTTATTGTCTCTTGTTGTTTAAAAAAAAAAAATCTTTGTGATGTTACAGAGAAACCTAAAACCTAAAACCTCATTATTGCCTGACATAAAAATAAATATATCTATTTACAACCATCATTAACATATCATTAATTATACATTCTTGTTTTATAAAAACACCATGTTTATTAGTAGTGTTAGATGTTGTGTACATCATCCATTGTTATCCATTGTTCATTATGTATCATTATACAAAATGATAAGATTTAGGATTTCAACAGTGCTGCATCAAGTAACATGCTTGTAAAATTAGTAAGAAAAGCAAATGTCTGTTAAACATCACCAAGTTAATGAGAATCTTTTATTTCAAAGTGTTTAAGTGAATGGCATCTGATCTAAATAATATCTAAATAATTCAAAAATAAATAAATAAAAACCAGTCATTTTAAAGTGTTTATATAAATGACTTCTGATCTGATGAATTATCTAATAGCTGTCTGATGACGATCCACCCATTATTGTATTCATCCCTTCTGGACACATTATAAATGCCCCAGAGGAGCGGATTACATTTGGTGTAGTGACATATCCCCTTCTTCAAGTTTATATAGTAAGTCTAATGTCAGCCTTTATAAAACTTTTATGTTGTGCACTACTATTATATTACTGATGTTAATCTAAAAATGTTAATCTATATCTCTTTTCTGCACATATTCACAGAATGACCTGTACCCTCTGTCAGAGTCTAACATAATAGTCATTGAAACTGTTGGACGTGAGTTTAATAATGTGTCCAATAAACTTAACATCATACTGAACACTAAAGAAATAACACCCGTGAGTCGTTATCTATCTATCTATCTATCTATCTATCTATCTATCTATCTATCTATCTATCTATCTATCTATCTATCTATCTATCTGTCTGTTTGTCTGTCTATCCACTTTTTTTTAGACTATGATTATTTACATGTACTGTAATGCATTTGGTTTATTTTGTAGAAGGTAAAAAGTTTAAACACATGATTTATTTATTGATAGAATCCTTATTGTTCACATTATGTAAGAAGGGTTTCCTGAATTTGCATCACCTTTAATTGATATTATTCACAATATAATGTGGAAAAACTCTAAATATTAATTTTATTATTATTATTATTCTTTATTGTGTCCTTGTTGTTATTTTCATAGGGAAATCATAACCTGTCATGCCAGTTCTATGACGAAACAGGTATGTACAGTAGGACAAAGGTGTAGTTGGTTATCGGCTTTATGATGGTGATGAGCACTAACTTTGACGAGAACCTGACCTCAGAATAAACTTAAATATAAATATGAGAAGTAAACAAATATCACAAAACAGAAATTAAATCAGTAGGTAAAAGAAACACCAAGATCAACAGGTGCAAACTGAATACTGAGTAAAACCCCAGTGAAACTAAACTAATGAAGTATGAAACAGAGAAACACAACATCAACATCAAAGTCCCTAAACAAAGAACGCGTATAAAGGTGTAAGTTTAGACATACTGTAGAAAAATATCTTTGTGTAAATAAATGAATGAGAATAAAATAATACAATAACAATAATTTTGACTGTGTATGTGACGAATAAAATTTAAATAAAAACTTTATTTGAATTTGAAAAGCTGGGTTATGCAAAGGATTAAGAATTTCACCGAGCAGGAACGTACATGTAGGGGGAAAAGGCTGTTACAAATGTTATATTTAAAGGTTAAATCATTAAAAGCTTAATGTATAATGAAATGCTAATTATGGGATATATTATGCTACATGTTTGCTAAGGTTTTTTTAAGTTGTTACTATGATTTTGCTATGCTTCTATAGTGATCAGGTCAGTTGCTAGCCTTTTACCTAGTGATGTGCCATCTGGTTGCTAAGGTGTTGCTATTTGGTTGCTATGAGAACCCATGTGATTTAATGCGCTTTCTTGGTTGTTGCTAAGTGGGCATTGGTGGGTCAGTGGTAGGTGTTTCGCCTACCATGTGGAAGGCCTAAGTTCAATTCCCAGCCAGTGTCCAAACCCCAGCCAATGGATGCAGTGCCGGTCCCAAGCCTGATTAAAATAAGCGGGTTGGGTCAGAAAGAGCATCCGGTATAAAAAAAAAAACCTGTGCCAAACTTACCGGCATAGTCTGCTGTGGCGCCCCCTTGCTGGAAGCACCCGAAAGACCATCAAAAAGTGTTTGCTAGAGTCTTTCTAAGTAGTTGTTATGATATTGGCACCTCACACCTGGTTGGAGCTCTCATGTGATCTGCTTAGGATTTATCTTCTTGTAGTGATTAACCACTTGATGGGTTAACCGAGGGATGGTTCCACTTGATGACCATGAAGTTGGTCTTGGAATCAGCTTATATGGACAGGTTTTCTGTGATGGTTTGTGACTACAGTCAATGAGTAGTTTTTTTTTAAATCACAGTCTCTAACAAGGAAACTGGTTTTATATTTACTTTTCCTGTAAACCTTCAACCTCATAGCACACAAATAGAGCAGGGATTCTCTCCATGGTCATACTATCTGATGTCAGCCCAATGAGAATGATTTCCCTGTTTCTCTCAAGGTTTCTTCGTATTGTCATCTCAAAGAGGTTTTTTCTGCACACAGGGCTTGTTTATCAGGGACAAAGTCACTCATTACTCACTCATTGTCTATAAGTCACCGAGGTCCTGATACCTATTCCAGACTTACATTTACATTTACATTTAGGCATTTGGCAGACGCTCTTATCCTTTTTTTTTTTTATCTCATTACACATCTGAGCAGTTGAGGGTTAAGGGCCTTGCTCAAGGGCCCAACAGTGCAACTTAGTGGTTGTAGGGTTTAATGATACTGAGTAATGATACGACACCTGTGGAGCAGACAGCGCCTTGTTTGTGGTTGTTGTGTGGTCCCTGGTGGATGCTTTGATGTTTCCATTTGCAAGTAAGTTAGAAAGCAATAAAGGAATCCTGACACAGTAGGATTTGTGAATAAATAACATTATCTGGGATTATAAGGATTATCTGGACGACTCACAGCACTGCTTAAGTGTACAGCTTCTGTTTTTTTAGGACCATCTTGCTTTTATGTTTACATAATGCCCCGCTTGTCGAAACCAATTATAAACTAAACACAGATTCCTATTTTGTCCTAATTAGAGGACAACTGGAAGGACATGGATGCTCCCACCAACAGCAGTAACACTAAACACTCCTCATGTGACCAAATGAACCTCTTTAATGCACTTCTAATGAGTGACAGAATTAATATAAACAATTCAAGTGAGTAACATAATTATAGTAATATTTTGCTAATAAATAGGTATTCTCTCTCTTTCTCTCTTTCTCTTTTCTTAGGGTAACTTGTCACAAATAAATGATAATCTAAAGTGGAAATTCCTGCCCTGTATTAGTTACATAGAGTGTTTTCTGAACGTTTACTGTATTTATTTGTTTGGATCTTTCATTATTTTTCTGTACAGTGGTAACCAGTGGACTGTGGCTCATTTGTTTTCCTTCTTCTCTTTATGCAGCTTATAGCACAGAAAACAATTGCTCCTACAACAGCAGAGAGCGGTTTGCAGAGGACCTGGATACATCACTCTGCAAATGGGACATCTGCCAGTGTTTTGTGGAGTGCACCTCTTTAAATCTCAGCAAAAACATAACTGGTGTGAACAATGTAATGAAACTGCTGCAGAATGATGCAACTACAGGTCAAAACAACACTTGGCTAGTCATCTTCGGTATGTCATAAGTCGAAATTCCTTTAATAAATGATCAATTTCTTAATTTGTATAACACAGTTAAATTATCGTAAAAAAAAACATCATTGGCATTATCCAATTTATTTTTTGCCAGTTGCCCTTAATTTTTGAATGTATTTTATTTTTTAAACTGAATGTAGGTACAGAAAATGACACATATAATGTCATAGAGTGTGGATCAGATGAAATGGCTGCATTTGTATCCAACATGGGTGTAACAATACAAAGAGAACTACACAAGGTGTGCAGTAAGATATTTTCAGCAGGTCCATTCCTTGTGGATAATATAAACACCATAGATGCTCGGCCTTTGAAGAGTTCTGCTCCACAGGTAACACTTTGCTAAATCTGATCAGAATAGTAAATAAACAATCAAGGATTAATATAATTCCTCTCACATTTTTCATATGTAAGACATGCGACTTGATGTTTAAACATGATTTTTTTTTTTTCACGTTATGTTTTTATATGAAGGTATACAAGGCATGTGATTTTTAAAACATCGCTATTTTATTTTCATGTTAGGTCATGTCTTTTATTTTCAAAGTTCTTTTTAAATACACAATTAATGTATTTTTCTTCCAACCATATATTTATGAGAATTTTTTGGCTTATTTTTTTTAATTTGATTCTTATTCTGTGGGAAATTAGATGGTTGTCGTTTTCATTTTGCATCATTGTGGTTATTCTCATAGGGATACTATACAGTGTCTTGCCAGTTCTATGATAAAACAGGTATGTATGATTTTGTCATGTTCTGCAAAGTTTTAGTTAGTTATTGTTGGTGCAATTGTAATGAGACTAAACAGTGATAGCATTTTTTTTTAATGAAATCTTAAGTTAGGTTTGGATTAAAGTTGGATTAAAGTGATAAGAAAAAGTACAAAACTTACCTCTGATCTTATTCTTAAATTTTATTCTTATTCTTAAACATGTACAAAATGAGGTGTGTGAATTGTTGGTAGTGATGATTCTTTGGTAATGAAATAATAATGAAGATACAAATCTTCTAAAGATATATTACATGAAATACTTTATAGGGGAAATAGTTCTGTTTTAGGTTATTCACTATGAAATCACTGGTGTCAAAAGTATTCACATTCATTACTTGAGTAGAAGTATAGATACTAGGGTAGGAAAAGACTTCTTTAGAAGTTGAAGTATCAACTCAAGCTTTTTACTCAAGTAAAAGTGTAAAAGTACTGGTTTTAAAACTACTTAAAGTTCAAAAGTAAAAGAAACGTGAGGGGAAAAAAAGAGAAATAATGATAAAAACTTTAAGCTGTGCCACGGGCCTATATACTGCACTAACACCTTATAAAAAAAGAAAAAGAAAAATGTGTTGTTTTTTTTGTTGTACTTTTTAATGGCCATAGTGATTTGGGATACTGTATATGGCAATTAAAAAAGAATGCATTTTAGTACAATGCAAATACATTAAAGAACCATATATGTGTACTACTGAACATTAACATGTTTATGGAGAAGAAGATATGATAACTAGTTGCCTATAAGTATTTTAATGGTGCAAAAAGTCAAACTTCAGAGGCATGTCATCGGTAACCTTTATTGGAATGTAAATGTACATCCAAGTTTAGCTGCAGGAATCTGTGAGGGCAACATACAAGAAAATTAGTGTACCCAGGGCAGGCTTAGTAACAGTTACCCTTGTATGGTTGTCTACAATAAACATTAGTGCTGTCAGAATGAATGATTAATCCAAGTGAATAATCAAAAAAATATATATCATTCCTGTTACCTTCCTGGTGCTGTTACCTTCCTCGCTGGTGCTTGGTTGTGACATTTCGCTTGAATCTTGAGTCTCTATCACGGACATCTTCGTCTACTTATCACAACCTTATCAACCGAAAATGCTATTTTATTCAAATGTCCTTGCTGGAGTGTGTGACGTGACGTCATGTGCAGGTGCGATGGATCGTGTACCAACCAATAGGGTGTCGGAATGGTATGTTTATACTTCTCATCCAACCACAATCAAATTCACTCCATCCGGATGGTGCGATTTTTCTGGATGTTTTTTTTTGTTTTGTTTTTTGAATGACAAGCTGAAATAAAATAGGAGTAACGAGGCTATTTTTCTCGTAGTAGAAAGTACTCGTTTCTTGAGTAGAAAGTACAGATAATTGCGAAAATGTAAAATGTAAGGAGTAGAAGTAAAAAGTCGGCTGAAAAATTATTACTCCAGTAAAGTATAGATACCCAAAATTTCTACTTAAGTAAGGTAAGTATTTGTACTTCGTTACTTGACACCTCTGTATGAAATTAATAGTAACTATTCATTAAGTGTCCACTTAAACCTTTTAATCTTTACTTAATATACTGTTGTGTAGATCGCAATCTCTCCTCACTTTTTCTTTCTATTTGTAACTGACACCTATGAACTTAATAAATGCGGATCATACAAGGATATATGGACGATGTAGATGGGAGAAAAACTTAGATTTTTCATTTGGTCCTAAAGTGGATAAGCAAGATTTAGACTGGCGAATTATAAAAAAGTTACTGAATTCTCTATTATAATGCAATTTAGAACATTGTACAATGTTCACAGTGTAATGTCCTGACAAGTTAATACCATGTAATTTATTCATTAAACAGTGTCTATCCAGTACTGTACACTGACACCAGCACCCCCTATTGACTTTGCTTTAAAAGCTGCAAAAGTATTTAAAGAACATTACTTACTAATGAATTTCAGGCAGATTTGAAGACTTATTGATTAATCATTCTCCATATTGTATAATCATATCAAACTTTACCTATCAGTTTTACTCTTGGTGATGAATAATGACCCATTTAAAAGGTTAGATTTCATAGATTTCATGAATAGACTCCATTCATATCCATCTTATTGATATGGCCTGAGTGCACCTCATTCATTTTTTAATGATACACAAGTAATCCTGCATGTTTGAAGCTGTTAGGATTAACTTATTAAAATTAGTTTTGTATATATTTGGTATATATTCAGAATATTTGGTCTCTATTAGAGTAGAAGTGATATGACATGTTTTTTATTTAACCAACCTCAAGAACTTTACCAGCAGCAATACTGTAAACTACTCATATAATCATATGACTCCCTTGCATGCATGTTCATTTGTTTATTTTTTCTCTTTGTGCAGTTAATTGAATCAGAATGAGTTACTTTTAATCAAACAGTTAAATTCCATTTAAAATCTATTAATGTGAATTATGTTTAATTTACAATTTTAACATTTTATTTAACTTTAGATGAGATTAATATCACATGTAATGTTACAAAGTGTGAGTCAGATAAAATCAATGCTCTGATATCTGACATGGATCTAATAAGACTGGAGAAAGTACAAAATATGTGTGATAAATCAGTTTCTTCAGATATCTACATTAGGTAAGAAAACAGTAGAAAACAAGATACACTGCTCAAATCTGTGTGAGTCTATACATTTAGACTAAATGTTATGTTGATGTTTGTGCAATACAGGGCAGAGAAAAAGAACATCGATCAGCAAATCACCTTGGATTTTAACGGGACAAACAAAACCTACGATTACAAGAACTTTAAGATGATTGTAGTTAAGATAGATATGAATACCACGAATGAGGACTACATAAGAATCCTCGCTCCACAGGTAACACTCAGCTATAGCCAATGCTAAATTAACCAAATTATTAAACACCATGGAGCATGCAGTAATAGGAACACAATAAAAGATATGATAGTGGGATGTGATCCAACATGAAAAAGAGTTACAGTTACCAGCCTGAAGTTAATTATTGTCTAATAGTAGCTTTTATCTTACAAAAAACATCACTGTGCCCCAAATATTTTTTTCTCTGTTAAGTAACAACAAATATGAACAGAGTCATACTGTAATCTGATGTCATAAAAGTTTCTTTGGATGAGACATTATTGTAAGAATAATCCCATACTGTAACAAGAGCGTACATGTGATCATGATTAGCTTTTGCCATTACTGTTAAACTTGATATTATAGAAGTTATTAAATTCTAGAATTTAGCAGTGATGTTGTAGAATGATCAATTAGCTTGAAGGACAATTAATAATAAAAACCCGCAGCAATTAAAAACAGCAAGATAATAATTATCTTCTGTTTAAAGTATTTGAGTCAATGTTATCTGATCTGAATAATATCTGTCTTTACTGTCTGATAGCTGTCCGATGATGATCCCCCCATAGACGTACACTTTCCTGTTAAACCATTTAGGAATGTCTCAGAGAAGCTCAGAGTCGGTGTAGTGACATATCGCTCTGATCAACAATTTGTAGTAAGTTTTAAATAAACTTTTAGAATCTCTCTAAAATGCATTCTCAGAAAACACTCATCTATATTCATTTCTGCACATTTTCACAGAATAACTCGTACCCTGTGTTGAAGTCCAGAGTCATTCGAGTTGAGACTGTTGGACATGAGACCAGAAACTTGTCCGATAGACTTTTTATAAATTTCCCAGTAAACAGTACTGAAATAATGACTGTAAGTATTTTTTTATGATCATAGTTTTGGCATGGTTAAAACCTTGTCCTGACTTATGGCACTCTCAAACTGTATTGAAAAGTCACATAATCTCATGAGAACAATCACATGGGTTTTATTTATTATGTAATTTTTAGACTTTATGTGGGTTTTTTACATAATTTTTTCCCATGATTTTTTTATACATGTAAGCCTGTGTTTTGTATTTCTATGAGTGATTTTATGCATTGTTCTTCAACTGTTTCATGTGCTTTTTAGAATTTTTACAACTTATTCATTTCTTTTCATGGTACAAAAAAATAGTTTTGGTTTAAATTGTTCTGATGTGATTTTTCTCACAGGATTAATTTATAGTCACATGTGATCTTTATTGATTATGTAATGTGATGGGGTTTACTAGAATTCACATGTGCAACTTCAGAGTATGAAAGAGAATTCAATCTTAGAATGGTTTATTTTAGCGAGCTGTTAATGTTGCCCTTGTGTTTATTCTCTTAGGGAAACTACAGCCTCTTATGTCAGTTCTATAATCAAACAGGTATGCAGGTTTATTTTCCTCATGTGCTGCAAAGATTTAGTTACATGTACAGTTTGCAAAAAAGAAGGTCAAAAAAGTCTAAATTCTGTGTTTATTTATTTAAATAAATTATTTACATGTATACGTTTAATTGTCTAAATTCTTTGTGCTGCTCACTTTCATATGTGAGGTGGTTTAAAGTGATGTAGAATCAAGTAGGAACAATTACATATGATGGCTAAAGATAAAACAAGAGATGTAGTAAATATATAAGTACAACAATAGTTAAAAGTAAATAAAAAATACAAATTTAAATAAATTACCAGATAGATAGATAGATAGATAGATAGATATTTGAACAATTAAATTATAAAATTTTAATAAAATAAAACTTTAATTACCAAAACAAAGTAATCATTTTATTTAAATGCAACTTGAAAAAGATATGAAGTTAAATATTTTTTTAAAGAGTGTAGTGAGCTTCACTGCTCTGATCATTTCTCACTTACACAGCTACCATAACTTAACATTCCTATTAATTTCATTTTTAAAAAATAAGTGATATTTATTTTTTAAATGCTATAAAATGAATATAGTACAGTAGCTCAATAAAGACTTTAATAATTACACTACTTTACTTATTAAAACTAACTGTAGATTATTATTTGTTCCTGATTAGTGAACAAGTGGGATGTCATGGGGTCTTTCACCAACCTGGAGAACTTTAACAGCAGCAACACTGTAAACTGTTCATATAATCACATGACCCCCTTCGCTGTAATTCTGGTAAGCACTGAGTTAGTATCATAATTCAAATACATGAACTAGTTATTCTATCCATACATCCATCTTGGAACATCTGTAGTCCAACTAGAGACCGTGGAGACCAATGGTGACCATTGTATTTATTAGTTATTCTATAGATTTATTAGGAAATATGTACAGTACTCTGTTTACCTGTCTCTCTCTCTCTCTCTCTCTCTCTCTCTCTCTCTCTCTCTCTCAGGTTTACGAGACACTAAATTGTCATCAGCATCACAACAATCTGCCCCGTGTTACTTATACAGGTTGTGATGTTTTATGTGATCTTTTATTGCTTTTCTCAAAATTGAATATATTTAATGTTTGTTTGTTTTTAATACAATGTTATCCAAAGATTTTTTTTCTTGTTTCTTCTCTTTGTGCAGCTAATCAGACAGGAAACTATTTATTCTACATCAGCACAGAACTGGACTTTACAGTGAGCTCTAATACATCACTCTGTAACTGGGGAGGCTCCCACTGCTATGTGGAGTGCACTTCTCTCAATTTCACTACGAATATAATGAGTGTAAACGACATAATAAAACTGGTTCAAAAAGATCAGCTAACAGGGCAAAGCAACGTTCAGATGGTCTTCAACATGGGCAAGTCACAAACTTTTTTTTATGAAAAAATTTATTATAAAAAAAAACTTTTATTATGTGCTTTATATTTAATTTTTTTTTAACATTTTATTTAACTTTAGATGAGATTAATATCACATGTAATGTTACAAAGTGTGATTCGGATAAAATCAATGCTCTGATATCTGACATGGATCTAATAAGACTGGAGAAAGTACAAAATATGTGTAATAAATCAGTTTCTTCAGATATCTACATTAGGTAAGAAAACAGTAGAAAACAGATACGCTGCTCAAATCTGTGTGAGTCTATACATTTAGACTAAATGTTATGTTGATGTTTGTGCAATACAGGGCAGAGAAAAAGTACATCGATCAGCAAATCACCTTGGATTTTAACGGGACAAACAAAACCTACGAGTACAAGAACTTTAAGATGATTGTAGTTAAGATAGATATGAATACCACGAATGAGGACTATATAAGGATCCCCGCTCCACAGGTAACACTCAGCTATAGCCAATGCTAAATTAACCAAATTATTAAACACCATGTAGCATGCAGTAATAGGAACACAATAAAAGATATGATAGTGGGATGTGATCCAACATGAAAAAGAGTTACAGTTACCAGCCTGAAGTTAATTATTGTCTAATAGTAGCTTTTATCTTACAAAAAACATCACTGTGCCCCAAATATTTTTTTCTCTGTTAAGTAACAACAAATATGAACAGAGTCATACTGTAATCTGATGTCATAAAAGTTTCTTTGGATGAGACATTATTGTAAGAATAATCCCATGCTTTAACAAGAGCGTACATGTGATCATGATTAGCTTTTGCCATTACTGTTAAACTTGATGTTATAGAAGTTATTAAATTCTAGAATTTAGCAGTGATGTTGTGGAATGATTAATTAGCTTGAAGGACAATTAATAATAAAAACCTGCAGCTATTAAAAACAGCAAGATAATAATAATCTTCTGTTTAAAGTATTTGAGCCAATGTTATCTGATCTGAATAATATCTGTCTTTACTGTCTGATAGCTGTCCAATGATGATCCCCCCATAGACGTACACTTTCCTGTTAAACCATTTAGGAATGTCTCAGAGAAGCTCAGAGTCGGTGTAGTGACATATCGCTCTGATCAACATTTTGTAGTAAGTCTTTAATAAACTTTCACAATCTCTCTAAAATGCATTCTCAGAAAACACTCATCTATATTCATTTCTGCACATTTTCACAGAATAACTCGTACCCTGTGTTGAAGTCCAGAGTCATTCGAGTTGAGACTGTTGGACATGAGACCAGAAACTTGTCCGATAGACTTTTTATAAATTTCCCAGTAAACAGTACTGAAATAATGACTGTAAGTATTTTTTATGATCATAGTTTTGGCATGGTTAAAACCTTGTCCTGACTTATGGCACTCTCTCAAACTGTATTGAAAAGTCACATAATTCCATGAGAACAATCACATGGGTTTTATTTATTATGTGATTTTTAGACTTTATGTGTTTCTTTCCATAATTTTTTCCCATGATTTTTTTATACATGTAAGGCCTGTGTTTTGTATTTCTATGAGTGATTTTATGCATTGTTCTTCAACTGTTTCATGTGCTTTTTAGAATTTTTACAACTTATTCATTTCTTTTCATGGTACAAAAAAATAGTTTTGGTTTAGGTTGTTCTGATGTGATTTTTCTCACAGGATTAATTTATAGTCACATGTGATCTTTATTGATTATGTAATGTGATCTTTATTGATTATGTAATGTGATGGGGTTTACTAGAATTCACATGTGCAACTTCAGAGTATGAAAGAGAATTCAATCTTAGAATGGTTTATTTTAGCGAGCTGTTAATGTTGCCCTTGTGTTTATTCTCTTAGGGAAACTACAGCCTCTTATGTCAGTTCTATAATCAAACAGGTATGAAGGTTTATTTTCCTCATGTGCTGCAAAGATTTGGTTACATGTACAGTTTGCAAAAAAGAAGGTCAAAAAAGTCTAAATTCTGTGTTTATTTATTTAAATAAATTATTTACATGTATACGTTTAATTGTCTAAATTCTTTGTGCTGCTCACTTTCATATGTGAGGTGGTTTAAAGTGACGTAGAATCAAGTAGGAACAATTACATATAATGGCTAAAGATAAAACAAGAGATGTAGTAAATATATAAGTACAACAATAGTTAAAAGTAAATAAAAAATACAAATTTAAATAAATTACCAGATAGATAGATAGATAGATAGATAGATATTTGAACAATTAAATTATAAAATTTAAATTAAATAAAACTTTAATTACCAAAACAAAGTAATAATTTCATTTAAATGCCACTTGAAAAGATACAAAGTTGAATATTTTTTTAAAGAGTGTAGTGAGCTTCACTGCTCTGATCATTTCTCACTTACACAGCTACCATAACTTAACATTCCTATTAATTTCATTTTTAAAAAATAAGTGATATAATTTTTTTTAAATGCTATAAAATGAATATAGTACAGTAGCTCAGTAAAGACTTTACTAATTACACTACTTTACTTATTAAAACTAACTGTAGATTATTATTTGTTCCTGATTAGTGAACAAGTGGGATGTCATGGGGTCTTTCACCAACCTGGAGAACTTTAACAGCAGCAACACTGTAAACTGTTCATATAATCACATGACCCCCTTCGCTGTATTTCTGGTAAGCACTGAGTTAGTATCATAATTCAAATACATGAACTAGTTATTCTATCCATACATCCATCTTGGAACATCTGTAGTCCAACTAGAGACCGTGGAGACCAATGGTGACCATTGTATTTATTAGTTATTCTATAGATTTATTAGGAAATATGTACAGTACTCTGTTTACCTGTCTCTCTCTCTCTCTCTCTCTCTCTCTCTCTCTCTCTCTCTCTCTCAGGTTTACGAGACACTAAATTGTCATCAGCATCACAACAATCTACCCCGTGTTACTTATACAGGTTGTGATGTTTTATGTGATCTTTTATTGCTTTTCTCAAAATTGAATATATTTAATGTTTGTTTGTTTTTAATACAATGTTATCCAAAGATTTTTTTTCTTGTTTCTTCTCTTTGTGCAGCTAATCAGACAGGAAACTATTTATTCTACATCAGCACAGAACTGGACTTTACAGTGAGCTCTAATACATCACTCTGTAACTGGGGAGGCTCCCACTGCTATGTGGAGTGCACTTCTCTCAATTTCACTACGAATATAATGAGTGTAAACGACATAATAAAACTGGTTCAAAAAGATCAACTGACAGGGCAAAGCAACGTTCAGATGGTCTTCAACATGGGCAAGTCACAAACTTTTTTTTATGAAAAAATTTATTATAAAAAAAAACTTTTATTATGTGCTTTATATTTAATTTTTTTTAACATTTTATTTAACTTTAGATGAGATTAATATCACATGTAATGTTACAAAGTGTGAGTCAGATAAAATCAATGCTCTGATATCTGACATGGATCTAATAAGACTGGAGAAAGTACAAAATATGTGTAATAAATCAGTTTCTTCAGATATCTACATTAGGTAAGAAAACAGTAGAAAACAGATACGCTGCTCAAATCTGTGTGAGTCCATACATTTAGACTAAATGTTATGTTGATGTTTGTGCAATACAGGGCAGAGAAAAAGTACATCGATCAGCAAATCACCTTGGATTTTAACGGGACAAACAAAACCTACGAGTACAAGAACTTTAAGATGATTGTAGTTAAGATAGATATGAATACCACGAATGAGGACTATATAAGGATCCCCGCTCCACAGGTAACACTCAGCTATAGCCAATGCTAAATTAAACAAATTATTAAACACCATGTAGCATGCAGTAATAGGAAAACAATAAAAGATATGATAGTGGGATGTGATCCAACATGAAGAAGAGTTACAGTTACCAGCCTGAAGTTAATTATTGTCTAATAGTAGCTTTTATCTTACAAAAAACATCACTGTGCCCCAAATATTTTTTTCTCTGTTAAGTAATAACAAATATGAACAGAGTCATACTGTAATCTGATGTCATAAAAGTTTCTTTGGATGAGACATTATTGTAAGAATAATCCCATGCTTTAAGAAGAGCATACATGTGGTAATGATTAGCTTTTGCCATTACTGTTAAACTTGATGTTAAAGAAGTTATTGGATTCAAGAATTCAACAGTGATGTTGTAGAATGATTAATTAGCTTGAAGGACAATTAATAATAAAAACCTGCAGCTATTAAAAACAGCAAGATAATAATAATCTTCTGTTTCAAAGTATTTGAGCCAATGTTATCTGATCTGAATAATATCTGTCTTTACTGTCTGATAGCTGTCCGATGATGATCCCCCCATAGACGTACACTTTCCTGTTAAACCATTTAGGAATGTCTCAGAGAAGCTCAGAGTCGGTGTAGTGACATATCGCTCTGATCAACATTTTGTAGTAAGTCTTTAATAAACTTTTATAATCTCTCTAAAATGCATTCTCAGAAAACATTCATTTATATTAATTTCTGCACATTTTCACAGAATAACTTGTACCCTGTGTTGAAGTCCAGAGTCATTCGAGTTGAGACTGTTGGACATGAGACCAGAAACTTGTCCGATAGACTTTTTATAAATTTCAAAGTGAACAGTACTGAAATAATGACTGTAAGTATTTTTTATGATCATAGTTTTGGCATGGTTAAAACCTTGTCCTGACTTATGGCACTCTCAAACTGTATTGAAAAGTCACATAATCTCATGAGAACAATCACATGGGTTTTATTTATTATGTGATTTTTAGACTTTATGTGGGTTTTTTACATAATTTTTTCCCATGATTTTTTATACATGTAAGGCCTGTGTTTTGTATTTCTATGAGTGATTTTATGCATTGTTCTTTAAATGTTTCATGTGCTTTTTAGAATTTTTACAACTTATTCATTTCTTTTCATGGTACAAAAAAATAGTTTTGGTTTAAGTTGTTCTGATGTGATTTTTCTCACAGGATTAATTTATAGTCACATGTGATCTTTATTGATCACATGATGTGATGGGGTTTACTAGAACTCACATGTGCAACTTCAGAGTATGAAAGAGAATTCAATCTCAGAATGGTTTATTTTAGCGAGCTGTTAATTTTGCCCTTGTGTTTATTCTCTTAGGGAAACTACAGCCTCTTATGTCAGTTCTATAATCAAACAGGTATGCAGGTTTATTTTCATCATGTGCTGCAAAGATTTGGTTACATGTACAGTTTGCAAAAAAGGAGGTCAAAAAAGTCTAAATTCTGTGTTTATTTATTTAAATAAATTATTTAAATTTATATGTTTAATTGTCTAAATTCTTTGTGCTGCTCACTTTCATATGTGAGGTGGTTTAAAGTGACGTAGAATCAAGTAGGAACAATTACATATAATGGCTAAAGATAAAACAAGAGATGTAGTAAATATATAAGTACAACAATAGTTAAAAGTAAATAAAAAATACAAATTTAAATAAATTACCAGATAGATAGATAGATAGATAGATAGATATTTGAACAATTAAATTATAAAATTTAAATTAAATAAAACTTTAATTACCAAAACAAAGTAATAATTTCATTTAAATGCCACTTGAAAAGATACAAAGTTGAATATTTTTTTAAAGAGTGTAGTGAGCTTCACTGCTCTGATCATTTCTCACTTACACAGCTACCATAACTTAACATTCCTATTAATTTCATTTTTAAAAAACAAGTGATATAATTTTTTTTAAATGCTATAAAATGAATATAGTACAGTAGCTCAATAAAGACTTTACTAATTACACTACTTTACTTATTAAAACTAACTGTAGATTATTATTTGTTCCTGATTAGTGAACAAGTGGGATGTCATGGGGTCTTTCACCAACCTGGAGAACTTTAACAGCAGCAACACTGTAAACTGTTCATATAATCACATGACCCCCTTCGCTGTAATTCTGGTAAGCACTGAGTTAGTATCATAATTCAAATACATGAACTAGTTATTCTATCCATACATCCACCTTGGAACATCTGTAGTCCAACTAGAGACCGTGGAGACCAATGGTGACCATTGTATTTATTAGTTATTCTATAGATTTATTAGGAAATATGTACAGTACTCTGTTTACCTGTCTCTCTCTCTCTCTCTCTCTCTCTCTCTCTCTCTCTTTCTGTCTTTCAGGTTTATACTCGACAAAGAGATCATCAGAATCACAACAACCTGCTCCGTGTTACTTACATAGGTTGTGTACTTTTATTGCTTCCTCACAGTTCAGTGTCTTTAATGTTTGTTTCTCCTACAATCTTAACCAGATAATTTTTTCCCTTTGTTTCTTCTTTTTGTGCAGCTAATCAGACAGGGAACTATTTATTTTACATCAGCACAGAACTGGAGTTTTCAGTCAGCTCTAATACATCACACTGTAACTGGGGAGGCTCCCACTGCTATGTGGAGTGCACTTCTATCAGTTTCACCAGTAATATAACGGATGTGAACAATATAATAAAACTGGAACAAAAAGATCAACTACCATGTCAAAGCGACACTCAGATGGTCTTTAACATGGGCAAGTCACAAACTGAATTTTTTTAATGCAACAGTTAAATTATTCAAAAACTGTTAATTATGTGCATTATGTTAATTAAAATTTTGAATATTTTATTTAACTTTAGATGAGATTAATATCACATGTTATGTTACAAAGTGTGAGTCAGATGAAATCAATGCTCTGATATCTGACATGGATCTAATAAGACTGGAGAAAATACAAAATATGTGTAATAAATCAGTTTCTTCAGATATCTACATTAGGTAAGAAAACAGTAGAAAACAGATACGCTGCTCAAATCTGTGTGAGTCCATACATTTAGACTAAATGTTATGTTGATGTTTGTGCAATACAGGGCAGAGAAAAAGTACATCGATCAGCAAATCACCTTGGATTTTAACGGGACAAACAAAACCTACGAGTACAAGAACTTTAAGATGATTGTAGTTAAGATAGATATGAATACCACGAATGAGGACTACATAAGAATCCTCGCTCCACAGGTAACACTCAGCTATAGCCAATGCTAAATTAAACAAATTATTAAACACCATGGAGCATGCAGTAATAGGAACACAATAAAAGATATGAAAGTGGGATGTGATCCAACATGAAGAAGAGTTACAGTTACCACCCTGAAGTTAATTATTGTCTAATAGTAGCTTTTATCTTACAAATCTTACAAAAACATGACTGTCCATGAATATTTTTTTTCTGTTACTGTAAGTAACAACAAGTGTGTTGTTTTACTCCATTCATTAGAAGAATTAGAAGAATATGAACAGAGTCATACTGTAATCTGATGTCATAAAAGTTTCTTTGGATGAGACATTATTGTAAGAATAATCCCATACTGTAACAAGAGCGTACATGTGATGATGATTTGCTTTTGCCATTACTGTTAAACTTGATGTTATAGAAGTTATTAAATTCTAGAATTCAACAGTGATGTTGTAGAATGATTAATTAGCCTGAAGGGCAATTAATAATAAAACCTGCAGCTATTAAAAACAGCAAGATAATAATTATCTTCTGTTTAAAGTATTTGAGCCAATGTTATCTGATCTGAATAATATCTGACTTTACTGTCTGATAGCTGTCCAATGATGATCCCCCCATAGACGTACACTTTCCTGTTAAACCATTTAGGAATGTCTCAGAGAAGCTCAGAGTCGGTGTAGTGACATATCGCTCTGATCAACATTTTGTAGTAAGTCTTTAATAAACTTTCACAATCTCTCTAAAATGCATTCTCAGAAAACATTCATCTATATTCATTTCTGCACATTTTCACAGAATAACTTGTACCCTGTGTTGAAGTCAAGAGTCATTCGAGTTGAGACTGTTGGACATGAGACCAGAAACTTGTCCGATAGACTTTTCATAAATTTTCCAGTAAACAGTACTGAAATAATGACTGTAAGTATTTTTTATGATCATAGTTTCGGCATGGTTAAAACCTTGTCCTGACTTATGGCACTCTCAAACTGTATTGAAAAGTCACGTAATCTCAAGAAAACAATCACATGAGTTTTATTTATTATGTAATTTTTAGACTTTATGTGGGTTTTTTACATAATTTTTTCCCATGATTTTTTATACATGTAAGGCCTGTGTTTTGTATTTCTATGAGTGATTTTATGCATTGTTCTTTAACTGTTTCATGTGCTTTTTAGAATTTTTTACAACTTATTCATTTCTTTTCATGGTACAAAAAATGAGTTTTGGTTTAAATTGTTCCGATGTGATTTTTCTTACAAGATTAATTTATAGTCACATGTGATCTTTATTGATCACATGATGTGATGGGGTTTACTAGAATTCACATGTGCAACTTCAGAGTATGAAAGAAAATTCTATCTCAAAATGGTTTATTTTAGCGAGCTTTTAATTTTGCCCTTGTGTTTATTCTCTTAGGGAAACTACAGCCTCTTATGTCAGTTCTATAATCAAACAGGTATGCAGGTTTATTTTCCTCATGTGCTGCAAAGATTTGGTTACATGTACAGTTTGCAAAAAAGGAGGTCAAAAAAGTTCAAATTCTGTGTTTATTTATTTAAATAAATTATGTAAATTTATACGTTTAATTGTCTAAATTCTTTGTGCCGCTCACTTTCATATGTGAGGTGGCATAAAGTGATGTATCAATTAGGAACAATTACATATAATGGCTAAAGATAAAACAAGAGATGAAGTAAATATATAAGTACAACAATAGTTATAAGAAACAATACATACTACATTTATATTATAGCATTTAAAAAATAAATATCACTTATTTATTAAAAATAAAAAAAATATTAATTTAAATTAATTAACAGATAGATAGATAGATAGATAGATAGATAGATAGATAGATAGATAGATAGATAGATATTTATTTGAACAATTAAATTATAAAATATAAATTAAATAAAACTTTAATAACCAAAACAAAGTAATAATTTCATTTAAATGCCACTTGAAAAAGATACGTGGTTATTATAGTGTAGTGAGCCTCACTGTTCTGATCATTTCTCACTTACACAGCTACCATAACTTAACATTCCTATTAATTTCATTTTTAATAAATAAGTGATATTTATTTTTTAAATGCTATAAAATAAATATAGTACAGTAGCTCAATAAAGACTTTAATAATTACACTACTTTACTTATTAAAACTAACTGTAGATTATTATTTGTTCCTGATTAGTGAACAAGTGGGATGTCATGGGGTCTTTCACCAACCTGGAGAACTTTAACAGCAGCAACACTGTAAACTGTTCATATAATCACATGACCCCCTTCGCTGTAATTCTGGTAAGCACTGAGTTAGTATCATAATTCAAATACATGAACTAGTTATTCTATCCATAAATCCATCTTGGAACATCTGTAGTCCAACTAGAGACCGTGGAGACCAATGGTGACCATTGTATTTATTAGTTATTTTATAGATTTATTAGGAAATATGTACCATATTCTCTGTTGATCTCTCTCTCTCTCTCTCTCTCTCTCTCTCTCTCAGGTTTACATGCCACAAAGAGATCGTCAGGGTGACAACAATCTGCCCCGTGTTACTTACACAGGTTGTGATTTTTATGTGATCTTTTATTGCTTTTCTTAAAATTGAGAATATTTAATGTTTGTTTGTTTTTAATACAATGTTATCCAGAGTTTTTTTCCCTTTGTTTCTTCTCTTTGTGCAGCTAATCAGACAGGGAACTATTTATTCTACATCAGCACAGAACTGGACTTTACAGTAACCCCTAATACATCACTCTGTAACTGGGGAGGCTCCCACTGCTATGTGGAGTGCACTTCTCTCAATTTGACCACAAATATAACGGGTGTGAATGACATAATGAAACTGGTACACAATGATCAGCTGACAGGTCAAAGCAACGTTCAGATGGTCTTCAACATGGGCAAGTCACAAACTTTTTTTTAATGAAAAAATTTATTATAAAAAAAAACTTTAATTATGTGCTTTATATTTAATTTTTTTTTTACATTTTATTTAACTTTAGATGAGAGTAATATCACATGTAATGTTACAAAGTGTGAATCAGATGAAATCAATGCTCTGATATCCGACATGGATCTAATAAGACTGGAGAAAGTACAAAATATGTGTAATAAATCAGTTTCTTCAGATATCTACATTAGGTAAGAAAACAGTAGAAAACAGATACGCTGCTCAAATCTGTGTGAGTCTATACATTTAGACTAAATGTTATGTTGATGTTTGTGCAATACAGGGCAGAGAAAAAGTACATCGATCAGCAAATCACCTTGGATTTTAACGGGACAAACAAAACCTACGAGTACAATAACTTTAAGATGATTGTAGTTAAGATAGATATGAATACCACAGATAAGGACTATATAAGGATCCCCGCTCCACAGGTAACACTCAACTATAGCCAATGCTAAATTAACCAAATAATTACAGTGATGTGGTAGAATGATTATTTAGCTTAAAGGACAATTTGTAATAAATATCTACATCAATTAAAAACACCAAGGTAATAAAAATCTTCTGTTTCAAAGTATCTAAATAATATCTGTCTTTACTGTCTGATAGCTGTCCGATGATGATCCCCCCATAGACGTACACTTTCCTGTTAAACCATTTAGGAATGTCTCGGAGAAGCTCAGAGTCGGTGTAGTGACATATCGCTCTGATCAACATTTTGTAGTAAGTCTTTAATAAACTTTCATAATCTCTCTAAAATGCATTCTCAGAAAATATTCATCTATATTTATTTCTGCACATTTTCACAGAATAACTTGTACCCTGTGATGAAGTCCAGAGTCATTCGAGTTGAGACTGTTGGACATGAGAGCAAGAACCTGTCAGATAGACTTTTTATAAATTTCAAAGGAAACAGTAGCAAAAAAATAACTGTAAGTAAATATTGTTTTTTGTAATCATAGTTTAAACCTTACCCAGGCTTGTTGCACTTTCATTCCATGTAGAAAATTCACATTAATGTCACATGAGAACAATCACATTTTTTTTTTATTTATGTGATTTTTAGACTTCATTCATTTGTTTCTTGAAATAATCTTTTTCAGTGTTTGCTTTTCTCACTTGTAAGGCCTGTGTTTTGTATTTTCAACTGTGATTTTTATACATTAATTTTTTTTATTTCCAGTTTAAAAATAAAACTTTTTATTACTTTAATGTTACTTATTATATGCATTTTTACAACTTATTTCTGTTGTTACATAAAATTATATTTGTTTTTAACAAATCAGATGTGGTTTTCACACAGGATTAATTTATAGTCACATGTGATCTTTATTGATCACATCATGCAATTGGTGTTTATTAGAATTATATGTGCAACTTCAGAGCATCAAAAGGAAATTAGATTTCAGAATTGATTATTTTAGCGAGTTATTAATTTTGTCCTTGTGTTTATTTTTAAAGGAAAACTATAACCTCTCATGTCGGTCCTATAATCAAACAGGTATGCAGGTTTATTTTCATTATGAGCTGCAAAGATTTAGTTACATGTACAGTTTGCACAAATGGGGTTGAAAAAAAGTCTAAATTCTTTGTTTATTTATCACTTCTATATGTGAGGTGGCTTGAAGTGATGTAGAGTCAAGTAGGAACAATTATATTACATGTAGCTGTACTAGAAGGCACAAAATAAAATAAGAGATAAAATGAATATATACATGCAATAGTAGCTGTAAGAAGATGGAAAAAAAGAATTTTAATTAAATAAACAGATGAGTCTAAGTAAATGAGTCTACTTGTTACACTACTTTATAAAAACTGCTTGAGTGTACAGTAATAGATTTTTTCATCATCTACTTCTTACACAGAATCCTGCCTGTTCGCAGCTATTGGATTTAAACTAACTGTAGATTATTATTTGTTCCTGATTAGAGAACAAGTGGGATGTCATGGGGTCTTTCACCAACCTGGAGAACTTTAACAGCAGCAACACTGTAAACTGTTCATATAATCACATGACCCCCTTCGTTGTAATTCTGGTAAGCACTGAGTTAGTATCATAATTCAAATACATGAACTAGTTATTCTATCCATACATCCACCTTGGAACATCTGTAGTCCAACTAGAGACCGTGGAGACCAATGGTGACCATTGTATTTATTAGTTATTCTATAGATTTATTAGGAAATATGTACAGTACTCTGTTTACCTGTCTCTCTCTCTCTCTCTCTCTCTCTCTCTCTCTCTCTCTCTCAGGTTTACGAGACACTAAATTGTCATCAGCATCACAACAATCTACCCCGTGTTACTTATACAGGTTGTGATGTTTTATGTGATCTTTTATTGCTTTTCTCAAAATTGAATATATTTAATGTTTGTTTGTTTTTAATACAGTACAATGTTATCCAAAGATTTTTTTTCTTTGTTTCTTCTCTTTGTGCAGCTAATCAGACAGGAAACTATTTATTCTACATCAGCACAGAACTGGACTTTACAGTGAGCTCTAATACATCACTCTGTAACTGGGGAGGCTCCCACTGCTATGTGGAGTGCACTTCTCTCAATTTCACCACGAATATAATGAGTGTAAACGACATAATAAAACTGGTACAAAAAGATCAGCTGACAGGTCAAAGCAACGTTCAGATGGTCTTTAACATGGGCAAGTCACAAACTTTTTTTTAATGAAAAAAATTATTATAAAAAAAAACTTTTATTATGTGCTTTATATATATATTTTTTAAACATTTTATTTAACTTTAGATGAGATTAATATCACATGTAATGTTACAAAGTGTGAGTCGGATGAAATCAATGCTCTGATATCTGACATGGATCTAATAAGACTGGAGAAAGTACAAAATATGTGTAATAAATCAGTTTCTTCAGATATCTACATTAGGTAAGAAAACAGTAGAAAACAGATACGCTGCTCAAATCTGTGTGAGTCCATACATTTAGACTAAATGTTATGTTGATGTTTGTGCAATACAGGGCAGAGAAAAAGTACATCGATCAGCAAATCACCTTGGATTTTGAAGGGCCAAACAAAACCTACGAGTACAAGAACTTTAAGATGATTGTAGTTAAGATAGATATGAATACCACGGATAAGGACTATATAAGGATCCCCGCTCCACAGGTAACACTCAGCTATAGCCAATGCTAAATTAAACAAATAATTGAACACCATGGAGCATGCAGTAATAGGAAAATAGATGGAAAAGAAGAGTTACTGTTACCTCCCTGAAAATAATTATTGCTAATAATAGAGTTTACCTTACAGAAAACATCACTTTCCCAATAATTTTACTTTTTTTTCTGTTAAATGACAAGAAATGTGGCTTTATTCTATTCATTAGAAGAGTTAGAAGAATATGACCAATATGATTTATAATCTGATGTCATAACATTTGGATGAGTTGTTATTGTAGGAATAATCCCATACCAAAACAAAAGCATGTACTGTACTGTATATACTGTAAAATCATGATTTGTGTTGAAATTACTGTAAAATATGATCTTATAGAAGTTATTAGTTAAAGTAAGTTAACAGTGATGTGGTAGAATGATTCGTTAGGTTGAAGGATAAATAGTTATTAAATCTCTAGCAATTAAACAATTAAAAAATTATTTGTTTCTTTTTTCTTAGGTGTCCAATGAAGATCCCTCCATAGACGTACACTTTCCTGTTAAACCATTTAGGAATGTCCCAGATAAGCTCAAAGTCGGTGTAGTGACATATCGCTCTGATCAACATTTTTTTGTACGTTTTTAATAAACTTCCATAATCTTTATAAAATGCATTCTCAGAAAACATTCATTTATATTAATTTCTTCACATTTTCACAGAATAACTTGTACCCTGTGTTGAAGTCCAGAGTCATTCGAGTTGAAACGGTTGCAAATGAGAGCAAGAACTTGTCCGATAGACTTTTTATAAATTTCCCAGTAAATAGTACTGAAATAATGACTGTAAGTAAATATCTTTTTTTTATGATAATAGTTTTGGCATGGTTAAAACCTTGTCCTGGCTTATGGCACTCTCATACTTCACATAAGAACAATCACATGAATGTTATTGACCATTTAAATGTTTTACATTTACAATTATTATTTATTTTTTTTTACATTTTTTTTAGATTTTATTATCATCTGAGTTTTGTACACATAGTCCTGTTATTTTTAATATGATATTTAAAAATCTTTATTACTTTTATGTGTTCCTTTTTCACATGCAATTTTTACACATCATTAATTTCTCTTCATGTTACATGAAAGGTGATTTGGTTGTAAATTGTTTAGATGGAATTTGCTCACAGGATTAATTTATTGTGATCATTATTGATTATATAATGTGACAGGGGTTAATTTGAATTTACATGTAAAATTTAGATCATAGCACAAAATTTTGAAAACAATGTTACTGACCTGTGATCACATTTAATTAACATAGAAAAACTTTTTTTTTTTTTAATCCTTTTCAGGTTTTTTTAAGCAAATCTTTTTATTATCCCTTTGTGTTTATTCCAATAGGAACATCTCTTATGTCAGTTCTATAATGAAACAGGTACAGTATGCAGTTTTCTTTTCTTTACATCACATGCTGCAAAGATTTAGTTACAATTTTGTACAAATTGGGCTAGATAAAATTCTAAACGTTATACTGCGGCAAATACTATGAAGTTCCCACTGCATCGGGAAAATATTAAAGAATGAAGCTGGAGTCAAAATAGAAAAATGTTCATTGATCAAGTACGTACTGCTTCCTCGCCACTGTCAGGTACTAAAAGCGTCGATCATGTTGTCACTAATTTCCTATCACGCACATGATCATACACTCAACGGGTCAGATGAGATTGAATCGAGTTAAATATACCACGACACGCCAGTGTTCACCATAAAGTAATAGTGTGAAAAATTAGGTCCACTATTTATAGTAAATTTTCTTAAGGTGACATAGACGCACTGATAATCTGCTGTACACACACCATAAACATAGTAAGTACTAGAAGAATGTAATGTAAACTTAATGCGGTCTTCTACAATGTGGCATGGACTTACCAGGGTCATAGCACAAGCCTGAAGCGGTCTTTGAGAGAACTCCATTGACGATGCAGTGACATTTGTTCAGAAACCTTTTCCATCTGTGCCATGCTTGTGTAACGTCAATGATGTCGCCAAGAGTATGAACGCCGTTAACTGGTCAATACTGTTCTTGCTATGCCCTTCTGAGTTCTTGCTTTGATCACGTCCTCACCAGGCCTTTTTCAGAATCTGTCCAAAACAACCATAGCAGGTCCACGCCAAAGGAGAAAATAATATGTCCTTTTTAGTTTCTACTGCGGTCCTGCCAAATTGTACAGGTTCTTACTGCATTCACCCAAATTTGTGTGTGGTGTAAAATTTGTATAGTGGGAATTTGGCTCACTCTGATGTGGGCTGTTACTCTGGGGCCCCAGTTTATCATTTTAATTCCAATTACAAAGTCAAATCTGTTCTAAATGAATGTTGTGAGCTTGACTGCTCTGATCATTTGCTTACATTCCACACAGCTATCTTAACTTCACTTTACTTATTTTTAATGAATAGATTCAAAATATTATGCTATAAAATAAATAGTCATTAAGCTATTCCAATTTAATAAAACCTGCTTGAGTGTACAGCATTCGTCTCTTATAATCTACTTCTTACACAGAATCCTGCCTGCTTGCAGCTATTAGATTCAAACTAACTATAGATTATTATTTATTCCTGATTAGTGAACAAATGGGATGTCACAGGATCTTTCACCAATTTTAGCAGCAACAGATCAGTAAACTGCTCATATGATCACATGACCCCCTTTGCTGTACTGCAGGTAAGCACTGAGTTATTATCAGAAATCAAGTGAGTAAACTATTAATAATGCTCTTTATTTCTTCTCTCTCTCTCTCTCTCCCTCCCTCCATACCCCACCGCGGAAGCAGAAGTGTGCTAGTGACAGAGGTTGTGATCTTACATCACTTTTTTCAGCACTCGCTGATCATTATTTATTTATTCATTGCTTTATTCTATGATGTTAGCAGGTGGATCATAACTTACCGTTTTAATTTTTTCTCTTTCTGCAGCTGAAATGGTTAATTACACTTCTTTTTACAGCAGTACAGAACTGAAAATTACAGAGAGCCTTACTAAATTACAATGCACCTGGACAGGCATGCAGTGTTATATAGAGTGTACTTCCATCAATATCACCAAAAACATACCACGTGTAAACAACATAAGTCTGGTAGAAAATTTTACAATCAACAATAATAGACAAAATCTTTCCTTCATTATAAGTAAGTCACAATTTGAAGTTTCCTGAATAAGTTAAAAGTTATGTCTTAATTTTTATACATCAGTTATTTTTATTTGGCAATTATTAATATGAGTCATGTTTTTTGTGTGTTTTTTTTTTTTTTAGATGAGCAAAATGTTATATGTAATGTCACAAAGTGTGTATTAGATGAAATTAATAATTTAATAGATAACGTTTCTAACACTGGTATCCTGAATGAGTTGAGGAAAATATCACAAATAAAAACTATGTGTAGTCAATTGTTTGGTTCTAATACAGACTTACGACATAAATACATCAGGTAAGCAAACTATATATTGAACACACTGCTCAGACCAGACTGTGTTTATAAAATTATACTGAAAGATATTTCAAAATCTGTGCAAAACAGTGCGGAGAAAAAGTTCATCCAAGCCATCATCACCTTACCATTTACTGGAAGAGAAAAAACCTATGACCTAGAGGAATTTAATATGACTGTGGTTAATATGACTATGACGAACACCACAGATCTTGTAAACATCCCTGCTCCAACGGTAACACTATCCTAAAGAATATTTTATAATATTTAAGAATATAATATTTAAGGTGTGTTGTTATAGGAAAGTGCACTATTTCCCTTATAGTATAGTATAGCAAAGCCATTTTCCCTTGATACATCTTGAATGTACGTATTATTATTATTGCTTATTAATGTATTATTAAATTAAACCACAACATACATTTTAATTGTTTACATGTATATTTATGGATGCCGAAAGGGCACAAAAAAACAGTTCATTATAACTTTATGTAGCACCCTTAAACAGAAACCGAACTAAACCAGTTTTATTTTTATCTTGAGGTTAATAAAATGAAAACAATGCAGCGTGTCATGTTCCTGGGAAACCCGAAAGCATAAAAGTCTCTGACCTGAATACTCCTTCTATAAACATGATGTAAATGCCTGTTTAAAGAAATCTTTACCCCATCAATGATTATGCATTTTTCATGCAAAGCTTTCTTTCATATTATACAACTAAAAGAATATGCAAGATTAGCCCTAGATAGTGTTGCCGTACAGTATGATTTCAAAGTTACAGAATCGAATAAAACAATAAGTTCATTAATATAACCATGTGATTTGTTGTTACTGTATACAATGTCTGGTCAACAAAAAGTCACACATTGTAAGATTTCATTCAACTACTTAAAGCTTTGAATACACAATGTAGTGACTAAATCGTGTAGGAAAATAATCTCCATAGATGTGATAACCTGGTCATTCAGTACATTCATATACAGTAGACAGCTGACTTCATTTTGTTCTCAGATCATAAAAATTGATCGCACCCCCAGATCATAAAACTGCCTCCAGAAGCTTGTACTATGATGTTGCACTCATGTTGCACGCATGATGCACCCATCACTCTTGAATAGGGTCAATCTGGCATCATCAGACAACCCAACCTTTATCCATTGCTTTGCAAGACCCAAAGTTTAACACTTTCCTTAAAGGTTCTAATAATTTGATACATAACTTGATGCATTTTTTTAAAGGTGGCATTTTTGGCCAGACAGTGTAGAAAATAAGTCTAAACCTTTTGACCAATCAGAAATAAGAACTCAACTGTGCTTCAATGTAATAATTAATATGTATGTGTACTATAATTAATAGTAGGATTCTAAATATCTAATAATTAAAACCACTTAGATAATGCCAATGGATATATATAAATACATTTTAATTACATTTTATTTGTATTACACTTTTACATTTACATTTAGGCATTTGATACACTACCTTTACCATGGGAATGGTCACAAAGCAGATTTACATTAATAATTGTGTATATACAGTAAATTTTTTAAAAAGAGTATGAATCATATTTTTACTGGTTTTTTCCCTAATAAGCAAGACAACATCTGTCTTTACTCTCTAATAGGTGCCTGGGAATAATCTTTCTGGGCAAGTTTTTGTCCCTTTTCTGAAGGACACAGACGGGCAGAGCAAAGTTGCTGTAGTGACATATCCCTCTGCGGAACAATTTATGGTACCTCTTTAGTCAACCTGCATATTCTCAGTGAATTATATAAATACTGTATGTGAACATATGGTGTATATACTACATGTTATTCTAAATTCCCTTTGTTATTTATATTTTCACAGGATAACAATCCAGACCCCACTGCGATCCAGACTCCCGTCATTCGTGTTGAAACTGCTGGATTTGACCTTAATGACTTAAAGTGCAATCCACTTCAAATCATTTTTGATGTGAACATTAGTAACAAAACACTGGTAAGTGATTGTCTGTACAATACAGCTCTGGAAAAAAATAAGAGACCACAACAATTTACTCCAAAAAACATCTGGAATGTCATCAAGAGGAAGATGGATAGTTACAAACCATCATGTAGAGCTGAGCTGTTTGCTTTTTTGCAAATAGAGTGGTATAAAGTTACCCAACAGCAATGTGAAAAACTGGTGGAGAGCCAAAACACATGAAAGCTGTAATTGCAAATTGGGTTTATTCCACCAAATACTGATTTCTTAATGTTATTTAGCCAAAGCATTAACACAATTTGTTTGTTTAAGAATTAATTGCATTTAGTTTTATTTGAGTTATTAAAGTGCTGCAAATACTGTATGATCTTGGGTTATTTTGATGTGTTGTGGTGATGTTATTTCCTTAAAATATACACTTTAAATAACAATAGTTATATTTTGAAATTAAAAGAAATATTGTCAGCAGTTCACAAACAATGAAACAAAATTTTTCATCCCACCAATACATGCACCTGTTAAAAAAAAACTTAAAAAATGAATTATTTTGAACATGTCAATTGTGAACCTGTTATGATTTAAAGTTGCACATAAAAACACATGCACTACATGTGAAGAGTTGTCAGCATTAAAAATAAAATATTATTGGCCTGCATCAAGTACTACAACAAATATATATATATATATATATATAATTCATATGTTTAAATTCATAAAACAGCATGTGCAAAAAAATCCAAAAACATTATTTGATCTATTTGTTCATTTTGCTCTTACGTTTACTTCCACAGGAAAACAAAACAATCTCATGTTTGTTCTATAATGAAACAGGTATGTAGGTATGTTTTTTATGAATTGTAAAGTTTTGTTATTGGTGGTGCAATAGTTATGAGACAAAAACAATGTTGAAAACCTAATATATAAACATAAAACCTTATAAAATGTTTATTAAAATAAATATTAACAAACTCGTTTTTATAGTAAGAGCAGATAAATGTAGCTACTCTGCCACTAAATGTTTTTTTAAACAAAGTGACGTGTACTATATGTTGATTGGTTGGTTATGATAAAGAGTGCCTCATAAGCTCTATATTTAGAATGATATTTGGTAATGATGCATTTTTTAAGTTAACCAGATAAGTAAAGACCACTAATAATGGTAAAATACTTTACAGAAAAACGTCAAAAGACTGTAAACAATGACTGTAAGAGAATTTAGAGGTTTAGATTTTAGAGATGAATACTAAAATCTACCTAAAATCTAAAATCTGCCTAGATTTAGATAGGCACTGTAGGTTATAGCGACAATATCATATTTGATTACCAATTATATACCAGAAAATTGGTGACAGGATCATAGGCACCCAAGGCTCTCCCATGCCCATGGGGACCAAACTGATCCTTGCCCACAGAAAAGCCAGTGCAGCACAAATGTCAGAAAAACAAAGTCAATGCTGTGCATGATAGAAAGGCACCAGGACACTCAGTGCAATACTGCTCCCTGCACATGGGGCCGAGCATCCAAAAGTCCAAGGCCACTGACCCGGCCTCCAAACTTCTCAGATCCAGCACCTACTGTAGTAGATTTTTTGGACAAAGAAGTCATTAAGGCCCCACAACCCACAGTCACCCCCAGAGGTCTTGTGGAGTCATGCACCGAGGGGCACAAGGAGATAATACATAATATTAATATAATGTTTTGTGTTGTAATATTATGGTTGATCAGTGTATGTATGTATGTATGTATGTACCAGGTACTGTACAGTATGTGTAGAAATGTCTGTGTGTTTAATTAAGCCTCCTACCATGCGCCTTATTGACCTTGCCATGTCCTTTCCAAGCTTTAGTAATAGAACCGTAGGTATAATTAAAATTAACAATATTTTCTTATTTGGTCCTGAAAGGTTACTATTGGGATAATACAGGGTCGATCACTAACCTGGACAACTTTACCAGCAACAGCACTGTAAAATGCTCATATGATCATATGACCCCCTTCGCTGTACTTCTGGTAAGCACTGAGTTACTGACAACAAGCAAATGGGTGGAATTATACTCTAGTGTTGCTAATAAATCTGTATTCTGTGTGTGTGTGTGTGTGTGTGTGTGTGAATAGGTTGACAAAAACATAAAAATTGATCCTCAGCAGTGGGAAATCCTGTCCAGTATCACTTATATAGGTTGTACTTTTTCGTCATTTTTCTCAGCAGTCACCATCTTCCTCTACTTCTTCATTAAGTGGGTATTATACATGTGATGATATACCATTGACACATCTACACTGGCTAACAGAAATAGTTTTTACATATATATTTTAAAAATAATCTAGCAGATTCTTTCATCACTTATGTTGCAAGTGATTTTATTTGAAGTGTGTGATATTTTAAATCTAAAATTTTATTGTAAATCATGTAATATATACTCCAGGGTCTACCATGATCTGTCAGTTATTCATAAGGCTTACTTTCAGTAGTGGGACTGCTCCTAGGAAAACATGTAATGTCAATGTTTATAACACTGAGAGCTGTAAAGTGGGCTACCTATTATAGTGCTTGTTGTAGTTTTGACAGTTTCTGGAGTTTTTAACTGTAGAAAATCAAAATGTTAAAATCAGTAACAGTTGTGTGAAATCTTTATGCACACAGACAAAACTTACAGATATGTGACATGGCTTCATGAAGTTATCCTGATCAGACCAATCGCAAAAGTTTTAAGCCCCAATAAAAGAGTTGGGTAGGACTGTCATAATGTAATCAAATTATTTTGAACAGAAAGGCAAACTGCAGAGAAGTCGTTTTTTTTTCTTATAGATGGGTTAGTAAAAAGTAAATATATAATTAATGGAAAATTCTGCCCTACTCTTACCTGTAAAGATGAAAAGAGTGAGCAGATGGCAATTTTTGAAAGCATCAACGCCACCTATTAGTTTGCCACATACCACAAGCGCTGCAATCAAAACTCTGCTTGTAACAAACGATCTGAATGTACTGTACTGTATATGCATGTGTATATATGGATCAATGTGTTGCATCCATAAGCACTTGAGTGTTGATGCTATGGCAGTGTCTTCTGTTCACATAAGCCCCTTTTTCCTTTTTGGTGTTCTGAATGATTATTTTAATATGTGGCATGGATGACACCAACTCTAGGAAAACCAGACATGAGCATGATTTTATGCTCTGTGGTGGGGAGATCTATGAATATGCACATGATCCGTGGTGCTGTAAGAGCAAAGTTAGATTTATTATTGCCGACATTGTCGTTTGTGACGAACCCAAATCTTTTTTGCTGCAAAGCTGCATCTTTGCTGTTACTACCTAACCTAGGTGTTAGGACACCTCTAAAGATCTCTTACATTTTGGTGGAAATAGAAGTGACTTTCTATTTTTTTTTTATTTTTTATTTTTTCCAATTTTCTCCCCAATTTAGTCGTGGCCAATTCCTCCCCGTCACTAGGGGGCTCCCTCATTAAGGCTACTACTACCATTCAGCCAGGAGGGCGAAGACTATCACGTGTTTCCTCCGAACCGTGTGACGTCAGCCGACCACATCTTTTCGAACTGCTTGCTCACGCACCGTTAGGGGCGGAGTAACACACTCGGAGGACAGTGCTAGCCGCTCCTTCCTCGTGCGCGAGCTCACAGACCCCTCATCCCTCCCCCCCCTGAGAGAGCTCGGCCAATCAGCTCTCTCTAGACCTCCAGCTGTGAGAGGAAAACAGCATCACCCGGGGTTCGAGCCAGCGCTCCCCGGATGATAGGGCGAGCACTTTACCACTGCGCCACTCGGAGGCGTGACTTTCTATTTTAAGAATGTTGGTAAATACCTCTTACTCCCACTCCTAATGTAGGAGGTGAAAAAACTGCATTACTATGAGAATTTTGGGCCACTTAGAAGGGATTTCCGACTCTGATTCTTAGTTAATATGGGCCCAAAGCATCATACCCAAAGCACTTGAGTTGATATTTCACCTACCAGTATGTTTTGGGGAGATGAGAAGACTGTCGAAAAGAAACACAAATTACAAAAACAAAACAGCTAATTCATTGCACCTTGATACAGTAGACTGACACCATTAACACCATGAATCCAAAGAATAATCCTTCAGTCAGTGTTTTGATGAGGGTCCTGAAGAGCACTTATGCATGACCCCAAAACTTCCCATACTGTAAGGGTTAAATTAGGGTGTGATATGGTGATTAGGGTAACCTCATTTTCATCACCATTAAACCATTTAAACAAGTCCTTCTGCTCTGTGGATGTAATGGGGTCAACTTGCATAATATTCTGGATAGAAATGTTTCGTCCTTAGTCCAAGGTAATAAAGATAATATAAAACTGAATAAAAGCATTGATTACAATAAAATTTGGTGTTTATGATAAACACTGTTTTTGCAGGCGCTCGTTAAGAGACATTTCCCTCCGCATCCATGTGTCTTTGAGCGCAGCCCTTTTCCTCCTTAACACCAGCTTCATGTTCAGCGAATGGGCAGCTACGTTGCCTGAAAACAGTGTGTGCGTCTTAACAGCAGTGATAATACAGTACAGCCTGCTGTCCTGTTTCTCCTGGATGGCCATTGAAGCCCTACACTTGTACTGTCTTCTAATCAAAGTGTTTAACACCCACATCAAGCGCTACATGATCAAGCTGTCCCTGTTTGGATGGGGTAAGGAATCAGATCACGTGGTCTACACTGCAGAACAAATGATAATGTCTATTTAATTTTAAATGATAGTAGAGTGACACTCTTAGTGCATGCTTGTACCCAGGATTATTCGTGCATTTTCCCATTTAGTTAATCATGTGGCAGCAGCAGAATGCACCCATCATAGTATAAGATTTAATTCTCACTGCTCAGATTCCTGTTCTTGTCTGACAAGGGGGAAAGCTTTTGTGATCTCCTGCTTTCACAGCATTTTGACTTCACTGGTCATTGTTCTGTACGTTCCCAAAAGCTACTTCTTAACACTATGGTGATGAAGAGTAGTTGTGACTGACCATACCCTTCCAGTTAAACATGTCTAAGCAATCGCTGCTCATGTCATTCATGAGAAAAGGATTTTTACCCATAATGCACCCTTTTTTGTAAACTCTATAAATTGTTACATGAGAAAATTCCAGCAGAACAGATTCTGAAATACACAATTTCTATTTAAATTATTTTCAGTTCCACACTAAAGTTTTCTATATTTTCTATATTTTTACAGAAAAAAAACTTTCCATATTTGTACAACTAGGTTTTTCTAACTCACTCATCGTCTATACCGCTTTATTCTGTATTTTGGGTAGTGGGAACCTGGAGCCTATCCCAGGAGGCTTAGGGCACAACGCTGGACAGCGTGCCAATCCATTGCATGGCGCACACACACACACTACGGGTAATTTAGGAATGCCAATTAACCTAAACTACATGTTATTGACTGTGGGAGGAAACCCACCAAGCAAGGGCAGAACATGCAAACTCCATGCACACAGAGATGGGAATCGAACCCGGGCCCTGGAGGTGCAAGGGCGGCAGATGTGGCATTATTGTATATATTTTTGACTGCGTATCGTACTGTGTATAACTGTGTATGTGACTGTAACGGGTTCGACCCTTTTTGCACGGGCGGCACCAAAAAGCACGGACACGACGCGAGGTCTTATGGGAAAAAAGGTAATTTATTTAAGTAAAATTGGGAAGGAAATGGTTAAAGAAGGGAGGACGAAAAGAAAGGGGAAGGGAGGAATGTGCATGTGCAGGTCTGGGGGCAGTGCCTAGCTGGCATGCGGGCACACATCTGGCGAAAGGTGGCGGTGGGCAGAGTGGCAGAACAGAGGACGAGGAGGCAGCACTCCTGCACGCTCCATCAACAGTTCTTCCCCTGGATTTAACTTTAAACTACAGCCCGAGATCCTATTAATGTTAATTATCGCCAACAGGCCTGAATAGGCGGCCCCGTCCCTTTGCATCCCTGAAGAAGAGGGTGCCGCCTACCTAGGGAGCCTACACAGTGAGCGAGGAGCGATAATAGATTTGGGTGCCTGCCCATCACAGACGCACGTCGTGACAGTGACAAATAAAATTTGAATTTGAAAATTTGAAACTGACCCACCAACCAAATTACAGTTAGCATCACAGAACACGAGAACACGTTTCTTTTTTTTTTTGCCAATTTTGATAACATTAACTTCAGCTCTTAAACTGTATCTGCTTGATTTAATGCATTGTACTACTGCCACATAATGATACAGTAACCTATATTGAATGTTCAGATGTTCCTGTTAAAGTGGTCAGTGAGTTTATAGCACTCATGAAATTCTGGACTTTTTCTCAGGAATGCCTGCTGTCCTTGTTGGAGGAAGTCTGTGTGGGTTTGGCATTAAGCCTTTATATGGTAAAGTGAACACAACATTATCAAACACAAATGGAACATCAGAATCAAATTTGTAAGTAAATGCTTTAAAAGACAACAGTGTTTTAAACCATTAAATTGTTTGTTTTTTAACCCTCAAAACACTTATTTTGGGAATGTATTTTACTGCTGTATTACCATAAATCCTTTACTGTCTGATCTAAATAACATGTGGAATTTGTACCACAGCTGCTGGATTACTGACACACACTTCCTGTATGGCATGAACATCACCTACTTCTCCTTAACCTTCCTGTTCAACACATTCGTTCTGGCGATAGTAACACATCAAATCTTTAAGCTGCAATGCTTGAACATAGGAGGCAGTAAGCTTCCATCTCGCAAGAACATTTGCACAGTCCTGGGCCTGACCATCCTGCTGGGAATGGCATGGGGTTTTGCTTTCTTTACCTCGGGATACACGAACTACCCCGTTCTTTATCTCTTCTGTATCTTCAACAGTTTTCAAGGTATTGACACTTTACTATCGTTAGAACTAAATAGTACATCTGTAAACACAATCTGTTAGTGGTTTTATTTCTAATATTGATGTAAACTGTGCCAAAAAAGTGCCATGCATCTGTGATCAGCCCCCGTTACTCTGATACCTCTAACTCCATAAGATCCAAATAAAACACATTTATGTTTGTAGTTGCAACAAAACAAAATGTAAAAAAAAATAAAAAAAAAGGTGGGATAATTACTTTTGCAAGGCACTGTATTAGATAGCAAACTACATCATATCAAATAAAATAATAATAATTTACATGCAAACACAAGGGATTGCTGTGTTCTTTTGTGCTTTAAAGATAACTCCAAGTCAACACAGCAGCATGGTGTTAGTGTGCACATTATTATTATTATTATTATTATTATTATTATTATTGTAATGCTTTTAAAATAAGAGGTCTGTTCAAGTCAAACGGGACTTGTGATGAAGTTTCTTGTAAATGAAAGCAGAGTTTAAGCACAGCACTTGCACATTACAGGAACTAAGCTGGGAGTCATTGCCACATCCTGACCTCGATCCAAGCCATTTCTACATGTTTTTTGGAATTTAAGTAGTGCCTACTTGATGCCAGTTAAGCAGACAGGCCAATCATTGCTCAGGCATTCTGAGAAAACTTTCTACCTTGGCAGGATCCAAGTACTAGTAAAACACTGTCCATAGTGTAGCAGCGGATTATATAGAGTATACAGTATATACAGAGTATAGTTTTTACTCTTATAATTGTGTTCTGACAAATAAAAGTTCCTGTATGACTTGAACACCCCCCCGTGTATCCCAGGGATATGCAAAAAAAAAAAAATTGACATTTGACTACATGCAGTAGTGCTTACTACAGTTGAAATTGATTATATTGTATTTATTGTTAAGAAATTTTTATTAGTGTGGATAACATAGCTCTGAATTCTCTATGACTGTGTATATGTACACACATTGGATTGTTATACCGAGCAAAATGATAATAATTCTAATTTTTTTTCGGCAAATACTGTAGCTTGTATTAGCATTTTTGTACCAGAAAGCGTAACACCACAAACAAAATTCTATTTTTTTATATTTATTGTATTTCTATTTGACCCTCAAATATGTTAATCTGAAAATTATTACTGGGTGTCTAACATTAATATTTATCTTGTTGATGTTTAGGTTTTTTTCTTTTCTTCTGGGTCTGCTGTACAGTGAAAAAGAACAGGGGTACCAAGGGACAGTTCAAGATTCTGTCTGAGCCGACCAGTAATTCACTCAACCTCTACAGCTCCTTTTCCCACTGAACAGATATTATAATTAAGCTGTGATATAGTTACAAATCAAATCATGTTCTTATAGATATTAATACATGAACTGCAACACATTATCCAAGTTATTTAAAATCTACTTTATCAAATTTTTCATAGTGACCACTGAGTTCTTTATTAATGATATCACAAAAGTAAACTATGTACATTGTTTTAAAGGAAATATAGAGTTTGTTATATGTATATCTAACTGCCAAGTACATGTTAGACTGAGTGATTAAGATTTTTTTTTTTTTTTTTTTTGACTACACTGATCTGGTCTATGTTTTGGGCTTACATTTAAAGCATTTTTTTTAACTAGAAGAAATAGTGTATGTGACCTCATTGCATATTTTGTATTTTAAAAAATGTTAATTATACAGCCCTTTTACACTGTATTAAATTTATGAAGAAAAAAATTATATTTTTTCAAAGATAGACATAAAAAGGTGTTTTTACTTTTATATTTACCAATAAAAATATTTATTACAGAATGGAAAACTAGATATAATTTTGAAAAAGGTAAAAAGAAAATGGTTTGATGTTAAGGCAAAGGAGAATGATATATGCACTATGCCCAGGTGATCATTACCTGGGATATGTTCCTACATGGAAAAAAAATAATAAATTAATTAAATTAATTAAAAGAAGAGCAAAGATTTTTTTAATCATGCTCTCATTTTATTTTAATTATTTTTCCCTTTTTTTAGAATATTAAATGCTTTGTTAAAATGTAACTTTCTCTATGGCAGTAACACACTATCTTACATATGGATTAATGGACACAATACAGTTTTTATTTTATTTTTGCTTGTTTTTTTTTTACAATTGATTTCTGTGTATTTATCTTCATGCCAACACCTGATTGTTTACACACTGTTGATTTGATCTTGATCATCTCAGGGATTGTGTTTTAAAGTAACTAATAGACTTTTGTAAATTCTGTTAGGATTGAATGGGGTGAATGTTAGTGTTTTGTGAAACTATTCCTAGACAGTGTTAATTTTCCCAGGCATCACATTCTTCCTTCTCATCCCTGATTAATTTCCCTCAAATTTGTTTGCCAGGGTTTTTATAGAACATGCAAATGTCTGTAGAAACAGATAGATGTAGTGTGTATAAACTCTGGAAATGGTTGAAAACTTAAAACATTTTTCTGTGAATAAACTAGAGAATATTCAACAACCTCATGTGCATGTGTGTGTCTGTACTGTATTTCTTTTCTGGTTCGCAAGTGTATAGGAGCCGATCTGCAAGCACATCGAAGCTAGATGGATGGATTAAGTGATTCTTCTTTCTGATTTTTTTACCCTCTAACAGTTTGATATTCAACGTTTCTTATGTTGGGAAAAAATACAAATGAAATTTTTTTGAAATCTTGCAAGGTGAAAGTGTACAGCTGTAGGCAAAAGTTTTGAGAATGGCACAAATATAACTTTTCACGAAGTCTGCTGCTTTAGTGTTTTTAGATCTTTTTGTCAGATGTTACTATGGTTTACTAAAGTATAATTACAATCATTTCATCAACCTGTGTACTAGATCCTATACTGACACATTTTCTCAAGTCGATAGTAATAATAATGAAATAATGAAATAATTGAAATCACAATAATGAAAACCCTGTTAAAAATAAAGATTAATTCTTCACTCAGCAACAAGTATGTTCCAAAATATATATTAAACAACTAATTAAGAAACATGATCTTAACCTCTGTCAGCTGTCAAACTACAGGCAGATATCAAACCTCCCCCTTATCTCTAAGATTCTGGAAAATGTAGTAGCACAGCAGCTATGTTTATATCTACATAGAAATAGCAAAAACAAACTGTATCAGTTTGAGTTATTGTATGCCACGTCAAAGCACAGACACAGCACTTGTTAACATAGTGTAGCGTTTTATCGCCAGAAAGGATGTTTGAGGAACGAGTGAGCTTATTTGCTGCCCAATACAATGGTTGGGAGTACTTTATTATGCACACAGCATGTATAGCATGAGCAGCACATTCACACGAGACTCTACCTCCAATTCAGCCTAACCATGAACCGGAGCAGATTCAATACACAAACAGGGCCGAAGCCACTAACCCAAACACCCTTTCCCAACATGGTGAACACACAGACATCCCCTCAAGGCATGCTGGTCGTCAGCCGCCGCCTTGCCCGCGCTACAATAGTAAATGACCTCCTATTGGCCTCTGATCAGGATTGAGTCACTATACTTGTGTTACTCGACCTCAATGCAGGTTTTGACATGACTGATCACAGTATTCTCTTTTACAGATTTAAAAAATCTAGTAGGAATTAAGGAAACGGCTCCCTCCTGGCTCCTACTTTGACTGATTGTTATCATTTTGCAGATTTTCTGTAAATGATGACTATTCTGTATGTTCTCAAGTGGAGTTTGGTGTCCCACAGGGATCGGGTTTAGGCCCACTGCTTTTTTCTCTTTTACATGCTTCCCCTGGACAACATAATTCATATGTGGTATTGGTTTTCACTGTTATGCTAACAACACACATTTACTGTACTGTATATGTCTCAGCAAAAACAGATGAGAAAAACAAGCATACTAAAGTTGAGCAATGTTTAAAGGATAGGAGACTGGATGGTAATTAACTTCCTTCCGCTTAATCCAGACAAGACAAAAGTTCTAGTCATAGGACCACACTTGAGCTAGAAGCTTTTTGATCAAACATACTGTCTGGTTGTTCAACTAGGTACAAAAACAAGCTTCAGTTAGTCCTAAAGGTAGCAGCGAGAGTCCTTACTAGAACAGGTAGATACAAGCACATCACCCCTATCTTATCCTCATTGCATAAACTCTCCATTTTCACATTGATTTTAAAATAATACTTTTGATGTATAAATCATAAAATGGTCTCGTGCCGAGTGAACTGCTAGTGTCTTATCATTCGCCATGCCTACTTCGATCAAAGGATGTAGGCTATTTGTCAGTTCATGGCTGTGTTCTTAGGCAAAATTGTGAGTGAGTGAGCTCCCATGGCTGAGAAGCAACCCCACCCATGAATGGTCTCAGTATGCTTTACTGTTGGCATGACACAGGACTTCTCCAGACAACCTATTTCTGTATGCTTAAACAATCAGAAGTTCAAGTAGGGTTCATTGTCACTTCAACCATATACCGTTAGTACACAGTGAAACGAAACAACGTTCCTCTAGGACCAAGGTGCTACATGCAACATAAATTTACAACATAAATTAACAGAAAAACTAAAACTAGCTAACTAAGAGGCCTAGTTAGCTGGCTAGTGGAGACAAGACAGATTGCCCTGGGGTTTACAGACAACATAAAGTGCACATGCAAATGTGCAAACAAGAGCAACAAAGTGACGGTGCGACAAACACAACATAATACTTTGTGGTGTTGAGGTGATCAGTTGAGGTAGTGGAGAACCAGTAAACTTTCATTAACGTAGCAGCAAGAATTAAGTAGTTAGTGCAAAAAGTAATCCAGTGATGCATATTGTGCAAAAAAAGAGCATTTACAGGTTGGTGTGTACAGTAGTTTGGTAGTGTAGGTCAGTGTGTTTGCGCTTGTGTTGATTGGTCAGTCCAGTCTTAATGTTTTAAGTTACAGTAAGCTGAGTGATAATGTGTGTGTGTGTGTGTGTGTGTGTGTGTGTGTGTGTGTGTGTGTGTTTATCAGTCCAGTCCCTTTTTATTGAGAAGACGGATGGCTTGTGGAAAAAAGCTGTTGCACAGTCCGGATGTGTGTGCCCGAATGCTTTGGTACCTTTTTCCAGATGGCAGAAGTGTAAAGTGTGTGTGAGAGGTCTGTGTCTGATCAGTCACAATAATTGTGGCTTTGCGGATGCAGCGTGTGGTGTATATGTCTTCAATAGTGGGGAGAGAGACCCCGATGATCTTCTCTGCTGTCCTCACTATCTGCTGTAGGGTTTTGCAGTCCGATAGGACACGACTCTCAAACCAGACAATGATGCAGCCGCTCAGGATGCTCTTAATAGTTTCTCTATAGAAGGTGGTCAGGATCGATGGTGGAAGCTGGGCCTTCTTCTGTCGTCTCAGAAAAAAGAGACGCTGTTGGGCTTTCTTGTGCAGGGCGCTGGTGTTGAGGGACCAGCTGAGGTCCTTCTCTAGGTAGACGCCCAGGAATTCGGTGCTTTCAACGATCTCCACAGAGAAGCCGTTGATGCTCAGCTGAGAATGGTTGCCTCCTGTCCTCCTAAAGTCAACAACCATCTCCTTTGTCTTGTCAACATTCAGAGACAGGTTGTTGACTTTACACCAGTCCGTTAGCCTCTGCACTTCCTCTTTGTACGCTGACTCGTCGTTCTTGCTAATGAGAACCACCACGGTCTTGTCATCAGCAAACTTAATGATGTGATTCGAACTGTGTGTTGCTACACAGTCGTGAGTCAGTAGTGTATACAGCAGAGGACTGAGCACACAGCCTTGTGGGTCTCCCAGTGCTCAGTGTGGTGGTGCTGGAGGTGCAGTTCCCGAACCGTACTGACTAAGCCTTTCCGGTCAGAAAGTCCTGGATCCAGTTGCAGAGGGAGATGTTCAGGCCCAACAGGTCAGATCAGTTGTTGGGGAATGATTGTGTCGATTGCTGAGCTAAAATCTATGTACAGCATTCAAACGTATGTGTCTTTATTGTCCAAGTGTGTGAGGGCAAGATGGACCGTGTGGAGATGGCGTCGTCTGTTGAGCGGTTAGGACAGTACGCAAATTGCAGCGGGTCTACTGAGGAGGGCAGCAGGGTCTTGAAGTGTCTCATGACGAGCCGCTCGAAGCACTTCATGATGGTGGGTGTAAGTGCAACGGGACGGTAGTCATTGAGACAGGACACAGAAGACTTCTTGGGCATGGGGACGATGGTGGTGGCCTTGAAGCACATGGGAACGACGGCGCTGCTCAGAGAGATGTTAAAGATGTCGGTGAGAAAATCTGCCAGCTATTCCACACATTCTCTGAGCACTCTGCCTGGGATGTTGTCTGGACCAGCAGCTTTACATGGGTTGACTCTGCGTAGAGTTTTCCTCACATCAGCTGTAGTGAGACACTACAGAGAATGGGGGTTTATAAGAGAAAATTACTTTACCCCAGTTCTCAGCAGTACAATCCCTGTACCTTTTGCTTAATATTTGTCTGTCCATTAAATGTTTTCCTGGAGAGAAGTGGCTTCTTTGTTATCCTTCCTTAAAATGTATGAAGGTGAGTGCTACCATCAGTCCTGTAAAGTAAAGCAACCTGAGACCATTCATGTGTGGTATTGCTTCTCAGATAAGCAAGAAATGTAGTAAAGATTTAAGGGAACAGCCTTTTCCCAGCTCAGATTCTATTGACTGATCTATCAGTTTGTAGATTTAAATGGTGACCATTCTTCATGTTGCATTCTTCATTCCTCAAGTGGAGTTTTGTCGCTCAGGGGCCTGTGTCACAATGCAATGAAGCAGACATTGTGAAAATTAATATTTGTGTCATTCTTAAAACTTTTGGCCACAACTATCATATCACCATGTATTTTAAAAGGCGAAATCTGTGATCAAAAGTTTGTAGTATGCTTTCAGTTATTTCACAGAATGTGAAGCTTTTAAATGTTATTATATACAGAATAGAGAAATTGGTAGGTCTGTAAATCTAATGTCACTGTAAATGAGAATAAAGAGAGGACAGGACAGCCCTATTCTAATTTACACATTGTTTGGACGATGCAGTATATATTTACATTAGTACCAATACACTTCAATCATAAAATGACTGTGGAGGATTTGTTTTATTTCATATACCTGATATAAGTGCCTGATTAAGATGAGTCCTTTCCCCTTTAAATCCATTGATGTCACCTAAAGCCAGCACAATTTCCTGTTTTGTCTCCTCCTCCTCCTCCCTGTTTCTGATAACACTGTTTGGGAGAGGTATGTTATTTCTGACTCCTGCTAATCCAATTTAACCTTTATTTTTATTATTCATTTTGTGTCTATATCTTTACTCCAATTTGTGTTTATAATGTTATTTTATGTGTTTTTGTGATTAGTTTCTGAATTTTTTTTTTATTATTATTCTACTAATAATTTGTCAATCAATTTTGGCAATCAAGCACATAATAAACAGTACATCACATTTATTTCATAGAGAAAACAAAGGCACACTCTGAGGCTGTTTGTTCTTTTATATCAGAGAGAAGAGATTAAATGCTTCCCGTGAACCGCCACCTGTGTGCCGTGTCTGATTCACACAACGTAGAGTGAAGTTTAACTGGAGTGACCGGTTACACTTGCTTCCAAGAATTGTTGTTCTAACGAAACATCTTGTAATATTTCGAAATAGTGTATCACTGAAAGCCATGAAACATTTGAATAAACCACACTGAATTGAAAGATGTAGCATTGTATCCAGAACAGCTGATGTAATGCACATGTCCTTATCTGATGCTCTGCTATTTGTGTATGCAAATGAATAACTGGATCTAGAACAAGTAGAAAACAAGCAACAAAAACAATGCATGACCATCTTTCCATCTTTCACCATCGTCAATAAGATTTCGGTAAGATTACAGTTTGATTTGTGGGAGAATAAGGTGTACGTAGACTAAGGGGTATAAGGATGAATAAGTTATTCACTGACAACAGCAAATACCTTGTCATGCCACTGTTGTTCATTTTGATCTTACAGTATACTGTGTATTATGTTGTGTCTTGCATACTGATATTTGTTAGCACTTTTAAAGTTTGATTTATAAATCGTTCATTTCGTAGCAGAAAGCTGCTGATATGAAACGCCTCTGCATTGTGCTCCTGCTGATCTTTAGAGCTATTCCCGATGATGGATTTAATGCACCAAGAAAACAGGAGGGTATAATTATTTACTAGCAACCTAACTTGTATTTATTTAGTATTTAATGTTTCTTATATAAAATCCCGACTGAGGAGAGTATAGGCATAACGGCATTTTTATTGCTTGAAATGTTTTTTAATAGTAGTGTAAAATGTATCGCAGGATTTTATTATATATATATTTATTTTATATATTTGTTGCCTTGTTGTTTGTGCTCATTCTCTCTCTCTCTCCAACCCGTTATCGATCCTTCAATGTTAACCACTGTACACCGGCATACTTAATGCTTTATATCTTTAATACTTGTATGTTTGTTCAGCTGAGGAGGATTATTTCTTCTACAACAACACCGACCTGGAGATTGCTGAAAGTCTTTCTAGATCACTCTGCAACTGGGAAGGCTCCCGGTGTTATATGGAGTGCACTGCTATCAATCTTACCACAACCGTAGCAAGTCTGAACAGCTTAAAGAATCTGGAACCACCCACCAATATCACAGGTCGAAACAACACTACGCTTGTCTTTGAAATAAGTAAGGCACAGTTACATTTGTTCCTAATAAATTTACAATTTCTTAATTTTTTATAAAACTGTGTAATTGTTTGAAAAAGGTTCATTAAGGTCATTGTGTTTTCTGTGTTGTTGTTTTTCTCCTTTAGATAAGAAAATGACCACATGCAATATCACGAAGTGTGAATCAGATGAAATGAATGAATTCATCACAAGCATGGATGAAATAACGTTACCGAAAGTACAAGCGATGTGCAACATATCATTTGATTTAAATACATGTCAGAGGTACATTAAAAAAAAAAGCTGTACACTTTAAATGCAATACCCACATCTGTATGCGTCTGTACATTTACATCGAATGATATGTCACACAGAGCAGAAAAAAATTACATGCTTAAGCTCATCAGCTTACCATTTGACGGGGCAACCAAAACCTTTGAGAAGGAGAACTTTAAAATGACTGTACTTAAGATGGATATGATGAACACCACGGATCACAGCCGTGTAAAGATCTCTGCTCCAAAGGTAACATTGAGCTTATTACTACGAGTTATTATACCACATTGACGTTGACAGCACATTACAGACATGCAGAAAGCCTTCAGACAAAACACAATGCATAAAGCAAAAACTAGGCTTAAAAAATTCAGGCTAAGGTCAGTGTCAACTAATGTCTAGATGAGGAAACTACGTAAATCAAAACCAGATAAACCATGATAAAATATAAGGTTTGGTTATGACTCACAAGTAAAACATTGAGCATGTTCATTTCACCATAAGTGGGTGGTGTGAGGTTTTTTTTTAAGCACATGAGTTGATGGGAACCAGATTCAATGGTGGCCATGCTTGCAGGCTGCGTGGTGTTCGGGAAATGTGTTTGCATGCCGATTCCAGGACTGACATGACAGAAACCCTCCTAACCCGTCACGTTTGGCTCAACGAGAATATAAGGTTTCCCATGTGGACTGAGCTCCCCAGTCACTCACTATGTCCACTGGGATGCGATAGACATTTATTCAAGGATCATTCTTTCGTTTGTTTTATGTGAGGTGGATGAATCGAATGGAGGGAGAGTTGGCTTGGCCTAAGTCTTTTTTGCAGAAGCCTTGACGGGCTGAAATTCATGATATTCATGAAAAAGGGACTTGGTTTCTGGGTCTTCGTTGGTTGTAAATGCTATACAGTTCAGCAGGGCTTGGAAACACTTTTAACAACAATGTACAGACCTTAATGGGATTTCTGGAAATCTGAGGAGTGTTGATTTGCTTCTACAAGAACCCAAGCAACATGAGAAACCTGGTGGTAACTGCTGATGAAGTTACCAATAACACCAGAAATAATAAAAGTTGAAATGGCACAAACATTTTCTAAGTGCTAAATTTTTTTTAGCAAAAAGATGTAAATCTCATAAGTTTCTGTACTTATGCACTTTCTTGTTGTGTAAATGTATGGACTGCCCCAAAGTGCTAACAGTTCATTTGTTCCAAGACGGTTGAATAAATATAAACAAAAATGATACAATTTTGTTTATTACGAAATAACACAACATTTATTAATAGTATTAGAATATGCAGAACGTCTTCCATACAAGTCCTTAAGAATGACTTGTTACCATAGGAACCATACCACAAAAGCATGAGATTTGCAATTGTCTCTACCAATGCTATAGGAAATTAATAAATAGGAAAATTCAACAATGCTGTTATACAACGATTACCAGCCTTATGGGTAATTATGATTAATACCACAAAGATATGGAGGTTCTTTCTATTTGGAAGTGTTTAAGTGCATTGCATCTCATTTAAATAACATCTGTCTTTATTGTCTGATAGATATCTGATGAGGATCCACCCACAGACATATTTATTCCTATTGAACCGTTTCAAGACGTCTCACAGGAGCAGTCCAAAATTGGCATAGTGGCATATCACTCAGCTCAACACTTTATAGTACGTCTCCATCAAGCCTTCATGATCTCTTTAAATTGTGTTTATTTTTGTCTGATGCTCGAATTAATTTTTCTTGAAAATATGGAAAAGTCAATATGGATTTTCTGCACATTTTCACAGAGTAACTCAAGTACTGTGTTAAAGTCTGGCATTATTCGCATTGAAACTGCTGGACGTGAGCTTAAGAACTTATCAAATCATCTTGTTATCAAGTTTCCAGTGAACATTAGTCAAATACCTGTAAGTGATCAGCAGTTTTCTTAAAATCTTGTCCAGGTTTATGTGTGATGTGTTTTTTCTTTTTATCCTTTTTTTTCTTTATTTTCACAAGTTACTTTTCATGTTTAGTTCATGTTTTTACCAAGAGATTTTTTACATGTACAGTACATTACTATATAAAAGTCTTGAGCCACTGCTCTTTTATTCATATTAAATCAAATTAAATGATGTAGATTAAAGAAATAGGAAAAAGTATTTTACCATGACACCCATCAACATGGATAAAAACACAATAAATTTTTTATGTTTATGTACCAATCACTACAGCAATCTCATTTCCCCTCTCGTCTTTTCCAACCACTCCTCACCTACTATCACCTGACTGAACATCTGTTATTATCTGCACCTGTTTCTCACTGGGTCGTGCCTTATGTGAGGCTTTTTTTTAATGCTTGAATGATTCATAGGTGTTGCATGACAAAGGAAAAAACATTCCTCTGAAATTGGTCAGGTAGAGCCCTATAAAAATGACAGCCAACCACTTGCCAAAAATGAGAGTCGAAAACACTCATTCAAGAGCCAGGGAGCACTATTTCTTTAAGATCTTTTAAAAAGTATGAAGAAGAATAAGATCTAACTCTAATATGATGAAATAATAGCTGGCTCAAGACTTTTTCATTGTACTGTATTACATGTACCTGTTTTTCCCAGGATTTTAAACGATTAATTTGTTATCCATGTGATTTTTTCAAGTAACTATTTTTTTTACATCTGATATCAATCATATATTAAAACTGCAATATATGATTTTTTTACATGTGGTTTATGTGCCACCAATTAATTTTGACGTGATTCTAAAACTCGTCAAACTCGTTATTTGAGTTCATTGTTAATTCTGCACTTATGGGTGTATTTATAGGAAAATCATAACCTGTCATGTCAGTTCTATGATGAAAAAGGTATGTAGAATTTTATTAAGTGGTGCAAAGTTTTAGTTTGATATAGTGGCAAGGAATTGATCATGTACAAATGACGCTTGTATAAATAGATTATAATCACAAAAAAAGTTAAAATAGTTACACTAATTCTAACCTTAATCTTAACCTATATAAATCATTGGAAGTAAAAATTGCTTGGTTATTATGAAATAAATTGTGCTCTATAATATCTAGAATTCAATGTAAAAAAAATCCTAAAAATGCTGTAAATGAGTGCACACTGTAAGGGAGATTACTTTCTATGGGGGTTCATGTTATATCCTCACACATGTTTTTTTTAGAATAAAACTAGTGTCTATAAGCTCATGCATGCAGAAATAGGTGGATAGCACTTCCTCGGAGTGTGTTACACTGCCACCTGAGCAGCATTTATAAAGTTTCAGTTGATTGACTTTACATGCATTGGAGGAAGCAAATTAGTTAATGAAAAAATAACTATATATACTGTTTGTAATTAATTTGGATTCTTCTTATTAGAGTACAAATGGGATGTCATGGGCTCTTTCACAAACATGGAGAATTTAAACGGCAGTAACATAGTAACCTGCTCATATGATCACATGACCCCCTTCGCTGTGCTTCTGGTAAACAGTTAATTACTATCAGAAGTTAAGTATTATACGTATGTAAACTCTTTATGATATAACTGTTGATAATTGTGTTTTCTGTGTGTTTGTGTTTTATTAGGTTGATATGAGCGTGACACCAATTAATCACATGCAAATGAAAGTCCTGTCCTATATTAGTTATATAGGTTGTGGTCTTTCATCGCTTTTCTCAGCAGTAACCATGCTTTTATACATTCGCATGAAGTGGGTATTATAAATTTGATTATACACTTATAATACATTTGAACTTTGCATTTAAAAATGTATTTATACTACATATTCTCATGCATCTATATTCATTTACTCAAATACGCAGTAATTTAATGCATGTAATGCAAGTAATTTGATGCTGTAAATTTTGAAATGTGATATTATAAATAAGATAGATTTTAAAAATGTGATATAGGATTACACAATTAACATTACATAACAAGAAGAACAGAAAATCTGTGATGAATTGGGTTGGTGATTGTGATTTACATCATTTTCAACATCATTCAACCATTTCAACCATTCAGCCTCTTGCCCTGTTGAAGGCATGGGGGTCATCCTGCAGTCCCGTCAGGATAGAAGTTTTTTTAGGCAAAGATGATAAGAATCAGAAGAATTGTAATAATTTGCATGGATTTTTTTTTTACATACATGTATCTACTACTCTGTTCTTACAGGAGATCGAAGCGAAACAGTTCCATCCATATCCATGTGTCTTTGAGCGCAGCTCTTTTTCTCCTCAACACAAGCTTCATGTTCATCGAATGGGGAGCTACGTCATCTAAAAACAGTGTGTGCGTCTTAATAGCAGTGATAATACAGTTCAGCCTGCTGTCCTGTTTCTCCTGGATGGCCGTTGAAGCCCTTCACTTGTACTTGCTTCTAATCAAAGTGTTTAACACCCACGTCAAGCGCTATATGGTCAAGCTGTCCCTGTTTGGGTGGGGTAAGCAATCAGACCATGTGGTCCTCACTGCAAAACACACTGTGAACTTAAAATGATAGTACAATCACACTCAAAGACCATTTTATTAGGAACACTTGTACGATATACCCGTGCAGTGCAGTGTCAATAAATCTGGCAAGGAGAATACAAAAACGTTTTCAACTTCAATGATCTGTATCCATTATACATCAGATTTCTGTTTTTGCCTGACAGACGTAAACTCTAATGTGTTGTACACCATCTTCTTTAGTGTTAAATGCCTATATGGTGGATTTTCTCCGGATACTCCGGTTTCCTCCCACAGTACAAAGACAAAGACATGCAGATTAGGCTAATTGGCCTTCCCAAATTGCCCCTAGTGTGTGCGAGTATGAGTTTGTGTGTATATGTTTGTGTGCCCTGCTATGGACTGCCATCATATCCAGGTGTACCCCACCTCGTGCCTCAAGTCTCCTGGGATAGGCTCCAGTCCCCATGACCCTGTACACAGGGTAAAGCAGTATAGACCATAAGTGAGTGAGTGAGTGTGTAAACTGTTACACATGTGTGTGAGATGTTACATGGGAAAATTCCATTTTTACCTCACTCTGATGTTTGATGTGAACATTAGCTGATGATCTTGGCCTGTATCTGCACAATTTTATGAATTTAGCTGCCGGCACATGACTAACTAATTGGATAATTGCATGACTGTTTACATGGTCAGTGAGTGTACAGCGCACTTTTTTTTTTCCCCAGGAGCGCCTGCTGTTCTTGTTGGGGGAAGTCTGTGTGTACAACTTAGTAAAACAGTTTATGGCACTAAAACAGTACAATTATCAAACACAAACGAAAAAACCCAATTGTAAGTGAATGCCTTAAAACATTTTGCAGTTTGTAACATAAAAATGTTTTAAATCATACAAACATATTATAAATTATTGCATCAGTAGCCAGTCAACACCTTTACATGGTTGTATTAGGAAAAACACCTTTTAATAGATGTCTAATTCTAAATTAAATGTACAAAAACAGCTGCTGGATTACCGACGCTCGCTTCCTGTATGGCATGAACATCACCTACTTCTCCTTAATGTTCCTGTTCAACGTATGTGTTCTGGTGGCAGTGATCAAACAAATCGTCAAACTGCAGAGCTTGAATGTTAGAGGCAGTAAGCTTCCGTCTCGTAAGAACATTTGCACAGTCCTGGGCCTGACCCTCCTGCTGGGAATGACATGGGGCTTGGCTTTCTTCACCACGGGATACACAAACTACCCCGTTCTTTATCTCTTCTGTACCTGCAACAGTCTGCAAGGTACCAATACTTTACTTTCTGCTCTTTAAACTTTACATTTAATGAATTCTATTTCTAATATAAATGCAAAAATGCATAAAAATGTAACGTAAACGTATACTGTAAATTGATTACATCATTAATGTATGAAATGTGCAGATTCAGAACACAATCCTCTAAACGTGCATAAATCTGCCATATGAGATGTTTTATCTTCCACTTTTTAAACTGAATGACTGAATGAGGGTTGCGTCAGGAAGGGCATCCGGTGTAAAACCTGTGCCAAGTTGGATCAAGGTCGGATGGTCCACTGTGGCGACCCCTCTACCGGAGTAGCCGAAAGACTAACATAAAAAAAAAGAAAAAAAAAAACTATCTATTTTTCATGGAATTAAAAATTATTTCTCAGGGTGATATTTTAAATAAAATATCTGCACATAATGAAACAGTAGGCAAAGTCCAGAAAAACTGGAGAGATTTTTGCTTTTGTTGTTGTTCTTCTTCTTCTTTTTCTTGGTATGACACTTAATAGGCAAGTAACATATTCTGTATGTATGAGATTCCAGACAAACACCACCCCATTCCACAGGGTGTAAGGACAGAAACGTTTCAGCAATTAGCTTACAGTAGCCCTTTTTTGTCTTGGAGGCAGTGAAATTTACAAGTCTCAATCACTTTGATCTTAGCAATGTATGCACATGAGTCAGGTAATAAATATGTTGAATTCAACCCATTATAGTGGTTTCATACAAAAAAGAAGAGACATCATGGTCAAGACTAAGCAAGAACACAAATTACTTAAAAGTAAAAAAAAAAAAAAAAAAACTTGTTTGCCTGGTAGTAATTTTTATCTCTTTGATGTTCAGGGCTGTTTATGTTCCTCTGGTTCTGCGGTACAAAAAGGAAGAACAGACGTTTCAAGGCCCAAACCTCAACTTCGGGGAAATCGACCAATACTTCATTTAGGACCACTGAAAGCAGCGTTCCCACTGATCAGTTATTGCATGTCAGCTAGTGGTGCAGTGGTTATAGTAAATCGTATACGGACAAACACTATATTGATACAAATACTGCAACAACTTATACAAATGATTTCAAAATCTACTTTATTCTGCAACTCATCCTGAGGTTCATAATGAGTCACTTTTTTCCTTTGTGAGCTGCTGAGTTCCTTATTATCAACATTACAAAAGTTTGGATGATGCACATTGTTTTAATTACTGCATGTTGAAAATATATTGTGTATAACGTATAACAGTCTATTACACATTAAAGTGCTTATTAATTCTTTGTCATCTCTGCTTTTGACTTTACTGATCTGATATACAATAGGCTTACAGTTAAACTGTTGTTATCCTTGAATTGTGTTTGAGATTACATTGTATATTATTTCATGTGATTACATATAAAACTGTCTTATACTATATTTAAATGAAGGCATGATAAGGGCTGTGGTGCCTCAAATGGTTAAGGATGTTGGGAATGTTTGAAATCAGTCTTCAATCACAGACAAGCTGCCACTGTCGGGCCCTAGAGCAAGGCCCCTTAACTGTCTAAGTTCCGGATGATATATGAAGAAAATATGTCAACTGTTCTGCAATGTGTATGACAAATAAAGGTTTCTGCTATTATGCAATATAACAAAATTGTTTCTTTGAGCTAACGTCAAAGCTTCCCTGCTCTCCATCCTAAACGTCAACTTCACTTGGACTTAAGAGTCAGCAGTGTATTATAAACCATAATCTAAATATAATTTATTTTTAATGACATGATTCTTGTGGGTCTTTTCCTCCAAAAAGACTCATTGTGAATTATTAACCAATTTAAAGTAATCAAACAAATGTAATTCAAAATTCCTAACAGGTAGATCGATCGTTGTGTTTAATACACCATTTTACAACACTGGTTAGTAAAATGATATTATAATAATATTATAATACTTTTATTTACTTATATTGATTTTATAATAAAACTAATCATTTAATTGTTATATTAATATTCTTATGTTTTGCAGGAAAAGAATAATTAAGTGACAGTGTATAAAATTGCTGATATAATCTGTTTGAAATAGACATTTGGGATAAAATTACTGGTTTATGCTGTCAGTCACTCAGTAGATACGACAGGGGGCTCTCAAACTTAATATTCAAAGGTCCAACTCAGATTTTTATTCAAGGTCAAAGGTCCGAAACGAACTTCAATAATAGGGGAGTAATAAACTATAATCATTAATAATAACAATTAAAACTAATCTTGGGGGGAGATAAGAATTGTACCTAATGTACATTTTAAATGGTACATAAGCATCAATGTTTCTAAAAAGAAAGAAATGAACAGAAGAATCATAGCATACATAAGGCAGTGATTTAATAGGTGATGATACTTACAGTATAAGCACAGTGAATAGTTTAAAATTCTGGAAGCTAAAAAAGAAATAACAGGACACTGTTATTTCTCTATATTATATTAATATGTTTTGTAATACAAAACAATTCTGTACATCCAGCGAAACTACAGAAGCTACTTTTTAAAATGCAAAATAATTTAAATGAACTATATAAATATTACAAGATGAGACATTGTATACTGGAAATATGAAACACTGTATGTGTTTATGTGTTTATGTGTGTTTAATCATATTCAGTGCTCTGGAATTTGTGTATGCAAATAAATAAGAGTGTCCATAACAGGTAGAAAACCAACAGAAACCGAGACAAAACATCTTTTCACTCGAGCTGTCTGGTTCTTTTTTTCCATTTTTTTTTTTTCCTTTTTAGATTTTTTTGTTACATCTAAATTCTGAACACAAATTTTGTGTTTATTTGGAAAAGATGTGGGTAAGTTCTACACTTACATTTGGATTTATCTGTGTGTGAGGTGTACAAGGTCTATGAGGTTTATTGTGTTATCTGTGTAGAAGAAAAAGATTCAGCATCAATATGAGATAATGAGCTCCAGTCATGTCATTTGTTTCATTTAATTTCTGTTTTGTGCTGCAGTGTTATTTGTCTCTCTCTACTGAACTTATACAGTTATGCATTTATTTATAGAAGACAGCTGCTGATATGAAAATCTACTTCATGGTTCTGCTGATCTATCATTCCGATGCCAGTTGTTATAACATCAATTTTAATAATATACTGAAGGGTACATTTATTACATTCTATCCTAAATACACATTAATACTGTGGCATTTATTACATCACATCATCAAATGCACTAAGACATAATGACAATCAATAAAATGTTACATGTTTTAATATTATATTGTTGCCTTTGTTTTTAATGGTGTTCTATCTGATTGTCTCTCTTTCTATCCAATTGTGATATCCGAGCAGCTGTGGCCTAATTGTTTCTTGATTTCTTCTGTTCATCCAGGTAATACAAATAACCTTGCTTGTTTCATACAAGCCCCAACAATCTGCTCTTGCAATGTTTTATGTGTAACACACTTCATGGACATTCTCACAGATATGTGTACTGAGCCTAATTCTTCAGCTACATGCATCAAGTAAGAAAACAATACGATACGATATACATTACTTTGATCTGTCTGTGTTCATGACTTAAGAATAAATTATAAATATCAATGTGCAACACAGGGCAGAGGAAAAATACATTGCTGAGCTCATCAACTTACCATTTCTCGAAGCAGGCATAACCTATGTGCAAAGGAACTTTAATATGATTGTAGTTAAGCTGTGTATGATGAACACCATGAAAAATGGAAGAGTCATGATCCCTGCTCCAAAGGTAACACTCAGCGTAAAATTAATGACAAATGAAAACAATAGAGCATGCTACAATGTGAAAATAATTACAGGCATGGTGTTAGGAAGTATCCAAACCAAAAAGCAGAGTTATTGTTACTGAATATTTCTCAATAAATGCACATCAAAATGTTTTATTCTTCAAGTTGCTTTATTCCAGCAATTTGGCATCAACCTAACCCTATTGCAACTCCTACTGTTTAACCCTAATTCCCTAACACTTCCCCCATCCCTACCCTTGACCCCTAACCCAATGAATGGAATATGATCTGAATAATATCTGTCTGTACTGTCTGATAGATTTCTGATGAGGATCCTCCCATATATGTTTCGTTCCCTGTTAAATCGGTTTTGAGCGACTTGATAAATCAGTGCAAAGTTGGTGTACTGATATATCGCTCTGCTCAACAATTTTTAGTAAGTTACATAAACTTTCATAATCTCTTTTAATAATGTGCTTCTGCTGGATGCCTGAGTTATGTAAAAACTATGAATCTATAACTACTATTTGTACATTTTTACAGGATAAACGAAGCACTGTGTTAAAGTCCCAAGTCATCCATGTTGGAACTGAGGAATGTAAGCTTGGACACTTGTTTGATCCACTTGTAATTATTTTTACAGTGAGCAGCACTGAGATAATACACGTAAGTGATCATATATGCATAGATGTTAAATCATACTTTTGGCATTCTGAAGATTGTATCCAGGCTTATGGCACTTTTCTATCCTATACAGAAAAGTCACAAGAACATCACATATTAATAATCACATATGAAATTGACACATGTTTTTGGGACATTTTATACACTGCCTGGTTAAAAAAACAACCTATGAGAACAAGAGATTTGAAATGACTGGTTTAAGTACCTTTTAACCCCAGCAAAACCTGGAGAAATATTGCTGAACTATCAAATTTGTGTTAGAAAAGTGCTTGAAATAAACACGTAAATGGAGATCACTTAAACACTACCAAGTTGCATGGTAAAAACATAGATGTGTTTAATAGTGAAAGTAAGAGCATTTCCTTACACATAGAATGTGATGAAAAGAATAGACAGTTGTGTGGCCATAAGAAAACCACTTGTTAGTGAGACTAATCAGAAAAAAGATCCCAATTTGCCAGGGCGCATAAAGATTGGACTTTGGAAACAGAAAAAGATCATGTGGTCTGATGAGTCCAGACTGACCCTATTCCTGAGTGATGTGTGTGTTAGGGTAAGTAAGACATCGCATGAAGCAAAGCACCCTTCATGCTTAGTGTCCACTGTACAAGTCTCGGGAGGCAGTGTTATAATCTGGGGTTACTTCAGTTGGTCAGATCTAGACTCAGTAATGTTATGTGGCAATAAAATTAAGTCAGCTGACGACATGAATGTACTGAACTATCAGGGTACCATAGCGATTGAGATTTTTTTCCCCCTGATAATATGGATAAATCTGGAACTGAATCTGAGGACTGAAATTGTGAAAGATAGTTCTGGGAGCATGATCAATTTTTATACATGAACTGAAAACCACATTGTGTGTTGAAATCAAAGCTGGCAGGCAATGTATTTCACATCTTCTTTAAATGTAGTATGTGTTATTAATCAGATGATTTTTTTTTTTACACATGATTTATTTATGTTAAATTTGTTTACAGATAGTTCGTTAATTTTTATGTAAATCTTTTTCATGTAGTGCATTTACAGTGGAACCTTGGATTTTGAGTAAATCGGTCTGCAAGCATTTTGCAAGACGGTCAAAATTTTTAAATAAATTTTCACTTGATAAACGAGTGAGGTCTCAAAGTACACATACCCTTCGTCTGCCAAGCATCTTGTGATCATAACTGAGCCAATGGTTCTTCTTTCTTGCACAGTGGAATTGTGGATAATCTTGTCCCATGCTCAGTCTCAGTGAGCATAATGCGTGTACTGTTAACTATAACATTGTAACCACGTGTGTGTGTGTGTTGTAGTAGTGACTGTTCTTTAGTAACTGTACTGCAAAAACAGCCCACCGGAAAAAAAGATTAAAAATGCTGTCGCAGTCTGAGAGATAAATCTGTTAAACAACAATGCAACGTCACATTTCTGCGAAATCCTCAAATGGAGGCAAAAGCAAGTGTTGTTTGCCAACACAGACTCTGTCAGACAGCAGTGATTTCGCTATTGTGTGCGTGCGCATGTGTGTGTGAAAGTCTTCCTATACAGTAGCCCTCCTCCTCCTTCTGTCCTCTCCACTCTCGTCTTACTCCAGCCACGCAGTGTTGCCAACTCCTCAGTAAGGAAAGTAGCCATTTGCTGTTCTAAAAGTCGCTAAAAGTCGCTAAATGACATCATCGCGTGATTTACATAATGTCATGACAAAAAGTGAGTAGGTAAAAACACCCTAAATATGTTTAGAACTATACAAATGAACTTTTTTTCTGTCAAATATCCTGCTTATATACTTTTAATTACTTTTACTTTATATTTTGTACTTATCATTTTTATATGAATATTTTTGTTTGTGGAACGAACAACGATTTGCTTTTGATTTTAAATTTGCCCTGATATACGAGTGCTTTGGATTACAAGCACACTTTTAGACAAATTATGCTTGCACTCCAAGGTTTCACTGTTTTACTGTTTCATTTTCCAAGTTTTTCATGATAATTTGTCACGTGATACTTATTGTTCATGTAATGTCTATTGAATTTTCATGTGCAATTCATGTGCATAACAAAAAAAAAGCACCTTTATCTTTTCCCACAGGTGATCATGTTATTCATATAATCACATGTAAAAGGGTTATTGGACTAACTGTTCATTCTATCTTTGTTTTTGTTCTCATAGGACCCTCAAAGGTTGTCATGCCAGTTCTACAATGTAACAGGTACGTATCATTGTGTCGAGTGCTGCAACATTTTAGTTTTTTTTTATTAATGCTGTGACAGTGACAAGAACTAACAGTGATGAGAAGCTGATCTTATAAAATTGCACAGATAAAGGTTAATTAAAGTCAAGAGTAAAGAGAAAAAAAATAATTTTAACTTTATTCTTTAATCATAATGTTTATACAAAATAAAGTGCGTAAATTGTTATTCATTGGTTGGTTTGTATATATATTTTATTAGCTCTATAATGCAAATACCAGATAATTAGTAATGATCCATGCATCACATTAATACACCTGTCAAGTTAAATCCACTAAGATCACTTAAGATATCTTAGGACTCATACTTTGCAAGGAAAAAATGTTGTATAGCTTTAAAATACTGTGAGAGAGAGTGTTCGTTCTGGTAAGGAATAGTGACTCTATAATGGCAGCTCTTCAGATAGTTTTTGCCTTGTCTTTGCTCAAATTTAGATTGGTAATTTTAACATTATTCTTTATTATAATACAACATTAGTCAATGAATGTGCTCATGCTTTATATGGGACATATGTGTATATACAGTTAAACCTTGGATTGCGAGTATAATTCTCTCCGGAATTGCCCATAAGAAATAATGGAAACTTTGATGATTAGTTTCACAGCCCAAAAATATTCATATAAAAATTATTTATATAAAATATAAAGTAAAATGACCCTCACTTTACCCTTGAAAAGAATTGTGACTGGAGTAAGACGAGATAGGAGAAGTGGGGGGCTACTGTGTAGGACGACTTTCACACACATGCACACACTTATGGAATCACTGCTCTGTCTGCAAATTTCTTTAACAAGGAACCCTTTAATGCAGTGGCGGCTGGTACAAAACATTTTTGGGGTAGCACAAACAAAATTAAAATTAAACTTTTAATAATCGCCTGTAAATAGCCATAAGAAATGCTGGAAAAGCACCAATATAAGCTCGGCAGTGATTACTTGACTGCTGCTTAATTATAAGATCAGGTCGATCTGGTCCAAGCTCTTTAACTTCGCCTTGCAAAGGGGTATTTTAGCAAAGAAATTACAGAATTTTCTGTTATATTTAGCTGGCTTCCACGTCAATCACTATTCAATACATTAACTAACAATCTGTTGACTGTTAATAAGACTTGTTGAGAATGGTCCAATCACATGACCCCAAATATTTAAAAACAATATTGATTCGCTAAGAACAAAAGTGGGAGGGTTTGGACCACACAGTGCTGCGCCCCAAGGATGATTTAAAAAATCCAATTAGAGCTCAGCCTCAAATCACATGCTTTTCAAAAATTTATGTGCCTACATAGACACTTTTTAAGGAGGCCGTCGCTGCAGTACAGTTACCAAAGAACAGACACTTTAATTGGACATAAAATTTTAAAAATGCATTACACAGAGATGTTGATTATACGAGTGATGCAGGCGCACTGAGATTGAGTATGGGAGAAGATTACCCTCAATTCAGCAATGCGAGAGAAAGAGAGAAGAACCATTGGCTTAGTTGTGATCATGTGATGCTCCACACACAGAGTGCATGCGTACTCCTCGTATTTTAAGACCTTGCTCGTTTAACAAGTTAAAATTTTGTTTTCAGTTTTGTTCATCTTGCAAAATGTTTGCAGAACAAGGTTCCACTGTATACACATTGTATACACAATACATGTACTGAGAAGTGTGTGTGTGTGTGTGTGTGAGAGAGAGAGAGAGAGAGAGAGAGAGAGATACTAATTTATCTATGTACATATTTTTGCTTGTGTAAGCGGTTATTTATATATACATGCATACACATGATTTTATATATATATATTTCCCCAGCTTCTCTCCATGTTTACTTCTTAAGTGTCAGAGTTTTTGCGCCGAGTATGTTGTGTGTCCACGTGGTGTCTGTGTTTTCAGGACTGACCCTTTATGGGCAGTGACTCAGGTGTGTATCTAGTCTAGGAGTCGTCGAGGCCTGCGGCAGACTTGGGCAAGTCGGTGTTCTCCGGCTAGCTGTCCCCGCGCCGCTGCTGCTGTTTCCCGGCCGAGTCGGCCCCTGAGCCCCCCCAACTGCACAGCTCCGTGTGGACAGCTCGGCCTTTTGTGTGGGGACGTTGTGTCCGACGTCCCCACATGCGAAACACCTCAGCGGCTGCATGGTGTCAAAAACAGTAAAATAGTTTCCCCCCTCTTTGCATTTTAAGTTTACTTTTAGGGCTCCTTTATAATTTCCGCGTCCTTTATGAAGGGAGGCACGTTAGATATTATCACTTGTGTCGCAGGGGCAGACAGAGGGGTGATTTGGACCACAGTTCCTCTAACACTTACACCGGTTTTTATGAGTGCAGTCACGAGGTTTGTCTTGGTCAGGAAGACCATCACCGCTTTATTCATCCGGGGGGGCCGAGATGTTCTCGCACCCGACCTGCTCTCCCACCGCTAACATCACCTCCACCACCAGTACACCGTCCATTGGGAACACACCTGAAGCCATGTCGGAGAGACGATGAGAGAGAGAGGGAGAGACTTAGCAGCTTAGGAATATCACAGAAAACTGATTCTCCTCATTATATTCCTTTTTTTTTGCTTCACAGTACAGTATTATTTTAACTTCTTTCATTTGTACAAAAGTAAGATGTATCAAGCTTGTAGCATCAGTCACAAGTAGACTTGAGGCTGTCATTTCTGACAAAGGTGCTAAAACCAAGTACTAAGTGATGGGTTTGAATACATATGCAATAGGATATTTCAGTGTTCTTTGACTGTTTTTACTTGACTTGTTATAACTCTGTCCTTATGGAGTATTGTATGTAGAATAATGAGGGTGAAAAAAGGACTTTAATCAATTTTAAGATGAGTGTGAAACATAACAACTTGAAAGAGTTTAAATACTTTTTGTGGAACTTCACAGGTATGTACATTTAGGTGGCTGTTAGGTTAAAACTAACCAGAGATTCTAATTTGGTCCTGTTTAGAGCTCAGCTGGGATGACACAGGGGCTGTCACCAAACTGGAGAACTTTAACAGCAGCAGAACTGTAACATGCTTATATGATCGCATGATCACCTTCGCTGCTCTGATTGGTACATTTATATTTTAATACTGTGGCATTTATTACATCAAATCATCAAATACACTAAGACATAATCAAATAAAATGTTGCATATTTTGTAATTATATCATTGCATTTTTCTTTGAAGGTGGTGTGAGATGCTTAAAAAAATCATGTATTTCTATTCTTTGTTTCATCTATCTATCTATCTATCTATCTATCTATCTATCTATCTATCTATCTATCTATCTATCTATCGATCTATCTATCTATCTGTCTGTCTATCTACGTATCTATCTATCTATCTATCTATCTATCTATCTATCTATCTATCTATCTATCTATTTGTCTGTCTGTCTATCTGTCTGTCTGTCTGTCCAATTGTGATATCCAGGCAGCTGTGGCCTAATTGTTTCTTGATTTCTTCTGTTCATCCAGTTAATAACCTTCCTTGTTTCATACAAGCGCCAACAATCTGCTCTTGCAATGTTTTATGTGTAACACACTTCATGGACATTCTCACAGATATGTGTACTGAGCCTAATTCTTCAGCTATATGCATCAAGTAAGAAAACAATACGATATACATTACTTTGATCTGTCATGACTTGAGAATAAATTATAAATATCAATGTGCAACACAGGCCAGAGGAAAAATACATTGCTGAGCTCATCAACTTACCATTTCCCGGAGCAAACATAACCTATGTGCAAAGGAACTTTAATATGATTGTAGTTAAGCTGTGTATGATGAACACCATGAAAAATGGGAGTGTCATGATCCCTGCTCCAAAGGTAACACTCAGCGTAAAATTAATGACAAATTAAAACAATAGAGCATGCTACAATGTGAAAATAATTACAGACATGGTGTTGGGAAGTATCCAAACAAAAAAGCGTTATTGTTACTGAAAAAGAGTTATTGTTACTGAATATTTCTCAATAAATGCACATCAAAATGTTTTATTCTTCGAGTTGCTTTATTCCAGCAATTTGGCATCACCCTAATCCTATTGCAACTCCCTCTGTTTAACCCTAATTCCCTAACACTTCCCCTAGCACTATCCCTAACCCTAACAATAACATTACCCCTATCCCTACCCTTGACCCCAACTATAACTTTAAATGTACAAATTTATATGAACATGTGAGGCCCTGCCTTGTGCACTAAGCTCCCCAGGACAAGCCCCCTGCAAACTTGTATGGGATAAATCGTATAGACAGTGGGTTTATGGATGAATAAACATGTGATTTGCATTTGTCGCGTCTTTCAGAGTTAAAAAGTATAAAATAACCAGAACTGAGAGTTCATATAATGATTATTGTGCCTGTAGGATTGTTAGCAATGAAAACATTTGAAAAAATTCTAACCTGGATAACAAAGATCTGGTATTTTAAAGTGATTAATGAATGGAATCTGATCTGAATAATATCTGTTTGTACTGTCTGATAGATTTCTGATGAGGATCCTCCCATATATGTATTGTTCCCAGTTAAACCAGTTTTCTTGATGAATCAGTGCAAAGTTGGTGTACTGATGTATCGCTCTGCTCAACAATTTTTTAAAACAGTTACGTAAATTTTCATAATCTATTCAAATAATGTACATTTCTGCTGGATGCCTGAGTTATGTAAAAATTATAAATCTATGTCAACTATTTGTACATTTTTACAGGATGAACAAAGCACTGTGTTGATGTCCCAAGTCATCCGTGTTGAAAATGTGGGATGTGAGATTGGACACTTGTTTACACCACTTGTTATTATTTTTCCAGTGAACAGAACTGAGATTAAACCCGTAAGTGATCATATGTGCATAGATGTTAAATCATATTTTTGCATACTTTATATTGTTTCCAGGCTTATGGCACTTTTCTATCCTTTACAGAAAAGTAACAAGAATTGCATATAAAATTGACACATGATTCGCATATAAAATTGACACAAACTAAACAAACATTTTAAGAGTCCTCACATCTGGCCAAAAAATACCATGCACACAATGTGAAAAAGGACTTGAAAAGCTAGAGAACATAAAGAGTAGGTTTTGTAACAATGGAAAAAGGTCGTGTAGCCCATTGAGTTCAGATCGACCATATTCCAGAGTGATGGGTGTAAGAAAGAAAGTGCATGAAGCGATGCACCTATCATGCATAGTCCAGTAGCCAAGCATCTGAAGGCAGTGTTATGATCTGGGGTGGCATCAGTTGGTCAGGTCTAGGCTTAATGACATTATGTAGCAAGTCAGCTGATGACCTGAATGTACGGCCCTACCAGGTTATCACATCTACAGAATTTTTCCTTCCTGATGATACAGGCATATCCCAGGACTCAATTTGTAAGGGAGTGGGTCTGGGAGCATGTTGAATCATTTTCACACATCAACTGCACTCAACATTGTATGATTTTCTTTGTCCAGGCAGTGAATTTCACATCTTCATCACATGCAGTACATGCATAATTTCTCCAAAAAAAAAAAAATCAATAATTTTTTTTTTTTACACATGATTAATTTTGGTTTAATTTGTTTTCTCATGTAGTGCATTTATTAGGTTTTTCAGGGTTTTTTTACATGATAATTTGTCAGGTGATCCTTATTGTTCATGTGATGTCACATCCTCTTGAATTTGTATGTACAGTTTTTGTTTACGGATTAATTACATATTTAAATGCACCTTTATCTTTTTTTCTGCAGGTAATCACGTTATTCATATAATCACGTGTAAAAGGGTTATTTGACTAATTGTTCATTCTATCCTCGTGTTTGTTCTCATAGGACCGTCAAAGGTTGTCATGCCAGTTTTACAATGTAAAAGGTACGTATCATTTTGTCAAGTGCTAAAACAATTTTGTGCTTTATTGGTGCTGTGACAGTGACGAGAACTAACAGTGATGAGAACTAACAGTGATGAGAAGCAGATCTCATAAAATTGTACAGATGAAATTTGATTATTATGAAGTCATGAGAAAAGGTAAAAACAGTTACACCAATTTTACCTTTATTCTTTAATCCTAATGTTTATACAAAATGAGCATAAATTGTTAGAAGTCATGATTGATTGGATATAATAAAAAAATTATTTTATTGGCTCTATAACATAAATTATAATCGGTAATGATCCATGCTTTACATTAATACCCCTGACCAGTTAAAACCACTAAGATCACTTAAGATACTAGAGCTCATACTTTACAAGGAAAAAATGCTGTATATGTTTGGAGAACTGCGAAAGAGCGTTCTCCTCCTGGTGAGTAATGGTGACTGTATACTGTATAGGGCAAGAAAGGATTTGATTCCTTTTTAAGATGAATGTGAAACATAAAATGTGGAAAGCTTGATGGAATCGAAATAATTTTCGTTGGCACTTTACAGGTATGTACATTTATGTAACTAATCAGAGATTCTAATTTGGTCCTGATTAGAGTCCAGGTGGGATGACACAGGGGCTGTCACTAACCTGACGAACTTCAACAGCACCGGAAATGTAATGTGCTCATATGATCACATGACCCCCTTCGCTGTGCTCCTGGTAAGCAATGAATTAAAATCAAGCGAGTGAATTAGTTTTACTATATTGTACTTTTGTTAATAATCTACATTTTCCCTCTTTCTTGTTTGTTTGTGTGTGTGTGTGCGCGGGTGTGGTTGGATAGGTTAACATGAACGAGACACAAATAAATCATCAGCAGTGGAAAATACTGTCCTATATCAGTTATATAGGTTGCAGTCTTTCATCACTTTTCTCCGCAGTTACCATCCTGTGCTACATTTTCAAGAAGTGAGTAATATAAATGTGACGATAGAACAGGGGTCTTTAACTTAAATTACTCGAGGGCCAGGAAATAAACACTCCACACTCCACAGCTATGGTCCGGACAACCCAAAAACATGTGTTGATGATTTAATGATTAATCAGGAAAAAAATAATTGCACAAAATATAATATGTCCTTATATGGATAAACATGTCTTTACGTATTAGTATTGTATAAACCGACACAAAACTGATCTCATTTTAATGCTGTTCTGTCTTTTGGTACTAAATAATTAAATTCAACCAGTAACAATGTCTAACAAAAATAAGTGAAAATATACAAGAACCCTAGATCAAGTACAAGATCACTTTATACTGTCCTAGGAAAATAAAAGAACTTAATATTCCCTTACATCGGACAGCTCGATCTTAGAAGTGTCTATGTTTAGCTTCATAATAGCGTTTAATTTTTTTTACATTTTACAACCTCACATAAGTGGTTAAACGTTTGTCCGAGCAAATAGGCCTCATACAGCTCGATGGAGGAAGAATGAATGCATGTTTTTCCACCCAATCATCTCGGAAAACTCATTTTTCTGAGTCAACTTTAACAATTTTTGAACGTGACTTTTTTTTTCACACATCTGTCTGCGCGCCGCTCTCGCTTTCTGTTCTCTTCAGTGCACACATGACTGCACACCTGAACATAACAGTCAGCATGGTAACTGTAGTAGCAATGGTGCCATAGGACCCAAACAGATCTACTGAGCTGACCTTGATGTGCCTGATATAAACTTAATTTTATTAGAAAATAGCATTTGGCTTATTTATTTGTCAAAAGTCAAAAGGCGTCGCGGTCCGGATGGATTCGGTCCGCCAGCCTAATTGGGGGACTACCCAGAATCCCTAGGTAGAGAAGGGCCTCAAGAAGTCTGTGATGAAACGTTGGAGTTTTTAAAATATGGGAAGTAGGCTTTTCATACATTTGCACCGGGCTGAGAAAAAAACTGCTGTGTTTTTCAACACATACTGTATGGCATTATTTACAACTCAAGGCTTTTGTTTTCTACTGATCATCATGGATGTGAAATCCCCCCACCACTAAGTTTCTTAAGCAAGATCTTTAACCAACAACTTCCTGGTTTTCGGTTCCTCTGAATAAAAGCATAATTTTTTAATCAGCATTAAATAGTGAGATACATGTGCGTTATGAACTCTTGTGGTCATTCATCATTAGGTAATTTTTTTTATCTCTTACATTATATTACTTTACATCATTATTCTGAACAGTTAGCATTTGAGTGCCTTGATTAAGGACCCATCATTGGCAGCTTGGAGGTACTGGGGTGACCTGCTGACCCGTTGTCTAAGATCTCAACCACTGAGCTAAACCTCTCTGTAGATTCCAAAAATTTCTTACAGCAGTCTGAAACCGAGTCGCGATTTGCTAAGCGCGATTAAAACATGATCAATCAAAACTGTTGCTTTGGAATTGATTTGTCCATCTAAAGTGTGGTCCTAAAGTACAATACACAACAACATTTTAAAAAAAAACACACAACCACATTCCACAAAACAGCCACATTATCTGAAAAGCGAACTAAACCTCAGATGTTGAGTCTTGTGAAATCTTATTGCGTTTTAGGAAATGAATGTAAGAATGTGAATGTTTTTGTGCTTTTTGTGTTATTCATTCACCATAACAGAGCCACTTGACGCTACCTGTTACGTCAGCAGCATATGCATGTAATACATAAATGTATACTCTGTTTTTACAGGCAATTGCAAGAAAATCATTCCATAGCTATCCATGTGTCTTTGAGCGCTGCCCTTTTCCTCCTCAACACAAGCTTCTTGTTTATGGAGTGGGGAGCTACATGGTCTCAAAACAATGTGTGTGTCTTAATAGCAGTGTTAATACAGTACAGCCTGCTGTCCTGTTTCTCCTGGATGTCCATTGAAGCCCTTCACTTGTACTTGCTTCTAATCAAAGTCTTTAACAGCTACATCAAGCACTACATGGTCAAGCTGTCCCTGTTTGGATGGGGTGAGCAACCGCACCATGTGGTCTACACTGCAAAAAACATTACAATAGAAGTTCAACAAAAAAGGATTATTATATAAAATATGGAAGAAGAAAAAAAACATTACCAAGTTTTCAAATTTTTAAACATCTTTCCATATTGTAACCATCTTTCCAATCTTGTAAAGATTGCAGCTCCAGGTCCCGGGTTCGATTCCCGCCTTGGGTCTGTATGCATGGAGTTTGCATTATGGGTTCTTTGTGGGTTCCACTGGGTACTCCAGTTTCCTCCCACAGTCCAAAGACATGCAGATTAGGCTAACTGGCGTTCCCAAATTGCCCGTAGTGTGTAAGTGTGTGGTGTGTGCCATGCGATGGATTGGCACCCTGACCAGGATGTACACCGCCTTGTGCTAAAAGTGTCCTGGGATAGGCTCCAGACCCCCCCTACCCTGTATAAAGAGATATATACGATGAGTGAGTGCCATGAAATTGCGTCTCATTGTCAAAAATAAACTCCATGCTATTTAACTAGATACACGTTTGGAAGCTGTATGGTTTGTTCATGTCTACATTTTGTTGTCTGCCATTGTCACTACCATACAGTAGTTATTAACCAATGCTCTTGACCTGTATTTGTGTAATTTTATGCCACATGTTTGGCTGATGTTCCTAATAAAGTGGTAAGTGAGTGTACTGTACATAAAATCATGGATTTTTCTCCCCAGGATTGCCTGCTGTCCTTGTTGGAGGAAGTTTGTGTGTGTATGGTATTAAGCCTTTTTATGGAACCACTCAAATTCAGTTATCTGACACAAATGAAACAAAAAAATTGTAAGTAAACATTTTGTTGCGTGAACTTGATAACAAAGCACTTTTCATTTCTTTTAGTGAATGGCCAGTCAGCAGCTCTACAGGGCCATTTCACAGTAATTCCATAATAATAACTGTTTTTTTGCTATTTTATCCTAAATCAAATTTGTACTATATAGGTGCTGGATTACCGACACCCGCTTCCTGTATGGCATGAACATCTCCTACTTTTCCGTAACCTTCCTGTTCAACACATGCATTCTGGTGGTAGTGACGCATCAGATCTTTAAGCTTCGGTGCTTGAACGTCGGAGGCAATAAGCTTCCATCTTGTAGGAACATTTGCACAGTCCTGGGCCTGACCATCCTGCTGGGAATGACATGGGGTTTGGCTTTCTTCACCACGGGATACACAAACTACCCCGTTCTTTACCTCTTCTGTATTTGCAACAGTTTGTCAGGTAGGGATACTTTACGATCAGGAAACGTAATGTGATGTATATACATTAAGTCTATTGAGCTCTCTTTTTGATATTAATAAAAAGTATGACTACAAATCCAGTGTAAATTATCAGGCTTGGAGGTTTAAATCTCACCCCTGATATATGTTCATGGAGTTTGCATGTTTTCCTGGGCTTGGTGGGTTTTCTGCAGTTTCTTCCCACAGGCCAAATACATGTAGTGTGGGCTGATTGGTGTTTCCAAATTGCACATAGTTTATGATTGGGTCTGTAAGTGTGTGTGTTCTGTGAAGGGTTGGCACCCCAGTCCGGGAGTATCATACCTTGTACTGTAAGTTCCCTTTGAATAGGCCCCAGGCCCCCTGCGATGCTATACTGGATAAACGGTATAGACGGATAGATGGAATGTTGATTATGTCCATAATGTCATAATCTTTTCTTGTGCACAACACAAACTACTCAATGTGCATACATTTATGATAATTATATAGAGTATACAACATATTGTTTTATGGATATTTACCCAAGTGTATTTTATTTAGGTCCTGAAGACATGTCCCCATAACTTTTTATAATCACGTGTCAAATTTTCTCTACAGAAAAAAAGCTTTTTCATAGACTCAGTTTCTTACTGTGATGAGTCTAATATACTGTATACACTTACAGTGGAACCTTGGATTGCGAGCATATTTCGTTCTGGAAGCGCCCTTGTATATCAAACATGTCAGCCCCACCCCACAACACTCTGCCAATGTCCTGGTGCCAAACACCACAGTATATCCCCCGAGGGGCCAGAGCTGCAACCTCATGGTTATTTTTAATATTAACGGTTTGACCTGAAATGCTTGTCTCACATATGCTAAAATATCCTCACAATGATTTATTTCCTTTTTCATGGGCTCTTTGTATCAACCAGTTGGTTGAGTTCAGTAAAACGTCTCTAGAGACATCAAGTGAAGATATACTTTTAAAGGTATAGTGTGTTCTTTTGTTACACCGATTAGACAATGAAAATGTAAAATCTAGTGGGGTAGGATTTCAGGATGACGGCACTTCCATCCACAGTGCTGATTTTTTTTTTTCTGCAAGTAACTTACAGCAGCGTTTCTGTACTAGACACTTCCCCTATCCAAGCAGCATTATTATTTGAATATAATAACTTCATCCAACATTAGTGCTAGTCATAGAAAAATGTCTTCACTGACTTGGCATCACCAAGATGGGTGTGGACAGAGCTGCCATGAAATCTGATCAGACTTAGTTAGAACACAAACTACTAGAAAAAATGAGCTCTTCACAACTATGGTGAAATTTCTGGTCACACACAAGCCACTTAAACTGCTAGGTGACACTTTTAGGAAAAGCCATTATAAGGGGAACTGAATTCAATGTGGGTGCATGTGTTTGTGTTTATCTTTGATATCCAGGGTTGTTTCTCTTCCTGTGGTTCTACGGTAAAATGAAGAGGAACTAGCTTCTGGAGGCACAAATCATCTGTGCCTATGCAGACCAGATCTTCAATCAAGACCTTTTAAAGCAGTTTTACACACTAACCAGATATTACATGCCATTTAATGCTGATGTGGTCATCCCTGATATACTGATGGGTAAAAAAAAGACAACCGCTGTGGCACATTATATAACTAATCACATGAATTAAAACCCAATTCATCTGCCTTCTCTGTAGCTCATGAGTTTCATAATTAGTCACGCGGTTCACTTTTTTCCATTGTGTGCCATTGAGTTCCTTAATATAGACAATACAATGGTAAATGATGCACATTGTTTTTATGAAAAGATATCGTGTGTGTGTGTGTGTGTATAATATGGATAATGTTCAATTACATCTTAAATGACTCATTCTCCATCACCTCTACTTTTGACTTCACTGATCTGATATTTTGAGTATATGAACTGCCTTTATATTTAAACTAGCAGAAATCTCTTATGTTTGTACTATATAGTTATATTATATATTATATACTGTATGACTGTGTGAACTAATATTGTTTTTTTTTTATTGCCATGTTGTTTAACATACACACAGTTTTAGTTCCTCCTGAGTTTTTGTCTTTTTGTGTTCCTCAAAATAAAACCTGTTTTTTTTGTTTGTTTGTTTGTTTTTACCATCTAGATGTTTTTTTTTATTTTTTGTTTTTTAAAATGGCTGTACAGATAAAATGTTACTATGTGGTATTTGTGGTTCATTGTGGCAGTTGGTGACCTGAACATAAATGTTTATGCACCATGTGATTTCTATAGTTCCGGTCTGTCAGGAAATGACAATGTGTTAAAAGAGACCTTGGGTTTTTTCCACACTAGCAGCAGTAGGCACAAGAGATCTTATTCAGAAAAAATGTGGCTCTTGTATTTTCTTAGCATCTGTATATTTTCCTCCATATCACTTCCGGTAAAAGGTAGGATAAATAAAATATTAATTGATATGATTTTATTTAGATTTGTAGTTTGTGTTATGTTTTTATGTTATGAATAATTATTATCTAAACATATTTTCCCAGGAAAATATTTTTGTAATAGTTTCTTTTTGTTTTGTTTGGTTTGGTTTTGTTTTGTATATAAAACAAACACCCTTGACCTCATTATGGATGCAATTTGAGATCAAATGGGTGACAATAAACTTATCTGTAAATAGGTACAGTATAGAATTATACTGACTAGGGCTGAAATAGAAAAATGATTTGTCCTTTTGATCTGAAGCTTTATGCTAGAGAATGAGCATGTCGGGGAAAAGATTCTAACAATCCCTGTTATCCTGCATCCCATACAGGATCCATTCCATGTCATCAGGTTCTTCCGTATTGTCAGAAAGAAAATTCCAACATCCCTCGGTGAGTTGGCAAGTTGAACAACCAAGTTTAATTGTTGTCTCTTTGAATGTGTAAACTCTCAAGGAATTACAAGGTTATTTGTTTTAAAGAATTTCATTGAGAAATGTAAAAACTTTTCAGTAACTACTTATATTGAAACTAAAAGAAAAATATATGCATGGAAATGAAGATACTCTGGCCCTGTTTTCAGAGTTTAAAGTGTTACTGTGTATAAGTGTATTTTAATCTACATGTTAAGCCTCTCATAAGCTGTTATATACTAACAGCCAATGCAGGATTTTATATAATGGATACATTGCATTCATTATTATGTTGATTTTTTTTTTTTTTTTATGCGGATGGGATTATTTACCATTTTAAAAACTAGTTCATATGGTCAGCACCAGGTGTAAGGCTATTTCTTGACATTTTAAACAGATCAGTACTGGTTTCTAAGTCACATGAAAAGCTGCATATAGTTTATTACCTTAACCACGTTTACAACAGTAACTCTGTTTCAGATTATGTTTTCTTAATTATGTTCCTATGACAGCATGGCTGATCAATATTTTGCTCTAGTACTGTAATTGAAATTGCATTTTTATCTAAACCAATTCCAATAATTCTGTAACTTTCTGCAATAGAATTCAGCATACTGACACTTATACAAACCGTATTACTGACTATTCTCCAGCACTCAGATGAGGTGTACGCATTGAGCCGATTCTGATTATCCATAGACAAGATGCACAGAAAACTTTTTTACAGAAAAACATTAACATAATTTGAAGTGCACTGCCTAATTGAAAGCTTTTTTTAAACAGGTGTATTGAAAACAAGATGAGAGATTGTACAACTATTCAAACCCGTATCCCAAATCCAGACCTTTATATGAAACCAATTGATTTGGAACAGGTAAATATTTCACAATCTCACACTGATGACAGCATATAAATGACTCACATTACTTTGTATCCTTTACTCAGTATTATATTTGTACTAAGTTATTGGGTTGTTTAACTGAAACCGGGACTTCTGACTTGGCAAAATAAGAGAATACAGTTATAAGAGTTTAGTTTGCATGTTCTCCCCGTGCTTGGTGGGTTTCCTTCGGGTACTCCGGTTTCCTCCCACAGTCAAGAGATATGCAGATTAGGCTATCCAATGTTCCCATATTGCCCATAGTGTGTGAATGAGTGTGAGTGTGAGTGTGTGTATGTGCCCTGTGATGGATTAACACTCCGTCCAGGGTGTACCCTGCCTCCTGGGCTCCAGGTCCCCGTGACCCTAAATACAGGATAAAGCGGTATATAAGATGAGTGAGTGAGTAAGTTATGAGAGTAAAAGCTCCCTTCATTTTTAAACCCCTGCTACACTAATGCACTTCACTAGTGCTTGGATATCATCAAGGTAGAAAGTTTTCTCAGTATGCTGGAGCCATGATCCGACTGCCTGTTTCTCATCTGAAACATTGCCCTCTTATCAACTCCTTTAATGGAGTGTGGTCAGACTGCATGGGGACATGCCAGCCAAGTTCCTGAAATGTACAAGTGTGTGTACAGTTCCCACGGACAGATGCGTCTCCTACGCAAGTTGGCAACAAGTTGTACATCAATTTTCAGTGATCAGGCATTTCACTAGCTGAATGTTCACAAGAACGACCACAGAGAGCATGGATGTTTGCACCATTCAAAAGTTTTACTGTTCCAGATAATATGTATTGGGGGTAGGCATTTCAACTTTGCTGACTTAGATGTCTACGATAGGTCAGTGGATGCAGACTTAGACACATCGCTTTAGTAACCACATCCACATTCTATTAGTTTCATTGTAGCTGATGAATATTGGGATTTTAGATAAATAATAGGGGGAGTAATCTAGGGGTTAATCAGATTTGAAGGGGTTAATACAATGGTGGGTTTGTTGATCTTAAGTTTCATTTAATTGAAGCTAATTATAATCAGAACACAGTAATATGCACAGTCTTGTATTGGTATTGGAACGGCAAGGCCCATTGTTTTCTTATTGCTATAGACTCAAGGCAGTTTCAGTTTGAGATCAAAAGATGACTATGAGACAATAGATCAGAATCTCAGATTTCATTTCCTACTATTTACATCAAGATGTTTTAAGCAGTTTACGACAGGGCACCATTGGTGGCAGACCACCTAATTTTTAGATGAGCAAAAGTATTGGACCTAGACAATACAGCATTTCGGAACGTCCTGAAAGAGAAAGAAAACAGATGGTCTTAAATAAACTAAGGTCAATAGGACATACAGTTTGGTTTCATGCTTGAAATAACTGCATCACTAAATGCATAGTGGCCCACTTACATCACCAAACACTTTTGTTAATGCAGGTTTAAACCACAGCTTCTTTCCGTTTGTTTTGTTGTTGGTTTTTTCTCCTCTTCAGTACGTGAAAGTGCATGCTCATCTGGGTTAATATCTGGTTATTGACTTGAGCAGTATGAAAATTTTCACTGATGAAGTCCTTTCTTGTGCAGGAACTTTTGTGGATCATTTCTGTATTTCTTGGCAACTTCCAATCCGGCCTTTTAATTCTTCCTGCTGATGAGTGGTTTGAATTTTGCAGTCAATGTCTTCTTCAAATGGTGGATTGTGAACCATGCACTGCTTTCCTGTGGACTTTGCTTTTGACAGTTTTTTCTTTTTTTTTCTTTCTGTGGTTTCTTTCTTTTTCGGGACATTCCAAAATGTTGTATTGGCTAGGCCCAGTGGTTATGCAATGGCTCTCAGTTTCAAAATGGTGTACGTTTCTACCGTAGAAGGCTAATCATCATGGTTTTGACCATTTAAGAACAAATGCAGTTTCCAAAAAGGTGCAGTGGTCTAAGATGAAAGCCTAATTTCTCATCTCAGACATTGTTTAACTAGAACCCAAACAGCTTCGGTGTGTAACAAAAACTATAGAATTATCTTTGCCATTCCTATACCAGCATTAATAACAGTGGGTTGATTTTCTCCACTTTAATGACAATCGACACCCTGGCTATGCTTCATGAATCCCAATGAGATCCACATAATTAGAAATATTTAATCCATGCTTCATCAAAGACTTTGAAAGACTAATTTTTTATTAAGTAGTATTGAAAAGTCTGTTTTGCTTTGTAATTTAATTGCAACATTCAACTGTATTATCACTTCTTCTTCTTGTTTCCCAGTATGTCAAGAGAAGGGCAATGCACATGAAGATACCATTGACTCATATAGAAAGTAGAAAGATTACAGGCTGAAATAAGTTGCGAAATCTGACCAATTTCTTTATTTTGAAGTGCTTTAATCAGAAACCCACTGCTTTCACAGGCCAAACTGGAGACAACGTATGGGCATGTAATTCATATTCCTACCGAGGCCATCATAAAAAGCGGTTGGAAGGAGAACACTAGTGTGTCCCTGAAGGTATCTGTACTCAACAACAGCATTTTCGAGGTTAGTGGCAGATTTTTGGTCAATGCTATCTCTTTTTTAAAAGATAATTATAGATTCCAGTCCCAGGTTAAAACTGAACAGATAATCACCAAACTGTTTTGTACCCCTGATATAAATCGTGATATAATGGTGGTGGATTTTAAAAAACCGAAAGAACAGGCATCTATAATTGATAAATGTTGGTATGTCAGTGAGTAAGAAAGAGCATTACAAGTGTGGATGAAATCAGGCTGGTACAGTCCAGCACTGTGTAGCACCAAATGATTCAGTGGTGGTCTGCAGTACTAGTAAAAGGCCATGAGCAGCTGCCTACAAGAAGTAACTATTTTTTAAATCATTCTTATTTGCCTTTGAACTGTCTACTTTGAGTTTTCATTATGCTGCAACATGCTGCACCTGACTGATGACCAATGCAGTGGGGTTTTGGATGGATGTTAGTTGCAAATTCATAATATTCTGTTTTATGACAAAAAACACAGACAGCAGAAATATTTTTAAGGATGCATGAACCCAAGAAGATGTGAACAGTATGAAGTGATGAAGGTTGTGGTAGTAGTCCTTTTACTCCTGATTAAAAGAATTTAGAGACAGGTAGATATCTCAAATAAACCAAAAGGAACACAAATTAAACATAAGTTTAATAATAATAATTAATAGTCGCATGTACTTTACAGCACAGTGAAATGATTTTTTTCAAATATCCCAGTTAGGAAGCTGGGGTCAGCCCAGCTGAACCCTGGAGCACGTAGGGTTAAGAGCCTTGCCCAAGTTGCTCAACAGCTGCAACAGTGCTGGGGCTCAAACCCCTGATTAGTAATCCAGTAAATGACAGCCTTAACCGTTTGAGCCACTGCTGCCATTATGCTTCACATTTACAATGCTAAAATAACATACTACTCTATGGGGAAAACCTGTTGTAGAATTGGTTAGCGCAGCACCAATACAACATAATAGTGAGAGAAAAGTCTCTGGACTGAAATAAATGTATTGACATTGCATAAACTATGCGGCAAAAGGAGGTCCAACAAAATAATAGAATGCGTGGGTGTTTTTTGGCCTGGTGGTGTATATCATAGGAGCTCTTGCTCAAACTTCTTTACTGGAGTTACATTGGTGGTGCTGTAGCTCTTTAGGCTTCTGTCTCTGGGTTTCTGTCTTTTCACATAGACCATGTTGCCCACAGAATACAGCTTGCATAAACAACCATTGTGATACTGCAGTGATATTTTTCAAATCATATAAATTGCTTAAATATAGAATTTTACTAATCGTAATGAGTAATATAAACAGGTTCTTTTAAAGGTCCTCGCATGTAGTCTTAAAGCAAGCCCCAGTGGCTATGACTTGTTTTCAGCCTTAAAACTCCAGATGATGGAGAATACTGTCTAAAACCTATAATGCCTTAAATATGGTGCTCCACTATAAGAGATATATGGTGTATAATATTGATCAGAACCACTCTTTTACAATTTGCTTCCTGAAATATGCCTATGCCATCAGGGAAGGAAAACTCCACGGATACAGGGATACAGTGTGATACCCTGGTGATTTAGTACATTCAGGTTGTCAGCTGACTTCATTTTATTGCCACATAGAGTTGCTGAGCCTAGACCTGACCACCTGAAGCAACCCCAGATAATAGGGGCACCATGCATCGCTTATGTGTTTCCCTTCTTACACTGAGACATCCATTGCTCTGGAATAGGATCAATCTGAACTCAAACCACATGACCCTTTTCAATTGCTCCAAAGTCCAACCTTTATTCTCCCTATCAAAATTAAGCTTTTTTCTGATTAGTCTGATTAAGAAGTCTTTTTACCATGAACACACATCTATTTAGAGTGTATGGAAATCCACTTCCTTTCACTATTAAACATAGTGCCTATATGGTTTTTACTGTTGATGCTGAGATGCCACATATGTCGACCTCAAGCTCGTTGTAAAAAAAAAAAAAAAAACTTAAAAGCAAAAAAAATGAATGATACAAAATTTACTTGGTCCATTTATTCAATATTGTAATAAATAATGCTATTTTATTAAACAGTGTGTTAGGTGCATACAGTGGCGGGTTTACAATGAATTGCTCCCTAGGCGAGACTCATAAGCAAGAAGGCTAACAAACCTAAGAGTTAACGTTATACCACTAATGAACATAATGACATGAATACCTTAATCATACAGCGAGAACATTGTTGCATACCTTTATACGCCCGTTTCTCCCCATCTTCTCCCCTTCTACCTTCTTGTATTTTTTTTAAGTTCATTATGAGGACTAAACTAAGATGAAGGCACAAAGGTGTCTACAAACCAGATTTAGGCAAGGATAGTATCATCTTATTTACGGATGCAAAACTCGTGTGCGTGTAAAACCTATAGAAAGGGGAAAGAGAAAAATGTGGTAGACAAAGAGAGAGAAATGTGGTATGCTCACAAGGCCACCGCATACCGCAACCATGGTAGCATCTGCACAAAACCGGTGGGTGGAGTGGCAGAACGGAGCACGCGGAGGCAGTAGCGTTTTTCCCGCTGTCGATGGGCGGTCTGGCCCCTCCCAGCTCTATGGGGGTGGCCTCAGGCTGGAGTCCTCGCTGACGTCCATCGGCTGGGCGACTTTCCCAGCTGGCTTCGGGATGTATTTTTGCATTGAATTTTAAATGCTTGCATTATAGCATTATATATAAATGCTTTAAAAAAAAAATTCAAATTCTAAATTCAAATTTCAAAGCAGAAAAATTCAAATTTTTTGTGACAAGTTTTTTTTTCAGTTCATGTGAGTTCAGTATGCTGTTTTGCTTTGAGGAATTTTGGCACTGTTATACTTCCATAATGTAGCGTAATAAATAAATTATTCTTGGGGGTTTAAATATGCTAAACAAAACTCTTCTACACCATTTACACCAACCATATCTGATCATAATCCTCTTTACATTGTTGCACAGGCATCTTCTAATCCACAATCTGTAGATGGGAGAGTCTTAGGTGTGTGGCTTGGTGAACAAGATGTCAACAATCTTTCTCAACCTGTTAAAATGCAGTTTGCAAATACAAAAGAGGTAAAAAATCCCACATTGTTCAATGTTTCATTCTCAGAGGAATGCAATTAATATTCTTTATAAATGTGTACAGTAAAATTGATTGATTTTATTTTCTATATTATTTTTAATATAAATTCTGTCACTGACTGCGTGTCACACATGGCTGATGGACTTATTAATCAATCAACTACAAGAAGCGATTATATAATATTTATGTCATCTAAACCAATATGATCTATTTAACTATGCCAAAATTATGTTAGAATAATTTAATAGCCTACATACCTTTCAATTATAAACAAGATGATAACGATGGCTGTGAATAGTACAGAGAAAGAAGACCCAATGTATGTAATGTATTCAAGAAGACGAACATCTTTAGGATTTTGTACAGTTGAAAACTGTCGTACAAACACAACTCGCATCCGATGCATTCTGTAACTGTAGGTATCACAAAATCATTGTTTAGCATATTAAAAACATTGTTTCGCGAGTTTTAATTCCAGGATACTTTTGACAAATTGTTGTTGTCTTTTTTGCAAAAAAAAAAGAAATACTTTGTTGTTTGTTTGTTTCTTCAGAATATAAGTGGGACATGTGTCTTCTGGAAGTATACTTCAGGTCATAAATCATTGTTTTCAAAATTTTTCAAAATGCTATAAATAACTCTGCTAATAATGCTATGCTAATAATAATCACCCTTAAAGGAAAATAACAACAATAAGAGGAAAAAAATAGATTATTTCTATGCTTATTGTTAGTGAAGAAAGATACTATTATAAGGTTTAGTTGGTCACAATGTTATGATTTTGATTTTGATGTGCATATTGTTATTTGTTCCTCAGGTATCTGGAGCAGTGATGGATGTAGCACCACCAGAAACGATACACACTTTGTCTGCAGTTGCAATCACCTCAGTTTTTTTGCAGTTCTCATCGTGAGTTGAAGCCTTAATACCTAATCATATACACCGATCGGCCACAACATTAACACCACTGGCAGATGAATTAAATAACATTGTTTATCAATTATAAACCAGTAAATTGGTGACTGGTTCATGGGCACCCAGAGCTCAGTTATGCCTATGGGGACCAAAGGCCAGCCATCCGGTCCAATCACACAGAAGAGCTACAGTAAAGGTATTAGAACATGTATGGAGTTTAGCAGGCAAAGATTTTAAGGTTATTGATCTGGGCTATGATCTATCCAGATCGCAATCCAATCAAACATTCAGGGAATGCACCAGACAAATGCGCCTGATCCATTGAGGCCCCATCCCACAACATACAGCACATAAAACAGTGCGAGACACCACAGCACACCTCCAGATGTTTTAGAGCCATGTCCAGAGGGAACAGAACTGCCCAGGTGGCACAAGGGAAACCTGCATAATACAAACCATAATGCCGTGTGTTGTATTGTTATGGCTGATCGGTATATACATTGTCTTTTAGCAAGCAATGGTTATATTATTCATCTTTATCATATCCGTTTCTTTGTATGTCTCTTTTTCTTGACGCTGGGCACTGGCAGAGTCCTGATAGTGTACAAAATCCTGAAGATGTTCGTCGTCTTGAATACATTACATACATTGGGTCTTCTTTCTCTGTACTATTTACAGCCATCGTTATCATCTTGTTTTTAATTGAAAGGTATGTAGGCTATTAAATTATTCTCACATAATTTAGGCATAGTTAAATAGATCATTGTGGTTTAGATGACATCAATATATAGTAATAAGTCCATCAGCCATGTGGGACATGCAGTCAGTGACAGAATTTATATTAAAAAAAAATAGAAAAAAACAAAATACATTTTTACTGTACATATTTATAAATAATATTAATTGCATTCCTCTGAGAAAGGCTTCTGCATTGAACACTTGATCTACCCGCAACTTCACTCACATGAACTTTAACTGCACACTCATAAGCGGGTTTCTAAAAATGTACAGCACCATCTGTTGAATTTTGAAATTAACTAAAATTTTGTGCGGAATTATTAAGTCGATTTTAATTAAATTTTCTATTTAAATTTAAAAGTACCCTTTCATCCCATGGGCCGATTGCGATGAAACAAAGCCTGTATGTTACCTCATGCTCGGCACCCCATTAAAATTCGTTCAGTAGTATTTTTTACTTGATAAGTGCACAAACAAACAAACAGTTGGACCATCTTGATGTGTTCTATTATTCATCTTACCTCCCGCAAATGATATTTTTTTTACATATATCTTCAATGTAAAGACACACCAACTTTACAGTTTCATCATATGTATAGATGAAATCTATGTAAGAAGCAAACGTTTGAAACTTTAACTCTACGTCGCTTAGTTTCACTGTTTACAATTCGCTAATATTCTGGAAAACAGCGTTGCCAGACTAGCTATTAGCATTTACTTTGGAGAATCTTCGCTCCCAATCACTGTCACCCAAACTAAACTCACTCTGTAAATATTAACGGTTAGTCTGTGGTTTGGATTATTTTAGTGACTCGGTTCTTTGGATCTCGTTAATCAAATTGAATCTTTTTTTGAGTCATTTAGTTAATTTCATTCTTTTGATCAGAAATAAAATAAAATAATGTTACATTTTCAATAAACAGACCCCCAGACCCCCCAATACATACAAACATTTTGGCTATAGTTCCAGTAATGCAGCTAAGGACATATTATGGTCTAAATCGTTCGATCTTTTGTCACATGACTCTTATAGACGCTATGCAGTGCATTACACAGGAAACAGAATTGAACAGTTCTTCTCATGAGTCTTCCACTCCGTCTAGTCTAGAATGAACGACTGGGACTAGAAGACTCATGAGAAGAACCACTCAATTCTGTTTCCTGTGTAATGCACTACATATTGTAGCATCTATAAAAGTCATGTAACAAAAGAACGAATGATTTGGACTAGAAGACTTAAAGGTTAACTACTCATTTCTGTTTCCTGTATATAACTTTAGGGAGTGTTTGCGATGCTGTGCGCATGCATAGAAAATGAATGAATCACTCTCTGAGACTACTCATTGTTCTGAGTCACGTTAAAGACTCGTGCAAAAAGAACGAATCGTTCATGAATGACCCATCACTAGCAGTCTGTCAACTTTACAGTTTTATCATATGTATATGTACGAAGCAAACATTTCAAACTTTACCTCTATGTCATTTAGTTTTAAAAGTCTAGACACGCATAAACAAACTGTCTACAACTCGTTAATGTGCTGGAAAGTGTCTTTGCCAGACTAGCTGTTAGCATTTACTTTGGAGAATCTCGACTCCCAATCACTGACAAACTAAGCTTACTTTAATACACACGTAGTCTGCCGTTTTGTTGTTTTCAGAGAGAAACAGTTTGTGTTTTTTTGGGGGATGTTTGTGCTGTGTGCCCTTGCGTGCGTCCGTGTTGGTGCGTGCGTGCGTGTGTGTGTGTGCAAGCTGTGGTGAGCCATTTCATTTTGACAGTTGTTGTTTTGAATTTAAAGTTTTGTAGGCCATTGAATTATTCTCCGATTATCCGGGCACAGTTAAATACGTAGATCATACTGGTTTATATGACATCATTGTTAATTATCACTTCTTTTCGTTGATTAATTTTATATAACAGCATGCCTATGACATGTAGTAGGAACGATTTGTATTAATGTTCTTAATCTTCAGTGTTTGTACTTTGTAAACAATAGTGGCGCAGTATGCGTGATGATCCGTTTGCATTTTAAACGTTAATGAGAGAGTGCAAAGACAAGATGTCGGAAACCTGGTCAACCAGCTCACCACGGGATTTTATGCTGATACTACTCTCTCCACAGAAAGAGGAAGTCAGAGCACTCTGTTGTGATTCATGTGCAACTATCAGGCTCACTGTTCCTGCTGCACCTCTTCTTTCTGGCCAGCGCACTGGGGTCAGGAACAGAAATTAATTCAGCATGTCAGTGCCTCGGCCTTATCTTACACTGGGCCTTGCTAGCCACCTTCACCTGGACCGCTATCGAAGGTTTTCACCTGTACCTGCTCCTCGTGCGGGTCTTCAACATCTACATCAGGAGATATTTGCTCAAACTTTGCGTAGTGGGCTGGGGTAAGTTGGGGTCCTACAGTACATCAAGATAGACATCACTGCATTATTGCAAATAAAGGTTGAAACTAATAGACTATATGTTTTTCAAAGCCTTAATTAAAAAAAGTGTCATGAAGAACCTAAAAGTGTATGAGTCATGATGTTCCTTTTTTTTTTTTTGATTTTGTGATAGGAGTTCCTGTAATCACGGTGATGATCTGTGGCCTGACTGGTGCATATGGCAAATACCCCTTAACAGAGAGAAACAACAATGAAACAAATCTGTAAGATCAACAATATATTTTTTAGCTAACACCAATGCATTAAGGCTTCTGTAACTGAGATTTACTGCACTTAAATAAATTATTTTGGCCTTGTATAGGTTGTACATTAAAACTGCACTTAACAACTGTTTTGTTCCAACTAATCTATCGATTATTTTTCGATTAGTAGTTTAGTCAAACTAATATTTTTCATGGTTACTAGCGAAATCTTTCTGGTTGGTGGATTAATCCCTAACTTGGCAGTAAATAATAAACATGATGTTAAAGTCTAATCCTTTAATATATTATTCATGCATTCTTCTAAAATGTAAATTTTTTTTAAGTAAATAAAATAAAAATAAATTGTCGAGAAACTCCAGCTTCCTCAGGCAGTCCAACGATATGCAGGTTAGGCTAATTTGCGTTCCCAAAGTGTGTAAGTGTATGTATGTGTGTGTGCTCTGTGCCCTGTCCAGGGTGTACCCCGCCTCATGCCCCAAGTCTCCTGGGATAGTTTCCTGGCCCTGCATACAGGATAAAGCGTTATTATTAGTGATTATTTACTTTAGTTTAACTTACATAATTTACTTGAGTGGAAATTCCACCCTAATCAATTGTTTTTTTTCATTCAGTACAGAAAAAAACTGTAATAATATTTTAACAGTAATAAACCACGTCCTTCAGGTTTAACATGTAACAGTCATGAAAACTAGACTAAAATGAATTCCACAATGATGAACTTGATCAACACCTCAATCGATTGATCGATACAGTGGGGCAAAAAAAGTATTTAGTCAGCCACCAATTGTGCAAGTTCTCCCATTTAAAAAGATGAGAGAGGCCTGTAATTTTCATCATAGGTATACCTCCACTATGAAGGACAAAATTTTAGAAAAAAAAAAAAAAAATTCTGAAAATTACATTGTATGATTTTTTTATGAATTTATTGATGGTAGGAGGTTTTCACTTAAAAACTCACGACAAATGGCCCCATTCATTCTTTCCTTTACACGGATCAGTCGTCCTGGTTCCTTTGCAGAAAAACGGCCCTAAAGCATGATGTTTCCACCCCCATGCTTCACAGTAGGTATGGTGTTCTTTGGATGCAACTCAGCATTCTTTCTCCTCCAAACACGTCAAGTTGAGTTTTTACCAAAAAGTTCTATTTTGATTTTATTTGACCATATGACATTCTCCCAATCCCCTTCTGGATCATCCAAATGCTCTCTAGCAAACTTCAGATGGGCCTGGACATCTACTGGCTTAAGCAGGGGGACACGTCTGGCACTACAATACATTTGAGTCCCTGGCGGCGCAGTGTGTTACTGATGGCCTTTGTTACTTTGGTCCCAGCTCTCTGCAGGTCATTCACTAGGTCCCCCCATGTGGTTCTGTGTTTTTTTGCTCACAGTTCTTGTGATCTTTTTGACCCCACGGGGTGAGATCTTGCGTGAAGCCCCAGATCGAGGGAGATTTTCAGTGGTCTTGTATGTCTTCCATTTTTCTAATTATCGCTCCCACAGTTGATTTCTTCACACCAAGCTGCTTACCTATAGCAGATTCAGTCTTCCCAGCGGGTGCAGGTCTACAATTTTGTTTATGGTGTCCTTTAAAAACTCTTTGGTCTTGGCCATAGTGGAGTTTGGAGTGTGACTGTTTGAGGTTGTGAACAGGTGTCTTTTATACTGATAACAGATGCCATTACTACAGGTAACAAGTGGAGGACAAAGAGGCCTCTTAAAGACGTTGTTACAGGTCTGTGAGAGCCAGAAATCTTGCTTGTTTCTTGGTGACCAAGTACTTATTTTAGTGAGAAATTTACCAATTAATTCATTAAACATTTTTTATTTTTTATTATTATTATTTTGTCCCTCATAGTGGCGGTATATCTATGATGAAAATTACAGGCCTCTCTCATCTTTTTAAGTAGGAGAACTTGCACAATTGGTGGCTGAATAAATACTTTTTTGCCCCACTGTATTTATGTGTGGTTATGAGGCTGAAAAGAAAGTTCCAATATGTACACCCAGACTTTCATATTAATCATGCAGAGTTACATTTACCACCACAAAGTGCTGCTGATAATCCCAGCAATTTACTAACAATCATACTTGCTTTTTTTATATTTAATGCATGCATGCAACTATGATATAAGATAGTTATTTTATTCACTTATAAAGCTATACAATAACAATAATAATCCATCTTTAGCAGCCCCACTTCTTTTCTCTCTTGAAATTTATTAAATGAAATTTCTGTTCGTCAGGTTACTAAGAAGCTGCACAGCCATTCTTCATTCTGAAGAATTTTCTCTTCCAGAATATCGCATGGTCTAAAACGGCTGTCTGACTGTTATGTGACTGTTAATTGCTGGAGATTTTAGACTCTGTCCACTAATGCTGATTTTTGCACAAATACATTTATGTAGCTTGACTCTATAAACCGCTGCTGTAAGACATACACAGTGATATACAGTATGGATCTAAAGGCCAACATTATTTTATAAGGTGTCCGACCAATCAAATTTGTGTCTCAGTGGTGCAGTGGTCTGACCTACTATGATAGGGTTTTTTTTTATCATAGTAAGTTTTACTTAAAGTAAAAGTGTTATCAAACAATCTGTTATTTCTGCAGTTGCAGTCAGAGATTGGTATGCATACATCATGATTGGGCCAATGATTTCTTTGAACTGATTTTTTCTGTGGAATAATGATTGTGTAACATACTGTACATCTGTAATACCAGATAACCCCAAGAATTCGAAGCACCAAGGAAATCCAAAATCAACATCTTCAAGCTCAATTAAAGTTTAAAGCTGACCATACAGACAATTAAAGAACCAGTATTGACCAGATGTATAACTGGAGAAGTAACCTCAAGAACCCTGTACCAACTGTTAAACATAGTGGTGGTAGTAGCAACATATTTTGGGTCTGTTTGGCTAGAATTGGAAATAGTGCTTTGTGGTTGGAATAATGATGAAGGAGGACTATATTAAAAGTCTACAGCATAACCTTAAAACATGAACAACATTAAATGTTTCAACAGGACAATGACCCCAAGCACACATAACAGCTGGTTGTAGAATGGATAAAGCATGCTAATTTTAATCTTTTGGAACCTCAACCCTATTGAAGATTTTTGGACCTCAGGTCCTTTTGGAAATCAGGTTCATCCCTCTATCTAGGAACCTCTGTAGTCCAACTAGGAACCATGGAGGCCGATGGTGACCCTTGTATTTATTCCCATTTGTACAACCGTGGTAAGCCCTCTGGTCAATATTCACATGCACATTCACACACTACAGGCAATTTGGGAACGCCAGTTAGCATAATCTGCATGTTTTTGGACTGTGGGATGAAACTGGAGAACCTGGAAGAAAGAACAAGAGCATGGGGAGAATATGCAAACTCCATGCACACAGACCAGATGGGGGAATCGAAACCAAGACCTGGAGGTGCAAGCTGACAGTGCTAGCCATTGTGCCACCAAAAGTCAGGTCATAAGTGTTGGGAAACCAACTAATTTATATAAACTCTACAAATTCTACTGGGAAGAAAAGTCAGATGTCTAACCAGAATTCTGCCGGAATCTTATTGATGGCTACCAAAAGCATTTGGTTAAGGTGGAACTGGCTAAGAGACATTCAACCAAATATTACATGTGCTGTATGTATAATTTTGATTTCAGAAAGCCCCAAATGAATTAAAAATTATGCACGAAATTCTTGTGTTTTCCTACTATTAAAGGTGTATGATTTTATATTTATTGTGCCAAAGAAAAAGACCAGTTTTTAAATAATCATTGAAAGCTCAATCTTGCCTTGGCATTCATGTTCATGATGAGTGTTTGCATTCTTCTGACTTTAACTTGATCTTCACTCCACCTTTGCATTTTTTGTGTATTTTGCAGCTGCTGGATAAATAATAAGACTGTGAGTTATATAACAGTAAATGGTTATTTGGGACTGGTGCTACTCTTCAACATAGTGATCATGGGTGTGATAGTGGTGAAGGTGTGGCAGTTAAAATTGCGAGGTGTGCAGACTGGGAACAGATTAAGAAGGCTGTGGAAGGACTGCGCTATTATCCTGGGGCTCGGTGTGGTTTTGGGTCTGTCATGGGGACTGGCCTTTTTTACCTATGGACCCCTGAGTCTTTCAGGGATTTACACCTTTACCATCCTAAATTCATTTCAAGGTAAGTGTACAAAGGTGATCATTTTTCTGATTTTTTTTTTCTTTTTCTGTTACTTATTGCTCCGTGATGTGTTTCCATCTTCTAGGTGTTTTTGTGTTCTTTTGGTTCTTATCACTCACCTGCAAGTCAACTCACGAGGAAGGGTCCGTAACAAAGAATTTATCCCTGAGTAATTTCAGCTCATGATACTGGCACAAAGCACTGAACCACAATGGGTTGGATTGCGAGTCAAGAGATGAGGATTTGTCCTGAGATGTACCTGAAATCATCTAACTTGAACACTCTCTTCTATATGATACTTCTTTTTAATTCTTTAACTTAATTATAATCTTTATGTCTTATAGAAAGTCAATGTAAATAGAAAATTTTAACTTTTTTAAAGAGCAAATGTTGAATATGTTTGTCTGTTTTCTTGCGATAAGCCAATGACTTTTTGATTTAGGGTTTTGTAACATGTTGTTCGCATGTCCTTTTAAACATAATGTAAAATATTGAAAAAATTTAAATCATATTAATATTCTGTATATTACATAGATCACTATATATAACTATATACCAGCAAGTGAGCACCATCCATGCCTGTGAGGAGAAAAGGCAAGCCTGTCTATCCAAACCCACCAGAACACTCGGGGGGCTATCGCGTGCTGCGCACAGGGCCCGGCAGGCACAGAGCCCAACAACATCAAGCTGGTGGCCAAACTCCCAGGATCCCAATCCGATCAATGATGGGATGCAACAGCCCTAAAAAATCTAATCCAAGTGGCCCCACCCTGCCACTATGGTTTAGGAGCATCATGTATCACGCATGAGCTTCTTGTTTTAATTCTGAGCGTCACGTGATCACAGCTGAGCCAACGTTTTTTCTCTCTCTTGCGCTGCGGAATTCTGGGTAATCGTCTCCCCTGCCGGGTCTTGGTGCGCTTATGCTCTTACTGGTATGCGTGTGTGTACAGCGCGGGTGATGAATAAAGCAAAAGCAAGTCTCATTCGAGAGGTTCAAATTTCATTTTCTCTCTCTGCTCAAGGCTTAGCCTCCTCTTTGCATGTGTGCGTGTGTCATTGGACACCATGCCACACACACACAGACCCCTCCCACTTTCGCCTTCACAGACACACACACGATTCTTTTCAAAGGTAAAGTGCAGGTTAATTTGTTTTATTTTTACTTTACAGCAGGGATTCCGTTAGTGTGTCACTTAATCGGGTGATATTAGAGAGATTTCTTTTTTATTTTTCTGATAAAACAGTGTTTCCGTTGTGTGTGAAAAGAGTGAAGGAAGGATAACTGTGTAAGACAAGAAGAGGGAGAGGGGAGCTTACTTTAGATTCACACACACATATATACAGTATAAATCGTCAGCGCGCACAAACGGAAACACTTATCTGTCTGGATTTTTTTTCTCCTTTTATTTCAGGGTAAAGTGCAGGTTAATTTGTTTTATTTTTACTTTATATTTTGTGTTAATTATTTTTTATGTATTTATTTTTTGGGGCTGTGAAATGAATAATTTGAGTTTAAACTATTTCTTATGGGAAAATTTAACTTGATTTACGAGTGTTTTGAATTAGCAGATCAACCGTGAAAGTCATTGGAGTAACATTAGACAAGAAATTTGTAAAAGCATTATATTAAATGTCCTGTTTTTTTAAAGACTCTTACTTTCATGTGATTTTACTCCAATTCATTTTATTTTATTTTTACGCTTTAAACAATAAAAGCCCAGAGTTTATGGGATTTAATTGGGCTGTTTGTAATTAATACAACATGCAAAAGATAATTCTTAAATGACATAAATCACCACATCTCACATCTCTACTGAACAAGCCCCACTTCATTATTTTCTCTTTCCCTTCCTTCCTTTCCAGTAGACCCAGCCAGTATTGTTGACTGTCTCTCTCCTCTCCTTCTCCAGGGTCATCTTGACTCTTTACTCTATTGTCATCTTTGATCATTTCTTGCTTTTTTTTGCATTCTCATCTCTGTCTATATGATACTTTGAAAACTCACTTACTGTCCAAACCTCTTATCCTGTATACAAGGACGCCGGGGGGGCTGGAGCCAGGAGACTTAGGACATGAGGTGTACACCCTGAACAGGGGGTCAGTACATCGCAGGGGACACACACTTACAAGCTCATTCTCACACTACAGGCAATTTGAAAATGCCAATATGCCTAATCTGCATGTGTTTGGACAGTGGGAGGAAACATGTGCATCTGGAGGAGATCCATCAAGCACAGACCCGAGTCAGGAATCGAACCTGGACCATAACGATGCTAGGCGACGGTGCTAACCACTAAGCCAAAACTAATCTTATTTATTTTTTATTTTAATTAATTTATAGCTAAAGGGGGTATTCGACTGTTATAGCCTGAAAGTTTAGGATAACATTGAATCATTAAATCAAGTTAAAATAACTTATAGAACCTGTGTCATTCCAACAGTAAAGCATCCTGAGACCATTCATGTGTGGGGTTGCTTTTTAGCCAAGGGAGTGGGCTCACTCACAATTTTGCCTAAAAACACAGCCATGAGTAAAGAATAGTACAAAAACATCCTCCGAGATCAACTTCTACCACTATATAAAAAAACAGTTTGGTAATGAGCAAGGCATTTACCAGCATGACGGAGCATCTTGCCATAAGAAAGAAGTGATAATTAAGTGGATTGGGGAACAAAACATCAAAATTTTGGGTCTATGGCCAGGAAATTCACCAGACCTTAATCGCATTGAGAACTTGTGGTCCATCCCCAAGAGGCGGGTGGACAAACAAAAAATGTTTGACAAACTTTAAGCACTGATTCTGTAAGAATGGTTTGCCATCAGTCAGGATGTGGCCAATTCACTGCATGCCAGGGCGAATTGCAGAGGTCTTAAAAAAAGAAGGGTCAACACTGCAAATATTTTACATAAACTTTATGTAATTTTCTTTGATACTTATGAAATGTTAGTAATACTTCATAATACCATACTAACATCTTTGTAAAAGACTTTGTAAAAAAAAAACATATTTGTGTCATTCTCAAACCTTTTGGCCACAGCTTTACTTGTACTCGTACCGTAGCTCAGCTATATAAGTGCATTATTATTATCACTAACATTTTTATTACCAGTCCAATGTTTTTGCAGCATAACTGGTGAAAATGCCTAATACAGTATTACAACCTTTGAGTTTATGGACTGATGGCAAACCAGATTGAAGGTGCATTACCGCCACCTACTGGACATGACTGCTTGTTCATGTACTGATTGACAGTTGTCTGCTCTCCAAAAGTAACATACTGTTCCTTTATTGCTAAATACTATAAAACTCACTTATCACTGTTGTTGTCGTCAGCTATACCGCTTCATCCTGTATTTAAGGTCTCAGGGGCCAGGAGCCTATCCCAGGAGTCTTAGGGCACAAGGCAGGGTACCCCCTGGACAGGGTGCCAATCCTCTACAGGGCACACACACATCGAGCTTGGCCGGGAATCGAACCCAGACCCTGAAAGTGCACTGTACCTTGAAGCAGTTGGGCTACAGCAACAGAAGACCACACCTGGGGCCACTCCTATGAGAATAAACAGAGAACTACAATTCACATGGGCTCAGCAAAAGTGGATGGAAAAACAGTGAGGTCAATAAGTATTTGATCACCCTGAGATTTTGCAAGTTCTCTTACTTAGAAATCATGGAGGTGTCTACAATGTTCAGCATAGGTGCATTTCCACTGTGAGAGACAGAATCTAAAAAGAAAATCCAGAAATCATATTGTATGATTTTTTTACAATTTATTTGTGAATTACTGAGTCAAATAAGTATTTGATCACTTGTTTATCAGCCAGATTTCTGACCCTCAAAGACCTGTTATTTTGCTTTTAAATAGTCCAGCTACACTCTGCTCATGATTCTAAATTAGTAGCACCTGTTTAAGGTCGTTAGCTGTTATAAAGACACCTGTGCACCCCACGATCAGCCAAAGTCTAAGTAGCAACATGGGCAAAACCAAATAGCTGTCAAAAGATACAAGAGACAAAATTGTAGATCTTCACAAAGCTGGAAAGGGCTACGGGGCAATTGCCAAGCAGCTTGGTGAAAAAAGAACAACTGTTGGAGCAATTGTCAGAAAATGGAAGAGGCTAATGATGGCTGTCAATCTCCCCCGGACCAGGGCCCCATGAAAGATCTCTCCTTGTGGGCTATCAATGATGCTAAGGATGGTGAAGAATTAGCCCAGTACTACATGGGAGGAGCTGGTCAATGCCGTGAAGAGAGCTAGTACCATCGTTTCCAAGGCTACTATCAGTAATACATCAAGACGGCATGGTTTAAAATCTTGCATCGCACTCGAAGGTTCCTCAGCCCATGTCCAGGCCCTGTACAAAATACTAAAAAATTTTGACTCAAGTGATTAAATACTTATTTGACACAGTAATTCACAAATAAATTGTTAAAAAATCATACAATGTGATTTCCAGATTTTTCTTTTTAGATTCTGTCTCACAGTGGAAATGCACCTATGCTGAAAAGTAAGAGAATTTGCAAAATCTGTGTGATCAAATGCTTATTGACCTCACTATAGATGATTGATAAAATGTTGTCTGATGATTGCAGTGACACAATTTGGCGTAAAAATGAAAGTATGGACCCATCCTGCCTTGTATAAATGGTTCCGGCTGGTAGTGGTGTAATGGCGTGGGGGAGATTTTCTTGACACATTTCGGCCCCTTAGTATTAATTGAGCATTGTTTTGGGATTTGGTGAAGCATGAGATTCACACGATCAACTTGAACAAATAAATCTGTATCTGTTTTCTGCACCTTGCTTAATCAACGGTGTGAAGAATTAAAGCAATTCTGAAGACAAAGGGTGGTCCGACACAGCACTAGCAAGGAGTACTAATAACGTGTATATTGAGCACGAGTGGGATATGATTTTATTAAAATTACAAAAAAGGTGAATTTAAAATCATGAACAGAGTCTTAAGGGTCAGTATAAGAAATAATTTTGCATACAAAGATTTATTAAATTGAAGAAGTAATGACAATTAAGATAAAAAATATATATAAAAAACATTATAAATGTATAAAAAGTGCACAAAACCTCTTTACAGCATCAATTGTACAGACATGTTTGAATAAATAGTATAAATTAGAAAAGACAAATTCATGTTCAGTTAAATCTCGCATAAGGCACATTAACAGTGACTGAAAATGTACCAAGTAAATACAGTTCCGAGTAAATGTTCCCTGAACCTTACTGACAGGTAAATTACCAACTTGGTAGTCTGGAAGCCAGCGAGAGCTATTGCTGCTAGTTAATTCATTTCGATTATGCAATGAGGACTTAGTCATTGCTTATTTCTAAGAAATGAAACACATTTTTAAAAAGTTATTTCAATGTGAATTTCTTCACACCATCACTTCGGATTATAAGCTGCCTGAGTAGAAAAAAACCCGTTGCAAAAGGCGAAAGCCATCACATTGTAAAATTTAAAAGCTGCACATTGTATGATGAGGCAAAAAGATTACATTATTGCTTACTTTTTAAAATCACGGTATCAACAGATGCTGTTAAAATCTGTAGTGAAACAATTACTAGTGATCAATATAAAAAAATTAAATAAAAACACACTACTACACTGAACATTAAGCCATTTAAACCAAGATGCATTTAACTCATGCTGAAATAGCATGCTATAATAAATATTTTGTGAATATCAGTATTAGCATGCACTTTTCTTTTTGGATAAACCGATAAATGATTTGTCTCCTGCATTTTGTGGTCTTGTGACGATAGCAACCAGGAATAAGAGATTAACAGACATGCATGCATTTCGCGGACATAAATTGAGCTATATTCATTTTTCAACTATTAATTCAGCCCATTCAACCTTGCCAACTAAAACACTGTTATAAAACCGAATGCTCTAGCAACACATTTGATCAGCAGAGCTGATTTGTTTAAAGATTCGAACCATTTCATCAACACACTGAACAATGCCTGGAACACATCAATATGCCATATTTATGAAAATTTATAATAACTCGATTTACACAAAGGAAACTAGGAGCCAGATAGGAGGCTTTTGGTGCACTGGAATTGAAAAAAAATTTTTTTTACAAGCACTACAAAAAAAAAAAAAAAAAGTATTTTACAGTGCCAAAAATATGTATATAAAAATATAATTAAAAAAACAAACAAGATTACAGGTCTTAAACCGTCTAACTCAATCCTGGTTCTAGGAAAATTTACTAATGCCCTTAATTTTCAATTGTGTTTTTTTTTTCCTTAAAAAAAAAAAAAAAAAAAAAAAGAGAGAGAACTCGCTATAACAAATGAACAAAATAAGCAGAAATCAGCATTTATACAGTCAGGAATGAATGATAGTCTGCCACTGGAGACAAAGCAACTGAGCCTCGAGGACAGGCTCGAAGGTGCAACGAGGTCACCAGGTCTCCTTTAAGTCCTCTGCGAGTGGAGACGGCAGTGTGTCAGCAACGCATGGAGAATCCGCAGCAGGCAACGTCACTGCTGGCGGCTGCTTGGGGCCACAGCAGGGCTTGAAAAGGCGAGGGTCGATGATGACTTCACCGAAACGCCCTTTGTACACGATGCCACAGCACACTTTCTGCCTGCAAACAAGGATGCATAAAAAGGTTAAAAATGAACATGGACTATTCATTCTCCTTCACATAAAAATAGATTCTGCTCTGTGGTTCACGTATGAGGCTATTGATGTTACTGCATTTATCCATCCATATATCTGTCTTTCTATCTATATATATATATACATATAAACTGCTGTATTCATACTGATCTGAGCTAATTTGCCTGCTTGTGTCATAAATAAACATTAAAAAAAGTTCAGTGAAGCAATTTTTTAAATCAACATTTGATACCATCCAGCATTATGTGACATAAGCCTGCCGTACACAGCTCACTGTTCATGCTAATGAAAGATGAGAGGAAATGACAGTCTGGACACTTTTACCTTTTCCAGTAGGAAAGGTCAAGAAACGAGAAGCCTGCTGGAGTTGGACGCCTCTGCTTGGTCTCAACGTCTGAACCGTCATCTGACTGGTTGCTGTGGCTGGGAGACTGAGAGGGAGACATGCTAGATGTAGTGCTGTGAGCATCTGAATCTGGAGAGAAAGAAAAAAGAAAAAAATTTAATAAATTGATTAAAACAGAAAACATCATACACTCTTTCATAAGTTCATAGTTAAGTTAGAATTTAGTGTCCACTACAATTTCACTTTAAAGGCTTAAACACTCCTCTTACATGAAGGAATCAAACTTTAAACTAGACACTAAACTCACTTTGCCGTTTAAACTTCTGCAGCTTCTTCAGCTTGTTTTTCTTCTTTCCATCAATATTCTTTACTTTTTTGGGTTTTGTCAGTTTAAAGCCAGGCCCTGCTCTCGCATCCACAACCTTATAAAAGGAAGAATAGAAAAAAAACATAATGAGTATAAAAAAAAGAAAAATCAACCAAGCATTTTATACAGGAATTACTTTGCAAGTATTATGATCCTGATACGTACATGACTCCAGTTCTTCTTCGATCCATGTGGTAACTTTTTCCACCTCTTCACGAGCAGTACACAAGCATTGCAGATGTCTCCGACTCTGTCTTCAGATAAACTAAAACACAAAAGAGATGACACAGACAGGGAAGTCTGTTAAAACTGAGCAGTGTGAGGAGAAGCTGAACGAAAATGATATCACTTCCTAGAAACCTGTTAGTGTTTGTATATGATGGCTTTCAGGCATTTAAGTTACTGCTGCCATTAAAGATAAATAGGTTAATTAACAAAGTTTAATAGCTCACTCTTCCACAAATGAGTAGCAAAACATTGACTATGACTCACTATGTCTAGACAGAAAGAAAGAGAAAAAAACCCTGCACTGTGCAACATACCAATGAGCAGTTAGATGAAAATAGTAAACAGTAATAACATCAATATTGCTGACTAAGGAACCTGCTGCAGTAATTCTCACCCGAAGCAGAGACGGAAGGTTTCCTCATATCTGCTGCTGTCTGTGAACCGGGAACTGGAAGACTTGGTTTTGCAAATGCAGCAGCCTTCATGGCTACGATAAATCTTGGATTTGTGAAATCCAAACATCTCTGGTTAAACCTGGAAGTGCATTCGAAAGAAACAGGGAGTTGGACTAAAAAAAATTAAATACTTCATTAAGTACTTAAGTACACCCACTTGCATTAAGTGCATACAACACTTTTTTTTTTACATTTCCAAATTCACCAAAAAATTAAAATGTAATTTATTGATAGTATGAAATAGCATGAAACTGTCAAAACTAAGCTGATTACATGCAAAAGGTATTTGTATATTTTAAGAGAAAATAAATGAACATGTTTATATTACACTAACACAAGCCATTTGCATTTATATCTTCTCAGATACACTTGCATGTTTGGTTTAAATGATTGTGATAAGTAAAAACACCTCTGGAAATCATATCAGCAAAAGCCTGCTTTTCATAGTTTTCCAGAAACTCCTTAAAAAAAAAAAAAACTTGGATCCGTGCTTATGCACAATGCAACTGTTAAGTGATTGAGCTTCACTACAAAGGCAAGACCTGTGATATTTAACTGCACCATTTTACCTTCAGAATCAGATTCACAAAACCGACAGAATATCAGGACAAAATGGTTAAAAAGAATATTAGGACAAGTTAGATTACGTTTAAATGAAAACAAGAGAGATAAGGGAGAGAAAAGAAACTGTGTACATTAGAGGGTCTTTGATCACCGAGTGTGTACGTGCGTGTGGGGAACTTCAACGTAAAGCGCGCGCATCTTGAATGGATCAATTCAGCTGTTCACACTTAGGAGTCAACAACGCGGAAAAACAAACACAACCAACTACAGCAATGTCGAAGGAGTAAATGTACGTCTTTATGATTAATATTGACGTGTTTTATATAAAAGCAGCGAGCTCGTTTAACTAACGCGTTTTCATGAACGCACGAGACACACACACACAACACAAAGTGGGAGGTCCTGTGCGTTTCTTTCGTTTCTTAAAAAACACCTATTTACACCAAAAATTCTCACCCAAGCTGAATTTCTACACTTGTTTTACATCATGTCGGGTTAAATATTCCAAAGAAACGCCTTCGTGTCCGCTTTAATCAAACTTTTACCCATGGAGAGCGCCAAAATCTTCCTTAGCTATTGTTAGCATGCTGCCATGCCACGCGCCGCGTACTCGCACGGACTTACAACACCATTGTTTTTTAAAAATAAACCTACATACTTACACTGCACGCGCGAAGCGAACCGCGCAAGCGGACGCGACACGACGCCTCGTGCACGTGTCACCGCGTTTATTCGCGACTCCGCGTTTTAATAACGATAAAAAGAGCGCTTACCGTCGGAAACTTTGAAATTCCGTCCGTTTTATTCCTCCGCACTGCGCATGTCTTACTACGGACTCTGCACGCGCATGAATGGAGGCGTCTCATTAGCATACAAATACCAGCGGGGGGAAAACGGCGCCGCGGCTCACAGGAAGTCCAAATAAGGAGCGTCAGCGCCTCGAGTTTTTAAACATCAACCACCAACCGACGACGCTCGCAAATCGCCTTTTAAGAACGTTGCATCCTGGGATATGTAGGAGGATACCGATTGACTGTCACGTTAACAAGCATTTAGAGGACTCGTGTTCCCAGAATGCTGTGCTCCGTAAAAATGGTGTCGGGTTTATTTTTGTAAAGGCAAGCAAAAGAGCGGGAAAACTTCTTCTCTCTTTTTTTTTTGTCTGCTTCAGTATTCAGACAAATCCCGCCTCCTACTCATATAAACAATCCGCCTTCTGTTAGTGTCTGACCCGTACCGGGTCTAATTATCAATACAGTACTAACAGAAATATCACAAAGTGATAAAAATTATGATGTTCCTGTCAGTATGGTATTGCAGAAAAAGTCTAAAAAAAAAATCCAGTAGCAGTCATGTGCTGTTAATACACACTGTTCAAGGTTGAGGTTTATCAAATGGAGAGTGTGAAACCTGTCCCAGCACCAAACACTGCAATATCAGTAATATCTGTAAAGCGCAGTCACTGGTACACTGATGTAAATATCAGTCGTCTGTGAATGTAAATCCATAAATAAATGTAAATAGATTTTACATAGTGTTTGTGTCTTTGTTTTTTGCACAAGTAGTTCCGTCACATGTGATGCATACTGTTATGTCATACAGTGTACGTGTCACAGTCAAACAAAATTCAGTTTGTTGTTTTTTTTGGAGGGTGGGCGGGTGGCCGGTGTTTGCACAGGCAGGTGATGTAACAGTAGGCAGTATCATTATCAACGTTTAGGTCATACCTTGAGTGTGTCACAGGTCACGTACTGCAACAGTAGGCAGCATCATCACCTTTTATGTCTTAAAGAGACGTAAGAGGAGGCAGCGTCATCATCAACCTTCACGTCATACTGTGAGCATGTCACGAGTATCCCCTTTGTCTATATTCTATATAAACAGAAATTCTGTTTGGCCTGCCATCGGAGTTTGTCATGCCGGTGTAACAGGCGTTCTCCCCGTGTAACAGTAGGGAAAAGTCATCATCGAATGTTATGTCAAACTGTGAGCATGTTACAGGCGTTATTTACTGAATGTAACATTAAGCAGCGCATACAACATGCAGAATTAAGGGCTGCTGAAACATTGGAGGTGCCAGGATCTTTTCGTCTCAAAAAGTGACCCTAAAGTTGGGATGTAGGAGTATGCAGTCTATTCTTTCTGTGGCCTCGCATCTTCAGGGTCTAGGTTTCGATTCTTGCCTTTTCTGTCTCGGATTTGTATACAAAGTTTGCATGTTCTCCCCGTACTCTGGTTTCCTTCCACAGTCCAAAGACATGCAGATTCCGTTCATATATATATATATAGGGAAGCATATACACACTAACAGAAGGTTGGACACCTTCTAATTTTCTGGTCTTTCCTGATTTTTGGTTTCTTTTCTACATTATAAAACAATCCTGACAGCATCCATAATAGGCAATAATCTCTTTTCAACAGTTGATATGTGGCTGCTTTGTAAAGCCTTCATAACAGGTCTTATCTGATGAGCTGTTCATTGGTGATTTTATTCAAGGCTGGTAAACTCTATATTAGCCTTTCCTCTGCAGCAGGGGTACTAAACCTACGGACCTACATAGACTAATCATGTTAATAAAGACACAGGCTTGTTTTCATCTTCTCACCTTCTAAACATTAAGACTTTAATAATGAGCCATAACACCAGCATGGAATTCTGACGTTTAATGCATTTTATACACTGTACACTTTTGCTCACGTATTAAACATTACATTACACAGTCCTGTCTAAAATGTACCAAGAGACAAATTATATATGCATTTTTAGAGCATCTTTGTGTAAAGCCTACCAGAAAACTTCAAAATCTTCTGAAATACACATCATATGCTACACTAGAACATCTGGACGAAGCCTCCGTTCCATCAGTGCAATGTACTGTATCAGTGGTGGCTTCATGGAGATGTGAATATTGCATAGCAGAAACAAATTAAGCTGAGCTTGGGGCTTTCATGAAGGTCAGTGTAACCAAGTGTACTACTTTGTCTCTGAGCTGTGACTACTGGCAGACCTGAGGGTTAAAAAAAGATGATGAATTGGTGTCTTATTTTATCTAATAGGGATACACTAGTTGTACTGGGATCTGAGGAAACTCTGGCTTAATAAAAATGTCTGAGCTACAGTGGAAAGTTTAAAATAGTTTTAAGAGGTCTCAATGTTCTTTTTCTCATTCATAAAATATACTTTATCAACCTTTTTATGCACCCTAGCATCAAACAATGTCTTATCTCTGCATGTGCTCATGGAGATTTGCATTCAATTAATAAAGTCCCCTGGTTTAATAAAACAAACAAAAACAACAACAAAACTTGTTTTTTTGTGTTTTAATTAAAATATGAGTTTCCCATGAGTTATACTTATAAAGCATACTTCTACATCGTTTGCTTTTCACTCTGCATTGTGACAGTATGGATTAGATAGACCACAGAGCAAGCAACTTGACCAACATATCAAAATAATACTGCTTTTCTTCGAAAATATATTACCCTTATTTCTTTCTTGCTCTTTTTTTAAATACAGCTGATGCCAGGATTTCACAATAGCAATGAAAATATTAAGCCTTTGATTAAAACAGTATAGCACAGGTGGCTATACAGGTGGGATCGTAATATAAAACATATCTTAAATGTTTAACAGTGACAGCGTCGAGGATAAAAATAATGACACGTTTTTGAAAAGGCTCATTGCACTTTATATACGGCAAACATGACAGTAGCTTTAATGTAAGCCAGGTGTAGTCCTTTTGTTCAAGTCTTTTCATGTAAAAGGAAAAAAAAAAAACACAAAGAAGTCCATGGTCCCCGATGATCTGCCTGGATTATGTTTTTCTTCATCTTTAGAGGAGGAGCACGAGGGCAAGGTTTTATATTCCAATCCCTTTGACGAGAGAGGCCTCTAGAGTAATGTTGAATTCTTGCAAAGTCTGTAACACTCTAATCAAAGAGTTCACTAGAGAGCGGTCTTTTAGCAGTGCCATCTCCTCATACATTTGTGCTGTGATTGGACAATCAGCCAGTAGAGCTATCCAGTGGTGAAGCAAGTGATCTCTGAAGAGGATAAAAAGAAAGACCAGGATGATTAATTATTAGTAGTAATTTGTCAATAAATTATAATACACTCTGTACTCAAGGATTTCGTGTCAGTAACACTGATAACACTATTGAATAGTGTGTTTTTTAGATTGTGTCTTTTGTGCACCATTAACAATCAGTTTCACTTTTTCCGTCTTCCAGAATCAGTTAGTAAAATTTTCCATGTGCTTGAAAGGCAGGAGTCACCCAATCCCTCTTGTCCAAAAAAAAATCTAGTAGCAGAGCTACTGCAAGGGATTTCCGGGGCTGGAAATCCATTTATATCCTGATACTGGCTCGTCATCATACAAAGTGCAGCTCATGGTTGCTTAGCAATAGCAGTTACTATGGAAGTGCAAGCTCCGGAGAGCTTTGGAAAGGAGAAAAAGGCGAGTGGCATTTTCCACGCATTTAAGACGCAAAATGTGAACAGCCCCTAATGCTTTCCTCGCCCAATCCATAACTTTAGGTGAATGATAAGAAAGACAATCTGTTGTGAAGTATTTTTAAAATTATTTATTAATGAATTTAATGCTTGATGTTTTGGATAAGCAAAAAACTTAACCTTTTTGGGTCCTTTTTAGGACACACTAATGAACAACTATAAATAATGGTAAGTAACTTCTTATCATAGATGCTGATACTAGAACTAATTTGGGAGTTTTAGAGCAGCCGTCAGACAGTTGAATCAAAATGAATAACTGCAATTCAATGTAATTAACATTCCTAAATCATAAAAAAGAAGAAGGTACACGAACTAAAAAAAAAAAACATGTTAGCAATTACTTTTGCGTTTTATGAGTGATAGTTTGTATCAAATATCAAAGTCCTTGCTTGACGCCATGATTTACACAAGATTCCTGACTAACCTGGCTCCGAGGCACACGAGCAGCTGGAACTTTCCATCTTTGCCAATGTTTCTGGGAGTACTGCTGATGGCACGCATGAAACGGCAGAAATGGCGTACCCGCGTCTGATAGTTTTCTTCCTGAGTTACCTGACTCTGCTCGGCACTTTCAAAGTAAACCTGCGACTTTTCTAAAAAAGACAGGGCCACACAGTCACGATTCAACACAAGTTCATGCATAACACAGTAAAAGTGCATTCAGAATTAAATAAAGTTTTACATTAGATTATCTAAAAAAATCCTAAATATGGTTTACATCTGCTTGTTTATTACCCAGAAAATCCCAAATAAAGACATTCTTGAAGAGACGTGGTGACTTGAAGCCATGCTGGAACACCTGCTCAAGAGCCCAGACCAGACCGTATTCTCCGCAGAGAAGAAGAGTCAGACTTCCTCTCTAATATCAGACAGTGAGAATGCGTCTCAATACTTATTAATCTACTTTATTGGGACACTTCTCAAAGTACAAAAAAAATTTAATCTCCCACTCAATACCTCTTTCTCTGGTTTATGAAAGTGTTTCACGATTCCATTTATTGCCTCTCCGACTCCCTCTTGGATCTGCCCTGTGTTCAGCTCTGGCAAAAACAAAATTTTTTACTGAAAACCAAAATAGAAATGCCATTAAATTTAAACCATTGCTGTGTTGGTACTTACTTGGTTTGCTGTTTGGTGAGATGCTAACAAATCGGCGCATCATCCCAGGCGACTGCTGCATGGGAGGAGTACGACACATCCTGTCATCATTCTCTGAGCCTGCGGTCACCAACTCCCCCACAAGAATTCTCTCCAAACTCCCGTCGTCCACGCCTTTACCCAGCCAGCGGCCACATGGGAATCTGAACACAAAGAAAGACTTCTATATCTCCTGTTCTATGTCACTTTTATGACTGGAATCAATAAGTCAGTCAATAAGTTCTCACTTGTAAGTGTGTCCTGTGATCCCATTTCGGACTAGAACGCATTCCACCAACCACTTTGCATACAATCCTGAGTTATCATGGCCCATCTGCACTGTGGTCAACTTGCCCAGATTCTGGCACTGAGAAGATAAATCACAATTATAAGCAGGGGATTAACTTTGATTATAATTTAAACCCTTTAGTATTTAGGTGTAAAAATATACCTTTATTAAATAACAGTAAAAGTAAAAGCAGAAAAGTAAAAGCAATGTAATTATTATGGGGTGCAGTAATGTAATTTTTAGACTGTCCTTGATCAATCCACCTGAGCCGAATTTAAACATTTTACTCACTCACTCACTCATCTTCTATACCGCCTGTAGCGTATCCCAGGAGACAGGGCACAATGCAGGGTACACCCTAGACAGGGTGCCAATCCATGGCAGGGCACACACACACTCACACTCATTCACACACTGATTTGGGAACACTAATCAAACTAATCTGCTTGTCTTTGGACTGTGGGAGGAAAACGGAGTACCTGGAGAACATGTGACATTGACCCGAGGTGATAATCGAACCCAGGACCTGCCAGTGCAAGGCTAACCACTATGCCGCAGTGGAATTATTACTATTATTTATTTTATATTTTTTTACTTTTAGAATGTGTTTTGTTTGTCAGAAAATTTTAAAATAGCTTTATATCTTTATGTGTAGTCACTTGAAAATGTCACCCTTTAAAGATGTGAGTGCATGAGCAAAATGGAAAAATTCCACCAGTAAACCTAATAACATCACCCCTAATAACGCAAACCAGTTTCTTTTAAATGGATCTCAGTATAGGCCTCTTCCAAGCAGTTGAGGTTTCATGGTAAAATTTCAATACACATTTTGCATTCACAAACGCACAAATAATAACTTTTAGAAACTATAAGCTACCAGCATATAGTTTTAAGCATATGGTTTTTTAGAATAGCATATCTCAACCAAGTGGTAGAGATGGTTCAATCAGGATAAGTTTAACCTTTTTCAATAAAATATAGTAACTCAAACTGTGCTCTATCAAAGTGTTGAGAAGAATGTTAAAGGATTAAGTTTATATCAATCTTGTTGGTTTCTCTTTTAGGTTATTCTGCGTAAGTTGTTTTTCAAAGCAGTTACTTACAGTTTGCCGTCACATTCATGAAGCAATAAATTATAATACTCTTATTCCTCATTATTGTAAACCAAAAACATACAGCAGTATGAGGCCTTGAATTGATAGAGATAAATACAAATACCTGTAATGAGTCAGAGGGAAACTTTAGAATGACAAGGGTCTTTTTAAAATTTTTTTTAGCTTTTGCCGAAAATGAATTTGTGTTATAAATGTTTTTAAGTGTCACATAATCTACTGTATGAGAAAGGTTGAAAAGTTTGACCTTACTCCAAATTTTTTTTTTTACAATATTTTAAAATTACATAATCATTCATTGATAAAGATGTATCTAAAGTGTGTTAATAAATATTGTTTTCTATGTTCTATGTTTAAACTGGGTTATGCATCATTTTGTTTAGAGATTCCTTATAAAAAAAGTACAGGAAATTCAGAAGAAATTTTGTGGTCGATGCTCTGTGTAATTACAGTGTAATTGTAGCCATTTGGTATTTTAGTGGTGTACAATCACATCTGTAGCAAATGTTGATATTCCAGATGACGTTAACCACTTTGCCTAGTGTCAAATGTGTTGTTTGCCTGAATTCTCTGGAACGCACCTCTGCAGTTGAATTGAGGTCACATGAACAGACTTGCACCTCATCTCGCTGATGTTGAGTCACATTGCAAGTCAATGTGGGTTGGAATGCTAGTCATGTAATTTTTAAGCCAGGTGAATTTTTACAAATAGATTCACATCACATTCCTCACCTCAAAAGTGATCTCCAGAGTGTTTTTTGGCACCTGAAGTACTCCGGTTTCAGCCAGCTCCCCAGAAACACACACCCAGGGGTTAGCTGTGAACATGGAGCCCCCCAGCTTCTTACTAGGAATGACTACCACGTGATACGGCATCACTGCAGAACAGAGAAAAATAGGCATGAGTTAGAATATCATATTGAGGAGCAGCAGGCTGATTTCCCTGGTGCTTGTGTCACACTGTGCTGCAACTTACTGATTGTGGTGAAGACGTTGGTGAAGCAGAAGTAATCGACAGCGTTGAAGGACAGCAAGTGATAGAGAAACTGTTCCTTCTCGTCATCACAGCGCAGAAAGGCATAGCGCTTATAAAGCTTCCTTCAGAGAAAGAGAGAGAAAATAATATGTGAAACACACAAGCAGAAGTCATGTTTTTTCATGTTGAAAGCCACTGTGCCAAAGTAGAAATAAGATACTTCAAAAGAATCCTCGCACAAACATGACCCAGTTTACCCCAGATGAACTCATTAATAATAAAATGTGTTTTCATTTTTTATGGTAGATTGCTACATTGGGAAGTGATACTTTAGCTATGTTTTCTTTTTCTATAAATTATATAAATCTTTATCTGACTTGAATAGATTAAGGGGTTTGGTTGAAAGATGAAAGGAACAGAAAGACAGGACTACTAAGAAGTTTTAGTCCTATGAGTAATATACACAGAGCTTCATGTGCTCGTGAGCTTACTTGGTGAGCTCATGATCAGACAGAAGCTGTTTCAGGTGTCTGGACAGCAGTTTCTTCTCCATGGAAAGACGCACCCAGGCTCTGGCCTTTCCTACGTCTGTTTTAATTTCTCCGATGTTCTGAATGTGCCTGGAAATAAAACAGTTCTTTTGATAACATTTTTATAACACTCCTTTGATACAAGTGTTAGTTGTAGGAAAGATATATATATATATATATATATATATATATATATATATATATATATATATATCAAAGTGTTTCAAAGTGTTAATCATACTTATTATTTAGCAATAATATATTCTTTTTTTTAGCTTAGACATAAGAGAGAAATTCAGTGATTAGTGGGGGAATAGATCTTGATGTAGACCACTATCACCTAAATTTGATATACACAGAAATCAACATATCTTTGGGAATTGTTATCTTGCTGTGTTACTTTAATACAATTAAAGCAGACATCCATGATTTAATGTCTCAATACTGTTGCCCAACTTTACAGCTTTTTACCTAATTGTTCACCACTTTATTTTTCACAACAGTTGGACTAAATCTTTGTGTTCCATTATGGCCAAAACACCACTAGCAATAAACATTGAGTGGAAAGGATGGCAGAAAGAGAGCATTAATGTGAGCCCAGACTTCATTAGCCAGCTTTTGTCCCTCGAAGCCAGCATCCTGGCAGAGCTGGCCATGCACATTCACTGTTTTCAGTCTGTAAGTGCCACCCCATCCCGAGGTTCTCACTAAAGTAGTCCAAATCTCTACTAGACAGGGTTCACTTTTATCTTTCTTAAATTATTACAAAGGAATAAGCCTATTGGGTGATTTAGGTAATGGTGAAAAAAGCTGTCCCTAGCAAACATCACTTCACTTCACCTTTAATATTAGTATATAAAAAAAAACAAAAAAAAACAAACAACAACACTGTAGTAATTAAGGCTTATATTGAATAACATTTAAAATGAACCAAATTAGCGAAATAAGCACCTGTATTATATTTTATTCACGAATCATTAAAGCTGAATGGTAAGGGCTGATATTTACAACCACAGACCCGAGTTCTATCATTATCAGTATTTAGTTAACATGCTAGAATTTAAATTCTGACCTCAGTTAACACATCTAAGTAATGCTAGCTATTTATAAGCATTAATTATGATCTAATTATTCACTCAGTACCTAAAATGCATGTTGTTATTAAGATTTGTTTGGGCACTAAGGGCTTTTAATTTTGTATAGGGAAACCTGTGTTTTTGGTATGGCATGTACATGCTGAAGGACTTTCTGCACTGGTTCACCAGAAGATCCTGCTGGGGGGCTTGGGATAATTAGACTGGAAGTAATACAACTAGACACACCGACCCCCTTCACGCAATGTGGGGGAGACGCCATCTATCAAGAGGAGCTGTTCAGACTCCCAAGATAAACGTATATTTCTCTCCTCTATATTTCTCTGTTTTTAATATTAGATACAAGTTAAAATATACAAATCTAAAAGAATAATTATAAACTAAATAATAAAAAAATATGTTTGGTTTCTCTTTTCAATTGATCTTACCTTAATTTAGCTTCACATTTTCATTTACACACCACAAGATGGCAATCTAGATTTTAATAATTCCAGGGACTCATGTAATGAATACACAATAGGAACAGGTATTCAAACATTTCTGTTGACTTTTTCACACTCACCTCATATCCTCAATCAAAGAGACCTTTAGAGGTGGCATTGCAAAGCTGGCGTCTGATTTCCTCCTCTCAGTGTCATGAATAAGACCTAAAAGAAAAAAAAGAAACAAACATTAGCCCTCCCTACCAAAGTTCAGAAAATGAAATCATCACAGAAGTAACTCATTCATGTTTATCTATGTTTCATCTAAAAAAGACAGAATTTTTTATTACCAGGAGGTCCTAAGCTGGCTGGTGTAGCATCTTTTTTCTCTTTGCTTTCCTGATAATGCAGCAAGTGTGACCACAAGGCTGATTTCCCCTAGTAGAGTGCACAGAGAGAGAGAGCACATTTACACACATATGAAAATGTTAACTCACCTTTTGCATAATTTTTTTTTTTTTAAAGCTCTCATCCTGTCATGCCATCCTGTTAAAGGTCACTTACAAGGTCACAACACCTGTATACAAGTGTAAAAAATACATAGTGTCTATGGGTATAGTATCATTAAATGTAAACACATTTTAATTTTTTCCACAGCACCAAAAAGTAGTTTAAGAGATATGTAAGGTATGGAAATGTTGAAGACATAAAATCAAAGTGGGTTTAAAAATGAGTCTGGTAAAGAATATTTTCAGTGACTTTTTGCTGAATTTTTATTAAACAGCCTATAAATCTCTATTTGTGTTTAAGCAACAACTTAAGCAATTTTAACAGCCCATTTAATTTTAAAGCCTTTCACCATAGCCACATAATAATAATAATAAACATCATATCTTCCATTGCTCTTTATTGAATCTTTTGTTCATTTTTCTTTTTTCATCCCCAATATACTATTAAAAAATTAACACAGTTAAGAATAATTCAAAACCCTTAACTAATTTAAACGATTAAATTTAATAAATTCTAGAACAGGTCAGAGATGCGCAAATGGAAACAGGTCTGAAAACAGTTCTAGAACTGGGGCCTATAAGACTGAACCAGTTCCGTCAATCTGAATTTAAGCATTTCACTGCATATCATACTGTGTATGACTGTGTACGTGACAAATAAAATTTTAATTTAAATTTGAACTGTTCTCAGAACTGTTTCTGCTCACACTTCCGGTATTCTGGTCGGTATACATATTCTGGAACATTTTACATCAGATGCGTCCTACATTACACTGAGAAAGTACTGACCCACTAAAGACCTATATGTTCTACTATCTTCTTTGTCTTTCGGCTGTTCCCTTTCAGGGGTCGCCACAGCGAATCTTTGCCTCCATCTAACCCTATCCTTTGCATCCTCTTCTCTCACACCAACATGTCCTCTCTCACTGCATCCATAAATCTCCTCTTTGGTCTTCCTCTAGACCTCCTGCCTAGCAGTTCCAACCTCAGCATCCTTCTATCGATATATTCACAATCTCTCCTCTGAACATGTCCAAACCACCTCAATCTGGCCTCTGACTTTATCTCCAAAACATCTTTCGTGGGTTGTCCCTCTGATAAACTCATTCTTAATCCTATCCATCCTTGTCACTCCCAAAGAGAACCTCAACATCTTCAGCTCTGCTACCTCCAACTCTGCCTCCTGTCTTTTCTTCAGCGCCACTGTCTCTAAGCTGTAGAGCATCGCTGGTCTCACCACTGTCCTGTACACCTTTCCTTTCATTCTCGCTAATACTCTTTTATCGCACAACACACCTGACACTTTTCTCCACCCATTCCAACCCGCCTGTACCCAACTCTTCACCTCCTTTGAACACTCTCCGTTGCTCTGGACCGTTGACCCTAAGTACTTAAAATCCTGCACCTTCTTTCTTGAGTCCCTCTCATTTACACACACGTATTCTGTCTTGCTGCGGCTAACCTTCATTCCTCTGCTTTCCAGAGCCTACCTCCACCTCTCCAAATTTTCCTCCACCTGTTCCCTGCTCTCGCTACAAAGCACAATGTCATCTGCAAACATCATAGTCCATGGAGACTCCTGTCTTACCTCATCTATCATTCTGTCCATCACCAGAGCAAACAAAAAGGGGCTTAGAGCCAATCCTTGATGCAGACCCACCTCCACCTTGAACTCTTCTGTCACACCTACAGCACATCTCATCACGGTCATACGGCTCTCATACATGTCCTGCACCACTCTAACATACTTCTTTGCCACTCCAGACCTTCTTATACAATACCACAGCTCCTCTCTTGGCACCCTGTCGTACGCTTTCTCTAAATCTACAAAGACACAATGCAACTCCCTGTTACCTTCTCTGTACTTCTCTGCCAGCATCCTCAAAGCAAATACTGCATCTGATATACTCTTTCTAGGCATAAAATCATATTGCTGCTCACAAATGCTCACCTCTGCCCTTAACCTAGCTAACCCATATGTTCTACTATCAAACGCTATAATAATCAGTAACTACTTGTGTACATCAGCACACTTCATGAGTGAAGATTGGCATATGTATTCGTTTGTAGTTACTGCTGAAAATAGAAGAAATTAATGTGTGCAGGGATGCATACAGTAAATGAACACAATAACAGAAGAATTCCACAGCTAAATAACCTACTGTACCTTCTGATAGCCCTAGTACAAACAGACATAACAGTGTGAAAATCTATATCCTGCCTAGGCCTTTTTTAAACATGACAAAATTAAAGGTAAATGAAAACATATTGTACTTTATTTTGTGTATTTGCGTATGTTTGCCCCTGTTGTACCTGTTTAACCTGCAGCCCATGGCTCCATATTCTTTCCAGCAGGTCACAGAGGCTGGCGATGAGTGTGTTCTCCTCCACGCCGGTGATACTGACCTCACCGTGCCCAAGCTCCACGGCCTCCCTGCCCATCTTCTCCACCAGCATGCGCTTCGTCTGGATGAATAAACACAATTAGGTAACTGAACCACTACTTCAGAGGTCACTGCATACTAAAGATGATATAGACAGCCTAGGTGAACCATGACACACAGATTCCTCTCCCTAAACCAAATTTTCATACCTTATTTCTGCACTCCTTCAGCAGACCCTCTACAAACTTCCAGTTGGTCTGAGCGATGACAGAAGGGGACAGGTTGGACAGTTTGGGCTGGCGGATGGTGGTGCCCAGGTTACGAGCCTCCTGGATGTACTTCTGAAATTGCAGAGTGGATAATATTTAAGATGCAGGATTCAGTACAGCATTACTCTAAATAGTGTTGGTTGCACGCTTACCTTCACCCTAAATTACAGTCTGATGTGTTCCATTTTTTTTTTTTTAAAGGGAAGCGAAGCAACTCCACAACAAATACAGTGACTACACCTATTGTAGTCTGGTTTGAGCTATGAACCAATTTCACATTTGTAAAGTCTAACTGTAAACTGATAATACAGTTGTGGTCAAATGTTTACATACACTTGTAAAGAACATAATATCATGGCTCTCTTGAGTTCCCCGTTATTTCTACAACTCTTTTCTCTACAACTCTTTTCTCTGATAGAGTGATAGGCACAGATACTTCTTTGTCACAAAAAACATTCATGAAGTTTGATTCTTTTATGACTTTATTATGGGTTAACAGAAAAAATTGATCACATCTGCTGGGTCAAAAATATACATACAGCAACATGAATTAGCAATTTTGGTGACTTAGAAAGTTTTGTCAGTGAATTGAGCTCCATAGCATGGCCTCTTAACTTCTTGTGAGTGATTATGAGTGACTTCTGCTGGTGACTTCTCTGATGCCATTTAAATAGGACTTATTGGATACAAACGCCCACTAACGCTACAATGAGAAAGTCAACAGAGCTCAGCATGGATCTGAAAAAGCGAATTATTGACTTGAACAAGTCAGGAAAGTCACTTGGAGCCATTTCAAAGCAGCTGCAGGTCCCAAGAGCAACAGTGCAAACAACTGTTTGTAAGTATAAAGTGAATGGCACTGTTTTGTCACTGCCACGATTAAGAAGAAAACGCAAGCTATCACCTGCTGCTGAGAGAAAATTGGTCAAGAGGGTGAAGAGTCAACGGAGAACCACCAAAAAGCATATCTGCCAAGAATTAGAACTGCTGGAACACAGGTGTCATTGTTCACAGTCAAGCGTGTTTTGCATCTCCATGTACTGAGAGGCTGCTGTGCAAGAAGGAAACCCTTGCTCCAAAAGCGGCACCTTAAGTCTCAACTGAAGTTTGCTGCTAATCACATGGATAAAGATAAGACCTTCTGGAGGAAAGTTCTGTGGTCAGACGAAACAAAAATAAAGCTTTTTGGCCACAATGCCCAGCAATATGTTTGGAGGAGAAAAGGTGAGGCCTTTAACCCCAAGAACACCATGCCTACCATCAAGCACGGTGGTGGTAGTATTATGCTGTTGGGCTGTTTTGCTGCCAATGGAACTGGTGCTTTACAGAAAGTAAATGGGATAATGAAGAAGGAGGATTACCTTCAAATTCTTCAACATAACCTAAAATCATCAGCCCGAAGGTTGTGTCTTGGGCGCAGTTGGGTGTTCCAACAGGACAAACAAAACAGGACCCAGAGTGGTAAAGGAATGGCTAAATCAGACTAGAATTAGGGTTTTAGAATGGCCTTCCCAAAGTCCTGACTTAAACCCCACTGAGAACATGTGGACAATGCTGAAAAAACAAGTCCATGTCAGAAAGCCATCAAATTTACCTAAACTGCACCAATTCTGCACAAGAGGAGTGGTCAAAGATTCAACCAGAAGCTTGCCAGAAGCTTGTGGATGGAACGTCTAATTAAAGTGAAATGGCTAAGGGACAAGTAACCAAATATTAGCACTGCTGTATGTATATTTTTGACCCAGCAGATGAGATCACTTTTTTCTGTTAACCCATAATAAAGTCATAAAAGAACCAAACTTCATGAATGTTTTTTTGTGACAAAGAAGTATTTGTTCCAATCACTCTATCAGAGAAAAATCAGAGTTGTAGAAATAACTGGAAACTCAAGAGAGCCATGATATTATGTTCTTTACAAGTGCAGGTAAACTTTTGACCACAACTGTACCCGGATGATCAATTTATTTTATTGTATAAAAGTCTATGTATACCTCTTTTGCACATCAAAATCGTTTCTGGTCCTGACAAGTGACCATCAAATTGGTTGATTGGTAAAAGACCGCAACACCAAGTACATAAGACCTTATTTACAAATGTGAAATTGATCAGAGGTAACATTGTACAACCTAATGGCTTTGACACATCAAGCTAATGTTTGAGAATTAACGCAAACCAACACCCATTGTTCATCTAAACTGCACTCTAAGCACCATGAAGATGATAAGACAGGCATTGTTCTTTGTATGAAAGGAAATAACTAGCCCCAATTAATAATAAAAGATACAATATCGTAAAAAATACTAATAATAATAAATAAATAAAGTTTATCATTAAACCTTTCCCTACATGCTCCTGAGCGACACAATAGAAAACACGTTTACCCTGTCATCGATAGCATATGACTCAAATCCTCTTGATGCCGTAACTATCCATGGCCAGCAGCCAAATGAGAAAAATTAGCTCTGCCTTGTCAATCAGAGCAATGCTTGCCAATTGTAGGTGTCTGTGCGCTTGTGTATGCCAAAGAGCATTTCTCCCAGTGTTTTCAGCTGTCCTGTGATATAACATGCTGATGTGTCTGGTTTCATATGTCACAGAGGACACACAAAAGACTAACTAATGGACAGGAACAGGCAAATTTAACAAATTAAAAACAAAATGATGTAAAACAAAAATTTAACGAAATGCTCTGCCTATTCATTATAAAATCATAAGTTCACAGTTCATATGTTATATGCTTACTTAGCCAGGTTCAGTCAGTTTTCGTTTGCACCATAACCCCGCTTTCCCTAGTAGCCTGATAAATTTAAAAGGGCTGAATAGTTAAATAGTGCCAGCTTCAAAACCTATAAGCAGTGGTTATCCACAGGCTCCCTACTCCTGACAGATTGCTTGATGTGTCAGTTCTCTAAAGCAAGGAAATCTTAAGTGCCATAAACATAAGCTCTGCAGCTCGACCTCATAACTAACACATACCACATCTACCATGACCGATCTTATACATGGCTTGAAGGACTGTGAGTACCAGTAGTAGTCCAGAGAAAGGAGAAGCTGGAACTCCAGAAACAGACACTCCAAATGCTGTGTGTGTGTGTGTGTGTGTGTGTGTGTGTGTGTGTGTGTGGGTGGGTGAATATGTAAAAGAAAAAGAAAAAAAACATGAAGAGAAAAAAGGAAAACGAAAAACAGAACCAGATGACATTTTATGGACAATAAAAATAAATTATCAATAAATTTCTACACGGAATAGTTCAAAACAAGAGAAAGGGCAGAGCGCAAAAATAAGATTTGAAGCAACATGCAGAAAAGATGTCACATAAATCAAAGGTGATGTTCTTGCCTCTCGCTGGTCATTGTCCAGGTAAAGGTGCTCTGCATGCTGCTTCTGTCTGTCCTTCCTTCTCCACTGTGCAGGAGCGCTGCGCTTAGTCCACCTACAATACAAAACAGGGCTCAGTGATGATAAACCAACACTAACAGAGGCTGATCATTTTATTATTATGCTCTTACATTTCCAAAGAAAAATAAAGTTCAACAGAGCAATACATTCATTCAAACTTCACGTTAAGAATGTTGTAAGAACATGCATACTTATTAACAGCAGAATATTGAAATTCTGTGCATTTCAGTCTCTACCATACACACTATGAAACAGTTACATAAAATTCTGCAGAATTAATTGTTTAACTTGGGCACGTCTGGAATTGAATGTGTAATACACAGCTCTGTATTTATTATTATTACTGCATTGAGTTCTTAGTTAATCTACAAATTTCCAAGTTATCCTAAGATAAATTATACTCGTAACGTTTATGCAGCCTGGGAAAACCTTAAAAATGCTCAAACCATGACATCTTCCATTGTAATGTTCTGGGTAATAAGTTTATATATGTTTCCACTATTATTATATTACAATATAATTTTTTTGGTACACTGGTGTTACAGCATCTCACTTGTTGCTGGTGGGCCCAGTGGCGAGCACATCAGACTGCAGGCGGGGGAAGAAGCCCTGCTCATAGCGACCCTGTCCGATCTTCATGTCCAGCAGGTGTGGGTGCACAGCCGTGTGGTCGATCTTAGAGAGCCGCATCTCAATGGCCTTCTCTAGAAAACAAGCAAATGCAGGGGAACATTAAGACACGTCGAGTTTTCTCAATGTTCTTTTGGTCACTTACATCACCCACAAGTCTGGATGACTCATGCAGAGTGAGAAAAGGAAAAGGACCATCAAGCCACTAAATCTCACCCACACGTCAAGCTGTGAGTGAGCATTACGTAACCCAACACCTCCTCTCACTCTCACTTAATAATCAAAGTCTCTCAACGGCATTATGGATTCGGCCTGTTTGCATGCACATTTTTAAATATATATTATATGTACCTTAAAAGCATCTATTTGTGATAAGTGAAAAAAAATTATAAGATTAGATTAACCATAAATTATGTGTGATTGAATATTTTATAAACCACACATCATTTATGGTTACGATAAGTACAGTAGTATCAGACAACAAGGACAGTTCCTTGTAATTTCTATTAAATCACCACAATTAATTATTCCAACATGTGTCCCATTTCCAGACAATAATACACAAAGACCTTTAAACCTATATTCCCCTCTTTAGAAACATTTAACAGTCAGGGAAGGAAAAAATTCTTAATAATGGACATTTAGAAGAATATTTCAGCTGTCTACACAAGACTAATGAAGGACATATGTGGGGGAAATTATACTACACGAGAATCATTATCATTTCCAAAAAAAACCTATGAACTTCAGCCTATTCGCCTTTTTAGCATTAAACAACAAACTAAACTAAATATGTAAGCCTTTTACTTTTTATTAAAAGTGACAGTACAGGTCTTCTTACAGATATTTAAATTTATGACTGTAATGATTAAAAAAGCAACAACCAAACAAAACCAACAGCAAGACAGTTTAATATACAACAAATTTAAAAAACCAAAGCATTTTCTGACACGAGTCTTCATTATTCATGTTATTTCTGTCATGTCTAACAGGGGTAATTCACCTCCACACCACCAGAGGGACACCTCCCCCAAATGCTAAAGCTAATTTTTTGGGCCGTTTATTGTTATTATAGTATATGATGCACATAAAAGCTAAGTCAGGTGCAAAGCTGTGGTGATTTTTTTTTGGGTGATTAGAGTCTGGAGCTCTTGTTACTCCTGATTGCTTTTTTGGGTATAACCACAACTGCCCTGGTGCATTGATTTACCATCTGGTCCTGGTTATCATGTAGCTGTTCTATGCTCTGACCTTTGCCTTTTCTGATGATCTTATTTACTAATTACCCTTTGGATGTGGAAGTTTCTTCCAGCACTATGTTGTATCTTTCCATTTTGAAGACTGATCATTTCTACCATTTTACAGAACAGTTTTGTGTCCAAAATGTGAAAAATAACCTGACTGACTGTGCTTCCGTGCCTGGTCTCACCTGCTTCCTCGATGTTGGTGCATTTCTGGTACATTGAGGTACGGAGAGTCGGCGTCCTTACATTCAGCAGCCGCACCTTCTCCACACGACTGTCAAACACTCGCAGCGTGTGCTCTTTGTCCTCGTCGTCGTGGTATAGGATTTTGCTGTCGATAAAAGAGGCAAACATCTGCGTCTCCAGGAAGCGAGACAGGAAGGGCAGGTAGGGCTCTGGCTGGTCAGACAGGAAAGAGGCCTGAGGAAGAGAAAAATATTAAAATTACATTCTAGTATCATTCTGTAACTATATTACATTGTGAAATAAAATAAATTAACACAAGTAAAGGAAATTTTCAAGCAGCTCAAAAAAGGGAGGAGAAAATGGTCCACATTGACAGCAGATGTTCACCTTGTCGAAGTTCTGCATCTGGTCCCGGTTACTAAACCAGGACTCTTTGTCCTGACTTGGCTGGATGACAAAGACCTCGTAGTCGGCAAACATCTGTGTGAAACGGTTAGCGAAAACTTCCCGCACTCGAATGTTTAGCTGGTGCATCTTCATCTCCTCTTCGTCACACTGCATCTTCATATCCTTATTAGTGCTTGAGTCGTCTCTCACATCCAGCTGCTGGACAAACCAGAGAGCAGACCATGTTTACCAACACACACATACTGTACGTACACGCACTCAAATGCAATGCATCTGCTGATTTTTTTTTTAAAAGTCATGTGAGTTTGAGTGTCCAAGAATAAAGCTTCACAGCCACTTTAAAGTTCTTTCCCTATAATCAATCCCCTGTGATGATTAGAGATGAAACTATTTTTAAAGCTGGGTTGAAAGCTGCTTGGCTTATCTCAGTATCACACACAAGAGCCTGGGAAAGGAAGTTTGTTTTGAGCTAAGTAGACGAGACGGAGCATTCCCCTAGGGATCCTGCTCCTGGTGCAGAAACAGCAGCACCACACAGAAACCGAATGAGCCTCCCATGAGCAGAAGATCCAGAAAATGGAAGCGCGAGCAGTCACAGACTGGTTTCCTGTATGTGAGTAATGTCTCAGCATTCAAGAAGAGGGACTAAGAGAGTCTGTTCAAGTTGCTGATGAGGTTGTTTTTAGTGTACTTGAACAATTCCTTTTCTCGGTTTCAGCGTAACAGTAATGACAAAAAAGAATGGGGAGCTCTATAACTACACTACATGCCTAGAATATTCCTGTACTAATAATAGCATCTACTTTGCTAACTCTAATAAAAGTTTATATTCACTGTTTGTGCATGGAATGTATTTTACAGTTTTAGAAGGCTGCAAAAAAAAATCCCTGAACTACTACAGCAAAAAATGTACAATACAGCCTACAACAAACTTCAGATCACATTGCTGCACCGTAATGCAAACTGTGATAGGAAATACTGTTAGTGGCCCTGCTGATCAAGTTAGAAATAAAATAAAGAAGACATTTTCTTTTCTGTTTTTTTAGACCAGTAATATACTAGAATGGACATAATCTCAAATTGTTCTTTATGAAAAAAATAAAAGAAAATGACTTTAAATTCCCACAGACAAAAAGTATGGATGTTATTATACCAGCTAAGAGGATTAGATCTTGTTCAAATAGCACATATGGATGTGATGTTCAAGTGTTCACAACATTTTAAACATGGTGTATTTATAAGTCTTCAGTAGGCCCACCTTGTCCAGACTAACTCCCGTTCTCTTGACCAGCGCCTGTAGTCGTGCGATAGTCTCGTTCTCTCTCAGCAGGTAGGAGTTCAGGGGAGATCCGGCCAGGTTACCGTTGCGTTTGTCTGACGCCATGTCTGCTGCACGGAAGCCCTTAAGCTTACTGGGGCCTTCACTGCAGTGCACGTTTCCTTCTGGGGACACACCGAATGCCATCAGAACTTCTGAGATCTCCTGGATGAACTCCAGTTTGTTAGGAAACTGTGGCAGATCTTCAGGCAGCTCAATGAAGTGGTTGTCAATGTCGACAAAACACAGATTGGCCTGAGGGTTGAAAATAAAAAAGGGATATCACTTTTATGGTGTCAAGCAAACTGAAATGTCTTAGTCAACAAGGTAGGATCATATTTAACAACGTGAATAAAATGGAAAGAAATTTATTCAGATATTCACAAAAGCACGATGACAAACTATTCTATTTTCTAAATGCTGTAAACATAATCTTTGCAGTTATTTGTCGCACACCATCAACAGATTACTAATGAAAATGTGTTAAAGCACTGATCAATGTGCTTTTAGAATATTTAATAAAATAATCCTTCAGGAACTTACTATGGTTATAAAGAATGACATCACGTCTTGTTGGACACACTCCAACAGTTAAAGAGCAAAACTGGCACACAGACACACAGAAATTCTTTATATCTAAAAGAAAAGTGTTCAACTAAATGTTGGATTTACTACGTACTTGGAAATTACTTGTGTTCTTTTGTGTAATCTAGTTTAGAGCCAGATTAGCAAATCTAGGAAAATGAGCTAACTATGTAAAAAAAAATAGTTTTCCTTACGCAGAACTTGTTAGAAGTCCCTACTTAGAGAAATGAGTTTACTGTTAATAAACATCTTTTCAGCTTTAACGAATGTTACGCAAGTGTGTCCAATACTACCTGGTCTAGTCTAAATTTAATATAAATATATATATAAACATTTTCATAGAATAGTATAGTTTTAACACCAGGGTGTCTAAATCCGTGACTCAGTCTGACCTCCTGAGGCAGTTCTAGCTTGGTGCGGTCGTCCTGCCCATTGGAGTGAAGGCCCATGAGGTAAGGCACGGGCGCATCCAGGAAGTGCAGCAGCGAGGCAGGTAGGATTGGCACGTAAACATGCTGCCACTGGAACGGGAACATTAAGGCTGTGATGGTCTCAGCCACGGTCATCAACCGCTGGTAATCTGCATGACATGTAAGGAAATAGACTAAGTAAGAGGGAACAAAATGTAAAGAGCATGTCTTATCATGAATTATTTGCTCAAGGTCATTTGTCTTTTAGAAACTTTTTAATCCTTGTAGTCACTGAGTTTTTAATGCCTTTACTATATGGCTTTATAATAAAATTTTCCCTTTATAAATACAATTTATATCCATTTATCTATTTATCTATCTTTGTACATTGGTGTTAAAAACTATTTGCCCCCTTACTGATTTCTTATTCTTTTGCATGTTTGTCACACTTAAATGTTTCTGCTCATCAAAAACCGTTAACTATTAGTCAAAGATAACATAATTGAACACAAAATGCAGTTTTTAAATGAAGGTTTACGTTATTAAGGGAGAAAAAAAACTCCAAACCTACATGGCCCTGTGTGAAAAAGTGATTGCCCCCTTGTTAAAAAATAACTTAACTGTGGTTTATCATACCTGAGCTCAATTTCGGTAGTCACCCCCAGGCCTGATTACTGCCACACCTGTTTCAATCAAGAAATCACTTAAATAGGAGCTACCTGACACAGAGAAGTAGACCAAAAGCACCTTAAAAGCTAGACATCATGCCAAGTAATTGAGATCTATCAGTCTGGTAAAGGTTATAAAGCCATTTCTAAAGGCCTGAAAGGCTTGCTGTGATAGATGGAACCATGAATTCTACTGTCTACCAAAAAATCCTAAAGGAGAATTTCCGGCCATCTTGGGTGCTGCAGCAGGACAATGACCCAAAACACACCAGCAAATCCACCTCTGAATGGCTGAAGAAAAACAAAATGAAGACTTTGGAGTGGCCTAGTCAAAGTCCTGACCTGAATCCTATTGAGATGTTGTGGCATGACCTTAAAAAGGCGGTTCATTCTAGAAAACCCTCAAATTAAGCTGAATTACAACAATTCTGCAAAGAGGAGTGGGCCAAAATTCCTCCAGAGCGCTGTAAAAGACTCGTTGCAAGTTATCGCAAACGCTTGATTGCAGTTATTGCTGCTAAGGGTGGCCCAAGCAGTTATTAGGTTCAGGGGGCAATTACTTTTTCACACAGGGCCATGTAGGTTTGGATTTTTTTTCTCCCTAAATAATAAAAACCATCATTTAAAAACTGCATTTTGTGTTTACTTGTGTTACCTTTGACTAATAGTTAAATGTGTTTGATGATCAGAAACATTTTGTGTGACAAACATGCAAAAGAATAAGAAATCAGGAAGGGGGCAAATAGTTTTTCACACCACTGTATCTAGCTTTAGTGTGCAAAAGCTGGATAAAACTAAACAAAACTCCTACTAAACCTTAACAGATCTGGTAAGCCTTTTTTTGTCTTTTATCTCATTCTTTATCAACACTCTTACTGTTACACTATAATGTATTGGTTGTACAAGTAGTCTCTAATTTGCTTCATATTTTGAGTTATACTTCCCAACAACTACCCTTACATTTCAGTTATGAGTAAGTTTTAAGCAAATGGGTTTTTCCTTCCTTTCTTATTATAAGGTGACACATCAATACAGATCGCCATGGGTAACTGCACATATGCGGCAGACAAAAAAGATAGCGATTAAGTAAAAATAAAGGTTTAAAAATACAGGTTTTATTTTAACTCATATCCAGGCTCTATGAGACTTCCTCTGAAAGGAATAAGGCTTTTAAGGTACAAAAGAGGGTCTGCAGAGCTGAGTGGTGCACAGTGACCTTCTGAATTTCCTCTTGTATTTCTAACCCCTTGCTGGTGTACAATGCACTCGTAATCCCCATGAGAGCACTCAAGGTTTAAAATATCAAGGTTGAAATGGATGAATGTGTTCTATTTATATAAAATCTTAAATAAGAATCCAAACTTACAGACAATGCCATATAAAAAAACCTCAATAACATGTTGGGCAAAAAATATGTGGCAATTAATAAGAATTGTAGTTAGAACAATTGTATGTGTGTGTATATATATATATATATATATAGAGAGAGAGAGAGAGAGAGAGAAATGGGGAGGCCGCTTCAATTTGTTATGTTTGTATTTGAAGTGGTAAAATGGTGCTGTTCCTCTTTAATCCTACAGGTGGCGCACTCTAAACTCTTCACACCCTGGCACAAGGGACAGCAGCTCATGAGATAAGAACAAATTATTTGCAAAGAAAATTCTCATCTAATGAGGATATCATAGCTTATCATATAATAATCAGGATATTTATAAAACCGTAATAGTTACAGAACTGCAATACAGATCTAATTCACACCTATTTTAGGTATCGTGATAATATTGGATCGTATTGGTCCATGGTGATTATCATCCCTAGTGTGTATATTTACATTTCAGTTTGTTCTTACCCTCTGAACATCTTGCACTTCTTCCTTTAGGAAGTCTAAGAGTCCTTTCTAAGAGACAGGAATACTAATCTATCCAGTGTATTGTGACCCTGAGGACCAACAATAGGCCTATTCAGTCACACACATCTGTCGTGATTTAGGGAAATGTTGCACTTTAATGAGATCATTCATCTTTTCATCATCATGTGATCAGAGAAAACAAAGTTCTTCACCACCCTGGACAGTAAATGACTTCACCTGAATGCTTTAGATCCAAGATAAATAGCAAAGTGGTGCGCTGATCTCACTGCAGGGCAAATGTAAAACAGCAGACACTTGACTAAAAGATGACTATAAACAGAAGTGCTGTTTGTCCATCTAAGCTATGAATTAGTCTTCTATTTATAGACACGCAGTAGCAGCCATCTCCTTTTTCGTAGGCAGCATCCCTTCGCCTGTGCGTGTGTGTGTGTGTGTGTGTGTTTGCGTCTAATTACATGCTTTCCGTTTGGAATCTCACACCCTTCCCCACATTCTGCTGCGCCTTCTCAAGAAAAAAGGAATGATGTCATTTCTGGCCAATCATATTTCTGCTGCATCACCACCATTCTGCTTGACTGAGAGGGGGAGGTTGCTAAGCAACGCCTCACTGATGCACCCGAGCAGGCCCCTTCTGTTTGTTCTTCCTTGTTTCTGTAATAAATATGATCCCTACATCTGCTGCTTGATTATGAACTTTTTAACCCACACTTTTCTGTTCTGTGAAAAACAAAGCATTGAGGATTTTTCTTTGTTATAAATGTCAGCGGCAGACATAGGACATCTGACAGCTGAGGCAGGCAAAAGCTTATTCACGTCATATTATACAAAGAAATGTTCATCATACTATAAAATAATGTTAGACTACTGAGAACTCAAAATGTGATGGTAGAACGAGGACCTTTTAATGGGTTATGTGTGAACACAGTGGTACAGCCAATTTTTGTTTTCTGCAGCAAATATCAGTACAGGTATTTGATTTAACCCTCAAACAGGCGTGATCTAAACCAAAAGTGTTTTTATTTGTTTATTTATTTATTTATTTACTTACTTATTTAGTTATAACCCTACCACTATGCCGACCGAAAGGCCCACCGATTGGTTGCTGTCTTAAGCAGCGTTTTATTAAATTACCTTCATTCAAAGACAAGTTTCTCAAAAGATTTCCAGTTATCAGTATACATATGCTCCAGTGTGCATGGGATATATGGTGGTATTGCGCTATCAGCTAAGATTAAGATTTAGTTATCTATCATATGTACCTTATAGCAGATGTAAATGATTTTTTCACATATCCCATTTAGGAAGCTGGGTTCAGAGTACAGGGTCACTCAGGATACAGTGCCCCTTGCTCATGGGCTCAACAGTGGCAACTTGCCAAAGCTGGGGCTCGAACCCCCAACCTTCCAATCAATAACCCAGTAACCTATAGCGTCACTGCTGGAAGGAAAAGTTATGTTGCTAAGGACACCAACCTCTTGCCACCCACAGACCCACCCACTCACACACTACAGGCAATTTGGAAACTGGAGCACCTGGAAGAAACCCACCAACATGCAAATTCCACGTACACAAACAGGAAGATGGATTCAAACACCCTTAATAGTAGGTTTTAGGTAGGGTGTGACACTGTCTAGTTTATTTCTTAATAAAGAGCTGTGCTTACTTTATGCTGTGCATAAAAGACAGAAAGTGCTTTTTGAAAGTGCACTATTATATCACAATGTTTACCTTACCCAACGTCAGCCCCCGCACGCTGAGTGCAAAAGAAATCCATGATGAGAGACTCGCTTTGCATAAAACACTCACACAGCTTGTTAATAGGTTACACAATCCACATAGGTATAGGTACGAGTTAATTGATTTTGTTCTGTTTACCAATTATTATTGATATGAGGAGTCCATCAAATCTCGAAATTAATCAAATGGTTTAGAAAGGTGTTTCGCTTTTTTCCACTGGAAACTTCTATCATTGGGGCTGAACCATTAGTCATATATGCTCTGACATTATAGGGTCTGACCTTGCTATCACTTATATAATCATAGCCTAATTGAATAAACTTTAATCTAATTTAGTAATAACCTGGATTAACCTGCTGTAAATACCACATAGTCGGCTACAGTCTGTCAGCAGTAGTACAGACGGTTAAATGGGAACTCTGTCAGGTAAAGAGTAACAAGAATATTAAACTGAAGCTATGTTTAATCATGGGCTCGTAATTGACTATATGTACACTAACAGTCTGTTTGTTCCTTAAACAGCAACTTATTATTTTAGATTAATTTCCATACAGATCTTTCCACAGTATCATTTTATAGCCGTATTAAGCTTGATTTTTTCTTTTACTTGTAATCCAATTAAAATCTGTCTTTTTCTTAGAGCAAATCAAAAATGTCTTCTTGCTCACTTTCTTTGTGCCCTACATAAAATATAACAAAATGAAGCAGAACAATCTGCAATATTTTGTTCCTACTTATACTGTAGCTATAATTACTCAACATAAGATCTGACTAATAAACAAAACCCTGATTCGATCCTCTTTTACGGCATTTGCTGTGTGAGTGTTAAATCTAAGTTCCTAATCCTGAACTCTTAGACTGCAGGCTTAAAATTGGACTCACGTTGGGAATAGAGCAGGATCTGGATCTCTAGAAGAGCGCAGGTAAACAGTTGCAGCACGTTCTCGACGCCGAGCAACTCGATAACCTCCCGTAGGGGGAAGTCAAAGAGCGGCAGCTCGGCCGAGCTGGGTCGCTGACACACTACAGGCCCGTAGATGCCTGAGAATTTGAGCGAACGTCCGGCGGGTGGCAGCGGCACCTCGTACAGGATGTTGTACACGTAGCTGTCGAGTGGTAGCGGTGGAGGCTGTGCAGACGTCACGGCTTGGTGCAGCTGCTCGAGGATTTTGCGACTCGCCTGTGCGAAGGCCATGGGCGCCATCAGGCAGATGCATTTGGAGACAAACAGTGTGTCGCGACCGATGTCGTACGAATCGAAGCGCTGCAGGCGCGGCGGGACGTCGTGTTGCTGCTCGGCATTGTGCATGTGGTAGAGCGTCTGCATGGCGCTGCAGATCTGCTTGCTGGTCACTTCCTCGAAGAATGTGAGCGCGAAGCCGTAGGTGCGTGAGCCATCCTCGCGTGTGATGATGAACGAGTGGAACTGGGGCTCGCGTACGTCTGCTTGAGTGCGAAACGACAGGCCTTTGGGCATGCAGAGCTGTGGGACGCAGAGATTTGTGTTTCAATATCATGCTGCATTGAGTTTAATGGTGATATGGTTGTGCTGTCATATAAACTGATTTACTCACCATGCCCACTGCATCCTGGTCAAACGGACTCCACTCCACATTGTCAGGGTAATGAGCTAGAACTTTGGATTTAAATGTTCTCCGCAGTGGACTCTGCTCAAAATTCTCACCTGGTAGCAAGAACACAAACAAAGGAAAGTGACAGAGAAGACGGATTAGAGGAAGCATAAGACACCTAAGTAGAGGAAATCAAATTTACTGCATTCTGCAATTTACCGCATTCTTGGCCATTATTTATTTAACATTAGTGATAGATAAGGTTAAAATAGTTTGGCTTTTGAACATCTATCACCTAGAGCATCATCATGATCCTTTGCGAATTCGGTTTAAACCCTAATTCAAAACAGCGCATCGCTGCTGTTTAGGGTTGGAACAGAATTCTGTAAATAGACAGATCTCTAGTCACAAAATATCTATTGATTAAGACATTTTGGCCAGATGGAGAGCTCTTTAAGATTTACTCTTGAAAAAAGAAAGCAGAAGAGAAGCACCCTGCCTTAATGAATTGAAAAAAAGAACATGATCAATGGATCTGCCGAATGCAAAGTGAAGCAGAAGTGACGTGGCAAAACAACCTCATTCAGAGTGGAGAAGCAGTACAGTTCACACACAAGGACCAAGCAGACGCCAGAGCCGCTGACGCAAATCAGTATTACAGGAAGTGAAGACCAGCAGTGAAAGTCTAGCAGATCAGCAGTGAAAGTGAGAGTCAGACAGATCATGTTTTTTTGTTGTTGTTTTTTTTATGGGCGAAAAAAAGAGGGACAGCCAGATGAATGTGATAAAGGAAAAAAGTGATCGTCTTACAGTTCCCTTAACCGCAGCACGGAATTTTTGTGCGTGTGCATGTGGTTGAACGCAAAAAGGTTAGAGGGCACACAAGCAGAATCATTCGGGACAGGAACAGCAGCATCGTCTTAGAGCAAGGGAGAAAGAAAGTTTGGGGAAGGGGGGGTCAGGGAGGATTACCTTCACGTGCAATCGCCTTTCCTTGGGCACCCTCTTTGAATTTAGAAGCTTGTATATACTGGCATAAAGCTACACAACAGATAAAACAACACAATTAATAAAACAGGCTCGGAGGAAATAAAAAACAGACCAAATTGGATTGTTTTTATGACGTGCAGCAGCTGTCTGTCTGAGTCTGTTCATTCGTGTGCAACATTACCATATAGATAGAAAATAGGTAATTATGCTTCTTGAAATTACTGTCAACAGTTGCTTCGTCTTTTGTTAAAACTGAACTGAGCCATGCCAAGCACATGTGCAGGAAGGACATGCCTGAACCCAAATGACATCCTTCATCATCTCCTTAGGAGTCAGATTGTATACTTGTATACTTTTCACCTTTTCCAACAATATACAGACCTGCCTGTCCTAAGTCTATGTCCACAAGTTATTTAAAAAAAAAATTGAAGACCATTTAGCTCTGTTGGTACACATCTATACCTCTAAAAGCACAATAAAAATAAGGCAGTTTTGCAAAAAAAAACAAAATAATAAAAAATTGGTTAATGATTAACCTGTTAACATGTTAACCTGCCCATCCAGAAATACTTCTTTAGGTGTTGGTTGAGACTGAACTTTTGTTTGATTTGGGCCTAAAGTGTGAAATGTACAATTGTAGGAAGAAACTTGCAGCTGCCTGATTTTCGGAGCTGGGTTTAGAATGTAGGCCAGGAACGTGTGGAATTAGACAAGCCCTATAAAGAGGAATCAGACAAGTCTAAACATAGTCAGAGTCTCTCTAGATACTGACAAGTTGACAACAAGGTCAGTACGGACTATCCTGACTAAGGGTGAAGCTATGTGGAATGGCGACATACCAGTTTTGGAGAGATATTTTGGTTTATGGAATTAAATTATTTTAAACGTTACATAATCAGCACACACAATAAGACCTTTATGTACACTATATGGCAAATAGTGTGTGTGTGTGTGCGTGTGTGTGCGTGTGTGTGTGTGTGTGTGTGGACGCCTGACCAGGGACCGGCCCATCAGGGCTCAAGTGAGTGCCACGCTCCTGAATTCAAAAGTTCAAATCCTGCTGCAGTCATCTATACCCGGGAGTCTAGGAAGCAGTTTGGTTCTGCGTTCCGGGACGAGGGGAGCCGTACCTGCAGCAAGTGGCCCCAGCTAAACTTAGGCCAAATCAGCACTTTCCTTTAATGACGTGTGGACAGTTTGACAAGGTGCTGATATCGTGTGTCTCAGAACCCTCACCCCTTTCTGGTTGGTAGTTGTTGATTTATGTTTGATTGTATTTTTAAATAATATTAGGTTTCAATTTGTTCAATAACCTAGAACACTAGGTCAATTACAAATAATGGCATTTGTCTGAGTGAGAGAAAGTTTGTAAATTTTTGGAGAAAATGTAAAAGTTGTATGTAATAGTCCAGCGTCAGGAAAGGCATCCGGGATAAAAGACCTGTGCCAAGTTGTCTGTGTGTGTGTGGAATGGATGATCCTCTCTAGAAACCCCTTGACGGGAGCAGCCAAAAACCAACAACAACATAGCAATAAAGATGTAACAATACTTAATGACTTAATGCATTGTGATACAAAATTGGAATGATGCATGCTGTACAAACATGCGATTGACACTGTTTATATGAGCATTCTGTTTAATATGAAAAATTATTCAGCTGCACTGTTTGAACGCCAGAGATCTGTGCATCCCAAAAGGTTTCAGGATACACTGTAAAAAAGCCAACTTCTAAAAAGTTCTCTAAATAAAGTTTAAAAAGTAAACTGAACTAAGATGTTTTTATTTGAAATGTTCAGAAATAATACTTTGTTCATTCAACAAATATGTTGTGTCAATGTTAAAAACTGTATAATACTAAAAATGTTTTGTTGAACTTACATTAAAATGTAAGTTGTGCGTTAAAGCGTGCGTTTCTTGTTTGGCGCGTGAGCATGAGCGCATGGTAGTTTGAAACTTCAACTGCCAGTGTTACTGAAAGGGCAGCATCGCGCCAACAATTCACTTGTTGCTGCCAAGTTACAGGAGAGTGCAATCAGTTTCATGATCGAATAGCTTTATTTTTATTTATTTTTTTTTTTTTCATTTCAAATGTGATGTCCTACCAAGCTAAATGCCTAATCTGTTTTACTAGTGTAGTGTTGATTTGAAAAAGCATGCCGGTTCAAAGCAGTCCAGCATTTCTGCCAAATCATAGGTAAGTTATGTATTAATTTTTTTTTTATTTTATCATCTAACTTAATGTTATATTATTTGATGTGTAAGATTGGATGTTGGTTCCCCAAAATGACTATCTATTCGAATGTAGCTGCTTGCTAACGATTTCGCAGGGTTAGCTTTTTAACAAATTTTGAGTTTTAAATGATTGTGTTTAAAGAGAAAATTCAAACGAGCCATTTGTTTATTGAAAAAAAAAATACACAAATATTGCAATAAGTTCAACGTGACATTTGCTAGTCATATGCATTTGCAAAACAAGGAATATAACGTTAACTTTAGGTCCTGTCTATTCGGATGCCTGTTGGCACCATTTAAACATTGCGCATATTCTTAACGGTTTTGATAATCAAGAACATCGTGTGACATTCAGGCAATGTGCGTCACTTGAGACGTTTGTTAATTGGTTACCTCGACTAAACAGCCAATAAATTGTATTGTGGCACTGGCTAGCCAGGCCAACTTAACTTACCTCAAGACAGCTCACTAGTTGGAAATTACATTTTAACAGTTTAATTTTTTATGGCAAATTAGTAGTCCAGAAACAAAGACACTTTTGGATAAGGAGGTACTATTTAAGATTCTTTAATATTGTAGTGTTTTACTGCTGGAAAGAATGTTGTAGAAACAAGTGAGCTTACTTGCTGCTCAATGCAATGGCTGCGAGTACTTCATTAACACACACAGTCATACAAAAGCATGAACAGCACATTCACACGATAAACACATCCCATTTAGCCTAAGCAAAAAAACAGAGCACATTCAACATGTCTCACACACACCATATACAAACATGGCCGAAGCCACATACCCAAACACCCTTCCCCAACATGGTGAACACATTGCAAAGCCCCCCGCAATGCATGATGGTCGTCAGCCGCTGCCCCGCCCCGCCCACGCCACAATGTAATACAATACATATATTTAAAATACTGAAGTACGTTTGCATATCTTTCGTCTGTGTTGTGTGAGAATCCAACTGAACTGGTGAATTTTAGGAATAATTGTATAATAATTATAAACTATATAATTGTTTCCCACTGTGGAAGCATTGTGCATTTAATCACAAATGATCCTTTTTACTTTCAATTTGAGATCCATTTAATCCATAAGATTTATAAGGTGGTAAAGCATCTGCACCCTTTGTAAACTTTTTTTTTTTTTCAGGCCAGTGATATTGTCATTTACCGAAAAAGAGCAGCTCTTGAGGGACTGTCACTCGTTCTGCATGAAAATTCGGTCTTCTTGCTCAAGGTGTATCTGGTAGGTTGCCTTTTTCAAAACTTATTTGTAATTTGTTAGCAAGCTTAGTATTACATTTGTTCATTTTGTTTGCACATTATAAAAATAATAATTAAAGCTGCAAGCACCACCATTGCTCAAGCCCTAAAAACACTAAGTAAATATGTTTACATGTCAATTAATGCCCTTTCCTATCACTTAATCTTCTAGGACGTTGACCCTGAGGACCGCAGCACCAGATGTGTAAAGATCAGAATCTTTACTGTAGTTGAGGATGATGTTGGCACTCCTGCTTCACTGGCCACTGTGATTAACCGTGTAATCCTGAATGAGGCCATTGTTCTTCAGGATATGCCGGATCGGCCTGAAGCCTTTGCTCGGTCCCTTGTATGCATTCAATATGATTGTATTGTTCGGTCCCTTATATGCATTCAATATGAAATACCCAAAAGAACTGAAATATACTTTTGAAGTTATTCAGAAAATCTTTATGGATCTTGGTGATACCTGCTTTGCGTCCAGTCACTTAAATAAAAATTGTTGTTGACCATTTTGTGGATGTTATTGAAGCTACGGCAAATGGGACAATGATTGTTGCAATCAAAATTTAATAGTACATACTAATATCACAATGTATAATTTGGTTCAATCTTTGCAGCCAAAAATACTGAATCTTTGATCTTTGTTTTTTTTATCTGGCTGTAGCGGTACAAGCTAACTATTTTCTTTTCTGATACACTGTTACATGCAGTAAAATAGTTCATGTTATATATGAATCATACTGTACTTTACTAAGGTTTGAGGTTTATTCAGATGCAATGTTAATGTATTCTTAAGTTGATCTGTCAAAATAATGCAAAATTCATCATGCAGTGTTTGAATCTAGTATATTTTGTCATATACTCATTTTCTTTTTTTCATGTTTTCGGATGCTTTTACTTATGTTTGTTCTGGGTTTTTGGGCAAAATATAACTTTTTTTTGGATCTCATCTTTCAATTCATGTTGAAAAAAGTGGTAGTTTATAATTTACAAATTTTCCAATTATTAAGATTTCTGTACTATTTTTCTATAAACATGCTTAATGCAGAAGACATGTACGGCATATCGTAGACTGTATTTTAATGTGTTCAGACAAACTATTAAAAAAGAGAGAGAAATTTGTTTTGTGGTTTATTAAATTTTAATTATGAAAAATAATCATGAACACATAATAGATCAATCTGTAGTAATTGCCTTCAGCAAACAAAAAATATTTTGTTTTGTTATTTGTTAGGTCAACAAATATATTTATGTTGTGAGAACTAAGGATTTTAACAAAATACTTTGAGTTGCTTTGTTTTCAGACCCTGTTTGTTCAGTTAACTCATAAAAGTGCTTCTGATAGGTTGCCTTATTATTTTAAGTTAACACAACTTTTTTTTTTACAGTGTATTAACAGATTTATATGACAAGTGACATGCATTCTGCATGTTACAGTTACACAGTCACAGTACAGTATATGCATTTACAAACTCTAAGGCAGCTTTTAAATCCCACCAGCCTGCTGCTACACTAAATTAAAAAAGTCTGGCATTTTTAGCCGAAATTGCGGCCTTGTTTTAAGTTAAAATTATGCGTCAGTAGCTGCTAAACAGGCCAATGTGTTTCAGTCAAACAAGTTCCTATTTTAAAAGGGTATTTATTTATTTTTTTTATATCTGGTAAAAGACATGGTATAAAATAATTGTTATTTAACCTCTGTTCATAACAATTTAAATAAAAATGCTGATTGTTTTTGCATCATTTGTGATTTTAAATTTAAAAGGTGTCTTTTCAGTCTCTATTTTTCATTCAAATTTCATTTAAAAAAATCATGAGAATTAAACTGAATCTTGAGTAGAGTATTGCGAAGTGAATCCGTCTCTGGCTGTCTGCCTTAACACGTTTTCACGTCCATTATACCAAATAGACAAACAGACTTTTTATTTAACCGAACCAAATAAGTGATTCTCTCTCTTTGCAAAATTTTAAATCTAGAAATAAATACAGCTAACTGTCATGAAATGGACTCACAAAGCCACTGGATTTGTAACACAGTGACCTCCACAATCACTTAGTTATCATACAACAGGATGTCATGATTATCTAATTACAAGTTTAAATAGGGATACAAAACTCAGCCAAGTTAAAAGGTCAATTCATCTGCTTTGTTAGCTCAAAACTAAACAGTGTGTGTCATAAGCTTCACAAAACCCAGACTGCCCCAATTCTTTCTCTTGTCCCATGGAGATGAGTCAGACTGTGACCAGGGAAACTTTCATTTACTTTCTCAAAAATAATCAGCAATGACTTGCATATTGATTGATGCAGCTACACACAAGTGGGCAAAATAAAATCTATAGAGAGGAAAAAGTATAGGGCTCTGAAACACAGTAAATAAACACATGTGTACAAAATGATGTCAGGTTCAATTTCTTTAACAGGATCATATATTCTTTTAAGCGGTACATTAAAAAGTGAACATTGAGTAAAGCTTAAGGTGTTTAATTTTAAATCTCATATATAAGACTTAACTAAAGGACATGACCTTATTAAATGCACAAAGTGCAGCAACGGGCAGCAGAAATGTTACACTGCATTAAAATTGCTATGCTGTTTAAAGGCTCATCAAAAGTTCAAGATTTTCAAAATTGCCATCTTCTCAAAAATAAATGCAACTGGTTAAAAGTCAAGAAATGTATTTTGGTACCAAGACTGACAACAATTTAGAGCTCTGAAACAGATACAGTGTTTCAGGTGTTTCAGCATTCTGCCAAAATACAAAGAATGATTTTTATAGATCAAGAAGTCTTGGTTTGTTTTTGCGTCTAAATATAACATTCTGCATGTCAACTTCAATGCTCTACCGTTGAGGGTGCTATTACTTCTGTTGCACCCTATAACCATACTGAAGCAGGACAGGGTGTGGGTTGGCATGGGTGTGGATTGTGAAAAAAGGTGTTTAAGTGTGTGTAAGAGAGGTAGAGAGAGGGCAAGACTACACTTACTGTTTTACACAAAGCACATAAAGTCTATGATTAAACCTGGAGACTGATATTGATGATGATGTCACTACAGATCGCATATGGAAGGTGGGAGTGTGTCACGTTTCCTCTTTTATCACTTCCTACATCTCCTCCAGGGTGCCAGGACATGAGTCCATCTGAGCCTCTTGGTGCCAAGCATCACCACTGAGAAAATCCATAACAGAGAGTTTCATAGAGGTTTTTCATGGAGGTACCAGTTAAACACTAATAGTCTGGAAGGCCTGAAAAACCATATCACAAATTTGACTTTAAAATGGGTGCACTTTACTGAAAACAAAAAAAATTTAGATTGATGCTGCTTGTTTCTGGGTCATGGTATACTATTATGGGACTAAGAACCCTGGTTTAAAGATCTCAGGGCACACAACATACAATGTCACACTTCTTGGGCGGAGCTTATGAAATCGGCAAAGGACACACCCACAGAGACAAAGGCACCATCAATGTTTTAACCTGGCAGAACAACCAGCACTTACACAAGACAGTAGCAGTGTTAGGAAAACCTGCTCTTTTAGTATTTGTCAAGTAGGGTTCTAAAATTTTGGTGACCCTTCTGAAGCTGGTTCTAATGACAGATCTTGACTCAAAGGACTATTCTATAAAACTGTGTTTTTCTAAATGTGTTCTAAAATCTAAAAATATTGGTGTTGATTTTTTAATAGTTTTGCTAAATCCACACTGTTTGTGGTTTATCTCTTAAGCTTTTCAGTTAAGAAACTGTGTTTTATTTGATATTAAGTTTTCTTTAAACTTTCACTTTACGCTTGCTGTACTTTTTGTTCTAATATTGGTCATGGCCATAAAATAATTGTGAGTTTCTTCATTTTTTTTACTGACGTTCACATTTCTGTGGGTGGAGTTCGTATATGATATCCCCAATGGCTAATTAAATGGGGACTGACACATAGTCACTATCGGCATGATTAACTGATAAAACAATGATTACTCGCATGACAGTCAGTATAAACGTAGAAAGATTGCTCTTTTAGTGTTTGTATAGTAAAGTTTTATACAGAGGATCTCCCCAACAGTTTTGGTTAAAATATACATACAAAGTTTTATTTTTAATGAGAATTAAATTTTTTAATAGTTTTATAATCTAACCTTACATGTGATACTCTTAACAGGAGTTAATATTTGTGTTAACAGGTAGGTTACAGTTATTTAAATAACCACTCTTTAAAAACATGTTGAGCAGAAAAGCAACTCAAAAAGCATGTGACAGATCCACCACTTAATTCATAAGGTGAACGTGTATTTGGATGTATATAGCAGATGACAAAATAAAGCTGACAATAGATCAAACAAGCTTTGGGTCATCAGGAGGTCATCTTCATTAAATTACAACAATAAAGAGTCATCTGATATACCCACAACCTAATTCCTGACTTGGGCATGGCTACCATTATCAAGGTGCCTTTTCACAGCAATTCCTGTTTCAATGGGACTGCTTCATGTTAGGATCTGCTCTAGCTCTTTGTTTAAAAATAATAAAATCATAAAAATAATAAAAAGTCTTGTAATAAAAAAAAAACTAAATGTAACACAGTGTATATGCACATAAAGATAAAAATACCTTACTTTAAGCTTTGTCCCTCTCTCTCTCATAACAGAACACATGCTTTTTCTACATGAGGTGTTTATCCATGGCACAGTTTCTCTCAGGAGAGCTCTGAACATACAGAAAAGGTCCTACATGTACCACAGACCAGTATAGTATGATTAGTATGCAAGACATGCCATGTTTCATTTAGCCTTGGCTTAAAGCCTTTGCCTTGTGCTTCAAAGAGCTGCCAAGACTGTGCATGACTTTTATACACAGTCCAAATTTTTACATTTGTGCCACTTGGTTAATTCCGATTAGAAGCAGAACTTGACAAGCTGACAAATGCTCTATTGGAAGGAAATGGAAGCTGACATACAAAATGACGACCACAACAAAGACGTGAGTCATCAACAATGCTTTTGATAACAAGGGAAAGCTGTAATTTGCATATAACACACCCACAAACTTCACCATTAGTGAGATAACCTTGCAGAACAATCCCCACTTCACTGAGGGGTTTATTGTGATGAAGGAATTAGCTCTTTTTTTTTTTCTTTTTTCTTTCCTTGAAATGTCTTTTTTTGTTTTCTTTTTTTCAGGACACTATCATGCTGTGTTTAAATGATAGAGCTTCTTGTTCAAAGTAGTGTTTTTGTCTTTTAAAAGCAACACTTGCTTATGTGGGTGTAGCTATAAGTATATCTGAGTCTGCTGGTTAGATGAATTTGTTCACAACTACCTAGAAATCTCTTCGTTTACTTTTTGTGGTAGAAATACATAAACCTACACAGTTGGACTAAAACAGCCTTAGGGTACCAAAACAGTACATATTTAAGAAGATGCATTTTATAAGCACCTTTTGTTAGTATGATTAACATTCCATCCATGAATATAAATGAAGCACCATAGAGCAATATATCAGTGTAAATGCTAATAATCCCCTGCAAACACCAATGACTACGGATAATTATAAAAACACCTCTAGCATGTGTGCTTCTCATTGAGTTTAACACTGATGTCCTTTATTATTCTTTGTATATTCAATAAAAAAAGATTGTAAAATCATGTCTCAAATTTGTCTTTAAAAGGAGTGTACTTTACTGAAAATGCAATAAACGTCATTTTAACTAAATTGATGTTTGTTTATGGGTCACGGTACTGTATATCACTTACTTTACTTTATATAACTTTACACAATAAGCCTTTTATAAGAACCCTAGTGTGATGACCTTGAGACACGGAACATAAAGTATAAATTCATAAAAGTTATTTTTCCTGTGAGACACATTTCCTGGGCGGAGCTGCAAAGACATGCCCACAGAGATAAAGTCACCATTGATGTAACAACCTGGTAGAAGAACAGGACTTACTCAAGACTTGAATGGTATTAGGAAAATTTGCTCTTTTTGTATTTGTCAAGTAGGGTTCTAAACTTTTAGAACCCTTTTTAAAGCTGGTTTGAATAACAGACTTTTATTAACAAATTTGTTCCCCACCCCCAGGCAGTATGTTATCAGCTGTTCTTGTGAAGCAATCATTATAAAATAACACAAACTATATCCTTTGATAAATAGTTCTAATTAACTATTGCAGTCATCTCACATAACTGACTCTAATGGTATTTACATATTAAATAATTTTTTTTGGCCTCCGAGTGGCGCAGTGGTAAAGCGCTCGCCCTATCATCCGGAGGTCGCTGGTTCGAACCCCGGGTGATGCTGTTTTCCTCTCTCACAGCCGGAGGCACAGAGAGAGCTGATTGGCCGAGCTCTCTCAGGGGGGCGGGATGAGAGGTACTTGCGCTCCCACATTAGTCACGGCGCTACAGCCAATCAGGGGCGTCTGTGAGCTCGCGCACACGGTGGGAGCGGCTAGCGCTTTCCTCCGAGTGTGTTACTCCGCCCCTAACGGTGCGTGAGCGAGCAGTTCGAAAAGATGCGGTCGGCTCGCGTCACGTGGTTCGGAGGAAACACGGGATAGCTTTCGCCCTCCCGACTGAGTGGTTGTAGTAGCCTCGATGTGTGTGGGAGCCCCCTAGTGACGGGGAGTAATTGGCCACGACTAGATTGGGGAGAAAATCGGGGAAAAAAGAATTGGACAGGACTAAATTTATAAAAAAAAAAAAAGAAAAAAAAAAAAAAAAAAAAAAAAAATTTTTTCCATGGATCTTATTTATTTTAGAACATATGGTATTTAAACTAAATGAACAATGTTAGAACAATATAGTTATGTCAGATTTGCTCCTGCAGCCATCCCAGTATTTGTATCTGGGGTTCAAACGTGATATTTTTAACAAAGAGAAAGCTTTTCTTGGCTTTGATCTAAAGCATTAAAAAAGATGGCAAGACTGCATATGGTTTTCTTAGGGTAAAGACCGACCAGATAATATTACGAAGAGATACAGTAAATATGACGAGGACGTGCTGAAAAGCTTTTGACAACAATTAATGAATGAAAATTTGTGACATTTGCATAAGACACGCCCTTACATGTGCCCAGCCACCATCAGTGAGGTAACATTACAAAATCATGCCGACTTCAGTGAGGCTATAACCATGTCAGAAAATTTGCTCTTTTTGTGCTTGTCTAGTAGGGTTCTGGAAATGATCAGAACCCCATCTCCTACCCGGTTTAAAAACAGAAAAGTTGATGAAGTGATAAGTTTTTTAAAATCTTGATGGATTTTGGTTTTAGTTTATGTGTTATATCTTGTCACTTGACTATAGTATGGCATGGTTGTGATCTGCTGTAGCCTAATAATTTTTATATGATTATGTTTTTTAAGATCTCCAAGTATTTTTGGAAACGTTGTCAACATTTTTTTAGTGTAAGAGGTTGGTCTATTGGTATACTAACTAGTATTACAACTCACTAATAGTCTCTGTTTACTTCTTGCTGTAGAAATAATTTGACCATCAAATACAAAAATCACCATCAATATAGCAACCTTGCGGAACAACCACCACTTACATAAATTTAAATTTATCATTTAAAGGAAAAAAAAGGATACTTTTTTTGGCTTTTTTTCTCCCTAAAGTTTTTAAAGATAATGATATTTGCATATGACACGCCCACAACTTAAATGTGCCCAGCCACCATCAGTGAGGTAACTTTACAAAATCATGCCAACTTCATTGAGGCTGCTAGCATTTTAGGAAAATTTGCTCTTTTTGTATTTGTCTAGTAGGGTCCTGGAAATGATCAGGACCCCATCTCCTACCTGGTTTAAAAATAGAATAGTTAATGATATGATAAATGATGTGCTGTAATCTAATAATCTTTATATGATTATGTTTTTTTAAGTCTTCATGGACTTTTGGAAACGTTGTCAACGTTTTGTCTATGGGGTACTAACTAGTTGAACTACTCTAATTTAATTAACTAATCTGTTGGTTAAATTAGTTCCTTACAACTAACTAATACCATCAAATACAAAAAACACCATCAATATAGCAACCTCGGGGAACAACCAGCACTTACATAAGTTTAAATTTATCATTTAAAAAAAAAAAGGATACTTTTTTGGCTTTTTTTCTCCCTAAAGTTTTCAAAGATATTGAAATCACATATGGTTTCCTTAAGATAAAGACTCACAAGAGGAAATTACACGAGATAAATATGTAAAGACGCTAAAAAACTTTTGACAACAAAGAGTGAAAATTAATGACATTTGCCATATGACACGCCCATAACTTACATGTGCACAGCCACCATCAGTGAGGTAACTTTACAAAATCATGCCGACTTCAGTGAGGCTGTTACCATGTTAGGAAAATTTGCTCTTTTTGTATTTGTCTAATAGGGTCCTGGAAATGATCAGGACCCCATCTCCTACCTGGTTTAAAAATAGAATAGTTACTGATATGATAAATTTTATTTTTTAAAACTTGATAGTATGGCATGGTTGTGATCTGCTGTAGCCTAATAATTTTTATATGATTATGTTTTTTAAAATTTCCAAGTACTTTTGGAAACGTTGTCAATGTTTTTTTTAGTGTAAGAGGTTTGTCTATGGGGTACTAACTAGTTGAACTACTCTAATTTAATTAACTAGTCTGTTGGTTAAATTAGTTCCTTACAACTAACTAATACCATCAAATACAAAAATCACCATCAATATAGCAACCTCGCGGAACAACCAGCACTTACATAAGTTTAAATTTATCATTAAAAAAAAGGATACTTTTTTGGCTTTTTTCTCCCTAAAGTTTTCTAAGATATTGAAATCACATATGGTTTTCTTAAGATAAAGACTCACGAGAGGAAATTACACGAGATAAATATATAAAGACGCTAAAAAGCTTTTGACAACAAAGAGTGAAAATTAATGACATTTGCATATGACACGCCCACAACTTACATGTGCACAGCCACCATCAGTGAGGTAACTTTACAAAATCATGGCGACTTCAGTGAGGCTGTTACCATGTTAGGAAAATTTGCTCTTTTAGTATTTGTCTAGTAGGGTCCTGGAAATGATCAGGACCCCATCTCCTACCTGGTTTAAAAATAGAAATGTTTTATTTTTTAAATCTTGATAGATTTTGGTTTTAGTTTATGTGTTATTTCTGCCAAGAGTCACTTGACCATAGTATGGCATGGGTATGATCTGCTGTTGCCCAATAATTTTTTTATGATTATGTTTTTTAAAATCTCCAAGTACTTTTGGAAACGTTGTGAATGTTTTTTTAGTGTAAGAGGTTGGTCTATTGGTATACTAACTAGTTGAACTACTCTAATTTAATTAACTAGTCTGTTGGTTAAATTAGTTCATTACAATTAACTAATAGTCTCTGTGTTTACTTCTTGTTGTAGAAATAATTTGACTATCAAATACAAAAATCACCATCAATATAGCAACCTTGCGGAACAACCAGCACTTACATAAATTTAAATTTATCATTTAAAGGAAAAAAAAGGATACTTTTTTTGGCTTTTTTTCTCCCTAAAGTTTTTAAAGATAATTATATTTGCATATGACACGCCCACAACTTAAATGTGCCCAGCCACCATCAGTGAGGTAACTTTACAAAATCATGCCGACTTCAGTAAGGCTGCTAGCATTTTAGGAAAATTTGCTCTTTTTGTATTTGTCTAGTAGGGTCCTGGAAATGATCAGGACCCCATCTCCTACCTGGTTTAAAAATAGAATAGTTGATGACATGATAAGTGATCTGCTGTAACCTAATAATCTTTATATGATTATGTTTTTTTAAATCTCCAAGGACTTTTGGAAATGTTGTCAAGGGTTTTTTAGTGTAAGACGTTTGTCTATGGGGTACTAACTAGTTGAACTACTCTAATTTAATTAACTAGTCTGTTGGTTAAATTAATCACCATCAATATAGCAACCTCACGGAACAACCAGCACTTACATAAGTTTAAATTTATTGTTAAAAAAAAGGATACTTTTTTTTTTTTCTCTCTAAAGTTTTCAAAGATATTGAATACACATATGGCTTTTATAAGATAAAGACTCATGAGAGGAAATTTCACAAGATACAGTAAATATAGCAAAGACATGCTAAAAAGCTTTTGACAAAGAGTGAAAATTAATTACATTTGCATATGACACGCCCACTACTTACATGTGCACAGCCACCATCAGTGAGGTAGCTTTACAGAATCATGCCAATTTCGTTCAGACTATCTTCATGTTAGGAAAATTTGCTCTTTTTGTATTTGTCTAGCAGGGTCCTGGAAATGATCAGGACCCCATTTCTTATCTGGTTCAAAAATAGAGAAACCTATGAAACAATAAGCTTTACTTACCAAGTTTTACAGCAACCACAAATTGTTGGGTTTAGTTTGTGAATTATTTCTGCCAAAAGTCTCTTAGCTATAGTATGGCATGGGTGTGATCTTTTCTAGTCTAATAATTTTTACATGGTTGTGTTTTTTTTCCAAGATTTCTAAGTATTTCTGGGGTCCGTACGTCGCTTGACACATTTAAGATGAGATCATCGTGCTAGATACAATCTGGCTAAGTTGGTTCTTCGAGCACACCTGTTGTTGTTGATTAGTATGGCTGGATTGAGTTGTCTAGGATTATTGCGCGTTGGTTTAAAAGGCGATATGTATCGACAGTAGAAACACTGATCACAATCCCTTCGATTGGATGACAAAGTGGCAAAAAAGCGAGCTCAATTTTTTTTTTGTAATCTGTGTTATGCGCTGAAATGCCCCCCTGCCATGGATTGCCCCCCCATAATCGCTATCAAATATTGTATTAGAACATAAATTCATAGGTTAATGGTTAACAAATTACATGAGACAATAAAATAAAATAAGCAATATGAAAATAAATGTTGTATATAAAAAAAATTATAATATATTTTTTAAATAAAACGTATACTTTTATATTGTTTTTTAATAATAAGATTTGACAAGATACAGTAAATATAGCAAAGACATGCTAAAAAGCTTTTGACAACAAAGAGTGAAAATTAATTATATTTGCATATGACACGCCCACTACTTACATGTGCACAGCCACCATCAGTGAGGTAGCTTTACAGAATCATGCCAATTTCGTTCAGACTGTCTTCATGTTAGGAAAATTTGCTCTTTTTGTATTTGTCTAGTAGGGTTCTGGAAATGATCAGGACCCCATCTCCCACCTGGTTTAAAAATAGAGCTATCCATAAAACAATGAGCTTTACTTACCAGACTTTGCTGTAGCCACATTTTTTTTATTTTTAGTTTGTGTGATATTTTTGCTGTATCCGTGCTGTAGTATAGTATGGTTATAATCTGGGTTAATAATTTTATATGGTTGTGTTTTTTACAGATCTTTATGTACTTTTGGAAACTGTATCAATGTTTTTTAGCCTCAGAGGTCGGTCTGTTGGTGTACTAAGAAGTTGAACTATTCAAGTTTAACTAACTAGTCAGTTGGTTAAATTAGTTTATTACAACTCACCAATAATCAATGTTTACTTATTGTTGTAGAAATATATTGACCATCAAATACAAAGTCACCATCAATGTAGCAAACCGGCAGAACAACCAGCACTTACACAAGTTCAAATTTAACAATTTTAAAAAAGAGGAAACTTTTCTTGTCTTTTCCCCCTAAAGCTTTGCATATGACATGCCCACAACTTACATGTGTACAGTCACCATCAGTGAGATAACTATAGAAAATCATGCTAACCACTTTCATTCTGTCTTTCAGTTAGCCAAAGTAGCTCTTTTTGTGTTTGTCTAGTAGGGTCCTGGAAATGATCAGGACCCCATCTCTTACTCAGATTAAACTACAAAATCACTACTTCAATTTAATACTGTTAAGAAAGAATAAGCTTTTCTTGGCTTTTGTCTAAAGCTTGATAATAACCTAAGTGATTATTAAAAGTGAGTCAAAAATCTTTGCTGTAAGTAAAAATATACGAAGGCTCGTCATGTGGAAGGCTATTTTTTTTTTTTTTTTTAATAAAAAACACTGGTTTAATGACCTCAAGACAAATAAGAATAATCAATTAATAAATTATTTTTTCTTTGGCAGATCTTGAGAAATCTGCAAAGAAGACGGCCACAGAGACAAAGTCACCATCAGTGTAACAACCTGGCAAAACAACCAGCACTTACACAAGACTGTCAAGCTGTTAGGAAAACTTGGGTTTTTAGTATTTGTTAACTAGATTTAAAAAGGTTAAGGATTTCTTAATGCTGGTTGTAATAGTGTAGTTTTTTTATTTTTATTTTTCTGTGTAGTATATTAAGCATAATAAATGTTGTAAAAAATAAATCAACGTGTGTTTTTGGTCTAGTTTATACCATAATTTTTAAGAAAGATTTTATCAGCCCTGAATTTATGATACTATAGTAAGTAGTTATACATTTTAGCGACCCCACATAACAGAGTGTTATGATATCACAGTGGTGTCTGGGTTCGAACAGGAAATTTTTAAGAAGGAGAAAGCTTTTCCTGGCTTAAAGCTTTAAAAAGATACTAAGGTTGCATATGGCTTTCTTAAGATAAAGACTCACAGGGCAAATTACATGGATATGCAGCAAATATAACAAAAACCTGCTAAAATGGCTTTGACCATGATTAAAGAGTCAAGTGAAATTTGCATATGACACGCCCACACATTTCAGGCGCTCAGGCACCATCATGGAGGTACCGTTAAAGATTCATGCCGACTTCACAGTAACCACTTCCACGTTAGGAAAATTTGCTCTTTTTGTATTTGTTTAGTAGGGTCTTGATAAATTTTTTCTGGTATAACAGAGCAATAAGAGTCTTAGATTCATTTACAGCACAGCAATATGCAAGTAAAAATTCACTAAACAATGATTAAAGAGTGTTGTTGGTATTCCATCAACGTTCAAGTTGTTCACAAGTTTAATATATTTACTGAAAACTGGCAATATGTATTATTGAAATGCAATGGAAATTTTAAACTGCTTTTTTTTTTTTTACATATATAGAGAGAGCTTAACCCTAACACAAACATGACATTTGGACCTCGGCTCGAAGAAAATGTTACTATTCAGACCTTATTAAACTTAATCCAAAAGACAAAAGTAGCTCAGTGGTTAAGGCATTGGACTATCGTCTAGAAGGTCCCAGGATTCAAACCCCACCACCACCAAGTTGTGCCTGTTGGGCCCTTGGGGAAGGCATTCAGTACCTCTGATCTAGAATCAATGTTTTTACACAAATGTGTGTTTTTTAAAGAAAAAGACTTAAAGTACTTTGGTAAAATATATCATAGTTTATTTAATTCCAGTTTTAGTCTATTGAAGTGCACAGCTGAATCACTTTAAACAAGCTTCACAGACTGATTGCAGTTATAGCTTTAGCTCAGTTTTAATAGATTTTATGTTATTAATCTTGATCAGATCCAGGTGATGGCTAAAAGCCATATTGCTGCTATAAAGAAAAGAAAAAAACAACTCCAATGTGACTAAGCACAATGCTAAAATGTGCAACACAATAGCAGCTGATGACTCCCCAGAGATCATAAGTGTGAGAAAGAGGAGGCAAACAGAGCAACAAAAATGGAAGGGGGGAGGGGGGCATATTAAATGGTTTCCTGTGAAAATGGGCCATGATGTCACACATATGAAGCAGCTGTGAAATACCAAATGCTACACGTCCCCAAAACTCACTCGTGTTTTAGTTAGTTAGTTGTCATTTATAATGACGAATCGGTTATTTAGGCTCTGCTGTCTTTAATTCTCACCCCTGAGTAATGTACATCTACTACACTACAGTTTATCACTATATCTGATAAATGTGGGTCGCTGGGTTTCCCATGTTAGATTCTCAGTAGATAGATGAGTAGTGTTCATTTGGTGGTTTCTGTATAAATCATGCGGGTTGAGCTCATCACAGCACCTTCATTACGTGTTAAAAGGTTGCAGTAATTTCCAGAGGAAGCAGGCCAAACATTTATTTTTGCTCAACTCAATTCAGTGCTAATCCTGACCAAGAACCAGTACACTATCCAAAGGTCATCTGCAATGCTTTTTTCCCAGAAATGATAATTCATGATGTGTACATGGTTATTGTCAGTAAGACATGACCATATGATGACCAGTAGCTTGTTTTAGTACCTGTTTTAATATAATGTGTATTTATTTTATCTAGTATACCATAGTTTCAATTATGCATCTTTATTCATGTTTATAACCATTAAATTAAAATTATTCCCAAACTTTGTGCAAACCTACAAGTGAAAGGCATTATATAATAAACTATGAGACAGAATGTTCACTGGAAATCTGTCTATTGATTGACCCACAACATGGCAGATGTCCCAAGTGACCTGGATTTCAACAAAGCAACTGGCAGCTCAGGGGTTAAAGTTATTGTACTACTAATAGCACTGCAGAGCTACTGCTCGAGCACTTAACTAAAGCACCTAACTGCTCAACAGTATGGGTGAGAAAAATGCCCTTGTGAAAGTCAGTTCAGGTATGTACAAATGCCACCCAAAGGTAATGAAATATCTTATAGCTATCATGCTTTTTAGTCTCTTAAGCATTTTTTTATTTTATAACATTTTAGTCCTAATTGAAAATAAAATTAAATCAAGATTATTAGTTCTGTCACTTAAATTGTCCATATACAGTATATGTAGGGTTAATACAAATAAACATATGAGAACACTATTTATTAACATGCCCCAGTGTTCATACATGTACACCCCCCCCCAGAACAACCACCATTTACCCAAGCGCAGGAAGATTTGCTCTTATAGTATTTGTCACTATTTTGTCCTGTTATTTTCAGGACTCCATGGCTTTTAATTCAAATGTCAGATATTTGTACTGCTGCAGCAGACATGAACACAAGATAAAGTATAAATCTTGTAATTTTTACATGCCAAAATGATAATTCTTTTGAAAAAATGTCCTGTTTCTAATATGGGTCCCTTGAAATTCAAACAGATAATAGTCTGGTCTTGTATGAAACATGGAAATGGCCACTGAGTGGACAGGTTTAAGTATAGACTTTACCTGACTGTTCCCATCATGAGTATGTTAGTCAATCTGCCAGTCCATTAATTTCACAGCTCAGGTTTCTAATAGACCATTGCCCTACTCAAATATTATAATCAAAAAGTACTACTTATGCACATTTGAAACACTTTCGGTTCTTGCTGTACTCATGTCTTGTTGTCTTAGATCAGACTGATTAACATGTTAACCGAAGCTTTTCACTTTCTCACCAGCAATATGGCAAAATGCTCTAAAGTAAAAGCTGTTCTCTGATTGCAGCAGTACATTGTGTTTCTGACAACGTGTGCTCCTGGGAAATGCACCCACATGGCAGGCTGCAGTGACATGACTGGAATGAGCTTGAGGGACAAGCTACAATAACAGCTTAAAACAAAGCTTTATTAAGCTTGTTATTTAAAACACATTTTAATTAATAAAAATTTAACAAATGAATTTAAATCAAACATTTCTGCAATATCAGCATTGCAAAAAAACAAACTACTCATCGTCTTCTTTTAATGGGTGAGGCTTGTAATAATTTGCATATGAGACACCCACAATGTATCACAATCATACAAGGTCACCATCAATGCAGCAACCTTGTAATCTTGTAAAATGTTATCCTAGTATGAACTATTGAGAATAGGTTGATTTATCAACCAACAGGCAAACTATCGCATATTTATGTGGCCAAATCTTTTTGCATAGACCAAACACAAGCTACTTCTGGTCTCCCTATAATGATTGTTAACAATTTTGAGACAACTACGCATTCTGGGTAACAAACTGAAAAAAAAATCTTAAAATTTTATTCTTAACATAAAAGAAGGCTTTAATAATTATTTACAACTTTAGTTTCTAATCTAATGTAGGGATATTATTTTTTTTACCAGTTTATTTCAACCTTTATCTGATCTAATCATGACCAAAAAATGTCTAGACCAGAGAAATTAATCTAGCCTGCTTTATTATACTGCAGTGGTCAAACAGCCAACCGTGGTTCTGATTTCTTCAGGAGCTCAGCAGGAGTTTGCAGCATTCATAAAAAAATTTTTTTTTAAAAACTGTACAAGGTATGAGGCAACCGGGACAGGAGGGTGCAGCTCAGTGATCAAACAGTGGTAATTCACAGGTTTCATTTAGCCATGAATGTACACTTTGTGACCAGGGTTAGAAAGTGAGTTTCCTAGACAGGAAGTGATTTATTTGGCTTGTGAATTTTTGGACTGTGGGTTTCTTGTGTTAAAACCATTTACAGGACATAAGGGAGGACTGTTAGAATGAGTGGAGCCAAGGAATAAAGAAGAAACTACAGTATAAGATAATACTGCTTTTAGAGATATCTTTTTAGTGTGTGTGTGTGTGTGTGTGTGTGAGCATATGAAATATATGTATAATATATTATATGACAACTTACTAACTTACTGTATGTGTGTAAATATATACATATGTTTACACACATACAGTAAGTTGCCTACATACGAACATTTGAGTTATAAACTTACATTCGCGTACATTGCTACGTGCATGCAGCATGCATCTTCTGCAAGTGCAGTACATGCCCAGGATGTCCAGAAGCAGGCATAAAAGCAGCAGTGATGAAGCTGGTGCTACTAAGAAACACTAAGCAACAATACAGGCAACTGTGAAAATAATTAAGAGAATTGGACTGAGGTGAAAAGATGGCAAAAATTGCTTGTTTTTTTTTAACATGAATCGTTCAACCATCTACACGATTCTAAAGAACACTGTACTGTATAGCCAATTGTGTTAGTATCCTAGTACCTAGACAATGTTTGTTGGACTTGCGAACAAATTGGACTTACGAACGAGCTTTTAGAACTGAACTCATTCATATGCAGAGGACTCTTCTACGTTTAATCTGAAGTTCCAGCTCTTCAATAAGCACCCAGTGTAATGGGCACTGTGGATTGTTAAACCTTTTTCCTGATAATATTCCAATACTGGCCCTTGAGAATTGCAGAAAACTGTTGGCATAAAAATTTCAGCTGAGGGCTGACTTCTTAACTTTTTCTTGGTCGGCGATTGAGAACGTTTCTGTTCCATACTCTGCTGTTTACTCTCAGGTTGTGGTGATAAATCAACTACTCTTCCTTGAGTTGTTTCGGCACCAGGTCCACCATTTTGAATCTCAACATTTTTGCTCGCACCGCAGTTACAAATGAACTGATGTAACACATTCACACCTGCACAGCAGTGAGTGGGGAGACAATAGCCTATTTCTCCTTTGTAAGCAAACCTATGAATATACTGTATTTTGTGATACATTATTATGTAATATTGTTAATTAATCACAAAAATGTCTTTAAAAATCATAATGATTTTGTTTTTGTCATATCACCCGGCTACAGTAGAAACTCATATCTACTGATCATCCCTTTAATTAGACTGGTTTATATCACTGATTTTTATAACACTGACTCATTTTAAATCTCAGTAACAAGTATCTGTATGAATGTTTTTGTACCAAATTTTTATCAAAAATTATATTATATTATATTATATTATATTATATTATATTATATTATATTATATAGTATATTGTGTCATAAATTTATAATTGTATAATATCAACGTTGCAGGCTAATTCAGCTTGTAATTTATAAGGAAAGCCAATCTCTTGACAAAGCAAAAACAGTTTAGAGATGGATTAAAGAGCTTCATTCACATGCGCATCAACAAGCGACCAGCAGGAAGGTAAAGAGATGTATTCAAACAAGTGATGTCACTGAGAAAGGCTAGCAGGGGTGCATGGGAAACTCCAGGGGAGGGTTATGCATTTAAATGTGCCGAAACCCAGCTGTGCGCCTCAATGTACTAAAGGCCTGGCAGCGCGGATGGGCTGTGATCCAGCCAATCAGAGCGCCCATGCAGGAGGCGCCTCTTATACATACGCTAATTAGGCCTTCACCCTGTGCCCTGTCACTGCGGATAAAGGAGAGGGTTTGACGATAGCTCTAAAGCATTTTCAATCCTGCTGTTTTTTTAATAGATAAAAAATTGGGCGTCTGTTTTTAAACACGCACAAGTGTTATCATATCAAAGATTTGATAAATTACATGAATCACAGTACAAAAAAGGTCATGTTAAACACACAGGCTGCTTCTAGAAAATTATTTAAGACAAGAATAAAGTGACCTGAGCATATGCTGCTTGGAAAATAAATGTAAGTGTAACAAAAAATAAGAAAGATGCCATGACAAAAGGAGCAATGATCTTCTTCACGTATGGCTGACAAAACTTTTAATTAGACACAAAATATTTCTCCTTATTTTGTATCTTAACAGACTGCCTGCCAAACAGTAGTGTAGCATAAAAAAACAGGGTTTCAATGTTGTTTTGTAGTGTAATGTAATTTATCTCACTATTAATTTTAAGGTGTCCTCCAGCATTATTGGCACACTTTATTAAAAAAAAAAAAAAAAAGGCGAAAATTTTTATATGTAATAAAAATTCATGCTAGAACATTAAATAAATTAGATTTTCCAGTGGAGTAATAAAAGAAACCAAGGATGCATTTCTGCAAAGAAATTGCAAAGTGTGATTGCTCAACATCTTCATGTGTGGCAGAGAACAGAACAGTGCACATCTGGCAGATCGAACAACGTCACAATTGGCAACATTTTTTCATTGGGGAAGTGTGTTAACGGCGTGTTGCAAGAAAGAAACGGTTCTACAGACCTGCAAAAAATTGTGCAGGTCTGTAGTGCAGATCAAGTGTTGCCAGAATTATGGATGGAGCTTTTGTTTTAAATAACACTGCCATGCCTGTCTATTTGGATGAACTTATTATAAATTCAAGTTTTGAGCCGCAACCAAAGATGGCTTGGCAGATACGCGTGTTCTTCCATAGTTTTCTCTGATATCTCTTTATCTGCAGGAAGAATCTTCCTTTTCCTTTTGTGGTGCATGATGGGACAGGTTAGTGTAATGTATCCCCTGATCTACACATCATTTGTTTTGCAAATACAGTAAAATCTGGTTTTCACACTATAAGCTCACTGGACAGCTATGTGCTATGTGATAAACATCTAAAACAGCTATATGACACACAACCAACGTCTCTGTCCCAAAGAGCCTGAGTGTGATCATTACTCAACCGCGAGAAACCCCGACATTCATAACGGACTGAGTAACCCAACCGCTCACCAAGACTGTGAATCAGAAATGACATTTTAGGTTTATTGTGATTAACAGTAGATCGTCCTCATCTGAAAAAGGCCTTCAGAAAAAAGTACCCTTAATTGGAAAGTCTTTGAATGAAAAAAAAAACACTTTCTTTTTTATTTTAATGATCTCTGAATGAAAACTGCAAGTTTACAGAAAGCTTTCAAAACCTCATTACAGCCATCACTGGCCTTAATGTGACTAGACACTGTAAGAAAAAAAGAAAAAAAATGACTGGGTCATGGCAGGTTGTAGCACAAAGAAATAAGGGAAAGACAGATTTACGCAATCGGAGAGAAAGGAAAATCTGCACTGTGCTATAAACCAGTATTCATACATTGATTAAATAATGAAGCAACAAAAGTCAATCAGAGCTTTTCTACATTATTTTTTAAACACACACAGCCTACACATCGTATTCAGCGTTCACAGCTCTGACTCAGCAGCATCGGCTTTGATTAAATTTTGTTTTGGCTTAAAATTCTAAAACGGGAAGAGCTGGTTGGTCATGTGGCCATCAGATGGGAGGAAAGTAGTTTTCCTCATCGGATATCTGAAACCCACTTCTGTGGCAAGGAGAGTTGTAGAGAGTTGTAGTCGTATCGTAGGGATGGAACTTGGCGATCGCAAAGGGTGCAGCAGTTATCATCTGAAGGTCGCGAGTTCAAATCAGCCAGGTGATGGTCCGGCAAATCCTGAATGGATTGGATAGCTCTTTCCTCTAAGTGTGTTACGGCACTCCCTAATGGTGCACAAGCAACAGTTTGGCATCCTCACGCGTGTCGGAGGAAGCACGTGTCACTTCTCCTACGCCCTCTCAGGTTGGTAGTTGTCACTGATGAAGTAGTGCCCTTACACGACAGGTGGGAAATGGACATGACTAAATTAGAGAGAAAACTGGATCTGCACCAACAGTGCTAGCGCTGCTTTTGTGGAGCTTTTCAGTAGGAGTGAAAGCACTTCCTCACCCCTACGCAGTGTGGGAGGAGGAGAACAGAATAAAAGAATGAGGGCTGTGCTCAGTGTGCTAGTGGACGTCACAGACTTGGTTAAAGGAGAAAGTGCGCTTGTGTAACGCAAGGAAGAAAAGACGAGTGAACCAAGGTCTGCAGAACACTTCTGCTACAAAAGTGTTCTATTCTAAAGCATTGTATAACCTCATTGTATTGGATGTATATATTTTATCTTTTGAATAAAATGTGCACTCCTTAGTTTTGTGAACTGATTCAGGTCTGGTGAGATTAAGTCTATGTGTGAAAGCAAAACAGATCTTGCATACATCTGTAATCAGGAATGGACTTTAATGAGTTCAAAGGGATACAGACGGGAAAAGCTTTAAGCTGAGTCCCATTAAGTCTGTTTATTCTTTTCTTGCTACTGTAAACATCTCAAGCACCTGTGTGGGCGTTTTTATATTTGAAACTACAGATGCAGCTGTGTTGCTGCAGTCTAGTCCTCAAAAATGTGCGCCATGCACATTCTGCAAAAAAAATAAATGGATAAATAAATAAATAAAAAAACTTTTCAAATACAATCTTTTAGTCTACAAGATTCCTTTACAGGGTTATTATTTTGTGGGCAAAGCCAAACTGTGGCATCATTAAACTGAAGTGAAATTGATCAGGGTTTCCCTTCAGGCCATGCAGCATGAGCAATTTACCTAAAAAAGTTACTGTATTGTTGTTAACCTATTGAATCCTACAGTAAGTAGTTCTAATTAATCAGAATGTGTTTATGTTTATTTATTTGCTTTAACATCAGCTCTGGCATTACTGCTTTACATTCCTGTACTGTGGACGGTCCAGATGAAAAGACATATTCAGCTTATATCTAACATTTTAACAATCTTAATTACCATCTCAATTTTAATGCCTAAATGCTCTTAATGACCATCATAGTTTTAATGCATAAACATCATAGTTTTAATGCCCAAATCAGACAATCCAATCTGCGCGGTGTGAAAGATGCTTTTCTTTACACAATTCTTCCATTTTATGGGAGGCAGTAGTGACTCAAACTGTAAACCTTAAGGTTAAAGGTTACTGATCGAAAGGTTGGGGGTTCAAGCCCCAGCACTGCCAAGTTGCCACTGTTGACCCCTTGAGCAAGGCCCTATGTGGTCCAGGGGTGCTGTAGCCTGCTTGACCCTGTCCTCTGACCCAGGATTCCTTACTGGTATTTTCATTTGACTGTGCACATGACAAATAATTGAGTAATAATCTTTAGTTTACTACTTAAAGTCCCATAATTTCTGTAACTTAAATTACAGAAATGATGGGATAAGCAGAATACAGCTTTTCTGCTTTAAGATGTTATTTAACATCCTTAAGTGTCTCCAGCATCACAAAAATTAGCTATAAGCTGCAATATTCCTTGCTGCAGTATCTTTAAGACAGACGTATATATACAGTAGCACAAATAGAAGCAGGAACTAACCTATTCAATATGGCTTCCACAACATTAAATATGAACAGATTCAATTTATAAAAATACAAAATGTTGCTGTTGGACAGATACTCATATAAGAGGCACAAACACTTCAGGATTAGTTGAAATTATATAAAACAGTGCAGTACAGTGTTCAAATTGCTCAAATTATAATAATTTACAACAAGATAATTTCTGTGTTCTTCTCGAAATCGAAACACAACTACAGGTATTTATTCAAACATTTTAATTATTACTTTATAACTAAGAAATAATTAACTACTGTTCTACCACCTGATGTTTAAACATAGATAATGACATGTGCACGCTGTGAACTTGTATCTTTAAACCACTTCTTACGTATTCTGTACATTGTTGTTTACTTTAACGAGTGACCCAGATTTAGAACGCACGCTATACATTACCACAAAAATGTCACGAAGGTTTCAGAAACAGACATTTTCCTTGGACTACACCAATGTGCAATGACTGCACTGTTGCAACGCTGCCAAGAACTACACTAATCCTCGAAACACGTGTGGCATTCATACTGATGGAGCCAGTCACGCTATACCGAACATGTACGTGAACTCCTGTCACAGCTCAACACAAGATAATATCAATCTCCTTAACAGGGATGCGGGCATATATGTGGTACAAATCATGTGCAAGCAAAACATGTGCTTGTTATTGCTGCACAAGAAAACTGAACAAAAAGCTCATGACATGGTAAGTGGAACGTCAAAAAGAGGGAAGGATGTGCTGCGTTTTTAACAGAATGTGCAACATCTCGTCACACGTGTATCCTCTTTATCCTGAGGTCAGCGGCTTTTAGCAAAGAGGAAACGTCAGGCTTTTCATAATCGTAGCGACGGTTTTAAAATTTATATTTGGCGAAGTCAGCTAAAGAAACAACTAGATATTTCTATAAGCAGTGTTAGATATATTGGTCAGCACGGTGGCTTAGTGGTTAGCACTGCAGCCTCACACCTCCAGGGTTGGAGGTTTGAATCTTGCCACCAGCTTATGTGCAAGCCATGCCAGGTTTGCACCTTGCGCGGTGGGTTTCCTCGGGTAACCCGGCTTCCTCCCAAAGTACAAAGACATGCAATGTAGGCTGACTGGCATTCCCAAATTGCCCAGAAAGTGTGTATGTGTGTGTGTATATATATATATATATTATTGGCACACCTCAACAGAATTAATGATTACACACTTTACAGAAACTAATCACAATTCTCGCCCACTACAGTACATGGGTTATTCCGTTTTGCTCATTTTCATAAAGTGTTCTAGCTGGGGCTTGCACAAACAGTCAGATTAAAATCTCAATCGATTTAGAAGAAACAAATTTGTCCTAAGTAAATGTTTCTTACTGCATACTGAATAATAAATTCCTAAGATCCAAACAAATGACAATAACTGTATGAAATTAATGAACATGGTAAGTGAGTCATGCCTTTGTGTGTCACCTCGGTTAAAACACACCACTGCACAGAGTACATTAAGAGCGATTTTCACCCACAACTGGGTTATGATGTGCTACCTCCAACAGAACAGACACTAATTATTTAACCAGCCATCATTGTTGCTGCTTTCAGCTTACCTTTGAGGACACGCTGCACTCTTGGCAACCTTATATGATCAGGTTTTCTGGTAATAGAGGGAGGATTTTTATGCTGCAGTAAAAATGTTCCAATAACTGCAGACATGCTTCAAATGGTCAATGTTTCCACACATTTTGGTTCTCATGCATGTGTCTTTTCTGATTTAAAGGCTAAGACTATTTTCTATCAAACAGACAGAATTTGTGAGACTGTCACAGAATAACTGTTACTATTTTATTTATACCTACTTTATACAGAACATGTCTGAAAAGAACTTTTACGTATTGCTTTAGGTCAGCAGTTTTAAACTTTTTAAACTATGACATCGCAAAGCTATTAAAAAAATTATTTTATATGTATGTATTTGTATAGATATATCCATCCATCACAAAATGGTGTCAAATATACTAAAGTGTATGTGATTTTTAAATGAATGTAGCTTACACCAGCTGTCTTAGGGTATATTCAACTAAAATCCATAACTTAGATTGTCTGATCTCAGACTAGGAAATAATAAGAAAACACCACCTCAAGATGGAATTCCTACTTAGAGACTTCAAACAAAGTAGCATATTGTACTTTTTCTATTTCATTGGAAATAATTCAGAAACAGTTACATGCATTCATCTAACATTCTAAAGGGCTACAATACATTCCCAAGTATATATGATCAGGGAAACATGTTATCACAACAGTCAGTTTAGTTATATCATTATTATCCATACACTACTAATATTGAAATCAGTTTTAGGAAATCATTAAAACAGTGAGAAAGAGAGAGAGAGAGAGAGAGAGAGAGAGAGAGAGAGAGAGAGAGAGAGAGTCAACAACTCCCAAACAGAGTCTCCAAGGGAAACGGCGGAGCGGCTAATGACTCCCCATGAGATTCGGCCTAGAAGTTGCTTCAGGTCTAGTCTCATTAAAAAAGACCTGATATTATAGGTATATATTAAAGATAGTATTTTTTTGGGAGAGTGAAAGAACAGCACTTAGTAGTTCTATGTACATGATTTTTATATATGGTATGTACAGTAGTGCGATATTTATGTATAGCCAAGATACAAAGTACTACTTTAAGCTAATCAAAACAACAATACTGTAGATACAAAGTATTTTGTATCTGCTAAAAAGCTGTAGATTCTCAACAGTTTCTCCCACAGTTCCTCAGTTCAAAACAAACATGACCCAAATCACAAAGAGCTTATTGAGCAGGGTCGTAGCTGGATCTGTATCAGTATTTTAATATCTGTTGTAAAACGATTCTTTGACATGAACCTTTTACTGAAAACCTTATTACTTATTATTCGTGTGCTAATAATCGACTCTGAGATGTACTACAATCTCCACATGCAGGATACACATGTGTCACAGACAGGGGACATGACATGCACTGAAAAAAAAATTACTCTAAATAATAAGAAAAAGTTTTATCATTTGTATGTAGTAATAATTTTCTAAGTCGACTCCTTTCACGGTTGATTTTTCCTCCTTGGTTTCCAACATTACCCGCAAGTTTCTAGGTAAATTTCTTCTTGACCCTTAGACAGCAACGGAGCAGTGCTTTAGCATTTCAGTCTGTCCTGCTCTCGCTTATCTCCTTAAACAGATCAGCTCTAAAGCTAACACTACAGTCAACGCCATCATGCTTGGAATCTCCCGACGGCCAACTAGCCATGACGAATCTCTGTAGCATCGCACTCTGTCCAGCATCTCTCTATAACAAGAGCATTGAACAACATATTACAGTCTAACTTTACGTATAACATCAATTCACAGTCCTTTTTCCCGGCACACTGGTAAAAAAAAACGTTGGTTTGGTCTCAAACAGGAAGAAAATAAGATGTGATATCTATTAAACTTTTCAGTAATTTTACTGCTGTTGCTGTTTTTTTGCTATGAAACCAAAAGAGACTTTAAACATTTATAAAAGAGTGAAATTACAATGTAATAGCAAAGGAAAATTTACAAAGAATCACTTTCTTTGTAAATCATATACTCAAGAATCATATACTTTTCTGTTGTTATTTTATTTTGTCTCCAGCAACATCTTTTAAAATGTGTGAAGTTTAAAATGTGAAATGCGTATGACAAACAATTATGTTAAACTGATTACATCAAAGGTAGGGGAAAAGTCTCAAAACAAAATTTACCAGGATTTCTAAACTTCTTAAACCCACTCCCACATTCCCGGCACTTATAATCAAATCCTCTAGGATATTCGCTTGCCCATAGAATATTGTCAGGCTGGTGATGCTATATGTGATCATGTACTATTTCTGTTTGTGCAAATCTTGATGCGACCTTGATTCTGCTGGTAATGTGTGTTCGTTAATGGGCTGTATATGTATAAATTATCATACAAACAGAATTTTTTTTAACTAGTATTTGACAATTCATCATATAGCCCAAAGGGATTAAAAGCAACATTCTTAATATAGCCTGAAGGAATTAAAAGCATTCTATTCCATGATAACACCTCACTCTTACATAGGATGACATCCCCACTTTTCTGCTGCAAACTTAAGCAAATGAATAACACTTGCTAGCTAACATGAAGTCCAGAATTTTTTCATTCACAACAGATTTGGTTTAAGTGACCGGCACATTAAAAGCTATTAATATTTTATTAAATTATGTCTTAATGAATGTTTCTAAAAAAAAATTCTATGCAAACAATGTACACTATATCAATGTCAGATGATTTGACACTATTTTGCTAACTATGACTAGTACTGTGTTGTATATGTATTTACAAATCCATTATTGTTGTATATAGTTTTATGTTTTTATTTTCTTTTATTGTCTCCAGCAGCATCTTTTTAAATGTGTAAAGCTTGTAAAATGCATATGACAAACTTATCCAGAAAATCAATTGAGTTAGACTGATTAAATCAAAGGTAGGGGACAATACTCAAAACAAACTCTGAAGGCCACTCCCACATTCCTACCGCTTATTATTCATTTACGTTTCAGCACACTAATAAAACTTTTGTAATTTCTATTACATAGACTAATAGATTAAATGGAATACAGGATAGACCATGAAAGATCAGGATAGTGGTCACTCAAATACAGCATGTTACCTTACACAAGAACGCTATGGACATTTCTATAAAATGACTGACAGAAAGCACATCCAAAAACAAGCATTTCTAGTTCAGAAATCAGTGTTATGAACAAGATTTCCCCTCACAATAATAAACATTCTTTGGCTAAAAGGCTACGGCTTAATCCATAAGGGTTTTTTTTTATTTTTTTTATTTTTTTGAAAATCAGGGTTATTTTTATGAGACAGAATGCTTATTGTACCTTTAAAGTGGGAGAAACTGGAGGTTTAAAGAAAATTTACCAAAGGGAATTCAGTTTCAGTGCAAAAAAAGGGGACAAGTGCTTAACTACAAGAGAATTCCGTCTTTTCTCTTGCAATCTGTGATTGTAAAACCCTTAAAACTCAAGCAGTACAGTTCTGTGCAGGCAACACAGCACTGGTTAATGACCAAATAAAAAAAAGACACATGCTTATACAGAATTCCTGCCAATGTGTCAGAAGACTTTAAACATCAAACTGTCCAACTGGGATTCCAGACTTCAGTTAGAACCAAAGTTATCATTACTTTCATAACGTGTAAATTTTACCACTACTGAAATATAGCAGTGACGTTGCAAAAATGTGGAACTCTCAAAATAAGCATTTTTCTCTTTCTTTTTTTGGTCATATAAACATCTGAAAACTACCATAAAAATGCGTGATCATTTACATTTACATTTAGGCATTTGGCAGAAGCTCTTATCCAGAGCGACTTACATTTTTACATTTAATCATGTGTATCTGTGCTATTTCTTTGGCTGCATAACACATTAAAAAGATTCTAGTCACGTTTGTCTTGTTGGTTAAAATTAAATAAAAATCAGTTCATCATATTGCCTAGGTTGTGCTAAAAAAAGGACTCTTTTACTGCATAATCTTGATACCTATACATGTTTTAATGCTCATAAAAAAATGAAAAACAAAAAATGGCTAAAATGCTTTAAGTTTTAAGGGCTACATCACAATATACAGAGCTGGATTATTTTTAAAAGACAGAATGCTTACTCCACCTTTAAATTGGGAGAAACTGGTGGTTTACAGAAAAATTACCAAAGGGAATTTACTTTCAGTGCAAACAAAAAAAAAGAGGGAAGTGCCTAACCACAAGAAAATGTAATCTGTATTTTTTATTCCTGTGCAATCTGTGCATTTAAATAAATTAAAAAATGTGGAGATGGAATGAAGGAGGTATTCCCTTGTCTAATAGATGTTTGTTTACAAGACTGAGTGTACTAAGAGTTAGTTTCTTCTGGTTAGGAAATAAAGATGTCGCTCATGAAAGTGAATAAACAAAACAAACAACCAAACAAACACATAACCGAACAAACAAACAAACAAATAAACAAATAAATAAATAAATAAGAAGGCCTCGGACATGAACACGGAGTGTAATGTATGATGTTCTCGGGATAAACGTTGGGCCGCAACTATTTGGAAAAATATTAGCTTGTTAGCTTTACAAAACATATTTCATTAAAATACAATATGTTTGAGGTTTCTGGATATTTCAACCAGTCGCTTTATAGGATAAAAGAGAAACAGAAATTGGTGTTAAATCCGCATAATAAGTGTTATACAATCTAAACAGAACCAAAAATGAACAGAACCGCTAAAACAGTTGGGGTCGCGACGCTTACCGGACAGCTCGTCTGGTTCCAGCCCGCTTTCGGTGTCGAGTCCGCAGATAACGAAGTAATCCGCGAACCGGCAGGAGTTCGAACTGAAGCCGGTGCTCATTTTGAGGCTGGTCCGGTCGTGGCCGTGTGTCCGCCCTGCTGCAGAGGTGCATATTATAACCACACAGCCATAGCTCCTGCGTTATATCGAGTACTGGCCATCGCGGACGCACTTTATATATTGACCGTTAAAAAAAATCAAAGCACGAGCCCGTACAGAAGACCGAATTGCATTGTGGGCGCTCACCGCTCGTACAGCTGTTTTTTTTTCGACCGCTCCTCGAGCTCGAGCTTGTACGCATGCGTTCTTGCGACGGACACATCATGGGATTACCCCCATACCACACCACGAGCGAGCGCGCACGCACGTACCCACCTACCCGTGCACGCCCTCACCGCAGTATCGTCTGCATGAATCCGCTTTATAGAAACCATTAAAATAAAATGTGTGTTTTTTTGTCTTTGAGCAATGTTTAAATATGACATCCTGGACCTGAGGTTTATCCCAAGTGTGAAAAAGGAATACAGCAACCCTGGGCGGCACTTTTGCTTAATTTGCATCTTTGCAAAATTATTCCTACCCCTTGAACTTTTCCATATTTTGTCACGTTACAACCACAAACGTAAATGTTATTTATTGGAATTTTATATGATAGACCAACACAAAGCGGCACATTGTGAATGTTTTATAAATAAATATCTGTAAAGTGTGGTGTATTTGGCCAAAGGTTTGTGGGCAGCTACCCATAACACTTGCATAAGGTTCTTCCCCAAAAAGTCTGAAGCACATATCTATATATGATGTTGTGGGCATGGTGGCATAGACTTCCACCTCCAGGGTCTAGGTTCGATTCCCACCTCGAGTCTGCAAGCATGGAGTTTGCATGTTCTCACTATGCTTGATGGGTTTTCTACAGGTCCTCTGGTTTCCTCTCACAAAGACATAAAAATTAGGCTAATTGGCTTTAGTGTGTAAAGGACCATGTGAGTGTGTGTATGTGTTGGTGCCCTGCGATGGATTGGCACCCCATCCTGGGTCTACCCTGTCTTGTGCACTAAGTCTCTTAGAATAGTCTCCAGCCCCCACGCCAACCTGTATACATCATAAAGGGGTATAGGCATTGAGTAAGTGTTGTAGTATGCTGTGGGATTACAATTTACCTCCACTGAAACTACAAGGCCCAAACCTGTTTCAGCATGACAATGCAAGCTCCATGAAGACCTGCTTCGTCAAGTTTGTGGTAGAAAAACTTGGGTGGTCTTAAAAAAAAGTCTGACCTAAACCCCACCAAACACCTTTGTAAAACTTGAAGGAGGATGAATGAACATGAATTCTGGACTGGGATGTTCAACCATGGTCAACATATAGTGAGGTGTCCACAAACATTTGATAATATAGTGTATCATTTTGGTTTTGGGAGATGGGAGAAAACTGGAGAATCCAAAGGAAACTCATATAGAAATGGGAAGATCATAGCAAACTTCAGATAGGCAACAATCCATGTTCATGATCGAACAAGGTACCCTGAAGCTGTGACCTGATCCCTGATAAAACAACTCTATTCTTTAGGAAAATGATCAGCAGTAAGGTATAAAAGCCAGGCAGATGTGGGAGAATGAGACCAACAGTTCGCGGTAATGCAACCTACTGGATTCCAACCGCTGTTAAACAACAAGGATGAAGAAAATATAATAATATAACAGTAGTTTGTATAACTTTGGGGTGAACATTTTGAGAGAAAAAAGGTGTCTTTAACAGTTTCATAGTGCACACGGATAGACTGCCCTCTTGTGGCTAACTAAAGCAACTGCTTACAGTAAGGCACAATGAGCAAAACAAGTCTTTGAGCAACAAACTTTGTATGTTTTTGCATACAAATTGGGATTTCAGACATGCTTGCAATTGTGTGTAATTATATAATTATATATCTGAGCACTAAGACTGAAGAAATTGAAATCAGGTAATGGACTGATGAAAGACATTTGTCTGAAAACTTTTGTATTGCTCATAATGTTCACTGAATCCAAAAGTACAGTACTGTTACTTCCTGAATTCCTCTTCAGAAATGCCTCTTATTATTCAGATATACACCTATTAGAAATAATATTGTGTTGACTAGATGATTGGGTCAGATCAATTCCAGTACAACTGGTCTTGCTGGGTCTTCCCAGTATGCTGTGGTTAGTGCCTACCAAATCTGATCCAAGGAAGGACAACCAGTGAACCAGTGAACCAGTGACGTGGTCAAGGACATTAAAGACTCAGTGAGAAAGCACATGGGGAGAAAAGGAATTGCATCCCAGCTTGCTGCATAGCCACAGATGGGTCAAAGTGCCCCTGCTGACCCGTGTCCATTATTGAAAACACTTGCAGAGGGCATGTGAGAATCAGATTTGAACCATGGACCATAGGAAGAAATTGGCTTGTTCTGATATATAACATTTTTTTTGTACATCACATGGATGGCAGCACCAGGATGAACTATGGTAAGAACTCCTGCAATGTTAACTAGAACATAAAGACAGAATAAGATGTACCAGTTATTTACCTTAAATCACGCACACCTTAATCACTTAATGTTTTACTTATCCATCTCTTTAGTCTATTCAATTTAATATCCATCCAATGCAGGTTTTAAAACAGAACTAAACTAAAAATGGACACTACTTATGAAGTAAAACCCCCTAAAGCTCCCTGTCCCTTCTTCCTCAAGTGTATTTGCTTTTTTATTTTATTTTACATTTTATGTTTGTCCTGTTTTAATAAGAGATTAGGTTTTTTAACAAATATAGAAAATCCATCATATACACAAGAAACACTCACAAAATATCAGCGAAGGAAACCATCTTTTAATCATTTCATAATAAATATCTTCTTGTCTTCTTAATATCTTATCTATAATGATATTCATATCAGTATATAGCATTTCTTAATGGCATTTAAAAGGAAAATTATCAATTAGTAGCATATACATATGAAGAACATCCCGAAAGAGGTCAATGTAATACTGTGTGTGTGTGTAGGCAACCAAAATCAAAAGAATGAATATAATCATGAACAGAACAAAAGAAATAAGACATGAAAACTGAGTAGAAATGCACCTTAGTGAAGTGGATGTGTTTTTAAAATGATTTACAGAGCTTCACTAGAAAATTATTCATCTTTTTTATGAATTGAAGTGCTTAAAGCACTGCCAGAACCAGGACTGCAAATCAGCTAAAATTTGTTTTTACTCCAGTTTTTCCTCTTATATCCAAGATAAAGAAATCAAAAGGGTCAGTGCCGTCTAGTTCCAGTAATCTTCTATTTAAGACTAAATAAATATCAAAAGCAAAATTAGCAACAAAAAAAGGAGCAAAAAAAAAAAAAAAATACATATGAGGCATTATAAACACAATTGGTTCCCGGATATTGTGTCTTCTTATACATTTGTGGAGGAAAACATCTACCAAGAGATTCTACTACATAAGGTCTAAATATCTGGTTCATCTCCAACCTGTGGGGAAAAAAATAATGTCGATGGCACAGTATATGTGAGAGGTGTTATATTTGAAAGTTCTCCACGCATAGCTAGCACCCTGTTTGTGCTGCCAAAGCAACACAGATTAAAAATACCTCAAAAGGTATTAGTCTAAAGTTAGAAGAAAGAATAGGCTTAATAGAGGAACATGAATTCTGACACAAGGTTATTAAAAACAGATGAAACAATAAAAAAGAAAAAGAAGCATATGATCACGAGCCGGTCCAAGTTCAAAGTTCTGAGCCCGTTTTGCATGATGACAAAAAAAAAAGAAAAGAAAAAAAAACAGGCATATGTGTGAGGACAGGGATAAGCAGAAATGAAATGGAGGACAAGCATTAAAGACAAAAAAAAAAAAAAAAAAAAAGTGTGGCGCTTTATTCCATCTTTTCCTGCAGCTTTTTCTGGAAGCACACCGGGAGAATAGAGACTACAGCTAGAACAGCCAGAATGGCCAAGGAGTACCAGGATACAGCCTCGCCCGCTGTGGTCAGCTTGTACAGCGTCGTTCCGGCATTTATCGCTACGAAAGATGGAGGAGCGACTCCTGAAAGAGAAATGTGAGAGCACACTGAGAAACTGAACCGTATTAACATGCTATTCTTATCTACAGCAGGATGCTTTCACACTTGGGTGGAGTGCATTGCATGAGATATAATTTTCAAATCTGCTACATACAATAGATTCAATTTAATAACACAAATATGAATCAACTCCAGTGGTGAGGTAGTTGTTCAGCTTTAAAAGATCCAGATAATTTAAACCAGAACATTTGATGAAATTTCTTGTGAACTAAGGCATAGACACGTGGACAAAATTGTTGGTACTCTTCGGTCAATGAAAGAAAAACTCACAATGATCAAATAAATAACTTTAATCTGACAAAAGTAATAATAAATAAAAATTCTATGAATGTTAACCAATGAAAGTCAGACATTGGTTTTCAACTATGCAACAGAATTATAAAAAAATAAATGGAACATTTGTCATGGAACAGGCCTAGACAAAAATGATGGTACCCCTAACCTAATACGTAGTTTGTTGCACAACCTTTTGAGGCAATCACTGCAATCAAACGATTCCCGTAACTGTCCAATTCAAGGAGTGCTGACAAACAAACACCGTTGGCACGAAGAAGCTACAGACTGTAGTCAGGTCATGATCAATGTTCAGAAGCATTGGATTTAACAAATTTAAAGACATTGCAGGACTTTCAGACATATTGAATTAATAATCTAAGTGGGTGTATGTATATTTCTGACTCTGTAAGTTGAATTGTCACCCTGTCAGAAAACTTATAAATAAATTACACCTTGTGCTCCAAAATGTCTTCTTATATTAAATATATTAAATATGCATGTTGTACAATCATTCATCATCAGAAAAGCACCAGTTCAGAGATAACACTGAAAGCCCAATACTGCCAAAAAAAAAGGCTGAATATTTAACTGATATCAACAAGGTGTTATCTCTTAGGCTTCCCTGGTTTTCTTTTAAACAAAATATCTCTGATCTCAGCAGAGAAAATCACATATAGGAGAATTTGGCAACATGTATTTTTTTAACATAAGAAAAAAAGTGATATTTTTCTTATCTTACCGAGGAAAGTTCCAAAAAAGAAGACTCCCAAAGGCACGTTAATGACCGGGGAAGTGATGTTAATAAACCAATTTGGGAGAAACGGTGTAATTCTCAGGAAGATGATATAATTGATGAGGTGTTCTCTGTGCTTATCGACCTGTAGATAAATTAAAATCACTTGAAGCAACATAACAAAAGCACTTTTTTTGCCTTCATCATATCTATCTCCACGCAGTATATGACACAGATATCTTACCTGTTGTGACCATTTCTCTGCTTTGTCTGTGAAGTACTTGTACACCACAGGTCTGCCCACTAAATAAGACAACATGTAGCAAAAAGATGCTCCCAGACCCGAGCACTGAAAAGCAGAATATTCAAAGTGAGTGTGGTGCAGAATAATAAATACAGCGGCAACAGCACAAATTGATCACTGTGTATAATCACTTGCTTTGTGATCATGTGTATTATTATTTCACACTTACCAGGCAAACCAGGAACAGGGCCAGGGGGAAGGGATACAGATAACCAGAGAGGATACTGAGGAAAATCGAACCTGGAATAGCAAATGTCTGGAGGCTGAAATAGGACCATTAAGGAAGGACAACAGATTTGGTTTTCTTAAACTCTAAACTATACGTTTATTTTTAGCCTTTCGGGTCTCATGTTATTCCCACATCAATAGATACTGATATCAAATCTTTCTATAGCAAAATTAAGACGTTCTCACAGTAATACAGTAAACAATTTTAGATTTCATACCCAAGTCGAATATTTACAGTGTATGGAGTGTGGAGTGAAAAACTTTGCACACCCTTAGGATGAAATAGGAGATGTAACATTTTTCATTTTACAGATGCCCCAAAAGCTTTAGCATCAGATTCCAGATAGTGGTTAGCACTGTGTCCTCGCACATCCAGGGTCAAAGGTTCGGGTTTGTGTGCGTAAAGCTTGCACATTTTCCCCGTGACTGGTGGTTTTCTCTAGTTTCCTTCCACAGTACAAAGACATGCAGGGTAGGCTAACTGGCATTCTCCACTTGCCTATATTGTGCGAGTGAGTGTGTGCGTGTGCCCTGCTATGGTTTGCACCCTGCCTAGTGCCCCGAGTTACCTAGGACAGGCGCCAGGTCTCCTAAAATCATTAACAGGGGAAGCGGTATAGAGAACATGCAGCAAAATAATTTTTCTCTACAACCCTGAGACAGATGAAAACTTGAACTCACAACCTTCTGGGCACCGGAGTTATAAAGAGTCAATTTAAGTTCGAAGCTTCAACCAACTGCTAAAAAACTTGTAAATATGAAACTTGTCTGATTTGGTTTCAAGGATACAAGACATAAGTAGCAAAATATGCTAAAAGCACTTGGGTATAATAGGTGTCCTTATATTTGGAAAGCACTGTCCCCAGGGCCTTAGCGTCATCCATGTCTTTGGGGATTTTTATCTTGTCCCTCTCATCTCTGAAAAAGAAACATTTAAAACATAAAATGTGGATTGGAAATGTGGATTCAGACCTTCACTACCTTCTCTATTATATCACAGTCATATAGTTCATATGATTTCACTGCATATCGTACTGTGTATGACTGTGTATGTGACAAATAAAATTTGAATTTGAAATTTGAATTTAAGACAAAAAATAATAATCTGCTTGTTAATTTACTCCAGAACATAAAAATTCCAATGAAGGCTTTCTCCATGACTGGAAATGCTAATTGTTTAACACTTCTACTAATGGTTTAAATCTCCAAGTTTAAAAGTCTGTTTGTTTGTTTTTTTTGGCAAAAAAATCAGAAGCACTTACTCGCTCAGCTCAGGGAAATTTCTGTAAACCAGGTACATGATCGAAGCAGCGCAGGCGAAGATGGAAATCAGGATGAGGAGGGAAATTCGTGCGGATCCTCCTCTGGAATACTGTGCTGCTGTAAGAGGAACATAAGGACACAGTAGTTTTTTTTGGTAAATTGAATGTGTAACTCCAAGATGAGTATTACCATCCTGAATATTATTAGTACACAATACACACGTCCTAAAATGTTTAATTCATCTTGTATCACAGCAATTTATGTCACAGACAATTTTAACGGTGAGAGGTTTTAAAGTTTATTTATTTCTAATTGTAACGCACTTTTAATCAATTGTCATTGTCGAAAGCAGCTTTAAACAATCAAAAATATAATAAAAGTTTGCATGAAATGTGCTCTGTTCTAAACCGTTTCTGTGTTAAAAAACCTGAGAGACAACTCACTGGGACGGACACTGGAGACTCCTTCCCTTAATGTTTAATAAATCAATCTTTAGTCCATTAGCGCAGCAAAAGTTCTTGTATATGAGGTGTTCCTATAAAAATATTGATGCATTTACATCTCTATTAGAGATGAGAGGTGTGGGGGCGATTCAGTTACACATCACGATTCGTTTGTGTTGCGATTTATGTATTGCCACATTGATGCCAAAATGGATTTTTTTTAAATGATGTTTGTTCATACATGTTTGCATTTGAGGGGGTAAAATGTTGCAGTTCCTGTAATCCTGGGCTCTAAACTATTCACTCATTGGCAGACAGCACAGTGTCCTGTGTGTGCGTAGTGAATTTTTTGGTAAGTTTGTTTAGAACTGCAATACACAGATAGTATATGTGTATATGATGTTTGTGTTTCAGTTGATCCAGACGAGGGGTCACCAGAGCGGACACACAACTTGGCACAGGTTTTACGCCAGACGCCCTTCCTGACGGATTACAGTATATTCTCCTGTAGGATTATGGAGGAACTGTGACATTTTACTGCCTCAAATAGAAACATATCAAATAAAATGTCATTTTTAAAAAGTTAATTTTGGAGTTGGTGAAGCGATACATGAATCGACGCATAAAATAATCACGATGTGTCACCGAATCTTTGACTTGAGACATTTAAATCTATTGATTCACGTCCTTTATTAGGATCATTAAAACAACTCTATCACGTATAACCACTGTAACAGCACTTTATTACAGCAGGTCATGATTTAAGGGGCAAGATGTTGCTCAACTTTGCATCAGGTGTTTCAAAATCCCCAGTGACAGCCACAACAGGGACTTCCATCTCAAACAGCTTACATACACACACTTCAGTTTACACATATCACATTACTGTGTCCTTCAATTCACAACATAGAGAAAATCCACATCCTTAGTTACAATTCTTAATCGCCATTTCTCAAACTCATTACACCGACCATTCGGAAAACCACTTCAAGTTAAACATTTACAGTGAGCTACATACATTTTAACATGAATAATGTTTTAACATTGTTTTCCTATCCGTATACAGACAAGCCCCGCCCCCGGCACAAGGATTGGATGAAGCGTCGAACGCGTGAGCGCCGGTTGTCGCCATTGCTTGTCTTTGAATGCCTGAATCACCTGTCAATCATACGTCTAAAGGCGGGACTTGGCCCAATACGGGTAACACAAACCAGCCCGATACCTTTAAGAGGCTGCGTTTCTTTTGTCATCGATTCCCGCTGTGTTAGAGCAGTGGCATCTGCTTCGCGGACTCCGCTCCTCTTCTTAGCCATGTTGGTTTATTTAGGCAAGCAGTGTGTAGTGTCGTGGTGGTGAAAGTGTAAGCAGCCGGTTACTTCCTGACACTCTCAAGATATTTCTTAACGAGCACTATGGCGAAATGACGCGCGTGACCTTTTACCCTCGTCTTGTTCGATGGTGATAATGAGGGGGAATAAGGTGACGAGCGCCCTCTGGTGTAACTGCAGGATTACTCTAATAATAATATAATAATAATAATATTATTAGACACTATTTCTATTTATTTATAATATTATTATTATACACTATTTCTTTTAGTATGAACAAAAAGCCTTTACAAACTTTTAACCAATGTAATTAATGATTAATTTTTTTGGGTACTTTTTATTTTCAATTATTTACTTCTAATTAATAAATTCATCAGCATCATTATCCCCTTGTAAATTGTGTAATTAGCTTCTTTATCAATTTATTTTGCACGAATGGATGTATTTTATATGTTTGTTCTATATATAGATGTCTTTTATGCCTCCCCCTGAAATCTTTTACTGTATTGATGTTTTATAAGTTGTTGTAATTCTTACTTAGAAAATAATAAAGAAAGAATAATAATAATAATAAATATAGTTGCAAAGTAATGATGATCGGGCCTAAGCACCTGCGCTATCACCACTCGGGTGCACCAGAAAGACAGTGGGCACAGTGGGCACATGCATTTAAAAGAGAAATACCAATATTATTATGACATACACTCTCACTCACTCATCTTCTATACCGCTTTATCCTGTATACAGGGTCACAGGGATCTGAAGCCTATCTCAGGAGGCTTAAGGCACGAGGCGGGGTACACCCTGGACAGGGTGCCAATCAATCTCCTAACCTACATGTCTTTGAACTTTGGGAGGAAACCCACCAAGCACAGGGAGAACATGCAAACTCCATGCACGCAGAGCCAGGAATCGAGCCTGGCCGGGAATCAAACTCGGACCCTGGAGGTGCAAGGCGACAGTGCTAACCACTACACCACTGGCCGCCTTATTATCACATACAGTAACTACATAATTATATATAACTAACTAAGGAAGTTATTAGCCAAGGAGTTTAAGACATCACCATGGCTGGACTGTTTGAGATATCAAAAATCATTTTGCAATTTTGCATCATCAATGTCTTGAGATCATTTTGGCCTGGTTTGGAGGCAATTGTATAAATCCCCTTGTTCTATATGTGTACCAGGCCTTTTATATATACTGTATGTGCAATTGCTGTATGAGCTATGCAGCAAAATCTCCGGTGCAGCAGGCATCTCTCACCATGTAATAGTCATCATCACATCATGACCTTTTATGTCAGCCTGTGAGGTAATAATATATCTGCTGAATCAATGGAGCAGCGTGAGCAGCAGCAACGAGTTAAGTGCACACAATCGTGATGTTGTAGTTGGGAGTTTGTAATTATACAATTCAAACATGAGTTACTGTATAAACAATTATAAATATAGTAAGAACAGTAACTGTATCTACATACATTTTTTGTACATTCTTAAACCAATCTCGACCGAACATAAAGACAACAGACCGCAGGTATAGAAAGAACACATGCAGTTGTGCTCAGAAATATTAATACCCCTTGCCGAAAAAATACTTTACATTTTTTTCCATTTATAAAATCCACTTTGGCGGAATTTGACTCCAGTGACTATAACCAATTTAATCAATTTAGGTGTAATCGGTTAAGGCCTAATACTGTAATGTTAAATGGTAACACCTGCTCCTAAAAGTATAATTGAGGGGCAAAATTGTTATTATTCTCAGTCACTGTCACCATGGCCAAGAAGAATGAACATGTTGTCATTGCCCATCGTGGAGGCAAAGGCTACCAGAGAATTTTGAAGTATCACCACAAAGTTCAAGACGTTTAACAGAAACCTGGATGGAAACGGCAGGAAGCCTAATGTATCCTCTAGAGTCCTTAGAAAGAAGCCAGTGGTACAGGTAACCTTGTTAAGATAGATAATATTATGAAAAAAGAGGACTATGTCAAGATTATTTATGAAAACCTGGCAGCGTCAGCACACAAGCTCAACCTGCCAGAAGATAATAAACAGAAGTATACAATGTGAGTGGTCATGCAATGGTTCAGGGACAAGTCAGAGCTCTGACCTAAACACAATTGAGAATTTCTGGACAGTTGAAGATCCGGGTCAGTGCTAGGAAGCCTTCCAATCTCCAACAACTGGAGGTTTTTGCAAAGAAACAGTAGGGAAATATTCCACAGCAGACCTGTAGAAATCTTGTGGAAGAAGCATTTGCAGGCCATCATTAAGAACAAAGGCTTTTCTGTTGATTATCAAAACATCGTAATATAAGGGGTATAAATAATTTTGAACATGGTGATTTTTTTTAATTTTCTCAATAAAAACCCATAAATTGTCATATTTCTTGAAATATCACATCTTATTATTTCATCAGTTGTTTGTCACATATTAAATATATGAACATATTATAAAAACTAATTTATCTCATTTAAATCAAAAACACTATAATAATACCAAGGGTATGAATAATTTTAAGTACAACTGTACATAATCCTATTTTCAATAAATTAAAACCTACTACTACCCTACTACTTTGTACATACAAAGTTATAAATTATTAATTTTTTTTAATATATAATACAATGATGCAATGATACAATGAAAAACCCCAAGTCATTGTGATGGAGGTCACTGCATAGTCATGTCATAGTCAAGTCATGATGTCGCCACTGTCAGTAATAACAATAGTCGGAGCACTATTTACATTTATGCATTTGGCAGACGCTCTTATCCAGAGCGACTTACATTTTTAATTCATTACACACCTGAGCAGTTGAGGGTTAAGGGCCTTGCTCAAGGGCCCAACAGTGGCAACCTGGTGATTGTGGGGTTTGAACCTGGGATCTTCCGAACTGTAGTCCAATGCCTTAACCACTAAGCTACCCCTGGCACCAATAGAGATTCAGGACCCCCAACCTTGACAAAGCCAGCCATTTTTAGAAAAAAATTGAGGATATATTATTACCTCATAGTATGACATAAAAGTTGATGATGACGGTGGTTACTGTTACATTCAATGACGGTGCCTGCTACATAGTGAGGGATGCCTCCTACACTGGCCACTGGTGCCCAGTCTCTGGAGATATGCTCCTCAACCCTGTAAAGGAAAAGAAATATAGAAAAATATTAATAGAATATAGAAGATAAATAATTTGTTCCCTCAAGATAAATAATTTTTTTAGGCTAATAAATTCTTCACATAAGATAATAATTTGTTCCCACAAAATTTATTTCTTACTACAAGAGAAATTATTTGTTTCCAGGAGACAATAGCTTGTTCCAACAAGATAAATAACTTAGGATAATAAGATAAACAAGTTGTTCCTACAAGAAATTAATTTTCTAAACTAATATAATATGTTACCCCAAGATAATAACTTGTTCCTACAAGATAAATTATTACTACAAGAAAAATAATTTGCTGCCACAAGATAACTATTTCCTATAAGTTAATACATTCCCCCTTGACATTAATTTGTTCTCCTAATTTTAGATAAAAGTCATATTTTTAAACTTTAGGAGAATTTAAAAATAATTAAAGCTAAAGATGATCATGGGTTGTGAGGAGAATACATGTAGGGAGTCAATGCCAACATTGTGAATGCAGTCAACATTAAAACGTTTTCGCCAAATTCACACAAAAAAACGCAATCCATTGAGGGATTATTGCGTAACATGCGCGTAACTTCTAGAAAACGTTCTTTTCGGTTCTTTGGCTCGCGCTCGTAAAGAAAGAACTACATATCCCAGTTGACCTCACGCGCTGAGCGGAAGTGGTATGTGGAGGTTTTGGCGCTGATCTATCCGGCCCGGTCACAGCCTTCTTCCTTTCGCGCCGGTAGCTGGAGAGCCGCGCGTGCGTCCCATGTGCGTATCGCCCCGGACTCGTACAGATCGCCGAGCCTTACATACCCGAGCCGCACTCTGAGCCCCCGTGATGGACCCCAACTATCTGATCGAAGCCCTGCAGGGCACCATGGACCCGAATCTGCGGGAGGCCGCCGAGAGACGGCTGAACGAGGTAAAGACTCTGCGGGATGATGATGTGGTAGTGGAGGCGCGCGCGCGTCTGCTCTAACGGGCCTCGCGCGCAGCGGGGCAGCATGGGGTCCGAGTTTAGAACCAGCTTACCGTAGACCCGTTGCTTAGCACCGCGGGAGTTAATTGTGTTGATTTTACCGAAAATTAGGCATTGTTGCGTTTCCCAGTTTTTTAGTCGGTTGTCTGGCGGTTTTAGCCAGTTAATTGTTTAGCTAGTAAAACCTTCACGCGCTAACATTTCCCATTGACGTACATTGATATAGCCTGCGCGCGAGTTAGCCTAGCCTAGCCTAGCCTAGCTTAGTCTAGCTTAGCTCGCCTCAGCGGATCTCTCACGTGTCATGTGGCTGTCCCTGTTGTGACTCAGACGCTCTTTAAAAACTTAAAAACCTTCATAAGTGAAGGTTAATAAGTCAAAGTAATCAAAATCATTTATTCAGCCGAGTTATCGAACCGAATTTATTGCCTTTGCCAAAACAAATACCACTGTGGAAAGTAGCTTGAATATGCTAGTAGCTCGTAGCTAAGACTGTTTGGGCCCAAACGAAGTCTGGCAAGTTGTACGAGTTGATAAGCGAGCTAAATTATTAGCACTAGTTAGCAGTTTGGTTGACATGACATGGCTGTTTTTTTATGCTTAAAAACCTGGAGCGATGTGAGTTTTTTTATTACCATGAACAGAACCAGAGGAATTAGCTGAAGTAGAGTTAGCTCAAGCAGTTAAATGTCCTGTATACCGTGTTCGGGATTGCGAAATGTTTCGCTAACACGTATTATAACCTTTTTTCTTATATAAAACTTGACTTGTTTAATAGCTAACAGCTAGTCACGCGCAGTGCTCTTTTGCGTGGTATTTTTGCGTGTGTTTATAGGAACACATGACTGTAAGGTAAGTCAGCAACAGTAAACAATATTTGGAGGAAGTACCCAGCATTACCCTAGGCGAGTCATGTTGTGTCGTATCTAGGGAAGAGAGGTGAGACCGAATCTGTCACTGAGTGTGTGTGAGAGGGAGCCATGAGTCTTGTGTGTGTACACCAATTTCTAAGAAGCAGGAGGTGCATCATCTTTAGGATAATCCTGCTTCCTTTTACAGCACTGCTTGATACTGATTGGACAGAAGGTGGCGCTTGTTTTTTTTTTTTAAATAGCTGTAGGGAAGGAGTCTCCAGTGTCAGCACACTGTCATAACAGGAAGTTATCCCACTTCAGGAAAATACCTACGTGAACTTTGAAAATAGAGGAAAAAACCCCACAAAGGGTAATTTCTTGCTTAGGTGTTCCAAAACAGTATACATTATTATAAACTGGTGCGTGATTTGTTATTTAACAAGTTTTCGAATTAATTAGTATCTGCATCATGACTAGTAGAGATGGGGTGGAGGGGGGTCGATTCACTTATGAATTGCGATTCTTTTGTGCCGCGACTAACTTATTGCCCCCCAATCCAAAATCGATTTTAAAATATATTGATATTTGTAAAAAAAACAAAAAAAAAAAACAACATATAATAGAATGAGCAAGTTTATTGTCCACGCCCAGAATTGGCTGGTTTTGGTCATAACTCTATTTTATATACATAATTTCATATTGCCGATTCTGTACCGAGCACAGAAGCTTCAGAGTGACACAACAGAAACGAATTTTTATGGCATTACATTATCATAAGATAAAAGCCTCCGATCTGCCGCTTTCCCCAAACTCTGATAGCAAATTAGTGTCAAAACAACTCATTACACATGCTTACACCAGTTTCAAAACACTTGAGTGCTGTTTAGTCAAAAATAGCATGCGTTAATGGCCCTGCATACCTGTTAGAAGTTTTTTGCCTGCGTGCTTGCAGCCACTCAACTCGTGTGCTCACAGTCGAGTTGAATTTTGAGACTTTGGAGGCATTTGTGGCAGTAAAAAATTTCCATTTCTTTATAATCCCACAGGTGGTGCACTCTGAACGATTTCCACATTTTCCTTCAATGTGGTAGGAGTGAATTATTTGGCGGATGACAGATATGTGCTGTTAAAAGGAATGGACTACCTTTTAATTACCCACTATTTTGTTAAAGGTTTGAGGACAAATGTAATATTAAATCGGGATATTAAAATTGTGATTAGGGAGGAAAGGATATAACTAACAAAAGCTACGATTTCTAAAGTCCCACATACTTGAATCGATCGCAGCTTTAACCAATCATGGGCAACTGTGTGCGGAAGCAGCAGTGTGCTTTGCACCTCCCGATGGTATGTGTGTGAGCAAGTAGTTTGAAAAGATCCAGGTGGCTGACGTTGTTTACAGGAAACACGCGATAGACCTTCGCCTCCACTGGTTGGTCGTTGTAACCTTGATGGGGGAGTCCCCTGATTGGTTACAACTAAATTTGTGAGAAAGCCGCGGGGGGGGTGGATTATCCTCAATGATGAATATCATTTGGGTGAGGTGGTTGTGGATATATGGTTTTCCTGTTTGGGGGGTGCTTATCAGATAGATTGAGTACTTTATTAAAGTTACTTTATTGCTTTATTAATAAACTAAAGGAAAATTATAATGTTACAGCAGCCAGTGTTGCGAATGTGTACATCAACACACGCGCAACAAGGTAAGAGAATTTATGAAGGCCAGGTTTAAAAAATTCACAATGAGAAAATATCATATAAATTTAATATAATAGTATAAACCTATTATAGGCTTTTTAGTGGTGCAGCAGGTGGGAATCTGGTAAACTGCACATGAGGTGTAATAAAATAATATTTTATATTGCAGAATAATCAGGCTAAGGCAATAACTCGTACTTTGTATTAGAAATATCATCAAATCCTCTCAGCTTTGTGGAGCTTTTGGGGCTGGGGGAATCTGCTAATTTTAATATGTTGTTTTATGGTTTCTCTTTGTCCCAGTGGTGCTGTGTGCAATTGTTGATCATGAGTAAATATTTAGCTCAGAGCCTCAGGGTGTTTAAAATCGAAGCAGACTTTTTTATAAAGACATATTTTCCACTTCTTTTAAGAAAACACCTTTTTCTACTGTTCCTCGCATGGTGTCCTATTCAGGTCGTAGTCTTTGAGTTTTTATTGCATCGATATTGCTAAACAGTGTTGAATATGATGTTACTGGCTTCACTGTAACAGGCAACTGTAGATACACAGATTATTTAAGTTTTTCGTAAAAATCAATGTTCAAGCAAATCTGCTGCTGTGTAGTATCATGATGTATATTTTGCCTGCTGCAACATTTATAATTATGTCCGTGTTTATTTAAACTTGACCAGGAAGTTGAATCATTCCTGCGTTTGCATAGCAAGTCACCTGGGATTCGGTCCAGCGCTGTTGTCTCTATAAACGTCCTCGCTCTAATATGCTTAATATGCCGCAGATGATTTTGCTGATCTATTTCTCGTCCTCCTCCTCCCCATGGCCTCCTGAAGTGCCAAGCGCTCGGTCGTTAAAGAGGAAATGCTTTGTAAATGAGACGGAGAGTCCGTTCAAACACAGGAATGCGTTCTCCTCTGCGTTGTTGAAGCCACTGTCTTGGCTCGGCTCCAGACCGTCCATGTGGATGGCAGGCTTAGATTCCTGGGTGCTGACACACTCTGTGCTGAGAGAGAGACAGACAGACCGAGCGAGCGAGAACATGCGGTACTGGCGACATGGCATTTCAGTTTCATTTCAGCAATGTATATATTTTTTCACAGTTCTGTGTAAGCATCACTAATGAATTATTTCCTGTGTGATGATATAAAGGGAAGCTATGCTGGGTTGAACTGTCTAAGTGAGACACCAAAAAAACGACAACAAAAAACTATTTTTAGTGTTCTCTTGACTAACCAGAAGTGTCCCAGTGACTCCTATACAATTTTCAGATTCTCGAGTATAAAATGATGTCAATATTACGTCATGTTACAGCAGGTTCATTTGGCAACACACGACAGGGTTGAATAAACAGGGAATTTTTACTGAGCGCTCAAGCGTTATGCGCTCTCAAGTTACATGATTTCAGGATCATGACCAATTCTTAGAAAGTCTAATTCTGTTTTCTGAGCTCCTGTACCAGTTGTTTCATGCCAAAAGTGTTTAACATATGTTTTTTTTGTTGTTTTTTTACAGGCCCACTCACAGGTGAACTTTACGTCCACGTTACTGCAGGTGACCATGTCCGATCATCTGGAATTGCCGGTCCGACAAGCAGGTACATGCACTTTTTTAGATGTACTAGCATATGTGCTCTAGAAAGACCCAGCCGCCGCCACCACCTCCACCACACTTTCCTTTCAAATGAGCGAAAGAGATATCGTGCATGTCAAGACTGTTTTATTGCAGCGATCTACCACCTGTGGCCATCTAATACTCTGATGTAGCACAGTTGCTGCACAGCTGACATCCTGTCTGCAAGGGATTATACAAGGAGTCCCAAAAGTCTAAATCCATAGGCATGTTTTGTCTCCTCTCCCCTTTATGTGGAATTTAATATTTTTATTTTGGATCCAATATGGTTTTGAAACTTGCAGTATAACATTTAATAAAACTTAATAAAAACTTTATAAAACTTTTTTTTTATTTAATAAAATGAAAAGAAATCCTATAGATTTCAACAGCTTCAGGGGAAACGTTTAAACGATCTTGCTCGGTCCAGCAGTTATTTCTAATGAACATATTTAATGACCCTGTATATTCAGAGTTAAAGAAAGCAGGACAGCTTTTTTAAAAAAAATTTAGTAGTAGTTTTACCCTGTATATTCAGAGTTAAAGAAAGCAGGACAGCTTTTAAAAAAAAAAATTAGTAGTAGTTTTACCCTCACGCTACCTTGCTTACTCAATTCAGCACGGTATGTCACATCTCACACGTCACGTCGACTCACAGCTGTCACATCGCAGACCACTCTAGGATGGGGGAAGAATAAAGTCATATTGTGTGTGGTGGTGGGAGGGGGGGGTGGATAAATGCCCCAAGGGTGGGACCAGTGACAGACAATATCAACACATCTTGTTTAAGCGCCAGGTTGAACCTGGCTTTTGGTGCCTGTAATCATTTTTTTGTGCTCAGAGAAAGAAACAACTGTCTGACGTGAGAACCTTTGCATTCACGGGTACAATGAGTTGCTGGAAGAGAAAAAAAGGCTTGTGTCATGCTCATGTGAGGAAATAAATTAGGACGACTAAGTACTTTCAGTGTCTGCATTTTTCTTTTGTTCGTTTTATTTGGAAACGGACCTCTTGGCGGGTTTGCCAGATGTATGTATCAGTAAGCTTTCCTCAGCGATTTAAGATCTATTGCTAGAAGGACGCACAAGCCTAAGAGATTCTATTAATCAGACTTTTTAGTTCTGACAGCACATGAAGTTGTTGAGCTCAAATAAAAATCAATTCGGTTAACTTGAGAAGAGAACATCTGTGTTCCGGTAAGACTGAATGCCATGTGACACTACAGTGTAGTACGGTAATAACAACCTGATCAAACAGTTTGGCATATCCGTTGCAGAGCGACCCCTACTGTAAGCACCCATGCAGAATTTTGATTTTCAGAGTGCCAAGAGCTCTAAACATCAACATATGTGTGGAGCAAAGTACTGTTCTCTCATTCACAACGTAATTAGAAATGTATCGTGTAACTTGTGCAAACCACACTTTAATTTATATTATGGTCTCCTCCAGAAGTAATAAGATCCATGGAAAAGTCATGACTGTTTTTACTTTCGCACAGCAGTCTGATATGACGGTTATGGGACAAATAAAAGCCCTGTTCATTAACGTGCTGTGTTGCTTTTGTCACTGTCATGTTGTGACTCATTTACAGGGTTCTTCTGTTTGTCTTGAATAAATGTGCCATCCCAGGCAGGGCTTAAAAATGATTAATTGCAGGTTAATTTGTTTTAATGAAGAAGAACTGTCATTTAATATGTTCATTAGAAATAACTGCTGGACCGAGCAAGATCGTTTAAACGTTTCCCCTGAAGCTGTTGAAATCTATAGGATTTCTTTCAAGAAACATTTATTTATAATTATCATGCTTGGTATGTAGTTAAGTTCTTGTTACAAAATAATTTTTCCATTCGGACCTTATAACCATTCTATTTCTCACCGCTCTCTGTTGTAGGATCGAATAACATTTCCATCAAGTACTATGAACCTGGAAAGTTCCGTTTCGTCAGCAGCTCTCAGTCTCCAAAACTTAAGCTAGAATGTTAAAAAAAAAAAAAAAAAAAAAAAAAAAAAAAAAACTTTTTTGTGATGGGGAAGTGGTTAATAAAGGCAGTTCCTAGTTACAGATAGTTCTGGTACCTGTTCAGTGCTGTATTGCAGACATGGAGCTGCTGAATCGGCAGTGGGAAGGATTTCAGCTACACGGGTATGCCCGTGTCAGCAGTCTGCGATCTGATTCACGCCCGTCTAAAGCACCTCATAGCCATACAGCGACAGAGCGCATAGTGACTGATGCGCCATACGGAGCGGCTTTACACCCACAGCTTACACTTCTCTCTTACTTTTTCGCATGTTCTCTCTCTCTCTCACACACACACACAGTGACCCTGTTGACACCAGACAGAGCTTGTTTTCCCCTATCGTCACCTGGCCTGCTGCGCCAATTTCCACATGAAGGAGAGGCAGATCTACGGACCGTTGTGTCTAGTGAATACATAAACGGATGGAGGTTTTGTAACGGATCCTGACTCTGTGTGTGTGTGGTGATGAATACAGTAAAGAGCTGTGTCTGAAAAGCACACCTGCTTGTATTGAATGCAAGCTCAGCTGCACTGATGCAAGGCAGCCTGCTATAAATCAACCTTTCAGTACACAAGCAATACCAGCCATTCTTTTCTGTTGCCTGAATGCCCATGTTCGTATTTATTTATTTATTTATTTATTTATTTATTTATTTATTTATTTAATTTATATATATATATATATATATATATATATATATATATATATATATATATATATATATATATATATATATTTTTTTTTTTTTTTTTTTTTTTTTAGGCAAATGTTTCATTTTAATGATTAAGGCAGGCGTTATGCCAGTGCCTAATTCCTACCATATTCTGAGTAAAGTGGTTGTGTAGGCTTTATTGCCTTGGTGTGTGTTAATAGAGTATCCTAGACTGTTTTTTTTTTCTCTCCCCCCCATCATCAGTGCAAACGATTCCTAGCCTTGTCATGCTTGTTACATGGTGTCTGTGAGTTTGTAATGTTACTGTAAAGCTTATTGATTTTGTCTAGGCCTTTGTTTTGCACGACCACATTTCCCTTTACTTTTACATGTTTCATAATTCAGTTAAACTATTTTCCTCCTCTAGGTGTGATCTATTTGAAGAACATGGTCACGCAGCATTGGAGCGAAGGCGAAAACACGCACAACGAAGTGCCTGCCAGCAACATCCCTGAAGTGGACCGCCAGTTTATTCGAGACAACATCGTGGAGGCCATCATTCAATCCCCAGAGCGCATCAGGTAACACACACACACACATACACAAGCACAAGCCGCATCCGGGATCGGTTTGTTCCCCGACTGCTTCCGTCTCTTAACTGCGTACATGTTTTCCGTGTTCTTTCAGGGTGCAGCTCACAACCTGCATTCATCACATGATCAAGCACGATTACCCCAACAAATGGACGGCCATTGTGGACAAGATCGGCTTCTACCTGCAGTCTGACAACAGTGGCTGCTGGCTGGGCATCCTGCTGTGCCTCTACCAGCTAGTGAAAAACTACGAGTAAGACTGCAGCATAAGTCTATTATGTTTAATGCAGCGCCAGTACCGTTTTTAACTGGAGTTGCTGACTGATGTATGCGTTATAGGTACAAGAAACCGGATGAGCGGCAGCCGCTAATCGCTGCCATGCAAATCTTCATGCCTATGCTGAAAGACCGCTTCATCCAGCTGCTCCCGGACCCCTCCAGTGACTCTGTGCTGGTGCAAAAACAGATCTTCAAAATCCTCTATGCTTTATTTCAGGTTGGTCCTGCCTGAGGTTTTGTTTTTCAAGTCTTAAGATTTGAGCTCATGTTTAACTATAAAATGTGTAACACCTGATCGACATTCCTTCCCCCCCACAGTACAATCTGCCTCTGGAGCTGATTAACAGGCAGAACCTGACCGAGTGGATGGAGATACTGAAGACCGTCGTGGACAGAGACGTGCCTCCGGTAAAGACACTTCAGGTTCTTTCCAGACTCACAAAGTGTGGGGCTGTGTGACTGGACTGGGCTGCCGGTGATGAGGTGTGCGTGGTGCCTGTCTGCGTTCAGTGCTGTCTCCAGTCTGTGTCCTACAGTCTGTGTGACTGTGCTCACACCACACCTGCAGCCACAGAGCCACTGGAGATCATAGTACTGGCCTAGTGATGTCATTGTGACCCTCTACCACTGGTCAGCCTCCATTCTCTCCTACAAAAACAAAAAAAACGTAAACTCTGGATGTATGGTAGTGATGGGATGTTTGGATCATTTTAGTGACTGGGTTCTATGAATCTTGTTCATGAAAATCTTTTTTTAATTTATTATTATTTACAGTTCATGAACGACCCATCATTAATTTATGGCAGGCAATGCGATTTACTCGCAGGTTAATCATTTATACATGTTAAGAAATAGGGGTGCCATAATGAGTTATTACTCATGAATATGAAATCAATAGAGCATTTTTCTCCCAATAAAATGTTTAGGACAAGCGTTTGTGAAAAACCTAACGATACCCCAAACTGTTTTTACAATGGTGAACGCACACAGTGGAAAGAATTTCTTTATCTTGTATACACACTGTTCCCTCCACCTGAAACCATGTAAGACAAACCTGTCCCAGTATGAAGCTGTCCCTGTATATACATTGCTACATTTGAAGTGCTCTGAACTTGAACCCCACTGAACACCTTTGGGATGGACTTGGAATATTGAGTGCACCCCAGACCTTCTCTCATGCTTCCCAGAGCCACGCTCTAAAATATAGTGGGAAACTTCTCAAAAGAGTGAAAGATGTAATAAGAGCAATGAAAAATGGGATGTTTGGACAACGCAGATAAAGGCGTCATGGTCAGGTGTCTGCATGCTTTGGCCATTTATATGTTCTCTAACAATTACAGTTATGAATCGAAACACACAGTAAGTGCGTGTGGTAACTGACTTAAAAGATGAATACTTAATTTAAAAAAAATGTCTTCATGTGAACCCATTTGAAATGAAAAATTTTTTCTTAATTGCATTTTTCTATTAGTCACGATTGAGTTGTACCATGCCCAGGAACGATTGGCTTCCATACCTGATTTAATCCCTGCCAGAGACGACTTCCTCAAGCGCGTTCATAACCAGAACGTTTGTGTTCTCACTGATCAAAATAAACCAGACCTTCGTGTCAAGTGTTCTCTGAAACCATCCCAGCGCACTAATGTGAAAATCTTTAATGAAGGGGTGTGGCCCAACTGATGGGGGTAGGGTAAGGGGAAGTGAATTGTGCCTGAGAGTGAGTAAGTGGGAAAAGACACAACTAAGGAGAATATTACTAATGTCAGATGCTGTGAGCTGGTAAAAAAGTGAAGAGATCAAAAGCATGTGAGTGCAGAGTTCAGAAGCCGGCAGGAAGGTGCACACTCGTTGGTTGCTGTGGGGGGAAAAAAAAAATGGATAGTGCAACAGCATGAAAGAGGCAGAGAGAATGCTCAGCGAGCAATAAAGAGCATGGATCTGTGTGTGGATTTCACTTAAGGTTCATTGAGGAGAATTGGAAATAAAAACCCTACTCACAGACCGACAGTCAATAATTATCCACATTCTCATCAGTTGTAAATCCTTTCCCACTTACCTGATTCTCGTGTAGTTCATAAAGCGGCGATAAGCCACGACTCAACAAAGTCTGGCCACGAAGTCCTTCCCACTGATTCTAGCGCCGGTTTTCTTTCCACAAAAATCTTTCCACACTCGTGACTGTGTTTGCCATCGTGCCGTTACTCACTTCACTCCAGTAACACCTACATGATCAGTGTGTCCACAGTTAGTGTGAGAATCAAGCGCGATGACATCATCGACTGTTTTGATTGTTGATTTTAGTTGATAATGTTCATTAATTATTGCAGCCTTATTTGAGTTATGTATGCTTTGTATATATTTATCCCATTAATCACTTTTTAAGACTTGCTTCAGCAAACTACAACATTTTTATCGCTCGATACACCGTTCACGTTCGTGCCAACCTTGAGTTTAATCCCCGTGTCTTAGTTTGCTTTTATACCGAACGCTGAATGACGCATGCTTGCTTTTTCCTCCACAGGAGACCCTGCAGGTGGATGAGGATGAGAGACCCGAGTTGCCCTGGTGGAAGTGTAAGAAGTGGGCTCTCCACATCTTGGCTCGGCTCTTTGAAAGGTACAACACGCCCTCTCTCGCTCTCAGCTCTGTGATAACTCGGTGCTGAATTTGCAGCCCACGCTGAACAGTGTGAAATACTGGACTAGTTATTTTTGGCAGCCTTCTGCGTGCTTAAAACTGCAAACTGACGTCATTCCCAAATGTTTCGTTTGCCTCTTAAGATACGGCAGCCCAGGCAACACTACCAAAGAGTATACCGAATTTGCAGAATATTTCCTCAAGGGTTACGCTGTGGCTGCTCAGCAGGTAGGGAGTGAGTTACCGGGTGAATATACCACCTCGATAGTCTCCTTAATGCACTGGTTCATCAATGTTGAAATCTACTGTCTGTATGTTCTCTCAGGTGCTACTGAAGGTGTTGTATCACTATAAAGAGAAGCAATACGTTGCACCCCGAGTCCTGCAGCAAGCCCTGAACTATATTAACCAGGGAATTGCTCATGCCGTCACCTGGAGGAACCTTAAGCCTCACATCCAGGTAAAGGGATTGTTTTTTTTTTTTTTGCTTTGTGCACTATGATCACTCAGCTGTTGTTTTTCTTTCGGATTTATAGCCCTTATTGATTCACAGCGAAACTTTGAAGTTAAGCAAGGTTTCATTACGTTCTGAAATCATTTGAGGAACTGGTTAGGTTTCACTCCACAACCCTGCCCCCACTTAACATAATGCAACCTCTGTTCCAGTAGAAATGTTCAAAACACATTCGCACAGCATTTTTGACAAATTTTTTAACTAAACCGCTTGCACAAGAATGGTCCAAGTTCCAAGTTAATGTTTCCTTTTCCAGTTCTCACATTTCTGATATAAAGTAAGCTCTAGTTATTTTTAAATTGTTTAGTTTTTTTACACCTAGATATCTTCATGTATTTTATTGACAGATGACCAATATCTAGGGATGCACTGATACGGACTCCAGTGACAAAAAAAAATGCAACTGTTTGTATAAATGCAATCGTGTTGATGTGCACACAAAATTAAACTTGCGTCCCTTCATGGCGTAGAATGTGTTTTCTAAACCATTTATCTTTGCCTTTTAAAAGTTGAGCGCGGTGCCAAATGGATGTCCTTTTATAGATTTAAAACATAAGGGAAAAGAAAATGTAATAAGAATGTTAATACTCTTGATTTAGTGGTTGCTGTAGTACTGAGGGAACCAAATAACCCACAAATGGAGATGAGGCCATTTCCTGCTCAGTGCAAACTATTTACTGTTAATTGGAACGATTGAATTGTGTATAGAATATATAACAGTATCTGCACTTTCTAATACGAACAGTGTCTCTTCCCCAGTAAAAAATTTAATAAAAATTCCAGTTTGCGGTGGATTCATGACGATTTTACTCATTCTACATGCAAAGCAGTTTCAGGGTTTTGCTCACTAGTAGAGCAATAGCAGGTGCAGCTGAGGATGTGCTTCAAATGTGCTGCATTTCGAAAAGTTCTGTGGCAACGGCAAGTACTCGTATCGGTACTCGTAATGATTAAAAAATGGAATCGGTGTATCCATACCAACATCAATCCCCCATCTGATACATTTCTAAAGTAATAGTTACCGAATGATTTTTCTCCAAACTGTTACATAAAAAAGTAAAAGCTAAAATGTATGTCAGGCTGAAAACAAACAAAAAAAATGAGTGCAGCTTTTATATAAAAGTTACTTGCATTACAAATATAATGCACCATCAGCATGATAAAAATTAATTCTTACAGAAAAAAAATAGTTTGTTGAATGTAACCACTACCCAGGTACCTGCCGAGTACTTTTTCTATGTAACAGATATCATTTTTTGTTTTTATTTAATTTTCTTTTTTTTTTTTCTTATATTTTTATTTAGTGGAATGTTTTCACAGCTGATGCTTCTACATTAACCAGTTCCATTTATACAGTTAATGGTCCTTTAAAAAGACACCCATTCTGCAACTAAGAAACTAAAATAAATTAAAAAAATAATTCTACAAACTATTGCCTAGTAGCTAAGATTGACTTTAGATGGAACCCACATTTCTATGCTCTTTGTGCTTTTGATTGTTGTTTATGGGAGATCTAAATATGAGAGAAGCAACAGTTATACATGTGCACATGAACTAATAAAAGCGAGAGTAATAATGCATGATGAACAGTTTAAAGACAGTATTGGTCACTGCCAGAAGTTATTGTCAGGACATGAGCCATTCTGGATGGTTAGAGATGGAACGCATTATTTATTTATTTTTATTTATTTGTTTCTGTACAGTTGAATTAGAGTTGGATGTTAACCAGTAAATAAAATAAATCATCCGTGGACTTCAGATACTATGAATCTGTCTCATTGCAGGGAATCATTCAGGATGTGGTCTTCCCCCTCATGTGCTACACAGACAGCGATGAAGAGCTGTGGCAGGAGGATCCCTACGAGTACATCCGCATGAAGTTTGGTAAGAGCATCCGATGAGATGCAGATCCTTTTAGAGTCTCGTCGCAAATTAAACCGCAGGATAAAGAAAGCCTCCTCACTGTTGTCTTTTATTACCTCCTATGCTCAGATGTTTTCGAGGACTTCATCTCGCCCACAACGGCCGCTCAGACCCTGCTCTTCACTGCCTGTAACAAAAGGAAAGAAGTGAGTGCTCACAAAATGCGCCATCTGGCACTACAAGGCCTCTGACTGTTTGGGCTCACTTCCATGTGTATAGGTCTTACTGCCAACATGCTGATGTATCTAATCAGCACCCTGCTGTTCATATAGCGTCACTGCTGAGCAGCTGCTGAGAATTATAGGAGAACAGCGTGGCTTTAAAGTCATGTGGAACTGCCCTTTATGCAGACAGAATTGCAGTCTTTGTGTAATGCAAAAATGTTTTTAACCACTACCTTTTTAAATGAACACTAAGGGTGCGGGTTATAATTTGCTAGTGAAAGTCTATTTGACATTGCACTGTGTTGAATTTACGTTAGTGGATTTTTTTATTTATTTTTTTATTTTGTAGAATGTTCACTATGAGGCAAGCTGACAGGCTGGAGGATTCCTGTTTTTTTTTTGTGCATTATTTTTTTCAAATAGAATTTGAATTTGAATTTTTGTGAACATCTTGCTGGCTGTGGGTAAAGCGGTGTGCGTGGTGCCTGTCCTCGTTTAGTGCTGTCTCCAGTCTGTGTCTTACAGTCTGTGTGACTGTGCTCACACCACACCTGCAGCCACAGAGCCACTGGAGATCATAGTACTGGCCTAGTGATGTCATTGTGACCCTCTACCACTGGTCAGCCTCCATTCTCTCCTACAGAGCTTGCAAAAGGGGATTGCTTAGATCTTATTTATTTTATTTATTTATTTTAATAAAATTGGTTCTTACACAAAACGCATGTAATGCTGGGGGAGGAAATGCAGCAATGCTGCAGAACCCTTGGAGCACTGTGGAAAATACCAAAGATGCTGCATATGCAAATAGAAGCCAGCGCCCGGGCAGTACAGTATGAAAAATACTAGCAAATGTCTTGAAGCTTGCCAGACATGAAAAGGAGTACTTTTGCACTTTTTTTTCCCTCCCCCAACCTATAGTCCATCTGTAGGCTATGTGATTTCTGCAGACAAGCTTTTGGACTGAACTGAAAAAAAAGAATTATAAAAATCCTTTCATGGTAAAACTCTTACCTAATGAATGCATGACTGTGAAATACTGAGGAAGCATCCATTGTGTGTATTGTTACAGGTGTTGCAGAAGACCATGGGCTTTTGTTATCAGATACTCACAGAGCTCACTTCTGATCCCCGCAAGAAAGATGGGGCACTACACATGATCGGCTCCTTGGCTGAGATTTTGCTCAAGGTACCAAGTTATTTTATCTGTTGTATATGTGTATATATGTTATTCCTCCCTCCTCTTCTCTGTGAGCATAAAACACCAGTTATATCTGTATTACTGAATTTAAATGTCCCTGCTTTACAGAAAAAGATCTATAAAGACCAGATGGAGTTCATGCTGCAGCATCACGTGTTTCCTCTCTTCCGCAGTGAGCTGGGGTACATGAGAGCAAGGGTAAGGAGCAGGACAGAATCAATTTGTGATAGCCCTTGAAAACATTTTAACGTTAAAGCCAGCCTTTAAGTGTTATGGAAGTGTTATAAACAGTAAGGTGAATTAACTCAACTCCTTTTTTTTTTTTTTTTTTTTAATTGTAATTTTTTTTTTTTTTATTGCTATTAAACAGTAAACTATGTGTAAAGATAATGCAGGTTTCGGTTTTATATTAGGGAAAAAAAATCATTAGAAGAAAAAAACTTGCACGCATCTTTGTGTTGCTGCTGCTCTAGACACATCCTGCTAAATGCAAAACCATCTGTGGCTGTGAGTCAGGGTTACCATATTTAGGATTCTGTGCTATTGTGCACATTTAACCGAGAGCTTGTGTTGCTTTCTAAAATCTGTGGCTGATCATTATTCTATTCTAATGCTTGGCTCTGTAGTTTTTGTTCATTTAAGAAAACCAAATAAACAGTCATGTTATGCGTTTTATCCCATATATACCTAATGTTTAGATCTTTGTAACCTGACAGCAGATATGTAGAGTGAAGCTATACCAAAGAATGAGAGGATTGTTTCAGTGTCACTAGTTTGGGTCTGTATTAAAATCAAAATCTGTTTGCTTATTGAATGATTGTTTCTTTGCTCAGGCCTGTTGGGTGCTGCACTACTTCTGCGAGGTGAAGTTTAAGAGCGATCAGAACCTGCAGACAGCCCTGGAGCTGACTCGCCTCTGCCTCATCAACGACAACGAGATGCCCGTCAAAGTAGAGGCAGCTATCGCCCTGCAGGTCCTCATCAGCAATCAAGAGAAAGGTAGGTGGTGCTCCTCTTGACTCGCCTTCACAGCACTTCATCTTAAATGTGGCGTAGGAGCTTCTTAATGAAACAATGCCAACGGTAACGAATAACTTTTTTTTTTTTTTTTTTTTTTTACCAGCCAAAGAGTACATCACCCCCCACATCCGGGCTGTGATGCAGGCTCTGCTTCACATTGTTCGCGAGACTGAGAATGACGACCTCACCAACGTCATTCAGAAGATGATATGCGAATACAGTGAAGAGGTGACCCCTATCGCTGTGGAGATGACCCAGCATTTGGTAAGATCACAAAGAATGACTGCTTAGAAATATATCACTACATTATGTAACACAAGCACATAGTTTAGCTGCTATGAATATTTTATTTGACTTGTGTGCTTTACTTGCCTGAATGCCTGATATTCCCATCGCAGGCTATGACCTTCAACCAGGTGATTCAGACTGGCCCTGACGAGGAAGGGGGCGACGATAAAGCCGTCACAGCCATGGGCATCCTCAATACCATTGACACACTGCTCAGTGTGGTGGAGGACCATAAAGAGGTCAGTGCAGTCATACACCCACTCACTGGATCTCTCATAACAGACCAGGCTGGTACAGTGTTTGTCTCTCCATCCTTTTTTTTTTTCCCTCCTGCTCTGCTTCATAGTGCTGACTTACTTCCTGCCACCTACAGGTTTTCAGGAACACGTACTGTTTCTCTAGCTTTTTTATAACATGCATCATAAGCAAGACCAAGCTCTCAAAATAAAGCATAATAGAAACATTCAGTGCATAATACATTTGCAGAGGAACACTTTGTTTACAGAACAGTATGTGTGTTTTTTTTTTTTTTTTTTTTTTTTTTGCTGGAGGCAGCTAACCAATCGCTGATTAGTTTTACTGGCTTGTTTCAGATCACACAGCAGTTGGAAGGGATCTGTCTGCAGGTGATTGGCACTGTGCTGCACCAGCATGTCCTAGGTAGGTCTTGCTTTTCAGTTCATTATCACAGTATTTCATGAATCAACTCGTAATTAATGTGGTTCTTTTCCTTTTCTTTTCTTTATTTTAATAAATAGAATTCTATGAAGAGATCTTGTCACTGGCTCACAGTCTGACGTGTCAGCAAGTGTCCCCACAGATGTGGCAGCTCCTTCCTCTGGTCTATGATGTCTTCCAACAGGACGGTTTTGACTATTTTACAGGTAAATTTAGACTCCTGACTGACTTAAAAGGATCACATGAAGCATATCGGGACTTGTAAAGAAATTTCTTGACAAGGAAGCCATTTTCACATGTTTGGCCCATTTAAAGGAGTTCCTCGGAGGCCAGAGTTTTAGATGTAAAGCAGATAGTCTAATCCTGGCTTTGGTGTACTGAGAGAACGCTCTACTTTGATGGTATCCAGGCACTAGTGAAATGCTGGGATATGTGCATTATTATAGGAGGGATTATTTAGAGAAATAAAGGGAGTTTTTTTTGTTTGTTTTGCAAGTCCTAGTTTGACTTGAATGCCTAGTTCAGGTATAGAGAAAAAGACAGAAAACGTTTTGATTCTTACATTCATGATTAATGTGAAGTTTCTATTTAACAACCCTTACTCCATAACAGATATTAAAGTCTTAAAGCTCTTCATATGCATTTAAACCAATGTGTAAATGTTTTTTTTTTCCTGAATTTATTTTAGCCAGATGCTATTTATTTATTTATGAATTTAAAGGTTTGTTCAAAACATTCTTTGCTGCTTCTCTAAGCACAATAAATGCTTTATTTGCAGATATGATGCCACTCCTCCACAACTACATTACAGTCGACACAGACACGCTTCTGTCTGACACAAAGTACCTTGAAATCATCTACAACATGTGCAAAAAGGTTGGATGCCTTTACATGCAAAAATATTTCAATACAAGTGAATTTATTCTGATTGTAGATTAAAAATGAAAAAACACTTCATGACATGCTGTTATAGGAAAACAATCAACTCTGTTTAAAATATTTGAATAACAGTAAATTTAAATTGTGAGATGGATTACACAGGACAGAATTTATTTATATTTAGTAATATGGTTACTATAGTTACTATATTTCCATTCAACAGTTTTATCATTAGCATTGTTTAATTCAGATCTTTATATGCCTCTAATTGTGAATTTTTTTTTTGTCTCGTTTCTTTTTTTAATTTTATGATCAGGTTCTCTCAGGTGACCCAGGAGAGGATCCAGAGTGCCATGCTGCTAAGCTCCTTGAAGTCATCATTCTGCAGTGCAAAGGGCGTGGCATTGACCAGGTACCTTAAACAAGCCATACTTTTACCTGCTGCAAAATCCATAGTTTCTCATAACTCTGCCAAAGAAAAACCCAATGTTGTAAATGTCTGTGCAGGTGGTTCCCCTGTTTGTGACCACAGCCCTGGAGCGTCTGACGCGAGAAGTGAAGACGAGTGAACTGAGGACCATGTGCTTGCAGGTGGCCATCGCTGCACTCTACTATAACCCTCTTCTGCTGCTCAACACTCTGGAGAATCTGCGCTTCCCCAACAACACGGAGCCCATCACCAACCACTTTATCTCTCAGTGGCTCAAGGATGTCGACTGTTTCCTTGGGTACTTGCCTTGTAGCTTTTATTATTTCATTTAAATCACAAAATTGTATCAGTTTGCTTAGGGTTTTTTTTTTTTTCTCTAAAGAAATAACAATTCTCTTTTGCCATCATTGTAGCTGAGATTTATTTGTGAGTCTTCTCAGTTTCCGTGGTCTGAGGGTACTTTCACGTTAGGGGCTCGGGCAGAGATACGAGTACACTTGACCCCAAGGTCCAGTTTATTTCAGTTACTGGGAACAGTGCATATTGTACCCAGACACAAATCTCTCATCTTCAAGTGAAGCCAAGTACATTTTAGGTTGTTAAGAAGCTTCACTGTAAGCGAAAGCAAAATAATATCTTGTTTGCTTTTTATGCACTTGCTAAATAAGCTGAACATATTGGACCTCAATTATTGTATGGGGAAATGTAATGTTCTTAACAATAACTATTAACATAACTTCCCTTCTTGGCATCCTAGTCATGAATTTTAAAAATAGAGTAGAAGCACTTAGCTTATTCATAATCTTGAATCTTTATTATGACCCAGGGTATATTTGCAGCTGGTAGAAATTTATTTATTAAAAGCAAGTTCAATTAATTCCCTGAGATGGTCAACAGAACTAAGCGATGTGAGACAAGCTGTGTAGATTGCTAACTTTGGTTCACATCGCTGTCTTGTCTTGTTCTGGATTGAAATAATTCCAAAATTCCTGTAAAATCTCATTGACGACGACAATGCAGTGTTTCATTTATGTTTATTTGACATTGTCGTGCTGGAGAAGATCTGTATGACTGTATTTCACTCCTTGATGCAGTCTCTCATTCCCACTCATTATTTTATTTTTCTCCCATATTCCCCCTGCCATAGGTGATTCACATTCAAGCTACAAAAAGCTGGCTATAACCAGCAAGCCAGTGCAAAAAAACAAAACAAAAAACAATGTATCGAGTTGCATTTCAGACAGCTCTGTGTTGTGTATGGAAAGAAGGGGGTTGCGATTGAAGTGTGAAACATGACAAACTGGGTATTTTTGCTTTGAGAAAGTAGAAAGAAGCCAGAGAAATTACAAGTACAAAGTCACTTATTATATTAAGCGGACTTGGGAAGTGTGATTTTTATTTATTTATTTATTTTAATTCTAAATTGTACCAAATGTAAAAGTTGAACAAGCTTACTTGTGTTTCTGGTTGCAAGTAGGCACTTTAGATTATTATTTATTATTTTTATTTTTTATTTATTTTGTTATAGGCTGCTAAATTGAGCTTTTTTTCCTGTACACACTACGCCAAATGCTGTCTAAGCTTCTATGTTAACAGACGTTCTCTAATTTCTCTTGTAGGCTTCATGACCGAAAGATGTGCGTATTAGGCTTGTGTGCTTTAATGGGTCTGGAGCAGAGGCCACAGGCTGTCAATCAAGTAGCTGGACAGCTCGTCCCTGCTGCCATCCTGCTGTTTAATGGGTTGAAGAGGGCCTACGCCTGCAGGGCTGAGCACGAGAATGAGGACGACGATGATGACGAAGATGCAGAGGAGGAGGATGAGAATAGTACGTAATGTAAAAATGCGATTGACACATCTCTTGAGTAGCGTTGAGTTAATGGTGCATGTATTTACGTTATCTTGGTTTCCATTTTTAGCTGAACTCGGAAGCGACGAGGATGACATCGACGACGAAGGGCAAGAATACCTTGAAATGCTTGCCAAGCAAGCAGGAGAAGATGGAGATGATGAGGAGTGGGAGGAAGATGATGCCGAAGAGACTGCATTAGAGGGATACACCACGGCTGTCGACGATGACGAGAATCCTGTTGACGAGTACCAGATCTTCAAAGCCATATTACAGAGTAAGAGCTCTTTGAGGTCTACTGCCTTTTACTCTTTTAACTGTTATGTTACTCTAAGTAACTCGTGTGTTTTCTGTAGATATCCAAAGCCACGATCCCACATGGTACCAGGCGCTTACTCAGACTTTGGATGAAGAGCAGGGTAAACACCTTCAGGACATCAGCACACTTGCAGATCAGAGACGAGCAGCACATGGTAAGCCATAGTAGATGGGTTTGTTTCGAGTGAGGGTTATATATATGTATATGATGTACATATTGTGATGCTTAAAGAAATGCTTGGTTAATTCTCACCCACTTCCTCTGTGAAACATGAAGCCAGCTGCACATAATTGATTGTTTAGTGCCTCTGTGAATGTGTGCAAGAGATTTTATTCTTATCAGAGAGCTTAGTGAATTGTGTGTGCTTTGACCTCTTGCATTTCTGGCTATAGCAGCACCAGGATGCAAACCTACTTTAAGTTCAATAATGCTTTTTTTTTTTTTTTAATTATCCTTATAAAGTTAGGGATGTCATGTTTAACATTATTGATATTGCATCATGTTGCCCATCCCCATGACCATATTTCAGTTTGTGCGCTTTTTTTTTTTTTTTTAAAGCTAAACATTTTACACCCTTTTTGTTTTTCCTAGCCTCAAAAGTTAAACAATCTTTTAATAAAAACCATTGTTAAGTCTGCCTGATTATTTTTACTAATGGTAATGTAATGAGTATTATATACAAGATTTATTATTGTAATCTGAGTCGTCTTTGCTAATTTTTCATGTATATTTTCCTCTATGGTTCCAGAATCAAAGATGATCGAGAAACACGGGGGTTACAAATTCACAGTTCCGGTGGTGCCATCCACTTTCAACTTTGGTGGCAGCGCCCCTGGGATGAATTGAGTCCTCACTTTTCCTTCCTTTTCCTCCCCTTTTCTTACCCTGTGACTGATTGTAGTGAAGTGAAAAAAAGCTTGTGTTGTTCCCTCAAGTAGTGGTTCCAGAACTGGTTCTTCTGACTCACTCTTCAATCTGACTATCAATCTAGACAGCACCAGAAGATGTGGGGAAGGCAACCAAATGCAACCAATGGCTGGGAAAAATAAACCATGAACTTTTCAAGAGATAAAAATGAAAAACAAAAGAAGCTCTGAACAATGTTGTCTTATGGAATCCATTTACAAGAGGGATACCATGACGGCAGCTCTTTTTCTTCCCACCTACATGCATCGGGGGCTTTAAATAATCGAAATTGTTAGTGGGACTGAATTTCATCATTTTCACTGTTCTGGCCAAACGGCCTCTTTAAGATTATACCTCTGGCAGTAGAGTGTCCACTTTTTTTCTGCATAAATGGAAATCATGTTATTGTATATACAAGCAAAGGCTCTTAATTTTTAAGCAGCCTGGACAACCAACCAGAGGCATTTGTAAGGTGACAAATGTGTATTCAAATGTAGCATATTGGATACTTGTCATAGCACTATGTGTGATGCCTGAAATCTGTAAATTAATAACTAGCACTTTCATATTGTTCAGGTCTCTTAGCCTTCTGTATCAGACTCAAATTTTTTTTAAAAACACAATTGAAGCTATTTAAAACGGAGTACCTGTAACTTTGTTACTTGGCAGGCAGGTTGTCCCATGATGTCTGGTCGTCCGATGAATTCGCTTTTGGTGGAGGAGCAGTACTACCTACTGCTGTTTATAATGGAAATGTTTAAAGTTCCAGGAAAAAAAATGAATGCTCTTAGTGTTCAATTTAGGACATTACATAAAGAGCACTGAAGGGTTGAGTAAATAATTTCCGCATGTACAATTGGGCTGGATTGTGAAGGTCTCAAGCATTTGGTTGATGTATGGATGAACCATCTATATATGACATTAAAAAGAAAAATAACTTCATTGGCCTCTCTGGTGATATGGTGTCATGTGAAAATGGTCTCAACATATTTTACAACGTTAAAAAAAGAAGTCATGATGTTATAGGAAAAGAAAGTAATATAATGGTGGTATTTTCCCCAATAATACCATGTTCTTAAGTTTAATTCCTATACCCCAGCAGTTTGCTAATAATTACCATCTGTTCATAGTCACATTTAATGTTGGTTAATAAAATCAAACGGTAAAAGTTCCTATTACCATTTACGATAAATCACCTATAAACACAGCCAACTCACAATCTGTTTCTTCTTTTGCTTAAAGTAAATAACATGCAACAATTGAGAAATCGAAATGTCCTGTGTAAAAAAAAAAATAATGTGTTTTAATGTTATGGCTGATCGGTGTGTTAGAACGAGATATTACAGCTAGTACTACTGCCCGAGCAGCTCTTATTGAAAATGAGTCAACACCATCTGATCAATCAGGTTTAAGAGATCATCAGTGCATGTGGTATAAATTTGGTTGACTCAAAAGGTTTAGAATTATGGAGGCACGCCAGGCGCACCAGAAAGACAGCAGGCACAGTGGGCGAATGCATTTAAAGGGGATATCCCAATACCATTATGACAATTTTAGAAAAGAAGGGGATTTTATGCTTAGACCTCCAAAAAGCCCTAGATACTGGGGAAAAAAAAGCATCGCACTATGTGGTCACCAAAAGAAAGTTACTAACCACTTTTCGGGCATAAGTTTAAGGCATCGTCACAGTTGACCTGATTGAAATATCAAAAATCCTTCTGCAATTGTGCATCCTCGATGTCTTTCTATCACATAGGCCCTGTTTCATGGTGATTGAATAAATTCCCTAGGAGGAGTAGATCAAATTTCTTCGGGTTCGTTTTGGCAAATGACACAAAGTAACTGATTTCCTGTTAAGTTGAGCAAATGACATGCAATGTGGAAGTTTCATCAGCTGAATGAGCTCAAAATTTGTACAAGGTTTGTGTACAAGTTATGCAGCAAAAACTCATGCTAGGGCCCTATGCCACATCCGGGGCCCATATTCTCAGGCATCCTAATGGCAGCAGTTTCCAAAACCCAATTTTCATGGTTTTTTTTTTGTTGAGTTTTTTTAAAGACCCCCAAAAAGCCCAACAAGTTTTGGGGAAGAAATCCAAAGGAAAACAATACGGCCCTTCACACACTATGATGACATAGGGTTGATGTCATAGTGATTGGGCCCTAATTCACACACTATGACATAGGGCTGATGTCATAGTTCTTGGGCCCTAATTCACACACTATGACGACCTAGGGCTGATGTCATAGTGCTTGGCCCTAAAAATCAAAAACCTGACTCCTCAGACCAAGGATTGTAGATCTTATGATAGTTTTTAATAAGGACACGGGAAATAAATCAAGCAGTTCCTTGTGAAGAAATTCAAAGTGCTACGTTTAACAGCTTATACAATAAAGGCATACACTCCTTTCACATCAAGCTTTTAAATATAATTACAGCATTGTGCACTAAGATATTAATAGTACTACAATTTTCAAAGACAAAAAGAGCATTACATAAAAGCTTATATGATCCACTTCATGTACTACAATAATCTTTTCATCTCAATCAGACTTTTATGATACGGTAAAGGGTGCTGCTTTTGGTTCCTCCAGCACCTGCTTCTTCTTAACCTTGATTCCCAAAAGGCTGCATATCTTCATCAGCATTAGGTCTACAATTTCCTCCTCTTCAGATGGCTAAAAGGGAGAGGCAACATTTTAAATGGGTTGGTTTAAATTGTTGGTTTAACTTAGTATAGTTGTGGGGGAAAAAACAGGTTCATCCATGTACCTTATGATGTAGCTGTTCTTCTGAAAATGCCACCAGGATAACAGATATGAATAGGTTTAGAACCACAAACGTCATGAAGATGATGCAAGACCCAATCACAAACGCACCAAGAACAGGATTGTAATGCAAAACCTTTGGGGTTTTTTTGGAAACAAAAAAGAAAAAAGAAATTATGAATTCCAATCATCGAAGTTCATCATCGTTATTGAGAAACATGTCATGAAAAGATGATATCACGTACCTCTTCATAGTTGAAGATCCCAAGTTGTAAGCTTACAATGGTCTTGGCAGCATGGAGAAGAGTGTGATATGAATAAAGCTTCCAACCGTACATTAAATTACACTGTGGAAGGATGAACTAGATGAGAAACGGTAATGGTTTTACATTTTGTGTCTTATCACTTATTAAACCTGATCTGAGCAAAATAAGATGAAGCAATAAAGTTTGTAACATGAACACAACCGAAGCTTGTTAGCGCTGATAAGCAAATACTGATACACTAATCAAATTCAATGTCAAATCTCTTACAGCAATGGAGTAAGCCAACAACATAATTGTCATGACGATAATGAAGCCAGAGATGTCGTTCCACGCCCGACGCAATGTTGCGGTGATCATTTGCAGTTTAGGGTTGAGGCGCAGCAGGTGCCACAGTTTAACCGTAGCCAGCAAAACCAGAAAAGCTATAAGGTATCCAAGAACTCCATCTGCTGTGGCAGTTTCATAAAAGCTAGCATGTCTGGAACAGGATTTGGCAAAGGGTTACTGGAGATATATGGCAAGCAAATGTAAGCTGACAATAACTGATTAAGGCATAATCGCTTATTATCATATCTTAAATTCAAGGGATTAAATGGCTAAATGCACTAACTGGTCTTTGTGGTTTTGATAGTACTCGATGTCTTGGTTGCCCAACAGCTTCCTCTTGATGAAAACGCACAGTGCACTCCAGCTTAAAATAATAATGCCTAGCTCCAAAACATTCCATTTGCTCCTGAAGTATTCCCACTTGTGCTGTTTCATAAGCTTGCCCTGTTAAAAAAAAAACCCAAACAAAACAGGATGTCCTTCTTATTTTGTCCACATTTTCTGGTATGATTCTACTGTATCATGAATCAACCATTATCAAGCTTGACAGGGAGCGCTGACCTGCTGAAACATGTAATGAAGAATGAAGAGAAAATAGATCGTCTCAGAGGCCATCATGAAAATATGAAAACCACCAGCTGACTGATAAAGGCGGACACTTTGCAGGTCACTGCGATACTGAAATGCTCCTATGAAACAGATAACAAAAAATCACTGATAAACCTCTTGGCTCTGATATAATCCAACAAAACTAAAAATTTGCATACACACACACGCAAAAAGGATGAAACTCACCCACTGCTGTGGTCTCAAACATCAGCGTGACCATGCAGAAGAGGTTGACGTTTGCATTATACACTGTGAGCTCCACAAAGATAGCCCGAGTGTATTTGTCCACCCAGATGTTGTCAAAAAGGTACTGAAGCAAACTGTGAAAAGAAACAATGGAGATATATTTTAGAGTTCTGAATGCAGGGAAACAATTTGGGATATATTCTAGAGTTTTGAATGCAATTAAATAAGCTGTAGTGGAGAAGCGGGTGTTTCAGGGGGTCGTGTTTCAATTTCAAAGGGTGTTCAGGTCAAATCGAGACTTAGGATGAAATTTATTGTTAATGAAGGCGTAAAACCGATAGACTTTTCCTGAGGACTCTTAGGTGCAGTAAAACACCTGAATGGTGCAAACGTTGTAAAGAAGCCAGTATGTCCGTGAATGACGATCCCGACCGAGGTGGCTCAGATCTTTGAAAATCAACTGATTACCTGCCAACTTGCAGAAGAGATGCATTTGTCTGTGAAAACTGTACACACAATCATTCACCAACACAACGTGCAAATTAAAGGAACTCAGCTGGGAGTTATTGCCACATCAACTGTACAGTCCTGGATTCGCTCCAAGCCATTTCCACATGATCGGGACATTAAAGGAGTTCCCGGAAGGCCAGCATTTCAGCGGTAAAGCAGGCAGCCTGGTCATGGTGCCAGTGTACTGAAAAATCGTTCAACCTTGATGTATTCCAAGCACTAGTGAAATACTGGGATTAGTGTATCAGGGTTTATATAGAGAAATAAGGGTAGTTTAGTCTGGTATTCTTCATAGTCAAAATTCCCGGGTTTGACTTGAACGCACTTGCAAGTGGATTACATTGCTGAAACTTGAAAACTAAAAAACTTAGCATAGACTTTATATCAAAGCGCTGTCGGGCACTCAGTTTTGACCCGTCAGAAGGTGGTGAATTACGCTAACTGCATAGCCCAGGCATTCTAATACATTATCGTTGTTATAGTAACAGGTCACAACTATAATAAAATTTGTATAGAGTGATGTCCAGATGCAGGAAAATCTCCAGGACAGACTTGTAACAAGACACTATGCATTTTTTTTCTCTTTTAAAGGTCAAGAAAGAAAGCACTATCTACCCTCTTCTGCATACATGACCTCCAAAAAAAAAAACCATGACAGACTAGTGTAGCAACTATAAAAAAAATCTAAACTGTAAACCTTACACGATACTCCAAGCTTCTCCTCATTCCTGCACATTGGTATGACATACCTGCTTGCATTTTCTTTGTTGGGCCCCAGATCCACAACAAAGCCGCCACCTCTGTAGAAAGCCACCCTACCCCAGATAGGGTGTGTCCTCAGTCTGGACTGGGTTTGGTACCGCCATGGCATGAGGAGACTCTTTGACAAGTTTACATCATTTGATCTGTTCCAACCTGGACCATAAGAACCCATGTCTTCCACTTCCCAAGAGTATGGAGCATGGCAGTCCTGAATGGAGCGACTCATGAAGCTGGAGGTCCTGCAGGAGTTCTTGTGCACTCGAACCTGCCGGAGTCGAGCATTGCCTACAAGCTTAGAGTTTCCATCTGTGATGAAGCCTGACAATAATGACAGAAATTCATCAGACTTCATCAGCATATTTGGTCAAAATGGGTATACACTTTATATAGAGGTTAAAAAACGTACCTGGTCGTTTTCCAAAAACGTTATTTAGGAGAGTGGTGTTTGTCCAGGTCAACACATCTTTGCAGTTCATGCTGTCCGTGATGCCGTTCCTGAAGCTCTGCTGGATGTGTTGCGTGAGATAGTAAGCATTCGGGTCTCGCTGACCGTAAGCCACCAGGAGTAGCATCCACAGGAAGCCAAAGTAAACTGTAAATGAAACAGATGTCTTACACATCACTTTAAGTGTTACTGTTTAACCATCACACTACAGATATGCTCTTCTTACTGAGAATCTCCCTGATAAGTGCAAAGACTTTCTGTTCCTTGATCATGTTGCTCTTCATCTTCTCAATGTCAGAGGGAGGAGGAGGCTGATAGAAACTGCATGTGCTGTCCCTCCTGACAATGCATATCCCATCAGGATCATCTGTAAAGCATAGCATTGATGAATGTTTGTTTTAAAAAATGTTCTAGTGAAGAACATTTATTCTGGTCCGCATTATGGTCGATCTCAGTTGGAATACTCGGTTAGAATACCTATCTCGTATTCACTCATTGACACATTGGAGTAATTTAGTATAGTCAGGACACTAACTGGACTGGTTCTGAAAGGTTTAAAGGAACCAAAGAACTTGGAGGAATCCCATACGGTCATGGGGGAAACATCCACAGATGTTAACCCAAGGTTAGGACTAAACAAGAGCTGTACCCGTTACACCAATGTGTCCGTACACATCCTGGAAATCTTTCTTCAAATTTTCTTACCTGTACTTGATATAGCACCTTCAATTGGAACATCGCTATATTCCTCTTGATCAACTTTCTTTAGGACTAGCGCAAAGAAGACGGCAAATCCAAGCACCTGAATAAAAAAACAGCAAGTTTTGATTTTGGCTCAGTGCTTAATACAAAAGGAATCAGATGAATCAGAATATGTTACCTTAATAGGCTGGGTAATGAAGAGACTCTCGAAGAAAGACACAAGCATTGAAATAAGCCAGCTGACAGAGCGTTCCATTCCATAAGTCAGCCCATACATCATGGTAAAATACGCTGACACTCCACTGGTGGCTGCGACAAGGATCCAGGCAACAAACACAAACCACCAAGGCAAGCCTTTCTGACAGCACTTCTTACCACCATCATGGTCCTTCCCCAAACTGGAGCTGCAAGAATCCTGGTCCCTATTGGTGCTGGAGGAGAGATACGGCTCTAGCAAGCGTTTCATGCCTTGAACCTGCAGCACCGCCTGAACATAGCTCTCCGGTTTAGAGAATCGGGAAGGACCCAGCAGCCTCAGCTCTTTCTCCACATTTTGGAGTTGTTTGTAGAGATACTGCCTGTAGATGCTATTTTTCTCTTTCGGCATCTGCTCAGGGCTCCTCTCTGGTAATGGAGCAAAAAGAACAAAATGATCCTAAAGCATGTTTTTATGAAAATAAAAATCATTTGTTCATTTTTGTCTTCACTTTAAATTTCATACCATGAAGATTTACAGCCCCCAGAGAGATGGACAGCTCCTTTTTGGAGGCATCAGAATAAAACTCGCCTCCTATACGGTTCTGCTGACAAATTATATCTTCGACTAGTGACAGGAGATCATTGATATCCATTTTCTCAGGGTCAATCCTTGGTAACGGGCTCCTCATAGCCTTGGAGAGTGATTGGGCTATCCTTTTGATGTCCTAAAATATTAAGAGCAAATAGTAGAACATATTTAACATATTCCATGAAATTGCGTATCTCATTTTGGTTTAACTGTCAGTGTATGCTTGTGTACCCTGATTACAGCATGTGGTGTGATCTCCTTATAGTCACTCGGTGGAGAAGGAGGTTGGTTTGGCGACACCCGTCCTGTTTTTCCTTGCTTCACAGAATCAGTCTTAGACTGTTTAGGTGCTTGAACTGTCCTTCGTTCCCTTGGTCGGACGTTTCTGAAGATGCTCACAATAAGAAGGTTGATAGGGAACATTATGATGGAGCTCTGGAATCCAATCATCACTTGCTGCCAGGTAAACTCGATCTTACCTATAGTTAGAAGTAAATAAAGCATGATTCTTAATTTAAGTGATTCAAATTGTCATGATGAAGAAATGAATGGACATAAGCATGCATTACCCAGGTCCATGGTCTGCTCAGAGGGGTCAGTGGGAATCCCCCAGAACATGATGCTGGTCAGCATGGTGCAGAGCAACAGAGAGAAGCAGCATGATACACGCTGAACTCGAGTGAAGTTACTATTGGGTGGCCGATTTATCACTGAAAACCAGATGTGACCGTCTTGGAAATCCTTGGTGGTTTTCATAAAGAACAGATTACTGTTGAAAGACAAGCATACACGGTATATTCTAAATTGAACATAATTTCTTATGGTACAAATTGATAATGTACACTATATTTCCATAAGTACATGAACACCTGACCCTCATATCCATTTGGTGGCTGTCCCCAAACTGTGACCACAAAATTGGACATGCACAATTGTCTAGAATGTCTTTGTGAAGGTAGCATTAAGATTTCCTTTCCCTTGAACTAAGCTGAAATCCATAAAGATGGTTGATGTGTAGGAATTCAACCCTGACCTTAACCCCACTGAACCCCTTTGAGATAAACTGGAATGACGGTTGCACGCCAGGCCTCCATGACTGACATCAGTACCCAACCCTTTTGCGCTTCTGTGACTTCATAAGCACAGACCCTGTCGAAGCCATGTTCCAAAATCTAGTGGGAAGCCTTCCCAGAAAAGAAATTAGGTTATTATGACAGCAAAGGTAGCCCAGCTCAGCAGTAAATGTCCATAGTTTTGGAATGGCATATTAAATGCTTAATGCTTGGGTGTCCACATACTTTTGGCCATATAGTGCGTCTTCAAAGGCATCATTTTTATTTAAATAGTTACTCGAAGTTACCCACCTAAACCTTTTTAAGTCCATCTCTGTTGCTACAGGAAACACTTTGTCCAGAGTGCACTCTCCTACATCAATGGCCAGCCATGAACTGCATAAGAAATGCCACTTTTGCCCCGTCTCCAGATCTTGGACCATGACCTTATTAACATACCTGAATAGTAGACATTCAAAGTACTTTCTAAGCTCCAATATGAAGCGGTTGTGTGGAATAAAACATGCAGTGATAAGAAAAATAATCAACAACAGACATGCATGATATGATATATCTAATACCGTACTGTACTGTATGTTAAATGTTACAGCTATGGGAGTGCAGGTTAGTTTTGTACCAAGCAGGATGCTTCCCAGAATTATCATGCCATAATCTGATGCTCTGCAGCTCTCCAAGTGAGAAAGGAGTAGTGAGGAGGAACATGTCCACTCCTCCTCTTTCAAAAACCGGCTTGTCTGGATCAGTTAGATGGTGGGGCTCACTCTCTCCCTCAGAGCCCATGAGCGTCACTGTAACCTGTGGCAGCAGTGGGAATTGATTAAGAGCACTAAAACTAAAAATTGTTCCTGATTAAACGTTCATGGGGTAAATATACGGACCTGAGAGGATGTAGAAGCTCCTCGACGATGCCCAGTATTGATGGTCAGTAAGTAGCGATATTCAGCCAAGGGATCGTTGTCCTCTAGCAATGTGACTTTGACCTTTAAAAATCATATAACATCATGCATAAAAATCATTCATGAATATCATCTTCAGATAAATGTATGAGGGCGATTCAGTGATAAGGGTGTTTTTACGAGATTTCTTTGATGCTTTGGCTGCAGCTCCACTGAGGTACTCCTGCCACATTTTAAATTTCCTTAACCTTGACATTATATGCATATTTGTAAATGTAATATGACGCGGATACAAATGGCACCCAATCATGCAATCACTCATTAAATAGTATGCACATGATGTTTTTTATGTTAATAGTTGCTTAGAATAACAGGGCTCAACAAGATAAAGATGGCCACCTTTGCTGTGTCCTGGATGTCCTTTCTTCGGGCCCAAATCACAACCATGAGGTAGACAAGGAATATGGCACCCACAAAACACACCACAACAGGGTTGTTAACAAATGTGGCAAAAAGTTCAGCAGTCCGGGACACGTCAACCAGGTTGGGCATGACAAAGAATGAACTGCCAAAAAATGTCAAATGCGTACACAGACACTGGGTAATCAGTGGTGTGGTGCGAGGGCCAACCTAGAAAGACACATAAATGGATAAGTAAATGCTTTTACAGTCTATATTCTCTCTTGCTGTAGTCTGTCTTTAGAAAAATGTTCCTTACCCTGCAGCCATGGTCACTCCAGTTGGTTTCAGTCTCATCCCAGTATTTACACTGAGCAGCTATGGAAGTGATGAAGACTGAGGCATTTGAGGAGTTTACACCTGCTTGGCTAATAGGCCTCACCAGAAGATAATAAACCCCTACTTCCAGTGCTACATCCTTGGGGTCCAGCACCCATGCATACCTCTCTTCTACATCGCACAGACATAATCACAATCAACAAACAGGTTTGTTGCATAAGTTCTTAAAGAAGAACTCCACTCTGAGACAGCTGAAATATTTGTGTTGTAATTAGCAATTCTGGTGGTAACATATGCATTGTTTTTTGGATTTCTATTCTATTCACACAATTAGTCAGTGTTTGTCTGCTGTTCTTATGTGCCATGAGAACATGGTGTCATATTTATGAGAAGCCCAACGAATATAGTAGATCCAGAATAGTGAAGACAGCATACGTTGGACTTCTACAAGACGTGTGATGTGCGCGAATTCTTGACAAATTGAGGGAGTAAAATGCCACTGGATCTACTATGTTCTTTGGATAGAGAAAATGTCAGGGTTAAATCCCACCAGCACCACTATTAGTGGGTCAAATGGCATTGTGGGTAATGTCGGAAACCGTTAAGCAAATTGAAAATTGGCTAAGATGCCAATTAAAGAATCAAATTTTTTACAAAATTTGCATGGCACTGGAGATCACATTTTCATTATGATGATTAGTTATAAGTAAATCGTTTAGAGTGGATTCTTCTTTAACGTTCTGCTTAAATATAAGAGAATAACCTGTTGAATTTCCTGGTTGAGGGAGCTGAATTGTGGTCTTGTAGTGAGTGTTGTTTGGGTAGTGTTCGAAACCCAGGAGTAAATGTAATAGTATCTCTTCTGAGGGGTCCAGCTTCAAAACCAAAGATATGTTTGGCGTGGTCACATTAATGACCAAGGTACTGTAGTTCCCCAAGTCCAGTAACGTGCTGTTAACTTCAGCCTCTTGTCGTGGTAAGATGATCTGGAAAACAAAACAACACAAATAGAATATATGCACAAAAATAGCAACCGTATGAGGTCATAGACATTATTGCTTTCATGAACATGTGCATCGATGTTTAGAAGGTTACACTACATGGGGAGTTCAAGTCAATCTTGGACTTGTGGTGATGTATTTGCAGATAACTTTAAGCACGGTATGGTGATGTGACTCTCAGCTGCACATTTGAAAACATTTGAATGGTGCAAATGTTGTAAAGAAGGCTGTATATTCGTGAATAGTGGCTTGGATACCACTTGGATTGTTACCGTGAATGTTCAGTTAGTGGAACCACTGATCCTTGAAATTCGACACCAACCGAGAGAGAGACACACATCTGTCTCTGGGAACTGTACACACAATCATCCACCAACACCAAGTTATTGCCACATCCCTAAGCCATTTTCACATGTTTGAGCCATTAAAGGAATTCCTGGGAGGCCACCATTTCAAACATGAAGGAGGCTCTCCAATCATGGCTTCGGCATACTGAGAAAACTTTCTACCTTGATGGTATCTAAGCACTAATGAAACACTGGGATAAGTGCAAAGGGGATTATATAGAGAAATAAAGGTAATTTTTACTCTTATAACTGTGTTCTGTTATTCTGCACAATCAAAGGTCCTGGTTTGACTTGAACACCCTTCAAAAGTAAAGTCATTTTACCTCAATCTCTTCAGTGAGATTTGATACAGGGATAACAGATCCATTCTTTCGAGTGATGGATAGAGAAGCCACCGCTCCATTTATAGGCTCGCCGTCTCTCCAGGGGAAAGGGTTTATCGCAAAACTTAGCATCTATGGCCAGACAAGAACACATAAACTAAACAAGAATATAAACTTAATATACTAATCAAAGGATAAAAAAGCAAAAAGATAGCAAAACATGAGCAAGTGCTTTGTTGGTAAAAAGAGACAATCATTAAGTATTAAGGTGAAATTCACACCCGCACATCCACCGGCTCTTCTGAAGGGAGCACATTAGGACCCAAAGACGGAAGCACGAAGCTGGCTGAGCTGTTGTGCTCGATACTGAAGGGCTGCTTCTGTAGTGCCACTGCTGACATTCTGATGAAATAAAATGTAAACACATTTCAATACAGTTGAAAGTCTCTGTTGACCAAGTGATATTTTGAAAGAAGTATTGACCATGTGTGCAACTAACTATAGGATTGTCAAACTGCAAACATGGAAAAAACTATTTTTAGATTTAAAAGAACTACTAAATACAGACAGAGATGGTGAATTATATTTAATATTTACAGTAAACACATGGAATAGGAAAGCATTTAAGCTTTAAGCATGTGCTTTCTCACAAATTGTCTTTATTTTGTAAACTCCTTGTGATTATACATCAGTCACCATCATAATGTCATTATTTCATTTCTGCCTCTCTACTGCGTATCTTATTTTGAAGTGGTATTTTCTATGTACTGTACTATGTGTAAATAAGGATTCGTGTTTTCACACAGTCTGGTCTCTCTTGTAGTATTGCTTAAAGCTTACCTGTTTACATACACACTGATCTCAGACGTGCTAACGATGATGGGCTCTTGGTCTACGCTTACACCAGCCAGTAGCGCACTCTGTACGTTGTCCGCTGCAGTTAACAAGTTTTCTGAAATGATTTCCTATAACAAAGGAGAAGCCAAAGAAAAAGTTAAGATACAATCATTTATACCACAGTTCTGTTGGATTCTTAAAGCTGATTGGCCAGATGGTATTTGATTATTTATTTATTTATTATAAGAGGCCTATTTTCTACGTTTGTGTCATCTGGCCCACCATCATCAAACATCATCTGGAGATTGCGAGTTTGATTCCATGATCAGAGCATGATCAGAGCATATATATATATATATATATATATATATATATATATTAGGGCCGGGACTCGATAAAAAAATAAATCTAATTAATTAGAGGCTTTGTAATTAATTAATCTAAATTAATCGCATATAAATATTTGACCTGAGAACAGTGAGAAGTAAGTTTTTTCAACTCATCCAGTGAGAAACGTTCCGCGGTGCAAAAATAAGTGCGATTAAAATGCGTTAAAAAAAATTAACGCGTTATTTTTGTGTAATTAATTAATCTAAATTTACGTGTTAAAGTCCTGGCCCTAATATATATATATATATATATATATATATATATATATATAAAATCCCACTAGGGACCATAGAGGCCGGAGGTGACCACTGTATTTATGTCTACAGTATAGTACCGGTTAAAAATTTTGGATTTATTTTTTCTACATTGTAGAGCAATACTGGAGATTTCCAAATTATGCAACAAGAGATTATTGCATATTTGGATGCCTTCAGCATGTATACATGTATACAGTAAGTATTTTATTCTGTAAATATGCTGAGGATCACCCGGAGTATGATACCTGCTGGTCTGTGCTGGCAGAAGCTTTGAGGATGTTACTGGCAGCCTGAATAATTGGTGTAACCACCTGCCTTGTTACTTCCTTGTCATCCCCCTCAGAGAGCGTTAGAGAGACCAGGGACATACTGAGGTTTGACAGAAGTGAGCTGGCTTCCAGCTGCAAACAAGGAAAAAAACATTAAATGGTAAAATATATTTATATATATACTTGACAACTACAAATTACCCAGTATAGTCCACTGTTGAAACAGGTGTACTACCTGAGCTGTAGATGTCAGCTCTTTACTTTGCCTAGTGAGGCCCACTACAGCGTCAGCTGTCTTTTGCACTTCTAATGGGTTCCTGAGGGGGGCAGCACTCATAGCTGTGCCCAGGTCTAGCAGCATCTGCTCTCGTAGCTTCGGTCAGGACAAGCATATTTATCATTTAATATGCAGATATGTGAAATGATTAACAGTCCATACATAATGCTATATTGGCACCTTCATCTTTGCGTCTTGTTCTTGACCCTCGGTTGTATCCTCATTCAGCCTGTTAGAGACAGACTGGAACATCTGGGCTAGTGCTGCCCCTGTCAGCTTCCTAAGCTGCAACAGCTGGTCCACCTGCTTGGACACAAAGCTCTGCAGATCCTCCACTGTGGGCCCAACGCTTGCATCATTCACCTGAGATCATAAAAAACAGAAACAGGAATTGAATTAAAAAAATACAACATACTGCACTGTGGTCTTAGACTTTTTTTTTTTAACTTGACACATTAAGAATAAACTCACATTTCCTAATCTATTTGTTTAGTCTGTGTTTTGTGTATATTTAATTAAATATCTATAAAAGTTCTGATGTAATGTCTTTAGCCATGTACCTAGGATCTTCAGCTAAAAAGCTATATACGTAGGCCCCCGAGTGGCGCAGCGGTAACACGCTAATTAAGAACTTAAGATTCAGTAACTGGTCAAAAAACAGAATCCCTTCAGCGTTAATGTAGTCACCAGGAATTGCCTTTGCAGGGCAGTATAACTACAGTTTGCGGTATAGTTGTGTGCAAACCTGGACAGATAAGGTTGTGTTAATCTTCTGTCCTTCCAAGTTCTCAACAGTGATTGATACAGCAAGGGTGTTGTTGATGTTACTCCCCACTGGAAGAAAGAGTGACTCCACTGTCTGGTTATGGCCACAGTACAAGTAATCACCTATAGGAGAGATCAAACAAAGGACAGTGAAGTGTCTTTAGTTTGGACAAATACTGAAACGTCATGAGTATTGGAGGAAAAAAAAAATCGTACCAGTTAATGTTCTGAAGCAGTACATGCAGGGTCCAGCTTTGCAGAATGGAGAAGCCACAGTGCATGTGATATTAAAGGGAGAGAGACTGTCTCCAACAGTGGGATTAATGTTACAGGATGGCGGAGGGGACATTTCTTGCCCATTCGTGGCCACACTATCAGGTAGTAATGTTGGGAACAAAGTAGACGAGGCACCAAATATTGGGATGGTGAATTCAGCTGATCCAGATAAGCCATCTCTTACACCTAAAAAACAGAATTGGACCCGAACCTTATTAGCAAGTTTGATTCTAAATCATTTGTAAATCATTGACGATCTCCATATAAAACTAAAACTAAGTGAGACCCACCATAAGCAACAACTTTAATGTCCTGCTGTGCATTGACTAGAGTTGCGCTGTCGATTACAAAAGAGCTGACACCTTCCTTCTGTTTTATCAGTACGCTTTGTCCTTTTTCAGAATAACAGGAACTCAAGGCATCCTAAAATGATTGATACAAATAAACAATGAATCAGTACACACGAAAATGCAATATTAGATAAACATGAAGTTACTGTATTGTCAAGAACATAAATGCACTTACAGGTACAGGGTTTGTGTCCTCGATGTACCAAACCATTTGCTGACAGCCTTCACACTCCAGCTGCAGCTCAACATTTGCACCGACATTCACTGGGTTGCAGTTGGAACATCTGAAGCCATAATGGCATAAACATGAAGAAAGTGATGCAGTATGAAATAACATGCACAGTAAAAGAGACATTTCTTTTCATAGTAGAACAAGTAGAACAAGAACAAGCAGACTGGCCAAGGTAGCTACCATAGTGGGATAACTTATAGCAGTAAAAATATTTGTCTACTTGTTTCTATATGCACGCTGTGAAACAGAACATTTAGATATAGCAAAATATACACCATTAAATATACATAGTCATATTACTGCCCATTTATCCCTGAGTTAAAATGCAATTTTTTAAAAGTAGTTTCATTTCCCCACAGCAGCAAAAAACTCATTTCAGGAACTTGAACTATTACTACAGGTGTTCCACAAGGTTGTGTGTGTTCTCCTTTTGACTGCACATTCATTAACCCTTATGTAAAAATCCAGTAGTTTGCCGATGACACTACAGTCACGATCATAAGTTTGATGGGAGATTGAACAAGTGATCAAAAATGTGGAGGTGTCACCATAACACCATGAAGATGAACATGTCCAGAACAAATGAGATGTTGGCATGAGATTTCAGGAGAAGACCCAAACCTAGCCAGGACTCACCATCCTCAACCATGATGGCTGTAAAGGCCTTCACGTTCCTGGTGACTGCAAGCACCAGGGTTTGAAATGTGGCAGCAACACAACAACATTGTCTTCATCATTATCCCATGATGTACTTCCTGCACCAGGTAATGAAGTGGAGCACTTTTGGTAGGTACTAACCACTGCATACTGGGAACATCCCACCAGACCTGACATTTTGTTCAGCCATTACAGTTTGGTTCTTGTGGAAGTTTGGTCTGTGACTGATCTCCTGAAATCTCATGACAGTTATCATTGTAACAAGATAATCAGTATGATTTATTTTTACAGCTCATTGGTTTTAATGCTAATGCTGACCAACGTTTGAGTATATTAAAAGTTTCCTGGGTGAAGCTCACTAATAAAACCGGTTGTGAAGATGCCAAGAGTGTGCAGAGCTTTATCAGGAATATTGCTTTAAAATTAAAACATATTGATGTGTTTTCTGTATAATTCCATATGAGCTTATAGAGTTATAGAGTCCTACTTCTTCTTCTTCTTCTTCTTCTTCTTTATTATAATAATAATAATAATAATAATTATTATTATTAATAATACTTTTTAATCTTTTTACAGTAGAAAACAACAGTAAAAATGAACACAAAAGAAAATCTTCTATGATCATGTCTCCTGGAATGTGATGTAACTTTCTTAAATATTTAGTTAGTAGTTAATAATTTATAATATTGAGATCATGCTGTCTAAAATTTGCAAGGACAAACACTGCATACTTCACACAAGGATGTAAATAAAACATCCTCTTACGTAATGACTGGATTTAAATCACTTCCAGGAAACACAGAGATGCATTTGCTTGCTGTCTGTTCCTCTGGCTTCCCCGTTGTCTTTACGGCAGTCATAGAGTAGATTGAAAAGCTGTAGGGTGGAGGGAGACAAGTGGCTTGAACCTGATGTGTTTTAGTTGGACTACTGACATCACAGGGACAAGTTCCACCTGAAAAACAGAATAAAACGGCAGGTGATTCCAACACCATTATGCTTTATTGTATGGTCAGAAAAAGAAATTGTATAATTTACGTTTGTAGAATTTATGATGGATATAGTTATTTATTTAAATAAATAAATAAATGACCACTTACTGCAGTTCCAGGCAAATGTGTAAAGTTTAGCATTTCTATTTAGGCCATTAACGTCCAACATTATGCTACTCGTGCCTATGACTGGGTTCTCTGGGTTTGCAGTGATCGTCAGGTTATTGCCATTTATCTCCCCCAGATCCTCTGTCTAAAACGATATGGATTATAAAAAGGCCTGATATATGACATTTGCAATTTTGATAATGTAAGAAGTAAGTTTGTTTGCATGTTAAGTTGTCCACCTGGCAATCTAACAGTGTGTCTCCTGCATCTGCTTCCGCTGATGAAAACAAATTTGACACTCTGACTTTTACCCGCATTTGACCTGTAAAAGAAAATTCCTTGGGTTACTTTTAAAATGACCAGAAAGAAAGAATAAATTTCCCGGTGAAATAATAATAATAATAAAAAAAAACAATATCAACAGCACCTTCTATTTTACTAAAGACTCTGAACATCTGTACACTCCCATTCAGCATGTTATGGGTCTCAGAGAAGCTGTCGTTATCCCCAGACACCAGAAAGAGCACTTCCACTGGAGCACCACGATCCAGAGAGACATTAACATATAGAGCGGAGTCTGAGCACAGGTCCTGTTCAGGTGCCACAGAGGCTTGAAGACCGTCCACTGGCTCAACCAAGCAAAGTTCAAGAGGAGTAGACACATCTGGAGCCGTCACTCTGTTGGAGGCCAGGAGAGTAAGTTGATGGCATCCCAATCCCAAAAGCTGTGAAGCCTCTTCAGGGATGGTGAGGTTGTGCGGGATGATCCCTCTGACTTCAGGTGAGCGGACAAGCTCAGTGATCCCGTGCTGGATTTTGTATGTGACGTTAGTACCTGATGGATAGAAGTGAAGAATAGATCTACTGTATATCGCTGTTGCGGTTTTCATTAGTGAAGATGATGGTGTGAGTGGTATATTTTACCTGAACTGAGCTGCACTTGGATTCTCAGCGCATGCTGTTTAAGACCTTTGCAGTTTTCACTGTCTGTTGTCTGGTTTGAACTGTAACACACGATTTTGCTGAATTCCCCAGCAGGTTCTTGGATGGTGACGGTTTTCTGAGCTGCCACATGCCACTCGCTGGTGCTACACTCCACTGTAACGGTGTAGACTCCAGCATCTTGATACCTGTGCACTACATTACTCTGTAACCTGTAAAAAGAAAAGAGGAAACTTAACTGATTTTTGTGCTATTTTTTAACATTTTCAAAAAGAATTCTATCAAGTCGTTGTCATTTACTCTTCGGGCATGTAGGGGTCGATAGTGTGTCCATCCCCAGTATTCACACTGCATGTGAGATTTCCTTGAAAAGGGTGGAGCAACCACTTTATAGTCAAGGTGACATTATCAAAGACGGCAGCTTGCTTGGTAATCAGTAGATGAAGACCTGTTGGGCAATAAGGCAGTGGTATTATATTAATAAAGCATAAAAAAGTTTACATTTGACCTGACCCCAACTAGGATAAAGCATGTATTATGCAAAAGATTTTGCAACAGCCTTGAAGCCGTGTAATATGTCACGTATTATAGATAGATAACACATTTATTTGCTTAAGACGCTTGAAATCCTTACCCATATCTATGGTATCTTAATCATTATAATTAAATATACAGCAACTTAATTTTTATTGCTGCATGTTAAAATAAGAAGAGTGATAAAGAAAGATCTCTGACCATCTTTGCAGTGATAATCCACCGATAGATAACTTCCTAGTCCCGGGCAAGGCTCTCCAAAGGATGCTACGTCTGCTACAGCCTGGCATACCTGCAACCCAAGGCAGTGCTCTAGAGAGAGAAAAATAACAGTAATTGTTGTATACCAATATACAGCAATTTGTTTACCTGCTCAATTATGTTATTATCCAATCGGCCAATCGTGTAGTGACGATATATTCAGATATAGCTCAAGCTTCAGTTAATGTTCAAACCATACATTGGAATAAGGAAATCTTGACCCTTGATCGTAGCATGGTTGTTTGTGCCAAATAGGCTGGACCGGTCACATTAAAAGCTGGTCTGAGTCTTGCAGAAACTGTCTGCTGATCATAGAATGGTGCTAAAAAAAAATCCAGAGAGCAGCAGTCCTGTGGGTGGAAATTCTTTGTTGTTCGGAGAGGCAGATAGATACAGCTTCAGAAGACAATGTCAGGTTCCTCTCCTATCAGCCAAACCTGCACAAGAAAAACCTCACCTGATCATTACTCAATCCTCAACTGACTGGCTGATTGTATAATTGCATATCTGAGCAGGTTTGCAGGAATCCCCGATAAAGCATCATTTAAATATTTCTACCACTGTTCCATCCATACCCGACACCATATCCACCACATCCACCCAGCTGCACTCCTCCTGCAAAGATGAGTCGGGTGGAGAGCGTCCAGTCCTGCAGTAGTGCAGCGTCTTCCTGCCATAGAAGCTGTCGTCGATCTCTATAACCTGACCAGAGCCACACTGTAGTGTAGCGTTGTGTTCCAAACAGGCTAGAGCATGTCCTGACTCTAAAACAAATGAGACTTGAATTAATTCTTGTTACAGGACCTCAGAGGCTTGCCTGCAAGCGAGTATGTGTGAGTACCAAGAAGACTAACCAAACTCGCAGATAAAGTGGAACTCTTGGCTACAGTTTTGAGTTGATGCCCACTGAAACCCAGATTTCTTCACGATATAACCACAAGCGTCTCCAAGCTCAGGTTCACGGAGCCAGTTGGAGTAACTCACGTCAGATCCATCCAGCCAGGACAAGGAACCTGTAGGTGTGAGAAGGCAAGAGGAAGGTTGCTTGTTATATACTTGCCTAGCAATACTAGATATTTTAGTTTGTTAAGTAGCTAACTAGGAGTGACTTATCACGTAAATAAGCAATAGCTAGGCTTTAACTTTCTGTTCCACCAGTTACTGTTAAAGTAAACAGGCTAACCAGCCACTTAATATTATCGAATTAGGCTGGCAATTTATTTAGGGAAGCAAAGGGGATGCATATTTGAATCAAGTCTTTGCTCACTAAAGAAGTAGGGTCATCCTTAAATTCAATGCTAAAATATGGCGACTCTTTCTGCACACGGCTAGTTTTAGCATTGTGTAGCATAAGAGATCACAGCAGATAAATAAATAATATATATGTATTATAGTATTAGGAATGGTTTAAAGAATATAAAATGTACAACAACCCATTTTCAATATGCACAATGCGCAAAAGTACAACCATTAAATAAAACATATAGCCAGTCAGTCTTTCAGCTGCTTCCATCAAGGGGTGGCCACATCGGACCACCCAGTAGTCTACTGGGCACAGATTTTATGCCAGATGCCTTTCCCGACACAACCCTCCTATTCTATCTAGGCTTGGGACTACATCCAGTGTCCAGTGTCTGGATTTGGGCATTTGGGCATCAATTCCCCAAATAATACTAAAAAAACTACAATATAGAAGCAGAGTACTGTACAATTATTAAAGTTTTTTTTTGTTTTTTGTTTTTGTGCCACCCCTGGTATTAATATAAAAAAAATCTTATCATCCGCCACTAAAAGTGAAAGGACCACAAAACAAAAGCTAAGATCCCCTACAATGGGGACATGAAAAATGTGCAACAATAGGCACTCTTTTAAAGCTAGCCTCTTTGTACATGGCAACAAAAGAGTCTTCAGTAAATCAGACAGAATGACGCTTTTAGGACCTCAGTCAATACAACAAACAAGCCATCAAAAGGGTTCTGGCTATTCGAGATAATCTAATAAAAGAAATACACGCCATATAGATTGTCAGTTATCAGTTGTCAGCGTGATAGTGCATGATCAGAAACTGTGATTTGTGTCTGGTAAACATGCAGACACATTCCTGATAACAGTAACAAAGGTGCGGCTTGTGAGATAGTGTTTATACACTATTACTGTGTAAAGGGATAAAACACTTTATAGGAAAATAAACAACAATGGGGTTGTGTGTTGTGGTCGAATATTGATTATTTTCTCATTACAGCATAGTGTAGAAAGGAATTTTTTTATCTTCTTACAGAAAACCTGATCAATGATTATAAGCAATACGTCACATGCATTTGTGGCTCAAATGGTTTACTGATTGGAAGGTTGGGGGTTCGAGACCAGCAGTACCAAGATGCCACTGGTACTGGTACCTGGGGCACTGCATCCTGGCTGACCCTGTGCTCTGCCAACAGATTTCTAACTGGGATATGCAAAAATATCATTTCACTACACTATAAGGTACATTTGACAGAGTGTTAATCATTGACACAGTTTTTAAGTCTTTAAATCTATATTTTTGGAGATGTTGCTACAAAAATGATCAATCTTATGACCGGTCAGATTATTTTATTATAAAATTAAATTATTTCAGTAATAAATGCATTGCATTAGTTTAATTTCAAAGCTTAAAAAGATACTAAAGCTTGTGGTCTACCCCTTAGAACATTTCACATCCCATGTAGAGAACCATAGAGTAACCTAAATACAACTTTAATGAGTGTCAAGCCTTCTTTTAGCTCATAAACTAATAACAGTTAACCCGACTATCTATACAAAAACCTTAACACATGGCATAGAATATGACCCATATTTAGGTCCATATGTAGCATTACTCAAGACAAAACCACTTGCCCTCTGTGGCAGCGGATCCCATGCTGAGGTTGAAAGAGGCTGGTGCCAGTCCCAGCCACCAGTCCTGCTCTGACTGCAAATGTTTCTGAAGAAACTGCTGCGTCTCATCATTCTGGATGAAGGCCAGGTGTCCACCACCACGCTCACACCAACGCTGAGCTTCGAGGGAGCTGCGCTGCAGGGTCACAAACTCATAGCAAGAGCCTTCAAAGGCTTTTTGGTGATCAAGACAGAACACGGTCTCTGTGTCCTCTTCACTATTGATGGCAGTGACACCCAGAATGGCCAAAAGTAGAAGAGTGGAGAGAAGATGTGTATCCATCTTCTTGTCTTCTCCTGCATACTTTACAAGCAGTCAGGTCTGCGTCCACATTTAAGGCGGATTGACGGGGATTGACGTCAGTGTCCTGTGAAAGACAGCATGATTATACTAGTAGCTCTGGATGGCTGGGCTTTGTGCTTTCATGAGATTAATTAGAAGAATTGTCTCCGAACAGGGCAATAATGGCTCATGTGTAAATAAGAGCATTCTCTCTGCTGGTGCAGGCAGCCATTAACACCTCAAAAAAAAAAAGCCTGCATGGGCAGAGATAAGAGCAGGGATTAATCATGAATGAAAGTCCTCTGATATCCAAGTAGTTCTGGCTGCAGCTTAAATCACAGGGTGATATTAATGCCCTTGTTTTATCACATTATCATTTCAATGGTAAAAGATCATACACAGTGACTTGTATGATGGACGTTCTACATAACTTAAGGCTTGATCATATCAAATTTTATATATACACTCTGCTTGGTCAAAAAGTCACCACCTGGATTTAACAAAGCAAATAAATAAGAGCCTTCCAGTGGATAATTAATGCAGTGATTAATATGTATCGACTGACAACAAGAATGGACTGTGGAACAGTGGAAAATGTCACCTGGTTCGATTGTCTGGTCATGTGACCCTATTCCAGAGTGATAGGTGCATCAGGATAAGAAGAAAAGCGGACGAAGTGATGCACCCATCATGCCTAATGCCTACAAGCCAGTGGGAACAGTGTAATGATCTGGGGGATGCTTCTGTTGGTGATGTCTAGGTTCAGTAATGTTATGTGCCCAAAAATGAAGTAAGCTGGTGACCTGAATATATTGAATGACCAGATTGTTTGCTTGAATGGAATTTTTTTCCTTCCATGATGGCAAAGGCATATTCCAAGATGACGATGCCAGGATTCATGAGGCTCAAATTGAATAGGAGTGATTAACGGAGTATGAAACATAATTTTCAGACAAGGATTGGCCACCACAGATTTCAGACCTTAACCGATTGAGAATCTTTGGGATGTGCTGGAGAAGGCTTTGCACAATGGTCCAACTTTCACATCATCAAAGCAAGATCTTGAAGAAAAATGAAAATAATTGTTGCCATATCGCACAGTCTTATCAAAATGATGCCACTGTGAATGTATGCTGTAATTAAAGCAAAAGATGGTCCATCGAAATAAACATAAAATCATTAAAATGGTGAGGGTTTCGGTAAATAGATGCTTATTAAAGTGTATTGAAGGGGTATCCATAAATAAATATAAATATAAATAAATAAAAATAAAGGCTATATATGAATTGGATTTACAGAAGAATATACAGTATGTATATATTTAAATGAATATACAGTGTAAAGTGAGCAGAGATGGATAAATTAATTGACTGAATAAGTGTAGATATACAGATATGTCTAAATATAAGTATATGGGATACAGATATACAGAAACTATATATGGTAGAATTTACAGGATGTGCAATAATATGGAAATATATACGAATAAATATGAATACCTTGACAGCTGGAAGGGAATGCAGAGAGTATATCTATACACACATATATACATATATTAATATACATATATTAGTGTACTGTCAAGTGAATGTTATACAAGTGAATGTACAGGGAATATTTACAGAGATATTATACAGGGATGTTGGGTTATTAGTGATGATGATGCCGTACATGTAAAGGGGTTAGGTGGTTGGTGAAGTATTCAATAAGGTAACCACTGTGGGGTAAAAACTGTTTCTCATCCTGCTGCTCTTGGCTTTTAGGCATCTGAACCTTTTTCCAAAGGGAAGGAGAGAAAACTGTTTATGTGCAGGGTGAGAGGTGTCCTTCACAATGCTACGGGCCCTACGCAGACACCTTTTCTTGTACACCTCCTCAATACCATGAAGATGGGTACCAATGATGTGCTGGGCGGTTTTCACCACCCTTTGGATGGATTTACGGTCCGAAACAGAGCAGTTCCTGTACCAGACTGTAATGCAGCTGGTTAGGATGCTCTCTACTGCACAACGATAGAAATTGTTTATTATGTCCTTAGAAAGGTGATTCTTCCTCAGTAATCTCAGGAAGAAGAGACGCTGGGAAGCTTTCTTGAGGAGACTGGAGGTGTTAGTGAACCAGGTTAAGTCCTCAGAAATGTGTATCCCCAGGAACTTAAAGTTCGACTATTGTCCTGTTGATGTAGACAGGGGTGTGTGTGTGTGTTACCTCTTCTCCTTCTGAAGTCCACAATAAGCTCCTTGGTCTTACTGGTGTTCAGCAGCAGGTGATTGTCAGCAAACCACTCGGCCAAGTGCATTACCTCTGCCCTGTAGTTGGTCTCGTCATTGTCATTGATGAGGCCAATCACTGTTGTGTCATCAGCAAATTTAATTATGGTATTGGAACCATACATAGGACTGCAGTTATGCGTGTACAGTGAAAACAGGAAGGGGCTCAGTACATTGTCATGCATTTTAAGAAATAAAATAAAAGAAATGTTTAATAATAATAATAATAATAATAATAATATCGTACGTGATAAAGTGACCTGTATGTTTGATATCCTTTAACTATGAGTTTTAAAGTAACACTGCAGTTACACTGCTATTGACTGACTAAGTGCCCATTAATTGTTATTAGACTTAACTTTTGGCACAGGGTTAACCTACACTTAATGTACAAAAAGGTCAAAGGCAAGTTGAATTGCATGACACAGCATGGTCTCACATAGAGTTTGTATTACAAGTTGCAAAGTTCATGCATTTTGTGTTCAGTGTAAATAACTCATAAATAGGTCAATGCTTTCCAGGAATTAAGTAATCTATCATTTGTTGTATTTTTTTTTCTTAATGCCAAAAAAGCTTAGCAAAAGTGGACATAAACAAACTATAAAATATATTTCTGAATTCTACCTTTAATCTAAATGGGTACATTATGTTCAGGCTTTTTACCTGGAATAGTGATTCTCTAAAGGTTAGCTGTCCCCCATATCTCTTTGAATTCACAAAACGCGATAAGTAGGAGCTTGTCATATGGTAAGATCGTGAACTGTAGAATTATTTGTAAGTACCTGTCATTGTCCATTGCCTTACCATACTGAATTGTTGGCTTTTCTTTATCTTTACATAAGATACATTCTCTATCTTTACCAACGAATCTCGTCATAGCTTGCCTAAGCGCATTATTTTGCTAAGACCAGCTTTTTGTAGCCCTTAAAACCCAGAGCATTTTAACAATTTCTGTTTTGCTGTTGTTTTTTTTAATAAACATAAATAAATTAAAAAAAAATTTTTAGCACAACCTAGGCAATATGATGAACCGACTCTTTTTTAAATTTTAACCAACTATACAGACATGAACATTAAAAAAAAGTATATGGGTTGCATAGGCAAAGAAATAGCACAGATACATATGATGAGTTTTTCTGCTTGTGTTCGGTTGCTTCTATGACCAAAATAATAATAATAATGTAGCATTTTACCGACGGAAAGGATGTTGGAGAGACGAGTAAGCTTAATTGCTGCCCAATGCAATGGCTGGGAGTACTTTATTCTGCACACAGCATGTATTGCATGAGCAGCACATTCACACGAGAACCACATCCAATTTAGCCTTAGCATAAACCAGAGCATATTCAACAGGTCACACACACCTCCACACACAAACAGGGCTGAAGCCACTACCCCAAACACCCTTCCCCAACAGGGTGAACACATAGAAACCCTCGCAAGGCATGCTGGTCATCACCCGCCCACGCCACAATAATAATCATAATAATAATAATAATAATAATAATAATAATAATAATAAATGTTACAATTTTGAGAGTTCTATGTTTTTGCAACACCATTCCTATATTCCAGTAGTGGTAAAATTTACACGGTAAAAAAAAAAAAAACTTTTGCTTTACCTGACATATCAGAAAACCCAAATGCATAGTTTGATGTCTGAAGCCTCCTTGTTAACAAACACTTGCAAGGCTTCCATATAAGCACAGACATTTTTATCGTCATTAAGACTATCCTGTGTTGCCGAGACAGATCTGTGCCACTTGGGTTTTAAGGGTTTTGATATAAATTTTTACATCTCTTGCAGGTTATTTGTAGAAGTAAGTAAAAAACATCTACTATTACACCAGTGATTCTCAACCCTATTCTTGGAAGAGACTGTCTCCTACACGTTTAACGTTTATCCTGCTTTATCACACTCATTTCAATTTGGAAAAGATTGGTTATTAGATTAATTAGGTAATTAGATTACTTAAATCAGTTGCAGTAGAAGCTGAGAATGCGCACTAAAATGTGCACGGCAAGCTGTCGCCCAAATTCACAAAAAGTGATTAATCGAAACCTGTCATACGGTAAGATAGTGACTTGCCGCGATGTGTCTTAGCGCACTGTACAACTATTTGTAAATAACTCTCATTGTCCATGGTCTTACCATACTGAATCGTTGGCTTTTGTATTTCTGAAATACATCTACTATTACACAAATGGATCTCAACACTATTCTTGGAAGAGCCTCTCTTCTACACATTTAATGTCTTCCCTAGAAGACTGGTATTTAGCTGATTCATTACTGATTTAGTCTTTTCATGTGAAATCTAAATTGGCCACCAAGTCGTTCTGTCAATCAGTACCAGTGGGTTGGACCTGCGCTCCTATTGGCTGATCCTTTAACATCGATTAATTTCCCTGGATACCTGCTCCGTGGACCGCTGCTACAGCTAGCAACAACGTGCTAAGTCAAAAGTCATGGAAGATGTCGGACTAGTGTGAACTTCAGTTAGTTCTGCTCATTTTAGCAGATCAGATAGAGAGGGATAATTCGTTTAGATGATGTTTCTGAAATGCTTGGGATGATAATTGCTCATTAAGATGTTAGCATCAGCGACCACATTGTCGAAGGTTTAAGATCAATTCAGTGCCGTGTTCGTTTGGAATACGCCGAGGAAGAACTGTCTTCAAATGTTGGTCGTCCACGTCTTGAAATCCCCGCTGCAGCACTCAGGACTTTGGTGCTGTCCGGGATAACCATCATGTGCTAATACTCATGTTTGAATAAAGGATCAACCAATCAAACAGCTGGCTCCGCCCTATCGCTCTTGATTGACAGACAAAGTCATTCTGCTGAAAAGTCGCATTATGAAATAAATTTGAAATAAAAACAGCTGGAATTAAATAAAATGCCTCTGCAATAATTTCTGTTACTGGGAAAAATAATGACCATGAAATATTATTTCATAATAATAAGTAAATTTATATAGCTGAGAGCAATATATTTCACAATAATGTGTTCCATTATTTCACAATATCATTCTCATATTACATATCTGTGTCTTATTTATTCATTTATTCTCATTTATTCATGTGAGTTATTTATTTCATCATGTCCTATTTATTTATTTAATTTTGAACACTTTGGAGGTCCATATTTTTAGGACCAATACCATGTTTTGGCCGAATACAAAACGCTGTTCTGTTTCTGTGTGAGCCTTTTGGCTTTCCATAAGCTCAGCTCCGCCTCGCGCACACTTCAGCGCGTGGTGATGGTCAGCGTGAGAAACTCCGCGCGTCTCATGGCGAGGTGCAGGGACGAAGTAACTCTAGCTGTGTAACCTACTGTCGCTTGCTTGGTGGAAAAGTAGGTGGTTACTATTTTTTTTTTAAAGGAGGTCAGGTATTAATACGCTTCCAAAAAATGTAGTTCACTAGCCAAGTACTCCTCGAAAGCGGTAATGAGTAATGACGTCACTTGTGTACTGACCATGTAATACAATGTATATTAGCACAGAATGAGATATTTGATCGAACTCTTGGAGTTCACTGCATAAATGAACCAACGGCAATGTATATGTGTGTGTATGTATATATAATAATCATTATTATAAGCACTACATACATATATCATCATCATCATCCGCCTACTTACATAACACTTCCCTGTTAGTCCATTTATACCTGGTAGCACAGCAGTGAAAACATTCTTGATGATAAAATGTCTCGTTTTTTCATATGAACATTCATTTCCACATCTTTTGCTTCGAAATAGCCAGACCTTCTTGCAGTTTAATGTAGTTTTGAGAAATAGTTCCCCAGGGTCTCTAAAGGACTTTTTTTGGCTCTGACTTTTGACAAGTTCCTGGCTCTCATTTTCAGTCTAGTTTTAGAGGAGTTCTTTTGTTTTTGTTAAGCCACACAGTGACCTATGATACATTCAAGTATTAAAAACCATCGAACTTAAGGCATGAAGCGGTGAGAAACAGGTGCAGATGATCAGGCTGGTGATTTGTATACTGGTGATGCTGAATGCTGAGTGGGTGGAACAGATGAGAGGGGAAATGAGGTTGCTACTGAGATAAACAACCAATTTTTAAATTGTATCTTTAGGCACTTTGCGGCCTGTCACAGTAAAACATTTTTTCCCTTTTTTAAATGCACACTGATCAGCCATAACATTTACATTGATTATTAATAGTATACCAGTAAACGGGTGACAGGATCATGGCTCCAAAGGCTCAACCATGCCTGTGCCTCAACCAAATGCCAGCCTGTCCTGTCTTGTCTAATGCCACAGAAAAGCCAACACAACACAAATTGAAAAAAAAAGGAAATACTGGAGTGATAAAAGGCAAACACCCAGTGCACCACAGCTCACACTAGAGTCCCGCAGGCAACGAGCCAAGAACTGACGACTGTCCTCCAAATGTTATGTGGTAGGGATTGGAGAGTTGCACCACGAGATGTAATAATATTTATAAAAGCCCTTACGCGGGGCTTCTGAGCGGGTCAATGAAATAGGAGTTAGGGAGAGTGCTTATGACACCCACAGGAAGACCTTCCCATTTGGAGATAGCGTGGGATTATTAATTAAGAAAACAGAAAATAAACAGAGCTCTGCCGAACGGGTCTCTGAAAATTAAAAAAAAAAAAACTTATATCCTATCGGGGCGTTTACCCTTACCAAGGATTTATATGTGATTGGTGTTTGTTTTTGTGATTTGCACTTGCACTGCTACTGAGAGCGCATGCTGGACTGCTGGCCGGCCGCTCTCTCTCACTCCCAATCACGCCAACTTAAGCTTGATGATTTAAAGCTGGGTCTTTAGCTTTATCTTTGTCCTTGGCCCTGATACCTTTACTGATGTTATCTAATGACCAGGAACCTTAAATAGACACGCCGCCAGATGCGGCACATTCACGCTGATTGCTTCTGATGCAGCGTTACCTAGCTACCGCGTGTCTAGATGACCACGCCTCTACCTTTAGCAGCCTGCGGATCTGCTTGTTCTAAGTTGTTACAAGTCCAATCCATGGAGATCCCACCCCTCCAGAAGGATCTGTTGCCAACGTCCTGGTGCCAGACACAACAATACACCCCCAGAGGCCCTTAGGGGATACGCCTCTGTACAGTACAACCTTTTATTGACTGAGACTTTAAAAAAAAAACCTCTGTTCTCACTTGCAGATAGTTTCTCAGTGCTCCATATGTCCTCCCTCCATATGTCCACCCCTCCATAGTCCTCCCCTCCATACATTGTGTGATCTACTTAAATATGTATTACCTTGAGACAAGCAACTCAGGCAAGAAGCAAGGTTGTTGACCTGTCTATTTTAGGTAATAATGGTCAAAGTTACAAGATAAATGAAGACAAATCTCTGCACCAGCAAACCTCAGTACAGGCAGCTCACATCATGGACACAATCTTCTGTAGAAATGGTACAGAGACCCTGGAACCACTTAAAGCAGAAGTGATTGGTATGTGTGAAATCTTTTATTTAACATTTTTAATTTTTTATGCAACTGTAATATGTATATATTTATTATTATTGTTTTTATATTTTTTATTAATAGACAGACTGACTGTTTTATAATTACATATTTATGCAAACATAGAATTTTGACATACTCCATGAAAGATAAGTTTGTATATGCCTTTTCAAAGAATTGCTTTCTTAATTTTTACCATTTTAAAATAATAATCATGCCATCAAGCAAATTTCAACACACTAAACTAAAAATGTAGGGTTTTTATTGTCTTACAGATTTTTTCTGAATAAATAGTGTTGGATGTTGGTACATTAATTATGTTATGATTATGATTATGACAATGTCAAATGATGGTTTTCTGGAATTTAAGGTTTAATATAATTATATTGAATAATTTATATGGATCATATGTCAAAACAGTGCTAAATTTGGCTGAATTATAAAACGAAGAGTCGTTTGGGAAAAGGGACTCTTATTAAGCCAAATGATGTGATTCTTTGAAACGAGACAGAATTGCCATCACAAGTTCAGTGATTCTGTGTCTGAGGAACAATTGCTAAACTATAGAAAAAATAGGCGATTAATGGTAGTTTAAAAATATTCTTTGATACTGACAACCAAGAAGGCATTAAAATTAGGGTAACGCTCCCTTCATGTAATCTGCTGTAACTCATGAACCATATACTCCAAAATTCCAGACCATCTCAGCTTTCAAGCAACTTATAGGTTATATTGGGACCATTTAGCTTGTAGAAATGCTGTTATCCTGTCATAAAGCTGGATGAGAAGTTTACATCATCAAGAATATTATCGTTAGTCTTTCGGCTGATCCCAGCGACGGATTGCCACAGAAGACCATCCAATCCGCACAAGTTGGTTTTACGCCGGATGCCCTTCCTGACGTAACCGTACCATTTTATCCGGGCTTGGGTCTGGCACTGCATCCAGTGGCTGGGGTTTGGGCATTGGGTGGAAATCGAACCTTGGCCTTCCGCATGGTAGCTGAAAAACCTACCATCGACAAGTGCCCCATCATCAAGAATATTGTTAAGAATTTAAAATATAAAATGGCTTTCATTTCACACTGTTCTTGGTCACTGCAAAATTCCGTGTGTGTTGTGTAGTGTTAATATCTTAGTAAAAAGTATAAGGTCCATGCCCCCTCAAGGGGGAGCCAGAGATCACAGTGGTGTAAAAGTCTTTGGGAGGTTGTTGGAATCAGATTTGCACATGTTAAACTACATCATTATTACAAGCTTACAGCGTAATTCAAAGTGTGCATAGAAAACTATTTTAAAAACATCCATTTATTCTTTAGTTTCGTGTATAAGTTCTGGGCCTGGCTGGGCTGCTTCGAAGAGCTCAGGGTTTCTTAAACACAAGCAGGGGGGCTCCAAGAAATAAAAGGTTAGAAACCACTGTTGTAGACTAATATTTTGTATCCCTAAAGGATCAATCCCATCATGGCTTCAGGGAACACTTATACGCAACGGACCTGGCCTTTTCTCCATTGGAAAAACATCCTATAATCACTGGTTTGATGGAATGTCTCTTATTCACAGTTTCACTTTTAAGAACGGTAGGTCAAGTCCTCAAAATAAATTTGTTGTATTCTCGGGTGTCTACCACCACCATGTGGTTTAGTGCTGAAAGAAAATTATATGGCAACCTATTTCGGACGTACATTCTAATCATATATCCTCTTTTGCTCCAGGTGATGTGCATTACAGAAGCAAATTCCTTAAGAGTGATAGTTATGTAAAAAACATCACTGCCAATAGGATTGTGGTGTCAGAATTCGGGACGATGGTCTACCCTGATCCATGCAAGAATATATTCTCAAAGTAATTTATTTTTATTTTTATCATTTATCTTGCTGAGGAACGGATGAACTTGCCTTATTAGTGCTTCTCACTTTTTCAGAGCCTTCACCTACCTGCTCAACTCCATTCCAAATTTCACAGACAATAACATTGTGAACATTATAAGGTATGGAGAGGATTACTACGCGGCATCAGAAATAAACTATATTAACCAAATCAACCCAATGACTCTTGACACTATAGAGAGAGTAAGTGCAAGTATTATTCATTCATTTCTTGTTTGTTTTTTTCTCTAACATCAGATGATGTCTGGATGTAGTTTGTTTTTTGGACTGTTTCAGGTCAATTACAGGAACCATATTGCTGTGAACTTGGCAACGGCACACCCTCACTATGATGATGAAGGAAATACATACAACATGGGCACTGCTATCATGGCACTGAGCGGACCTAAATATGTTATTTTCAAGGTGCCTGCTCCTACATCAGATATGAAGGACAGCAAAAGTATGTTATTAACCAGCTCTTTAGATATTTGACTGGTCTTAAGGAATTTACTGTAGCCCATTTTCAGCTATTTATTTTTTTATTCTGAGTTCTATATTGACTGCTCAGACAGTAGATTTTGCTGTAAGGCAAATCACATCCTTATGATGATTTATTTATCTACTGTTGAGACTTGTGGGGCAGATGCTCCAAAAAAGTCACAGTCTGGATTTAAAAAAGCAGATACTTAGGATAATTATAAGTTTATAATTGCTGCCAGTGATTAATATATTTCAGCTGGCAGCAATTCTGATGCGACTTTTCACTTCTTAAACAACCATGTTTATTGAATTGATGTTAGTTTTTTATAAGGGTCATGGATCAGCATCTAGGTCAGGTCTAGGATCAGCAGCATTATGTGGCAGCACCCAAGACTCACCCAGGCCCAAAGGCCAATCCATCCAGTTCGATCCCACAAAAAGCCAATGTAGCACAAAGTGCCAAAACCGTCAATGCTGACCACGAAAGAAAGGCATCATAACTACCAGTGTGCCACAACCCATCCTGCACAGAGCCCAGCAGGCAAAGAGCCCAATTCTGCTGACCCGGTCTCCAAACTCCCCAAATCCCAATCTGAGTAATGCACCAGATAAACAAGTCCGATCCACTGAGGCCGCACCCACAGCAGCCAACATCTTAGAGCCAGACACCACAGCACACCCCCAGAGGTCTTGTGGAGTTGTGCTCCAAGCAGCCAGAGCTGGCCCGGTGGCACACGGGAAACCCAAATCCTAGGTGCTTTTAGTGATAATGCTTTTAATGTTGTGGCTGATTATTGTATATATTCTCTTGATTAATTAATTTATTTTTTATAGATAAAAGTCATGCACTGAAGAATCTGCAACAGGTTTGCTCCATTCCTTTTCGCTCAAAACTCCATCCAAGCTACTACCACAGCTTTGGGATGACAGAAAATTACATCATCTTTGTTGAGCAGCCCTTTAAGCTGGACATTGTCCGACTGGCCACAGCTTACTTCAGAGGAGACACCTGGAGCAAATGCATCGGTTACGACCAAGATGATGTTGTAAGCAAATCTTTTGTTTTTTTGAGTCCTTATTTAGGTCTGCTTACAACGGTTATCATGATCCTATGATACAGTGTCTTGAACGAGCGTAAATAAAAAAATTATCCGCACTCTGGCTGTAGAATACAGTTTTTTAAATCTTGCCCCAGATTAAAATCAAATTGAGGTCTGGTGTTTTACAATATTCTGGCTATTGGGTTGGAATCTCTCCAGTGTAGTTTTAGCAGACTGGAACAGATTTGTCTGAAGAATTACAATGTATTTGGATCTCTTCACTCTGACTCTAAACTCTTTCATCCTGCTGATAAAAAGCAGCAAGGCTAAAAAGAAAACAAAAAGGGGAACGATTATCACACAAAAAAAAGTTATTTCAATATTAGACATATTACATAAATCAAATGAGAAAATTCCCAGTCAAGTCACTGTCTTCCACATTGTAACAATACTGAATCTTTAAACCTTTACTGTGGTTCTATTGGTTCTATACACCATCGGTTGTGTTTGCTTCCTCACAGACTCTGTTCCACCTAATCAACAAGAATACAGGGGTGGCAGTGAACACTACGTTCTACGGAGACGGGTTTATATTTTTCCATCACATCAATGCCTACGAGGAGGACGGTCATGTAGTGTTTGACCTCATCTCATATAAGGACAGCAGTGTTTATGACCTATTCTACATAGACTCCATGAAGCTGGAGACACAGAAATTCACTGAGATGAGTAAGGTGTTTTCTCCGCCAGTCTGCAAGCGATTTGTCATCCCTGTCAATGCAGACCTCAAGGTAAGTGTCATCCGTAATGTGATGGCTAATTTGTTAATAAATCTTGTTAAAGTGTTTTTTTTGTATATTGGCATTACAGGGATCTTCGTTGGGCACGAACCTAGTGAGCTTAGAGGACACATCAGCTACAGCAGTGTTGCAGAAAGATGGTTCCTTGTACTGCACTCCAGAAACACTGATTGATGGTTAGAAACTCATTTTTTTTAATTATTATTATTTGTTTGGATTTTCTCCCTAATTTAGTCGTGGCCAATTTCTCACCGTCACTAGGGGGCTCCCACATTAAGGCTACTACTACCATTCGCGTTAAGCGTTAATTCTGAAGTACACTATGTGGACAAAAGTATTTGGCCAAACCTGTTAATTATTGAATTCAGGCCTGTTATGCTTCAGCATACCGAGACATCTTGGACAATGCTATGCTTCTAACTTTGAGGCAACAGTTTGGTGAAGCCCAATTTCTATTCCAAAATGACTGAGCCCCTGTGCACAAAGTGAGGACTATGACCCTGACCTGACCACAACTCCATCGAGCCTGCCCTTATAAATGCTCTGCAGAATTTATGGACACAAATTCCAACGGAAACACTCCAAAATGTTGTGGACAGCCTTCCAAGAAGAGAGGAATCTGTTATAGCTGCAAAAGAGGGGCAAACTCCCTATTGAAGTACAGTACTGTGCAAAAGTCTTAAGCACCATATTATATGCCGTACCAAGTTTGTTATATATGTTTATCATGTCTGCATAATTATGTACCAGAATGCTCAGTAAAACAGCTGTTTTCTTATAGAACTGCTCAAATCTGTGTCTAAAACTCCTGATTTTAAGCAATGACTTTTTTCTCCAAATATTGACTGTTTATTTTATTAATCTTTATTGCTTTTTATAGAAGTTTTTTTTTATGCAGAAATGTTTTCAAAAGCATATTTTTCTTATGCCATATTTTTGTATATGCTCAAGACTTTTGCACAGTACTGTAAGTGAAATAGCTGTTAGGTTTTACTGAGTTGCTGAGTTCTTATGGTAACTTTGTCACACTCGCTCCTTTCTATTTTTCTACAAATCCCAGGAGCGTACTTTAGGTTTTTTGTTTTAATCTGAAAACTGGTCTGTCTTGTACTATATTTATTTATTTTTACAGCCATGCATATATTCTTCTGTAATGTTATTTATTCATTAATTTTTAAGTTATATATGGAAATACTGAATGATTTTGTACATAATTATGCAGACATGACAAATATACAGTATATATAGCAATATTTGTACATATTGTGGCGTGGGCGGGGTTTCGGTTGGGAACCATCATGCTTTGCGGGAGGGTTGTTATGTTGTCACCCTGTGGGGGAAAGGTGTTTGGATTAGTGGCTTCGGCCAGGGTGTGTGTGTGTGGGTCAGAAGTGTGTCTTGTTGAGTGTGTGTGACCTGTTGAATGTGCTGTTTATGTCATCTTGGTGTAGTGCTGAATAAAATACTCCCAGCCATTTGCATTGGGCAGCAAGGAAGCTCACTCGTCTCTCCACGTTCATTGGTAGCTGTGAAAAACGCTACAATTGGTGTCAGAAGTGGGATGGAGAGTAGCGGGTTAGAGCGCACCCCGGAGGAAATCCAGAGAATTCAAGTAGGCCGCCGAGTAGCAGAGCAGCTGAGGAGGAAGAAGACCCTCCCTGACGGGGCCAGTGCGGGCAAAGAGCGGCGACCGGAGCGGAGCGGCGCGTTCCAGGTTCCGGCACTGGACCTCGGAGGGGATTCCTCCAGTGACGCAGCGCCGGCACCGGAGCAAGCTACAGCTCCGTGCCCCGTCCGCCAGCGAAGCGACCTGCAGCTGCGCCTGCCGGCCTACAACGGCGCCGTTGATCCCCACGCGTTCCTCGCCCAGGTAGAGCTAGCCGCCGACTTCGCGGGCTGGTCCCCGGCGGAAACAGCCGTCCGGGTGGCTCTCTCGTTGGGGAATCCGGCCGTGGCGGCTTCGCGAGCACATCCGGTTAGCGGCACCGGCTTCCCTGGCTGAGGCGCTGCGCGAGGCTGAGCGCGCCGAACCCATCATGGCAGAACGCAGGGACCGCCGGATTACCGCTGCAATGTTCTCAGGCCTGAGGACAACGTACCCCAGCAGCCGTTAAACTAGCTTCAGGGGGCGCCGAGGGGAAGCCGCCTCCCACAGCCTTCTTTGTTTCCCCAACTACCGGGTTCAACCTCCGGTCAGGACGTGCAGGAAATCGCGGGGGGGTCTACGTTAACTGTGGCCTAGACAACGTTTCGCTACGGGCGCTCGTGGACACCGGCTCCACAGTTTCGCTGTTGCGCTGGGGAGTACTAGGACAAGGCGATCGCGGTTGTATGCTGCCGGCCCCAGCCGTGAGCATTCGCACCGTGTCTGGGAGCTATCTGGAGATACGGGCCTGTCGCACAGTGCGAATACAAGTAGGTGCAATCATTCTTTTTCATCCATTCTTGGTGGCCGACATTGAGGATGATTGTATCTTGGGATTGGATATTTTGGAAAGGTGGGGTTCAGTACTTAATCTCGATGACGGAACGTTGCGTGGTAGCTTCAAGTTAGCCGGGTTGCTAGTGCCCAAAGCGCAGCCGGACATGTTAGTGGAGCACACCAGGGGGGCGGAACTTCCGGCGGGCGCACCATGTAAACATCCGGTAGCAGACCAAACGAGAATAATGGCCGAGCTTATGCAGCGTAGCAGCATAGGGCTCAGTCAGACACAGGCCAACACCGTGAAATCCCTGCTACACGAGTTCGCGGACATTTTCGCGGTTGATGAGCGCTAGTGCACACATACCAATTTGGTGCAGCACACGGGTAACGCAGCTCCTGTTCGGTTACATCTGAGACGTCTTCCCTTAGCTAAACGAGCTATCGCCGAACAAAAGCTACGTGAGATGGCCGACTCGGGCGTCATAGAGCCAGCGTCCGGACCGTGGTCTTCACTGGTTGTGTTGGTGTGCAAAAAGGACGAATCGTGGCGGTTTTGTGTCGATTACCGGCGGTTAAACGAGGTGACGCGCAAAGATTCCTATCCGTTGCCGCGTATAGATGATGCGCTGGAACACGTTGCGGGCTCGGCCTGGTTTAGCTCGTTAGATCTGCGAAGCGGGTACTGGCAAGTAGAGCTCGCCCCAGAAGCGCGACCTAAAACCGCGTTCTCAATCGGGCAGGGGCTATGGCAATTCCGGCGCATGCCGTTCGGCCTGTGTAACGCTCCAGCTACGTTCGAACGGCTGATGGAGAAGGTGTTAGCCGATATTACTCGCAACCGTTGTGTTGTTTACCTGGACGATTTACTGGTGCACGGCAGGGAGTTTGAGGTCGCTCTAGCTAACCTACGGGAAGTATTTTTGGCTATCCGGCGGGCGAATTTGCGACTCAACCCTAAAAAGTGTCAGCTGTTGTGGCGAGAGACCGGTTTCCTAGGACATATAATTAGTGCTAGAGGGATTGCCACCGATCCAGCAAAAATTGCAGCGGTACAGAATTGGCCTAAACCGCTAAATGTGTCCCAGCTACGCACCGTTCCGCTGGGACAGGGTGCACGCGCGTGCTTTCACTCGGTTACGGGAAGCTCTGGTCACGTCGCCCGTTCTCGGATACCCTGACGCGTCTCGTATGTTTATCCTCGACACGGACGCGAGCGATGTAGGCCTGGGGGCTGTCCTGTCTCAGGTGTCCGAGGGTAAAGAGCGTGTTATCGCCTACTTAAGCCGCGCATTGTCTGGACCGGAGAAAAATTACTGCGTCACGCGGCGCGAGCTGTTAGCGGTCGTCGCGGCCCTAAAACATTTTAGGCCGTATTTATACGGGCAATCCTTCTCGCTGCAGACCGATCACGCTTCGCTGGTGTGGCTACTTAGTTTTAAAGAGCCAGAGGGGCAGTTGGCGCGCTGGTTAGAGCAGTTGCAGGACTACGACTTTACCGTCCAGCACCGAGCGGGAAAACTGCATGGTAACGCTGACGCTTTATCCCGCCGGCCGTGTAGCAAAGAGCGTTGTCGGCACTGCGAGCGGGTTGAAGAGCGTGTGGGTGGTCGCGACATCGAACACTCCCCGACCCCCGTGAATCGGAACATTCTCCCTGCGCAATCCTCCGGAGCCTCCGTTGGTAATCCGCCGTCCGAGCCGGCGTGCAGCCGAGTTACCGCGTCGCCTAAAGCATCGCCTGTAGTCGTTCCGCCTGTGCCACAGATGGACCGTGATCAGCTCATTGCCGAGCAGGAAAAGGATCCGGCGCTGCAGCGGGTACTGGGTTGGGTTAACGCGGGCCAGAGACCGGATTATGCCGCGGTTGCTCACTTGGGACAAGAGGAAAAAGCTCTCCACTCGCAGTTTAATCAACTAGCGTTGCGGGGGGGTTTATTCTACCGCCACTGGGAACGGCCGTGTGGCGCTGGCGAATCTTTTCAGCTGCTGGTGCCGCGGACTCTGCGGGCACGAGTGTTAGGAATGGTTCACGGGCATGCGGGTGCGGGACACTTCGGAGTCACTAAAACGCTGCAGCGGTTGCGCGCCCGCTTCTACTGGCCGGGCTGTCACACTGATAGTGAACTCTTTGTTCACAGATGCGACGTCTGCACGGCAAAGAAGGGCCCTACCCAGCGCTCGCGAGCACCTTTGCAAGACTTTCGGGTGGGGGCACCCATGGAGCGTATGGGCGTGGACATTCTTGGGCCTTTTCCCATCTCCGATCGCGGTAACCGGTATGTGCTGGTAGCCATGGATTATTTCACCAAGTGGCCGGAGGCGTTTGCTGTTCCTGACCAGAGCGCTTCCACCACGGCTCGAGTGTTGGTGGATGAGGTGTTCAGTCGATTCGGCGCCCCGGAGCAGTTGCACAGCGACCAGGGGCGTAACTTTGAGGCGGAGGTATTCACGGCGGTGTGTGAGCGCCTCGGGGTGAAAAAGACCCGCACCACGCCCCTTCATCCGCAAAGTGACGGCCTCGTGGAACGCTTTAATCGAACGCTCACCACCCAACTCGCCGTGCTTACCAGCGACCGGCAAAAGGACTGGGACGAACATTTGCCTCTCGTGCTTTGGGCTTATCGCACAGCGGTGCAGGAGTCCTCACAGCTGACGCCAGCTGCGTTAATGTTCGGTCGCGAGTTGCGCACGCCCGTGGACCTTGTGTTCGGGCCTTCTCCACAAGAGGATTTACCCGCGAAGCCGGGGATGGATTACTTTTGTTCTTTAAAAGACAAACTGTTCCGTGTCCACGAGCTGCCGCGTAGACACTTGGCGAACGCCGGGGTGAAGCAGCGCCGCTTGTATGATACTCACAGCCGGGGGCGAGACTTTGCTATTGGGGAGCAGGTTTGGGTGTATTCCCCCGGAAGAAAAAGGGGGCTCTCGCCTAAGCTTATGTCGCACTGGGTGGGCCCCTGCACGGTCATTGCTCAGCTCTCCGACGTAGTCTACCGGGTGCGGTTGACGGGGCGGTCGCGATTGGTCGTGCTCCACCGGGACCGGCTCGCTCCCTACCAGCCCCACGCCAGCGAAACATCGAGCTCTGTGGAGGCCGGTCCGCCTCAGGAAGAGGGCGGCGCCCCTCCTTCCCCCGCAAAAAGACTCCGGCGTTCACAACGCCAGTGCCGACCACCATCACGCCTGCTAGACTGAGTTCGCCATGGTGACCGGGGACGGTCACAGCTCGGGTGGGGGCAATGTGGCGTGGGCGGGGTTTCGGTTGGAAACCATCATGCTTTGCGGGAGGGGTTGTTATGTTGTCACCCTGTGGGGGAAAGGTGTTTGGGTTAGTGGCTTCGGCCAGGGTGTGTGTGTGTGGGTCAGAAGTGTGTCTTGTTGAGTGTGTGTGACCTGTTGAATGTGCCGTTTATGTCATCTTGGTGTAGTGCTGAATAAAATACTCCCAGCCATTTGCATTGGGCAGCAAGGAAGCTCACTCGTCTCTCCACGTTCATTGGTAGCTGTGAAAAACGCTACAATATTATACAAATATTATAATACCAAAGACTTTTGCACAGTACTGTATATGTATTTGGATACATTGTCATTGCAGGTTTGGCCAAATTCGTTTGTTCTTATAGTTTATATTACTATGTGGCTATATTTGGATGTCAGATGTACAGTGCAGTGTGTCTGACTTCCCTACAGGTTTAGAGTTACCTGCAATCAACTACAAATACAATGGAGAGAAGTACAGATATTTCTATGGATCGATGATGGAATGGTCACCACAAGCAAATAAGGTAATACACACTTCACTTCTGCACCTTATAACTCAAAGGTTTTAAATCTGACATTAATTTTCCATTCAGCTTCATTCTGTGTTGAATCAAAAACAAAATATTATTATTCATGAATATTATTCAATTTTATTCAATTTTATTTGTATAGCGCTTTTAACAATTAACATTGTAGCAAAGCAGCTTTACACAATCAAAAGAATTATCTAATTTCAACTTTGAAATAATACATAAAAAAGAAACAGAAAAAACAGTCTGCTTCCTATTTATAACTTTAAAGAACATTTTATTTTAAAAGTATATTAATTTCAACTAAAAATTTGTATTTAGTTACATTACTAATATTCATAAAAGTAACTTATTGATATAAATATTGATATAAACTTTGCAGATTGCAAAAGTGGATCTGGATTCCAAAACACATCTAGAATGGACGGAAGAGGATTGCTACCCGTCTGAACCAAAGTTTGTGGCATCACCAGGTGCTGTGGATGAGGACGATGGTAAACACCTTGTGCGAACACACCTTATAAAGTAAATACAAATGAATTCCAGTTCTTACTGAGTAATAAGGGTGATTTGATTTCTCTTCAGGTGTTATTTTGACATCTGTTCTCTCCATCAACCCCAAAAAGTCACCTTTCTTGTTGGTGCTGGATGCGAAAACGTTCAAGGAGATTGCCCGAGCTTCAGTTAACGCACCAATTCACATGGACCTGCATGGAGTTTTTATCCCTCAGGAACCTGAACTAAAATAAAATCAAATATTATTTCTGGACAAAAATATTCCTTAAATCATGCTGCTTACTTTATGTCACAGATCACTGATTTATTTTGCACAAGAAAAACACTTTTTAAATATTAATTACTTTTTATTATTTTGATTGTTGGTTAGAATTTTTATTTACATTAACATTGTAATTTATGATTTTAAGTGTAAAAAAAAATTATTTAAGCACATTTTCAGATTTGTTCATTAAAAAGATGAGCTTTAATATCTTTCCTGCAAAAGTTATTCTGTTTCCTGAACTTGTGTGTTTGTATATTTATGTGTTAGCCTTAAATAACAGAGTTTTAATTGCATAAAGAACAGAGAAACACCAAAACCTTCTGACCAAGGTAAAAGTAACCAGTAACTATCTAAAAAATATAGTTGAGTATCCCTAAGTTGTCAGCAGTTTGACACTGGAGTATAATAGAGACAAAAATATCAAGCATCTGAGTGGTTAACTTGAAGGGACTGTAAATATAATAAAAAGAGAAAATAAAATGTAAAGTACAAGCCACTCTATTTTAAGAATCAGATGTTCTTGTATTTTAATGTAGTCTTAAGGAATATTTCTCAAGGATTCCTGAATTACTTCTTTGGCACTCATTTTTTGGAATGTTTTTGGCTCTTATTTTCAGTCCAGTCCCTGTACCTGACCATTTTTAGAGGAATGTTTCTTGTTCGGTAAGCCACACGGTGATGAATTGATAAATCAATCAAGCATTAAAAAAAAAAAAAATCTAACTTAAAGCACGAGCCAGAGAGAAACCAGTGCAGATGATTACAGATGATCAGGTCAGTGATTAGTATACTGGTGATGCTGAATGGTGTGTATTTGGAACAGTACTTTTTTAGTACTCATCAAAAGCTAGCATCTCAAACATATAATTATGTAGTCAAATAAAGATGCTCGGCTTATCAGATTTATTTTTATCCTAAAATTTTCATGTTAAGACCAGTGGCATTCGCACAAAACTGCTGAGTGTAAAATGAAAGTATTTGGTGACCCTTTGCAACTTTTTTTTGACATGAGCTTGTATTCCCAAGTCATGGATACATTTCTGAGTCATTCTTCAACTCTACATATGCAGTTACACTAGGAAAATAATCATTATAATTAATGGTCAATATATATCAAAATAAAAATTACTTTAAATAATATGTAAACTTGTTCAGACTGACACTAAGATTTAATAAATTATAATTTAATAAATAATTTATTTTTTATAAATTTTTATGAGTTATACATTTTCATGATACATTTTCATGATCAACTGCCCTGCCTTTACAATTGGCTCACATTTCACACGAAGTCAAGCGCTAACCAATCACAATGCAGGAAGTGAGATTAGTATAAATTTATGGCAAGTATAAGAAACCCAACCTATCATAAACTTGCTAAAAGATTATCAATAGTTTTATTTTTTTTATTGGTTCTGATGGGTTTTCTCTGGATGCTCCAGTTTCCTCACAGAATCCAATAACATGCAGATTAGATAGGTCTAATTAGTGTTTTCAGATTGCCAGTAGTGAGTGTGTGTGTGTGTGTGTGTGCTTATTAGCTGCAGTGGACTGGCACTCTGCCCTGATTCCCGTGGAATTGCCACTTTAACAATAAATGAAAGAAACCACATGATTTTTTTGAGCACCTTGTATAGCTTTACATGTAAATCTCAGTTTTTCTTTTACATTAGTTGTTCTTCTAATGTAAATCTCAGTTTTTCATCTAAATAATTTAGCACCAGTTTTGTCTTTTTTTTTTTAAATAGAAAACTCAAATCTAGAGGGCATGTAGAGGACAAGATTAGGGCCACTATTAAAAAAATGGTGAATGGCAAAAAAAATTCTGACATATTTTCGTAGAATTCAGAGTTTAAAGTCAGAGTTCTGGGGAAAAAAAGTCAGAACTTTGTTTTAACATGCTATTATGACTGTATGGTTGTGAAGCCTCTCCATGCCGTAAGCCTTACAGATCACATTTATTTTCTTTATTTATTTTATTTTATTTATTGCTAGCCGCATCTGATTGGTTAATCCTCAATTTCTTTCCACCAAGGGAAGCCATTGACTCACTTACTCACTCATCATCTATATGGCTTTATCCTGACCTAGAAGACTTAGGGCATGAGGTGGCGTACCCTAACACACACAAACACACACACACACACACACACACATGCTTATTCACACACTAAGTGCAATTTGACAACCAATTAGCCTAATCTGCATGTCTTTGGACTGTGGGAGGAAACTGGAGTATCCGGTGGAAACCCACCAAACACGGAGAAAACATTAAACCTCCATGTACACAAACCCAAGGCAGGGATTGAACAAGATGGCAGTTAGTAACACTGAAACAAAACTGTTAGATGAAGTGTTTTGTTAAAATGTGAAGTACACTTTTTTTAAAAAAAAAGAGCCTGGCATCAAAAAGAAACTTGAAAGAATTAAATGTGTGATGTGTGAAGAAATACTGCATGTCTATACTCAACATGGCCGGTAGATGTCGCTAGCTGAACGCAGTTTTATCAGAAACTGACATGTTGAACTGAAACAGCCTGTTTACACCAAATTTTTAAATAGAAGAAGAATCAATCGATCTGTTTTATCCTGACCAGTTCAACAAGTTTGGTATTTAAAAATATAACGAACCACAAAAACACCTCCCATTAGTCACCAGTCAGCTGAAAGGAGTTGGTTATTTAAAACAACTGAGTAATGATAGAAAGTCCACTCCATAATAATACTACTAACAATAAAAAGCTGTGGAGTGTGACAGAACCTTACTGACACTGAGAATCTAAAGCTAGATCATCCATTCTGTTTGTGTGAAGGAGAAAAGGGAAGTCAGTCCTCTGTGGATTTCACATGTGACTAAGACTCTGATCTGGGTCAAAGTGCAGTCTGAATGAAAACATCTGCAGGGAACATCTAAACCCTGTAAGCTGATCTCGCATGAAGAGCAGGAAGCCAGTCGGAAAAGGGAAAGATGCAGTACGATTATGGAAAAAACAAGACAGAGCACCCTGATCCTGTCAAGGCAAAAGTAAAAGGTAAGTTAAAAGACACTTACGATAAGGATTGTTTCCTAAACGTTTAGGAGTTTCTAAGATAATCTTGCTGCTGTTTTGTGCAACAGTCTCAGCTACACAGTCAGCCTATGAAATATGTCTGAATCTTTTTTTGCTTCGTCTCTTATTCTCATGCAAGTACTGATTTTTATGCAGGCTCTCTTCCTGAGTGGCTTCAAGGCACCCTTGTGCGAAATGGCCCAGGTCTCTTTTCATTTGGAGAGACTTCTTATAATCACTGGTTTGATGGAATGGCGCTCTTGCACAGTTTCACAATCAGCCGTGGTAATTACTTTATCTTTCTACTTTAATTTGTCCTGGAATTAAACGATTGATCCCATGCCTGTACACTTTAAAATATGTAAAAAATCTAAAAATAAGTTTAAAAATATAATACCATGAGAGCTATTCGAATTATCTTTGAATTAAGATGTACAAAAATGGCAATACAGCGGTACCTTGGATTGTGAGTAACTTGGTCTGCGAGTAACTAGGTTTGCAGGACGAGCAAAATAATTTAGTAAATTTTAACTTGATAATCGAGCGAGGTCTTGAAATACGAGTAGTACGCATGCGCTTTGTCTGCCGAGCGTCACTTAATCACAACTGAGCCAATGGTTCTTCTCTCTCTTTTGCGATGCGGAATTGTGGGTAATTGTCTCCTATACTCAGTCTCACTGTACTGCAACAAGATTAAGAAGTCTGTATCCGTGCGAGAGTTGATTCTGTTTAACGACACATTTCTGCAAAGTCCTCAAAAGCAGGCAAAAGCAATTGTTATTCGAGAGGGTTCTCACTAAAGAAGTTTGCAGACAGAGACTCTGTCAGAGAGCAATGATTCCTTTAGTGTGTGTGTGGAATGAATTATGCTCGCAATCCAAGGTTTATTTGTATATGATAAACATAGTATACAGAATATAAATATGACATACAGAAATGGCAAAATGCCATTAGTGTATTCTATTATTTGGATTGGCTTGATAGCTTTGGATCTTTTAGTAGTTTTTAATTTTTTTGTTTTGCAGGAGAGGTTACATACCGCAGCAAATATCTCAAAAGTGACACTTACAACAGCAACATGGAAGCCAATAGAATCATAGTTTCAGAAATGGGAACCATGGCCTATCCACATCCATCCAAAAACATGATCACCAAGTAGGCATTTTGAAACATTGGTATATCTTGCCAGACTGATAGAATGGTGGAATCAAGCTGACAGAATGGCGACATCACTCTTTACAACCCATAGTAAGAAAAGCATTTCAGAAAGCGCAACACGTCACAATGTTGCCTTGTCTTTTTTGTCTCTAAATTTGTCTTTTGGTCAGCTTGCACCTACTGCAGTCTTAGATTCCTGTTCTTGGTGGTTCTTGATGGCCCATCCACCTCAAAGCTAGACATGTGCATTCTGAACTGCATTTCTCCTCGATATGATTAACGATCGGTTATTTGACCTACAATAATCTTCCTGTCAGCTTAAACCAGTCTGGCCTCTGTCATCAGCATTTCCGCCATTATAACTGTCGCTCTTTTTATTTTTGCTTTTTACATCCATTCTATGTAAACTTTCAAGACTATTGTGTGTGAAAAGTATTATTCCTAACTATTCCAAAACAGCTTCTGTTAGAAATCAAATGATAAAACACTGATAAACTAGTGCTTTTTTCCTTTCTTTCAGAGTTATCAGCTTTTTTAACCACACTGTACCAGATTTCACAGATAACTGCGCTGGAAACATAATAAAATATGGATCTGATTATTATGCCACTTCTGAAACCAATTATATTCGCAAAATTGACCCAATGACCTTGGAGACTCAGGATAAGGTAAAACAGTTACTTCTCAGTCTTTGAGTATTTTTGATGTTGATGGTTTGAATGTTGCCTCTGGCCTGTGCATGGAGTTTGCATGCTCTCCCCATTTTCGGTGGATTTCTTCCAGCATCTCTCTTCCAGGTTCCTTCCACAATACAAAGATATGACAAGTAGGAGTGGTAGTTACAAATTTCTCTGTAATTTATAACTGGGCATGTGCATGCCTGTGAACCACAGTGAATTGGCACCCCAGTGAGGGTGTCTCCTGCCTTAGCTTATTGGCATAGGATCCAAACCCCCATGAACCTAATGCTCTATGGAAAATGAGTGAAATAATAATCATTTATTATCCAAACACATGTGGGACTGTTGACTATAATGTAATTGACAGACTTAAAATCCAGCCACACTGTTTGAAAAAAAAGCCACCTCACCTCGTAAAAAAGTTTTGTAAAGTTTAGTAAAAAGTTTAGTTCAGCTTTTTTTTTGTTAAGTTTACTCATCGTTTAGAGAAATTTGCTGGCCAATTTAAATATTTCATATTGCTGTTTAGTTGACACAACGTGTGCCCAGCTTAAAATCTTAGGTTGACTCAACTTGTAATTCAAATGCTTCAAGTACTATTGGTTGTGGGCTCAAATAATTATATTTCTCTAGGGTTGTGTGTGCTGGGGTGGACCAGGACACTGTCGCTGAGTAAAGGTCAGGGCAGAGTGAGTGAAAAAGAGAGATATGGTGATAAATGGTAATAATTTACTATTCCACAAAATGGCCATTTTCACCTCTTTAGTGCAGATAAAACTAATTTGTCCTTTGATTGAATTATTATAAATCTTTTAGTATAAGCCTAAAAAATATAATATGGCATCCCACAAGGCTCTCTTTTAAGTCCACTACATTTACAAGATTTTCTTTTCTTTAAAGGTACAGTTACACACCTTGTTAAAACAACAACAACAACAACAACAACTTAGAGCTACAGTTAAACACTGTGGATTTCTGTTTCACAATTTGATATTCATGTAATTAACATTTCTCAACCTGCATTCTATTATCTGAGAAACACAGCACAAAATAAAAAAAAATACAGTATGCTAACCCTACATTACACGAGTTTGAAACACAACCCAGTCTGTTCTTCTGTAAATAGATCAGCTTGACATTTTTTTTTTTTTTTGCAAGAGGGCAAAATTCCAAAATTGTACATGCAGCAGCTTACAATCTTTAAAAAGATTGTATATATGATCATATATTCCTAATCTTTCCCTAATAGGTAGATTAGATAATGTTAGTTTTACTGCATATAATATGCTCTCTACTTTTTCAGAACTAGTTTGCTGATTTTATCTAAGCTGATACTTTAAGTTAGCACAAAAACTGACTATAAAGATAAAGACCTGGAAATTTTGCAAGCCTTGAGTTAATCTTTACCAGTTGTCCATGCTAGTGTACTTTCTCAAAACCGTTTTGCATCGGCATTCTTCAATAAATATGTGTCATCTTAATATGAAGGCCCCTTACACATGTTATTATTATTTTTGTCCAGGTGGACTACAGGAAATACATCCCTGTCACCCTTGTTATATCTCATCCACACTATGATAAAGAAGGAAACACCTATAACATGGGAACATCAATTGCAGACAAAGGCAAGACGAAATATATTATATTTAAGGTCCCTGCAGTGGAACTTGGCAAAACACAAGGTACTAGTTCTGTAGATCTGATATTTATTTTTTTTACTTTATTTTTTTGGCAATTATAAATCTGCATACCTTGTACTTTTTAGCTGGCTTTGATTGGACTCCAGCCTTGAAAAATGCTGAGATCTTGGCAACGCTTCCTTGCCGCTCCCTCCTCAACCCAAGTTATTATCACAGCTTTGGCATGACGGAGAACTATTTCATCTTTACCGAACAACCCTTAAAGCTAGACATAGTCAAAATGGCTACTGCTTACATGAGGGGGGTGAGCTGGGCTAGCTGCATGAAGTTCCAGCAGGAGGATGTAAGCATTACTCCAGACTCATCTCAATGGGTTTAGTATTTTTGCGCAATATACAGTATATATTTGATTTAAGGTCACACATGCATGAGTATTTAAATCTCTGTTGTACACTCTTAGAAGCTATTCAGACAGGACAGTTGTACGAGCGTTAAGCAGGCGGGGTAGAGTTTGCAGAAACCAGATGTTTGTCTCACTTTCTCAAGATTCTGACCTTAAACTTAATCCTATGTTTCTTGCATGATGTCGATTTATTCCAATAGCAGTATTAAGTCCAACACAGCTGACATTTGGCTGCAACCACAATATATATGGTACAAAGAGTGAATACAGTAAAAAAGAAAAAAAAAAGCTATGGAATACATAATTATGAGTCCTTATAGATGAATTTAATTATCCTTAGGAACCCTAATGTTAACTTAACTGTTATACTTAGTCATTAGGTTGCATTGTCATCCCCCCAAAACACAACACTGGGAAAATTGTTGTTTTTCAAAGATAGAATGACTTTGATAAAATTATGTTAGGGAGAAAATACAACGTCAAAACTACAGAACAGCAGTATTTACATAAAGTATTTATGCTGCTTAACTTAACTTAACTTGAACCCATACGTTTATAACAGAGTTCAGAAATATTGACTGGAGAGCCAGTTAAACAATACAGCTTCCCCTATACATCTCTACTACTCGCCTCCAAATTTAGTTAAGTGCCAAATGTACTGAGCATGTGTTCGATCACAGCAGCTTTTAAGTCATAGTAACTTTATAGTAAAAGTCATAGTCAGCAGGTGGCAATATTTCTGCTTAAAATGCTATACACCACTGCTATAATGTAACACAACAGCATGCAGAAATGTAGTAAAGTACAAAGTACAGATATTTGCTATATTGTAGATATGTAGTGGAGCAAAAGGTAAAAAGTATCCTTTAAAAAAAACTACTCAAACAACATAAAGATACGTGACATACGTGATAAGTAAATGTAATCAGTTACCTTTCATCTCTGTACACTACGCCTACACTGAGGTATCCCATTACATTTCAGCGTTTGGCAGACGCTCTTATCCGGAGCGATGTCTAGTGTTGTGTGAAGAGTTATGATGTAGAACTCATTGTTTGACAAAGTCATATATACAGTAGCTTAAGCATGACATAAATGTATTTTAGTTGATAAAAGAAAAAAACCCATAATTAATTATTGATTTGAAGACATGTCACTTAGACAGACAGATGAAATAGGAAAAATTTATCTTTTTTTAATAAATGTCAGCTCAAAATAGTGAATTTACAGCATGATTAAATTATAATTTACCATGTTTTAGCAACTTATAGATTGCTTAATTTGATTTAAACCTTTGTACAGGCGTCTAGATGCTCCTGAAAAACCCTGTCTCAGTTGTTTCCCCCTCCCAAAAAATCAATCTCGCAGGTTATTAGCATAATCAATACCCCACAAATCAAGGAGCACCAAAACGAAAAGGTGCAATTCAAGGATCAATCCTTCAAGGGGAAAGATCTTTCATGAGAATGTAATAATTATACTGTCTTAATATTAGTACCTTGTTTTTAATAGCGATTACACGCCAATATTAATATTACTGTACTTGTTAGTAATGTGTTTCAGGTCACATTAAGAAAATTAATATAAATATAAATAGAATATACTGCCTGAAAAAGTATTCAACCATATTTGTTGTCTGTTGTTGTGTATAATAATAATAATAATAATAATAATAATAATAATAATAATAATGGTTCAGAGTGCAGCAAAGTACTCCTATGTTAGCTATCACTTGCTCATGTTGTACTTAAATTTTTAATTTAAATCAAGAATACTGGAAATAAAAGCTAAACTAACTAAACCTGTATTGCTGGTTTTGCCAAATATTTCTAAGCTGATCGAACTGCATGGTAAACCGCAAAAAAAAAAGAAATTGCAAAAAAAAAAAATTGATGCATTATTATTATTATTATTATTATTATTATAATTATTGCCTTTAGAGGTGCTGAGATTAAAAAGGGTCTAAAATCCCCTATAAATCCTAAATGGGCTGTGTAACCTGTTTCTAACTACACATAAGTTTCCATGCATAACTCTTAACATTACTGTTGGATATTAATTGACAGCTGGCAACCCTACATTCGATACATTGTTCTTCCTAATTCAGGTCCTAATTCACCTCATTGACCGTCGCACAAGGAAAGAAGTTGACCTAAAATATTACACCAACACAATGGTGGTGTACCATCACGTCAATGCTTTTGAAGAGGACGGGCATGTGATATTGGACGTGATTGCTTATGATGACAACAGGCTATTTGAAATGTTCTACCTGGACAATCTGAAAAAACAATCTGCGAGCAGTACTACTGTCACGCCGCAATACAAACGGTTCGTGCTTCCACTTTCTGACAAGGTACTTAAGCTTTGGTGCTTCAATTTTCTTGTCTACCAATATTCAATCATCAATAACACGATAGTTGGTGGTATGCAAGATTAATGTTATAATGAAATTCTGAGTCAACGTCAATGATATGCTGGTTTATTTTTAACAGTTTTTAACAGTTTGGTTAGTGTTATGTACTTTAGAATCTACATTGTGACCTAAAAAAAGCAGTGCAGCTCTAGTTTGTCCAACTTCCAAACCTTTGTATCTGTATGGCGTGTTCGAACAGATTTCCATTCAAACCGGATTTCATTGGAAGCTTTTGATTTGATTTTTGATTTTATTTACTGTTCAATTGCTGTGCAATACATTCTCATTAGCTTTTTTTCAACTGCAACATAATTTTGTTCCGAATGTGCAATTCCATTGTATGTTTTTATATAATAAAGTACTCATTCATTCATTCATTCATTCATTCATTCAACTATTAATTAATTCCAATATTTACCCAAATATTTCTCCATCTTTTAGGAAATAGATATGCAACCTGAGAATTTCCCTAATGCTTGAGTTATTTTATCCATTGTAAATGCACTAGCAAAAAGAAAAATATATTTTATATATCTTAATATAATCATATGTACTGTATAGTATTTCAGGGTGGAGTTTTAAGTTCAACCATGAGGCTTTAACATCGATGTATTTTATCCATAGTGCACTGAGATGGGAGAAAACCTGGTCAAGTTGAAAAACACAACAGCGACCACCGTGAAAGGAGAAGACGGAAGATTACTCTGCCAGCCAGAGGTTATTACTGAAGGTAACTTGACGGTATTATAATACTAATCATTCATGCAGCTTTGTAACAACTTTGTGAAAAAAAAAGTAACATCAACTGATCTTGTTTGGAAACCAGGCACTGAAGTTCCAAGGATCAATTACAACTACAATGGACAGAAGCACAGATATGCATATGTGACAGAGACGAAGAATGTATCATCCTCAAAGGTGACAAAAATATAGAAGAAAAAATAGTTCATGTCAAATCTTTTTGGATTAGTTATTTTATATTAAGATGAAATCTCTGTGCAGGTCATCAAGTTTGATGTTGAAACAAAGCTGAAGGTTGAATGGAGCGCAGAGAACTGCTTGCCTATGGAGCCTGTGTTTGTTCCCAGACCTGATGCGATTGAAGAGGACGATGGTGAGCTGTTTAAGAGAATTTTTTATTTAACCATTCTTAGTAGCAGAAACAAAGCGGCCATCAAATCATCAACTTGACCGGGTCTGCTTGTTGTGTTTAGGTGTAGTCCTAACTACGGTCATAAACAGTAATCAAGGTGAAGCTGACTTTCTTCTGGTGCTTGATGGAAAGTCGTTCCAAGAACTGGCACGGGCTAGCGTGAACGCAGAACTGCACATAGACATGCATGGCTTCTTTATACCACAACATGATGCTGGAGCTCTACCTACTGGCGCCGCAGCTAAAGAATCTTTAACTCGATGCTGAATTTGCACTTTGGACTAGATTGTGAAAAAATAACTAAAACTAAAATCCAAAGTGGACATGTTACAATATGACATGTACTGTATATTACAACTGTGGTGTGAGTGAGCTTTTTTGGCATTAAAAAAATGTATGGCATTATTAAATACCGTATATTGTATTCCTCTTTATTTGTAGGTCACTTTAGATTTTAGCGTCTATCTATAAATCTAGGTGAAGTATATTTATAATAAAATCTGAAATACTGTTCTGTAAAGTTTTATGCTTTTTATTATTGCACTGTATGCAAACATGTTGTATACAAAAAACATTCATAAATACAGTTTTATGTCTCTATACAGTAGGTCATCTGGTTTCTATTCATTTCCTAAGAGCAAACTATTTATATATAACTATATATAACTATATATACAAGATATTGCCTTTTCTTTAAACTACTTTTTCATCAGGTCTAAATAAGTCTTTGTGGTCATATGTTAGTGTTCAAGTTGAAATACAACTTAAATCCTGCATTCTGGTAGGCTTGATTTTCTTACAGTTTTTTTTTTTCTTCTGTTTTAGGGTTTGTAGCTTTAAATAAATTGTGCCAAGTGCCCTTTTGACAAATTGTATTTTCCCAGCCAATCAGAACAGAGAGACTGTTAACATCCATATGCTGGATTTTCGCAGTCATTTCCCCACTCCTATTCAGGCTTTCCCCATGGATATTTGCACCAAACATCATTAAGTAAAAATATATGAGATTGTTACTTGATTAAACACCTTCAATATTTGGTGATATAAAAGTTACTAAACTAGTTGAAGAAAGCTAGGTTGTCCTTAGAGGTTAGCTGATAACTCCTAACTGCTAATTGCAAAAGTAATATATTCTAAGGGAGAAATAAGAATAAGATGGCCTTTATAGTTAGCCACTACCTTCCAGCCTAGCCTTACTTACTGTACATCTTAAAAATGGTACAACAGATGTGGGCAGAACTGGGCAGGGCTTCACACTGAGCTGGGAGAGAATATTTTGCTATATGATGTCACAATAGGGAGAATTCTGATTTGCTTGTTTAAAATCTAACAAATACAGAGGGACAAAAGACGAACAGCAGAGAATGTGTTTTTCTTATTTTTTTTGTGTGTGATTTACAGATTGGAAAACCATCTCAATGTTTCAAAATTTACAAAAAGAATTAAGTTGTTTTTTTACAAATGACTAATAATATAACATATTTTCTGCAGTATATGCAGAAGTCCATCTAATTCTGATAATAATAATGTATAAAGAAGAATAATGCATAGATTGAGGTATGGCATCTGTGAATATAAAATACAGTGCTGTCTGGGAGAAAATAAATATTTTTTGAGGAAAATCTGTGCGTATATGTGGAATGTGAATGTGGAATAAAGCTTTTTTTTGCTGACGTGACAATACATTTTAGCCTGTTCAGCTTATTAGCTCAGCTGAATTAGACCATCATTTAAGTAGGAGACATAAACTCAGTGGTAGCTGTGGGAGTGTCAGGCCAACAGCTCACGTAGAAACTTGAACTTCCTCAGTGGTTACGGGAAGTACGTCCTCTTCTGGAGGTTTTTGCCAATTCGGTCAATGTTGCCTTCCTACTTTAAGTCCTGAGAGAAGGTTCATGTACATTTGAAACTTTCCTCTGCCTTGTCCAGTATGGCAATTAGATTTATTATAAGTAATATCCTTACAGTTCATTTCCACATACACTGCTGGTTTTAACTGAAAACAGTTATACTATTTTCTTTAAATGTCAAAACTTGAATTCATAGCAGCCACATTTAAGGCTTTAATCATTATTTATCATAAGAAGTCATCTATAATCCATGTTTCATATTCCATAGCCAAGATTGTTTTAAAGGTCCCATTCTGTATTTTTCCAACAAGTTAATATAGGTCTCAAAGCAGTCCCAAAGTAGATTCATACCTCAAATTTCCTTTATTTCACTCTTCTTGCAAGCGTGCCATTTGTCTACGTAAATGAGCTACTGCTGAGTCATGACTCTTTTAGAGAACAGCACAGCGGCCAGACCGGAGAAATATCAGATATATCTGATATCAGAGGTGGAATTGTATTTAAGGGTGTAATAAAGTAAATTTACTTTGTTACTATACTTACTATACTTTGTTACTATACTTAACATTTCATGTATCTGTACTTTTCCTTAGATCTTTTACTATAAAAAAGCTCAGTACTTTTCATACTTGTACAGACATGTAAATAGAGGACTTCTACTTTTACTTGAGCAGTGTTGGGGGACATTACTTTTTTAAGTAACTAATTACATTGCAAAATTACTGTCACTAAAAATGAATCAGTTACATTACTGTGTTACTTTCTGATAAAAGTAACTAGAGTACTTTTCCACTGCAGAAAATGAAAACTCCTTAGTGGTTCCTCATGGATGTTGTTTTAATTCAAATTCAAATTCAAATTTAGTCAAGACCTTTATAATTATTTTACCATCAACACTCAGCGAACTTTGACTCATAATCTGTTAACTACTAATACCCCTATCTTACCGTGAGATAGGGGTGTAACAGCAGGAATAACAGGGGGGGGGGGGGGTGTTATCAGGGGCGGGGTTTGGGAATGACTGCTGTCTAAATAACGTATTACATTTTTGAAAAAGTAACTAAAGAACTGGGTACTTAAATGGCGGACCTAACGCATTAGATTACTCATTACATCAAAAAAGTAATCCAAGTACTCTAACGCGTTACTTTGTAAAGTTGTACTTTGTAATGTTTTACTTTGTAACGTTTTACTTTGTTACGCGTTACACCCAACACTATACTTAATCAAAATTTTATCCAGGATATCTTTACTTTTACTCAAGTATACGATTCATATACTTTGCCCACTACTGGTTCTTATATAAGAGTCACATTAGAGGGAAATCCAATGCTCTTTAAGCTCCAACCTTCTACTAAATGTTTAAAAATGACTAAACAGAGAACACTCTGCATAATAGATGCCATTTTAATATAGAAAGTATACAGTAAATGCCCTATAAGAAGCAACTCTTATTCCTGAATACAAATTGTGTAAAGTTGTTATTTTGGAATTTCTTTAACTGTTCTTCATAAAAAAAAAAAAAAGTATGTTATAGTCCATTAATAGTCAGACTCTTATAATGGTCCCCCATATAAACCGCTGCCATTGTGTACATGTTACAATTATGAAATGATGAAATGTCATGCAGGTTTTAGTAAAGTTACTCAACAAACTTATATTTCAATGCATTCTATGCATTACCATAAATATACTTTAATGACTGACATGGTCTTACCTTAACTTTCTATTGATGCACACTTTACCCCCCCCCTCCCCCACCCAAAAAATAACCTAAATTCAGTGTTCCCGAAGAAAAAATAGTTTTCTGTTTTTGTTTATTATTTATTGACTTGTGAGATGTTATTTTATTATTTTGTTAAAATACAATTTTATTGATGGATTTATTGTACATTTTGAGTCCTTGTTATATGGGCAACACAATCAATGTGATGCCTCATAGCATAATTGGAGTAATGTTATTTTTTTTTTTAAACCCTTTTTGTCATTATAAAGCTTTGAGGTGCTGCTTTTGGTTTGTAGTGTGAGGATTTCAGTAGGGAAAAATACTGGTTGATGTAAATTAGTTGCAAATATATTCCAAAGTTAACTTTACCGTAAAAAAAAAAGAAAAGAAGCTACTTTAATAACCATTTCCTTCTGTTGATAATGGGCTTTTGACATAATGATTAATTCCATCCATGCATCTAGGAACCTCCAACTAGGTGAAAGTTTTACAACCCGTTGTAAGACCTCCAGTCAACGTTCACACACTACAGACAGGGTACAGTACGGGTACACCCGGACACACATTCACACACTATGGGCAATTTGGGAACACCAATTAGCCCAATCTATATGTCTTTAAACTGTGGAAGCAAAACAACCAATTTTCCCTCCATACACACAGACACGAGGCGGGAATTGTGCTAACCACTGTGCCACCAATAATTAATTAATATAGTTATACATTTATAAAATTATATTTCTGCATTAAAATGTCTTATATTTATGTTTATTTATGTTTTACGTTTATTTATGTTTACATCACCCTGATCAAATTTGTAGATTTTTTTCATTTTTCTATAAATCTCTTTTATTTCTATTTTGCCCTTCCCAAAATGGCGGGTGTATCTCCTGCCTCGCGCTTACGTCAAGCGAGATTACGTCATATTTGTGCGACTACAGCCGTCCGGGCATGACTTTTACCAGCAAGTTCTTAAGCACTCTGTGAAGCTTTTTGTTGGTATTTTATTTAATTTTATTTAGTTTTATTTAATTATATCAGTCTGTATAGCGGTCAGGTTCGGAATGTCTCTTCACAGACTACTGAGATGTAAAGTAAGTGTTTGGAATAACATTCAGTTGTCTCTGTTTGCTAGCTAGCTAGCAGGGAGGCTAAAACTATTTGTTTGAAAGATTACTGTTAAAATGGTCACGCGTGCTTATCTAGATTTGTACAGAAACGTCTGTTTTTATGCGTTCTTACACAAATTAAATCGTACATAAAGCTGTAATGTTGTCTTAACGTTTTAAGAACAAACCTTAAAAATCTACCACTATAATCATGCAGGATTATTTTTATTCTATTTTTTTTGTACTAATCTCTATAGTGGAAACTAAGTTGCTGTTACACTAGCTAAGAGTGGACTTAACAGCTTTGCATAGCAATCAATTTGTTTTACTGTAAAATATAAATATAGCTGTATACAGTATATGATCAGTGCAGTTTAAATGTTGATGATCACATACAGACTCTTCAGGCGTTATCATGTAGAGAGACACAGAGGTCCTTTACGACCAACACCAATGGAGAGATCCGCATCGGCAAAATCCTGAAAGAAAAGTTTCCCCAAGCCTCATCTCTCAAAGTCGTGGATATTTCAGGTAAACTGTTTGTATCAGTAACCTCACTAATCTGTTACATTTTATTATAGCACGCATCAGGATTACTGGTTTTACGTGTATTTCAGGTGGCTGCGGCGCGATGTATGAAATCCATATTGCGTCAGAGGAATTCAGAGGGAAAAGAACAGTGCAGCAGCACCAGTTAGTAAATCAGGTATGTCCCAAACACAATGTAGTGCTAGAAGTTGTCAGATGATGTCATGAATTGGCATGTAAATTTGATCGTCATTATTACTTACACATCAAACATTCATATGAGAGATTTTTTTTTGATTGCTTTGACCAGTTTTTGAAGATACTAGTTTTTTTTTTAATTAACTTGTTTTATTAGAATGCATAAAAAAATAAAATAAAACAGAATATAGATTTATTGAAAATAGAATAGTTGGTCAAAATAGAATATTGTTTTATTATAAGAGAATGCATTTAGCCCCCTTAGTGTTTCTAGGCTTTGCATCGATGGATTCAGATGAAGTTGAATTCGGCACTTGCCGAGCACTTCACTTTATGCACAAGAATTGATTTGTGTTGGGACACCCTGCTTTACCTTCCTGCCATTTTACAGATCCTTAATCTCTCTTGTTGTGTGAACATTGTTCATTGCATTTGTCATTTGTTCACTACTTGAGTAGTGTTGTGTGGACCCTTTGGGTTTGTCAAAAACCCTGTCTAAAGCGGTTGAAACAATTCATTTAAATTAATGGGGGAATTTAAAGTGCTATCTCTTGCTGATGGGTGGGGGGAAATAACTATATAATATAACAAAAATTGTTTTTGTATTGGGTATTATCCAGGGACTGCAGATGAGAAATAGACGTTTGCATAATTCTGGTACATTTTACAGATATGTGAATCGATGTACAATGTCTACATATATACAATATACAATAACCTAACAAATAAATTATTAATCAAGTAATGATCAAAAGTATACACAATGGATGTGCAAATACTAGTCTATTTTGTGTAAGGAGGTCAAACACCACCGACATATTTTATGTCCTGGGAGCAATATTCAGGAACAACTGTAGTTTTATTAGAATAGGAATCCTATTCCGATTTTTTTTTTATTAGAATAAGAATCAAGTCGTTTAGAGTTTTTTTAGGATCGTTTGATTTAATTTCAATTAGAATAGACATCTTTTGTACGTATAAATTAAGTAAGGGGCCTTCAAGTCAAACCAGGGAATTTCGGGGACCTGCCGTGTTAATGAAGTGATGAAATGCTGCCTATAACAGAGAATCTAAAATAAACAGTTGTGTACACTTATATAATTTAATACAAGTATATAAATTTGATAATTTTAATGTGCGTGTCATGAATGATGCCCACAGCCCGCTTGTTTTTCATTGATTTTACATTGCTTGGTGTGAAATGTATAAATCTGCGGTGCTGTAAGAGTTTAATTTATTATTAAGCAAAGTTGAATTTATCATTTTTGACACCGTCGGTTTTGTCACTGTTTCAAAGCTGCATCTTCTGTTACTAGAAAAACGTACAGTATCGGTCACCTGTGGAGACGGCATACAACATGTTTGTTATTGGACCAGTTAAACACCACATGCGATTAAAAAATGAAATAAATAAAGAAAGAAAAGGATTCCATTTTTGTTTAAACATGTCTTTTATGAGCTCTTTGTCAGTGTTATTAAAACGCTGACCAGTTAGGACACCTCCGGAGCTCTCCTACATTTTGTTGGAGATGGGGGTGATTTTCTATTCTAAGAATTTTGATAAATAGCTCTTATTCCTACTTCTGAAAATATTGATTTCGTACTCCGAGAAGTATAGTAAATACGGGCCTTAGTCTTGTAATGAAATTTTGGGTTAAATGAAGGTGTAAAGCAGAGTACCGCGATGAGATTCTTAGCCAGGGTAAAACATCTTAATGGTAAAAATGTTTTAAAGAAGGTCGTACGGCTGTGAATGATAAACCCGGTCGTGGTGGCTTAGAGCCCACTGCAGTCGTTCAGCGGGTAAAACGCCTGATCCTTGATAATCGAGAGATTACTTGTCATTAACTAGCAGAAAAGACACTGTTTGTGGGAAATGTTAATACAATCATTCACAAACATGAACTTGGCTGGAATTTATAGCCACATCACCTGTACAGTCATGATCTCGCTCCAAGCCATTTCCACATGTTTGGGCCAGAGTTTCAAATGTGAAGCAGGCAGTCCCGTCATTGTACCCAGTACACAGTATACTGAAAAAGTCTAATTAGTTTTGACTAAGTGCTTGTGTACGTGTGTATTACGCTGTCCTGAAAAGTGAAAAAACAAAATAACAAGGTAAGAAATGTAAAAAAAAAAAAAAAAACGAGATCACAAACCCAAAAACGTGTGTGTGTATATATATATATATATATATATATATGTGCGTATGATTGGGTTGTTCTTGATCAGCCGTTACAATGTCCTTTTGCAGTTAATTACTTTCATTACCTTTATTGCACATCATTACCTATGTAATTGTCAGTACTTGTGCTGTTGTTTTGCGCTGAGCCACTAATGTCATATGAGGTCATTAAAGTTTGCTCACTCTTGTTAAAATGTATTATTTAACAGGCACTAAAAGAAGAGATTAAAGGCATGCACGGACTGCGGATCTTCACAGACGTTCCAAAAAAGTAGAATCTGCTCGAAACCAAGCTCCGATGTCTGCTGGATCCGGTGTCATTTATTAGCCCTGATTATTACAAATAAATATAAATTTTAACTATTTCAGATATTACGTGATATTTAAATGGACAGAGTGAAAATGTTTAATGGGCCTCATTTATCAACCATGAAATACAGTACAAAACGTAACATGTTTGGTCTGGCTTATAAGTTGTTGTTTTTTTCTTATAAGCCAGACCAAACACTTACAAAAGATTTAGATTCTCATTGTACTTACTTGCAAATGTTGATAATTCCAGGTTGTAAATTAACAAGTGTGCTTACAACAAAGCTGATTTATATTTAGTGATTTATACAAAACACTATAAAAGGCAAAACGCACAGAGCTAAAAACGTCCGAAAATGTAAACGGTGAAAAAGCGCCTCCTGGCATCCACTACATGTTCTCTTATTTCAGCTTCGCCACTGTAACACATCAGTCACAATAATCGATATGATCATTCTAATGCTTCCCCCATGCCATGTAGGGTGTCTTTACTTTCACGTAATTAACACAAATGGCTAGTGTCATTCATCTGCATATATGGAATTATTATTATTATTTTTTAATCAAACCATTATTCTGAAATGACTACATTTCAGGTTTAAATAATCGATTTAAACTTTCCAACATAATCCGTTTATAGAACTACAGTTGTTTACTATGATCGATATGATTTGAACTTTCATAGGATATGGAAGGTTCTCTTTTCTTTAGTTGTTTTTCACCCAGACTTAATAGATTTTTATGAACCAGATTTCTTTTGTGAAACGCTCCTCTTCAGATGCAGCTTGATAAATGAGGCCTGTTATTTGAATTCTACAGTACGCACCAAATGCTGTAGTATTGCAAAAAAGTGACTTGAATGCTGCAATGCGCACAAAAATGACACAGTATCTTAAAGCCACTGTTGTAGCCTGAGAAAACAAACGACATGGAAAGCAACTCAGAAAAAGGTGTTACTGTTAGTGTTTTTTACGAAGCCAATTATACTTGATTTACACATGAATAATTGCTGTCAAACATTTTGTGTTTGATATAATTTTTGACATGTCTTTGTTTTAGTTTTTTTTCTCTGTGATTTTGATTGATTGTGAAGATAAGGAACTGAAAGCCATTAAATCACACTTCTTGTCTGTTGTCATTTCTTTGTGGTTTTCTTTCTTATATGGATAAACCGATCAGCCATAACATTAAATCACAAAACATTAAGCTTAATATTGTGTAGGTTGCTCTTGTGCCAACAAAACAGCTCTGATCTTATGAGGCATCACTCCACGAGACCTCTAAAGATGTGTTGCGGTGTCTGGCACCAGGATGTTAGCAGCAGATCGTTTTAAGTGCTTTAAGTTGCAAGGTCGGGCCTCTATAGATCAGACTTGTTTGTCTGGTGCTTTCTATTAATGCTTGATAGGATTGCGATCTGGACAATTTGAACACCGGATAAAAACCTTGAACTCTTTGCATACTAAGCCACATGCACAGCAAGCTGAGTGTTCTGATAACTTTCCATCGTAGTCAGCATGGACTTGGCTTTTCTGTGGGATCGCACCAAAACTTGGGTGCTTATGATCTTGTCACTAGTTAGTTAACTGGTGTATAATTGATAATGAATGTTATTCAGTTCACCTCGCAGTGACTTTAATGTTATGCTTGATCGTTGCATAGATTCAAAGAGTATGGCTCTTATTATATGTGTGTAATTTATGTAATCCTGATATCTTCGGTGGATTCATTGTGACGGTCCTTTTAAAATTGTTAACTACATGTTTATCCACTAGATGTCAGGTTTTCCTTTAAAGTCCATAAATGTTATTGTTTCCAGAAGAATGAAGCTTCTTTTTCATAATGATGAAATGTTACAGAATAAATTTTATTTGGTATAAAAGAACATATTTTTTCCTTTTTTTTGTGAGTAGTCATAAAAGAAACTCGTAGTTGTACAACGCAGTGACTCCACATTCATGTTCAAATGGTTCACGTTTTGCAACAACCATCTCGGTCTTTGTATTTGAGCCAAAATGGATTTTACATGTTGTATATGGATGAGTGATTCAATATTCATATTGAAGTGTCTGTATTCTTATTAACTAAGCCAATACTAGAAAATGACTTGGTACACTCGTTGCACTTTCACTGTTTATCATAGAGTACCAATATTTATATAAAACCAAAAAAAGTAATTTGTTTAATCACATAAGGATCTCCGTAACTTTAACTTTAAAGTTGAATGTACCAACAAGATGATAGGAATGCTTTTGCCTACAGATGCTGCTAATTTTTAAGCACTGAACATGATTTAGCCGAACACTACAGCAATAATGATGATGACACAGAATATTGAATCATTAGAATTGCTTGTGGTGAAAAACTGATTGTTACAATCATTGCTCTAGACAGAGTTTTTTTGCGAGAATGCATAGACCTGCGGGGACTAATATGCCTCCCTTTGCAACAATCACTGTGACAGCAGCATGAACTAAACCTGAAAGGAAATCATTCAAAGAGCTTTCATTAGGTAGAATTACAGTAAATCATCCCTTAAACGAGCACTGGGTAGAACTGGAGCTTGAAAACGCACTGCCTTCAGGGTTTGGTACAGTCACACTTAGATGAATTTGTCTTCATTTTCCGGGTAGCTACTATAGCTGACTGTTAAACTGCTCGTTAATTCGACTATAATTATTAACTCCTGCTTTTGCCCGCACAACCTTATTTTGTAAAATGTATAAACATTTATGAGCCAGGCATTGAGGAGAAATGTAATTATGGAATTTAAAAGGATAGCGAGAACATATATGGATGTAGTTCAAGCCTTTGTTACCGAATAAACTTGGGTAATTAACATATTTTCTCATGCAGTGTTGTTGAATGCTCTTATCAGATTGGTCAGAAGGGGTTTAATCATTTTCACTCTTACTCACTCATCACTATATCGCTTTATCCTATATGTAGGGTCATGGGCGGCCTATCCCAGGAGACTTAGGGCATAAAGCCGGGTCCACCCTCTGCCAGGTGCCATTCCATTACAGGGCACACACATACTATTGGCAATTTGGGGATGCATATTAGCCTAATTTGGATGTATTCGGACTGTGGGAGGAAACCAGAGCACCATGAAGGAAACCCACCAAGCACAGGGAGAACATTCCACAAATTCGGCAAATTCCACAAACAAACCTGGGATGGGAACCGAACCTGCATCCTGGAGGTGCAAGGTGATGGTGCTAATCACTGAGCCACCGTGCTGCTGGTTTATTAATGTTCTTTAACATCATAACTTACAAGTTATGTCAGCAAAGTTTAGCTGACTGTGGTATACAGGAACCCGCATGGCTGACGAGCTCTAGAGATCAACGATGTGTGTAAGTGATCGTATGATGAAGTCTTCTTTGGGCAGAGGTTTATTTAGAGCTTTCAGAGCTGAGATTTTTTTCAGTTACTTGGTAGAAGGACAAGCTATATAGAGGTCATATTCATTATAAAACAGAGACACAAAGTCTATTTACAGTAGGAATGACTGTTTATAGCTGCAATAATGTAAATGAAAATATGATGTGTTTTGTGTTCCACAACATTAAATAGACCTAGGGACTGAGAAAAGTATGATGTGATAGTTTAAATAATAGACAGGCTTACGGAACTGTAAGGTGGACCTTCGTCAGTGTTACGAATCATAAAAAGTCTTAGCTCAAGTCATTCTCAAAAACACAAGCAATAATCCTTCGATACAACCAACCACTACTCATAATTGTTTTTGAATTCATGGAGAATTACAGTAATCATGACAATGAGAACTGGGTATAATTGAGGAAGTAGTGTTCATTGATTTTTTTTTCCCTTAGAGGCAGCCATTATACCAAACATTATTGATCTTAATAGAGCTAAATTAGATAGAGCTTCATGCCATTTGTGCTGAGCAGTTTTTATGTTTTTTACTCACATTTATTGCTTTTGTTATTTTTAAAAGAAAAAATATATATGCATATTTTTGCTGAATGTTCACACAGACAGACTAAAAAAATACTAAAAGTTTCTAGAATCCTTAAGAGAAAAACTACTGTATATCATACAACCCTGTGAGGAACATGTTACACTAAATGAACAACATTATTAAGCCAAACCTGCAATGACCTTGTATTCAAATTCATACACTTGAATATGGAGTTTGTCCCCATTTTGCAACTAGTGGACAGCCTTCCAAAAATAGTAAAAGCTGTCCAAAAGTGTTTTTTGGGGGGAATTTGTGTATATTTATTTTGTAGAGAATTTATGAAATCAGGTATTGATGCTGGACGAGAAGGTCTGGCTTGCAATCTCCATTCCAGTTCATCCCAAGGGTGCTTGATGGGGTAGGGGTCAGGGCTCTGCAGGTCAGTCATATTCTTTCATCACTGAACAAATCATGTCTTTATAGTCCTTGCTTGCACTGGGGCACAGTCATGTTGAAATAGAAAAGGACCTTCCCCAAAGGTAAGGCATTGCCCAAGATATCTTGGTATACTGAAGCTTTAAGATTGCCCTTCAACTGCCTGATTGAAACACCTGAATCCAATAATTAACAGGTTTGGCCAAATATTTTTGTCTCTATAGTGTGTAAGACCTCAGTTATTTCCACTCAGCAAAATATTGTCATAGTTAACCCCTGCTTCAAAGATTAATTTACATTGTGTTAACATATAGTGGCACAGTGGCTTAGTGGTTAGCACATGCCCACCTCGTATGTGGACCAGTGTGTGGAGTTTGCATGTTCTCCCCGGGATTGGTGGGTTTCCTCCAGGTACTTTGGTTTCCTTCCACAGTCCAACGGCATGCACTCGCTCACTTTCACTCACTCATTGTCTATACTGTACTGCGTTATCCTGTATACAGGGATGAGGGAGCCCTATCTCAGAAGACTTGGGGCACGGGCCAGGGTACGATGTGCCAATCCATTACAGGGTATACACTGAAACGCTCATTCACACACTATGGGGGATGCCAATTAACCTAATCTGCAAGTTTGTATGTACTTTGGACTGTGGAAGGGAACTGGAGACACCCACCATGCATGGGGAGAACATGCAATTCCCACACACTGGTCCACAAACAAGGCGGGAATCAAACCCAGACCCTGGAGGTGCAAGGCGACAGTGCTAACCACTAAGCCACAGAGCTTAAGCGCTTGTCCTCGTGCCCTAAATCTCCTGGGATAGGCTGCAGAGTGAATGAGTGAGTGAATGCAGTGTTTGGTTCCTAGAGGTTCCTAGATGAATGTTAGGACAGATACAGTGTAGCAGGTCTGATTACGATTATGAGGAGGATAAAAGGATGAGCTGTATGTCATGTACATGGTGGATTTTAAATTTTTTCTAAAACTAATTGCAGTATATTTTGGGTTTGGAGTGGGCTGAGACTAGAAGAGACCAATCTTTCAGTCTGTACTCGCACTCCTTAGGAGTTTTACGGTAAATTTTTTTTTTTTATATTTTTTTGGAGTCTACCGTAAATCTTGTAATAGCTCGAGCTGGAGCGCTGCTGTCCGCACAGTGCCGCGTGAAGTCGCTGCTGGAGGAGCGTCGCGCGGACCGTTAGACCGGTAGCAGAGATGGCGAAGGAGGGAACGGAGACGGCGGAGGAAACCGAGCAGATGATCGAGAAGAACGGAGCTAAAGAGCCGGAGAGCGCCGTCACTGCGCCGGACTCGAAGGAAATGCGCGCGGTGCTGCTGACAGGCTTCGGGGGTCTGAACAAACTCAAAGTGACCAAGAAAGCCATGCCTGAACCCCAAGAAGGAGAAGTGAAAATCCGCGTTAAAGCCTGGTACAGCATGGTTAATTATCCTGGTTTCTTTTCTATTCTTGTTCTTTTTTTTTTTTTGGAATGTTTTTGCTTTTAAAATGTCTATTTGGAGATGTAAAGTGTCTGTGCGCAACATGTTGCAGTAAAAACCTGCAATAATAATAATAATAATAATAATAATAATAAGGAACAGGTGCTTTAGGGTGACTGCGATGAAGAGAAATGCCATCTCAGTAGTTCTGAGTATTTTTCAAAAAGGCACAAAACAATATCAAAAGAACATGCTGATTCATACGAGACATTTTAGTTTTATTTAAGCTGCACCGTTACCTCAATACAAAAGGCATTGGATACAATTGGATGCAAATCTATAAAAAAAATAAAACAAAAACAATATGGAGAAATTTATATCAGGGATTTCAGGGTAAAGTATTTGCATTGTGTATTTAAAAAAAATTTTTTTTTAAAGATATCATTAGCACCATTTTGTGCAGCCGGCTTGAAAAAAACAATCTCTGTATATTTAATGGACTGTCATATGATGTAATATGTGATTTTTCTTTTATTTCTTTTTTTTATTATTAAACAGTGGATTGAATTTCCTTGATCTCATGGTACGTCAAGGAAATATTGATAATCCTCCGAAAACCCCTCTAGTGCCTGGATTTGAATGTTCTGGAATAGTGGAAGCTGTGGGAGAAAATACTAAAGGCTTTGAGGTACGTGACATAATCATCGACTTTCATACTCATATGTGTCTAACTATAAACCTATACATAAAGCAAAATGTGTTGGGCAATATATAGAAAATTGGGGTTTAGGACAAAAGTCTTTGCTGAGGCTGATGAGATGTGGTTCAATCAGCAAGAATTAAAAGTTAGAGTCTTGTCCCTCTAACATAGCTGTTTTAAGGCTCAAGCCAGTGTTTCACGAGACAGTACTGTTAATAAAGGGGTTCTCAGTTAGGGCATTGGTTGGGCTTCTCGCATGCCATGCACTTGGCCCAGGTTGAATTCCTAGCCGGTGCCTTAAATCCAATTATTGGGGTTGCAGGGCACCCTTTGTGCCAGTCCCAAGCCCAGATAGAAATGTGAGGATTGCATCAGGAACGGTATTCAGCATAAACCCTGTGCCAAATCTAATGTGTGAATTGGAGGGATCTGCAAGAGTTAACCCTTAAAGCTGTGGATCTCAACCCTAATCCTGGTTTGAAAAAGCTGTAAATGAGTTGATTAGTTAAATCAGGTATACTGGAAGCTGAGAAAATTGTGTGAGAGGCAGGATGTCCTCCAGGACCATGATTGAGAACCACTGCCTCGAAGGAAGCAGCTAAAGTAGAATTTGAAATTAATTTTAAGAAAACATAAAAAATGTAAAATGTTTTATAGAACCTTTGAAACAACTGTGACACACCTTGTGAGTTCCATTAAGTGATCAGGTAGTCATAGTGATTATTCACCCTGTGTGTTTTTCCTCGAAACATCAGCAGCTTTAATGACCAAACATCTGCATGCTGTTTAATCAGTTCTCTTAGTCATGCATGATGGATGTCTGCATAAAATGAAATGCATAATCAGTGTGTATTAGGGAATCTATGATCTTCTGTGTCTGAAATGGTTCAGTTAAAACCAGCTATAAATAAATTTCGAATAATGGCTGTATAATCCCTCTGTTTGAGAACCCTTGAAAGTTGTATGTAGAGAATCCTACAATAGTCTAGTGCTTCTGTAGCAAAAAGGCTTCAGTGATGTTTTTTTCTCAGTAAAAAGGTTTTAAATCTGTAAGGAGCCCCCTTTATAAATGGATTAGATTTTAGACAGTAATTAAAAATGAGATTTCATTCATCTCGCTCCCCAGATTTCCTTATACATTATTCTGCATTTATAGTGAGCATTTATTTATGATGTGCTTACAGATCGGTGATCGCGTAATGGCCTTCACAAACTACAACGCTTGGGCCGAGGTGGTTTGCACGCAGCAGGATTGGGTTTATAAGATACCTGATGAGATGACTTTCCCCGAGGCTGCTGCTTTCTCTGTGAACTTTGTGGCTGCATACATGATGCTGTTTGAAGTGGCCAATCTCTTGGAGGGGATGTCTGTATTAGTTCACTCAGCAGGGGGAGGAGTGGTAAGCCTCTGAGCCTGGGGTTATGCTTATAAGGATATAGAAACAGGTCCAGAAAAGTAAATAAAAAATAAATGTGTTTAATATTTAAGGCTTATGACATAATTCTTGCATTATTGTTGGGGTTATGGGAACATTCTGTGGCGCATCCAAGAAAAAACTTTGATATAGGGATGTGAATATAGCTGTATTTTATAATTATGTTGTAAATTTTTGTTCTAAATTGTAAAATGTGTATTCCTATCATAAGAAAGCGAATAAGTAAATAATTTACATTTTTTGTCTATGCAAATGTTTTAATTCACATACAATTAGAATGAATGAAATGGGATATTTACGTTCAGCTTGTTCCAGTTATCACTTTTGTTATAGCAGACATGATGCTCTGCTCCTCTCTGGTTAATAGTTTTTGCCCTGAATTGACTATGGATTAGGTAATAATTGTTGAAAAAATCTTCCTATACCTATGATTGGTTTAAAGTTTTAACACTAGTGACTCTTTCCAAAAATGTTAAATAACCATGTGTTCAGAGAAATTCTCTATAACTATGGTTATAATAATAATAATAATAAGTATTATTATTAATAATAATATAATTATTATTAATAATTATATTATTATTATTATTATATTTTAATAATATATATTATTATTATTACATTTTAATAATATATTTATTATTATTATTATAATTTTATCTTAAATAATACCATGTTCAAGCTGCATTCATGCAAATATTAACTAAACAACAGTGTGTGTTTGTGTGTGTGGACAGAACTGATGTTTGTGACAGTCCTGCTCTTGGCCGTGTTGTTCCACATGCCCCAAATGCATAATTCAATACTGCAGTGCAGAAAATTAGATCACTTGTATCAAGCATTTTCTGAATTAGTGATAGAAATTTATGAACCTTTAATAACATCATACCAGTGTCGTTTTCAGTTTTACGCTATTTCTTGTGTTGTGTTCTATCCGTTTTTCTACCTCGGTGACATTTTCATTGCTGGGCTCCTCTCCTGTTTATTAATGTATGTTTTGTTCTCAGGGTCAAGCTGTTGCTCAGCTGTGCGCCACCGTCCCCAACGTCACGGTGTTCGGCACAGCCTCTCCCTTCAAACACGAAGCCATCCGTCACTCCGTCACTCACCTGTTCGACAGAAACCTCGACTATGTAGCAGAAGTCCGAAAGTAAGCAGAAACATGAACTGTTTCGAATATTTCTGGTCTGTTTTAAGTGTGTTTGTGAGTTATTATTATTTTTTTTCTTCAATCACTCGGTGACACTGAGTAGAAACCTAAAAGATGTGACGGGAGTCGAAATATGGTGAGGTTAGAGAGGAACAGAGTGTGTGGATGATCAGGGGTGATCAGGCTATGATAATGTGAGTCACGCTCGGAGGACCGCGCTGATCTGAGGAGGCAGACGTTTACCTTCTCTGGATCTGTGTGGCAGCAGTCCCCATGGCAACACTCCGCTCGGCTGTAGTGCTTTAATGAAAGGAGGGGCACCAGAACACTCTTTCAAGCACACACACACACACACAAACGCAGACAGGCCTTAATCTTTTGCCCCACAGTGGACTTCACCCAGACATTACTTAATGTAATTTTCGATTGAAAATATCTTCCATATTACTTTGCATGTCGGCATTGATTCGACAAAAGGTTTTTTTCAACGCTTATCAAGTCGTTTCTAATCAGCCGGACACACAGCGGGCGCGGAGTGATGCAACCTTAGTGTAACATTAGCGGTCCATACGATCAATATGAACACCCTTAGCTTTACGTGCTGACTGATGGAGCTCGAATAAAGCCCTTGTGTACATTCGAGTGCTAATAAATAGAAGTAAAATGAGTAGGAGAAGGGAGATTAATACTCCTTTCATCTCCATAGCTCTACATTCCTCCCAGGATCAGGAGAAAAGCAAAATTAAATTGCTCTTTCAAGTCAGTCCCTACAATAGGTGAGAGTCTGGGCATCGCGAGGCCACAATGCAGGCGGTCCGAACAGCCGAGCAGAAAAGCAATGGACTGGGGAACTTTCCACGTTAATGACATGGTTCTCATGCCTTTCAATATCGCTTGTTTATGGGACTCACTAGTGAAAGCTGTTCAGCTCTTATCAGGTACAATTTCTGGTGATGGGTTTGTCGGAGCATTCATTAGTTTTTCTAATGTGAGAGGCTGATCAGTCTAGACTAAATCTTAAAATTATAATCAAGAAAAGACCAACGTGATATTAGTATATAATTGCAGATGCATCGATATTATTCCATTATTATTATTATTAGTAATCTACTTTTTTAAATCAACAGTTTTAATTAATTTAATGTAATGGTGCCGTTTCCTGCAGGCAATGAACTCCTTTTTATAATGATGCGTTTTATATAATGGCGTTTAAAGGAGACCTATAATGCAAAACTCACTTTTTAGACATTTCCAGACATCCAGTCTGCATGAACACACAAGAAGATATAATAAACAACAGGAAAACAATCCCTTGCTGTTTTTTTTTTTCATTTTTGTATCAGCCAGGGTTTAAACAAGCAAATCAGATTTCCCCCTGTTGTGACCCGATATACACACCCTCCTCCAGGCTTAGTGCTTAGCTCCCGAGGTCTGCTCAACTCCGCCCAGTGCTGCTGAGCTCTGACGTTCTCAGGATGACATTTTTAAGATCTACAGTAAATAAGCATAGGCTGGTGGGTAGAGGCTCACTGTTAACAGTTAACTAAGGTTTATTTAACTCTTAAGAAACTCTTATTAGCCGTTAACAATTAACCACTGATGGCTAACTGAGCCTTCTTCAGGTATAACCTTTATTTTGTTCTTTAGAAATGTGGGTGGGAAAACAGGTGGGAAATGGTGCATAAAACCCCAGTTTTCTTTCCTGGGCGTCCAGGGGCAGTTCAATTAAAGCTACAGACACTAAAACAGTGAGTCTGGAAAAGGAGTGAAACAAAAACGAAATACCAGAATGCAGGATCTGAGCTGTATTTCAGAGAATACTAACTCTTATGCAGACCTGATACTGTTTTAGTTCTTATTAACTTAGTATTCAAACTTTACATTACATTTAGTTGGTGGTACTGATTGTTAGTGTTGCAGCATTTTGTCCGAATATGTGAAGTTTCGGGCTGATAACTGATATCAGGATTGATCTGGATTCATCCCTGGGTGAAATGATTACCCAGATGGTTATGAAAATCTCATCTCTCTTTTAGGATTTCTCCTGAAGGAGTGGACATTGTTCTCGATTGTCTATGCGGCGAGAACACAGGGAAAGGTTTGAGTCTCCTGAAGCCCCTTGGCACGTATATCCTTTACGGTAGGTAATTTTAGTTACTGGTAAATGCATAAATGACCTTCTTTATGATTTAAAAGTAAAGAAAGGACAAAATCTACAATGTAAACGGTCCAAATTATAAAGCAAATTCACTGATTTATTTTGTTCTTTGGTGTAAGCTTCTGGCTTGTTGGAACTGATCTGACGGCAGTGAATAGCTATGCCAGCACGAGTGGCTACATTTTTGCCAAGGATTGGCTGAGGATCCAAAATCTGCTTGGTTGTTATAAAAGAGGTTGTATAAAAATTCTGCAGTGTGTATACACTGATCAGCCATAATATTATGACTACTGGCGGTTGACTAGACAACCCTAAATGGGAGAAAGCAACTCTAAAACTGCAGCTCTAGTGGAACGATCCCGGTCTGAGGAAAGGAAAACCAGTAAACTGGCGAGAGTATTTTGTGTAGCCAAGGCTCACTGATGCATTTGTGGAGCTGGCTCATGTAGTGCAGTTAGATCCAGTAGAAAAGATACTGAAGCTCAAAATAGCTGAAAAAAATTAATGCTGGTTCCAGTGAAAAAGTGTCAGAGCGCACAGTTCATCGGTTCATTGCATAGTGTGTTGTGTAAGGATGTCCATGCTGACCTGTGTCCACCACAAAACAGCACCTACAATGGGCATGTGAGCATTAGAGCAGGACACCAGAGCAATGGAAGAAGGTGGTCTGGTCTGATGAATCACATTTTCTTTTACTTGATGTGGATGGATGAGTGCATGCACATCACTTACCTGGGAAAGAGATTGTACCAGGATGCACTACAGTAAAAAGGCAAGCCAGCAGGTGCTCCTTCTGAGAGACCTTGTGTCCTGCCATTCATGTGGACGATACTTTGATACGTACCACCTACCTAAACATCGCTGCCGACCAAATACCCTCCTTGATGGAACCAGTGTGTCCTGATGGCAGTGGCCTCTTTAAGTAGGATAATGCTCCCTGACACACTGCAAAAATAGTTCAAGAATTGTTTGAGGATCACGACAGCGAGTTTAAAGGGTTGACTTGGCCTCAGAATTCTTCAGATCTTGAACCAATCAAGCATCTTTGGGATGTGCTGAAAAAAACAAGTCCAGTCCATGGAGGATCCATCATTTTACACATTATTTGTTTTACTTTTTTTTTAATAAACATGTATAGGGCACAGGATTGTGCAGTATAGAGTGGCATGAAGTGGCCACAAAGGCAAAGAAATAGCCCAAATACACACAATCACATGTTTCCATGGTTGTTTTCGGTTCTTTCTGTAAACAAAAAATAATAATAATATACTGATTTTGTGAGTTCTAAATTTTTGCGACTTCATTCACACATTCTGTTTATAAAAGTAATGATACCTTTTTTTTCACTTTTTTTTCTTTTTTTTTTATTGTCATTGACCTATGCTGACTTGCCGGTATGTATCTTTGCTGCTTGGGTTTTAGGGGTTTTAAAGCATCCTATATTGACAAGGTTTGGTGCCAGATACCACAACACACCTTTACAGGTCTAGTGGAGTCCATGCTTTGGTGAGCTAGGGCTGGTTTGGCAGTAAAATGCGTATACTGTGTATTAGGCAGATGGTCATAATGTTATGGCTGATCAGTGTGTATAAAATGTTACTTTTATAACTACGCGATTGGACATTTTTTTATTTTTTTTTGGACAATTTTGTTTTAAGGGTGTGGAAACTTTTGCACACCATTGCACACCATGGTTTAGAAAAGGAAAATAGTTAAAAATGACAAAGATGAAGCGCTGTTTAAAAAGGCCGTGCTATAATTACAGAATTACAGTGAATGTTCTCTATTATCTGATTATAAAATCGACTTTGACATTTTACTTCTGGACACTAAAGCATCCATTATCCATGTGTGGTCCAGTAGTGTTGATTATAAGGGAAATGCATTGTTCAAGTTAATGCATAAGGAACAAAAATATGATTAAGACTCGCTGCTCAATCAGATGTCTAAATTTCTAAGCCTTTGGCTCTCTTTTGATAAGGGCTACATTAATGTTATTAATTAATAATTAATAAACTCTGATTTTTTTATGTTGTAGCAAAAAGGATTTTTAATTGACTTGAAAGCGGTCGGGACTGACAAACAGATAAGGCTGCATTTACTAATGAATTTATCAGAGTGACAGCTGAGACAAGTCCATTAAAACAGAATGAACTCACATGGATCTGTTCTTCGAAGCGCGAGTTCTATTACAAGCTCTAACTTTGTGATTTACTCCCATGCTTGTAGGTTCGTCAAACATGGTGACAGGCGAGACGAAAAGTTTTTTCACTTTCGCTAAATCTGTAAGTGATACACGCTTATTTCTCATAAAAATGAAGCCGCTTTGACTTTTTTTTTCGCAACTTAACTGCCACTCCGTCTTTTCATCTGCAGTGGTGGCAGGTGGAGAAGGTTAACCCCATCAAACTGTACGAAGAAAACAAAGTCATGGCTGGATTTTCGCTGCTCAGCCTCCTGTTTAAGCAGGGCGGCTGCAGCCGAGTGAAGGCCACCGTCAACAAACTGCTTTCGCTCTACAGTGAGAAGAAGATCAAACCGTTAGTGGATTCTCTCTGGGCTCTCGAGGAGGTAAGCTGGTGAAGTGAAGCGCCCACACAAGTCCTGTATATGTGCTCGAAAGCTGCGCGAATTGGCGTAAAGCAGCATAAATGCAGTTAGTTAATTAGGATATTTTTACAACATTGCATTGGGGGTCAATCATTCATCCGTATCCCAACGTCATTTCATCAAAGTCATATTCATCAAAGTCATATTCATTTTCAAAAATAGTCTTGTCTGATGTTGTGTTTTGGATGGATGAAGTCACACAGCTGTATGATGAGGTCATTTCGCCTTACTATTCCTGCTTCCACATAACTTTTGAATAGTGCATAAGTCTGTTGGTACATCTGAGTTCTGTATATCAGTGTGTGCATTTTTAGAATTTAATCTATTTTAGATAAATGTACAGCTATCTCTGGTTCGAGCTGAAAGATTCCACTTATTCCCATAATAAATATTTAATGAAAAAAAGAATTCTAATGATTTTTTTGTTGGTTCTCTCTCCTGAAATATATAAAACAATTTATAAGTAATTTAAAAACCGAACTAAAGCAGCCCTTTTCTAGGATGAGTTTAAATTAACATTAAGGGCCTTTAGGTATTTCTCTAGGTTTGTGCTTACAGTGATCCATATATAAAGTATATAGACGCATAAGCGAGTGGTGACAATCTGATGTGAGGACATTGGAGACTGGGGAAAAAATGATTCAGTTACGTATTGTGATTCCTTTCTGTGGCAATTCAAGTATCACCATAGTGACTTCAGACTTAAAAATACATTCAAAAAATAAATAAATAAAAAAAGAAATTAAATCTGAAGTAAGACCTTGGAATATGGATAATAGTCTCGCATGCTCAAAAGGCAAAAGCAAGTGTCATTAGAGCGGTTCTTTGTTCCAGAAAAACGTTCCAGTGAGCCAGACAGTGGTGATTCCAATAGTGTGTGTGTGTGTGTGTGTGTGTAAGTCATCTTACACAATACCTGCCCCCCTTCTCTCTCTTTCTCATCTCCCTCACATCAGCTAGGGATGTTAAAGGTAATGTGTAGGTTAATTTGTTTTATTTTTCCTTTATTTTTTATATTAATCGTTCTAACATTAATGTTTTTCCATTGTGGAACGAATCATCTGAGTTTCCATTATTTCCTATGGGGAAATTTGATATACGAGTGTTTTGGATTACAATCACATTTCCGGAATGAATTTTGCTCGCAATTTAATGTTTAACTGTACATATGTTTGCATTAGAGGTAGTAATATGTTGCAGTTCTTCTATAATCCTACAGGTGGTGCACTGTAAACTATTCACACACTGGCAGGCAGAACAGCAATCTGTATGGTAGGAATGTATTCTCTGCCAAGTTTGTTTAGAATTAAAAAGAAATCCTTATATCGAATTGGGATTTGTAAAATCCTGAGACTAACAGAATCGCATCGGCACCCAGGTATTGCGATAATCTTGTATCGGCACGGAGATTCCCATCCCTAGAGACATTAAACCACAAACTTCTATGTTGATTCATACAAAAAAACACCCAGACAGTCGTATCTTTCACATTTTTCATGGTAGACATCAATGTAGACTTTTCCTTGTCTTGTGAGCTTTATTTCTGAAAGCTCATTCCTGTGGCATTTTCAGATCCCAGTCTCCATGCACTTTAATCTTAAAAAAAAAAAATATTTTTACTTTGTTTCATTACTGTTTGTCCAAAAAAGCATTGCTTTATTATAGAGGACGATTCTGTATTCTTTTAGTTAATCAGAATATTGATTCCAACCCTTCTGTCAGTCCCCAAAGCCCAGAGGCAGCCAGGTGAAATGTGGTGAGCAGTGGAATTTTAACAGGAAGTGGCAAGCCAAGCTTCATCTGTTCAGCAGTTTAATCAGCAGCTGTCACTAAGAGCGTAGAATCGAATGACAGGTTTACTTTCCAGACCTTTTCTGATAGATCCGGTTGTGTATGTTTAGTTTTTTATGGGTTTTTTTCCCCCCTTCCTATGCATCCAGCCGGTCCTCCATCACTTTTGATTAAAGTTAACAGACCTGCACATGGTGTGGAACCATCGTTGATTTACAATCCTGGCTGTCAGTTGCTGTTCCTTCCATTCTACTCTTGGTGTGAGTGATTTATCTTTTATATTGATGAGAATTATCGTTATGTCATCGTCCCCAGTCCATTTTTTACTGCCATGGTGTTAGATCTAGTTTCTGTTCTGCTTCTTATCATTTTCTATGAAGTTGCATTAGCCATCTTTACGTCATGCTCACACACATAAGATCCTGTATCTCACTGCTTTATTGCATCAACTACGAATGTGTAAGTGCGTAATGGAGGATGTGTGTGTGTGCTGGAAAAACAAACATGCATTAGGATTCTTTGTTTTTTGTGCCATTTTAGCCCCCGGTTCCTACCAACAAAGGATTCAGATTGTCATTTCTTTTATATGTGTGTTTGTGCTTGTGTTTCAGAAGAGGCTCTTATGCCTGCCGGGTGAGCAGTAACAGCAGTACAGGTTGTGTGTGTGTGTGTGTGTGTGTGTGTGTGTGTGTGTGTGAGCGAAAGCCGAATTTCCACACAACTAATAACTTTGCTATTTTTGGGATGTTCATCAGTACTTGATGTTACGGCCCACTTTAACTGGAGCTGCATACAGTCAAGTCACATGAGCAGCTCAAATACTTTTTGAGAACAAGAGGATTAGTGCTGCAGAACCACTTTACAGTATTTGCTTTACCAAACCCATTATGTCAGTTAATTTTTTTTTTTTTTATGAGTTTACTTTATTCCAGAGGAAGAGAGATACTGTGTTTAGCCTTAAACTCGCCTACTGAATGAATTACTAGTGTGTATACTAGGGTTGCACGTTTTCTTGAACAAATAAACAACCAATAATCAAGTAATAATTTAAAAGTAATTAGTTAATGGCGGCACGGTGGTGTAGCGGTTAGCACTGTCGCCTTGCACTTCCAGGGTGAGAGTGTGAGTGTGTGTTTGTGTGTGTACCCTGCGATGGATTGGCACCCTGTCCAGGATGTACCCTGCCTCGTGCCCTAAGCCTCCTGGGATAGGCTCCAGGTCCCCGTGACCCTGAACACAGAATAAAGCGGTTTTGAAGATGAGTGAGAGTAAGTGGTTAATAAGATACAACAAAACACATGTTTTCTTAGTGTTAGTTTTATATATGTAGCTCTTATGGCACAATCCGGACTAATTAGTTACATGAGACCGACTAATTTTGTTTAAATCTGTATAAGGCTGTCAAAAATACAGCTCTTTTCCTTATTTCGACGATAGTTAAAAAAAAGCTCTATACAAATAATTTGCTTAAATTAAAAAATGAGACATTAAAAATAGACAGTCTAATATTGCCCACCTCCTGAACTGTCAGTGCGCCCTCTAGTGGAGTACAAGTTAATAGATATGTGAGCTACAGAGAAATATTATGCAAAACATCGTCGGTTAATACATTTTACACAATAAACTTTGTAACAGCAATTAATTAAGTTCATTGTTCATTATTAACAGCTTTATACTATAATCATTAACTTATTCATTTATCACTTCACCCTAGCTGCCTGCTTTGATTATTACCTCCTCAGTCTTGTTCCTCTGAGTGATTTTTATGACTTTGCGTTCTCAGTGTATTTTGCTCTTGAATTTGATTTGTGTTCTCCGGGTTGGGCTTTTGGCTAACTAGTTAGTCAGTTATCTGTGTTAAGTCAGACTATTTAAGGTTTCTAAGGTTAAAGCCTGATGAAGCAGTATTTGCTATGATGTAGGATGTCATGTCTGAAATTTCCTGCCAACCTTGACTCAATGGCTGTTACTCTTATTGACAATTACTGAATTAATTATAAGCGTTCTTATAGTAAAATCTGTCTATTTTCTATTTCATGCCAGTCAACCAGTGCCATTTATTTAGTGCCAGTGATCATTTATTAATCATTGATAATAATCTCAACCAAATTGGCAAGAAGAGACAAATTAGTGAAGCAAAAAATACTTTAAATAAAATAATGAAAAAAAAACCCCAAGGCTGTTGAAAATACTGCTTTTCTCGTTGCCCTCATTCAAAAACGAACAAAGCTGCTAAAAACACGGTCCGTCCTTGTGCTTTGTGCGAACTGTTAATAAAAATGAGCGCTATGGAGAAGTTCTACTTTAGTCTGAGAGTTTTTTTACTTTACTTTTTTTTTTTTTTTTTAGGAATGTAGCAATGAGTTATAACTTTTATTGAGTTATTTTTTAAATATATAACCGTTGGAAGCTCATGACATGATGTTTTCTTTAGGATCAGACAATCCAGAACGCTCCTTCTTTTAAATTGTGTTTTTTGTTTTTAAGATACCAAGAAACCAAGAAAGTGGTCACGCCGCTAAGTTTCTCCTTCCAGAATGTACAGATAACAATAATGTGTAACTAATAATGACAACAGTGCCAACTCCAGCCTATATCATTCATTTTCCTATGGCAGGAGATTAGAGTAGCGTGTGTCTAGTGTGATAAGAAATATCTCCTTGTTACGCACAACAGACGCGACATGTGTAGGGCTAATCACCTGACTGTGATGACGCCTTCCCCAGAGAGTGTGATCTCACTGCTATTCCTGTCAGCAGAATGTAAGAGTGAAAAAGAAAAGGGAGGACATTTTCTTTGAGAGGGGCAGAGAGAAAAAAAAAAACAGGAGAAGAGAAGGCAGAAATGAAAAGTGGTTGTCCAAGTGGAGATTTTGTTCTCAGCAGGAGAGCCTAGGATCTCATTACCTATGTACAGTCCAGAAGCTGTAGCTGTCGTTTATTTATTTATTTATTTATTTTCGTCTCCCTGTGGGTGACAGAGGACGTCTATCTCGATGCTAAAAATCGAGAAAATTTAAATCGCAGTGAACATTTCTTTTTAAGCCACTGTGCAATATCACTGCGTGAGTAACGAACGCGTTAAAGGGTTTTAAAAGGGATTGTAAATCAGCATCAAGTTCCGTGGCTTAATTGCATACTCAAGGAGTTATACATAATGTGTGCTGTGTTAAATGTCTCATACTGAATGTCTCATAATGAAACACATGCAGTGTGTGTTCGCATTAACTTTAATTTTCCACTGAGACGTTTTGCTCAGGGTCGCTTTTCCTTTCCTCAAACGAGTATGATTCAGCTTGTCGCAATCGTGCTGCGAAGCTCCACGTCAGCGACAGCTACAGGGCCGTGCTTTTAGCAACCAGATCAGTTGCCATGCTAACCTGGGTGCTGCTCTGTTGGCTGAGTCTGGTGACCCGGTATAATGAGCGTTGCGCATGCAGGATTTGTTCTGATGAGCCCTGAGCTGTTGAGATCTGTATCTGAAATTTTAACAAAACTGCTGTCTTTGTTCATTAGTTAATTAATCTGTGCCACGATTGTCATGAGACACTGTTCAAGTAATTTTTACTTGTGTCCTTGGGAAATTCTCAAGAATATTTTCAACATTACTGATGCGAATATTCATGTGAAATCAGACCATATTGTAGGGACTTTAGTGATTTTACTATATATTTCTTATATTCTCATAAGCATATAAAAAAAATAATAATGAGAAAACAAATGATGTAAGTAATGCTCAATTGCCATAATATTATGAATTCATAAAATTGTCATGTAGATGCAGGTCATGAGCTTCAGTTAATGTCCATATCAAATGTCAGAATGAAAATAAAATGTAATTCTTATGTGAATTTCATTAACGCATGGTTGTTGGTGCATGATGGACTGGTTTGAGTATTTTATAAACCTCTGATCTCCTAGGACAAAGTAGAGAGGGGTGCTAAAAACAAAAAAAGCATTTAGTTCTGCATTTGAAATGAGGCCAGAATACAATAGAGAACCTAGTTTTGAGCTCACAAGGAGGTTACTGTACAGTAAGTCAAAATGCTTACTCTTTACAGCTGTGGTGAGCAGAAAAGCAGCTTAGAAAGCATAATACATTTAGTCCATGAATGAGTTCCGCTCCGCAAGCAAGTTCATAAGTCGGATTTGTTCTTAAGTCAGACAAAGTGAGTCTTATACGTCTTTGACATGAACATACAATGTAAAGCATATCAATCCAATTGACTAAATCTCTGTCCCCTTACCCTGCACTGCCATGATGCGACCAAAAATCCTAACCATGCCTAAGGAAATGAATCTCACACGTCAAATGTAACAGTGTTGTCTCTGCAACTTTAAATCGGGAGGGGAATCCCGGATGTTATTTTGTCTCAGAGCTGTTTTCCACTGTATTGGACTGTGAACTCTGTTTTGTTGAGGATGTTCCAAAATTAGGATTATTCATCATCAGGACAGCTTTACAGGACACACATTTTCTATATTCACGCTCCCGGACTATTCACGGACTAATCGCTATACAAATAAAATTGAATTGAATTGAACACCCACACGCTAAAAATACTGGAATTAGTACTAAATGTCCAACGCATTATTAAACCGCGACGTATAGTTATCAACTGTCAACTTGAAATGTTGCAAAAAACATAATGACTGAGTCTGATCAGAGATCATTTAAACGTTCTGGGAACTTGCATCATAAAAAAAACATCCACAGTAAAAACCAGAGCTATGTTTAATAAGAGCGTTTCCACATATACACACAGGGTTGGGACTAAGCAGATGTGTCGCCAGAAACCTTTTGTCAGGCAGGCTTATGAAAGAATGCTTAAGTTTACTCGAGAGCATAAAGAGTGGACTTTAAAAAAAGGTCATGTGATCTGATGAGTCCAAAGCGATGGGTGCGTCGGGGTAAGAAGGGAGGCGCATGAAGTGATGCACCCATCATGCAGTGTTATGATCTGGGTTTCCTTCAGTAGAAAAGATCTAAACTCAGCAACGTTATGTGGCAATAAGATTAAATCAGCTGATGACCTGAATGTACTAAATGTACTAAAAAAAAATCACAATTTTTGAGTTGATTGAACCTGGTATTAGAGTATATGCCTTTTTTTATCCATGCAGCTTGTTTTTGTCTTGAAAAGAAAGAATTTAAAGAAAATTAAATGCACTTTGGCATGCCATTTAGAAACCTACAATATTAAAAAAAATAACTCATAAAGTCATAAAGACTCCTGTGTCTGAAATCGTAACGTCACAGCTTTACCTCTGTCTGTTACAAAGCACTAATGTTGGAGACTCCTTCTAAAAATGCAATCTCTTGCTCGAGAAAAAACATCACCATATTAACAAGAAACATTATGTTAAGTGTCTAGGACATAAATCCATGTGAATTATCTGTTACTATAGAAATGCTAACGTACTCATGAGATGAGGTCATTAATATAAACATGATGTTCCCTCAGGCTGCTGCTGTTACGGAATATTAATTAACACCTTGAGCATTTACCAGCCTGTTTTAGATGGTTGAATTATGTGTCAAATAGTTCTTTATACATTTTCAAATACTTTCTCTTAGTTTTTTTTTTCCTAACTAAATAGCCTTATCGCACATCAGGTTCTGTGTGACAGCTGAATGTAATTTTTTATATGTAAATGTACTCGTCACTATCATCAACACACAGGATCTGCGCCTTTAGCATGGTGTGCTAGTTAACCAGCGGTGTATGGCTCGTACAGCTTGCTCTGGTATTATGGGAAATGCATTGACGACACTACAACTAAATTAATGCTTCCACGATTTGCTCAGATGATGCATTCATTTTTCGACTTTCCCTTCCTGACATTTTCCCACTCTGCCACTTATTACGTGTAACAAAATCAGTCCCATCTACGATCCATAAAATTCAATTAGGTCGCTATTGCTTTTCCTCCTAATTGAATTACTCATTCCCTCATACGTTATTCACCATGGAACAAAATCTGTCAAGGGTGAAATGACTAGTAGGACTCCCAATAGCGTGTAACTGTGGTGAGGTTGGCCGGCCATTATTATTTTTTTCCGATTAAAAAAACGGTAGCTTATTTGTAAAAGGAGCAGACAGTGGACACACAACCAGACCTGCAATCTTAATTAAGTTTGATTAAAATGACTTTAAAAAGAAATTGAGAAGACCCCAACTAAAATGGACTTCTAAGAGTCTTGGGATATACATAGAATAAACTTTATGATTATAGCAGCAACACAATTTTGTGAGTGACACAACCAGGGAAGCACTGGAATCGTTGAAGGATAAATTATGAACCATAGATTTAAAAAAAATAAAATTTTATGCACTGTTTCTATTCTGTGATGTATGTTAAATGATTGGCACTGTGTCCAGGGTGTACCCTGCCTCGTGCCCTAAGCCTCCTGGGATAGGCTCCAGGTCCCTCTGACCCTGAATACAGGATAAAGTGGTATAAAAGATGAGTGAGCGAGTGAGTGAGTGTATGTTAAATTTTTATGCGTGTACTTAATCCAAGCTGAGTAAGACATAATGAAAAAATTTACCTGTTTACCAGGTTTGGAGACCTTTCTTTGGAAATATTTGTACCCTTTTTATAGTCAGTCATCCATCATACGTTTTATTTATGAATATTTAATGTTATTTAATATTTAAGGTCTTATACTGAGGATGTACCGGTTAAATGTAAAATGCAGATAACGACAGCCTTTCATGACTAAGCGGAAATAAAACAGTTTCCAGTCTGTTTGTGATAATAGAGAACATGATGGTTATGAATTTGAACTCTATGAACTGTTAAAAAATTATTCTTGCAGTTGGCCCTTTTTTTTCTCTGGTAGTTCACATCCTCTTTTAGATCGCGCATGATGATCTTTAATTTGTCGACTAAGTCACTGTGAAAGTTGTAATAAAAAAAACAACAAGCAGATGCTTGCGGGAGAAGCTTTGACCTCAGCATCTGAGTCATCACCACCTCCGTTCCCAGCAGCATGGACAGACTCGAATAAAAATGGCTTCATTCCTGGGGCAAAATGTTTACCTTCATACACCAGAATGAGTTTGGCAAATTCTCATAAACAGGGTTCGTGTGATCATGAAATTCCTGGAATAATCATGGAAATTATGTTTGTTTTCCAGACCTGGAGAAGTCATGGAAGAGAAAAAAATCGGAAAAGTTTGGTAAAGTTAAGGAATTTTTTAAAATAATAATGCGAGTTTTTTTGTGTGCATGTGTGTGAACGCGCCTATGTAACGTTGGGTTCGGTGAGGTATGTTTCGTTCGAGCTCTGGATATATTGTGGACTGGCATTTTCTGCATGCTCAGTAAAAAAAACTGTAGTTTGGATGCTGAAAGGAAAAAATACAGAAAACTACATGCAGGTTTTAGTGCCATGGCCTTTTACACACTTACCGCTAATGGGGGTTATTATTTTTATTATTATTATTATTGTTGTTGTTATACTTCTACTACTACTCCTTCTAATAATAATATCTTATATACGTAATAGTATTTATAAAGTGTCGATGGTTCCTTTGATCAAGGAAGTCTATATTAATATTAAGATTTGTGTATCTATTTCAAACTCAAACCCATATGTATCAGTTCACACTGACTTCCCGTATGCTTAGAGTAAAGATAATTATAACTATAATAATTTATAATTTATTAAATAATAATTAAAAGGTGAATAAAAAACAGTAAAGATAAAAATGAAAGTACTAAAGATCTCTTAATGTAATTGAACTAAAAGGCATATTTGTAATGCATTTAAAAAGGACATTGCACTCAGACCTATATACAGTGGAACCTTGGATTATGAGCATAATTTGTTCAGAAAGTGGGCTTGTATTTTAAAACACTCGTAAATCAAAGAGAATTGTCCCATAAGAAATAATGGAAACTCAAGTTATTCGTTCCACAGCCCAAAAAATAAATACATAGAAATATTTAATATAAAGTAAAAATAAAACAAATTAACCTGCACTTTACCTAGCAAAAAGTAAAAATAAATCCTTACAGAAAAGTGTTTCCGTTTATGTGCACAGGCACTCTGTGTGTGTGTGTGTGTGTGTGTGTGTGTGTGTGTGTGTGTGTGTGTGTGTTTGTGTGTAAAGCTAAAGTAAGTGGAGAGGAGGAATCAGACCCTGATTCCCCAATAACACTTCCTCCTCTCTTATTCGAGTTTCACGCACACACACACTAACAAAAAGTAAAAAAAAATTTTTTTTTCTGTTTTATCAGAAAAATTAGCAAGGAACATTGCTAATAAATCTTGCATGAGTGCACGTAACGAAATCACTGCTGTAAAGTAAAAAATAAATAACTAAACCTGCAATTTACTTTTGAAAAGAATCACAACAGAGTAGTGTTTCTGTGTAGAACAGAGTCTGTGTGTGTGTGTGTGTGTGTGTGTACGTGTGTGTGTGTGTGTGTAAAGGCGAGAAGAGGGGTGTGTGTGTGTGTGTGTGTGTGTGTGTGTGTCTGTGTGTACACGTACACGGTGTCCAATAACGTGCGCGCGCACATAACGGCATGCTTACACACAGAGAGAAAAAATGGATCTTTAACCTTTTAATAAGACTTTCTTTTGCTTTACACACACGCATACAAACACAAAATAAAATATGTTTTATGCGCACACATGGTCACAGTGTTATAGTAAACAGTACACGCGTGCATGAATGTTGATTATACCAGTAAGAGACGCGCTTGAAAGATAGAGTAGGGGAGACAATTACACACAATTCCGCAGCCCCAGAGAGAGAGAGATAAACCATTGGCTCCGAACTGATCACGTGACGCTCAGCGACAAAACAAGAAGCGCATGCGTGATACATGATACTCAGTACTCGTAAACCAAGACTTGTTTGTTTTTTAAAATTTATTAAAAATCTTTGCTCGTCTTGCAGAACACTCGCAAACCGTGTTACTTGCAATCCGAGGTTCCACTGTACAGTATGTCTGTATGTTTTCAATGAAGATCAATATATTTTACTGAAGAATTTGAAAGTAATTGCTCTTTGTTGTAAGGGACAAAATTTATCAGTATATATCTGGCTATAGCTAAAAACATAATCCAGTGTGTGGATACAAGGGTGTCCAGCTCACTTATTGTTAGACAAAATTAAATGTAAACCATGCATCATTTTTTAAATAGTTTATGTCTGAACAAGAGGGAAAATCAGCAGGTAAGATTGTGTGCAACGAAAGGCACATTGATATTTAAAGGTTGATTATGTGATCATAAAAGCAGATTCTTCTACACAAGGTAGATGTTTGTTATGGTGTCCTGCAGTGATGCAAACATAATAACAAGTGCATATTATTCTTAAATTATTCTTGAATCGATGCTCAAAAAATTAGTCTAAAGTCCTGGAGAATTCTGAACTTTGGCACAAAGAAATAGTTCCACAAGGTCTTGCTCTACATTTAAATGAACACAATAACATGTAGCTCCTTGTTAAAATCAATATGCAACTCTTTATCCAAAAATAAAATTAAAATGAACAAAAAAAAACAAAAAAAAAAACAGGAAATGCTCAAACAGACAGCCTCTGAATTTACAGCAAAGAACACGAAACGTTTCTCACTGTTTTAGAGCTGATGTTACATGCAGAGATGATTTGCAGTGCAGGGATGGTTCTGAGCCGACTACAGACTTCCAAGACGAATCATGTTTGGTTCTTTAAATGTCTGGTTCTTTTAAATTCTTCTATTTATAGTTTTAAAGCCATCTTGAGTCTGAATAAAAGTAAAAAAAAAAAAGGTAATGTAATGTTAATTGCCTATGGATGCAGACTTTTTAATACAAATATATACAACATCAAAACCAGTAATAGCAAATGTAACAAGGCTCTGTGAATGTTAGGAATCCACATATTAATGTTATTATGCCTGCAGTTTCTGCATCATTGTGAAGAGTTAATTCAGTTAATTTTGATATTTCCAGACTAGGCAAATCTGGTTTGTCCAGATCACCACAGACGGCATAGCATCTGTCAAACAAGTGTCAAAGGCATTTCAACAGCAGCAAGGAAGAGATGTAAAGTATGTGGGATCTAGAGCTGTGAATAATAGGTTGATTGTCCAGTCGATTCAGTTCGAGTTCTGGCCATTGGGCAATTAAAGTTAAAAAGATGTAAAAATTACCAAAAAGTGTTTAAAAAACATTAAAATGCTGTGTAACTTGAGTTGTAGATTGTTGAAATGTTAGGAAGAGGTTTGTATTTTGCATTTTTACTACATTTTAAACTCTGTGAGTGAATTAGTATCAACTCCACTCATTACACATGCTTACACAAGCCTTAAAACACCGCGAGCATTAATTAGTCGTGAGAAGGCGTACGTGCCATAGGGTTCATAACTGCTCATCTCCGCGACCGCTCACTTTTGAGTTTTGAGACTTAGGAGACATAAGAGGCGGTAAAACATCACGTTTTTTTATAATCCTACCGGTAAACTATTTACACATTTTCATCCCATGTGTTAGGAGTGAATTATTTCCTAAGTTTAAATTATTATTAACAATAAGAATTATGGCGGAGCACAGAGATACATGCTGGTCATACGTGCATTTGGATTTTAAGTAAGGGAACTACATTTAAGTAATCATTAAACTTTCTTAAGTTAACACATTTCTAAATGACACATCTATACCAAATATACAAGGCTCATTCAAGTCAAACTGGGGAATTTTTTGTGAATTAATGTGTAAAACTGATTGACATTTCCACTTTAAGCACCTTACGGTGATGAGACTTCGGCCGATGTAGGCCGTACATCCGTGAATGATGACGATCCCAGCCGAGGTTGCCTGGAGCCCACTGCATTGGTTCTGGTGAACAATGCCTGATCCTTGAAAATCGGCAGCTTGCAGGAGAGACGCAGCCGTCTGTACATTGAGGGTATCCAAGCACTAGTAAAACCATGGGATAAGAAAATAAGTGCAGCATGGATTAAATAGAGAAATAAAGATAGTTTGTACTCCCATAACGGTGTCCGATTATTCTGCACGATCAAACATACCAGTTTGACTTGAACGCCACTCATGCCATTTCCCTCAGAATCCCTCATTTAGATTTTCATTTTACATTGTTTTTAGAAAAGGAAAAATGTCTTGAGTAAACACTAAAAGCAAGTATTTTTATGACTGTAATTTAATAAAGAGCTCAGTGAGATTAAATTCCCCTTTTCTCATTCTGTGCCTAATGAGAATGGTTCTGAGCGTAAATTTGCATTCTCCGTTCCAAAGGAATTTTGCCACCGGCTCTCTACGTTTATCCCTGTGAATGTGCTGCTTTTTGGAAATCGTCCAAGAAGAGTCAGAAGATGGTTTGTGATGATGCGTCTCACGAAAAGTTAACGATCCAGCAAAGCTGCTGGGAAACCTGTTACAGGCTGGTACTTCTCAGCAGGGAGGATGTTAATGCACAATCTCTCCGACCCTCAGGTTTAAAAATAGATTAGTCTGAGGCAGTTTCCTCATAACTAAATGTGCTAAGTTAAATCCAAGGGTCACCATAATTAGGCATTTTTTATTAATGCACTTTTACATTTTATAATATATATATTACATATCCTTTAGTTGATAAAAAAAAAAAGAAAGTACGGAAGATTTTCTATTGTGGTCACTGCAGTTGGGCCAAGGATTCTTCTGGCCTGAGTGTGTAGCAGGGAAAGATTAGAAAAGCATGAAATAACAGTGACTCTTCACTAAACCACGCAGAGCTCCTTGCTCTGGTACAAGCATGGTACAAGCTGCCAATTTATACTAAGTTTCTTAGTGGTGCAGTGGAAGAGAGTCTGTAAATTACAATGTTCATAAGGATCAATGTTCAAGGATCATTTTTGTTATAAGATAAATAGTGATTAGCATAGCATTAAAACCTGACTAATATTGTGCAGGACTTCCTTGTGCATGCAAAACAGCTCTGCGCCTCTGACCCATCAAGGCATGGATTTCCCAAGATCTACAAAAGTGTGTTATGGTATTTAGCACCAAAACGTTAGCAATAGATCTTTCAGGTCCTTTAGGTAAGGTAAGGTCTTACGTAAGGTAAGCCCTCCCTGGATTGTGCTTGTTTGTCCAGCACATCTCACATATGCTCAATCAGATTGAGATCTGTGGAATTTGAATACCTTAAACTTTTGTAATGTTCCTAAATCCATTCCTGAACATTTCTTTGCAGTTTGCCAGGGCACATTAAGTTATTAGGAAATACTTTGCCATGAAGGGCTGTACACTGGAACCTCTGATTGCCAGTAATGCGGTTTGCGAGTTTTTCGCAAGACGAGCAAAGATTTTAAATAAATTTGGACTTGGAAAACGAATAAGTCTTGGTTTACGAGTACCGAGTATCATGTAGCACACATGTGTTTTTTGTTTTGACTCTGAGCATCAAACGCTTACAAATGAGCCAGTGGTTTTTCTCTCTCTTGCACTGCCGAATTGTGGGTAATCGTCTCCCCTGCTCGGTCTTAGTGCGCGTCTCTCACTGGTATAATCAACATCCGTGCACGCGTGTACTGTTAAATATAACACTGTGACCACGTGTATGTGTAAAACATATTTTATTTGATGTTTGTATGCGCGTGTGTACAGCGCATATACTGTTTATTATAACACACGTGTGCGCTCATGTAAAGCAAAAGCAAGTCTCATTAGAGAGGTTAAAGATCCATTCTCTCTCTCTCTCTGCATCAGCCTGCACTTTGTCTGCGCGTGCGTCATTGGTCACCGTGCCCCTTTACACAAACACACACACCCCTCCTCCCCTCTTCCTCCCGCCTTCACAAACACACACACACACACACACACACACACTCTCTTTTTAATGGAAACACTGTTCTGTCGCAATTCTTTTTAAAGGTAAAGTTCAGGTTAATTTTTTTATTTTACAGCAGTGATTCCATTAGCATGCGCTCACTCGAGAGTTGTTAGCAATGTTCTTTGTTTATTTTTCAAATAAAACAGTCTTTCCGTTAATGTGTGTCTGTGTGTGTAAAAAACTCAAATAATAGAGGAGGAATTATTCCTGTGTAAGACGAGAAGAGGGGGGGCGGAGGGTCTGAATCTTCCTCTCCTCTTACTTTAGCTTAACACACATACAGTACACACACACATAGCGCCTGCACGCATGAACGGAAACACTTATCTGTCAGAATTTATTTTTTCCTTTTTTTTAGGCTGTGAAACGAACAATTTAAGTTTCCATTCCGGAACGAATTAAGTTCGTAATTCAAGGTTTCACTGTACTTAGGTAGGTACTGTAGGTGTTTATGTGTCACAGAAACATCTACACGAATGTCAGCACCCAATTTTTCCGGTCAGAGCACTGTCCAGAGAGTTATGCTGCCTTTGCCAGCCTGCCTTCTTCCCACAGTGCATCCAGGTTCCTGACATTTTGCAGATGCTCTGTCCTGGTCATGTAGCCATTACAATTTGGCCCTTGTCATTCAGATTCATATGCTTGCCCATTTCTCCTGCTTCTACCTCATCAAATTTAAGCACAACTTGTTCACATGCTGCCAAATTTGTCCCAACTCCAGACAAATTAGAAAATTGATATTATTAACTTTACTTGTAAGAGGTTTTAATGTTATACGTGACCCACAAAATTTGGAGCACAATGTTTAATTCATTAAATTCAATTAGCATTTTTCGATCTCAATACAGGGTCAAGAATATTTATACAAGATCAAAAATATACTCACTAAGATTACTGAGTCAAAATGTCTTTTAATTTGCTAAGGGCTCTGACCATCTTGTTAGAATTCATAATTGACTACAGCTGGTAGCTTCTTTGTGCCAACATAAAAAATGTTTGATTGTTAGCATTCATTGGATTGACCAACACACACAGTACAATGGGAAAGGAGCTCAGAGCAGATGCGAGACAAAAGATGGTAGATTTACCATCTAGAACATGTCTGCAATGAACTGGAAAGTGCTGTAACACCTTTATCACTGTCTATACTCAACCAAGTTTTACATTTCAATGGACTGAGCAGCCTTTTTTAGTCTAAGAAAGAAGCCATTATTTTGAAATCCACACCTTCAAGCTTAATAAAATTTTGCAACTGACTACATGAAAAATAAAAAGCCTTCTGGGGGAAAGTTTTGATTACCACAAAATCCTTTGGCAAACCCTCAAATCATTAGCTAGACAGTTGAAATTTGGACAAAATTGAGTTTTCCAACACGACAATGATCCCAAACAAAGCTGGTTATGAAATGCATAAAGGAGGCTCACTTTAAGCCGTTGGAGCCAACCCTATTTTTCTTTTAATTGTGTATTGTGCTTAAAAGTCATATCCGTTCCAGGATACCAACAAATTTAGTTGAACACTACCAACTCTGCCAAGAAGATTAGTCAAATATCCAAACAGAAATTTGGCAGAAACTTGGTCATGGCAACCAAAAGTGTCTGCTAAAGAAGAAACTTGCTGAAGGATACATAACAAAACATTTAATGTGCTGTAGATATACTTTTGACCCTACAAGTATAATGTTGACCCTATTTTGATCAAAAGAAAATTAAAAAAATGTATGAAAACCAGATGTGCACCAAATTCTTGTAGTTTTCTTCCATGAACAATGTACAGTCATGTGAAAAAGTTAATTCCCCCTTCTTTTGTTTTCTGTGTGTTTTTGTGTATTCAAATCCTCTGATTGCATTACCAACCTCAGATGAACAACATCTAATAGTTTCTCTGTACAATTATTTATTTAGCAAAAATGAATTCAAAATGGAAAAGAAAATCCACCTTTACCAGCAATAGCTTTTAACTATTTTAAGTAATCGTTTTCTGTATGACTTTATCTTTATCTATATTTTTGTCTTTCACATCGTGGTGTTATTTTAGCCCATTCTTTCTTACATCATTGCTTCATTTCATTAAGGTTTTTGGGCATTCGGTTAGCACAGCTTTGTAAAGGTCTTGCCACAGCATTTCAGTTGGGTTAAGGCCTGGTCTTTGACTTGGCCACTCTAAAACCTTAATTCTTTTATTTTTCAGCCGTTTAGATTTAGATTTACTGGTATCCATTGGATTGTTGTCTTGTTGCATGACTAAATTTCATCCAAGCTTTAGCTGTCAGACAGATGGTCTCACATTTCCCTATAGAATATTCTTGTTTACAGAGGAGTTCATGGACGACTCTATAACTGCAAGGTGCCCACTTCCTGTATGTGCAAAACAAGCCCAAATCATCACCCCTCCATCACCTGCTTATTTTTTTGGTTTTCACCAAATATGAGGCCGGGCTTTAAGGCCAATTAACTCCACTGTGGTTTCGTCTGTCCATAGGACATAGCTCCAGGACTGTCGTCACTTGTTTAAATGCAGTTTACGTAACCTTAGTCATGCATCCATTTTCTCTTTATATAGAAGAGGCTTTTTAAAGGTAACCCACCCAAACCGTACTTGTTCAGTCTTCTTCTGATTTAGTGTCATGAACGTTAATATTTAACATGCTCAGTGCCCATCAAGTTACACCAAGGAATAAACATAAGTTTTGGGAAATAAACAAACTTTTGGGTGGTTGTAACAGCCTTGTGTCAGAAACGCTATTACTAATTAATTTCCTCCCAAGTAAATTATAAGTGGATGTTCTTGTAAGACAAATCTATCAGAGATTATTATGAATGTTTTGGTAATTATCTTTAAGCAAGTTTCTTTTTAAGCAGACACCTTTGGTTGCCATCACCAAATTTCTGCCAGATTTCTGGTTGGATATTTGACTGATCATCCTGGCAGGGTTCGTAGTGTTCAACTAAATTTGTTGGTATCCCGGAACAGATCTGACTTCCACAATTTTTTAAAAAAATAGGACTGTAGGGCCTAAGATGTAGCTCTTGGGTTTTATTGTATTTCTTGGGGTGAATGTGCTGGAGCGTCCAGTCCTGGGAAGATTGGCAAATGCCTTAAATACTTTCCACTTGTAAATAATCTTTCACACGGTAGAACGATGAAATCCAAATTGTGTCTTAAACACAAACTCAGTCCAGGTTGATGTCTTTCCAGCTTGGCATTGTGTTAACACACACCTGAATGCTCCAGACTAAACTGAACAACAAATGCTTTTATAGAGGTCTGCACACCTGCTGATGATCAATATCAAGGGCTGATGATTAGCTGCACTTGGCTGGTTACATTTAATAATACATTTTCTTAAACCTTGGATTATATGAGATATCCTCTTTACAAATTCTTGTAAATGACCTGTAACTGTAGAAACGATATGATCGAAAAGAGCAAATTAATATAATCTTGTTATTTAGGTTTTTTGCCAAAACTACTGTCACAAATGCTGCTTCAGAAAATCATTCAACAGCTCCAGATTCAAAACCCAGCAGCGCTTTGATATAAACTGTAACAAAACCTAATAAACTCCAATGAATGTGTGTCAGTGTATGAGTTAAATACATCTAGAGATAAGGCAATAATTTTAGCGAAAAAATTATTCCTAATTATTTTTGAAGGTTACACTGTCATGCTACGAAAATAGGATAATAAAAAAAGTTAAAGTAATAATAGTCTGCTTCACATTGTTCTTATGATGTTGGCTGCATTTAAAAGACACTTGATTAAGTAGAGAGAGAAGTGTTACTAGGCAACTGGGAAATATGGACACTAAGAATAATCTGGCTAATGAGTCAGGCTAAGAAGGATTGAGTTAGCTAGCAAGTCCACAGTGACAACAAACAAAACAACACTTTTGGGAGCATTTACTGTGAATGGAAAGTTAAATTACCGAGAAAGGAATTATTTTTGTTTGTTAACCTGATGTGTGTTTTCACTAATTGGTGTGTTTGTTCCTTGGTTTGGAACAAGTTGGATAGCATTAGCATGCTACCTCAAAAATACCCAAAACTCCTGCATTAACTTTCCAATAGCAACAACAGTAAAAGTAACAGTTATCAGAATCCCTCATGGATATTTTTTTTCTTTTCTACTCTGGCTTTCTCTGCCTCAGGCTCTTCCTCTCTCTCTGAACACTAGCTGCAGTTAAAAAACTCAGGATAAAATAAGGGGAAATTATGGTGGCGTAGTGGTTAGCACTGTAGCCTTGCGCCTCCAGGGTAGGAGGTTTGATTCCCACCTCGGGTCTCTGCTCGTGGAGTTTCCATGTTCTCACTGGGTTTTCTCGGTGTACTTTAGTTTTCTCCCACAGTCCAAAGACATGAAGATTAGGATAATTGGCATTCCCAAGTGTCCCATATCATGTAAGTGAGTGCATGCTTGTGTGCCCTGCAACAGATTGGCACCCCCTCTATCGTACTCATTGTACCCCACCTCATGCCCTAAGTCCTCTTGCATAGGCTCCAGGCTGCTGTGACCCTGTACAGGATAAGCAGTATAGAGAATGAGTAAGTGTGGAAAAATGGTTTTCATTCATGTTTGAGGTTTCATCATAATGCTCGGTTCTCATATCTATTGATCAGGAGGTGTTGCTTAATCTTCCATAATATCAGCTGTGAGCTATAAATTAAAATGACATGATTAAATTAATGGCCTTGTTCTAATAAATTAATATTTCTAATAACAACTCATACAGGAGTTTGTATGGTGGATGCACCACATGAAAAGCTTTACAAAATATTGTATTTGTTGAAGTGGTGAGGTTTTCTGTACAGTAAGCGAATGTTCATTTCACATATATGGAAGGAAGCTTTAATGTCAAAGCTTTGTAACAAAGGTAAAACTGTAGCCTAAGGTAAAATTTGTCACCATGGGAGGAAGAAAACACTTTTAGGACGTTTTGCTTTCTTGAAACTATAATGAGCTGAGGATTTATTTATTAATTTTTTTACTTATTTATTTTTTAGTTGAGTTGGTTTATTAGTTAAAAGTTAATGAAAAAAAATAGCTGCGTAATTACATTACATAAGTGAAACATGAACTAGCTTGTCTTTGTAACTGTAAAAAAAGAAAAAGATTAGTGTTGTCAAATCAGTGTAGTGTTCAAAGAATAAACATAAATCACATTTTGGGTGATTTGTGTCAGAGACCTTAGCACTGATTAATTTCCTTCCAAGTCAATTATTTTCCAAATAAAACCAAAATAACTGGATAAGCCTTCTGGTAAGACAAATCTATCAAGGATAATTATGAATTATTAATCCTGTTGGTACAAGATAAGTGCACTGATTCATCGGCTACCTTGCCAAAAATGAAGTCACACACTCGCACTCTGGGCTGCCATCGACGTCGAACCTGGTGCTACCTTGTAGCCATGTGATGCTGAGTCACAGCGATATAGCATGGGGGCATCTTTTTGTGGTAAAAAAACAAGTTTTGCAGTGCAAATTCCAGGTTAAACTGTCACTATAAATCAGGCACATTTTCAGCATTTTCATACAGTGTGGGTGCAGCTCACAAAATATGCTTTCTGTCCATGAAACGCTAAAGAGACTCATCAGAGTAATTCAGCAGTGAATAATGAGTCATGATTTCACCAGGACAACAAGCCAGCTTTTATTCTGTCTAAAACAGATATGACTCAGGGTTTTATTTTAAAATCAATATGCTTGCTTCTTATTCGTATAGAAAATTATTATCATTTTATGTTAGTTTTCCATGCTCTATCTATCTATCTATCTATCTATCTATCTATCTATCTATCTATCTATCTATCTATCTATCTATCTATCTATTCTTGGTAAGTATGAATTGTCTGTATTGCATGTGAATTATTATCCTAGATTGTGAGGTGCATTTTATCGTTCCTGGCACACTGGCTTCATTCTGAGGCAATCAACCCTTTTTTTTCTCTCTTTTTTTTCAATGCCATCAAGATGAAACTGGATTTGAGTGCGGGGAGATGGAGACGCTACGGTTCACGGTTTATGGGCCGAATGATACTCACTAGAGACTGAGCTGTGAAAAACCAAGCACGGTTTGGCAGCATACCCTGAGCTGCTATTAGAGCCGAAACACGCTGTGTGCCATGTTTACGTGCCACATTTGCTGCAAGAAACACAGAATAAGGATTATGAGGACAGTCCTGATTATAGCCTGCTCACAATAGAAACGGATGCCAAACAATAGAAGAAAATAGCACACTTTATATAGCATTATTTGCAGTATTGACACAAAAGCTGGGGCTAAAACATGTCATTAATGGGTTAAAGGAAAACTCTACCCTGATAGATATTAAATGTGGTTATATCAAGTGTTCAACTTTTGATTGTGCAGAATAACAGAACAGAGTTATAAGAGAAAAAAACGACCTTTATTTCTCTATATAATGCCCTTCTACACTAATGTACTTATCCCAGCGTATCACTAGATATCATCAAGCAAATTTTCTCAATACACCGGCGCCATGATCCGACTGCCCTCACATCTGAAATGAAATGTTGACCTCCTAGGAGCTCTTTTCTTTGCCCAAACATTTGGAATAGGCTTGGAGAGGGATCGGGACTGTACAGGGGATGTGGAAATAACTTCAATGTGCAGTCAAAGGCTGTTTTTCGGCAAACATTTATTAATCTATTAATTCATCAGCATCATGCAACATTCAAGTTTAATTCTAAGCATGGAAAATTTGTTATAAACAAGAATTTTACATCAGATTGACTTTACTTTTACTTTAACTCAAAGGTGCCATATTTTTAACAAGTTAACCTAATTCCAGAAGCCTTTTAAAATGTGGTTGTTATCGTCGTGCTGAAATATTCTCAGATCATGCATTGTGGCATCTCATTGTAAAAATTCTTTTAGTTCAAAATACACTGTCTACATCTTTAAATGCAAATGAGCTACTAACCCCTTATTCCCTTCCCCGCTCCATGGCCCCCTACTGTATGTAGAAAGGCATTTTCATAGCCAATCAGAACACACTTGACCACATACTTGATCATGGTGACCAGGAATTTTCTTTGCTTCTCGCTTGGAATGATGTCATCCCAGGCAGCAAATTTAAACATCGCGTTCAAACTCATTTATATATAAAAATGTTAAAGTAGAAAAATGAATTTTCTACAAGAGGTGTCCGATAATAATATTTAGGCAAAAAATTTAACTAATGTCGGCATGCAATTTTAACCAATAAAAACATCCAAAAAGACTGGATACGTTTCCAAATAATTTTTTTTTACAGTCAGAACTGTTTTTAGGCACAGGAAGCAGTTTGTAAAAATGTATTATTTTATCTTTTTATCCTCAGGTGAAGGATGCCATGCAGAGAATCCACGATAGAGGAAACATCGGAAAGCTGATTCTGGATGTGGAAAAATCTCCCACTCCTTTAGTGAGTAACACACAAAAAAAAAACATGTGTATTTAGGTTTGTATAAATGAACATTTGAAATGTTAGTGATTTAAAACTATAATCAATTCTGATTGAATTTACAAAACCGTAAGTGAGATCAATACATGACGAACAGCTGCTGAAATCAGAGCACAAGGGAGCATTTAGTGCACATGTGCCTCGCTGACAAGCGTGAAACAGGAAAGCCAAAAAAAAGCAAAACAACTTGATGACAGTGATTGAGAAATTCTGGTACATTCTTAGTTTCCATGGAGATCTGTCAGTATGATGCTGAGGTACAAATAATAGCTTATGAAAGCACAGCAAGACCAGTTTACCTCTTGCTGGAGCTACTAAAGCTTCTGTTACAGTTTCACCTGAGGTTCCTGTGAATTTTCTGAAATAAATCAGCTTATAAAGTGTTGGAAATCACATGTACCCTGATGGATGGAGGAATTTGTTCCTGAAAGAAAAAAAAAGAAAACATTGAAAGTTTTTATTAATCTTTTTGGATGAATCCTACAGTTGAGGTTTAAGGTTTATAAAAAAATTAAGTTGTAATTTAATGTAGTCTAAGTTATTTTAATCTAATTAATTGTAGATTTTTAGCAATGAAAGAACAAGAAAGAAAGAAAGAAGATGAAATGCTCTCTTAAGCAGCATGTTTAAGTTTCCTTCTGATTAAGTAGAATGAAAAGAGAGAATGAAAGAGGAAGAAATGAAAAAGAAGAAAAGAAAGAATAAAAAGTAGAAATGTTTGATTTAAATTACAGATAAAAGGTAACGAATGGAAAATAAGGAAAAATAAAACTAAGGAATGTAAAAAAACAATTGTTTTATAAGTAAACCTACTGGAGTGAGGGTAAGACTTAGGGACGATGGAAAAAAGAAATACAAAGAAAGAAGTAAAAAACAAAGGAAGTAAGAAGGAAAAAAAGGATGAAAAGAAAGAAAGAAAAAATGATGGAAAAAAGGAAGGCTGAAAGAATGAGGTAAAGAAAGAAAGAAAGAAAGAAAAAGATGGTAAAAAAACAAATGAAGAAAGAAAGGTAGGAATGGGGAAAAAAAGAAAAGAGAAGGAATGTAAGAAAGAATGGAGGAAAAAAGAAAGAAAGAGAAAGAAAGAAAGAAAGAAAGAAAGAAAAGAGATGTAAAACTATTTTGAGGCCTTTAAATATTTAGAATTGAACTTTTAAAAAGAAAAAAAAAGAAGAGAAAGAAGGATGGATGTACTATATGTTGTTGAGCTGCAGTCTGTGCTAAAGGACATGTGCTGCTCCTGCAGATGGCGAGCGACAGCACAGAGACGAGCGAGGCAGGCGAGGAAGAGGAGGAGCATGAAGGAGACAGTGATAATAAGGAGCGAATGCCCTTCATCCAGTAGATGGAGGAGTGATGAACCCCAGTGGAAGGAGAGACTGGGACAGCACGAGTCATCCTTCTTTCCCCACGCTGTAGTGAAGTGTGCGAGTGTGTGACTGTAGTGCGTCTGAAAATAGCCTTCTTGCCAACTGTCCAACTCAAGTGCCATTCCCAGCCCAGTGCTGAAGTGTCCCAGTGTTACTGACCGTGTGTGCTCTTCTTCTTTACAGCTCTGTGGATGTTTTCAACATGTGTACTTCTGTTGTGGTGATGAGTGAGGAAAACAAGGCTCAGTGTCTCCTGCCACCCTGCAGGTTTCCTACAGCCTAAAAGATTTTTATTTGAGACTTATATCTGATAATTTAGCAAAGCTGAAGAAAGAAAGAAGGAAAAAAGTAAGTTTTAAAAAGTAAAATTATATTTAAGGCTTTCAAATTATTTAATTTCATAAATGTTTCTATCTGAAATTATAGAAGAAAAGAAAAAACTAAATATAACGCTATTTTAAGGCTTTCAGAGGCTTAACAACTTAAATGAGTAAATGTTCCCAGCTGAAGAAATAGAAAGAAAAATATAGGAAAGAATTAAACAAAGAAATAGAGTAAAAAGGTAAGTTATTTTAATATTTTAATCTTATTAAGATATTTTACATCTTATTAGACATACTGTAACTCTGTCATAAATGTTTCTAACTGAAAGTGTAATGAAAAAGGACAAGTAAACAAACTATAAAGAAATATCATTATTTATTATAAATTCATAAATGTTCCTAATTAAAACTATAAAAAGAAATAAAAGCTGTTTTTTTATCATGAAAGAAACATACAGTAAAAGGTTAAGTTATTTTCATAGAACTTTTAAAGGCTTCAGTATGTAAAGTCAAATAAAATTCTAAAATGAAGGAAAAAGAAAGTAAAAAAAATTAGAACAAACAATATGGAAAGAAGAAATAAACAAATGTAATTTAGAAGATTAATGAAAAAAGAGAAAGAAGGACATGTTTTTTCAGGTTTTAAAATAACTAACTATTTAAATGTCTCAGAAATTGTAAAAAGAAAGCAAGAAATAGTATACAACGGGTTAAATTATTTTAAGGCCTTACAAAACTTAACAGTTGAATTTCATTAATGTGTATAGTAGAAATTTTAGAGGAAAAAAAGGAAGATTTAAGGGAAAAAAGAATAAAAGAAATATTTTTCAAAGCTCTCAAAGGCTTAAGGTCATAAACGTTTCTAATGAAATTGTAGAAAGTATGAAAGAAACGTGAAATTGTTCTAACTTGTGCCTTACAGTGTAACATTATGATAAAGACAGAGTAAAATTATTTTAAGGCCTTTGACGGAATAACTATTTAAATTCACTGTAATTAAAAAAAAGAAAGAAAAAAAAGAAAAAGAGTAAACAAAATGTTAATCTATTTATGGCTATCAATTGTTTAATTATTTAAATGTGTAAATGTCTTTAACTAAAATTCTAGTAAGAAAGAGGGAAGGAAAAGAAAAGATAAAGAGACAAAAGTTATTTTATGGCTTTCAAAGGCTTAAAATTCATACATTTGTCTAAATGAATTTCCATATAGAATGAATAAATGAAAGAAAAAATAAGAAATAAATAACAGTGAAATTATTTCTAATACTCCTGCATTAAAAAGTGTTCATTATGGCAGAGAAATTAAAGAAAGAAAAAATGGTAAACAACAGTTTAAATAAATGATGATGTTAATTAATAAAAACTTTAAGTATTATACATTATATATCAACATTTATCAGATTCTTAAAAAGGAAGAGGAAAGAAAGACTCAGAGTCCCCTTAGAGAAAGATGTCCCAAAGCACAAAAAATAACACCTTCTTTCTTAAGTTATCATTTACAAGTAATTGATTGGAGATTTTCAGTAAAGAAAACAGAAAGGTGAAAGAAAAGAGCAGCGGATGTGAATTTCACTGTCGTATTGGCTTCTGTGATTATGCATGTGTGTGTGTGTGTGTGTGATTCTGTGTTGTGTTTACACTCCGGTGCCTGTGCTGAGGTATTGTTTCAAAAAGTATATTTTTGCAAGTGTGTAATGTTTGCAGAGAGAACTGTACCTGTACCTCCACCTCCACCTGTACCTCTCCATAATATACAGTATAACTAAACCCTGATCTGTGCCTCTATCACAAGTACTGTCCTCTAAAAGAAGGAACTACCATGCATTAAATATACCTAATAATCACAAATAAATATCTATTTTAATAGTATGACATTATGATTTTAATATAGGACAGAATTTAATAGTCAACCTTTATTAGTGCAGTCATGATTAAACAGACTAGCTTTTCAAAAACTCAACGGTTTAAATATTTTTAAGTGAAAGAAGGAAAGAAGAGTAAACTAAATGTAAACCTATTTCTCTATATAATACCTTAATGATGTGCAGGTGGTTTTAGTGAATGATTGTGTGCACAGTTTTTACAGACAGATGCGTCTCTTCTGCAAGTTGATGACAAGTTATCCATCTAATTTTGATCGGATCAGTCACTCATTGAATGTTCATGGGAACGACTGCAGTGGGATAAGAGCCGTCTCATCCGGGATAGATCGTAGAGAAATTAACATTTTAAAATTGCTTTTAAAGTTAAATGTTAAAGAGAGAAATTTTTTAATTGTTTTAATTCTTTAACCTTAAAGTTTGATCTGATAAAAAATCCTTCATCATCCAGTTCTGATATAAAAAATTTGACATTTAGATTTTGATTTGAACAACTATTAATACTTACGTTGTTTGACAAGTAGCTAGTCTTTAATCTTCACTCCACTTTCATCCACACGGAACTGAAACATGGGATGAGGATGAACAGTGAAGAGGTCAGTGATACACTACACTCCTGTCTTTCCATAACTTCAGTATCTTGTGTGAAATTGCAAACCCGGGATACACAACAGCTTTTTATCTGTTCATTTGTTTGGGGTTTCTTGCCTATAGCGTCTCAAGTGTGTGAAAGCTCATTGACTTGCCTTAAGAATTAAAACCCTTAATGCTTGGTAATTGTGTCTAGAGGTATTCCAGGCAGGAAAACTAAAAAATGTTTCGATGGAGTATAGTTGATTGTGCTTTTACTATGTTGTGCATAAAACCTGTCTAGAATAAAGTAGACCTGCAGAGCATTCATGTGCAGTCTCTCTTGTCTTCTATTTACATCCGAAAGACGAATCATATTAGGCGACCCAATCGCCTGGGACAAGACGATTTTGTGTCTTTTTTCCATTCAAAGAGAATAGAATAAACATCTTGATACTGACTTTCACAAAGTACTTCACATTCACCTTAAAAACAGCATATATTTTTGATCTCATTTATGCAATCAAGCTACGAAGTGGTAGAAAAAAAGCATGCACACCTCAAGTTTCCTTTTTAGACTTTCTTGTATTTTAAATGTGGTCTTGAGCAATAGTTCTCGAGGCTTGCTGAAAGACTTTTTGGCTCTCATATTTGGCACGCTCTCATTTTCAATCCAGTCCCTCTACTTAAGCAGTTTTAGAGGAACGTTTTTTGTTGGTTAACAATGACCTATGAATCAATCAGGCATAAAAAACAGACATGAACCAGTAAGAACAGATGAGAGATGGTCAGGTCGGTGATTAGGACACTGGTGATGAATGGTGAGTGGTTGGAGGAGATGAGAGGGGAAATGAGGTTGCTGCTAATGTTGATACACACAAACAATTTTTAAAATGTATCTTTAGGCACTTTGCAGCCTGTCACAGTAAAACATTTATTGGCACGGTGGTAAAGTGGTTAGCACTGTGGCCTTGCACCTCAAGGGTCTGGGTTCGATTCCCGGCCAGGCCACATGTGTGCCCTGCGATGGATTAGTACCCTGCCTTGTTCGCTAAGTCTTTTGATATTGGATCCAGGCCCCTACGACCCTAAATACAGGATAAAGCAGTATAGACGATGTGAGTGAGTAATCCTCAGAATTTGATTTGATAATTGATTGGTGTCACAATACACAATACTATATTAGCCTTCTCAGTTTTACAGGGAACCAAAAATGGGACAAGAAAGCTTTTTAGAGTTTTGACCTGAGAAGGAGCTAGCTAATGAATTGATCATTTCTGTGTAAAAAAAAAAAAACTTTTTTTTAAACTTTAATGATAATTTAGCAACTTTGCTCCAGAAACAGAACCACACTGTAGCTACAATGATAAAAAGCCCTAGCATTTCCCACACTTTCACCGCACACTATCTGTTCATTTCGCAGCACTCGAATGAAACATTGTCATGAAAATGTCAGGACTGATTTTTAGTTCTTTGCTAAGCTGCATGGGAATGCTTTGGAAATGACAATGCCCTGTGCGATTAAAAAGAAGCCCTTTCAACCTACAGAAATATCATCTGATGACCTTTTCACTAGCTTTGCAATTACATGTATTAAATTTGTCGAGCTATTATGGCAGGCCTACAGCCAGTGAGCCTAAACATAACATCGCTCCCTGAACATGCAGTAAAGCATTGTTGAAAGGACAGCACCCCATCAGCACCTCCTGCATTTTGGACAGATTCAGAGGGCTTGGGGGCGGGGCTGTGAAACTTGCCACATCTGGCAGCACATCATAATCTACCCTCTTTGACTTGCCACCCAGCTATAAAAGGATGATAAATCAATCATCATGTGAGTATCAGTTCACTATGTGCAATGTGCGTTCCATGCCTAAATCATCTCTGACCACAAACCACCGCCGTCTGGCTTGCAGTAAGATGCCCAGTGTCTTTGAGGATGGCTTTAAAGAGGAGTCAACCAGCCCTTTTCTAGACTTGCCCGAGCCTGATGGTTTGATCAGACTCTGCAATAACTTGTGCTCAAAAAAGGTGAATCTGACGGATATAGCCTGCCAATGATTTAGTGGAGTGACTAGAAAGAGCATGCTTCATCCTCCTTGAACCCCCTTTCCTTCCTCACTTGCAGAACTGCCGCCCACTGGACCAGCCAATATGGCAACAACCATGTACAGTACCATAATCATAGAGCTTTATACGCTAAGCATATAAAAGCCATCTCTTGGTCTACATCTGCATGTTTTTCAATTCTGTTTGACATGAGGTTGATCTGATTTGAGGCTGAATGGAAATCCGTATCCGTTCAAGGTCAATGTACCATACTTTATATATGTGACACTAATATTAATGTCATTTTATATAAACAGTCCTATAAGGATTTTAAACAGCAGTGCACATGGGTTTAAGCGATTGCTCACGGGAACCAGGATATTTTTTTGTTTTTTACACAATTCTTTCCTTTCCCTCTGCGTGTTTCACTGCATCAGGGCCTAAAAATATTGCTGTCTGCTCTGACAGGAATAAAGTGGACTTCTTTACTCTCAGACTTTATAAGTCAAGCAAATAAAAATGCACATTTTGCATTTCAGACCTGCCTTGGCTTCAGCTGTAAGATGAAGCACTACAGTGCCTTGTATTAACACTAAGTGGATATCATATTTTAAGTTGACAAAAAAGTCGATATCTGTTGGTTGCATAAGTATTCAACTGCTGGGTTAGGCCTACAGGAAATGTAGAGCCACCTTTGGCAGCAATTAGCAACAGTATTTTATGAAATGTCTGTCTCAGCTTTGACCATCTGGATCCTTTTTACATCTGGTATTATTCCTGGAAAAACTGTTGACCACTGGTGACCAGAATGCCAACTGCCATAAATATCTAAATGCCCACAAGATTTTAAGTCTTGCCACAGATTCTTTAAGGCCTGGGTTTTTAACTAAGCCACTCTAACACACTCAGGTTCTTGGTTTTGTAGCTCTATAGTGCAGCTTTGGCAGTGTGTTTACAGTTATTGTCCTGTTAGAAGATTAACCTCTGGTCCATTTTTTAATCTCTTGCAAACTGGAACAGATTTACTTTTTAGGATTAACCTATTTGGCTCCTCTATCCATCATGCTCTCAAAAGTGTTTTACAGCCCCTGCAGATGAAAGAGTATCCTGACAACATGGTGTGTTTAGCAGATGCAACCACCACCATGCTTCACTGTGAAGAAGCATTGTTTGAGCCAAACATATAGTTTTTTTGTTTTGCCATGGCCACAATGGTATATTTTGGTCTACATTTTTTCCCCACACATCCCCTGTTAGAAAGCTGACCCTAGCAGAGCACAGCAAGATACAGCGCCCCAGGAGCAGATAGGGTTAAGGTACTTGTTTAACAGAGGCAGCCTGGCAGGGCTGGAACTCAAACCACCAACCTTCTGATAAGTAACCCAGAGCCTTAACCGTTAAGCCATGCTGTCCACGTTTAATTTCTTTTAAACTCATTTTTTGTTATAAGTATTGTTTTTCCTAAATAACTGTAAATAGTTTAGATTAAGAGGCAAAAGAGAGTCATGGATTTTAATCTGTACAGAATGTACCGTGACGCTGAGGTGACTTGTTGACTGACGACTGGAGGAAACGACCTGCATGCCAGCCCAGGTAAATATTTATGAATGGGTGGATACAGTGCACTGGTTGTTTACAGCACCTCTGGTATGCAATGTCCTTGTTTTTGGAGCTTGCACTCCAGCTCGACCTTTTTAGCCAATAAGCTGGGAGTCTGCATGTCGAGCACTGGTGTGGATTTGGTGTGCTGTCCGCTCTCTCAGGGGCTTCTTGTACTCATATAAATGTAGGCTCTGTATGAGCTAGCTGCTTCCTCACAGTGGCCATGGCTTTTCCTCACTTGTTTCTGCTTTGCTTGCTGTCTTGCACCCTGATTCATCATGGATGTGCTCGTCCCTCGCGCTCCAGAAAAGCTGTTGCAGGTCAAGGTAACATTTTGAACATAAGGAGAGAAATGAATTCTAGAAAATGCTGTATTTATTTTTTTTTTTTACTTTCAAAGAAGTGGTGAAAAAATTGTATGTCTAATTTCTGAATTCTTCTGTTAATTCTTTTTTTATGAATGGGTCTAAGAAGATGATGACCTGAAGGCACAAATTAATAAACTCTGGCAAGAAGTAAACTCCTTGAAGGAGATGCAAGCGCTGCAAACAGGTAGAATCTCCTTTGAAAATACTTAGAAAAAACAGTTTCAACTGAAATCTATTCATCTTGTCTTTAACGAGGAAAATGCAGAAATGGAAATATGTTTTAATGCAATTACAGGCATTTAATGAGCATTATGCTAAGACCACAGTATTAATGACACAATATTTAGATTGTATAATGATGCTATAAATAGACTGTACATATTTGTTCCTCTGGAGACACTACACCAAGTTGTAGACTAATTATACAAAATGGTTATGTATTGTATTTTTTTATAGCTACTCTGTAGAGTCAAGAAAAAAACAGACATACGGTAATTATTTAAATTGATGTAAAGGGGATAGGTGTAATTAATGAAGTCTGATTAAATTAAATATGAAAAACATACATCGAAACCCGAAATATCATCAGCTTTGTCATTTCCCATCAAAACACTAATGATTCTATTATTTTTCTTTTCTGAACCAATTATCTAATCAAAAATGCACCTTTTGATTTCCCAAGCAGAGCAAAACAAGTTTGTTTGCAGTGGAACAGCTTGCACAAAGGCCCACTATATGATCTTGTGGTTTTTGGCACTCTGAAGCCATATTCAGTCAGAAGCTTATATTGGGACCTGGGGTAATTTCAGTATTTCCATGTGGATTAAAAACACTGTTGTAACATTTTTTTTTTTCCTGTCATGAATAATATTTTTACAGAATGCCCTTTGCATTAAGAAAAATAATTGCTGTTTTTAATTGCTATTTGTCATATTTAATCAAACAGAGTCGATTTTCATTTATTATTTCAATTTTGATTTATAAAACACTTTCTATTATATATATATACTGATTTAAAGTACTATTATGATGACAGCTGTAGGCAGTGGCTCAGCACGACCAATGCCGACTCGTAGCTCCGGCGTCCCTGGTTCGAACCTATGCACAGGTTACTGTCTGTGTGGAATTTCACATGTTCCTCTTGTCAACATACCGGTATGATTGGCTGGTCAGTGTGTAAGTCTGCGGTCCCATCCATGGTATATTCCCATTTCATCAAGTTCATAGAAGAGACTCCATATCCACCATCAGGATAAAGTGCTCATTGAAGATTATTGACTAAATTTCTTTTTATAGAAAAACAGACAGTAAAACTGAGTTGGTAGGAAAAAACAACTCCATGCAAACTCATTTGTCTAACAATAATTTAATAACTGTCCAAATGCAAAATTTTTATTTGGTGTAAAAATATTATTACAGATCCTGTATATTCTAGTGAAAGCAATCCTGTCCAGGCTTCTAAAATAAACCTGGCTCTTCTGGAGCCCTGCTTTAGTAAATGTGTGCATGTATAGGATGCTGTAAAACTGGGATGCTTTGCTGCCCTCTACTGAAGGATAAAATGTGTGTGTCAGAATAGCTGTGCGTCATGTACCGATAGTAATGAATGATAATACCTAAATTCATAGAGGTAATAATGTTTCATGTATTCTTAGATCAAAATGTACAGTATGTATGCCATCCTACAGTTTTACCATGGGTGACGTAGGTGTACAATGTGAACTGTGCGCTGGTTAGATTTTGAAATAACATTGATAATAATTTGATATAATTGAATCAAATGTTTAAAACTATTTTAGGCATATTTTACCGTAAGAGTCCTGCTCATTCTAAAATAGTTGCAAGCACATAGTGGTCTCAAACTAAAAAAAACTTTCTCTAATATCAAATTTAAAGAAAATACCGGCAGTGGTTCAAGGAGATAATGTGTAAGACATTGAAACAGATACCACTAAGAGAGGTTAGATGATTTAGAGGACTAGCGCATATGGGCCCCGAAGGTGGCACTAGATACTGCATATAGTTCAGAGGCAATGCAGTAATCTTTCAAACAGACCCAGAATTCTGACTGGTACCCCTGAAGATACAGTACATATTGTGATATATTGTAGCCGGACCATCATCATCCTGTTAAGTCTTATTGGTTACCAGCCAAAAAAAGCGTATAATTTATTTATTTCTTTTCAGTTTGTCTTCGTGGCATCAAAGCTCACAAGAAGTGCTACCTTGTTGTTGAAGAACCCAAGCATTACCATGAGGCCAACGAGGACTGCATTGCTCAGGGGGGAACCTTAGCAATACCCCGAAACCTGAGGGAAAACAACGACCTACGAGACTACGCCAAACTCAGCTCCCCAGGCACCAAAGACTTCTGGATAGGTGTGACGGATATTGTTAAAGAAGGCCAGTACGTCGATGTCAACAGCATGCCCATCACCTACTTCAACTGGGACCGCGCCAAGAAGGAGCCGACAGGTGGAAAACGAGAGAGCTGTGCCGTGCTCTCGCTTTCGGCACAGGGCAAGTGGCACGATGAGGTGTGCCGCACCGAGAAGAGATACATATGTGAATACCTCGTTCCTTGATCTGTGGTTATTATGCAATGATGACAGTTCAAGCTGGTTGTTAATGCGGTCTACCAATGCGATGTCATGTACCACATTTTTGTTGTAGCATTAAATGTCGGGTCTGAGAGTGACTGCAGTTTGTGCAAAATCACATCTTTATTGTCTGTATTGTTTCTCAATATTTAGAATAGCATACGTAGGGTTGCAATAGAAATACAGACAAAACAAACCAATTTTTTTTTGCAAAATGAACCATATCTGTGTGTATGTGGTATTTTTTCTCACTTTCTGGTATTTTCTGTGTATGCATATTAGGTCCCCGTTAATTATTTCCACATTATGGGTTTAAAAAAAAGCATTCAAAGAAACTTACTTATTTATGTAAATCCAAAATGTAAAGGGCTATTTGGGTTCCCATGCGAACATTTTTTCACAGATGGATTACACTGAAGCCTTTCTGGGTCTTATGTCCTAACAGTGTTATAAATACATATTTCAATTTCTTACCCTGTTTTTTTTTTTTTTTTTTAATTGTCCTCATGCCTACATTAATCTAATATTACAAACATATTACTGGCATCAGTGATGAGTTTACTAAAAAAGTGACATTTTTGTCACATGTCATACTAATACACAAGCCTACATTCTACCCTTTATTTAAATGAATGGCTATTATATAATATAATATTTCACAAATTTGCAAGCAAGTGCATGTATGAAATATGCCTACAAATACAAAATAATAGAGGTGCTGTCCCTCTACATTGTATTGGTGTGTATCAGGCAGCTATCTGGGATGCCTTTAGGATGCCTCATTGGGGAGGTGTTTTGGGCATGTCCAACGGGGAGAAGACACTGAGCCAGACCAAGGACTAGATGAAGGGATTTTCATCTGGCCTGTGAGAACCTGGGTACCCCTGTAGAGGAGCTGGAGAAGGTAGCTAGGGAGAGGTAGATCTGGGCATCTCTGCTTAGACTGCTGGTCCCATGCCACAAACCAGGATAAATGGAATAAAAATAAATGAATGGATGAAATATACAATGTATTACTTGGGTTCACAAAGCAGTACCAGTACAACATAGGCCTCCATATGGATTTCTTGAACTATCTATTTATGACAGTCATGTTTAAACAAAAATATACACTTTGTATTTATGCACTTCTATCCATCCAATCAAATAATAAAATACTTATCCTGTGTAGGGTCGCAGAGGGTCTGAAGCGTAACCCAGGGGATTTAGGGCACAGGGCCTGGTACAAGTTGGAGGGTGCCAACCCATCATGGAGCACAAGCACATACACACAATTATACACTACGGGCAATTTTTGAAAGCCTACCAAGCAAGGGCAGACCATGCAAACTCCAAAGACTTCGAACCATGCAAAATTCAAAGACTTTAAGTGCGACAGTGCTATCCACTAAGCGACCATGCCTCATTTAAACATTTGAATACATCCATCTAGGAACCTCGGTAGTCCAACTAGGAACTGTGGAGGCCAATTGTGACCATGAAATTTATTCCCATTTTACGTATGTAGTTGGGCCTCTGGGCAACATTCACATGCTACTGGCAATTTAAGAAAGCCAGTAGCCTAATCTGCACAGTCTTTGGACTGTGGGGGGAACCTAGAGTACCCAGGGAGAACATGCAAACTCCATGTGCAATGACCCAAGGCAGGAATTAAACCCAGACCCTGAAGGTGCAAGGCGACAGTGCTAACCACTATGCCACCGTGCCGCCATTTATAGTTCAAGTTCAAGTTCAAGTTCAAGTACGCTTTATTGTCATTACAACCATATACCGTTAGTACACAGTGAAACGAAACAATGTTCCTCCAGGACCAAGGTGCTACATGCAACATAAATTTACAACATAAATTAACAGAGACGCTAAACTAGCTACCCAAGAGGCCTAGTTAGCTGGCTAGCAGAGACAGGACAGAGAGACCTTACATAACTTACAACATAAATTAACAAAAACTAACTAGCTAAGTTAAACATTTTTATAGACAACATAAAGTGCATGTGCAAATTTGCAAACAGGAGCAACAACAGTGACAGTGCGCAACCACGACATAACAGAACAAAATTTACTTGATATACACATATATATATATATATATATATATATATACCCATATATATATATATATATATATATATATACCCATATATATATATATATATATATATATATATATATATGGCATTTTCATAAAAATAGAAAGTAGCGAGTGTGACAAAGTTGCCAGAAGAACTCATATTCTCCAGCAAGCTCAGTAAAACCTAACAGCTATTTTACTTATAGAACTGTGCAAAAGACTTGGGTACATACAAAAATATGGCATAAGCAAAATATGCTTTTGAAAACATTTCTGCATAAAAGAAACTTCTATAAAGAGCAATAAAGAGTAATAAAATAAACAGTCAATATTTGGAGTGATTCTGTTTTAGGCACAGATTTGTGCGGTTTAAAAAAAAACAGCTGTTAGGTTTTACTGAGCTTGCTGGAGGATATGAGTTCTTCTGGTAACTTTGTCACACTCGCTCCTTTCTATTTTTGTGCAAATCCCCAGAGCGTACATTATGTTTTTTGTTTCAATCAGAAAACTGGTCTGTCTTGAACTATATATTTTTGTTCTTTACAGCCATACATATATTCTCCTGTAATGTTATTTATTGATTACTTTTTAAGTTATATATGGAAATACAGGATATATAGCTTCTACACTGCTTATCCTGTACAGAGCGGAGCCTATCCCAGGCAGAGTACACCATGGACAGGGTGCCAATCCATTGCAGAGTGAGCACACACTAAGGGAAATCTGGGAATGCCTTTTAACTAATCTGCATGTTGTGGTCCCGCCCGGAGGAAACCCATCAAGCATGGGGAGAACATGCAAACTACATGCACACACACCCAAGGCAGGAATCAAACTCTTGACCATGGTGGTGACATATAATATATAGCATAGTTCAATAACTCTGCAATGAAATGCAGTTTAGCATCTACCAGAAGTGCAAATATTAATATACATCAGTGCAAATATTGGTTATTTGCACCAGTGTATATACTGTACACTACTATTTGCACTTCTGGTAGATGCTAAACTGCATTTCGTTGCTGTGTACCTGTACTATGCAATGACAATAATCAATCTATCCATCCATCTTTATAAGTACAATGGTTACCATTGACTCCGTAGTCCCTAGTTGGACTACAGAGCTTCCTAGATGTATGGGTGGATCTATCTATCTATGGAAACATGAATGAACAATATGAAAAATATATAATTATTAATTATCACCAATCAGAAGGCTGAATTCAATGAAGCAGGTTATAACATAAAAACCAAATGACAGTAACAAATTGCATTAATTGAATCCACTCCCCCACACACACTTACACATCACACCTCATTAGGGTCGTGACGTTGACGATCATCACCGACGTCATCACATCAAAATAGTCCGTGTTTAGGAAGTGACGCAGAGATGGAGCTGAAATCTCGCGCACACTGACTGAGAGACGGCCATTTTTAAGCGCTCATTGATTTGCTGTTTGTGCTTTTGCAGGAAAACAAAAAGCAAAACGAAAAAGTTGCCCCGAGATTACTCCGACAGCTAGTTTGGGAGTGAAGCGGGCGGTCTGGCGGCGGCGTCCGGCTGGATTGTTTTCGCTTGACCGATGTTCGTCCAGACGCAGGCACAGAGTCGCTGTTGACATCAGAGCCCTGGGGTTGATGTGCGTTTAACAGTCGGCCGAATGGAAATGGTGCCCAGCGAGGAAAACCTGCTCGTACCCAAGGAGGTGAGGGATTCAACTTAAAAGAGTACTCTGGACTTGTCTAACCTCGGATCAGTGTGATTTGTATTTCGGTGACACTTCTGCCTGCATGTTAGCAAAACGGCGTAAGAAACGCAAATGACGCGTTGTTACGCATCTGCGCTAGCTCAGCCTATACGCGTCTCTGCCTGTGTGTGTGTTAGCATAGCAACTGCCCTATTACTATTATTATTATTATCATTAGCATTAGCGCCTTATCTAACCTGGTATTATCACCAAGCAACGCGTTAAAATTGTAAAGATTTAGCAATGTCACAGAAACATATCTAATACCTCACTGACCTGCGCTGTTGCTCAGTGCGTCACGTTATACTATATGTTTACATTAGTTAGCATGCCGCACTTAGCTAACTAGCTAACAGTTTCTTTTTAGGTTTATTTCCTAGCTACATATCTTGACACTCATCACCAACATTCTTAATGACATATTTTACTCTCCCACGTGAAAACATATCACTTTACTAAGCTGTTAAGAAACTAGTTTACAGGAAAACGCCGAGTTTATTGCTAACATTCTAACCAGAAACGAGCTAGCTAGTTCGCTTCCATTCTTCTCCATGTACTGTACGTTTGCGTTTATGTAGCACAATAAAATATCAATAGTTACTAACAGTGTAGTTAAATCTTCATCGCTTAAAGTTCTAGAGCCAAATATAAAGCTGTTTATTTTGTGCTTGAACCTGACACCTCGATGATGTTGAAGTTAAGCGAGTTGTTTATCGGATGTTCCTGGAAACTCAGTGAAAAGTGAGCCTTGAGAGAATATAGATTTCTTAAAAGGACTGTCTTGCAGTGGGTTTCATGTCTGATAATCCGATCACACTGAAACACTAATCCGACTTCTTTTCACATTTTATTCCTGTGACCGTATTTGCCATTGTTGTCAAATTTCCCATTTTTTATGAGGTTTCTGCACTAATAATCCAGGACGCAACTTTCTAAAAGCAAACCACCATCTCATCTTTTTTCCAATCATTTCAAGCCTCGGATTCATGTTCCTGCCCAGCATGAGTGGAACCCGGTTTGGTTTTTGCTGTTCAAGCAAATCTGACTCATGGCTGTACAGAGTAGTTACTGAAGCCTCAGTAACCACTGAGCTCAAATCATTCTGGAAAAGCTTCTTCTGTTTTTGTGCACAATTCTGTTTAAACACCGTTTAGTCTTGTGGGTGAAAATTCCAGGGGAAAAGCAATCTCTACTTTTCACATTTGGGATCGACTCTGGGATTGTTTCTGAACCCCTAAAGTGTGGCTCATTTTTATCATTGGGAACACAATCGTTTCATGCTTCGGGAGCCGTTCTCAAGTCCATGGACTTTTGCACAGTACGGTCTACCCTGGGACAATTCGAATCAGATATGAAAGCCAGTCATGCACGAGAACAGAAGTAGACCTCAGTAAAGACGCAACATTATCAGTCCCATGGATCTTCTCTGAAATCTGTATGCGTTAATCTCGTGCTTAGACCTACACAGCCATAGCTTGATGCACTAGGAAGACACGCGCCAGTGTTGCTCTTGACACTCCCCCCCCCCCCCCCCCAAAATATCAATATCAGGCATAGCGCAATAGTTAACTTCCTTGTTCTCTTCTTCTCTTGTGTTTAATGGCCCTTACAAGTAAGTGCATACTGCCACCTGATGTTTGAAAATTCTAAGTGTACGTACCCAAGTACATAAAACAAAAAACCACACACAATGTAAATACTTGCCAGTGGGGGCATAAGGAGCAGGCAGCAATCGTTCTTGGGCACTGTACAAATCAATTGTGCCTAATGTGAAAATGCACTTAAACCAGAATTATCTGGCAGAAACAGCCCTGGCTTTGGTTTTGGTGGGAGGCATTAATGAAATGTTCTTAAAGGAGGAATTGCTGATTCTAACCCAATGCACACTGCTTGTCCAGTTTAGAAAGTGCTTTTCCTACTTCTGTGTTCTATGTATATCCTTAAGAAAATCTGGTGTTCATATACAGCCCTCGCTCTGTAAATGGGAACCAAACAAAGTAGAGCAGACCGTGCCACACAACAGTACACTGCCTACTGTTGCCCGTGGTGAGGATCGCCTATGACACGCCTTTGACATAACTATCTGCGCGAACACATAATGACAAAGAATTTCTGTTTTATAAATATATATAGATTTGTCAGCATGCTTAGTTATTGATGTTGCTGATTTGGTAACGTGCGTCTTTTTGAATTTATTAAATATCAGCAGACTTTCTCCAGTATGGCTGATTTTCCCCTTTAATGAGGTAACTTGATATGAATAAATAGCATTAGGATGTTCCCCAGATAGTACAGTGAAATCTTTGACATTCCTTTTAACAGACAGGTTATATCTTACCTGGTGGTATTTCCCATGGCTGTTCCTGCAAAAGGTAAAAATATCAATACCAATTAACCTTTCAAGCCACATGCAGTCTGGAAGAAAATGATCATGGACCTTGGAGGTGAAAAGTAAAATCCTGAGATGCCCTGCAGTTTTAAATGTCTTTCCCACTTGTGAAACCAATCTAAATCCGGCTTGGGTACTTTTACATTGTATGGTTTTTCCTGGCAAAGACAAAATCGCACGTCGTAGAACATATTCTCTGTAATGCTTCTACTCAACATGATTGTAAAGAGTGCCAATTTAGAGCCTTGAGAGACAGAAAGTTGTCAAATACACAGCAGAAGGACAGTATGGCAAACTATATATATATATATATATATATATATATATATATATATATATTTAAAAAATCAGGGTATTTATGAAATCATTGTTTATGATTAAGAATTACATTATGAATTGGGTTTTGCAATAATATCGTTTTGGGTGATTCCCATCTCTAATGTTTGTTGTTCAAGGGGTGCTTGCACAATAAAATCGTAATCAGTTTCAAACACCACCTTTGCCTTATAAGGCATTATTTAAAAAAAAAAAAGCAATTTTTTTTTTTTTTTTTTAGGTATACCTTTCTTATGTTTCTTATACCAATTGATGACCTCATAAGAATTTTTCTTCATTCACATTTAATTGCGAGGATCCTCATCCAAGAATTCTTATCAGCAAAAAAGCAACCAGAATTTTATCAGCAAAAAATCTTAAACGACTAGTCAAATTGTACAGTCTACAACCAGCTTGGTGTTCATTTCCTGGAACTGCATGATTTCTTTTTTTCCTCATGCATTTGATTAGAGTAAAACCACTCAGCCAGCACCTTAAATCTGCAGGTGTAAGGTTTCTGTAAACCATGTTTGATAAGTCGCCAGGTTAAATAAGATTTTTTTTTTTTTTTTTTTAAGTTTAAGATTTCAGTCGATTTTGTCTGTAGCTTTGAGTGCTTCGCAGTCGAGCTATTCTTAAAGGCAGCAGTCAATAGAGACTTGTGTCAGGCTCCAGGCTTGCTGCGCTCTCTACTAAGAGGATAAAATCAACCCCCCCCCCTTTTCCCCCACCACTAGGTTATGGCCTTGCTCATGTGACTTCAAACAGCTGAGCGCTAAACTGCACTGAGAATTGTTTATGTTTTGCAGCAGTTAAGGAATGAAACTTAAAAAATGAGTTGCAGATGATTAACTTTAGATGCCAGTATAAAATCTTACACATCTTTGAAAGCCAGGGGTTTTATACCAGCCTCCGTCTTGAACTCACTTTAACCTTAAGCATGCTAATGCTTCACTTTTACATGTCTCCTTGTTTTTACTTCGCATCACACCCTTCCTCCTGAAGGCGTGCAGAGGAAACCTGGACCCAAACCCAACATACGTCACTAAATTTATATTTAGTGTCTGAAAGATTGGCTGAAGCGATGCGCACTTCGGGTCATGAACAGGTCACGAGCAGCCTGCATGCTCATTCTAGAAAGGCATCACCTGTTAGCAGTGTTGTAGCAGTTTTTCAAAGGGTTAGTGCTAAACTAGAGATGCGTTTCCGCAAGCGGCATTGCTGAACACGAGCAGAGGACACTGTCAAAAAAAAAAAAAAAAAGATGGACAAAAAGACAACAAGGGAACCGCAGCCGTTTTTACACACCTGTGCTGGAGCGGTGTTGTGTCTAAAGTACTAGGAGCAGAAACATCAACAAAAGCTGGTGGAACAAAGATAGATAAAACTAAAGAAGTACAATAGCAAATTGTGCAATGATTTCAGGTCAAACTAATTCAGCATTATAGTTTAATTTTCTTATAACTTGACAAAGGAAAGGAGGTGTAAGTGTAGTAAGAAGTTGTATTGTACTGGCTCACACGTGCAGCGTAGGCCTGGGTGTGGTTCGGCCTGCGTTGTGCACACACAGCGGTTTTGCTGGAGAGATCCTTTTGATTTTTCTGATTACGTTCAAAGTGAATTGGGAACTGACTAATGAGGATCCGAGAGGCCCCGCGGCTGCGTCTGCTTGCTTTCGGCTGCGTGCCAGCCAAGAACGTTTCTCCAGTGCCGCTTTTGAAGTGCCACCGCTCGTTTGTTCAGACTACGACGACCTCGGTCTGACCTTATCCGTATCGTATCTACACGACATTTCCAGTCTTGTGTTGTTGGATGGAAGCCATTGTGCTGTGTGATTCATATTGTGCAGGATGGATCATCATAGGGAACCTTATGACTTAGAGATATCGCTGGTGTTTTTAAACGCGTCTTAATCTGATAATTATAGAGCTTCATGTGTTTTGACGTCTGCACGGCTTTTAGCTGCTGGTCATGTGCTTTCCTCTGAAGCATAAAATTGAAAGGAAAAATGTCCAATATCTTTCCTTTTGTTTCATTGTAATGTATTTTTACTTTCTTTATTCCCAGCAGTTCTATTCCAGATGTTTTTGTTTCTTTTTATTTCCTGTCCTTGTGCTAGCAGGGTATGTTTTGGAGTTGCAGGCAGAGTATTTTGGACGAGATGAAGAAGAGGTTCTCACAGGTAGCTCTAGCATGAGCAGTTTCGCGTGACTTAACAGCATGATGTTGGAATTTTTAATATTTATTATTCTCACTTATAAGTAAAAAAAAAATGGGTATGTTGAGGCCTAATGTTATACATAAATCATCTTTTTTTTTCTTTCTTTATTTTTTTTATTACTTTTTAAAACAGATTTTATACCACATAACCAGGTGACTCGGTTTTTATAGGTTTTATTTTAATATTTTCTGTTAACTACTCTTCACTGCTGCATGAGGCTCACTGTAGAGATAAGATAAAGGAAATGGATTGGTCACTTTGTTAAGCCAAAGGAGGTGAGGCGAGTCTCAAATGCTGCTGGATATTGTGGAAAATACAGACCCTCCGCTATGGTCCGTCCCCGATTTCCTGTTTCAAAACGCTTCAGCATACAGGATCAAATCACGGCTTGCAATGCACTTAAATTTTCCAATACGCTGCAAAAAAAAAAAAGCAGCTGAGTTAGAAGTGTCAAATTACTGGCCTGTGTCAAACAAGTAAAACATGAGAAATACTGGAATTGTATTGAGACCTGCCCAACATGTTACTAAAACCTGAATGGATTAAAATCACGTAATTACCTGATGAATTTGATATTAAAATGTAAGAGTAGAAGTCAGTGCATTGTTTAATAGTGAAAATAAGTGCTGAGAACAAACAGGATTGGGAACTAAACGGCAAGAAAACCACTGGTTCAGTTTGCTAGGGAGCATAAAGATTTTGAAGTAGTGAAATAAGTCATGTGGTTTGATGAGTTCAGATTGAATCTATTCCAAAGTGGTGTGTGCGTCAGGGTGAAAAGGGAAGTAGATGAAGAGATGCACCCATCATGCATTGCTTCCAGCAGCTTGTACAGCAGCAGTGTTATGATATGAGGCTTGCCTCAGTTGGTCAGGTCTAGGCTGAGTAACGTTATGTGGCAAAAAATGAAGTCAGCTGACGACCTGTACTGAAGGTTATCCCATCTTTGCATTTTCTCTTACCTGATGGAACAGACATATTTCCTGACTGAAACTGAGGAGAGGAATGACTTTAACATGTTAATCAACTTCCACACTGCACCCAAAGCTAAAGGCGATCGAATGCATTATTTGTGTGACATTTTTGTGTGATTATTATTATTATTTTATTTTTTTTACACCCTCTGCAAACAGTATTAAATGGAGCCCTTTAGCATGTGCCTGCATGATGTGTGGCTTTGTTCAATGTTGTTTATTTTCTATAACTGCTTATGTTTGTATGTTCATATCCCTTTGTTTCTGATAACCACACATCCCCAAGTGATTGCTTTAATTAATTTTTATTTAATTCTTTTTTTTACCCAAAAATCATACCATTTATTTATTCATAGTCACATTTAACATTCCCTCACCGGCTTTTTTTCTTTCTTTTGAGATTAATAAGACCGTAGCTATATGATGCCATGAGAAACTTTCCTATTATAAACACCTCCAGTGACACTGGAGACTCCTCCAACAAATTCAAGTGAAGTAAACAAATTCAAGTTTGGACGCACCTTCTAATTCCCTGGTATTTTCAGATTTTTACTTCTTTATACATAGTAAAACAATGCTAAAGGCATCCAAAAAATGCAATAATCTCCTTTTAATCATCCTTTGATATTGAGATGCGTCTGCTACTCATGCTCTGTAAAGCCTTCATAAGGGCTCTAATCTGAGGTGATTTCTGAGGCTGGTAACTTTTAACTTCTCTACAGCAGAGGTAAGTTTTAGTCTTGTTTTCCTGGGATGGTCTTAATGAGAGCCAGTTCCATCGTGGTGCTTGATGAGTTTTCAAATGCACTTGATAATACTGTTCCTCCAAGAACTATTCCAGAACAGCTGACCTTCATGTCTTAAAAATAACAACTGACTGCTGCTGTTATTACTTGATTTCCTAAAACCATGTGGTGTTTCATAGGAAAAAGATACTTTATTGTTCTGGGATGTAGAAAATAAATCACAAAACAAAAAAACATTCAAAGAACATCCGTCGGCCTCCTCCACATTTCTATAGAGCCGATGTTCCAAACAAATCGCTTTCTAAAAGAAGCCGATGCCTGTGTGTGCATGCACAAATGGTTAAAAGTTATTTCTGCCCCGATGTGTTTTTCACATCCCTTTATAAACATTGCACCCCCAGCCCCCTCCCTCTCAGACATGGTTTCACGTGCGTCATTCTTGGAAGGCCCAGCACTTCGCTTGTAGTAACATGAGCGAATTGGCTGAGGAAAGCAGTCTAGGGAGGCATTGTGTGGCGATGGGGCTTGGGGATTGCAAACAGAGTTTGTAATATCTGCATGATATCTGTATTATCTGCAAGTGGAGCTCGCATTTGACATTCAAGCAATATTTTATTTTATAATTGATTATAGAAGTGGTGGTGGCGGCGGCATGTTGTTCACTGAGGGAGCTCATTGTTTTGTGCACGGTTCTGCTATGTGTCTTGGAGATTAGCATAACCAGGGCTGCTGTAGGTCACGTCTGTTTGACTGCCAGTTGTTTAATCAGCATTGTTTCACTTTTACCTGCATGGCATTCTAACACGTAAAAGCTAAAATCCAGGCAAATCACATGCTGTCTGTTTACCAAAATGTCTGGTATTTTCATCTGTTTCATGGCAGCATGCTCAGTGTCTAACAGAATAATCCTATTCAGGTATCTTCTGTGGAAAATAACCGGTTAAACCGGACATGGGCGGTGGCCCGGCTTTAACTTGAGCCAAGGCCACGTTTTGTTTACTTCGCTTAACCTTGTGTTGACACGCGTAGTTCTAATTATAACAGATCGATATAGAAAAAGGTGATGTCTTTACGTGGTATGGTTCGCCTGTTGCAGATCGAGAACGCTGCCGAGGAACCCCGAGTGCTGTGTATAGTCCAGGACACCACCAACGCCAAGACCGTCAACGAGAGACTAACACTCAACCTCCCAGCTTCCACCACCCTCTCAAAGCTCTACGAAGACGTCGCTCACAAAGCCGGCTACGTCAACAGCACCTTCGAGCTGGCATGGGCCAATGTGGCGGATTTGGTAAACATCTCATCTGTTGTTCTTTCTTTGTCACCTGTAACCTAGTACACCTCGAACGATGAATTAGTGATTAGTTGATAAGTGGGTATTTTATCTAATATTCAGCACAGCGCTACCAGGGACTTAAAGCGCATTACGTCTGTCTGCAGCATCCCGGGTAGTCGGTGCACAGTCTCATTTAAATTCCTTAAGGTTCAAGTAATACATTTTTGTATAATTGTGTTTTGGCCGGTGATGGACAGCCTGAGTATTCTTCAGCTGCTTTGGAATGCTAATCCTGCAGCTGACCCAGAGCACAGGTGCCAGTTTTGGCATCGGATCCTGAGTAGGTCATCGGATTAAAACCCTGGATTTGTGCCTAAAGCACCTTTAAATAGATGTGTAATGCAGCATCCAAAGGTTATCTGAGAGTGCAGCATCATCGTACAGCTGTCCTCATGTTTGACAGAAAATGATCAGTATTTCTAGGCACTTTCTTTCTCTTGAATGCACAAAGACTTATGGTGCAGGGTCTGGCAAAGACGCAATTAGCTGATCCGTACACAAAGAGGTTTGTGAACTCAGAGGGGTTATAAGCGTATGGAATATGAAATATTTGCAGGTAAATTTATTAACCTGCGAAAACAGTGACGCCTTAAGACAATTTTTTTTAAATTCATTACGCGCATAATCCATTTATTACACGCCAGTACCCTAATTCCAAAAGTGCAGGTAAAAGTCTGTCTGATGTCTGATTTCGAGTGACTTCTATAAACCAGGAGTTTTCTTCTGATCAGATTATGGGTCATTCTTGCTTCATATCCTTCCTTTTGGTGTTGCATACATTTTAGATTAAGCTTCTTACTTTTTTTTTTGTTTTTTTTCTGTCCGTCTCTCCACAGGCTCCTCTGGACCAGGCCAGTGAGACGTCTCTGGTGGAGTCTGGGTTTGAGCCCGGGAAGAGGAACTTCCTGCAGCTCACAGACAAGGATGGGGAACAGCCTCAGATAGCTTCTGTGAGTAGCCGACTCGGTAGAAGGGCCAAGCTAGAAATACACAGTCATCAGTGTATAATTAGCATGCTTCACCGGAGCCTGGGTCAATAAGCAGGTTATCTCCTCCAACAGCTGCTTCCTAATCAGGAAAAGACAACAGTTCAGACCTCTGAGTGTCAAAAAGACAAAAGCCATTTCTTTGATCAGCAAGCACCAAGCATGATATAATGTTAAACGCCTAATGGGAAGGGACTTGTGTCATGGTGCGTGTTTTGTACTCAGACATTAAGCTGTGAAAGGTTTCACAGCTGCTGTACAATAGCTGACCCTAGATTTTGACCCTGGCTTTCTTCACCAGCCCTGTCCCAGATGACACTTTAACACAAGGGCGGACAAAGAAAATTCATTAGTTTGCCCACAGAGCAAGTGAAAACTCCAGTCTGCCGTCTCACAGTGTGGTTGCCGGGAAATCTTATTAACCAGACTCGCAAGAGGTTGCTGATATAATTAAAACTCCAAGTTGTGACATGCGGACTAACATTTGTAAGTTCTCGAGGTCCTAGGTAGAGTAAGATTCTATGGTGGTGTGCACAATTATAATTTTAAAGTAAATGTTTTCTGTAGGAGATTATCTCATACTCGCATGTCTGACATGACATACCAGTATGACTTTCCAACATTGGTTCATCTCAACTGGGTTGACGTCTGGACTTTGACAGGTCATTCCTACATGCGCTCAATGGGTCGCCACAGTAGACCATCTGATACAACTTTTTGTGCCAGTCGTCCTTCCTGACGCGACCCTCCCATTCTGTGACCAGCGCTAAGGATGCCCCGCATCTAGTGGCTTGGTTTGGCAGGAAATCAAACCCAAGAAGCTTACTACTGAGCCACCAGTCCCTCTTTGTATCAGTATTTTGGTTTTATTGCATGTCATAAATTTTTTTTTTTTTCTCAGATCATATGGTTACAAAACAAGCCCTTCACCACAACGCTGGTGTGAGGTGTTAGTTCATACAGTGTTTGGTTTTCGCCACACATGAAGCTTTGCACAATGACTTAACATCTCCACCTGCAGTTGGCCTTTTTCATAGCCAACTTTTCATGACAGCTATAGTTGTTCAGTCTTACTTTGCTTGTGCCATCAGAAAGATGACATGAAGAAGTCCTTAGGTCACATGGTGTAGGGCTTGGGTTGTAATTTTTTTTTAAATATGCGGTCTGACCATGAACTGAATTTGATTTTTGCTGTAACAGCAAATTTCAGATTGTTTGGAGATAGCTTGGTAACAGTGAAAAGAAGAAAAGAAGTAGAAATTGATTAAATAATCTTGTGCAGTTCATTAGTAACACCTACCTGCTGATTACATTCTTAATAAATTTGTAAAAGTAGGAATAGTAGTAGGAGTAAAAGTAGGAGTATTTTCTTTTTTCTTTTTCTTTTTTTAAACATCGGCTGGTTTACTTTTTTGAAATCTGTTGTCACGTATGGTTATTATTATTTATTTATTTTTGTTACAATCCTGATTAAGGCCCTGATGAATTAAGAGGTTTTTAGTATTTTTTTATCATGATGTTAAGAGTCTAATCCTATAGTGCGTCACGTTGTTTTGGTATAAGACAAGCACACGATTTGTGTTTGTGCACCGAACAGCAGACTGCATGATTAAGCAAAGTCTCATAAAGTGCCAGCTGTATCACATTAGCATTTAAACTTAGTCAAGCCTACACTGGATAAACAAGCTACTCCAGATTATGAGATGCTACAGGGGATTAAAAAAACACACAAACACTGACACTTCTTCTAAAACACTTTTTTTTTTTTCAACACAAGTCTACTATTCTAGCTCAGCCTTATTTCATTATATGCTGGTGAGAATCCAAGTGGATCTCGCAGGCATTGTCATTAAGTTATAATGCTGGATGTGTGTGTCAATTGTGTAAAAGTGGAAACTTCAGGTGTGTATTCACGCAGCGTTTATTTATTTATTACTATATGGAAAACTCCTTGTAACGTATCGCATGAATGCGAAAGCACGTTATTAATTTTGTGCATCTTGGCACTTCTGGTAATCAGTTCCCTCATGCACTGTGCTGAAATGTTTTTCCTACATTTCTTTATCAGCTATGAGAAGGAAGGCGGAGCTAGCGTAGGTAGTATGAAAAACATTTTATTGGTCATTATAACATACTGTTTAAACTATGTCACAGGCCATGTAGATAAATGCTATACAGTTTTGAAAAATCTTCCTTTATTGTTAGATTTAATTATATTAAAAAAGTCATTAAAATCTCTCACTTTGCCTGTGTACAGGATGAGTCCGGGACAGCGGACAGCAGTGGGCTGGACGACAGTTCTCAGGACCGCTTCATCGGACCCTTGTCCCGTGATGGTACCGTGGGCTGTAGCAGTGACTACAGTAGCCCCAGCTACTCCTACTCCTCCATACTCAACAAGTCTGACACAGGTATACCTCTTTCATGCAATGGTACCGGTACAGGCGTTCATAAAAATTGTAGTTCTGTTTTTGTCTAATCAGAGTCTAATTAGTCATATCTTTCCATGTAGGATATGTGGGTTTGGTCAACCAGGCCATGACTTGCTACCTGAACAGTTTACTGCAGACGCTGTTCATGACGCCAGAGTTCAGAAATGCTCTGTACAAGTAAGTGTAAAACATCTGAGTTCCTGCAAGATCATGAAGAGGAAAGCAGCTAATCAGGAGTAAAAATCCATGTCCTGTTTCACTTCCAGTTGGGAGTTTGAGGACTCTGAGAAAGATCCTGTCAATAGCATCCCCTACCAGCTGCAGAGGCTGTTTGTGCTGCTGCAGACCAGCAAGAAACGAGCCATAGAGACGACAGACGTGACGCGCAGCTTCGGCTGGGACAGCAGTGAGGGTGAGCATCCTTCACCACTATAACAACCCTGTATTATCTGTGCTCCCTGACAGAAGTTTTTGAAAAAACTTCTTTTGTCAAAACTTTGTTTTTTTTAACACTTTGGTTGTATGTTGCAAACATTGTATAAAACCTTATTTATTAATATTACCATTTGCATCATATTCCGCTATTAGCGTATAGTTTGTATCCCTGCATAATGTTTGAAGGGATTTTTTTTTTCAATATGAACATTAGGAGATGGGAATTACCAGGGACAACCCGATACGATATTATTACGATACCTAGATGCTAATTAGATTTGTAGTGTGATTCTATAAGTATCTCAATTTTATAAGTATTTTTTAAAAATAGTTTTGTTACAATTCTAAACAAACTTGGCAAATGCGGGGGTGGGTAAAAAGTTATCTGTCTGCACTCTGCCTGTAGAATTTAATTTCAATTAACCTTTAGAAATATAATAATCTCCTCGCTTTTCAATACATTGTGTCCACCTATCAACAAGCTTTGGAATTCCCTGATTTAAAGGCTGAAATGTGAGCCATGAGCAATGTGAGTCTTCATCAGAAGTGAATCTGCATCCTCATAGGGCTGCTGTGTAATATGTTTAGGGCAGAAGTGTGTGCAAGATCACGACATGGATAGCAGTCCTCTGCGTTTTATTCCAAAGTCTGCTTCGGCTCCTCAACAAGCGTCTTACTGTAACGCGAACTGTCGAATATTGAACCTTTTTTCTGATATTGTTCCAATACCGGCACTTGAGAAACCCAGAGAACTGTAAGCTTAAATGACTTTTTCTTGGTCTGTGATTGAGGATGTTTCCGCTCCATCCTTGAACATTTCTGTTTATAATCTTCCCTGAGTTGATTTCAATAGATAATGTCACCACATAAAACAAATCACTGCATGCTTCTTGTCTTTTGTGCAAGTCCCAGATGGGACATTCATTTATGCTCGCACAGCAGTTACAGATGAACTGATGTAACACGTCCACAACTGCACAGCAGTGACTGGGGAGACAGTAGCTTTGAGCAGAAGGCGTTGATGAGTTTTCATATAACCATAAGTGTAGATAGTTTTTGACTCACCGTTGTAATTCGTTCCAGTCACACAGGATGCTGCGCTGCACTGCTTGCCAGTGTGTGAATAGTTTAGAGCACCACTTGTAGGATTATAAAGCAATGAAAAAATTTCACCGCCTCAAATGCAAACATGCAAATAAATTTATTTAACACAATTTCTTTTGGAGTCGGTGTGGCCAAACTGTATATTTGTGATTTACCAGAGGCAGGTTTTATAATTTTTTTAAACACGTGAAACCTTAAAAGAGAACTAATTGCAGGCAGGAAGTACAGTTGCGAGTGAGGAACTGAAGAAACATGGAACCACGTTCGCCAATTAGACCAAGAAAAAAAAATCTGAGTCATTTGTTTGGATTTACTGTGGCATAACTGATTTGCATAGGTTAGAGAATTTCAATTCATTCAAATATCACCTGTCACATGATTGCAGCTTTCTATTACACGCATAGAAAAAGGATGCCTGTCTGTCTTTTCTGTTGCTATCTAGTTTAAAGAAAATGTTAGTGTTAATACGAGAACTATCTTGGAGTCTTTAATTTAATAGGGTTTATAGTCCAAGTGCACCTGCCTTTAATACAGAACATTGCATGCATTAGAACCAGTGCAGAGAAAGTTCTTTGTCTTGTCTGTGTATATAAAAAAAACTGATTGAAAGTGCATTCTATGTAGGTATTCTTCATTGGTCTGTGTTTGTGTGTGTGTGTGTGTGTGTGTGTGTGTGCACTTGTATATTATGCAGCCTGGCAACAGCACGATGTCCAGGAACTTTGCCGGGTCATGTTCGACGCCTTGGAACAAAAGTGGAAACAGACGGAGCAGGTACGTGCTACAGCTCCTGCAGCTTCATCTGATACGCCACTAATCCACTAGGGACTGAACAAAGGACCTAGTGTAACTTGAAAAGGCTCAGGGTTAGTCGTATTTTGTGATTTGGAACATGTTTGTATTAATGCAGACTCTTACGAGCTGTAAGACATGCCTGACATGAATACCAGGGCATTCATGATTTTCTTGTTCACTCATGTGGACTAGAATTAACATTCTAAGTGAAGAGGTGATTTAATGATCACAGGTCAGGTTTAAGTTGCACTTGTATTTGAATTTTTTTTAATTCATCAAAATTATGGTTTAGTTGTAAAACATTATGTGCCATGGTTTCTTTTGACTTTGAATCATATTAAAGATTTTGGGTGTACAGTATGTTTCCATACTCAATAATGGCGTGTTATGATTCTTCAGGCTGACCTTATAAATCAGCTGTACCAGGGCAAACTGAAGGACTACGTGCGCTGTCTGGAGTGTGGCAATGAAAGCTGGAGGATCGACACGTACCTGGACATCCCATTGGTCATCAGGCCTTTCGGAGCCAGTCAGGCCTTCGGCAGCGTGGTACGTCTCGTCTTCATATTTAACCTGTCAGGTTTTATGTACCAGCGTACCTGGGTAAAGTAAACCTTCCCTGTTTAGAGTTTCTTCCTTTTAACTGAGTTATACTGTATATACAAGTATTAGTTCAGATAAGTCAACATGCATATTTTTTGTTATATACAACACAATAATAATACAGTTTGCAGCTTAAGAAAAAGGATCTGCATAGCTTAGCTGAGTTAGCTGTGTAGCTTGTTGCTAACAACCTGAGCATGTCCAGTTTGTCTGCTCCAACAAGCTACTGCATCAAGCTACTATGAGTTTACTTCAATACTTAAACTGTATTTGGATATGATCCCTAATTACATCCATTAAAAAGCATGATCACATTTATTAACTATAAATGCCTGTTGTGCATTGTAACAGGAGGAAGCACTGCAGGCCTTCATCCAGCCTGAAACTCTGGACGGGCCCAACCAGTACTTCTGCGAGCGCTGCAAGAAGAAATGCGACGCACGCAAGGTGAGCAGGAGCTCAGCAGATTAGTGCAAACTGTCATCATTGTCTCTGCGTCTGTACTGCATTCTCACTGTGGTGTTGCCTCCTGTTTGTGTCTGAATATTTAGGGTCTGCGTTTTCTGCACTTTCCCTACCTGCTGACGCTGCAGCTGAAACGCTTTGACTTCGACTACACCACTATGCACAGAATCAAGCTCAACGACCGCATGACCTTCCCTGAGGAGCTTGACATGAGCCCTTTTATTGACCTCGAGGATGAGGTAAAAAGATCAGCCTCGTGATCGTTATATCCACAGTCCTTGTTAGATTTTACTCTGTTTGTTCCTGATCGTGACCGATAATGATCTCTTGAATTAATTGCGACTTACAGAAATCCCCTCAGACGGAGAGCTGCACTGACAGTGGGGCGGAGAACGAAGGCAGTTGCCACAGCGACCAGATGAGCAACGACTTCTCCACGGACGACGGTGTGGATGAGGGCATCTGCCTGGACAGCACCACCACCGCTGAGAGGGTACTTAAGCCAAAGGTATCTCCAGTCTTAATCCTGACATTTCTGCAAAATAGATGTTACTACAAATATTAAACATAACTATAAACACAGAAATTATGACGTCATTCATTACTACATCAAGAAGACTTGCTGTAGTAATGCTGTTATTGGGGAATAACAATAACAGAGGATATCTTCTCACTTTCACTTCTTTGCAGAGCTCATTGACCTATGAACTCTTCTCAGTAATGGTGCATTCTGGGAGCGCCGCAGGTGGACACTATTACGCCTGCATCAAGTCCTTCAGCGATAGCCAGTGGTACAGCTTCAACGACCAGCATGTCAGCAAGGTTTGCCAGCTTTCATAGTCTCATAGACATTGTAAATTATGTTTTTTTTCTTTTTTTCAGGATAATATCTTAATACTCTGTTTGTTTCTGAAAATGTTTATTGTTCTTTTCCCATAGATCACGCAGGATGACATCAGGAAGACCTACGGTGGTTCCTCAGGGAGCAGAGGCTATTACTCCAGTGCCTTTGCCAGGTAAATAAAACCTCACATTTTATGTTTTTTTTTTTGTTTTGTTTTTCCTCTCTCTCTCTTCGGCTGCTGCTTTGACAGTGTGGTTTAAAAGGGACGAGCCCACACATGCACACACAGTCCTGTCTAAAAGCAGACATAATGTCCATGGAGTTCAGCCAATGAACAACTAAATGGCATCTCCCTGAGATTAATCCAACCAACTCTTTCACATTTTAAAAACAAAGTTAAAAAGTAAGGACATTCTTGCGTACATCACTGGTCTTTCTGACTGGAAATAATCCCCGAATTATATTTTCTATTCTAACAGCTCCACTAATGCATACATGCTCATATATAGACTGAAAGATTCCTCAAGGAACGCAAGTAAGAAAAGTTCTACTTTTTAATCTAATCAAATATTTCCAGTAAATTTTCAGTTTACTTGAATCATTTGACTGGTTTCTAAACCGTCACTTTTGTGTGCAGAGTACCTCGACGTCGAAGACTTCCCAGAGCACATAAAGCGTCTCGTTCAGAGAGAGCGAGAATCCGAGGAACAGGAAAAGAGACAAAGAGAGATCGAACGCAATACCTGCAAGGTACGGTGTTTTGTTTGTTTAGAGCAACCTCATGCGCAATTTATCTTAAACCTCCATTTTTATTATATTTTTAACCCCCCCTCATTTGTATAGATCAAGCTCTTCTGCATGCATCCTGTCAAGACGATGATGATGGAGAATAAGCTGGAGGTTCACAAGGACAAAACCCTCAGAGAGGCCACGGAAATAGCATACAAGGTACACCAGAATCACGTTCTTATGTATGTAGACGCGTGTAAACATAATGCTTCCACCACCATGCTTCACTTTGTCATCATGCATTATACACATTGGGGTAACACATGTTTGCTCTTTTGTTCTCCAGCTAATGGATCTTGAGGGCCTTGTTCCTCTGGACTGCTGTCGGTTAGTGAAGTATGATGAATTTCACGAATATCTGGAGCGCTCCTACGAGGGGGAGGAGGACATGCCCATGGGGCTGCTCCTCGGCGGGGTGAAATCCTCCTACATGTTCGATTTGCTACTTGAGACTTGCCGTCCCGACCAAGTGTTCCAGCCGTATAAACCTGGAGGTACTATAAAACACTAAGCAATATATTTTTTTAATAAATAAATAAAACATTATAATTGAATAATAATTTATAGTTAGTGTAGTGTACATACTAAGATTGTGAGCTTGCTTAAGTGTAATACCTATACAAACGAACTCTTCAGAGGTGATGGTGAAGGTCCACGTGGTGGATCTGAAGAGCGAGACCATCGCTGCTCCCATCAGCGTCAGGGCGTACCTGAACCAAACCATTACAGAGTTCAAGCAACTCATTGCACAAGTATGTTTTCTCTCTCGCAGTCTACACAAGCACTCTGATTTGTTAATTTGATCATTTAATAATGATGCATAGAGGTCATAACCTGCTTGTGGAAGATAATCAAGCAGCCAGTGCGGATAAGTTTTTCATTGTGAGTTTATAAAGATCACAAATCTAACGAAAACCTTTTGTGTATTTCTTTTTATTCTTGCTAATTTGTTTGTTCAGGCCACCGGGCTGTCTGCAGAAACCATGCGAGTCGTCCTGGAGCGCTGCTATAATGACCTTCGGCTACTCTACGTGCCCAACAAGACACTGAAAGCTGAGGGTTTCTTCAGGAGTAACAAGGTTTCATTTTTAAAATGACGAAAAGACAATTACAAGTTGTTTATCTAAATTTCTTGGTCAGTCTATGCCAAAATTCTGCCTTGATCACCAGCTGTAATCTCAATTTTTTTTTTTAGGTTTTTGTGGAGAGCTCGGACTCCGATGACCATCAAGCCACGTTCACCGACTCGCTCCTGTGGAAGCTTTTGGATCGTCACGGCAACACGATCAGACTGTTTGTTTCGCTCCCGGAGAAGTCTCCAGGCTCCATGGCTCACAGAACTAGTTGCTCCAAAGCGAGCGGTGACTCTGAGGACTCATTTGAGGGTGCTAAAAGCCGGGGCCAGTGTGTTGAGGCTATCCTGGAGGAGAGCACGGAGAAGTTAAAAAACCTTTCCCTTCAACAGCAGCAGAAACAACAGCAGCAGCAGAAGCAAACCTCCAGCACCAGCGAGAGCCAGAAGAGTTCGGACCACAGCGATTTCGAGCACCTCGATTTCCCGCAGGCAGAAAACCAGCTGGCTTCGGAGGAACGATCCGATTCGGACGCAAACAACGATCGCAGCACCAGCTCTGTGGACTCTGACATCCTGAGCTCGAGCCACAGCAGCGACACGCTGTGCAATGCAGACGGCGCACCCTTGCCTCTGGCCAACGGCCTCGATTCGCACAGCATCACCAGCAGCCGGCGCTCCAAAGCCCACGAGGGCAAGAAGGAGACGTGGGACACAGCTGAGGAGGACTCAGGGACCGACAGCGAATACGACGAGAATGGCAAGAGTAAAACGCAGACGCATTACCTGTACTTCAGAGCAGAGCAGTATTCGCAGGATGATGCTGCTCTAGATGCACAGAAGGGTACTGAACAGATTTTCTGATTTTGACTAATTTTCTGTAAAATGATTATATTTTTATGCACTTGTTTATTTATATTAATGCATTTGTTTATAAAATTTTATAATTTGTATAGTAATGACCTATCTACAGGGACTTTGCATTGTTGCCCATAATGCATTGTTGCATTATGAGTGTTTCTTTTAGATAATTTTTATCTAATAATTTCTAATACAAGTTTTCTTTTTGATGTAACACAAGGGTTGAAATTGTAAAAAGAAGTTGCAAGCCAATTACCATACAGCCCTGTAATCTACTTTGTGATAATCAAATTAAAACTACTGGGTTTTTTTTTCCAGGTTTGTTAATTCATGTTGACAAAAGGATCACACTGGCAGCATTTAAGCAGAACCTTGAGCCGTATGTCGGCGTCCAAGCTACCCAGTTTAAAGTCTTCCGTGTCTACGCCAACAACCAGGAGTTTGAGAGCGTGCGACTTAACGAGACCCTTTCTTCTTTCTCGGATGACAACAAGGTTTACCTTTTTTGACAACTAACACATTACAGTATATCCGTCTTATATTTCAGGGTTTTTTTTTAAGTTTTTTGTTGTTGTTTTTTTGAATGTTTTTTATTATTAATCTGCAGATCACTATTCGATTAGGACGAGCCCTAAAGAAAGGAGAATACAGGGTAAAGGTGTACCAGCTGTTAGTCAATGAAGCAGAGGTAAGCAGTTATTAGCATTTGGATTTAAGTGCTGAACTAATTCACAGGATTACAAAGTTGCAAAACAGATTTCTGCTGATCATAAGAGTTGTTGGAAAATTGGTTGATGTGTATGTGCTCTTTTTTATCTCTAGCCTTGTAGATTCCTGTTGGATACAGTGTTCGCTAAGGGCATGACAGTGAGACAGTCTAAAGAGGAGTTAATACCCCAGCTACGAGAGCAGTGCAAACTGGACCTTTGCATAGACAGGTGAGCGGGTGGGATAGCTATGGAGTTATCAATCAATTAAGATACCCTATGTATCTAACTGGATTGTATCTTTGTGAATTTTTTATCTTTTGATTATTTTAGCTTTCAAGGTGTATTGTGCTTAAATTCATTAATGCTCAATGATGGGAATTATAGCTTTACTTTGAGGGCATCTAAATTAATTCTGTATTAATTATAGCACTTTTATGGTTTTTTTTTTTTTTTTTTTTTAAACCCAGACTAATGGTTACTCAACTGTTCAATAGCCAGTGTATTTCATTTACAAGGGAAAATGAACACAAAAGGTCTAGAGATCAGAATTCAAGTGTTCAGGGTGATGTCCAAAGAGCTGTCACTGCCAATGACAGTTTGCCCAATCAAGAACACCCTTTCTGACGTAGTTGTCAAGTCAAGAAATTATGGACGTTTGTGTGAATGTGTATGAATCAACATGGTTAGATTGTTCTTAATGAGCAAGTCGAGGGTGACGGTGGCAAGGAAAAACTCCCCAAGGTGGCAATAGGAAGAAACCTTGAGAGGAACCAGACTCAACAGGGAAACCATTCTCATTTGGGTGATAACGGGTAGCAGGGATTGATCTGCAGGGACGGGACAGAGAGGGGACGGGACAGAGAGGGGACGGGACAGAGAGGGGACGGGACAGAGAGGGGACGGGACAGAGAGGGGACGGGACAGAGAGGGGACGGGACAGAGAGGGAGATATTACAGTTGGGTATGTTCAGTCACATACTGTATTAGGTGAATGTACCTGTATATGTAGTGCAAAATGCAAGCAGGGACTCCAGCAGGACTAACTATGACAGCATAACTAAAAGAGAGAGCCAGAGGAAACACAGACATGAGGGCACCCTGAGATGTAAAGCGACCAATCACTTCACCATCAACAAACCTAAGTGATCAGTGTGAATGAGGAAGACAGCATTTAAACATACTAGTTAACCATAATACTCTAATGTCCATGAGTCACCCAGATCTGCTCCTTTACTTAAGGTTAATCTATATACAAAAATGCTTGGTTAAATAAATAGGCTTTTAGCCTAGACTTAAGCACTGAGACTGTGTATGAGACTCGAACATTAATACGAAGACTATTCCATAACTTTGGGGCTTTGTAAGAAAAAGCTCTGCTCCCTGCTGTAGTTTTTATAATACGCGGTACTGACAAGCAGCCTGCATTTTTTGATCGAAGTAGGTGTGGCGCTTCGTAAGACACTAGCAAATCACTCAGATACTGCGTTGAGAGAGTATTTGATGCTTTTATAAGTCAAATCAGAAGAGCCAGAGCAGAGTTTGGTAAAAATATCAAAAGATTGACGTTTACCAGAATGATGAGGAGAGTATGGAGAAAGAACATAACTACTCATTATCTAAAGCACACCACTTCATCTTATGGCATGGGTGTGTATGTCTGCCAGCGGGACAAATCCTGAAGCGTCTCTGCACTTTGACCCCAGTATTTCATTTCAACTTCAGTACTTTGTTAGATGACAGCCAATGTAACAATAATTGTCAGTATTCTAATATTTATAGACGTTTTTTTTTTTTTTTAAATGGGTCACTGCTAGAATGTAATGGCTGATGAATCACTGGATTAAGAAACCAGTTATGTTAAAAACAGAACGACAGTGAAATATATATATATATATATATATATATATATATATATATATATATATATATATATATATTAGGGATGCACCGAAATGAAAATTCTGGGCCGAAAACGAAAACGAAATTTTTGGATGCACTTGGCCGAAAACCGATACCGAAACCGAAAATGGCTTCATTAAAAAACATGTTTAAAATATTTTCTTTTTGTTTGTATTAAAAAAACTACAAATTAATTAAGCAATCAAACTTTTATTGATAATAAATAACAGTAATAAGGCTGTTTAACAATAACAAAACTTGCTTCCAAGTGCTTCCGAACCGCCGACATACTCCGTGTTTGATGCGTAATGACAGCGCGAACGAGACGGGAGGATGGGAGAGGCGTGGCGACAATTCCGGCTTTTATTTTCGGCGCTTTCTTACGTATCGGCCGAAACCGATGATGCTATTTCGGCCGAAAATTTTCGGCGGCCGAAATTTCGGTGCATCCCTAATATATATATATATATATATATATATATATATATATACACTCCAATAAATCTTTATATATATTGGAGTGTTTAAAAAACACACACACAAATTAAAGTAAGCGGTCAGGTAACTGTCTCACCATCCACAGTGTCAGCCCTGATGGGGTTATATATATATATATATACACTCTGGACAAAGGTATACTTTATGAAGTAAATATATTTTGGAAGCTGTTCCATTTTTATATTAAACTTTCCACTGACCTCATGGTAAGGGTAATTAATTTCCATCTCGGTGGAGTGACTCAACTGGTATGATGTGGCAAAGAAGATAAACCCAAACAGAATACAAAACTGTCTTGGTGCTTGTGTAGGTTTCGACTCAGGAAGAAGACGTGGAAAAACCCAGGCACAGTGTTTCTGGAATATCACGTTTACGAGGAGGACATCAATATCTCCAGCAACTGGGAAGTCTTCCTTGAAGTTCTCGACGGTAAACATTTCCCTCCAACAATGAACAACAATATCACATTGGCTATAGCGTGTTGCTTAACAATAAACGTATAGTGTTGCTGAAGACTTTTACAAAATTGAGAGATCACCCAATTATTTCTTTAAAACCCAGAGTTTAAAGGATCTAAGCAGTCAGTAGGTGTCACAAAACAGTCTAGTGGCAGTGTAAGAATAGCTCATGTTCTCAATGTGCTTTTTAAATGTAACTCTAAACCAATTATTTCCAGGCCTTGTTTCTTTATTTAGTTTGTTGAGTAGGCTTTTTTAAAAGTTATTTTAACCATCTGGTGTTTGAGTATGATGCCGAATTTATTTTGGACTGACTGGCACTAATAATAGTTGTTAAAGCTTTTGGAGTCAGGCTGCTGTTACCAAGTCATGCACATGGACATTTTTATAACTGTGTTTTATTATTGTGACGATTCACACTAGTTTCATTGAAATTCATGTGCAGCAAAGTGCAAAACTTTATACAGCATGAGCTTGGAACTATAGTTGAAGCAGTATCTTATCAGTTTCCATTTCTTACTTCCTACAATCTAAAGCTTTTCTGTTACTTTTACACTAACTTTTAACACTAATCTTTTAATTATATTGTGAATGACAGTTCAGCCATGCAATAGGAAATTTATATTTTTTTATATTGTTGGAATAAATATCTTTTTATGCATTAATAGGTAATAATGTAATTTATTTATTAGCATTTTATTTTATTTTTTCACCTGATCGATAAGCTCCATGAGAACAACTCTCTCGCATCAGATTGTGTTTTGGACTTTAATCCTCTGGCTCATGGTTTTTATGGTGGGGGAAGGCACACTAAGTAGTTTTGTGTTCTTGATAAGCTGTAAAGGTCCTTTTTCTTTCTCCTCCTGGGTAAAAACTTGCTGAAGCAGTAAGATTATTGCACAATGTAAGTCTAGCTTGTTCATCTCGTTCTATGCAGTTAAAAGAATTTAAAATTCAGCAGATAAGATGATTCCCAGTGTGCACAACCACTTCATGCATGCCAAAAATATTTATTCTGATTTAAAAGGGCCAGGGGTAGCTCAGTGGTTAAGGCAGTGGACTACTGTTCGGAAGATCCCAGGTTCCACCACCAAGTTGCCACTGTTGGGCCCTTGAGCAAGGCCCTTAACCCTCAACTGCTCAGATGTGTAATGAGATTAATATCTGAATAAGAGCGTCTGCCAAATGCCTAAATGTAAAAGCTTTGAGCATGAAATGCATATCTTAACTGTTTACATGGATGCTGATCAGATAAGTTATAGTCTTAGATTTTAATAGAATTGAAGAAACATTGTTCACTTTTGCAACCTTTCATTACTTACAGTAAAATATTAAGGCTTGGCATTAGCTACAGTGTCAGTTGATTTAATGTACAGTACTGTGCTTAACCCTGGAGTTCCCCCTCTTTTATTTCTTTATATTAATTTAAATGTAGTGATGTAAGTTTAAAAATCATCCTATAAAGTTCCTAAAGATACAGTTTTAAAATCGGTTGCTTATGTGACCGTAGCAGGAACCTCATTTCCCCTCTCGTCTGTTTCAACCATTCAGCATCTTCAGTATACTAATCACTGGCCTGATCATCTATCATCTTCTGCACCTCTTTCTCACTGGGTCAAGCCTTAAGTTAGAGGTTTTTTTATTCTTGAATGATTTATAGGTCACAAAAAAAAACATTCCACAGAGTCTGGTTAGATACAGGAACTGGACTAAAAATGAGAAACAAAAAAAGTCCTTTAATAGGCCTGGAGGACTATTTCTCAAGACTGCATCAGAAATACAAGGAAGTCTGGCTCTTTGGAAACAAAATATGTAGCAATGGCTGGCTGTTCAAGATTTTTGCACAGTACTGTATGTAAATACATTTATAAACTGTATAAATCTTTAGTTCATTCATATCGTATTGTGTGATCTTCTACTATGAAGGTTGTGTGTATCTTAAACGGTCTTACTTTGTGATTGTCGGGGTGCTACAGAACCGGAGCGAATGAAGTCCATGTCGCAGTTGGCAGTGCTGACACGGCGCTGGTGTCCAGCCCAGATGAAGCTGGAGCCTTTCCGGGAAGTGGTGCTGGAGAGCAGCAGTGTAGATGAACTCAAGGAAAAGGTGATGTCTAGATGGCCTGTTTTTTTTTTTTTTTTTTTTTTTTTTTTGGTATAGCATACACCCCAGTTTAAAGTTAACTCTAATACTAATGGTATGGAAAGATGTGTGATTTTGATGGTTTGTTTCCCTGCAGCTCAGTGAAATGAGTCAGATTCCACTCGGGAACTTGGAGTTCGCCAAGGTATGACAATTTGTTTATTTATAAGTCTGAGATCTCAAACTCAAATCGTCCATTTGCAATATTCAAATTGGTTATGAGTTTATAGCAATAAAGAAGACTATCATTGCCACTTTTATTGCTACTTTTATTGCCATGTAATTACTGCATGAACTCAATCGTCTTTAAATGAACTAGAATTCATCAGAACAGCGAGATACCTGAAATAGAACTGTAGTTATAAAGTTTTGTTTAGCCCATTAGTCTTTCTGGCAGTTGTCTCACAGTGCATCCCCGTACCCACCTCTAGGGACGTGGAACGTTTCCTTGTGACATATCTGTCTTGGAGATCCATCAGGATTTAGACTGGAACCCTAAGGTCTCTACGCTCAACGTTTGGCCCCTCTACATCTGCGACGATGGTGCTGTAGTGTACTACAGGTAATGATCTGACCGTGGTAATTCAGAAATACACTAAAGCCTTTTGGCTCTTTTGGAGTTTTGGTGTTGAATCCTGAGGACTGTGTTAGGTTAGGACCTTTGCAGACATTCTTATGACTCTGATTGTTCTTAAGTATTTTATTCATATTAATATTTAATAAGAATTGAAAAAAAACATACCTCATATTTTGTGCTATTGTACTTACAACGTGTATAGTTTTGCAGTACAAATGCAGCCCCTAGTGGTGTGCCTGTTTTTCTTTTTCTTTTTTTTCCCCTCTAAAGGGCTGTGTTTGTTTCCTGCAGGGACAGCGCTGAGGAGCCCATGGAGCTCTCGGAAGAAGAGCGAAATGAACTGATGAAGAAAGAGAGCAGCCGGCTGCTGAAGACAGGCCACCGGGTCAGTTATTCTCCCCGCAAGGAGAAAGCTCTGAAGATCTACCTAGACGGAGGGCCTTCTAAAGACTCGGGCCAGGACTGAGAATCGCCCCCTTACACCCTGATCATTTTGCGTTTTTTTTTTTTTGTTTGTTTGTTGTTTTTTTTTGTTTGTTTGTTTTTAATAGTTGGCCTGCCCGCTGCAGTGTAGCGCTGCCTCACCAGGGGTTCTTGATGGCGTCAATGCCCAGGTCCGATCTGACGTCCCTGGTGTCGTACAGCGGGCGCGGTCTTCTCCGAGCTCTTCAGGCATGGAAGTGTGGGGGGTTTCATGTGTACAAGCCTCAGAACTTCTGTTGTGCACTATAGATTCTCAAAAAGTTTAAAGGGAAGTGCAAATGAACGGACATCCGGTATCACTCAGACAAATCAATCTTGACAGAGATGGATGTGCTTGTGGAATAGAATGGACTATTTGTATCTCTTTCTCTGGCTGTATCAGTTCTATCTTTTTAATTGTTTGTTTGTTTCCTTTAATAGCTGTTCATTAATCATTCTCACTTTAATTGAGTAGTGATTTCGTCCACAATATTGCGTGCACATGTCCATGATCCGAGTTTTGCTTGGTTGAGATACATGACAAGCTTGTCATCTCCAACATAATCGTCCTCTTCTGTGTTGTTGTTTTTTTTTTTTTTTTTCAAGGTCCTCCATTGAGTCACGTGTATTCCAATAGTTCTCAGAATACTGAGTCGTTTGCTCTTGTTCCATTAACGAATTCAGTGCTTCGCTCGTGGATGATGAGGCTCCACCCTGGCCTTCATCTAAGAGTGCTTCCTTGCACGCGTGGGTATGACGGTGGCTAATGCTCTGTGCCACCATGCTGACTGCTGAATCTCCATCTGTTGCAGAGGGATCCCCGCCCATTCATCTCTTACAACACCACCTCTCACTTCTTTCTCTGGGGTACTCACACTGGTACATTTTTTTAAAGTCTGCCCTTAAGACTAGGGTAATACACATCAAGTAGAGCTTTATATTTGCCTATTTACCTTTTCCCCCTTACATACTCCTTGTAAATTATTTTTACCCCAGAATTGATGACTACAATGATGATGATGATGATGATAACTGGCACACTTTTAAAAAATTTTTGCTCTGTAACCCAATTTTCTTTATGCCCTGTTTTTAATTCTGCACAACATGTATGTGTGTGTTCGAGCCTGGTCTGTCTGCCTGTGTGTGCGTGCGAGTGTGTGCGCACGCGCTCTGTGTGATGCTACTTGCTGCTGTTTTTTGCGTAGCCAGAGAGCAAAAGCTCTAAAGCAGGGCTGTTGGATGCAACTCAATAGTTTATTACCAGGTTTATAAATGATATTAGAACAGGAAAACCACTGGACTGTGCTGTGGTTAGGTGAAGTTTGGCGACCCTGCTTTAGAGCTGCGCTGGAGGAGCAGTGCTCTGGCTCTCAGCATCACTGAACTAAGCAGAACCACCATGGGTCCCCTGGGCTCCTAACTCTGCCACAAGCTGTTCACTGTAGATTTGCCAATATGGAAATAATAAAAAAATAATCAGTTTCTCTCTTGATGCATCATTTCAGAAGACCGGTCGACTCGCATACCATTTTATGGTGGGGGGGGGAAGTTCCTTTAATAGCATTTTACATGTGGACCAAAAAAAAAAAACTTTCTTCCAAGTAGAAAGCTGGACACTCTTTTTAATCAAGAATAACCTTACTTTAAGAATCTGCATGTTAGATGCATAACATATAACATAACTGATTTGCTAGTTAGATTTAAATCTCAGGGATCTCTTAATTTCCATGTTGTGTGGAACATTTCCATGTTTCGTGCACTGCTATAGATCATAGACATGTTTTTTTCACGCAATAAAGCTGTCAAGATGACTTTTTTTTTTTTGAAGGCCATGTTAATTGTTTGAAATGACAGACCTGCCTAATTGTATGATTTTCTGTGGAGTATCCTATGTAGTACAACTCTACCCTGAATATGATTGAATACCAGAATATGATTTCTCTCAAACCATAAATATGGTTTAAAGTTAACAGGATCTTGTTAGTTTGCCATTTTCCAAATTGCTGTCTCTTAGAATCTTTTATCCTTGATCCCGTCCTCAAGCTCATACATACTAACTCGTACTGAAATAAATTTCTACAATGACGTATTTAAAGCGCTAGTGAAACACTGGGATAAGTGCATTAAGTGTAGCAGAGGATTATATAGAGAAATAAAGAAATGGTGTTCTGTTATTCTGCACAATTAAAAGTCCTGGTCTGACTTGAACACTGCTAGTTGTGTAAGTAGTAGTTTTGTTTCGATCCAGTGGAATCATTCTCTGTGACTACACATCAGATAAAAATTACAGGACCTTAGACAGTAACTGTAGACACATTTGAAGAATTCTACACGCTGAGAAAACTCGATGTAGGCAGGTCAGAAATGGCTTCCTTTTTTCATACAGGTGCCTTAGTGCTAATAATTTTTATTATTTTCCCCTAAAAATGGCCTTAAAACACAACCTAAGATGCAATAATGCATCGAATAGCACTCATCAAAAATTCCATGCAATGAATGATCACACATGAAATGGGCATTTTTATCATTTATTTTCATTATTTATGGCAGGTTTACATTTCTGCAGCTTAGAGACAACTTTTAAATTTGCAATTAATACTGTAAAATCATTCTTAAACCCAAGATGTTCTCGGTTTTGGAGCAGCATTTACTTTCATTCTTTTCTTTCCACTAATATGTCAAATTCAGAACGATGAGTGTTTATCACAGAGCACTGAAGTGCTGTGCTCCTCCAAGGCTGAAATGTTAAAAACTGGTCTAAAACTATAAAATGTTTTTTTTTTTTTTAACACCAGTTTAAACACACCATTCAGCCAATAGATTCTAGTACATACAGTACTTAATAATTATAATACTCTTTCCTGTCTGCAGATCTTAGGGTGAACCTTTACATGGTAGACCTCCTGCTAACAGCTATTGCTCTTGTAGATAAGCTAGGTAAGCGTGAAGCGTGATGACCAGATTGTACGTACGTACATACATGGATACATACGGAGTAATAGTTTTGGGTGGTCGATTGCTAAAGGCTCCCAGGTTCAGCGAAGTTTGCAGAGCTTGTTAATGTAGTAACTTCAAGTCTGAACAGGTTCTGTGTCCATGTTTAGAGGATGTAGTCGATCTCGGAGTATAGAGTGTCACTCAGGGCTTCTTCGCTGGAGGTCGGACCTTTTAAACACACCAAGCTGTGACTAAAGAAGACAAAACAGCAGGGTTACGTCGTTTTATCCACTATGAAGATGTGATCGTACACTACGGCACCATGGGTCTATTATATCATACTGTACAGTATATAACTTGAATTTAATTTTGAAATATTTTTTCATGTATTTTCACTTTACACATTTTTGTCATCAAAATCCATAACAATATATAATTACATATATAAACATGTTTTGTAACAAAGTCAAGAATTAAAAATAACAGCAATTTATAATTACCATGCACTGGTTTTATCATCATAAGTTCATTTAATTATACAAGAAATTACTAAAGATGTTTCCCTACAGAGTTTGTGTCACACATCACTGTTCCACAGGGATGTTTAATACTACACTATGGTTAAGGAATACCTCTGTGGCACTTCCAGAGGCTGATGATTTAATAATGAATCTAATGTAGAGATATCAGGTCTTTATTTGCTTTTGAGCATTCGCTGTGTTTATTTAAATGGCATTCTGCAGGCACACAGGGGAATGAATGCAAGCTGAGCTTGTACCAGGGTGTCTTACCCCAGATGTTGGCATTGCAGATCCCCAGCGCAGGGGCAGTGCTCTTTAGGACTCTTGTGCCCTAAATCCCATGACAGCAGGTCCATCAGGTGATTGGGGGAGATGTTACAAGGCTCACGTTCTTTGGGTTTGGGGATACACACAGGGAAAAGCAGACCTGATGGAAAAATATGAATAAAAGAGAGAAACAGGCTAAACGATCATAAACAGGGATGTATAGAATTTGCCTTACTAAATTCAAACTTTGACATTTTCACAATTGCAAATAAAAACACAGCAGTGAAAATATTTTATTCTTTATTTGGAATCATGTGTGAACATTTAACCCTCGCATCAAATCAGATATAAAGTCACATTTTGGGTGATTAGAGCTACATGTATTCATGTTTTCAAGCGGTTTAATTGACTCGATTTTGATACCATGTCCGGTTCCTGAGATATGGCTAGTGCAAGTTTGTTTAAAAGAAGGGGTTTAAACAAAAAAAGGGTATATTTAAATGAGGATTTTGTGACAAACATAAAGGACTCATTCTGACACCTGGATTTCACTGCTAGCCCTAAAATTAACTTAATCAGTAGGAGGATTTATAAAGATAAAAGGTAGGATTTTTCTTATTTCTATCAGGTTTTTCGTTCACTCGAGTAACAAGCTTGAATAGTATTCATTAAAATGTTCTAAAACTAGGATTAAAACTTTCATGGACTGATTTTAAATTCTTAATTAAAATTGAAAATGTGTTTCCTTTCACCTACTGCACTCTATAGGTCATAGACTATCCTGTGCGACTCAATACCTGCCTTCATATGAGAAATGTTTTACATTTTCCAAATGATTTTTTACTTGGTTTAAAATTAGAACTTGTTTTCTTAGCTTCAACAGTAAAAAAATAAAATAAAATAAATATAATATGAAGTAATGGAAGGAGTAATTAGCAGGCCAACTAGCTGGCCAACTTTGATTCTATACAGTAGTTTGCTTTTTTGAACATTCTTAGCACAGATCTAGAAATCCAAAATACAACATTTATGTTAAAAATTAACATTTATTTAAAAGACCATTTATTATATCTGTGACATAAGAAAGCTGGAACACAGAAACCTTTACTTCAGAACCAATGCTAAACCCTATACTAAGCTCAACTTTGCCCGGGTTAGCTAACTTGGCTAATATATGTTACAGCCAAAATGGTTTTGCTAGTCATGGGGTTTTTATTTATTTATTAATTTTAAATAAATATAACTTTTTCCATTTTCAATCTTGTATGTAACCTTTGGCTGTAGACATAAGAATATGAAATTGATAAGGGTCAAATAGTGAAATTCATGCTAATTTACAATGTTTTTGTGTGTGTTTTACTCTCTGCTAACTAACCTTATTTTATGTTCATGAGCAAATCGTTTGTAGATTACCCTGGGAAAACACCATAAAGTATTTTATTTTATTTTTTCAAAACTATCCTATCCTTTTCAGTAAGTTAATTAGTAAGTAGTAATTTTTTTCTACTAAATTGCTAAAAACCTGTTACTCTTTCTTCATAGACTGTAAAATCGTAGCATTGTACACAAACCTACGCTTTTGCCTTACCTCTGGTCTGCTATAAAAGTTCAAACTTTTAAGTCAAATCACACTAGCAATAAATAACAGCAGTAAAATCCTATCACATCTAAAAGCAGCTGGACATCCAACCTCATGTACACAGTAGGCTACTTAGGACATAAATTTTGCGTTCTTTGGAAGACAGTACCTTCATGGAAGGCGCAGCACAGATCGTTGTCACAGTCGTTTTGTTCTTGGCAGATGGTTCCAGCTTCTCCTTTAGTGGAGTTCATGCACCGACCCAACACACACAGCTGGCCCTCACAGCACTCCTCATCTTTCCTGCAAATCTGTGATAGAAGTCCAAACAATCAGAATCCATAATCTCTTATTTTCTTCTGTGTCTCATCTTCAATCTCTTATAAATTAAGATCAATGCTGACTGTTAGCCAGCCAGGCGCTGGGATATTGATGAGTATCATTATTACAGAAAAAAACACACAGTATGAGGGATATTTATATAATGACGTGGCTTACAGACAAATCAAAAGGGATGAGAGATGGGCATTATTATTGGACTAACGCAACAACCACTAAGATTGCTCCTACGTCTACTTTAAGTGTTAGTATTATTACCAACTATTACTAACTATATATATATAATATATATAATATATATATATATATACTCGATATACTGTATATCGAAAACTCAAAAGTCACACAATCAAAAGTTGACCACAAATGCCCTTTGTAAATCAAAGGATTGAAAATTCTTCTCAGGAGCATCCTCAACCCACCCTTAAAAGCTGTGTTTCCTGACAGACCAAAGCAAGGACTGAACTGGATTAAACCTGGCTGTCAGCAGCACATCAGTATTCTAGAGCTGTCTCCTGTCCATCACCAGCTTCAGCTGTCCTTTCTGTCTCCCAGGTAAAGTCACAGGGACAGAGAAAGCACTCGATCTGGCAAACAATCCACTTTAAATTGAACCATGGAATAGTAAAAAAAAAAGGAAAAAAACACCCTCGTATCAATTTCCAAATGCACTCGTGCCTGTGCTGCAATGCAGATACAATGCAGTCTCAGTTACATCACATAGAAAGGTGGAGGCTCTCAAATGTGCCGATCTTCAGCACTTTTAAAACCGATCTGGGTGAGGTCCTCTGTGAGAGATTACATTCTCAATTTTGTGCATGAAGACTTACTGCATCAGAACGCTTGCAAGGCATACACTCAGAGTGGTGTTCCTCGTAGAGACAGTATTTCCCCTTCTCACAGTCCTCGTCAATAATACACTCCTGAGAGACAAAGGGGGGAAGAGGGAACATGGAAAATCCATTATTACATTTTAAAATGTATAGAGCGCTTTTAACAATGACCAATGACCATAAATTTTAAACATTTTAAATAAAACTGATGTTTGAAATGTGTGAGGAGATATGTATTAATCAAAATTATTAGCTGACTATTCTTAATAAGCAAGCCTATGGCGACGGTGGCAAGAAAAAACACCTTGAGATGAGCAACAACCTTACTCAGAGCTCGGCATTTAGCTTTTAAGATGAGTAGTTTAATGAAGGAACATATTCTACTACTACTATTATAATTACTACTAACTGTACTTTATAACTATTATTACTACTACTCTGAGTACTAATCACTACTTATGATTACTATTACTGTATACTGCTTATGATAATTACTACTGTAAAAATAGTACTAGTACTATGATTAATATTGTTATGATTGAAATTACTATTATTATTATTCATTGGACTGCAACTATTATAATCATTATCATTATTGCTGCTTCTATTACTTTTACTGTTACCGTTACTCTTACTGTTACTATTATGAGTTCTACATATACAGTTAATATAATACAGTAGTTCATTCCAACTGAGTAATCTGATTGGACAAGAGGCTTTTCATGTATGGTGATAAACGGTAACAGCAATGGGACGTTTAACTATATGTACCACTCTGCGTCCCAGATGTTGGATGCCAGCATGGGAGGAAGTAGGTCGGTACGGTCTGCATTATTGAGGCGGGACGAGTCATGAAAGCATAGCTGTGATATCTTCAACACTGTACCCTCATGCCTATGACCACATAACAGCTGTGATAATATCCAGCACAACAGCACTCCCTCTTGTGTGATCTTGCTTAAATAATAATACTTAGATTATTGCTTCTTTTACTACAGCTATTGTTAATATTAGTAGTTTTACTAAATAAGATTAGTTCAAAACCCCGGCTTTAGCGTCTGTTTTAATCAGTTGTGGTTTTGGGCCGAGCAGTTTGTAGAATTTTAATGGATGTGAGGTTGAAACATAAACTGTTCAATATTTACCTATAAGGTAACCAGTGACCCAGATGTTAGGAATTAAGACAAAAAGCTTTTGATTTCTTAAAGACTAAAATAAACATAATGTTTCTTTATGCTGTAGGCCTTTTACCGCAAAGATATTCTAGGGCAAGAGGGGGCTTGGTTTTCCCCTTTAACCTCTACTGAACGAAGTGGTTGAAATTTAATTTGGGGCTCTGAAACGGAAAACAGAAGAAGAGCCTCTGTAGTGCATGAAATCTTAAAATATGCAACCTGATTCTCTAACTAAACCTCATTTTAGTCCCAATGCTATTTGGAAAATAGATTGATTAATTGTCCATTTACATTTAAATCTATGGTATAATAATGCATTATGGACATCTTTATATGCAAACAAAACCATTTATCAGTCAAATATACTAGAGTCAATGACAAACAATACATTTACATTTATGTATAATATACAACATACAGTAGTGTAAATATCATATACTGTAGCTTCAGTTCTCTTTTAATATGCACGCTTTCCTGTAGCAAATTCATTTAAATCCAAAAGACTAAAGACCATATCATGTACGTAATATAAAAAATTTGATGACAGTATTTTTCATATATGTTCAATATGTTATGCATGATGCACCTTTGATAAAACTGGGTATATGTAATTCCTTTTACATCCTAATTTAATAAAAATTTTATCAATGGCAGATCCTCAATAGATTCATACACTCACTGCTCCTCTGAACTATCTTTCTTTTATGCTTTCCTTTGCTAGAGGGATGTGATACACTTTAACAGACTTACTTGATGATCAGAAGGCTATAGAACGTTATCTGGCATTATCCTGCTTTATCAGTCGCCTCTCAGATACAGCTGCCTGAAAATCCTGCTTATGTCTGCCGGGGGATTATTGACTGCCTCTATAAGTCAGCCAGGAGATATGGGGCTTTTCTGAGTGTGAGAGGATATGTGTGTGTTGCCAAATTGATTTGTGCAAGCTGTGCAACAAAGTATTGGACACAACTTAAGAGACAGAAGCTGATCCAGAGAGTATCACAAAATAAACTAAACTGGTTCTCAAGGCACAAATGCTTATGCCTGAAGTTATAACACCATTAAACTATTTTAAATAAACTTTCAAGTTATATTCGTTTGAGCTTTGATTATGGGGTACAATGCAGTGGCCAATTCATCTGTGACACTGATTTCTCCACAAAAATGTGATATAATGTGGTTATTCAGTGCATTCAGGTCGTCGTCATAACGTTGCTGCGCCTAGACCTGACCAACTGAAGCAACCCCAGATCATAACACAGCCTCCAGATTCTTGAACAGTGGACACTATATATGATGGGTGCATGTCGTCATGCACTTCCCATCTTCATTAGTGTCCATGATTCTAATTTGACTGAGTTAACTTTCCCCTGTCACAGGAATAATGCAATAACGCATTAGCACCAGAATCACTAAGATTTGACTCAGCAATTTTTTAAATGAATAAATAAATACATTTAATGTGTTTAAGCATGTACTTTTTGATAGCATGGTTACATTTAGTCGCGTATCAGAGAACAATATGGTTACGCACATGATCAATGTCATTTTCCTTGCCGCTGGACTGGTTAACACTTCTGGTCATGTGGATCTCCTCAGTTGAGTTGTGAGTTATCTAAAATCACAATCACACTGTTAACACATGAATAGTAGACTTTTAGACAATGGGATGAACATTCAAAGATTAGAGATATACTGCACTGTACATGGTGCTGCCATAAAAAAATACATAAATAATTAAATTTGTTCCCTTATTCTCTTCTTCGAGCCACTTGTACAGCAATGTGATCATGTCAAACATCATAAAATGACCTCCATGCCAGTCTCACCTTATCGATCGCCTCCGCAGCGGGAACAGATCGATTTCCGGTAACAATCTCGGAGCTGCTTTCGTTGCTGTAATTTGAGGTGATGTTGTGGATGGGTTGGATAGATTTGCTGCTCTCGTTGTCCATCTGTAAAAGGTTCATGAGGAGGAAATGACCCACTGCTTACAGTACATATTACAGGATGCAAGAACAGTAATATGAGCTACAAACATGATCTAATGCTAGCAAAGTGAATTTAAAAAAATGCTGAAAGCCTCATCCTCCAGCTCATATTGCGTAAATTACATTGCGCAGGCAAAATCTAGAGACACAGACGTTAAACGACTCCCTTAAATATTAGCGCCTGCGGAGTAACCATGACACAGGTAATGAAAGGAATGTCATTATGTGCACATTTGGTGGGGGGAATATTTTTTCGCAAATGCAGTTTTTTTTTAAAGATAATAAATTTTTTGCGCTTTTGATGCCCCATGCCTAAAAACCTGGATACTCTATAAAACTGCAGTACACATATGAGCATGGAGAATATTTCCGGATCAGTATCTGATCAGATTTAACATCTTTATAGTAAGAATGTGTTACGTTGACAGAATGTCATAAAACACACCACTCTCTTGTCCCTGAGTTTTGTATAACCTAGGAAAGAAGCTTGCAGAGAGTTGGCCTTGTTCCAAAAAAGGCAGGAAAAATGACACTACAGAAAAAAGGGTAATAAAACTATGCCTTTCCTTATCTTTTCTAACATACATCTTCCAGCGGAGTATGTGGATGTATGGTAATGGATGGTAATCTTAAGGAATTACCTTTGAGAGTAGATTTCATACATTTTCAAAGTGTAAAAAAAAACAAAAAACATTGGCCTAGAAAAGGTACAAAAGCATTCCCTTGAGGTTTCCTCAAAAAGGAAAGGTACAGTTTAATACCATTTTGTTCTGTAGATCAGCACAATAAGGGCAATAATTATATAGTTTATGATCAGTTCCTTGTCCCTGGTTTGTTAGCCTTAGCTCTTATCCCTTTATTTATGTATAGTTCACCTTGAAATGTAGATGTTGTGTACCTTTAAAAATCATTTATACAAACTATTTTTGAAGAAAGCATTATAATGAATATAAAAGCTATACCTTTGAGTGCACCCTAAATCCACCCACTCATGGATCAAGTCATTATTTAAGTCAATATATATATATATATATATATATATATATATATATATATATATAAATTATAAAGATAAATGCAATGATCTAATATCTGCTGCATGTGTGCAGATTTTTTTCAATTGTATTTTTTTTTTTAGTCTAGGCTTAGCCCTAACACGACGAGGGCGATACCTGATGCTCAGCATCCTCTAGTCTGCGCTGCGTGTCTTCCACCAGTTTCTTCACCTCCTTGAACAGGTCGCTCAGCGCAGTCGGTTTTTGTCCTATATTTGCCTCTGAGGGCGCGTGCGACTGGAAGTCCACACCGGGAGCTGTCCAAGTTTCAGGAAGGAGTCCATTAACGGAGACCAGGCACAGACTCAGTGCGAGCAGCAGCAGCATCTTCCTCCCGCGGCGCTCTCGGTGCGTGATGCAGGAAAAGATGCAGGGATGCAGCAGCTCGCGCGCTGTGCCACTGGAGCGCTGAGTGATGGGCGTGAAAAACAAAAGATGCCGCGCGCGCAGGCGCAGACAGGTTGGGTAGTTACATCAGGGATTGGGTAGTTAAATAAATGCTTAAAAAATATTGCGCATATAACTCCACTAATAATGATAATAATGTGGCGTGCATCCTTTTATTTTCACATACCTACTTGTTAACGCATTAGTGTGCTCTTTCGGGATTTCATGAGTAATCATAAGTTTGATTTTCTGTCCTTTTATAATAGTGTTTCTTTTTTCATAGAAAACTAAGAGCATCTGGTAAGAATCATCCTTAAACAGGTAGTGGCACAATTCATTCATTCTTTTATATACTGCTTATCCTGAACAGGATTGCAGTGGGCCTGGAGCCTACCCCAGGGGACTCCCTAGGGCTCTAGGCTGGGTACACCCTTTACGCGGTCTCAGAGCATTTCACAATGACGACTTTGCATGTCTTTGGACTGTAGGAGGAAACCGGAGTATCCAGAGGAATCCCAAAGATGGGGAGAACCTGCAAGCACCACGCATACAGACCTGAGGTGGCTCACTCGGTTATGCATTCCACTGTAATCTCTTGAGCAAGGCTCTTAATTCTATCTACTGTCAGACGCTGTGTGTTTGACCCCAGGTTCCTAACTGGCATACCTTAAAAAAAATAATTTCACTGTGCTGTAAGGTACATGTGACACATATTTGAATTTTTACCACTATGCAACCATATTTGGCTCAATTCCTTTTGAATGTTAGGTGATGCATATTGGTTGAAATTTGAATTTGAAGGTTTAGATCACTAATAAGCAAGTGGCAAGGAAAACCTCTCTAAGAAGACCCCTACGAAGAAAGCTTGAAAGAAACCAGACACAAAAATCTCCTCCTGGGTGACACTGGGTTACAGCAATATACTACAGTATAAAGTCAAACAGTATTAAGAATGTGAGCATCATAGCAGGTATAAATGTACAATATTTAGGGAAATTATCCACTAAAACAAGAAAGAGGTATGTATATAACTAAAAAGAGTACAATCTTAAGGGTAAAGACAAGAGTAGTGCAAAAGTAACTTATTGTGCCATGTCCAAAAATATCAGCATATCATGTGCGCTTATGAACAGCTTGAAATAGCTGATAAAGAATACCCATAATCCACTTCTTTCGGTGGAAAATAGAGGGTAGGTCAGCATTTTGTGTACAGGGTTGACTTCTAACAAAACAAATCTTTTATACAAGCTAGCTTTTTATAATTCAGCATCATTAAGGTCTTCTTAAAATGTTTAAATATAATAGCTTTAAAAATAATAATGTTTATTCAAATGAAAAAAAAAAGGAAATAAATAATCACCACCACCAATATTACGGAAGAAGTAAACTAGTTTTAGAAATTGTTTGATAATTTAAAGCTAATTCACAAATATTTTTTAATGTCTTTTGACAAAAAGATCTACTGATAAATTGGAGGCTTGGAGATTATATCTACAAGATCTAATTTCGAAAATGAAACTATTACAATACATATGGCTAATGAGAACTTATAATAACTGGAGTCAGTGGTCGCCTGACATTCCAGATACTTGTTTTAAATGTTCAGTTAAGAATGTTACTCTTTTTTTTACTGTATAAGGGAATGTTTAATAAATTACTGTTGGAGTAAAGGTGCCTTGCCAAGCAAAACTGTGTATCCACATGACTTTATTGTTAAAACAAAAAAGTTGGTTTTAATTGATTTTGGACTCCTGCAGGCCAGAAAAATGATAGTCCTATCTTGGAGAAAAATTGACATGCCAGGCTGCAGTGGTCAGGACATACCAAAAGTGATACAGGAAGGAAAAACAGTGAACTGGCGACTGCGTTTTGGACAGCTAACCCTCACTGATGGACATTGGGTGTGAAGGCCTGTGTAGTCTGATCTAGTAGAAAGATCAGAACACATTGCATTGTTGTGCATTGTTGTTTTTGTGGCAAGGGGGTGGAGTTACTCAATATTAAGCGGGTGGTCATAATGCTACAGCTGACCAGTGTATGTCTGTAAATGTAGTAAAGTAATTCCATTACTCACAATTGCAAAAATTGGATATTCTTCATAATACACACACGTTTCAAAAATGTTATTACAGAAACAAACCACCAGGTGGCGCCTTTTACCTACGAACTATATTTATTACCACCACTCGGTTCGTCCCAAGAAATGACTTGAACAATTTGTGCCAAACTGTTTTTTTTTGTTTTGTTTTTTTAATGAAATGCACACTGATATTATATCTTCTAACATGCGTTATGCATTCTGCTGATTTTGGGCACGTGCGCAGAAATATCCGTTCAGCGCAGTCACGAGGAATTAAGGTCCTTATTAATATAAGTTCCAGTGAACGCGCTCGGCTTTACACGCCAGACATTTCACGTGCGTACTCTTGAACTATGAATCAGAGGCGTGCTGCTGCCTTTCATTTTTCTTCTCCCTGACGCGTCGCCGCTCCTCCTCGGGCGTAATATCCTGTGTTGTTTTTTTTTCCTTCTTTTTTTTTAGAGACTCGGTTCACTCAGTGGTGAATTTGCGCTGCGTCGCGCGCTTAAAAAAAAAAAAAAAAAAGTGAACAGCAGGACTGGACGCTCGAGACGGTGACGGGCGCGTGCCTAGAGCTCGGAGCGCGCGAGACACAGTTTCACTTTATTCGCTACGGATCCTCACCGAACCCGAGACTCTCAGCTGAAAGTCAAGGATACAGTAAGTAGTGCTTCATTCACGTTTATCACTTTTATTCATTTCTTCACGTCAGATAGTTCACGTGTTATAAACGTGAGTCTGTACAGTAAGTGACTCTACTGTAGTGTAACTTAGTGCAGCTAGAAAACACACTTTAACACTTGTTCTGCTTTAAAATCTCTAACTTATAATAACTATATATCACATATTTCCACATAATTCAATACTGTTTTTTAATAATGTTGAAATATAATTTTTTTTCACTTACTGTATAAGAAACCTCACAAGTTATTGGTCAAAAATATCATATCAAGACATATGATATTTCAAGTCATATTGCAATATTTCAATTTGGTGTTGTTTTCATTTTTATTTGGCTAGTGCAATGTAAATAAGCAACAGAGTAAAAATATAAAAGTCACATCTAACCAGCTGTTTGTTGCTGCAACCATGAAGTTGGTCAGTGTTACAGAAATACAGATGTTTTTTCAAAAAGCATATCAGGATACAATAAAGGTGCAGTATTGAATTTTTTTTTTAAATGCCTACTTGAAAAAATAAAAAACAACTTTAAAATTGTTTATAATACTTCATTTTGTTTATTTGTTTGTTTGAGCCATGATCTCAGGACAAAAAATATATTTGGCTGAGAAAAGTAATTTGGCAGTTGGACAAGTGACTTCCGGTCCCAAATGCTTGTTTATGTTTGAACTGGTCTCTCCTCAGTTATTGGTCATAGGAGAGCTACAAAAATGACTAAAATTAGACACACATTATATATTTTTTTATTGTAGTCCTACAGTTTTTGGCTGGTAGTGTAGAAGAAAAGGCATCTAGAAAAGATGCTTTATTACATGTTTTGCTCGAAAATAATTAAGTGTTAATGTGAGAATACTGGCCTGTTCACGCATGCATAAAAAAACAAACTAAATCCTTAATACAAAAAGCTTTAAAAGGCTTTATAATGGCTTTTTACGAGGCTTTTTATTCTGATATATTGAACTTTCACCTGCACAACACACTTGATGTTATTTCTATCTGTTATCACCCAGATGAGGATGGGTTCCCTGTTGAGTCTGGTTCCTCTCAAGGTTTCTTCCTATTGCCATCTCAGGGAGTTTTTCCTTGCCACTGTCGCCGTCACCCTTGGCTTGCTCATCAGAGACATTTTATTCATCATTCATTCATTTAATTATTATCTAGACACATTTTTCTCACACATACACACTTCCAAATATTTTCTTTTCTTTTCTTTCTTAAAAAAAAAAAAAAAAAAAAAATCTTTCATTTTTTTCTTGTGAAGCTGCTTTGGGACAATGACCATTGTTAAAAGCGCTATATAAATAAAATTGAAATTGAAAATTGAAATTATCAGATGAAGCAAAAGTGGCGGCATGGTGGCATAGTTTAATTCAATTCAGTTTATATAGCTTTTTTAACAATGGTCATTGGTGCAAAGCAGCTTTACAGAATTGAAAAGGAAATTAGAAAAATGAGAATGAAATGTGTGAGAAAATATGTATAAATCAAAATGATCAAAATGAAATGGGTTACAGTGGCAAGGAAAAACTCCCTGAAATGGCAATAGGAAAAAACCTTGAGAGGAACCAGACTCAATAGGGAACCCTGGGAGGGTTCTACAGTCATTCTGTGTTATAGGAGGCTGGAAGTGCAGTATAACAGAACATGTGTTTAAGTTAATATAGAGTCCATTTTTGTTATTGGATGGTCAACTGCAAAACTGTTTGTAGGAATTTCAGTCCTGAACTATTGAGTGACTGCCATCTCAAGTCAACAAAAAAACATAAGCATTAGCACCTGCACTGTGGCTTGTTAATTACACTGCACAGCTGCTTAAGATCCTGGGAGTGGAGCTTTGTGAACATTGGGGTGAATTAGGAATTGGACGTGGTCTTAAAGATGCATTCGGCTTACCTAATCCCGCTGAGGATGCTTTAATACTACTTTTGGGAGCACAACTGACCCCGAAGTTTGATAGGTTTGCATATAATATAGGCTCTCCGTGTCGACACTGAGCCACCCCTGATTTAGATTCGTGCCAATTTACATTTTCCTGAAATATTGATAATATTACGCATAGTGTGAAATTGCGTAATGCCATCTGCCGTATGAGAGAGTGTAAATATGCAAATGTACTCAGGATCGAAGCAATACTGCCAACATGAAAGCTGGCCAGCTGGAGAGCGGAAAGGGGAAGCGAACATTCCTGGGCACAATATGAATCAATCAAACCTAGTGTGAAAGCAATCTAAATATATAAAAGAAAAATTTGCCGTTTGCGTGTAACCAAAAGTAAGATGAGTTTATACAAATTTATGCAATGTCAAAAAATTTAAATACCACGATCATCAACATCTTTAAACTGCTGTTCTACAGTATGTGAACTCTACTTGTGAATTGCCAATTTTTTTTACATAAATAAATTTTATTTCTCTGCTTTCTCTGGTTTCCTCCCACAAGTACAACATAGATAGGTTGGAAAATAATGCACTGCTATTGACTGGTGTCCCATCCAGGGTGTATTTCTCGATCATGCCCAGTGTTTCTTGGCTAGACTTTGAACCCATCATAAACGTGGTCAAGATAAAAAGGTTAGTGAAGATTAATTAATTAAATTTACTCATGCATGTTGTGTAGAGACAGCTAGCCATGATATTGAATGTGAGGATTTCTTTTAGAAAATGATCAGATATGTGAAGTTGAAGTCACTCATATAAAGACAGTACGGTTGAGCTGTATAGCATGGTTTCTCATCATGGAAATGAAATTTTTTATGCATTCATTTGTGGTTGAAAATAGTAATTATGTGAATCTACAGTCTGACTAAGAAAGAAATTAGTTTGTCTTTTGTACTTCAATAGTATTGCACGTCAAAGGGTGTACCTGACGCGAGGGCCCTTAACCCTCAAATGTGTAATGGGATAAAAAAGTAACTCGCTCTGGATAAGTATGTCTGCCAAATGTGTAAAGTTTATACTTTTCATTTATATCAAAAAATATTTTTTGTACTGATACGGGTAATTTCAAGCAGGCTAAATGAGCAAAAGCAAATTTCTTTTGCGTGAGAAAGTCACAATTGTTACAGTGCGATTCCTGGAAGTTTACCACAGAGGTGTTTCCTTTTACTATTATAAAGAAAACTATTTAAATGCCTTTATCATGTCATGCATGAGTCAGGACTGCATTGTCCTGAAAAGGAGGGCTGAAGAGAGAATAAAAACAAGAGTAAGGTTTAGTCTGAAATTGTGTTTCAGTCCCAATCTGAAGAGGGGTGTGTGGCGAACAAAAGACCACATTTAAAGGAGAGATACTGAAGTGCTATTTCAGTTTCAGGCCTTTCATTCATATCAAAGCGAAGCAGGTTTCATGACGAATGTTTTGGTTACTCTTAACAAACTAGATCCTACGGCTGAAGATGCACAGATATGGGTAATGCACAAAGTCTTAAAGTCTTGTTTTTACCCTGGTTGTGGACATTTGTATATAATTTGCATCAGCCAAATATGATGAAAAGCTACGAGAGGTTAAAATCAGGATCAGGAGATGGATTGTTCTGTTTCAGTTACATTTTTGTTGAAGTTGTTATCAATACCAGGAGAACTTAGGCAGCTATTTTAAGCCTGCAGTTTGGACCGAACCATGCAGCATGGCATCTCATTTCTATGTCTCTCTGTCTCTCTCACACGCACACTCTCTTTCTTAGATTGTGAAAATCTCTTTGCTTTATTTTCCCAGAGAGTGGGCTCCAAGCATGTATTAACCAAAAGGCTATAATCAGATCCGAACTTCAAACACAGTTTACACACGTCTGCACGCTTACTCAAATTCCAGCTCCGTGCCCTAAAAAAAAACCTTCATCTTTCTACAATCATTTTCTGTGAAATATCTACAGGAAAGTTGGCCTCCTGAGCTGTAAGATTTGCATCAATCAGAAGACACTAATAGGTGCGGCATGTCGCTTCAGGGCTCTTTACTGTCTGCGCTTTGACGTCCTCATTGTTTCTGAGGTTTGGTTCCATGTGTTTCTATTGACGGAGGAATTTATGTTCAGAAGCAGTGCCATGTTGATACAAGCGCTGTTGCATTATCATAGGGAATTAAGTTTTGGCAAAAGATAAAACTCAATCGCAGCACTGTTTTTTTTTTTTTTTTTTTTTTTAGCGGTTTACTTTCACAGCTCTGCCCCGTGAATGGGTTCAAAGCCGTTACTCGGGAATAATGAGTTTTCTGTCCTTATTTGGGCTTCCAAAATTCAATAAAATGCATATTTATGTGAAGTCGGTTTATATTTGTTAGAAAAATCGAGAGAAATGCCAACTAGTCAGACGCTGACTTACGCTGACCTTGTGCGTTTCTGGAACTGGAATTTTTCTCTGTACAATTTGAATCCAAAATAGCGCTCATTATCTTCTCCAGTCATCAAAACGCTTTTAATTTTTGTTATAAATATACAACGTTTTAGACAGTATTTTTAGCCAGGGTCAAAGAAAAAAACAGGTATACGTTCCAGCATCCCAGGCTGTAATTAGTGGTTAAACCACACTTTGATTTAAAGGTATGGCTTGAGCAGAAAGCACATCCATAGTATTCTCTGGAAAGCTGTGTGGAAATGAACTGCTGAAGCACTCGTCATTTTCCGACCGTTTTTTTTTAAAAGAAGGATTGAAATGTTTCTCACCTGGGACATTTCCTGATGAGACCCGGTCTCTGGAACTCCCTGACTCTGTGTTTCCTGTCTGTCAGGAAGAGGAAATTTGCTGGTCAGGGCTTCTGCATGGCAAGAGTGAATCACCTGCTTTGGGTAGAAAGGAAAAAGGCAAAGCCTTCGATTAGTGCAGCACACGCCATGACGGAACAGAAAAGTTAACTTAAATCATGTATGAAATCATCATTTAGTGAATATGTTCACTTGGGTCACATCAATTCCTCAATTTAATAAAATTTGTATAGCGCCTTTAACAATTAACATTGTCGCAAAGCAGCTTTACTCAATCAAAAGAATTATTTAAGTTTGTATGAGATGTGATCGTGTATGAATCAAAATGAAGATCATCATTTTTTTTTCTTGCTTACATTATTAAACAGGACGATGCAGGATACTCACGCGGAATTCAGAAACATTAGCAAAAAAAGATTTAACCATGAGGTAGTAAGGGTAGTCGCCACGGTGGAAGGTTTGAGGGTTTGAGGGTTTAAGTCTCGCCTTTGTGTCTGTGAGCAGGAAGTTTGCATGTTTTTTACCATTTGGTACCATATGATTTACTCCCATAGTCCAAAAACATGCAGTTTAGGCTAACTAGCCTTTCCCAATTGTCTGTATTGCGTACCCCCTGTGTACCCAGTCCAGTCCAGTCCAGTTGGTGTAAAATGGCTGGCTGAACTGGCTGGTGGAAACGTAGGTGATAAAATGCATGAATGACTTGAGTAAAAATCAAAGTAATATTGCCCCAATTCATTATAATAGTCAGCTATAATGTTACTTAGGCACATGACATGAAGTTAATGCTACATCTTGTAATAATCTGTGCCCTAAAGACATCTCCAGGCTCATGTGTTTTCCCTTCTGGAATATGATTCTTGTCTATTCTGAGCATTTCACCTCCTCGGCCCATCCTTTTGCCCAGCAGCGGTAACACAAGTCAGCTGTTGACCTTAGAGCAGAAGGAGTGCAAATGCAACTGGATTTTATTTCATTGTTTTCCTACTTCAACTGATATTTTGGATTATCTGCTTACATCAGAAGATGTAAATGCTGATGCATTTTTTAACATTAGATCACACATTGAGATTATAACTGCACATTTGCACAGGACAGTGCTCATTATTTTTTACCGACCATTTGCTCATTTGTTTCTGTAAATGACCCGTTCGGACCTCCCCAGAGTGCTTTGTCAAAACCTACAGGGCAGTGTTTTTCCTTCTCCAGTGTCTCTGTATAAATCTGTGCTCTCAGACGAGAGTGTGTGCTCAGGGCTCTGGGAATGTCAGACAGGCTCTCAGACAGCATGCAGCTGCTTCCCAGGCCTCGCTTCTGTGTGGAATAACGATTTTTCTCCTTGCTAGAAGACAGATGATGTTCGCCGGGTGCTGCCAGATAACACACGGTTTGTTCTCTTGTTCACGACAGTGTTCCTTTGTTTTGGCACCACCGCGGAAAGGAGTGTTCGGTTTTCAGTGAGCTTATGAGACCCTGGGTGATTTATTGATCGTATCGTAAAAAAAAGTCGGGTGTGATTGTTTTCACAAGGCCAGAGCAAAGTGCTTGTTTAAGTATCGTTGATTTGCGCAGGATAAAGAATGCCAATCAAGTGCCACTTAGGGACTAACCCTAGGGCACTACTGATTTGTATCCATTGATACATATTAATAAAAAGCGAAAGGCTCACAGAGAAATAAAAAGAAATGATATGGGAGGGCGGTTGAAAGGGTGTTTGCTTTATTCTTGGGAGATTGCAAGTTTAAATCCTGAGGATGAGACGGGTATGATTGGAGATCAATAGCATTCCTGGACAGGGTGCCAATCCAGTTCACTATGTGCACACTATGTGAGAAAGCACATAAGTGGAAAAATAAAATAGAAATTTGAAAAGTCAGTAGCACATGGTTTGTCGCGAACTGCAAACGGGACTTCTTATGGCCTTCTTTCAACAATGGGTTTCCTCGTGCCAATCTTCCATAAAGGCTAGATTTATAAAGCGCATGACTAATAGTTGTCCTGTGGGCAGATTCTCCCACCTGAGCTGTGGATCTCTGCAGCACCTTCAGAGCCACCATGGGCTTCTTGGCTGCTTCTCTGATTAATGCTCTCCTTGTCGGTCCATTTTCGGATGATGGATTAAACAGTGCTCCGTGAGATGTTTTTTTCATAACCTAACTTCTCCACAACTTTATCCCTGACCTGCCTGGTGTGTTTCTTGGGCTTCATGATGCTATTTGTTCACTAATGTTCTCGAACAAACCACCAAGGTCTTCACAGAAGAGCTGTATTTGTCCTGAGATACGTAATTATGTTCTTGACTTCTGTAGTCAATTGGTTCCACTGGATTTTACCTAGTGGGTTTAAGAGTAAAGGGGGCTGAATACAAATGCATGCCACACTTTAGAATTTTCCTTTCACTTTTTCATTACAAAAAACTAGAAAAGTTCTTGTTAGAAACCAGTTTAGATATTTATTAACGTAGAATCCAAGGAACAGGTCAAACAAAGCCGGCAGGGATGATTTAAATCGAAAGTCGACAGAGGGGTTCCTTCCTGGTTCCCAGCAATTAAGGACGTTATGAGTAACTTTCAGCTCCACATGCACGCTGACATCACTGACCCTTTTGTTTGGACTGATCGTCGGAAGCCGTGTCCAGCAACACAAGAGCACGTCTGGATTTTTTTCTTCCAGCCCACCCTTGGCCGTGATTTCATGACGCTGGACTCTAATCTACTGTAAAAACACAGCAACGTTTCCAGGGTACGAATACGAGGTCAGGCCGAGTGGCCTCATTAATTCCACGACATTATTACTTCACGCTTGCCAAAAACTGAGTTATGGTGCTCCCTGTGCCAGAAGTGAAAGCCGAGCTAATTGGCTACAGCGTTTTACCTCAAAGGATTGTCCCATCATTAATTTGAATGTTTTCACATTCTGGACAGCTCTCGTAGCTGGTATTTTGGCCGTCGTCTCTATAACATCATCTGTCTTAAAAAGCACACAGAAAGCGAGGATGCCTGTGCGTACTTCTTACTCTCGATGCCTTTTGATGTAGTCTTGACTCAGAATGATACGTTTCACATAACTGGAATTCCTGCACTTTGGAGGAAAATGAATATTTTGTGTGCTTTAATAGATATCGCACGCCGTGCAGGATGGTACGCTCATAGAGGATAGTTAAAGACTTGGAGATCTCATATACGTAATGGCCTAGTCCAACCCTTCAAATGGGGGAAATTTGATGTTGCTGCTGTTTTATGTTGTAAAAACAAGCTTTCCTTCACTGAAATGTCTTTGGACGTTTTAGGACAAAAGTGAAACATATTTCTTTTTTTTCCCCTTCCAACATTCTGACTGCATATAAATAAACCAATAAACACAATTCAAATATGTACAATTATGTTTTGTCCTCTTATTAGCAGCATACATCTTTTGATTTCTGGACTTTCCACCAACAGAACACACTGCGTCCAAGTTGACATAATGTAAGCAGTTTTAGGTCGCACCTGTTTTGTTTTTTCATGAACGTGTGACCATGTAAACAATGAGTTGGACACAATTGGGGAATTGTGAATGCTGTTTTTCGAGCAATCTAGGAAAAACAGATCCCTGGGCCAATCTTGAACAAAAGCACAAAGCACAATCCAGGTTGGGTTCTGAAGGATTCCCTGCAATCATGACCAGGTTCATGAGCCTCAACCGCCAAGCAGGCTTTAAATAGGTCCTGAGTGCAGCCTCGAGATTTTGCCCCATGAGTCAAAGCACCTTTATAGGCTGACCTGCTTATGTGTTATGGAGGTTTGGATTAAAGTCATAACTAATTCAACTATCAACTATCAGAACTCAATAATAATTACAAAAAGTACATGGATACATGACCATCAAACTGCTAAACTCTTGCTGTAAACATGGACACAAAATCACTGACCTTTTTGTTTGGGCTGAACAAAATAGCACGATGTAGCATTACATCAGTTCCTCTGCAGTGGGACTGAGAGGCACAAAATCGTTCCACAAAGAGAGAGCTCCATGAAGAACTCCTGCACAGAGCTCTAAACCCAATCCCACTAAACATTTGGGATAAACTGGAACACTGACTGCACCCCAGGTCTCAGTGACTGAGCTCACTAATGCTCTTATAGCTGAATGATCACAAATCCTCAAAGTCATGCTCTAAAACCTAGTGGAAGGGCTTCCTGAAAGAGTGGAGGTCATTATAACAGCAGGGGGGATAAATCTGGATTGGGGTCTTCAACAAACATATTCGACATATTGGTATAATATTCAGGTGTCCACAAATGTATGGCTATATAACATGAAATGTGTTATTAATGAGTTTAGAATGGGAATAGGTGGATTCTGTAACCTTTACCATCCCCTTTAGATGACTAATGATGTGTATTATGTAAAATTTGTCATGAAAATGCAATATTAAAACTTTCTATGTTAAGTATGATAATTTTTCAGGTGAATAACAGAGATTATCCAATCAGAATACAACATTGTATTGTAACGCGCTCACTAGCTTATGCAAGTTTGCGCCATTTTTTTTACACTGTTCGTTTTTTATTATATATATATTGCAATCATTTTGTATGGTTAGTTGTATGTTGTTGTTGTTGTTGTTGTTGTTGGTCTTTCAGCTACAAGGGGTCGCCACAGCGGAATACCCAGTCCGAACTACAACTTGGCATATATATATATATATATATATATATATAGAGAGAGAGAGAGTGCAATGTGCAGTGTCATTTTTTTCAGCACAAACTCGGGCATGTGATAAATTGATTTTATTAATTTCAACCAATTGTACAAACATGAAAGTAGGTCACACAGTCAAAGAAATAGCACAGATACATACAGTATGATCATGTGTTGATCATGTGTTGATCGTTTTCGGTTGTTTCTATGACAAAAATAAATAAATAATAATAAATAAATAAATAAATAAATAATAAAAAAACAGCAACAACAACAAAAAAATAAAATAGCAACAATAAAAATAAATAATAATAATAATATTAATAATAATAATAATAATAAAAGTAGTAGTACTAGTATTAATAATAATAATAATAATAATAATAATAATGGTAATAATACGCATTACACATTGTGCGAGTTCAATGTTTTTGCGTCATCATTCCCTTTTCCTGTTAGTGGTAAAAATATACTCGTTTTAAAAGTAGTGATCGCTTTGGTTCTATCTGATATATCTAAAAACCCAAATGCACAATTTGATGTCTGAATCCCCCCCCCCACGACAGAGACACACACCATACAGCAGGACTTCCGTATAAGCAGCTGGGTTTTTTTTTATCGCTCATTAACCAATGCTGTGTCGCAGTGATGGATTAAGTTTTAATGGTTCTTTATGGTTCTAAGTTTCCCATATATATATTTTTTCAACCACAAAAACTGTGCCTGTTACCATCTGTACAGCATGTGTGCGTGCCCTGGTTTGTTGCTAACTCAGTATTTAAACAAGGGTTGACAATCACACAAAAAACACTGTGCAAATGTGCAAAGTTTTAGACTTTTTATGCAGTTTTTGCTACGCTGTTCGTCCAACTGGATCCTTATTAAGTATTATCTTGGCAGAAAGCTTGAGCAAGGTTAGAGATTCTAGGAGCAGAGGTGTCAGAGTACAGTATGCTATTAATAGAAAACAAACTTATTTGGGTCTTTTGGGCTGTTTGTCAGAACTTCAGCAGCCACTCACGTTGACTCTGATGGGTTTCCCCAGGCTGCCACACCACAGTAACCTAGGCTTTGGGGGAAGACAAAAAAAAAATCCTATAATCATTCCTAATCTTCATGTGTGACGTTTTTGCTCTCGGATCAGAAAGAGCTGCTGATGGGATAAGCTGATAAAGTTTTGAACGCTACCCCAGCACAATCCCTTCTCTTTATAAACTGGAAGGGTTATCAAAGCCGTGCTTTACTCTGCAGCCAGCTCTTTCTTTCTTTCTTTCTTTCCTCCTTTCATCTCCTCTCTCTGGACTGTGTATGAGTATGTGAGCTTGTATGAGCTTTCGTTTGTGTGTTTGTGTGTGTGTGTTTGTGCACGCCGGTGTCCTGTGGGCTGCCGCTGTCTGCCCACAACGGCCCTTTCCATTCCGTCAGATGGTGAAATCACGGTATTTAAGCTAACAGAATGCTGCTTCAGCTCAAAGGGCAATCTGTGAGGACAGTGTGTTCATGCTACCTTTTCATTAACCCATGCCTGCTGGATCTAATAGCTGTTTTTTAACCATGCATGAAGCCAGGAATGTGCTCATCATATCATTATTAACACGTTTTAATTTTAGAGCTGTAGAGTGTAGATGACATGATGGAGAAAAACGTTTCTATAATTAATAAACCTGGCCTTTAAAAATGTCTTGTTGTGGGCAGAAACACCGGATGACTTTCAAGAGGGTTAATGCTGATAATTTAACTGTCCGTGACCTTCCTGAGTTATCAGCTGCAGTGCAAACACCACTGCCGGCTCATAAGAGCATGCTGCGACGGTGCCCGAGGATAGAATGAGACCCCTAAGGGGCGGGACCTCCAAAGCACCGCCAATCAGAGCCGGGGCAGGGCGTGCGCCGACGTCAGCCGTCTGCGTGCTGGAATGCGGTCTGTGAGAGCGGTAGCTGGCCTGTCGTTACCTCAGGGGAGTTCATTTAACATCCACGCCAGACGAGCTGACACGTCGCAACAACACGCGCAGAAACCTGAGCCAGGAAGACCGATTACTGCTGCAGACGCAAACAGAGGAAACGACCACCAGAGATATTACACTTCAGAGGTGTTAAGATGTTTACAGGACAGACGATGAGATATAATCAACGTCAAGACAATCCTCAGGCTCTGCGAGGAGTGGAAAGTGCACGTCTGAGGAAGACGAGCAGAGCTCAGCCTCAGCTTGTCCCATCTCCAGATTAAACTGATCTTCCTGATCGACACCCAAAACGACACCCAATTTAAATGATTGTTTAGTGTGTAGCTTCACGTAATTCAGAACAGTTTATATTGCATTTATTAGCGGTTTAGTGAAATAAAAGAAAGAAGAAAGAAAGTACTGGAGAGAGAGAAAGAAAGTAAAGAAAAGTGTATTGAAATAAAAAAGATCAAAAGAACAAAATAAATAAACGGGGAAGGGCGGGGGAGAGTAGAGGGAAAGGAAAAAAGGAAGAAAAGTGAAGAAAATGTAAAGAAGCAAGTGGAAATAAATAAATATAGGAAGAAAGAAAGGAAGAAAAGGGGCGCATGAGGGAGGGATAGAGGGTGAAAAAAAGGGAAATTGTGTGCAGGTTCGTGCAAGTAAATGTGTGAAAAAGGTACAGGCAAGTTGTAAGAAAAAAAGTAGGTAAGAAAAAAAGATTGAAGAAGAGGAAAAAAGAAACAAAGTGGAACGTCAGGGTTGTGCCGGAAAAATAAGGCAGATAAAATGAAAAGAAATGAAATTAAAGATGAGAAAAAAAAGAAAAAAAGAAAAAGTTGTAGAACCGAATAGAATAAAAGAGTTTGAAAGTGTTATTTTGTGTGTGTGTGTGTGTGTGTGTGTGTGTGTGTGTGTTAAAGTGATCTACTGTAGAAGCCTACTCTGTCTGAGATTGAGCCGAACACGATGTACAAAGCACAGAGCGCATGCTTTGTGGACACACACACACACACACACACACACAGCACGTGTTGTACAGATCTGATGTAATGACGCAGATCAGACTCGAGTTCCCTTCCTGATGCTCACAGTAAAGTTGTTTTGTTCTGTTGGAGTTCTGTAATTTGTGAGATGAAATTCAGTCACAGTCCTGAGTCACAGTGTGTGTGTGTGTGTGTGTGTGTGTGTGTGTGTGTCTCTGTCTGTCTGTCTGTCTCTCTCCTTTCCAATGTCTGCGCCGTTCCTCCTGATTAAACCTGTCTCTTCAAACACTCCATTTATCAAAGCTGCACTATTTCATAGTCTGTCATCTCTCCTTAGTGTGTGTGTGTGTGTGTGTGTGTGTGTGTGTGTGTGTGTGTGTGTGAATGTGAATGTGAATGTGTTATCTTTGGGAAGTAGAGTGGCTTTGAAATTTAAGAAGAGGCTGAACTAAAAATACACACTGGACGGGTGTTTTAGTTCAGGATTGATGTGTCCCTGTGTGTGTCCTAAAGAAAATGCACCCTGTCCTGTTCTTATACAAACCTAATGTCTAACAACATTTTACTGCAAGGTCAGGGCACGGGGGACTCATTCTCTCTCTCTCTCTCTCTCTCTCTCTCTCTCTCTCTCTCTTTCTTTCTCACATACACACACACACTCTTGTTTCATACTGTCTACACTCTTGTTTCATACTGTCTACATCGTTCACATATGTATATGTATATGTATTGTACAGTATGTGTGTGTGTATATATATATATATACACACAGTGAGGTCAATAAGTATTTGATCACCCTGTGATTTGCAAGTTCTCTTACTCAGGTGCATTTCCACTGTAACCCTAACCCGGAAAATCCGGAAATCACATTTTTTTTTTTTTAACAATTTATTTGTGAATTACTGTGTCAAATAAGTATTTGATCACTTGCTTAACAGCCAGATTTCTGACCCTCAAAGACCTGTTATTTTGCTTTTAAATAGTCCATATGCTTCTTACGGAGCCACTCCTTGTTTTTCCTGGCTGTGTGCTTTGGGTCATTGTCATGTTGGAAGACCCAGCCACGACCCATTTTTAATGCTCTGACCAAGTGAATGAGGTTTTTGCCCCCAGAGCATGATGCTTCCAGTAGGGTTGCGCGATAATGCCCATTGTCATATCGTCCTATCGTCAGCCTGTAAGATCGCCGATACACGATAGTAGTCAAAGCCCAGGGATTCTGCGTGCTGTCGCGTTGTATTCAGAGAGTAGTACATATTTTTGTGTTTTTTTTTTTTTTCATTTCATGTCTGTTGTTTTATCGATAAATCTGCTCATATCTGCGCACGCGTTTATCAGCCTTTTGATCAAAAAGTTGCACGCGCAACTCACTTTCACTTTGCACAAGGCAGTGTTTATTGTTGAGTGTATATTTAAAGCGCATAAACACAATAAAACAATTGTTTTAGGCTAACATATCATACCTCATTGTAGTTTTTTTGCACACACGCGCGGGTGCGTTACAATAATAATAAGGAAAAATCACAATAATAAATTCGGAGCAGTACTACTAATAATAATTATACTGAATGAAGAAAGCGCCGTCGAAGAAGTATCATCATTGAAGGAGAGAAGAAAATGAAGAATTAATACATATCAGTATTTACAGTTTGAGCTCGACACGTTTATGAGCTCTGTCGCTTGCTGTCAATGGGTGACTAGGAGAGAGAACACATTTTCGGCTTCAGTAGACACACAATACTTCAGACTGAAACACGACTGCCCCCTACAGGTAATGAAGGGCATTTTCACAGCTTGCCGTGCGCAGCCGTGGCAAGTCACGGGATTCCTTTTCTTGAAACGTGGGTTTTTAATGGCGACATCTGTATCGTCCATATAGCTGACTATCGTCGATAGACGAGACTATCGTCGATATTTTCAATTCAATTCAATTTTATTTGTATAGCGCTTTTAGCAATTTTCATTGCCGCAAAGCAGCTTTACATAGTCAAAAGAATTATTAGTATCGTCTATCGGCACAACCCTAGCTTCCAGCCCCATGCTTCACTGTAGGTATGGTATTATTGTGATGATACTCATCATTCTTCTTCCTCCAAACACGGCGACTGGAGTTAAGACCAAAAAGTTCTAATTTGGTCTCATTTGACCTCAGGACTTTCTCCCTTAACTCCACTGGATCATCCAAATGGTCCCTGGCAAACTTCAGACGGGCCTGGACATGGGCTGACTTAAGCAGGGGAACCTTCCGTGCGATGCAAGATTTTAAACCATAAAGTCTTGGTGTATTACTGATAGTAGCCTTGGAAGCGATGGTCCCAGCTCTCATTACGGCGTTGACCAGCTCCTCCCGTGTAGTTCTGGGCTGATTCCTCACCATTTTTAGCACCATTGATACCCCATGTATCTATTTAGACTTTGGCTGATTGTGGGGTGCACAGGTGTCTTTATGACAGCTTTATAACAGTCTTTGAGGGTCAGAAATCTGGCTGATAAACAAGTGATCAAATACTTATTTGACCCAGTAATTCACAAATAAATTGTTAAAAAATCATACAATTATGATTTCTGAATTTTCTTTTTGGAATATACATTCCAAAAAATTACATTTTTAAATATGTAACTTATTTACTGTTTTTGCTTTTATTTTTCTCGTAATTTCATTTATATTGTATATATATTTTATTTATATTAGTTCCCCTATTTCCCCCAGAAGGCTCAGCCTTTGCCAGGCCTCGGTTGTAAATAAGAACCCTGTTCTTAATCTGTCTTGCCTGGTTAAATAAAGGTAAATAAAATAAAAAAATGAAAAATCATACTGTCTTATCCTCTCTCACTCTCTTCTTCTCATCCTCTCTCACTCACTTGCACTCTTTGTCAATCTCTCTCTCTCTCTTTTTCTCACTCACATTTACTCTCATTTTCTAATTCTCACTCTGTCCCCTTCCTTCCCTCACTCTTTCTCACACTCTTTCTTTGTCATTCCATCATTCTTCTTCTCACTCACTCACTCTCTCAGTTTTTCTCCCTCCCACTTCTCTTTCAATCTCTCACACATTTCCATTGACATTTCTGACATTTAACAGACGCCATTATCCAGCGTTTTATCTCATCACACATATGAGCAGTTGACGTTTAAGGGCCTTGCTCAAGGGCCCAACAGTGCCAGCGTGGCCCCACACACTCACACACATTCGCTCTTGCTTCAACTCATCAGGTGTTACATCTCCAGCGGTGTAGCTCGTAAATGCCTCCCCTTCTACTACCTCATCCCAATTAAAGGTGCTCTACTGGGGCCGATGTTGATTGAGGAGGCCGCTGAACCGATTTACAAACCAGTCTGAGGTGTTTTTGTGATGTGGTGTGATATCATGCTCAGAGCAGCCATTATTAACTGGGAAAATTGTGGCCATAAAGGGATGCACACGTTCAGCAACAGTTATTCTGAAAAAGGGTGCTTGATTGCTCAGTGTGTGCCGACAGACATTCCCCACACATGACTTCACCTGCAGCAGCCTGAACTGTGCTCATACACGCATTCATACACTGGGCACCAAATTCCAACCCTGCGTCATCACACTCTGTCCTGAGTTTCACAGCTGTTAAACTCTGCTGCACGTCTGAAGATTGAAATCTAGTTCTGTGACAGGAGTTTCGTTTTTAATTCCTTTATTCTCAGATTCTTCGTTCTTGTATTGTAAGTGTTTCATAGCTAAACCTCACTATTATGCGGGTGAAAAGATAATTTATTGATGCTGGTTTCTCCTCTCCTGCTGCAGATCCAAGGTTTAGCCCTGGCTCTCTCCTGAGGGAGCGGAAGAAGAAGAGCGAGAAATCAGCGAGCGAGTGTCTTTACTTTTACAGAGGGAAGGATGGGAGAGACGGAGGATGAGAAGAGCCAGGCAGGGAGGATTTTTGAGACCTTCGTCCAGGCGTCCACCTGTAAGTCCACCCTGCAGGCCTTCAACATCATGTGCACGTACCTGGAGCTGGATCCTCTGGAGCACGACTCGTTTTACAGCAACCTGAAGAGCAGACTGACCTGCTGGAAGGCCAAAGCGCTCTGGAGCAAACTGGATAAGAGAGCCAGTCACAAGGAGTACAAGAAAGGCCAAACCTGCGAAGGCACAAAGGTACGTTTTGTAGGTCACTCAAGGTTACATCAGAGCAAGATTTAATCTCAGCATTCAGTACTTCAGTTGGTGTGAGTGAAGATTAGCATTGTCAGTGTCTCAATAACAGCGAACATGACCTCAGCATGTTTTTAAATAAAATAATAATAAAAAAAAAACAAAGAAATAGGTAACAAAAGGACAAAAAAAATTAAAAAGTGATATAAAACCAAACACACAAACATCAAAAGCAAACATATAAAAAAAATTGTTAGGAAGGAAACAAAAAGAAACTCAGAAGTGGAATGTTAACATGAAAGGAAAACAGAGTGAAAAAGGAAAGAAATAAAACAAATAAACAAATATTAGGCAAATGAAATGAGACAAAAAGAAATATAATATAAATATAAAAAAAAACAGTGAATTTTTAGAAAATAAAAATAAAGTTTTATTTATTTAAAGATAAAATCAATCGATTAAATAAAACAATTAATTGATTAATCAATCAATTAATCTGGTAATAAATTAAGAATCAAACAAACTAATAAAAAATTAAGCAAAATATTGAAATATAAGGGAAAATAAGAAGAAATGGAAAGAAAGAGAGGAAGAAAGAAAGAAAATGTATTAAAAAGTATATGAATATAAAAAATATAACAGAAACAAATGAAGCAACAAACAAAAATCAAAGTGTTAAAATATAGGAAAAAATTAAGAGGCAGATAAAATAGAGAGAGTGAACGAAATGAAATCTGAATATGTTTTAGTTGAAATATTTCATAAAGCTGGATCTATTTGAAGGTGTTTGCGAGTTTATGCTAGGACGGAGCAGTTTATTGACTCAATAGGGATACCTGTCACTCATCTTTCATCTCATTGTTTATTTAATATAGGCTACTTATTGTACTTTGTTTCATTTTCATGTTTGGAACAGGTAATGAAACCCTGTCTCTCTCTTTTTTTTCTCTTGTAATAAAATTGCTTATGATCTCTCATATGTGAATTTGAGTCTAAACCCACTCTGTAGAAAAGATATATTCATCCATCCATCCATTCATCTAGGAACCTCAACTAGGGGCCGTGGAGGCCAATGGTGACTGTTGTATTTATTCCAATTTGTACAACAGTGGTAGGACCTCTGGTCAACATTTACATACAGGCAATTTGGAAGTCCCAATTAGCCTAATCTGCAAGTTTTTGGACTGTGGGAGGAAACTGGAGAACCCGGAGGAAACCCAGCAAGCATGAGGAGGACATGCAAACTGTATGCAAAAAGACCCGATGCAGAAATTGAACCCTGGACCTGGTGGTGCGAGGCAATGTATATATATCGTGTGTCGATATTCAGCCTAAGCATACCATGGTATCATTTTTGGTTCATATCAGCCACCTCTAGTGATGGTGTGATAAAAAGTGATGAAGGAATGAAGACAGGCAGAGACATGATAATGAGACGAGGTGCTTCTCGGTATGTCATTTATCACAACTGAGCATATTACCTAAAGCTTTAGAAATGTGAACAAGTAACAATAGAAGAAGGGTTTGGTCGTCGACACACACACACATACACACACACAGGGAAAGACAGCTTCACTCAGCAGATCTGATGATTTGAGGTGGTATGCGGTGGTAGGTCTCCAGAACAATAAAGTCCTTAATGGTCTGGTGCCCAGACTCTTATTAATGTGTGTGTGTGTGTGTGTGTGTGTGAGAGAGAAGTGTTTCATGCCTAGAATTTAACAAGTCTCATTTGGTAGCAACCATAAATGTCCCAAAGACGTTGCTGATGTGAAGGAGAGCAATTACCGTATGTGCCACGTTCGAGGTTGTATTTTATCTCAGACTATAAAGCTGCTAAATTATACGCAATGCTTCTTTTTTAAGCCTTTGATGAGATGCAGCTCAGCATACTTTAATGACATTTTAACACAAACACCCCAGATGTGTTGTTACTGTGCCGTTATCATGAAGCATTATCAGGATTTACATAGCAACATGCAGGAGCTGTGGACAAAACTACTGTAGACGTTTACAATTCCAACATTTCTTAAGTCTTCGAAACTGTATACTGATACAGACATGAATAGAAGAGTTCAGAGGGAATATTACACTTCATGTTTCTTTCAGAGGTGTTAAGATGTTTACAAGCCATCAAAGCCGAAACAGCGTCTATAAGCAGAACTGGAGATAGTTCAGCAGGCATGTACTGTATTGCAGGTATCTGTATCTGTAGACAACATCATCTGAAAAAGTAATTGAATTCCTAACCAAAACCAAAGCCTGACACCAGAAACTAATTAAATCTTGTCATGTGAAGTCAACCGAATGCATCTTTTTGATCTCCTCTTCAGGGAACATCAGGGAGCGTTGTAACACACTCAGAGGAATGCACTATCCACCCACTTCTGCCCTCGTGAGCTTACAGATACCTTTGATTTACTGACGACACTGTAATAGATAGAGGAAAGAGTACAGCGTAGCGTCTCTCCCTCCTGTCCACAGATGGCCATCGCATCACGAGGAGTCGAAACCACCATCTCTGGGTGACAGTACACAGACTTACTAAATAGATATTTTGGGCAAAAAAAAAAAAAAAAATGTGTAAAAGATAGCAAGTGAAGCAAAAATAAATAAACAAAAAAAGGTAGTAAGGAAAGAGGACAAATTTTATATTGGTTCATCTTGTAAATAAAAAAATGGTTTAAAATGGAATCAAATGGGCAGAAAAATGTATTAAAGAACAGGTAAAAAGGTAAAAAGGACATGATAAGAAGAAAGAAAGTAAGAAAGAAAGACAAAGAACTTATGATGAAAAAAGAGTGAAGAAGTGTGAAAGACAAAATACAAAAGATAAACAAAGTGTATAATATATGTGTGGAAGTAAACAGCAAAAAGGAAAAAATGTTGAAAGGAAAAAAAGAATAAGTAAAAAAGTGAAAAAGTTAAGCAGAAAAGCAAATGGCGTGGTAAAGAAAAAAAGAAAGAAAGAAAAAAGGTCTTGAAATGTAAATAAATAAAGGAAATGGAAACAAAAAATAAGGATGACAAAAAATTTGGAAAAAATTAAGGAAAATAAAAAGTGAAAAAAGATTTATATTTTTTTTTACATTCATCTCACATTTATCAATCTGAGCAGGTGTGGGCTTGGGGCAGCTTTGCAGTGCTGGGGGTTTGATCTCATGACCTTCTCATCAGTGATCTTACATCTTAACCTCTGAGCTTCCCCTGACTTCCTGTAGTGAAACATTTCTGTTGCTGTTCCCATAAAACAGCGATTGCTGTGCGATTGAGAGTTAGCATTGGCACGTGATGAAGCGCAGTGCTCCTGATGAATAGCAGCACATCTGTCTCCCTCACATCACCACGACGTGTTGTTTTAAGACGTGCATGACGTGACTGATGTCTGTGAACTGTAAAGGTGAGCTTTGACACTCTGTCATGATGTCATTCCTCACTCAGACTCCACATGTTTGCTAAATCCCAATTTGCCCAGGATATGAGATCATGTTCATGTTATCAGCCTTTCCCAGCATGACTGAATGCTTTTACTCCAGCTTAGTTTTTTGTTGTTTGTTGCTGTCGTTACTGTTGCTATGGCTCCCAATAAGATGCTTTATTCAGGAGTTTGCTCAGGCACTGCAAATACCAAAGCATAGCAAAACAGGGGATTTTGGGCTGTGGGGAGCGATTATAGGGATTATAAATAACACTAATTTTGATCCTGTCTTGCCGTTTCTATTCATAAGCAACTAAAAGGCAGAAATGATTTCTTTCTTCTTTTTTTTTTAAAGGCTATTGATGGCACCAAAATTGGTGGAAAATATTTGGACTGGTTGGCAGTTTTAAACGTAACATTTGACCCAGACATGTCTGTCAGCGTTTGAAAAAAAGGAATAAATAAAACGAAGGCAAAAAAAAAAAAAGTGTTAAGTGGCCATATTTTGGATGTGCTGACAGCCACGACTTTGTGAGACATGACTTCATTTTTTTGATTATGGCCTGCACGATGTGCATATATGGACCACGTAACCAAAGGCTTCAGCTGCACAGTTTCCTCTCGTCTCAGAAACACTGGCTTACTTTCCGCTTAGATCTTCTGCAGGCTCGCACAGATTTGCCCCATTTTGTGGTCTCTGCACTTCAGTAATTCCAGTTTAGGGCCAAATGCCTGCCCGTCTGCCTGCCTGAAGTCTGTCTGTCTGGAATGCCAGCTTGTGCTTTGGTGCTCTACTGGTGGTCTGACTGCCACACTAGATTAAGTACCTTGGCCTGATGGGATGAAATATTAATTATTTTTACTGGACTGTGTAATCGCTGCCATTTTAAGGACTGAATAAAGCTTATACTTTGGCTCCTTCATCACATGCAGGGGAGTGCTGTTGTACTAAATATCAGCAAGGTGAGGAATATCAAAAGGTACGAGATTTACTGTATATTTCTACTTATTCTGCTTTATATGCACACTGTGCAGGGGATAATCAAAAAAATGAAGTCATGTCTCACAAAGTCGTGGCTGTTAGAATGCAGGTTTTATTTATTAGTGTAATTATCTATTGTTAAATCACTTGTGCCTCAGAGTGATACATATAGTTAAACATCTTCAACAAGTAGCAGTTTTGTCGAACTTCCTTATCCATAAAGTATGTCGGCTAGCTAGCTACAATTTGCAGCAACTGGGAAGTTCCTCTCAGCAGCAAGTATTGCTAATAAGTGTTAGCTAGTTAGCTAACTGATAGCAACTTACAGTACAGTAATTGAGTATTTTCCTGCTCCTACTGAAACTCCCTGGGATCTTCTCTCCCCCAGACTGAAAAGCTGGTATTATTATTTGGATTGGATTCCACAAGGTGCTTGAAACATTAATATAAGATTCTTGAAATGAGTGAGTCCATCATATTATTATTGCAGATCTGTTTCAGTTGCAGTCAATCTCCTATACTACAGATATCCCAGAGCCGCTTTACTGGGGTTCAGATCTGTTGCCTGTTGAATGCATGAAATTTAGGAACCAATTTAAGACAACTTTGAGACAACTACTATAAGATGAGTGAACGGAGCTGTGAAAGAATGCACAATACTCAGATAGGCTGTAACATTCCACTGATGCTTGACTGGTATTAAGAGACCCAAAGTCTGCCAATAAAACGTCCCCTAACCAACTGTTTCCCAATACTAGTCTAAATTGTCGACAGTTTGAGTCCATGGATTCAATCTTGATGTGAACTTCTACCCATATGATATGCATTTTGCAGCGGAAATTAAGATTCCTTCAGTATTAGTCAGCCAGTGGAACCTGACGTGATCCTGTGTGTTGTAGCTCATAGCCCCAGGTTTTGAATATCGTGCATTCTGAGATTCTTTTCTGATGAACATGATTGTAAAATGTTGTTATGTTAAGTCAGCTTTCCAGTCTGGACATGCTCCTCTGACATTTTTATTTTCTCTCGTTGAGAGGGAACACTTGTAGGGACTTGCACTGTCCTTACTTACAGTACTTGTGTGTGTAGTGGCTCTGGGTTCAACTGGGCACCAGAGCTTTCATCCGGAAATCCCATCTGGCAGGTCATGCATGCCACTTCCTGTTCTGCAGACTATTCCATGTGATAAGAGATATTTGACTGGCCTGTGGTGCCATGGAGCTTCATTGATACCACCCGGGACTTGTGGTCCTCCAAGGGCAAGCAAGCTGTATAAATCACAGAGCCACTAATGATGATGATGATGATGATGTACCCAGTGTCCTACTTTTCTTTATTGGGTTGTAAAAGGAGGCTTTTTAACTCAACTCAGATATCCACAGACCTTAATCATTGCATGACAAACGCTTAAACCAGGATGAGATCTGTACCTATCAGGCAGGAAACAGATCTGCACTGTTTTAGTAGGAAATACCACACCTCTGCTGTCTTGCCCAGTTCAGGATGAGCAAAAACACAGGAATCTGTTGCTATGATAGTATCTTTACTGAGTAAGGTTTTTTTTTTTTTTGATGTACCAGTACAGCTGCAACACATTATTTTCTACAAACACTACAGAAAGAGAAGCATTACTTCTGCTCTGTGGTTGTTTTCTAAAGGTTAGCTCATACCTAACGTCATGCATTATCATGCAGTTCACATTAACTTTGTGCACAAGTGAAGTTTAAACTTGTGAAATTCTCTTGAAATCACATTCTTGACATTGGCACTAAGTGGCAAACAAAACTAATTAGTTACAATCAGGAAGAACATTAAGCATGTTGCATTGGATTTCAATGTTGAGGTTATATCATGAGTTTGAATCCCAGTCATGCCACAGCCATTTATTACTGGGAGACCTCGGTCTCGAAAGCGCTTCTCTCTCCCTCTAGCTCTCTTTCTCTCTCTGTCTCTCTCTCACACATGGATGCGTATCAAGGGAAGAAGTGCACTTCTCCGTGTGTATTACACTGCTCGTTCAAAAAGCTTATATTCGTCCATAAAAGGCTAACGACGTATTTAAACTCCTTACTCCGCCATAGTCATTATTCTTTTCTAAGAAACTATCTGAAGTAACACGAAGTATTTGCGACCTCTATGAAAAACCTAACACGTTATTGTCAACTCTTTCAATATGAGCTATGGTGTTTGAAAAGCAATTACTCCAGGCTACCTTGTTTTGTTACTTTTTTCTCTACTTTTATTGTGCTTAGTCTCATCCGTTTTTTAGGTCTGGCAGTCAGCGAGTAGTTTTTTAAGCATGAGACACAAAAAAATGTCTGGTGACCACCAGTCTAATGACAGTACAGTACTGTATGTGTTCTCTGGGCAACTATGAACACAAGAAAAAAAAAAAGTCTGGACATGTAATCTTTCTGTTGGACTGATCTGTCCATCCCTGAATATATAACAAGGCAGTTAATTGAACTGTATTTTGCAGCACATTCAGCCAAGTGAGAAGTGGCCCAAAATAGCCTCCCTGATGAAAAGGAAGTGATGTTCCACACACTGATGAATTAGACAAGACAAGATCGGTATACACACGTTACTTCAGGGTGCATCCGTTTCAAAGAATGCATGCTTACCCAGGTCTCTGTTGGTGATAATGCCTCCCAGCCCCAGGAACAGAGACAGACTCAGTGGTCTGGTCTTCCTTTACCTAATTTCTCACTTTTTTTTTATTGGTCAGTCTGAACTCAGCAGGATTTTTGTTGACATGATCCAGACTATAAGTGGAAGCTGGACAGATCTGAAAGAAAGTTTACTCAAACACAAAGCCTGAATAATACAATATTGATCCCACTATTTGTTTCTGGGAATCTCTCCTGGCATCGGGGTATACACACACGCACACACACACACACACACACACACTGTATCAGAAAGGAAATACGTAACTCTGTTCAAACATGCTGATCGCCCTCAGCGCAGCCACAGCACTTTGGTGTGGGGTCAGTCAACCATAGTTAAGCTTGCCAGAATGGGTGGGCTGTGATGGGAGGGGAGGAAATGAACAATCCAACAAAAAATCACACTGGGTGACTGGAACATTTGAATCAGAAGCGGGGTCAAACAGTGCATCTGGGTTTAGACAGGGTGAAAAAACAGATCTGCTGCGTGATTCAGAGCTAGATTAGTAAGAAGATGAGAAGATCTGCATTAACCTCCTCCAGGCTTTTATCCCTGCACTCGAGGGAATGAAGTCATCCCACAGCCGGCTTTCTTAGCCACACTTTGTAAGCTGAAAACCTTACTTCCTGCATTCTTATGACCCTGATACATCAAGCGCACATGCCTTTGATATGGCAAGTTGTAATTATAATTTATAATGATAATGATGACGTGAGAGCCTGTAGTGTGATCTCAACATGATCGTTTCCCAATATTTTATTAGCCCGATTTCTTCATTATGAATTGTGTTCTTTAATGTGCATCCAAGAGTTTTCAGGACGCCATTAAATCACACAGAACTGGCTTAGAAAAGAAAAGAAACAAGTTCATAAGAAGATGGTAGTTAATATTGGTAATATTGCCTTTGTTGACAGTATTACAAAATTTTAGTAAGGATAATTAATAATGAGATTATTAAAGTACTTGCAGTTATTGTTGTTTATTCACAAGCACCAAAAGTCTGGTTGATTTTGATCAGTGTGAAGATGCTCGGGAACCGTGCCCGTGCCCGTGTCCACTGCAAAAGGTTTTCTCTGAGACGATACAGTGTGGATCGAATCAAATTGGAACCAAACGTAACTGAGAATGAAAGCAGATCGCAGTTTAGACGTGACGTCATCAGTGCTGTTTTTCCCCTTCCGAAATCTCTATGTGCACATACAGTACTGCAACACGAGCCATTCTCATCTTTTGACCTACAAATCCATAGCTGATAAAGTAGGAAGGCACACGAGAGCATTACTCTTGACATTTTTGCAGAAATATCAATAATACAGTATAATCAATGCTGAAGGCATTCAAAATATGCAATACTTTCCTTTGAACAGTTGGTATTGAGACGTGTCTGCTACTAATAAATCCTCCATAACAGCTCTAATCTGAGGTGCTGTATATTAATTGTTGATTTCTGACTCTGGTAACTCTAAATGAACTTCTCCGCTGCAGCAGAGGTCAGTTTTGGTCTTGCTTTCATGAGCCAGTTTCATCATGGTGCTTATTGGCAATACTGTTCTTGCAAAAACCTATTCCAGAATTCAAGATTTAAATTTCCCTTTCTACGTAGTAATGGTGTAAACTGTGATGTGACAGTACAAATAAATCTGAAACTGATATAAATCAATCTAACAGACTTTGATGACTTTATTTATGTACAGTAATTGTTGAATTTCTATGTGCTTTGTAACAGTAGGAGGTACAGCTGTTCCTTTTTTTTTCCACCATGGGAGCTTTGCCCTCTCTAGTTTCTCACTGATAAAGCGGTGGCAAGAAAGAGAAAAAAGAAAGGCTGTTAGGGAACGACTGTTTATGTCTATTACTATAATGAAAGTAATAACAGGAACTAACTTGCTTGGCCGGCATTATATAACATTAAATATAGCTATTAAAAGATAAGAAGTATAATCTGTCATTCATTAGTAAAATTGTTGTGGAATAAAAGAGGAAAGGTGAAATATCTGTATACCCTAGTGTTTAAGTGCTTTAATAACATGCTTGTACTGTAATAATTAGAGTTTATTAATGCTTACAAATATACCTTAATTACTCATGGATGGAATAAGGCATGTTTAATTAATTAACAGTGTATTACAAAAACATATTAAGTCATTTGTCCCTTACCTTATTTCTTTGCTAACATTACATATGGATTATTAATGCTGAAATGAATCGATTGACAGCATTGAGTTACTAAGTAAGTAAATCAGCATAAGAAAAATCCATAACATTTCATCTCTCATGTACGTGACATTTGGTTTTGCAGCATGACTTTATTATTACACCTTTATGCATGCCTTTCTTTAAAGCTAATCTGCTGTTATTTTGCTGCAGTGCTTAATAATCGGAGGAGGACCCTGTGGTCTGCGTACTGCAATCGAGCTGTCTTTACTTGGTGCCAAAGTGGTAGTGATCGAGAAGAGAGACACATTTTCCCGAAACAACGTTCTGCACCTCTGGCCCTTCACCATCCATGACCTCAGAGGCCTTGGGGCTAAGAAATTTTATGGCAAGTTCTGCGCAGGCGCCATCGACCACATCAGTGAGTACTGAGAAATCACTTTTCAGATACTATATAAAGATACTATATACTGGTTCATTTAATTTCAGAGAAGTGCAAGTTTTTATGGGGAAGTAACTCTGCTCAGTTCTCTGTTTGCCTTTTTTTGCATGCCCTTCCTCCCTTCCTCTTTTGTGCTTGTTTTTACAATTATTACATCAAGGCTGTCTGATCTGTTAATAAAGCCTAATAAAAGTTAAAGGTGAAGGTTTAATCAAGTGAGTAACTGGGAGTGATTACTAGAGCTTAGTGTTCTTGTGCTGACTGTCTTTTATTAGGCATTCAGCAGCTCCAGCTCATCCTCTTGAAGGTCGCTCTGCTTTTGGGGGTTGAGTTCCACGTCAACGTAGAGTTTGTAAAGCTTTTGGAACCTCCAGAAGACCAGGAAAACGAGGGTGAGTTTGCCCCTGTTTGACCACAACAAAACCGGACACACCTCCGTCCTGTCTGACTGGTTAAACACCATCAGCACTTCAAAGGGCCTTAAACTTTTAAGTTAACCTTGTTTTCTGTTCATCCACTCTCACGATGGATTGTGTAATTTTACTGTTGTTATGAAACGTCTTCTGACGCTTAGCTGAGGTACATCATCAGTGATGTAACTTGAGGTCATTGGGTCTCTCGTGACTTTCAACATCATGCGCCCTCACTCAGTGATCATGTTGATTTGATTTAGATCTCTAAAGTGTAACGTTGCAGAAGCAGGAAGCACGATGTATATGCAGAAGTTTATTAGAGGCTTATACAGGATTCATTGTTGAAATTTCTACCAGGTGCCAAATAAGTAAACGCACAGAATCATACATTACCCTACATGGCCAAAGGTTTGTAGATGTCTAAATATCACACACACACACACACACATCTGGGTCTTCTCTGATCTGTTGCCACAATGTTAGAACCAAACAAATGTACAGAATGCTTTTGTAGTTGGAACTAAAAGACCAAACCTTTTCCAGCACGACAATGCAGGTGTACACAAAGTAAACGTCAGGACACAATGTAGTGACGTTACAGTGGAAAAACTCAAATGTTCTGGAAGTCAAAGAGCCCTGATATATATACACTACCGTTCAAAAGTTTTAGAACACTTTCTAACTCCATGATCATTCCTGATTTTTATTTCTTTCTACATTGTAAAGGAATGCTGAAGGCGTCCAAAAATGCATTAATCTCCTTTGAACAGTTAATGGTGAGATGTTTCTGCTACTTACGCTCTGTAAAGATTTTGTACATGCACTTGACAATAATGTTCTTGCAAGAACTATTACAGAAAGGCTGACCTCTGTGTCTTAAAACAACAACGAACTGTTGTTTTTCTTGTTGTTACGTAATTCCCTAATTCCATATGTGTTATTTATAGTTTTGAAATACTCAGTATTGTTGTAGAAAGTAGAAAATAAATCACTAAACAAAAACAAAGAAATTTGCAAGTGACCCCAAACTTTTGAACGGTAGTGTATATATTAGATAGGCCACACCTTCTGAACTTCTGCCAGCTGTCCAGCAGACGCCATGTGAATAGTGCTAAAGCCTTAGCAGAACGATAACAATACATGAACGACGGATTGGCTGAGATAGAGTAAATCAAATAACATTAAAGTGAACATTAGAGTGAATAAACAACATTAAAATAGTTTTTATATAATAATAGCATTTCAAAGTATTACCATTCTTGGCCAGTAAGTTATGTATAAAATACATTTTTCTGACAAATCCCGCGTTCTGTTTTATGACTGGTTTTAAGTGATGGTGTAGCCACACTGTCAGTAACTTGTTGTTTAAAGCTGATACAGTTCTAGGCTGAAATTATTTATGCTACAAAGTAATATCCCAAACACAGTATATTTTGAGAATCAAACATTTTAATGTTTTACTCACCTATGCACCGGAATGCCTTGAATCTGTATAATACTATCCATGAAAATAAGAACAGTTTCTCTGTACACATGTAGTGAGTCATGTGTAGGCATAAGTAATTGAATGTGACTTGGTAGTTTTATGTGCCAGCTCTATAATACTTAGTGGATATGCAGAGAACCTGATTTATTTACCAGCGGTACACACCAGTACCTGTTAAGGGCACGATTTTATCCAATGATTTTAATACACTAAATAGCCAAAAGTATGCAGACATCTAACCATCATACCCATACTGTATGTTGGCCTTCCCAATGTTGGGAACCCAGAATTGTCCAGAACAAAGTGAGCTCCATGTTTGCCAAAGTAGGTGTGAAAGTACCAGAGTGGCCTGCTCAGAGCCCTGAACTCAATCCTGCTGAACACCATTGCAATGACATGAAGCCCTGACTGTGCGCCAAGCTTTCTTACCCAACACTGATGCGTTTGTGGCAGTCATGCTCCAAAATTTAGAGAAACGCCATTCCACAAGAATGGAGGTGTGTATAGAAGTAGACTATACAAATATACTTTTGGCTGTATAGTGAACATAATGCATGTAGGGCATGGGATAGGGTGCGCAATGCCACTATTATACAGCACAAAATAAAGTGAAACCATTTGACAATTCACTTAAAAAACAAAGTAAATAGTAAGATAAAAATAATCCTTTCAGTAAAAGGAATTGTTGAATAAAACCGTGATAATGACATCAGCACTATACCCCAGTGTCCTGTATCGTCTTGCCAGTCTAGCAAAAAGTTAAAGCATGCAGGATCGCTGTCAATTTGCTGACCCGAGCAGAAAACGGTCACCTGTCAGCAGAAAACGGCCAATGATATGAGAGGTCAGGTTTAGCATAGGTGTATCTGAGTTTCGTGAGCAGAAACACAAGCAGTGACAAAATTGAAATCAAACCCTGAAATATATCTTACAAAGTAATAACCTTTAAACAACTCAGATCTGCACTTGTAAAATGCAAGACACAGTATAAATAGACTGACTGGAATGACAACAGAACCAGCCTGAGATGAAAGCAAAAGCAGTACAGATCCGAGGGCGTGTCCTGGTGCAGCGAGAGCAGGTGAGCCAGAACAGGAAGTCTCAGAGCCGTATGCTACTTTTGTTGGATCACACAGGAGTCAGTTTTCCATTAGTCCCCATGTGACTGGCACCCCTGTCTCACCAGACAATACTAAGGCAAAACACAAGGCTTCCTGATTCTCTTAAACACTGCCAAAACAGTCACTATGACAACCAACCAACAACGGCTGTTAATGTCATTCGTGGAAAATTTCTCCACCAGTGCCAGTGGTCTCCTCCCAGGTTGTTATTAGTTTATAGCTGCAGTGCATCTACTGGGTCGGCACGCAGTTTTGTTCTGATTAACGCAAAATAACAGTTTCTTACGTTAGTAAGCTGTTATTGGATGATAATGAGCTCATCGGTGTAATTGGAAACACCAAGCTCTGAGATGAAGTAATGCTTCCATGAGATTTGAAGCTGTTCTTTTATGGAGCTGTGCTGCTCACAGACTGCTGATTAAACCGCTCTTCTGTCTATTCATCATAGACATGAGTCAGCTAATGCAAACAAATTGAGAGTTTTTGCTGCCGTGACCTTGTATTATGGCCATGAGAAGTCAGTCAGATCACGCAACCTTTACCCACTTTCTATTTTTCTCATTCTTTCATATTCCGTTGGGGTTCGAGAGATCCAAGAGTCTCTTAAGAAATCCCCATGTCCGCTTGATACAGAACAAGTTTTCTTCACTGCTTATAAACATATTTTGATTTGATAACATCACAATGAAGGCCAAATTGTTCCCTGTGTAAATTTGCTAAAAAGGGTTGCAGTTGTTGGGATGTTTTATATAGCAAATTAGACTTTTAGGGGATCATAACTGTGCAAATTGTAAGAGGATGTGAATATAAGTACAGTATATGAAACGTGTCAGTAGTGACACTAATATAGTAAAGATGATGTACATACGTCATAGTACGTCAAGTACACCAAGTATATTGATTATTGTTTTAGTTATTTTTCCCCTACTGGATAAAATTTTTTGTTTATTGTTATTTGTGTTTACATTTAATTGATGGTAATGATGATAATCATGGCAATAAAAAAACAGCAATACAATACTAATGCAAATAGGTTTATTAATTAATTGATTTATTATTATAATTATATTTACATTGACCTGCAACATCCACATGCATGCCTTTACGTTACAGGGCCTGGTTGGAAGGCAGAGATCCGGCCATCAGATCACCCTGTGGCTGACTTCGACTTCGATGTTGTGGTTGGGGCTGATGGGCGACGAAACACGCTTGAAGGTACTTTACCATCTAAATATTTTTTTGTTTTGTTACCAAGAACCTCATACAAGTCGTTAGAAGCCCCATAAATAAACCCCTTACTGAATTAAAAGCACACGTGGGATCCTGCATGTTTACTTAGTAACCAAGTAGCTATAATTATCGTTGCTCTATAAATATGGAGGAAATGATCCAAGGGTAACCAAAACAACTTCGAATACGATATGGGAGCATGGAAACACCAACAGCATGCCACCTTGCCTTGTTTTTGTTGACAAGTCCTGTAAAGAAGCAACATCTCTCGTTTTTAAATGTCTACTGTGACAGAATAACGGAGACAAAACCCAGGAGACATTTCTTACACTTCTTATCAACTATGGAGTTTGAAAAAGTCTGACTTAGAGAACCTTGGCTGTTGTTTTTGGCATGTGCTTTCCTTCCATTTGAGCTGCATTGTTTCATCCAAGAGAGCTACAAAGCCAAAAAATCAAGTCCTGCTCTGTAAAACGATAGTCCATGATGTCACAGGATTTTGCTAAACATTTGGATATAATATGAAATCACCAGCTCAGAATCAGTTCCTGAACAGCACCGCGGGCTGAGGCTGCCTGGCCGTTGTTCAGTGAATGACGTTTGACTGTTGGATTCTTTCCCTCATACCCGTCATCTTTTTACCTATCCCCTAAACAGATGCTTATTCCTAATAAGGTCATTCTCAGGCTCCTTCACATGGTGACCTATTTACTTTACTGCACACTTATGAGAAACTTTGAGGGGGGAAACATGCTTTTCTGGTTTGTCCTCTGCTGTAATTGGGCTGCCCGGCCAATCTGGTGGAAGTTAAATATATCCTCGTCTGAGGCCTCACGGTCATGCGAGGAGAGCACAGCTGCTTTTGGAGGGATGGGTGTGGGCGTGCGCATGGAAGGACGATGTCTCTTTCAAATTAACTTGGCCAGTAATTAAATGCAGCCCTGGGTCAAGAGCCACTTCGCAAAGCCTCGTACATTATTTTGGAGGACAGGAGCTTTGCGGTTGCAGGTCAATGAGTACTCCGAGGCTCATCTTTAAGCCATTAAATCACATACTAGATGCGGAAATGCTGTAGAAGTGAACAACCTGTGCTGTATCAGTTACCTCGGTCAAGCACCAAAGGAAACGTGTGGTTTCCTCCTCCCAAAGTTCTGTTAGATCACATGAGAGACCCGTGGCCACTGCTTAGCTCCACGTCTCAGACTTTCAAACCCGTTTCTATCTTTGTAAAGAAGCCAAGATCTTAAAATAACCAGCCTGTGATTTAGGTAGTTGATTTCAGTAGGATTAGCATGCCTCCGCCTGGATGGAAAGGAAAAGTGCCACAACACCAACTTTCCTTTCTGTCTCTCCTGCTTTCTTCATCTTCCTCTAAATGAATGCTTGCACTTTACGCGTCCTACCACATCTGCTCACACACATTTGCCTTTTTGGACTATTTCCATCACCTGCATTTGACTTCCAAATTCTTGCTTTTCAATTAGGATTGTTTGACAAGGATAACTTTGCACAGCATTCTGCACCTACATCTACAGACAATACACAACAATCCAAGAAGATGTGTAAGAAATGATGCCCTGTTTTCTGCTTTAAAAGATGATATATACTTTGACAAGCCCATGCATCAGCCCAAATGAGATGACTTGGCCATTCTTCCTGATGTGAACATACATTATCTCTGATAACCTATAAGGCTTAACATTTACATTTAAACCATTAAATGAGGTCAGATTTAATGAAACAATGAAATGAAACACAATTTTGTATTATAATAAAATAGAGAAATATCATACATAAAGTATCTGAGCTTATCAGCTGAGTCAAAGGGTTTAATGCTTTTAAAGGGCTTAAGTAAAGGGTTTAAAGCAGAGATTCGTGGACCAACTCATTTTGCATTAAAGGTGCTATACAGCTTAACTACAAATAGTGAACTAGTGAACATGATTAATATAATAAAGTTCAATTAATTAATAAAGAGTGCTTGGCAAAAATAGTTTGGTCTTGTCCAACTAGTTAAACACACTTCGGTTAAAAAGCAAAACTACTGTACCACCTTATGTCAAAAAAAAAGCTAGCTTATGGATTCAGCTATTAACTAGCAAATTTAGCTTGTTTTGTTCCTAAGCTCTGGTGAATAGAAAAAAATAATAATATAGACTTACATATGACAAACGAACACGTGACAAATACAAAATCTTAAACTGTATTGCATTTGCATGAAAATAAATGTTTTACCTGATGCTTTTACTTGCTTTCCACATCAGTCTTAGCAAGCTAGCATTGCAGCCTAAATTGAAAAAAAAAAAAAAAAACGTAGATAGTTCTCTGTTTAACTTAAAATGTCAATCTGTCATACGGCATGATATGCCATAGCCTGGGACTGTTTGGTAGTATGTTCTGTGGATTCATAATGAAATGCACAACCAATCACATTTTTTTCCTTTATTAGAACAATCAACAACACTTGGTTTTACATATGGTTCACCATTTATTAACAGCTTTCCTTGTGGCTGTATAGCTGTATTTAACATACATGTTCCTGATCTTACAGCTAGAACAAATCATCATGTCCTAACCCTCTCTCTTCTTGTGCCTCCTGGTCGTCAGGATTCAGACGCAAAGAGTTTCGCGGAAAACTGGCCATCGCCATTACGGCCAACTTTATCAACAGGAACACGACAGCAGAAGCCAAAGTGGAAGAAATCAGTGGTGTGGCCTTTATCTTCAACCAGAAGTTCTTCCAAGACCTCAAACAGGAGACGGGTGAGAGTGAAAACACATGCGACAGCCAAACATTTACTGGACGGTTCTCAGTGCTGGGGAGTGTTCTGTAAGAAAATCTGATTATATACCGTGACAGCGATGGTTGAATTACGTAAATGGGGACCGTTGTTATCTGTTGGTATAAACTATATAATTCATAGGTCAGTTCTCTTGCTGTTACTTGTATTTATATCCAAAATTATTTATGTCTCTCCTCTGGAAACACTTTCCATGGATACAGACTTAGTGTATACTTGTTATGACTAGCCTTCATTAGAGTTGAATTCCTCAGTAAATCCTCTCTTGTGCTCTTTATTATGACGTTTAAAAGTAATATAAAAGATCAGATTATATAATTGACGATATTATTACGAGACATCCGTTCTGCTTTGAATGACGCATCTGATGGTCGTGTCTCCGTTTCAGGCATTGACTTGGAGAACATTGTGTACTACAAAGACAACACACACTACTTCGTCATGACGGCTAAAAAACAGAGTCTTCTGGATAAAGGAGTCATCATTCATGTAAGTATCGGCCGTGGCACGCAAAATAGGAAGTGGGTTGAGATAGTTGCGGGTGGCGAGAGGGACACAGCCTTTTTTGTTATGGGTTTCTGCCAGTTTAAGAGGCTGTGAGAACACGATGTTATAAACACTGCAAATGATGGTGTAAACATTTGTAAGAGCATATTTCAGGACCTTATGATCGCTCGCTCTCTCTTTATATACTGTGTATTTACATATACACAGAGGCATTTTCATATTATTCAGGTGTCAAGAGCTCATCCTGACTTACAGTATAAACTGCCTTCTTATCAACCACTTAAAAAATAGAAAGTAACATTGAGATCGCATTACCAAGCACAGAGTGTCCAAGTTTCTCTCCAAATGCTTTATAGAACAACACCAACAATATGCTGAAACTCATACTGGTGGTTTCCTGTTAAAAACAACAAAAAAAAAGAAAAAACATTCATGGGTCTTCCTCTTTCCTAAATATATGACGGGTAACTGTGGTTTTACTCCAGATTTCTGCATGGAAAATGACTAACCAAGTGACTTCCTATTAAGTAAAAACAGAAGGCCGATAATGTGATGATGATTATTCTGCGCTACAGGATTACATCGACACAGAGGCTCTGCTCAGCAGTGACAACGTGAACCAGGAGGCTCTGCTGTGCTACGCTCGGGAGGCTGCTGACTACGCCACGCATTACCAGCTTCCCACACTGGAGTATGCCATGAACCACCTCGACCAGCCTGATGTAGCTATGTTCGATTTCACCTGTATGTATGCCTCAGAAAACGCAGCACTGGTCAGAGAACGGTTTGGGCATCAGCTACTGGTGGCGCTGGTGGGAGACAGTTTGCTGGAGGTGGGATGAGAAAATGTGTACTTTGGTTTGCTTTTGGGATTTTTGTTCTCTTCTATTTTTTTCTTGTGTTTAATTTTTGGATCTGTTTGTGCCTATAGCCCTTTTGGCCCATGGGAACAGGGTGTGCCCGCGGCTTCTTGGCAGCTTTTGATACAGCGTGGATGATCAAGAGCTGGGCACAGGGCAGAGGGCCACTAGAAGTGCTAGCTGAGAGGTTGGCATGGTTTAGAGAACATGCATACTTATAAATACACATACACACACACACACACACACACACATACACACTAAAACAGAGATGCATGCTGCAAGCCAAGCCCAAAAAGATGTTTATCTTACTTTCAAAGACTTTACCCTGCTGCTTTGGTTGTCTTGGGTTTCTGCCCTCAGGGAAAGTCTTTACCGACTACTACCTCAAACAACACCTGAAAATATCGCCAAGAACTTTGATCAGTACACCATAGATCCTGGGACACGCTATCCCAACCTCAACTCCAACTGTGTCAGACCACACCAGGTGCAGTGGACTCTCTCTTTATTACTTAAGGGTTCTTCATAGGGCTACATGATGCGCCCATAATCCCTTCATGACAGCTCTGAATTTTATGCATAACATACATGGAGGCATCTGCAGGCAATAACAGTTATAAAGGCTGCTCTCAATGTCAGTTTCAATGTCAAACTGGCATAACACCAGAGTCTAGTGACGTAGATATTACAGCACAGTTACATTCACTTTACTAGGTTGCTATACTTTAATACTTTGCTACGCTTATACTCACTTTATGACTTTCCTATACTTTTGTACAATTAAGCTAACTTTACTTATACTAAATACTACACTTTAATACATTGCCTAGCCAAAAGTTGTACACGCTTTGATTTCAATCAGGTTTGTTTACAGCAAACAACTTGCCAGTTCATGTGTGAAAATGATTCTTCATGCTCCCAGAAGCATCCATTTGAAATCTGAAATGTACCAGTACCATCGGGGAAGAACAACTCCATAGATCATACTGTACGTTCAGGTCATAAGGTGACTTTATTTTATTGCCACATAACATTGCTGCGCCTAGATCTGACCAACTGAAGCAACCCCAGATCACCACACTGCCTCCAGAGGCTTGCACAGAGGACACTATGCATGATGGGAACACCCCATAACCCTGGAATAGGGTCAGTCTGAACTCATCAGACCTTTTCCATTGTTCCAAAGTCTAATCTTTATGCTCACTAGTAAATTCAAACCTTTTTTTTCTGATTAGTCTCACCAACAAGTGTTTTCCCTCTGGACACACAGCTGTTTAGTCCCAGTCCTATGAGTTCTCATCACATTATCTTTAAGTTTAGTTTTTTCCCCAAAGTTGACAGTTCAGTTCAGCACTATCTTTCCAGGTTTTGATAATGTGCTGAAGAGTTCTCAAGCCAATTCCAGCCATTTTAAAACTCCTTAGTTGTTTTTTTCTCTTGAACTGCTTTACTACTATATACTTACACACCTTATTGCATTCCACTTTACTAATTTACCACAAATAAACTCATTACTGTTTAACTACACTACTACTTTACTACAGTTAAGCTTATTTCATTAATTGTTTACGTCACTAGGTCCAGACAAGACATACTGTATATACCTGCATAATTATAGTCTCATGACATTGCAATGCCAAGTATTCAAACAAAAATAAAAAGAATGCATCATTTTAGTCTAACCTTTTGCTTGGTAAGTAACATCACATCATCACCCTTATAAGAGACATACCACAAGTGCACTGAGCTACAACTGTCATGAGGGCTTGATGTTTAGTAAACCTGTAAGTATGATAATACAATGTTATTTTACTTTGAAATCAGGACTAAAGAATGCAGTAAGTTACTACAGTAAGTTTTTATGCCAGTTGTCATGAAGGCTTTATATAGCTGATATGTAGCTCTATGCAATACGTAAGGAATATTTAAACTGTTGAGTGAATTAACACTTGGTCTTTTTTTGCACACAGGTCCGTAACTACTACATGTGTGGTGAGTTGAAGACCTGCTCCTTGGAACGAGCCGCTACCATCCGGCGCCCGGTTAATCTGGCACGAAGAGGTCAGCTTAATCACAGTGCACTCTTACCATTTTACATTTGTGTCAAACCTAAACAGAGACAAGTTTGACAACTCTAAAGGCTAAAGGTGAAATCCTTTAGGGTGAAATTCCTTTCTGCAGCACATTCCTGCACACTCTTTGAACAGCGGCGTGAGTGTGCGTCTGGGCTTCTCCATTGTGTGGGAGACTAAGGATTGTTTTCATAAGCTGAGTCACATAGAGAGGAGGTTCCATAGTCGGTGGTCTGTGTGTAGACAGAGGAAAATGTGTAATTGTGGTGTACTACGCCGCTGTGAAGCTACAGGGTTGTGAAAAGCTTTCCTCTGTATGAACAAAACTGATTCAAGTCATCAATCACGCTCTACCTAGCTAGCGACCTGAGATTAAAATGTATTTTTATGCTAGTTTTTTTCCTGGGTTTTTTTTTTCAGAGCATTTTTATGACATTACACATGAAAAGTAAAAAAATGAACAAGTGAACACTGCACAATCCTGTGTCTCAGATGAGTATAGATTAAGGGTCTAATGCAGTTTGTTGGTTCTATTGGTTCTAACTTGGTACTATTTTGTGAAATGTCAGACTCTGACCAAGTGGTTAATAGGCACCTGCACATTTGGTTTGTGCCTTTTTGTTTTGCGTCCTGTGGGATTCCTGTCCTAGTAGAATCTAGTCTCAGATTTTAGATTAGATTAAATTTTTCCTTTATTGTCATTGTGCAAAATACATGTACAGAGGCAATGACATGCAGTTAGCATCTAACCAGAAGTGCATAAGTGGCCTGTTTACAATAAATTACAATGTGGTACGGTAAATAAGGGTATGGGTACAGTATTTATATATATATAGTATATATAGTAACTGTATAGTCACTAGTAGTTATGAGTCGATTCATTCTTTTTGAGCAAATCTTTAATGTGACTCAGAAGAACGAGTAGTCTCGGAGAGTGATTTGTTCATTTTCTACTTGGCGCCATGTGCAAAGCATCGCAAAACCTCCGTAGGTTATATACAGGAAACAGAAATGAGTAGTTACCTTTGAGTCTTTTCGGTCCGAATCGTTTGTTCTTTTGCCACATGACTCCCATAAACTCTATACAAGAGATTCAAAAGAATGAACGACTCAGACTAGAAGATATAAGCGGTGAGCTGCTCATTCTGTTTATTATAATATGTCCTTAGTTGCATTGTATAGTATTATTACATTGTTTATTACTGGAACTATGGCTAAAATTTGTGTATGGTAAAGTGTTGGGAAATAAAACATTTTATTTTATTTCTGATCAAAAGAACGAAATGAACTAAATGATTTAAAAAAAAGATTCGTTCATTTTGTGAACGAGATTCAAAGAACCGAGTCACTAAAATGATTCGAACTTCCCAGCACTAATCACTAGTACATGTCGAGGCTCCAAACTAAAAACAAATCTCATCCCTATCTGACTGATATGGTATTATAGTTTAGGGCAGCTCATAGTCATTGTTTCCCTCTGTTACAGAATCTGAGATAAGGCCCAGCAGGTTGTTGACGTGGTGTCAGAAGCAAACAGAAGGCTATCGAGGTGTCAGTGTGACTGACCTTAACTCATCGTGGACTAGCGGTCTGGCCTTCTGCGCCCTTATTCACCGTTTCAGAGCACACCTCATGTAAGTTTCCACCACCGTTTACGCCACAGGGACAGATACGGCTCTTACGTTATTACATTGCGTTTGAATAACATTGTGTTTAATGTTATCAGGAGAAAGGTAAAGTACTTATGTGTGGGTATAAATGTTTTGGCATTTATAAGGCAACTGCGGGAAAAAAATGACCAAAAACACCTGAAAGAAATATATTAAAGTGAAACTTTACTGGTTCAGACACCCATTACAATTTCAACAGTACATGGCTGTAAACATGTCGAAATCCATTTACTACCGAGGCGCTCATAAATTCTCATCTGTTATGGCGGCAGTTCCTGATATCGCTCATATCACTTTATGAGCTTTTGACATGACGGAGTTTGCTATTGTGCAAAACCAAATATGAGCAGGAGACGTGAAAAATCTTTTGGCTGACACAGTAAAGGGTTCCTTTCTTTCCATTTCCAGTTCAGCAGCAGTTTAGACAGCACAACCATGTGCTATCAAAGGTCAGGTTCGGGTGTGCTTTTAAAACTTTCATAAAAACTTGAATCAGATTAACCCTTAAAATTATATGATGGTGCCCACACTTAAAAAAAAGAAACTCTTAAAAATTGCACGTTGCATTAAAGTTAATCAGTGACTAACTACTGTTGCAAATCAGTTATCAATCAAATTCAGCTTTTTGTTAGTTGGTTGTAATTATAACTCAGCATTATAACTACTGCGATCTCTGCTGAGAAAAAAAAAAACACACCAGAAACTACATACACATTTCAAATGAATGCATTTTCACTTTCATCTTTTTATCTTTGATCTTGTATTTGTACTATATCTGTATTACTTATTGTGCATTCCCTATTCTAGTGATTATGATTCCTTGAACGAAGAAGACTCTGCTACAAATGTCCAGTTAGCATTTGACACAGCGGAAAAAGAGTTTGGCATCAAGCCGTTCACTACGGGGCAGGAGCTTGCATCTGGCCAAGAGCCAGACAAGAACGGTATGGTGACCTACCTGTCCAAATTCTACGAGCTCTTCAGGGGAACGCCTCTGCCAACCTCAGGTAGATATGTCTCATTAACAAATGATTCACATACAAGGTCACAATGGTGACAATCATTGCGTAACACAGTAGGTGGAGTATGAGCTATGTGTATCTTACCATCATGTTTAATAAAGATGCATATTTCATACCTTAATTAATATCAGAAATGTTAGGAATACTAAAAATTGTTGAAGTTATAACAAAGTAAAATAAAGAATCTGGTTAATAGTTAAATGTTTTGCCACACACATCCAGGTTACATCAGTGGAAAAAGAGGAGGTAAAATATCTTTGGAGATCTTTGGAGATTATCTGTGCTTCAGTGCTCGTCTCAAATGTATTTCCACTCCCATTCTCTGAAATTTACCAGCTCATACGACACACTTCTCCAGCAACACAGTAGTATTGTAATGCATACATTAAGTGGACATTGTATCACTGGTTCCATTAAAGCTTGCCAGGAAAAGAAAAGTCAAAACATATTCATTAGTGGGCATTTAAAGAGAAAACCAGATGTACTCACGCCCGTTTCCTTAGCTTTTCACTTTCAGTAAATTCGATTGAGAAACGTTCAGTCCATTTGCTATTAATTGTCCGTGTGTTGCTAAGCCGGGAAATATTTTTGTCATTTTTATTTTAGATTCGAGAAGGGAAACAGCAGGAAATAAAGAGGAATGCACTGAAAGAGGTTCTCAACCTATCTTTAGATCAATGAGCTTCACACAGCCACGAAAACGCATCCCAAAGGTAGGGCGCATCAGCTTTATGGGTTTTTTTTAATCTTCCTTTAAATACATTTTGTTCCAGTTTACTTTGGGTTGCACCTCACAATTCCTTCCATCCTCATCTAGGTCACTGCATCCTTTGAAGATATTAAAGCAGTTTGTATCAGTGCCTCAATGCTTTATCTGCCTTTTGTCTTTTAGGATGACACAAAGGTAGAGGATAATGATTCTTTTTACAAAAGGAGACGGAGGACAGTCTGCAGTTTTTTGGAAAAGGTAAATATAGTACATTATTTTATATTTTAAAATGTTTTAACATATAAGGCAAATACTTTATGTCTTTGACGCTGAAGTCACTGCTTTCGAGACTCATGTGACTCATGCCATAAACAACTTAGCTTGCTATATAAAGAATATTTTTAAAAAGGCAGTCCTAAGGGTAAAATGCTTGTGGATGGATTGCATCCATGCAGTAAGACACTGTTTGCTAGTGTCAGAATGATGTAAAAACGTCTGTAATCTAGGACCGGTAGGACAGTTGCTACATGAAAATGCACTCACATTCGGGAAGTGAAAGGCTAGATTTTTGAAAATCTACAGATAACTTGTTGCCAACTTGCAGAAGAGGCCAGTCTGTCTGTGGGAACTGTACAATCATTCAGGAACACCACTTGCACATTACAGGAAGTTTGCTGGGAGTTATTAACACATCTGTGCAGTCCTGACCTCATTCCAAGCCCTTTCCACATGTTTGGGCTATTAAAGGAGTTCCTGGGAGGCCAGCGTTTCAGAAGTGAAGTAGGCAGTCCGATCCTGGCTTTGGTGTACTGAAAACTTTCTACCTGGACAATATCCAAGCACTAGTGAAATGCTGGGATAAGTGCATTTAGTGTAGCAGGGCATTATATAGAGAGGTAAAGGTAGTCGTATTCTCATAATTGCGTTCTGTTATACAGTAGCTTTTGCACGGATTGTTAATGCATAAAAGTCAAGGAGGTTTAATTGACTGGTTTATCTCATTCTAACTAATTGTGCAATTGTGTGTCAGAGCTTATTGTTGTTTTTTTTTTTTTTTTTTTTTTTTTTGGTCAGGAAAACAACCTCTCCAGTCAAGGCACATCATCTGAGAGGCAGGAGCTGAAAGAGAATAAAGTCAAATTCATGGCTTCTCAGCTACTGGCAAAATTTGGGGAGAGCTCTCCGAGGTGCACTCTGCATAGGCAGGTAAAGTCCAACTATCACTGGTGAATCCACTGTACGTTTATGCTTTTTTAGCGTATTTCTTCTTTTAACCAAAATCGGGCTCTTTCAACTGAAAATTTTGATGTCTCTTTACATAAAAGTCCTCAGTCGGAACAGCTGCGGAGTAGCAGCAGAGGACTGCTGAGGATATCAAAAATAATAATTTCATGCTTAACTATTATATACTATTATATCTACAGCTATAGATAAGACGGCTAAGTGGTTATTTTGTCTTTCATAGTGAGACTTTATCAGCCATGGTTTTGAATTCGACACATAGACCAAATCTTTCTCCAGTCGGTCTTTAAGCAGTCTGTTTCATCATGACAGATTAGATTTTTTTGTTATGTTATCAGGCAAGAGGGGTTAAATGAAAGTAAATATCTATTCCTTTTGACGTTATGTCTCTAGCATTTCAAGAGTCACTGAAATACATTCAGTTTTATCTGCTCTGATTCAGTATTTCAAATAGTCTGTTTGTTCTGTCGAAATAGTTTTCTGTGACAATAGTCCAAAATATTGAGCATTAAACATGTATTGCACTTGCCCTGGAAAACCACTATGCCTTTTCCTCTCTAACTCTGAAGCTGTGCTCTCTTCTCTAGTAAATTCTCTCCAGTAATTTTTCTTTCTTTCCTGATGGCCTGTTAACTACATCGGCTTTCTCTTTCTGACATCGCCCCTGACTTAAAAATCACAGCTCGCTGCAAATTTTCCGAGCCTTCCAAAACCTCCGTCACTCGAACTGACAGAACTCCCACTCTTCACAAAACCCAGGAAGAAACCCCCACCACCTCCACCTCCTAAAAAACAGGTAGATTTTTAAATCCCGCAGTCATTCATACAGGCAGGTCCAAAAGTCTGAGAGCAAAAGTGAAAATGTGTATTGAAATGGTGTCCTAGAAATAGTGCAGGATTCCAGACGTTCAATGTTGTCTCAGACTTCTGGACCCCACTGTACATTTCCAGTGCGAATCACTCACACAGATACGTAGTTGAGCCCTTCTGTATGTCTACAGATCCAACCATCAGCCTGCTCAGCTCCTCTCCTTCCATTTCCCTTCAACATCCCTTTCCGTGAAAATCCTTGCCAAAGTCTCACGCAGCCTCCTCACGCTCCGCACTCACGCTCACACGCTAAGCCTGCCGACACACACATGCCACCCACATCACGGTCAGAGAAACCAGAAGCAGACCACGCTGCATCCTGTCAATCTGCCATACTGAACATGAAAGCAATGCTGCAGCGGCTGCAAAGAGTGGAGGAAAAGATCAGCGAGGTGAACGCCTCCTCTTTTCTCTCTCTCTCTCCCTCTAGCTCTCTCTTGCTCTCTCGCTCACTTTCTCCACTGTCCTTTCTTATTATTTTTATCAATTATTAATAACATGCAAAACTTTTCCTTAAACTTTTCTGCTCTGCTCTCCTGTTCCCTCCTGCCTGTTCTGTTCTTTTCTTCTGTTTCTGACCCTCTCCAGAGGAAAGCACAGACAGAAAACACTAGAGAGTTTCGGAGAAAAAGCATAAAGGAGAAAGCCGTCCACTTGAGTTCTCTGTTCACTAGTAACAGCATCGTACCACCTCAGGTGAATTTGTGTTGCATGGTGTGGACCAATTCCTCAGCTGCATGTTCCAGCGGTTGGTTTGCACAAACAATAATTAAACCAGAGTCTACCGCAAATTAATGGTTTGTTGATTTATCATATATTTTAGTTTTCATTTTGTTGCACAGGGATTGAATTATGACTAAAACCTGTTTAACCACAGCAATGCTTATCTTACCGCAGAGGTCTTTGATGCATTAATAAGTAAAAGAAGCAACAAGCCTAATTTGACAATAAAGTTATGAACTTCATTTAAATGTAATATTAAATGCGATCCTTTGAATTATACAGTATTTAAACTTATCAGGTAGACTTGGATAAGCTAAATAAACATTCAGGATTAATCTTTGTTGGTGCAACCCAGTCCTTGATTTTGTCAAGGATGCATAATAAGCACTCTTTTTTTTTTTAATCTCCTGCTTTATTTGAATTGGCTAAGTAAATGCCCGCGTGCATCACAGCGTGCATGTTCCTTTCAACAGCATCATGTCCTGTTTTTGTAAGAAATCATTAAAATGAATGTGCATGGCTTGCTCCATTATGGGTCCAGGGAGAGAAAACTGAAAAAGCAGATATAATTCCCTCAGCAAGCTGGGTGTTGTAAACTCTAAAGCTTAGAGACGCTTTTGGCTTCGGGAACCGGTGTGGATGGAAGCACTGACTCCATTGCCTTTTCTTTCAGATTTTACAATTTTATTAAACACACGAGGCAAAGACATTAATGTCCATGACTGAATCAGGCAGTTGCTTTCAGTGCTAGAGTGGGCTTTTATTGCGACAATAGTAAAAATTTTTATATTGTACATTTTCACTGAAAAAGATGTTTTCCTTTTAAATTCCCCAACCACCTCTAGGTTTCCAATCATGTTTCCTTTGGTAATGAAATGACTCTGAATCTTTTAATTTAATTCAATCTAAACTTGAAACCTCGGGTTTGGTGGTTTATCACAGTGACACTTAACTCTGTGTGCTAAGTGCTTCAAATATTTCTAGCAGATCCTCTATTTGGATTTTAATGAAAGATGGGAGCGGCTGATTTTTTTATGAACTTCATGCCCCCAAAACACTGGAAAACCCTAGTTTGTAAATATATTAATTGGTCTCAACTACAGAATTATAGGTTTTATTTAAAGTAGTGTAGGTTTTATAAAAAATCTTCTTGGTCAATCTTTTAGGAAATAAATGCAGCTATTATTATTATTATTATTATTAATAATAATAATAATAATAATAATAATAATAATAATAAATATCAAGTAATAAATATATATTATACAATTATTATTATTGTTTTTGTTGTTGTTAAGTTAATTATATATATATATATATATACGTATATATATATATATATATATATATATATATATATATATAATTCTTTTTTTTTTTATTCGACCATTCATATTGATGAATGTGGCCTTTATTTCTCCTACAAGGTTCATACTCACACCTTTCATGCTCAAACCCACATCTTCACATCTTATGAAAATAAAACCTTCAGTTTGTGTTTTTTTTTTTTAGTTTCTTGTCCACCCCAGTCCCAATGCACATTAAGAGCAAATATAAAAATTTGTTTTGGCAAAAGTAATCTTGTGCCTTATTCGTATTTGTATTTGTTTTTCATTCTGAACACATAATTACTTTCGATCTTAGAGTGTATTCATGTTAATACTGTTATTCAGTCTGTTGTTTTTCTTTCTGGTATTCCTCATTAGGATTCGCCCCAGATCCACAAATCTGCACCTTTTTTTTTAAACCCCTGGATTTTTGGCACATTAGGTTTTACACTAGATGCCCTTTCTGATGCAACTCTCGCATTTTTCTACCCTACCAATGCAAAATGTATAAAGCTAGGATATATTATTATCATTCAAACTAAACCAAAACTATTCATGTCAGCAATAAGACTTGCTTTGTCAATAATTTCCACTTGCAGTAGTGCAGCACTACTCTCTACAGTTTTTCCAATGCCACATCTAAAGTTTGTGTTTGATTGACATTTCTGCAATTATTACAGAGGAAGCGCTTCTGTAAACATTGCAAACTTTCCCACCCAACTCTGTGAATAAGTGATTTATCTAATCAATCTAATCAATCTAATCCTACCAGTACATACAAGATGCACATCTCCTAAACACCAAATCTTTCTTCCTATCATATATTATATTTGCATTAATCATTTATCTACCATACGGTACAAGCTAGGATTTGGACATATAGGAAAAATATTAATGTACAGTGCGAAAAGAGATGAAGAACATGTGAAATATGTGTCTCAAAGAAGATTCATGAGTTTAATACTTTTGATTTACAATGTTCGATTTTCTTGCTAGATGGTAGAATTATTACCAAGTGTAGCGGGGATGACAAACGATTACCTCTTGCACTTTAAATCATAGGATTTAGACGAGCAATATCAAGATGCAGCCAGAGACAGCTTTTATTGTCATTATGCACATAAATATATACAGTACATGTGTAGAATGCAATGAAGCTCTTTGCTAGGATTTAAACACCTGGTCACGAGCCGGCACTGCTGAGCCAATATTACCCTGACCTTTGACCTCAGCTGATACCAAGTCTAGTTTTCCTGTTGAAAACATCTGCACCGTACATCCCCTCAGTCTATTTACCTTTTCTCCCAAGCCCTGCTTTATCATCTTTTCAAGCCTACACAGAACTGATAATGTTGCCGCTAATATTTTTTCCATCACTTTTCTAACTGTTTTTGTGTTTTTTTTTTCATCATTTCTCTGTTTTCTTTCTAAACACACACACACCTCAACAGTCCAAGGTAAAGCCTTCTCAAAAAGCCATTCAGAGTGACTCAGTGACCGGGTCACATATGGTAGGTGTGCTTGAACTCAACCTCAGCTCTACTTGACTCTTCTAACATGTTTTTGATGTTTTATTTATCAGTGTGTCTTTTAACACACGGAGCTGTATTTATATTCCAGCACATGAATAGTTTGCTGGTTAACATCAACAGTTCCTGTTTGTGCTCACTTACTATTTCATGGTCGTAATTAAAAACGAGATGAATGTGACATTTAAATCCAAGGTCCAGTGGGACTTAAAGGACAAGCAATAAGTTTCCAGTCTTATTTAAAAACCCAGATTTTGTAGCTTGGTTATTTGTAACACAGAAACAAACAACTCAACAATAAAAAGCTAGGGCATGCTGTTCTAGAGTGTGTGCAGCTTGGCCTTGACTGGGAAAATGTAAAATGTTAATTTTTCCTCTAATAGACAGAATTAATCTGCCTGCCTCCTGTTGTCCATTTTGCATTAATGATACTTTCAGTTTAATTGAAGCTACATTAACTCCTAATCACATTAATTTATTATGCCTAATATAGAAATTACAGTCACGGGTCATAACTTTACTCCAACCGAGTAATCTGATTGGATGAATGTCATTTCACGAGTGGTGATATATTGCATAACAGCACTGCATAACACATCATAGGTGTTCTATATATCTTTAAATACACTAACTGTCGGCCACCAGTATGGGTGAAACATGGTCCGCATGTTCTGTTCATGGCTAACCTGAGCTACAAGGCTAACTAGCTTCCAACTAAAGGCTGAATCCCAAATCCCCCCTGATGAAGGGAATTACTTGGTGTGTGGAACAAGAGATACTCCATAGTGCACTAGCTCTCCATTGCCCTAATTAGGATTTAATCTCGGAAATCGGAAGTTTGATGATATTCTAAAGACGAATAAATTAAATATATACAGTAGTAAATCTGGTAAGTTTCTCAGGACTGTCCTCCGCCTCCATGGCTTATTCTCTTCACCTTTTCGCTACATCGTGCCGGTAAGAACTTAAAACTCCTTCACCCCTGTTATCTATTAATTAAACCACATCAATTGGCTGACAAATCAGACAAATGATCAACACGTATGTTTACATAATTATTTGCATTCTTGAAGTGATTGAGAGGAGAGAGGATTTGATTAGATGTCATATAGCAGCGCGTCTAATCTTGATAACGCATTCATTCGAAACCAGGGGACTTTGATGGTCTTTAACACTTTAACACAGTACCACATGCCTGATGCCTTATTTTTGTCCCAAGGAGAGTTGTGATGCTTGCATGAGTTGCTTTATTATAGTATGCAAGTATTGCTGATTTAAAAAAATGTCTCTGTTTACATTTTGAATTTTTGTTTTAATTTGTGGTTGTAGTTAAATAATAAGATTCTTGAATATCAAAAAGAAAGAGAGATGCCGGAGTGGAAAGAAGATCAAAATTTCAAGACATTTAAAAAGGTATCGCATGCACTGTTAGTGTGTGTGTATGTGTTTTTTTTTACTTATTGTGTGCTATCATGACTTGAAGTGGGTCACTTTTTTTTCGTCAAATAATCAGGCTTGCTAAGAATCTTAAACAGTGCCCGAAAAGACGTAGACTAGATCAGTACTCATACATAATCTTTGACATCTCATCCCGTCTCTGCTTCCTCTGCTCACTGCTCCATGTGCACTCTGCTTTTAACAGACTGCAATCGACCTCCCACATTCCAGCTCACTTTCACCTCCATCACAATGTTCTGCTACTTCCTCCTGTTCATTCCCATTCAGGTAGTTTCTCTTCTCACTATCTTCAGGGTTTAATATTGTGTGTCATCTATGTCCGTTATAACACATGAATCAAATCTTTTATTAACATGGTTTCATTAACCGTTTTCATTTCCCATTCGGTCTTCATTTGTCATTTGTCTTGTTCAAAAACCAGCAAACCTCAGCATTTAGGGATGCTGCCTTGTTAAAGAGAGAATCACAGAATAACTTACACATGGTGAGTTTCTACAGGTTATGTCTTGGATTACGATTATTTATTTGTTAAATTTGTATCTTGTAAGACAACAAATTAAAGATAAAAATGGAAATAAATGATTTAGGAAAATGGCATATCGGAGAAACTTATCAATTATCATTATCAACTTATCATTATCAAATCATTATTTTAACAGACTAACGAAAATAAAACAAGTCTAAACAGGTTCACTACATTGCCAGAGGTTTCAAACTAATATGTGGTTCTTCCCCAAATTGTGTCTAATAAATTGGGATCACACATTTGTATAGAAGTCCTTGTATATTGCAGCATTAAAGGTCCCCTTCTCGTAAACTAAGGGACCAAACCATGACATTACGGTATACAAAACAAGCTCCATGAAGACATGGCTTGCCAAGTTTCCTTTAATGTCCCACACTGAATCCTGACCTCAACCTCACTGAGCACCTTTGGAATGCTGACTACACCCCAGGGCTCCTCGCCAATGACCTCACTAATGCCCTCGAATGGCTAATCCCTACAGCTTCACTCCTAATCTAGTGGAAAGCCTTCCTAGAAGAGTTAAACCAGCAAAGGAAACTAAATCTGGAATTGGAATGGGTGAGGGTCAGGTGTCTACCTACTTTTGGTCATATAGTGTATCTGACAATGCTTGTTTTTTTCCACACTCAGAAGTGCATGTTAGTTATCGGCGGTGCTCATTTCGGCTTTGGTTTGGAGCGACAGCATGGTTTTGTGTTACTAAGGTGGCTTCTGGCTCTCTATTGTGGGACAGTCTACTCCACCCTTGTAGTGCGGATAATTAGACCAACCCAGAGGCGCACACAGCAGACCCTGAAACATTTGGCCGACCGCACTGAGAGCGGAGAACATATTTCTCACAGTCCACCCCTCCTCTACCAGATGTCTGACCTGAAACACTCATTTCCTAAAAAAAGACGTCTGTTTTATTTTTCAGTCCGCTGGGAGATTCATCTGTCACGCAAAAACGAGGTCCATATTACATAACTGTCCCTCAATAAAGAAAACCCCGCATTAAAATACTTCGAATATTCGAAATACCTCAAGAACACTGTTGTTTATTGAGGGTCTTGCAGTCTGTCTTTTTTGAAGCCTGGATCACATAAATCAGAAACTGTCAAACAATGCATGGTGCAAATACAGACCAAGTGAGGCATCTTGTCTGGTGTAGCGTGTTTTTTTCCCACACATTTCTTCCAACTTTTGAAACTATTTCTTTCTTCCCACCTTGTGTTTTCTTCCTCCTGTCTTTTCCTGCCATGTGCTTGTTAGTGCACTGTTGGGAAAGTGTCTCTGGTGGTAGAAGCTCGGGCCGAGACTCTGCTTACACTCTATGAGAACGATCACAGGCCCAAACACACCTCACCGGTAAGACACACAGTGTGCAAAGATAACATCTCAAAGCTCATGAGGTGGTATAAAAAAATACTGCAGAAATATATAGAAATGTACATTAACTGTTAACTGTTTATTTAAAGTACTTGTGTTCTGCTATATGGCACTAGAATGATGATAAAGTTCTCTAATATATAATCCAAGTACGTACAGAGTTTTTTTTCTCCATGCTATCTGTATTTTTTCATACACAGCTTACCTATATTTAAAAAACCCATCAAGTATATGCGACGTGTTATGTTTTGGAAAACTGATCTTCATCGCTCCGGTACAGTTGCTGCGACTTGTCGAGGCATATTGAAGCTGCTCTCGTGGCTCAACACCTTGTTCGGAGACATTATTCTGGTAGTCACCGATCATTAGAACACGTTTGTGCTCAGACACGAAAGTTTAGCCATGATGTTGACAGTCTGAAATTCAGTGAGCCATCTGTCACGGATCTGAAATGGCGGATGAGGTTTTTAGTTTATCTACATACCTTACAGCGCAGAAAAAAACAATGTCTAATTTTGTGTGTTTAACGTGTTTATCCACTGTATAAACGATTTTTTTTTTGTTTTAATGTGAATCAGTGGCTAAACTTTGTCATGCAGTCTGCGGTCCCCGTGCAAAATTACATTTGGGTTGTACTACATAGATTTTCCAAAAGAAAGTGTTTGCATGTGCATGCTTACACACCCGTCATTTTATAATAATCAGTAACCTGAATGTGAGGTACTTTATGGCCAGTAACGCTGTCTACCTGCTTTACATCCAGCACTATCCTAGCAAAACGGAAAACAATCATAGCTACTAACCACAAACACACATACTGTAAGCACTTACTGTATTTGCATCCACTGCATTATTCTGGCATGGGAACAGTGTGACCTTAGTGTAGTACCACAGAGATACATCTAGCGTCCATTCATTACTCATTGTCTATTCCGCTTTATCCTGCATACAGGGTCACAGGGGACTGGAGCCTATCCCAGGAGACTTAGGGCACGAGACAGGGTACACCCTGGACAGGGTGCCAATCTATCTCAGGGCACTCACACATACTCATTTTTACACTACAAGCAATTTGGGAACACCAGATAGCCTAATCTGCATGTCTTTGGACTGTGGGAGGAAACTGGAATACCCGGGGAAAACCCACCAAGCAGGGGGAGGTTAGTCCAAGTACTGGAGAAACAGATCCTGGAGAACAGTACATTACTGCACTGTGAAATTCCTTCAGCATGTACAGAGCTGGCGTCAGCCATAATAAGGCACCCCTGGAGCAGGTGGGGTTAAAGGCCTTGCTCAAGGCCCCAACAATGGCAACCTGATGGAGCTGGGGCTTGAACCGGCGACCTTCTGATCAGTAACAAAGAGTCTTAACCTGCTGAGCTACCTTTGCCCCTAATCCTAATTTAGTTAGCATAAGAAAATGGCCGCTGCTATAATACAAGCTTTGAGTTGCTTTGCTAAGCAAAAAGTGCATTCAAATATGTGGGTGTGAACAGGTCTCAGTATTACATGGCTATGGAATGTAAATATCGCAGGCAGGTACAAACTAAAATACTCGCTGCATCAGTAGGATTAGAAAATAATTGTTAACATCTCTATTTGGAATAAGGAGAATTTAAACTTTATTCTGGTATGAGGGTATTTGTCTGTTTCTATGGCAGAGTGATAGGGTTCATGTAAACAACAACAAAAAAAAAATGCAGATTTAGCCCAGATACAGATACAGATAGTGTAATTATGCTACACTCATGCCTTACATGATGCCGAACCCAAGACAACTTTCTGTTTCCAGTTTAAGATGGTGTTCTGTATTGAACTAAAAACATAAAATGTGATTATATCCAGCGTTTCTGTTACATATACTCAGTATCGAGTTGGTACGCAAAGCTTAAAAGGGTTGTCTAAATTATTGTTGAATAAATGTTATGCTAAAAGATTGAAAGAGATTGTGCTAAAAATCATAATCTTTTCACATAATCCTACTACAAATTATGAGATTCCGAAAAGAATAAATCGTATTTACTTTGCTGGGTCATAGATTCCTATGAGACATCTCCCTGACATCATTATTTAAACATGTCAGCATTTCAGTAATTCCTTTTGTTGTGTTATTTTTTGTAAAAGAGTAAAGCCTGAGGTCACACAGTCTGTTCATCATCATCTTTCCCACAGCAGCCTACAGTCTGGACACCCGTCCAAATACTTTGCTAAACTGATTCAGTCCTGACTGTTTTATCTTCTCTTTTCCCAGAGTTCCTTGCGGAGGGAATTTCCCCAAAACCTGGGTGATGTGTGTTATGCGTGCAAGAAGCGGGTGTACGTGGTGGAGCGCCTGAGTGCCGAGGGTCTGTTTTTCCACAGGGAGTGTTTCCGCTGTGATACCTGCAGCACTCCTCTATGTCAAGGCGGACAGGCATTCGACTCAGAACAGGGTACAACGCTAACCGACGCACAGTTAGCATGTTGCTTTTGGCCTTTTTCTACTTCCACTCCTCTTTCCCAGCTCTCTCTATAAAGTGCTTCTTTTTCCGCTCACAGGAAAGCTGTACTGCAAGCTCCATTTCTCTCAGCGTAAATGTGCTGTAAAGTGCGACAGGATATCGAAGCCAAAGATGGTAAACATTAACCATATTACTAGCCATAATGCTTTGCTTTTTATATATATATATATATATATATATATATATACACAGCTTTCAATTATCCTAAATTATTTTTCCTTATCCCTCAGCCTTCTGAGAACACCACCCAGAAAAGTGCGTCTCCTAGTCCAGACGAGAGTGACAGCAGCTTTGTGCAGTCTCCAGGTACTTTGTTCTCCGTGGTGAGGAGAAGCCTGCTCTGGCCGGTGTATGTGAGCCGGGCTGTGTGTGCCACGCCTCGTCGTGTTTGTAACTGGCTGGGTGGGAAAGTTCATGCTCTGGGCCAGCACCTCAGGGAAAACGCAGATGACTACACCGGCTTGTACGAGCTCCTGAGCGTGGGGTTGCCCCTGCTCGTGGCACTCTACGAAATCCTGCTGCAGATGCATGCCGAGACCGGACCTCTCGACCTGCAGCCTCTGCAGCAGTGGGTCGAGCAGCACCTGGGCCGTGGGTTCCTCACGTAGACCGCCAGCTTTTTATTTTTATCCTAAAAGAAATGTTCCAGCATAATGAAAACCAATGGTTAGCTGAGAATAACACATTTTATGACTAGAACATGCACATTTTGTTCACCTGACATGCTGTATGAAGCTCGAGACGACTGCTGCTCATAAATTTCCTTTGCCTGAAAGCTGGGAATCGAACAGTTGGTCTTGGAGCAAGTTGTTTGCCGTTCTCACATTACAAAAGTTCTCAGAATGTTAGAGAAAGGAAGTGCAAAAGGGAATTTTCCTTTTTTTAAAAAACTGAACTTTAAGCACTTTAATTAGTGAGCTGCCTGGGATTGTATGGATTGGGAGAAATGTTTTCTGCATGATTTGTACAATAACTTTTAATCTAAAACGATTTCATGTATGTGAGATTGTGTGCGTGTGTGTGTGTGTTTGCTGCAAGTTTACTGACTCACAACTGAACTGAATCTGCTTTTGGTCTCGTGCAATGAACCTGCCAAATCAAACAGAGTTTATATTATCTGACCCATCCTCACATTCCATGAACTGATACCAAATGTTTACACATTTCCTTATGAGATTCAAATGTCTGGTAGATACGCTTTACTCTCTCAATGCCTCTTCCTCCCAGTTCATGGTTCATGAATTTCAAGTTATTTTTCATGTTTCACTGCTGTATATAATGAAAAAAAAAGAAAACTAAACTCAGATAGCATACAGTATTTGAGGTTATTTTTGGTTAACGCAGACACAGGATTGTTATGTGCCCACGTACTGCTGCCATCTTTTATTAGCTAACTTTTACACACTAGAGGAAAGGTATTAGGTACAAAGGTAATTACTACACTATGTTGTAGCGTTGTAGACGCACAGATTTCCACGCACACGCTGAAAACCGCACACCGTCAAATCTAAAGATGCTGAATACGTGCTTTAGACAGATCATGTTCATGTACATTAGATTATATCAGGGATGTCATTTAGGTAACAGGCTATATTAATATTTCTAATATAAATGGGCTATATATATATATATATATATATATATAGTGTTTGTAACAGTGGATATTATCACAAAGCAGCATTACAGAAATCAGTTTAAGTAATGTGTAGATCAATTTAAAGCTTTATCAGTTTTTTCCTAATGAGCCATGCGGATGTGACAGTGGCAACGAAAAACTGTAGCCGTAAACAAATCCCTTATATAATATAATTATATCATTATATATGTGATCTGTCACATCAAATCAGGTGGCAAGTCGCAATATGCATGATTACTGCTTCAATAAGCTCCATTTTAATGCCAAGTTTATTACTGTATGATGTCATAAATACACTGATCATCACGTCATTATACAATAATACAGTACATGTACCATATCATGTACTGTAGCATTTATGAGGAGAGGCTCGGGGGGAAAAAACATTGAAATCTTACTTTTATGATACTTAAATAAGAAATCTGTTGCATATTAAGGAGGGAATGCTCGGACTCTTTTTGACACCAGGATTTCCCTGCTAGCCCTAAAAATAACTTCACCAGCACAGATTTATCAAGGAAAAATCACAACTTGGATAGTGTTTATTAAAGTGCTTTAAAGCAATGCTTAGGATTAAAGCTTTCTCAAGTCATTATAGGAAATCTGTTTGATTAACGAAAGACCAAAGTGATGTCTACATAAAATTGTTCTTTGTGGACACATGCATCTTAGGGCAGACTATATGATGCCATTCTCATTGGGATTAAGTTGTCTCCATGTAATGAAAACTTCAAGGGCTCTAGGATGGATTCAGAGAGCTGGTACCTCAGGAGTACCATGTTTACCTGGAAAGAACCAGATCATCATGCGACAGGTCAAAACCACTGATCATTAACTAAAGCTCTTGTGTGTTACTACCTGGAATTGAATTGGGTTTATATGTTTTAAACAGAGAAATCAATAAGAATCTTGCTAAAAGGGGAATTACGTACATTTTCTTTCATTTTCATTACATTCCTCACATTACAATTTGAAATTAATTCGAGGCGTAGGCTTGACACCCCTGCATTGCAGTATAGTGTTAATGGACTGTTTTGTGTGCAGTCTGAATGCACTGAACGTTTTTTAAATCTTACCTGTTTGCCATGGAGATTTGTACTTTTTATACACTGGAAGGTGTATTTTTATATTGTTCCGTTATGTACCTTTCTCTTATTTGGTTTGTGATTTATCTCTTGTGAGATGGACATTGTTAAAGACAAGGCATTGACACAAAATGCATGAAAAAAAACCCACGTTCTTAATCTCACACTGTGTGGCCTTCGTAGCCTCATTCAACCTGCTTCATATTTCATTTTTATTCTCTTTCCTGTTATTCACTTTTAGTCTTTCTCGACCTGTCTGCTGTGTCTTCACCTGAAATGCTCTGAGTCCTTGCCAGACTCAAGGTGATCACCCACATGCTCCTATGATGCATTGCCCAATGATGTGTGTATAAAGCACGCCAGCATGCACACGTGCACTGCATGGTGGATATCACGGGCACAGCACATGTACCTATGCTATATCAGCTCTTAACAGCTAATTTCCTGCCTGCCGGGGTGGTTTAGTCTCAGTATCAGTGTTTGCACAGCAGAGTTACGGTTTTGCGCTTGATATGTCATAGCTGGGAAAAGCATGCCTGTAGGACAAGGCACTCCCTTGCAGATTTCAGACTTTGCTCATCAAGTCATGACTAACGGGAACGTTCCTCCTGTGTTTCTCCACAGAGCATCTTCATTACGTGTTTTATTAACTCTTCTGTTTCAAAGGCTGCTCTCATTAACGAAAGCCATCAACGGATCTTTTTTTGTGCCTTAAAATGCAGAAGACGTTATGATGAATAGCACCTTTTACCTGACATGTTGCAAAACTGTATTATGAAAACCTTTTTTTTGCTTTATTTATGCCAAGCCATATGCCTTTAATAAATGAAATCAGATGAGCAACCTGAGTTTTCTCTTCATTTCTAAATCCACATGGGAAAAAAACAAGCATGTGAACATAATTTCTTGTAGATATTATACAGTACACATATTTCTGTGAAGAAATAAGATGTCTCCAAAAAGATTAATACCATAAATGGAAATGAATGTCCGTGTATGTGTGCAGATCTGATATACAGGGTTGCTATCATTCTTTCCATGACAAGATGCAGCTATTTTGTTTGTTAGATGACGAGAATGGTATGAGAGAATGCCATCGATCTGGAGATCATTCACAGTACTGATATAACTGGCAGTGCTAAGTCTACCAGCTTGAGATTTGTCTTCTGTAGCTGCTATCATGCTGAACTTCATAACTCTTAATGCACTTTTATGAGAACTCGCAATAATGCTTTTTTGAGGCAAGTAAATAAGAAGTCAATTCAAAGTTGTGTCCTAGTAATCAACTTTTAAACAAGAATCTTATAAATAAATGAGTTACTTTTTTATAGGTTTTTCCACAACATGATGGCATAGTGGTTAGCAATGTGGACTCACACCTACAGGGTTGAAGGTTCGAGTCTGTGTGCATGGAGTTTGCATTTTCTCTCTGTGCTTGGTGGGTTTCCTCCCACAGTCCAAAGACATGTGGATTAAGCTAATAGTAAGTGTCCAGGTTTCCTGCAGTGTGTGAGTGCTTGTCTGCCCTGTGATGGATTGGCATCCTGCCCCTGGGTGTACCTCACCTCGTGTCCAGGTTTCCTATACAGGATAAGCGATATAGAGAATGAGTGAGAGAGTAAATAAGGTTCTTTGATGTTTCACTATGAATAATCAAGTCGTTTTCCTGTCAGTCTAGCTTTGAGGTGAACTTTAAAACAGACAGTTTCAATAAACATGTGCTATATAAATCTGTATATCACTGTGTAACTTTAACATACTTTGTTTTAAGTGTTAGCTATTTACTTCAGTGATTCAGTCATTCGGGTCAACATGTATCAATTATTTTCCAATAAATGCCTGGTCCAAAGGGTTTAAATCCTCTTATACCAAAGCAATATGCCAACTTGGGCAATTTTGTAATAATTTAATTTAATTTATTTATTTAATGGGAACAAGGTAGTTCCTGCTGTCACTTATTTTATAACAGCTATACATCCTGGTCCAAAATAAGTTGCAGTAATATTTCTAATATTTCATTCTGCAACCTTTGTAATGTGATGGACCCAGAAGCACGCTTTCATAATTCGAGTCCTGGAGTACGCCTGTGCCATTGGACAGGAGAAACTAAGTTGATGTAATATCCTGGTTATTCAGTACATTCAGGTTATCAGCTGATTTCATTTTACTGCCACATAAAGTTGCTAAGATGATCTAAATCAAACTTGGATCATAAAACTGTCTCCAGAGGCTTGTACCAGTGCACTATGCATGCCGGGTGTATCACTGCAGGCACTATCTTACCCGGACACGCCCATCACTCTGGAATAACACTCAGGAACCTTTATCCACTGCCCCAGTCCAATCTGTATGCTTCTTAGCAAACTAAAACCTTTTTTATCCCCATCACATCGTCTGTATGGAAATGTTCTTAGTTTGACTATTAAACAAAGCTATTTTGTCTTTTGTCTTGAAGTTTCTGGGACAAACTGAGAAAATATACAGTTTACTGAGTTACCACAACACACAGACTTTCCTACGCCGAAAAGCTCAAAATTACTGCTTTACCCCAAACTTTTGTTGATACTGAGGCTCCTTCCAAAACATCTTCTCACAGAAAATGTTGCAGATTTTTAATATGTCGATGTAAAAAAATATTTCTAACTAGAGTTTAATTAGACTGTGTTAAACTCACCTACATTGTATATTGGTACTAGTTTTAAATTTACCAGCGAGAGTGTTGGTGTGTTAGTGATAGTAAAGGACATGTTATAGAAGGTGATGAACTCCCATAATATTTAAGTCATCTAGAATGTACAACTATAAATAATCTACTATAAGCGAGGATTAATGAATGCCAGTGATTTTAGAGATGTACAGTGATTTCACTTTTTAAGCATAATGATCAGTTTTTATTCTTCCCTTTTATTGGGTTTTATACTTATAAAGCCATTTTTCTCATGATCACCAGTTTAATTTTACTGGCAGACACAAGTAGATTCACTTCATATTTCTCCACAGCCAGAAATGAGCTTCAAAGATACGAAATTAAAAGTGATTGTGCTGCCACCTATTGGTAACCCGACACCATTACACCACTACACAACTCAACTTTGAATTTTATTCATTTAAAAACAAAACAGTGCAGTGTACTCACTTTGTAAACAGTGCACATATCGTTAAATTCCATCATGATACACAGAGTGTAACTTCAGCTCAGATCCTCAAGCTGACATGTTGTTATTTTAATAATATTTTTATTAATGACAAAAATTCCAACACATCTGAGCCACATGATGATAGTGGATTGAATAGAGGATAGTGGATAGAACCATCCTTGGGGATGTTTTATAGCTGTCTTTCTTTTTATTTTATTACAACCCTGATGAAGTCAATAGAATTGTAATAAAATATAATGAAATATCTATCTGTACACATTTGAAACAACTTATTGTCACTATTAAAAATCTATCTGGAGACTAAAAACTGAGATAATTTTGAGATTTAATACTTTCATTTGAGTTTTGTTGTAGCAAAGATATCTAATGGCACTTATTCAATGAAATATTTATTATATAAGCTTTTAATTTAATCTTTGCCTCTTTTTCTTAGAGGGTGCCAATATTTCTGAAGTATGTGTTAATGAATGTAATGAAGTAATGGGTAAAGGGTAATGAGTGTTAAAAAAAAACCCAAATGACTGTTTAGCTTTAACATTTCTTAATTGATACTGTAAATATTTGTTGGTCCAGACTTGTGGATTTTTGTGGCAGTCTGGTGGTTTAGTGGTTAGCACTGCTGCCTTGCACCTCCAGGTTTGCATGTTCTCCCTGTGCTTGGTGGGTTTCCTCGGGGTGCTCTGGTTTCCTCCCACAATCTAAAGACATGCAACGTTCCCAAATTGCCTGTAGTGTGTGAATTACAATCGAGTGTTAAGCCGGCAACCCGACCCCTTCAAAAAACTGCCACAAAAATATCTCCAGGGTAGGAAGTCTCGCTCACCCAATGTGCCGGATGGCATGTGGGATGGACCAAAAAAATCGTACGTGAAACTAGAAGATTACCTAATATTATCATCGTCATAACCATAGATGAAGATGAGGCTCATTTTCTCACTCTTATTAGAAATGAAATATGTAAATCTTAATTTTTAGACTAGTCATGTATTAGGAAGTTTAACTGTTTTAATATAGTGGAGGTTTTCCCATATATTAAAATATATATATATGTGAACAAAAGTAATGCAATTTCAGTCTGAAGTGTTGAAATGTAAGGAAAATACAGTAGTTCTAAGTTCTAATAGTGTAAAATTATACATGAAATGTATGCTCTGTGACCCTATTTACATTTTATTTACATCATGTGAAATGTGAACAACTATGGTTTGACTTGTTAGGAATTAAATTGAATATGAGGTGAATATTCTCCACAAGGGGGCGGTATCAATCAAGTAGCACATAGTGTATGTGCACTGAGCATTCCTAAGATACCAATAGTTTTATACTCCTTCTTTTCATTATATGCACAAGTAGATTTTGTGTAGATAATTCACTTTATTAGTTTTAATTACATGTCTGGGGTTAAAGCAAAGAGTTCAACACTATTACACACAAAGTGTCACTTGTATATAAAAGACTATTTGATTGCCAGGTGCTTTTTTTTTTTTTTTTAAATCTTAGCTTAATTCCTGTTCTTAAGAGGATAAACTGAATCTGAATAATTTAGAAAAAATGTAAAACATAGACCTTCAACCTTCATTTCAAAATCTAAAGAATTATGTTTTAAAGATTTTTTGAAGAATGACCTAATGATAAACAATAAGAGAAACTTAATGTTACACTAAATGTTAAGATGAAAACACATTTGTTTAGAAATCACATAACTTAATCATTATTAAACAAAATAATTTCAATTATTGTCAAAGCAAACCTACATTAGAATACACAATGCACTAAAAATATTTAGTGTTATGCATATTTAATGCATAAAATGAAAAAGAAAGTTATATTGTATTCACATTTTATCTGGTTGAAGTTTAGATTAAATTTATTCAGTTATTGTTTCCCTAAATTGTGCTATTAAACTTTACACAGACATGTTACACTGTATTTAATGGTATTAATAAAACATAATAATTCTATAACTATTATCGAGTACAATTACTATACAGTAATTTCCCTGCACTGCCCAGTGAAAGGTGAGAATTCAAACTCAATGTTTTTTTTTTTATCACTAGAGGGCGCTTGTGATATGAGCAAACTCAAACTGGATTCAGTTCCACTGAAGATAAATAATCTTTTTAAGCCCTGCTGTCTTTTGTAATTTTAGGGTTACTGTTTAATTAAAAACTTGTTGTGCATAATGTGGCAGCATATGCCTTTATGTTACCTTCTAGTGTAATATTAGCACACACACACACACACACAAAGCAACAAGAGAGATGATATTTTTTGTTTGATGTACTGGACTGTATATAAGCCATGCTGTATAGAGGAATCACAATGCAAGATCACTCCACTTGTCTTGAACAACAAGAATTTGGAGCAGCAGAGAGCAGCAGCGTCTCACAGCTTCTGTCCTGAACTCCTGATTTTACTGAAAGGCTCAAAAGGCTTCTGGTGTCTAAGCTAGTAGTAGTAACAAGCAAGCAAGCTAACATGTTATCCAAACATTTATTAATCCAGTTACTAGTTAGCTTGCTTTCCTCGAATGATAGTCAAGTGTGTTTTTTGCTCATTTGTTTTAAAAATCATGGCGCCCCCTTGTTGGTTAAGATCTCTGGCCAACACTGTTTATGAGTCAGTATATAATTTGGGGTACATTTCATGTCCGTTGATCATAATTCTATTTATTCTAACCTTTTTTTTCAAAAATACCTACTGTATTTATATTTGATATTTTACCTATTAAGGAAAAACATGTTATGAAATCACACAAATATTATGTGCATTTTATGCTTCACTTAGCTTGAAAATTGTTATAATTTTTTTCCCCAAATTGACCATTTTTGGCATGTCTGCGTTTGCATTTGAGGGTTTCTTGGTTTTAAAATAATGAATAAAGACAAGTATTGTTAATAACAACTGATTTTTCATTTATTTTAAAAGTCTAAATACCAACAAATTATATTTAAATAGATTTTCTCATTAATTTTTTTAATATATATATTTATGTCTGCAAAAGTTCTATCAAAAAGATATTGTTTAGATTCATGTTACCCAGTAATGCACAGAATCAGTCAGAAAAAAAAGTTAATGATTAAGCTTTGCTCAGTTCAGCCTTTATTTGTCAGATATACATTACTGCACAGTGAAATTATTTAATTCCTCACTTTCACCAGCTTTTTTGTTTCTTGATTTGATTAATACCATGTGAAGCTTCTCCCATGTCTAAAACACAATTAAAGCTATAAAAAGTCTGACAATTTTAATCATGTTGCTCATAAATTGCTTATTGTACACTCCCTGCACAAAACTAATATTAGACTATAGCTTTAATTACAGCCTGCATTTGCTATTATGCAGCATCACGCATCACTATTACTTATTTCTGTCCAGAGTTTGGCTGGGGTTTTTTCCAGCATATTCCAAAACCTCTCAATGTGGCTAAGGTCAGAGCTCTATAGGGGCCAAATCGTGTGTAAAAATCATCCCCGTGCTCCCAGAACCACTCTTTGACACTCTGAGCCAGATGAATCTTGGCATTGTTGTCCTGGAATATTTTTCATTGTCATTTTCTGTCGCTTTAAAGTCCAAATTTTTGCTCCCTAGCAAATTGAAAACTGATTAGCTGATTATGAAGTTGTTTTCCCAAAACAGATCACCTCAAAGTTAAATAAAAAAAATAAAACTTTTCTTCCAATTGACCCAAAGACACAGCAGTAACAGTCATAATTTGTCACTTCTTAAACATGATTACGTTTTTATGACCACGGGAAATGTCTTTCCTTGTAGTTAATTAGGAAATGTATATATTTATATATACACACGCTACAAAAGAACTAATGTCTTTACCTAATACGAAATGATCACCACAAAGACGATGATGCCTCCCATTTTGATTTTACGTCCCTTTTAATCTGTGTTGGCTCAATTAATCACTGCTAATCAAAAATCAATCTTCTGTTTGTCAGCAGGAAGCCTATAGAAAGTCCTGTCTTCCATTTGCTGCCTCTAATTATGACTTCCAACTGCCAAACGAGTGTCAGGCTTTGTAAAACAATTATTGCTATCTTTTAACAATTTACCACCCATGGTGAAAACTTCATCACCATGAAGGAGAACCAAACTGAAAAAAAAAAAAATAATTATATTCTGGTGCTGTGCAGAACCTCGAACAGTGTCCATATTGCTTTGCTTTTGGGTCGATTGGTAAATCTAGCATGACTGTGATGTCCTGTTACCCTGAACCAGCGACCCTGGCAAATAATTCAGAGCGCCATATTCATATTTTAGGATATGTTCTTTTCGAACAGTACCTTTATTCCTACATTAACTACTGACTCATGTTTAACAATTATTCCCGGACACCTCTCAGAATCTTGACACTGAGGGAGAATTCTGAAGATTTCTGCCATATCCTGGTCTCCCTTTTTCTCTGGATAAGATAAGCCGTGTGGGAGATGTGTATCCCGAATGTAGCAGAAGGTTATCTCCTCGCTCCATCCAGAGTAAAAAGGTTGCAGATGCTTACGGACATGGCGTTATTGTTGTTTCTTATGAATGTTTCAATCCCGTGTCATCTCTGCTTGGTTGAAATAAACACTAACCTTCAGCGAGGTGGAGAGTTGAAAGCCCTGATTGTATGCTTGATACAGGTTTTGCTTTTATTCTCGTTTTTAATCAGTTTACAGGTTTAACTCACTCTTTGGACAGACTGAACTTTTACTCTGTTCGTTGCATGCAGGTTATTTTGTGTATTAACTAACAGGTGCTATAGGTATAATTGGATCATATGGCTGGGGGGGAATGTTAGGAAATCGTTTAAAAAGGCACACGCTCTGTGCTTACGCCATTCATGGAAACAGATAGCTGGTTGCAAAGCATTTAGCTCAATCATGCTGGCCAGATGATCTCTTTTGCATTGGATTACTGGTGCGTCAGGCACGCAGCATTTCATGCCTGGAGACAGACGAGGACACAGATAGAAAAAGCAAGGTCAGAGGGTCACTTGTTGCTGGGAGAGTGTACTTACATCTGTGTTTTTGTGTGTGTCTGCATTCGCTATCTGAGCAAGGCCAGGGTTGGTGTATCTCCTGTGTGGCTGTCCTTTTGTACTATACACCGGCATACGAATTCACCTCCTGAAATACTTGTCCCAATGTCATGACTGACAAAATGATTAAAAAAAAAAAACCTAAATGCCCTTACTAAAAAACCTACCATTGCCCTTACTAAAAGGGTTATTCTGAAATTGTGGATAGATCCAGCTATCCCAGCTATACATATCTGGATGTCCTATTTGCTAGACATTGCTTTCTTGGAGTGTTCTACAGCCAAAGTGCATGGCGCCAACAGAAGAATGATATAATTTTGGTTGAACCTTATTGAGATTTTATCAGAGCTAGTGAAGTTTTGAGATATACTTCTTATCCATCTTTAATTATGTACAGTATGTATCTGGACGTGTGATGTATGTAACATGGGTAAATCTTGAATGAATGAAATACGTAGTTGTAATTATAATGATTCAGAAATAAAGAATCCAAAAAAAAGAAGAAGAAAAAAGAAGATATCTAACCAAATGGCATTAGTAGGACCAAAGAGGTATCTAAACAAATCATGGAAAAGTGTTGATCAGGGGTTTCTGTACAACTAATGATCTTTTTTACTAAACTTTCCTGCACTGCACCTAGAATAAATGCAACCATAATGGCACAACTGGGACTTTGCCAAAAAGAGTCCATCCATCAAATGATAGCTTTCAGGTAAGGAAGCCTTCAGTCAGAGGAGCAACCAAGAAGGCACTGTTAGCTCTTAAGGTTAACCACCACCATGCGTCACTGTAGAAATTTGGTTCTCAGATTTTCCACCAAATGTAAGATATGGCCGAGGGAAGAGGTCTTAATGTTCCGTTTTGGTTTCATAAAACCAGATAACCTTCTGCCATGTTTGCTGGAATCCAAAAAGCCTTTTAACAAACTCTCAGTGGGATATCATAAAAACTTGTAATCTTCCCAGTCCAGGTTGGTAGAGCGTTTGTGCTGTGAGTGTCCTGTGAAGAGCTTCTTCTATCAGAATTCTGGATCCCTCCAACTTCTTCAGGGTTACCTTTGACCCCCTCTCTGACTAATCCCATCCTTTGCACAATCCCTATCTTTTGGTGGACAGCCTCCCTTTTGGTAGAGTGCCATATATTCTATGTGTTTTATATAATGGATATGCTTTGCAGAATGTCGTACGAGTTGTTTTATGGTTGATTTCAGACATATTACATATTAAATCCATCTCAATTTCAGGTTGTGACACTATAAAATCTGGAAAGGTTCAAGGGGATGAATACTTGATGCAAGCCAGTGTCCAAGCTCTGTCCTACAGTAGTTCATGTACATTCATGTTTCCTGCATGATATTGACAAAATGTTTGCTCTGGAACACTGTGCTTTTGTGTGTGCGTGTGTGTGTGTGTGTGTATGTGTGTGTGTCTGTACTTTTGCCAGGAACACACTGGCCCAGGAGGAGCTCACTGTTCTGTATCTTCACCTGGGAGCTGGAGGGATGACCTTGGGGCCTGGCCGATGTTGTCGGGTGTAGCACTTTTACACAGCAGGAGAAGATGGCACAGATCCATGGAGACAGAAAGAAAGAGAGAGAAATTGTCTACGAGTAAGCAGTGTGTGTATGTATGTGTGTGTGTGTGTGTCTGTGTGGTGTTTTTTTTTTTTTTTTGCCTGTTTGACCCAGGCCGTGGTGACCTCGGCAGGGAGGCTCAGAGTGGCACGGCAGAGGCACGGCGGAGGCCGGAAGCCTCGAGCTCGAGAGGGAAGAGGAAAGAGGAGGAGGTGGGAGGGAAAAAGGAAGAGCACTCACAACTCTGCTGTGCTCCTCCAGCTGCGAGGCACGCCAGGCTCCGAACGAGCCGCAGAGACAAAACAGCAGATCAAATGCAGCTAAAAAGAAACCTAGGAGGAGCAACACAAACACTTTTTCACACACACCAATTACAGGCCAAAAACACTTTGATTTTTTTTTTTTTTACATTCTTTAAATGGTAACGGTTTGTGTATGAGTGTAAGGATTGCAGAAGGTGAAGTCAGAATCGGTTCCTGATTATTAGCACGACAGTTCAAAGATATGTTACATTCATAATGTAAATTCTAATAAATGTTCTGGTTGTAATGTGTAAATAAAGAATAGAAGTATTCCACAGCAAAAATGAATAAATAAATAAAATTTAAAATACAATTAAACCAAAGCCATTTTATGATTTAAATAAATAAATGAATAAAATAATTGATTGTGATATAGAAATTTACAAATGAGCAAAGTTACAGAATAAAATAGAATTAAAATACCAATATATAAAAACATATAAATACTGTAATATATTTATGTTATTGGAATACACAAGTTTGACCAAAGGAGCCTGAATATACTGGTACCAAAGTTATACCGTGAATTCATAATTTTAAATTCAGACAGCAGTGCCAGTCATTATTCAATTAACAGTATTCTGGCTTCTATAGTAATGGCTTATTTACAGGGAGTTGTACAGCAGATGCTCCACATAATCTAAAGTCAATAATAAATGGATTTAAAAACACAGTGTCACATAACAGAAAAATGTACAGTATAAGCCTGCAAGCTTTTGTGTGAAGAAAAGTGTGTAAACATTTTGGGAAGGAGTCTCCAGTGTCAGAGCTTTGTAGCTAGGAGTTTAACTTAAGTGACAGTTCATAAAAAATGCATAATCCTGCACTGTCGCCCTGCGCCTCAGGGTCTGGGTCGATTCCCGCCCCATGCATGAAGTTTGCATGTTCTCCCTGCATGGTGGGTTTCCTCCGAGTGCTCCGGTTTCCTCCCAGATTAGGCTAATTGGTGTTTATGAATTATCAGTACTGTGTAAATGAGTCTGTGAGTGTGTGTACAGTACTGTACAGTATGTGTGTGTGTGTGTGCCCTGTGTGGCCTACGGTTCCTGGGATAGGCTCCAGGCCCACTTGTATAGACAATGATGAGACGATGAGATGTGTAGTTTATTAAGAGTAATAAATAGACATAGACTATATATATATATATATTTGCTCACATACAAAATTTTGACTTGTGGAGAATTATTGGTTTATAAGTCGCTGCTTATTTTTAACCTTTTAACCTAAATGAATTTAATTCATAATTATTGCATAATTAATTACATAATTAATGACAATCAACTTTTACATAGTGGTCTGTGATAATCACTTAAATAGTTTTGTGTCTGCCTCTGATCTGCAGTACTTTAAATGAAGCAGTATCTCAATGGTGGTTTAAAAGAATTCCATAAATTCCAAAAATAGTAATGTAAAATTGTGAGATAATAAATTTAAATAAGGTTGCTTCAAAAACGTTATGCACGTTTATTTTGGGGGGGATTCTCAAGACCGTATTGAATTTTTTGGCCGAATTGAATTTGGCAGTGTAGTTTTTGCAATACTGGATTACACTGCAGTCCAACAAATACCACATGTAAAAATAAGATTGTGTAAATGGGAATGTGAAAAACATGCGATTAATATGAAGGCTGCACTACACTGTGATGTCTACAGGAAAGAAAATGTCATTTCCAGGCACCATTGCAGGAATTAAAACTATGCAGCAAGCAGCACTAATATTGTGACATTACCTAGACTCTACGCTGGATGTCATCTCTACCCCTTATGCTCTTTTCCGTGCTGCACGGGGAATTACGGTGCAAATTGAGCCTGGCAGTATTCCGTGTTTTCAATTGGGCTGACTTATCTCGGGTGGGAAAATCAGATGAAGAGGGGAAAAAAAAGTCCTACAATATGCACAGCTACTATTAGCATTCAAACATGAAATGAGGTGGAAATTGCATTGTACTATACAATAGACGTAATGAGTGTGAGAGATGAAAATGGGAAAAGGAGGTAAGAGCATCACGCGGTATTATTTTTTTTTTCATCCTTTTTTTAACCCAAGGAATAAAACAGCACAAGGTCGAAACAACCCTGATGTCTGAATGAGTAAACATCTTTTCTTTCCTTTTTTAAAAAAAAGCGTAACAGCACAATAGTTACATGCTAAACCCATTTGTTGAGTTTTACGATTTTTGTCTTGTACAGTATGAATCATCTTGACTGCTTTCTGCTCTCTGAAGTTCAGGTCAGTCACAATGGAAGTCCTCACCAAACAGTCAGGGCGGGTGTAGTGTGTTCAGGCACCTTGCAGTCTGCAAGAAGGACAGCAGAAGAGTTTTAGAACATTACTGCGGTTTTAATGAGTGCCTGGGGCAGAGATTGGTCCATCCTGCTGTTTGTTTGCATGGCTGTGTGCAGATAACCGAATCAGAGGCTGGGAGAGAAAGAGAGCGCTGAGGGTTCTGAGATATTGTGGGCCAAGTTATAGATTTTATGTACAGTACTGTGCAAAAAGTCTTGAGCCACCACTAATTTCTTTATATTTTGTTTCCAAAGAGCCAAGCTTTCTTGTATTTTAATGAAGACTTGAGGAATAGTTCTCCAGGCTTCCTGAAGGACTTTTTTGGCTCTCATTCGTGGCTCTCATTTTTAATCCCCTCGCTGTACCTGACCAGTATCAAAGGAAGGGTTTTTGTTTGTTCAGCCCACAGTGTACTGTATTGTAAAAAAAAAGCAAGCAGAAAAAACATCTAATGTTAGGCAAGAACCAGTGAGAAACAGGTGCAGATGATGACAGATGATCAGGCTGGTGATCATCATCTCATTGGAATAGATGAGAGGGGAAACGAGGTTGCTGCTGAAGTTGTTAAACAATCAATTTTTAAATTGTATTTTTAGGCAAATTGCAACCTGCCGCAGTACAACATGTATTCTCATTTTTTTTATTTAATAACAACTTAATATGAAAAAATGAAGAATATACATATGTGTGTGTACTGTATGTGTGTGTGTTTATTAAAGGGGTGGCTTAATAATATCCAAAATGGTATGAATCTTTCTTGCAATGGATCAAATAACAAAATCATGACAGGCGTTATCAGTAGCATTATAACATTTTAATTGAGCTCAGCGAGTCAGGTTTTATTATATTTTCAAAGTGATAAATCAGAGGTGGCATGGTGGCACTGTGCCCATGGTACTCACAGCTGCAGGGTCCACAGTTTAATCCTGAGCCTTGGTCATTGTCTGTGTGGCATTTCTGTGCATGTTCTGCTCTCTTTTCCATGTGGCTTTCCTCTGGGTGGTTTGGTTTCTTCCCAAATCCCCAGTGGATGTTTATTAAGACTGAATGAATGAGTGAATGAAAGACCCCCCCCCCCCCCCCCCCCCCCCCGCACACCTCACCATATGCATACTCTTAGTTATTAATTGTGGAAGGCCACTTACCTTTACATGAATCTCATTGCCTTTAAATATACAAATTTTTTATTTATTTCAAAAAGCAGGTCAAAACAAATCAGTTCAGCAATCCAGTGGGCACATAAAGTAGCCCTCAGGTCATCTGCAAAATATCTTTACAACAAGACTCCACAAGAGGTGTTGAGGTCTTCAGAAAAATATGTAATTATTAATTACTTTGTGATGATGCCCTAAAGATGTCTCCAGTATAAGGATGTTGGTAAATTAGTCCTGAAGATGCTTGTGTTAATATGTTTAGGGCTCTAATGCGTCTTGAAGACGTTTTTAAGACCCATTAGTGCCCACTGGGACAAATTCTAGTAGACCAAGTTAATGTTGCTGTTCTTTTTTCAATGTCTTAATAATCATAGGTGTTAAAAGCATCAGAAATCTTCTGATAAGATTCTTTGAATAGTATTGCAAAGATTTGAATGCAAGAACACATTGTTTAAGGGAAATGTAATAAACAGTATGCACATGCATGACAAAAACCAACAGATATCCATAATTTAATGATGAACATTGTGGATTAGGGGCTATCACGGTTGTCTCCCACTTGGTAGTTAGAATCCCACCTCCGGTCTGGGTGCATGGAGAATGTTCTCCCTGTGCTTGGTGGGTCTTCTCCAGGTACTCTGGTTTTCTCCCACAGTAGAAATGCATGTGGTGTAGACTGATTGGCATTTCCAAACTAATAGTAAGGAGGAATGGGAATAAGTGGATGAATGTGTGTTCTTGTGTCCTGTTAAGTGTTGGCACCCCATCCAGGGTGTCTACTGTCGTGTGCTCTAAGTTCCCTGGGATAGGTTCTAGGCCCTCTGTGACCCCACACAGGATAGGCGGTATACACACTGGATGAATGCTCTTTATGATTTAGCTATTAATAATTAATTTTTTATTGACATTTCTTGGGAGGCTTTAAGAGCAACAATTCGCCCAGGCACAAAACAAGGTCATTTTCAACAGATCTTCGAAAAGCATCTTTTAACAGTAAAATTCGTCTAACTGTGAAAAGATTTTTTCTTTAACATTCTCAGCTATTTGTCTATGGTACATTTCGTGCTCAGATTGCCCAACAATCAAGCTCTATTAAAAAATTAAAAGTTTGTATAGAATTTTTACATCTGGCCAAGCACATCTACTCCAGTCTGAAAAGAAGGAAGCAAGTAGTAATAATGATAATAGTAAGAAATTCTGGTGCGCATTTGTTCGTAGTTGGTGTTTTTGTCACATGGACGCCTCTGGCTGCTGCTGAGGATGGCCCTGTATGGTCTGCTGGGAGATACGTGTGATGACTAAGGAAGGTTCCACTTGATGACCATGAAGATAGTCTTCAGCTGACTTAAATGATGCGCATAGTTTTTCTGTGATAACTTGTGATTGCAGTCGCTTAATAGTTTAAGACTCAAATTGTGACAAATATATTTGCACCCAAGCATAATATTAATTTGAATGATTATACCAAACTTTAAACCTTAAAGCACACAGAAATAGCATGGATTTACTGTATTTATTGTCATACTATCTGATATCACCTAAATGAGGATGGGTTTCCTGTTTAGTCTGGTTCCTCTCAAGGTTTCTTTCACTCAATGTTGAAAGATAGTCAAAACCAAATAATCCTACAGAGACCAAAGAATAATTGTATTTCAGGGCAGATTATCGTACATTGAAAATTTGATACCGTAGCAGCGCCCAAGAACCGAGTTTGCAGTGTATTCAACTATGTCTACCAAATGAACAGCAATGGACTCTAACTATTCAAACAATTGTTTTTAAGCATCAGCTATTATACTATTAGATTATGTACACTTCGCACCACTAGCTAGATAGGAGGCGACAGCGGCTGTCTCATGAATGCTCAGTAGAGATGCAAATTGGCTCATTTACTGCAGATCCAGGGTCTACTTTCTGTGACATGTGATGAAAGAGTATACAGTATATAAAAAAGTATTATATATTGTGTGTCATATATTGAGGGTTTTTTACAATTATTGATGTACATGTGACCCAAATTATCATGCAAATATCTATTTACTTGTTTCCATGCCTGTGCATTTAATGCCAACAAATCATTATGAAATAAACTAATATATAAAATGTGTAGAGAAATAATGTAACTTGGTCAAATTATAGACGCGTGTGAATGGAAAAGGTTATATTTGTAGATTTATTAATGCTTTATAAGTGTCAAATTCAGCAAAATGGCAATGAGACATTCCAGCAATGTTTGGATTTCACACACACGCACACACACACACATTCAGAAAAAGCATAATAAAAAAATAATTAAAAGTTTTTAAAGCATGCCATTGTGTTGTGTTTCTAAAAAACCCCAATGCGTTAAAATTGTGCTGAAGACTTATTGACAATTACAAAGCATTGAGACTGGATGTTTAACAATATTACCTTGACCATATTAAAGGATCCGGTAATCGTGACCATATTAAAGGATTTTTTTTTTTATGTTTCATATATTAAAGGACCTGAAACAAACTCAGAAAATTTTTTATCTGTATGTCCAGCTAGATTATGTTATATCTAACCTGAAATAATAATAATATCACTGATTACATTAAAGCTGATCAGTTTATTTTTAGCTTTACATTTAGTCATTTGGCAGACGCTCTTATCCAGAGCGACTTACATTTTTCTATCTCATTATACATCTGAGCAGTTGAGGGTTAAGGGCCTTGCTCAAGGGCCCAACAGTGGCAACTTGGTGGTTGTGGGGTTTGAACCTGGGATCTTCTGAACCGTAATCCAATGCCTTAACCACTGAGCTACTCCTGGCCTCTTAACTATTTCTACAAACTCTTTGTCCATCAATGACTAGTGTGTATATATACATATATATTATATATACTACTGAAGTACAAGTAAAGTTACCAGTCTAAAAATCTACTCAAGTAAAAGTAAAAAGTAGCTCAATTAAAAATGTACTCATAGTAAAAGTTACAGAGTTGCTTTTTTTTAACAACAGGGGTGGGATGGGGGATTCTAGTGTAGTTCAACACAACACAAGAGGATATAAATCTCAAACTAGTTGCCTTTTTTTAAGGAACACCTTTGCATAATAAAGATAGCTTAAATATGGCCAGCTGTTTGCTTCATAAGAATTTGATGGCATTTCGTTTCAGCTGGGTCTGCATCACTGGAATCTGGACTGTTTTGTCCGTCACCATTCTTGCGAGTTTAAAATGTTTGTGCTCCCTGTCCATCAATCAATTATCAATCAATCAATTTTCGGGTGCAATTTTTATTCTTCGCTGTTTTTTAGGAAATCATTATTTTTATTCATTTATTTTTATTCATTTGTTTTTTACTCAGTAACAAATATGATTTAAAATGTAGCAAAGTACAATACTTCTAGCGAAACATACTTAAGTAAAAGTAACATTACAGTAGTTTAAAAAACTACTTTAAAAAGTACACGTACACACAATAAAAACTCACTCATTAAACCTACTACAGTAACTCAAGTAAATGTAATTCTTTTACAGTATATTAGTTACAGTGGGAACTAAAGGGGAAGCTATTGTCATATTACAAAAAAAATTGACCAATGAGAATTTAACAGCACTGTTGTATAATATAATTGTTTCATTATATAACCTGGTAATGAACATACATGATATTGTTAATATAAAATTTTACAACTTTGAACATTTGTTTAAGTTGAATTGGAATAAAACTGAATAAAGTCATGGGTGTCTATTTACTTAAATGTATGTTTGTGCATTTATTGACAGTAAATCATTAGAAAGTAAGTGTGTGTGGGGAAATAATGTAAGTCAACGTAATGTCAGATTATGTGTGTGTGTGTGTGTGTGAAGGGGAAAGTTAGTAGTTGTAGTTGTTTTAGGCTTTAGAAGTGTCAAATTCAACGAAATGGCGTTGAACCATTAGAATTCCTGCAATGTTTGGATTTTCACACACACACACACGCGCGCGCGCGCGCGCACACACGCACGCACACACACACAGGGAGGGACTTGTAGCGGAAAAAGCAGCAGGAGTCGAAACCGTTATAGCCGAACATCTTTAAAACAGCAGAAAATATTCCTTTTTCAGAAGACAGGAAGGTAAAAACCCGCATCTTTCAGCTAGTTTGTGGTTTAAAACATGGCGTCGTCTCCTCAGAAGTCTCCTTCCTCTCCGAAATCTCCGAGTCCCAGATCACCGGCCTCCAGGAAAAAGGACGACTCCTTCCTCGGGAAACTCGGTGGAACTTTGGCCCGGAGAAAGAAGGCGAAAGAAGGTGTGAGACAGCGTTATTCCTCTCCATACACTCTGTAATCCTGCACTCTGCCTGTTTACTCTAAGCTTTAGTTCTCTCATTCACACAACTGTAATAAAGTCTTTATTCATCTCAATCCCTGTCATACAGTACAACACTGAGCATGTCTTCTGCCTGTGTTCATACATCTATTCATATCATTTCAGCTGAGTTATGATATAACAATATCACCCTATTATCAGGAACTCATTTGAAGTGAAATTAAAGATTGACTTAAAAACAAGGATAACACATACTGTTTAAGGAGAAGAATCTACGAGAGGGTAGATGATGTGTTCCACATAATCTGAAGGTGTAATCTTCCAATAAAGACACACCCAGAAGTTTATTATAACCGTGTCACTCTTATACTATGGCGGTGTTTACACCAATTACAATTTATAATTTATTGATCAATAGGGAATTGTATGATGTTTTTTTTTTTAATATAGTTTAATTTACACGATAGTCTTTATGATACAATATGATACAACAATAAATAGTATCATAATGTATTACCGTATATTGTATCATAGTAGATCATAAACACCAAATCATATTAAATAGTATCATAAACACCATATCTAATTGTACAGTATGATACTATGCAATACATTATGGTGTTTATGATTCAGTATGATACACTTAATCGTATCATATTGTATTATATTTTATCATAAACACCATATCATATATTGTATAGTATCATATCATATCAGATCATAAACACCATATCAGGCCCATCAAATTTTATAATACGATACAATTAATAGTTCAGTGTTGTTCAGTGACAACAGTGTGTGACTGCGGAATAATTAAATCTTTTTTTTTCCCTTTTCTTGCAGTTTGAAAGTTAGAATCCAATTTGAGCACGTGCAAAAAAAAAATCCCTAAGGAATGAGTCACAAATATAACACCGTGTATTAGATGCATGTTTGTGGTACTGGGACCTGTGTGTTATACACATGTTCTGAAAGGTCTGCAAATTCAAATATTTCCGCTCCACAATGCTGTTTTAGTTTCTGTATATGAATTGTTGTTGGTGTAAGAAGATGACACAACGCATTAAAATGAGATGAAGCGATACAGATGGTGATGTTTTCGTAGCACAAGTTATCGAATGTTATTATTTTTATTCCCCCCCACACTTAAATTGTCACATCAACACTTAGTGTTAGTTCCTGTTATCACTTAGATTACAGCAGCTATAAACAGCCATTTTGTTACCAACTTTTTGCTTACACATGAAGTAAATAAAAAAAATGTGAATTGTTTTTAAATGCATGCTATTGTGTAGTGTTTCTAAAAAAACATGATTTTTTTAACTGTTACAAAGCATTGGGACTGGAGACAAAATAATTTTAAACAATATCACCTTATGAGAATTTTGACCATATGAAAGGATTACATTGTTTTGTTAAATAATTATACTTTTTAAAGTATATTATTATCCAGGCTTTATTTACTTTTAATATAGAAATTAATTTATGCATTATTATAAAATGATTATGAGTTACAGTAGGAACTTAAGCAAAACCTGTTGTTATAGACAATTGAAAACTTCTTACCAATGAGAATTCAATTGCACTGTTGTTTAATCATGTTCATTCTATACAGTATATAACCTGGTACTGAACATGCATGATACTGTTATCATAAAATATTAATTTTGGACAATTTTGATAAGTTGTTTAGATTTTTTTTATATGTAAACTGTAAAAGGTTTGATAATACATGATAATCCTGCTCTTATAATATAACAGCAACACTGGTTTCTCCTAACCAGATGCACCCATGTAAGTGTTTTCAGAGAGCCTGGCTTGAACCTTATATGGGAACGTGCTGACTGTCGAGCATCACGCTTACGTCCTGCATTACTGCGGAATGAAATGTCTCTGCAGGCTGTGTTTTAACTTAAAAGCCTGATTTGGACCACATTGGCCACATGATACATAAAGAAATAAGTAGACTGAAAGGGTCTGTTTGTAATTAGCTGCCTGTATCTTTCTTTGCTAAATAAATAAATATTAAGTGCTTTTTCTAAGTAAGCCATTCCAGTTCTTCAGCACTCTGCCCACACCTGAGCCCTAACCACTCAAACCTGGGTCATGGAGGTGAACACAGATTGCTTGCATTCATTTGATTTGATTGAGAGCCTCCTTCATTCTGTATGGAACCAAAATGTTTATAGTTACGAGTGCTGTACTGTAACATGCAGAATGTATCACAGAATAAGAGACGGTAGGAGAGACACGAGAAGAGCAAGCCAGCTTTTTTTTTTTTTTTTTTACAAAGAGAAAGAAAAAGAATCAGTTTATATACTACGCAGTTTATACACTATCTTCTGTGGTATATTTGCTTTTACACAATGTTCCACTGCCATGACATCAAAAGACTTTTACACACATATAAGTAGAGCAGCCTGATTATTCATGATAACGCTGGAGCTCAGCCAGGCAACATATGAAGCTGGAATGATTGGTGCTGGTCTGTTGTCTGTTGAGAGGGACAAAAAAAAAAAAAAAGAGGAATACTATGACGTGTCAAATCTAACACTTTTCGCTATTGTTTCCATGATTTCATGCGATTGCCCTTGCCAGCAAACGATTCCCGGCCTAATAGTTAGTAATATTCTACACTTCGCAGACCTAAAATGCTTAATGTGGAAATGCTTAATTTCCTGTTTTATTTTTAAGAATAACTATAAGTTCTGAAAAAATAAATAGTTTGTTTGAATTTTTTTAAAACATGCTAAATTAAAATCAGAGGCAATCAGTACCTCACAAGCGTATAACATGTACTTATAATATCCTATACACAGTAACAAGCAGGCTGTTTTGCCCTTTCACCGGCATGCAGCTGAGCACGGTTCAGACAATTGACGTAATGGGGGGAAAAGCAAATAAAAACAGGATGTTGATGTGTCGAGGGATCTAGATCCCTGGCGGAATTTCTTGTAGGCATGTAGAGAGACATGGCTGCACTGATTGGACAAACAAACCAAGCATGAGTCATGAGTCATTATAGAGGCGTGATATCAGCTGCCACAGATCTATGGTACCCTGTAGGGGTACTGGTTTGCCCTGAGGTCAATGTACAGTACGTACAGTCGGTATAGAGTCGCATACATGTGACATCAGAAATCATAAACTGTTCTACTGGATGATATTGCCAGACTCAATGGAGCTAGGTGATCGTTTGTATTTGCTTTTTCGGAAACCTTGTTGAAAATGAGTTTTGACTACTATGCTAATAACACGTCCCTGTATAGTATGTGGGAATTATAATTTATCATTATCGTCATCCTACACAGTGAAAATCACTTATACTACAGTATGGTATGCAAAAAAAAATCAGCAATTATGTTAAAACATTAACATTAAAACCACCCATGTTTTGGGTTCCCCTTATGCCACTGTAGCAGTTCTGGCATGACTCTACAAGACCTCTGCAGGTTTGCTGTAGTGTCTGCCACTGTGGCTTCAGCAGTGGATCAATTGGGTGCTCTGGGTCGTTGAACAGGGACTCCCTGGATCAGGCATGTTTGTCCCGTGCATCTCATGGGTCCATATCGGATTTGGATCCGGGGAATTTGGAGGCTGGGTCATCTCGCTTCAAGCCATTTCTACATGTTTGGGCCATTAAAGGAGTTCCTGGGAGGCCAGCGTTTAAGACGTAAAGCAGGCAGTTCGATTATGGCCCCAGCGTACTAAGAGAACGTTCTGTGTTGATGGGATGCAAGCACATGTCAAACGCTGGGATAAGTGCGTTATTTTAGCAGGAAAGTATATAGAAATAAAGTTAGTTTTTACTCTCATAACTGTGTTTTGTTATTCTGCCTAATTAAAAGGCCTGGCTTGACTTGAACACCGCTCGCATTAAATTTGTTTAGGACATTTTAGAATTCAAAAAAATTGCATGAGTTTGTCATTTTAATGCTATGTTTCAGAGCAGCGCTACACAGCAAACAAAATCTCTCAACTGATCAGAACAGACATTGAAACAGAAATGTATATAACGATATATAAATAAGATAATGATTGGATAATCAAGAATAATAAAGGAGGCGGGGCTTCCTAAACTTGATTGACAAATAGTATGATAAATACTTTTTTTTTTATGTTCAATGTAGAACAAATTTTTTCATTAAAACTGCAAACGGACCAGGATATTATTTCATGACCCCATAGTCAGATTTTTAACTGTTTTGGGGATATTTTGCTAGAATATCATCATTTTTTATTCCTTATCGGCCAGTTGTATAACTCCATATTGATATTTGGATCAACTTCTACTGTTTACAGTTCCTGTAGATCACATGCAGCATTCACGAGGCATCAATTTGAATGATAAAAAAGCCTTAAAGTGGCTCTGCTTTGTGTTTGGTTGCCTGTGATACCGATTATGGAAAGATGTGTATCGACCACAGGGCTGAATCGTAGCTCTTTTGTTAACCCAGACGTGTTCAGGCCTGAATGCATAGCATTAGATGTGGCACTCTGAGCAGCCTCCCTCTGCTAAAACCAATACCACATCACTGACCGCTAATGATGGGAGGCACAGCCTAGTACAGAGCATGCTGCTGCGAGCTGGTGTGTCTGCTGCTCTCTGTTAGCTGCCCTTATTATAATGAAACATGCAGAAACAGCATGATGTAACCATCTGTTGAAAGCTGATGAAAGCAAAATCCCGAAATGGTCAATGAAAACCCAGAGATGCTTGTGCTTTAATGTAATGTTGGGTGGTGTAACGATATTAGGAGGATCCCGAAGGACAATGTCTTATCATTTATTGATGCTCTTTACAGTTTCTGAGCTCCAAGAAGAGGGCATGAATGCAATCAACCTGCCCCTGAGTCCCACTCCGTTTGAGCTGGATCCTGAGGACACCATGCTGGGTAAAATTTCACAGTCTTAGAGTGAAAAATCTCAGTTTTTCTCTATTTTCTTTTGCAATACCAGTACATCTTGTGGAGAAATTAACAGGTTTAATCATAGCAATTTACTTCATTTCAAATGCTATACAAGTATTTGACATCTAAGTGCTTAACAGAGACATACTGGGTTGCCAGATTGGTTTCAATGACCCCCAAATGACCATAAACTGTCTAAAGAGTAACATGTACATCCTTTGATTTTAAAGAGGAGAACGAAGTCCGCACGATGGTCGATCCCAACTCCAGAAATGACCCTAAACTCCAGGAGCTGATGAAGGTCAGTTGGCTTTGTTGTAGTCACTTTATTATAATACATTGCTTAAATGAATTGCTCAGACGGATTAATTACTTAAAACATTACTCACAGCAAAAATCTCAGCCTAAAGTGCTGATTGAAATCGTATTGAATATTAATAATAATTAAAGCTGTGAATCAGAGGCAGCCTGTTGATTTGATTCGATTTGTGGTCGTTGAGATTTTCAATTCGACTTGACAACAACAAAGTTTATCGCCTGTTTATTTGTCTCTAGCAGCTATATTTGCTACTAGAAAAGGAAGTAGAGAATTTTTTTTCCTGTCAATTTTATGCTCAACACTCCAGTCCAGTAGGTGGCGGTCAGTGTTGGGTGGTAATGTAATTAGTTACTTTAAAGGAGTAACGTCCCCCAACACTGGTGGCGGTATTACACCAACCACCCATAACTTCCAAAGAAGCAGTACTCTTGCAAAATGCGATAGTGGAACCTCGGATCACATATGTAATTCTTCTCTAAAGTTGGTAGCAGAATTATTCATTTATTTTACAGATTTTATGCAGATTTTCGGTTTCCCCAAATAATTTAAAAAGTGTGAATCGGTTCTGTATCAAAAACTAATCTGCAAAAGAAAAAAAAAATCAATTGCATAATCATTTAAATTCTCCATTATAATTGGTCATAAGGTATCGATTTGTTTTTCTATAACAGCAGCCACATGAAGCAAGTTATGAGGATTTTTTTTTTTGATTGTGCAAAGCAACAGAACATAGTCAGATATCCTGATATACATCAATACATCAGGGTAGAAAGTTTTCTTTTTTTATATATATATATCTTTTTGGTTTTTTTCCAATTTTCTCCCTAATTTAGTCGTGGCCAATTCCTCCCTGTCACTAGGGGGCTCCCACATTAAGGCTACTACTACCATTCACCCGGGAGGGCGAAGACTATCACCTGTTTCCTCCGAACCGCATGACGTCAGCCGACCGCATCGCTCACGCACCGTTAGGGGCGGAGTAACACACTCGGAGGAAAGCGCTAGCCGCTCCTTCCGCGTGCGCGAGCTCACAGACGCCCCTGATTGGCTGTAGAGCCGTGATTAATGTGGGAGCGCAAGTACCTCTCATCCCTCCCCCCTGAGAGACCTCGGCCAATCAGCTCTCTGTGCCTCCGGCTGTGAGAGGTAAACATCATCACCCGGGGTTCGAACCAGATAGGGCGAGCACTTTACCACTGCGCCACTCGTAGGCCACAGGGTAGAAAGTTTTCTCAGTGTGCCACAGCCATGATTGGCTGCCTGCTTTACGTCTGAAACGCTGGCCTCTCAGGAACTCCTTCAATGGCCCAAACATGTGGAAAAGGCTTGGAGCGAGGTCAGGACTGTACAGAGGTTGTGGAAATAAATCCTAGCTGAGTTCCTGTAATGTGAAAGTGGTGTTGGTAAATGATTGCGTGTACAGTTCCCACAGACAGATGCGTCTCTTATGCAAGTAGGCGAGTAGTTGATTGTTGATTATCAAGAATTAGGCGTTCCACTCGCTGAATGGTCACGGGAAAAACTGTAGTGGGAACTGAACCGCCTCGGCTGGGGTTTTCACAGACGTACGGACTTCTTCAAAACATTTGCACTGTTCAAATGTTTTATTGCGGCTAAGAGATTGCATCTTCAAAGTCTTTCGTAAATGTCAATCGTTCCACGCCTCTGTTTCCGTGACATTTTATCACGAGTCCTGGTTTGACTTGAAAGATCTTTGCATGAGCTCTGTTATTAGTGAGAATTAACCATGTGGAATGAATGACTGTGATGTGAACACATACTGTACTGTACACACTCCTCTGATGCAGGTCCTCATCGACTGGATCAATGATGTTTTAGTAGGAGAACGAATCATCGTCAAAGATCTAGCCGAGGACCTTTATGATGGACAGGTTCTTCAAAAGCTGTTTGGTAAAAATAAAATAGTAATAATAGTAAATAAATAAAAAAATGTAAAAAAGAAAAATGTAAAAATTGGTGCAGCACTCTTATTTTCACCTCTTTTATAGATATAAAAGAAACCCTGTTATGTTTTTATTGCGTGTTTAGAGAAGCTGGAAGGAGAGAAGCTGAATGTTGCTGAGGTTACACAGTCGGAAATTGCCCAGAAGCAGAAGCTACAGACTGTCCTGGAAAAGATCAATGACACGCTCAAAGTGTCCTCCAGGAACATCAAATGGAACATCGACTGTAAATAGATTCATGTTTTGGATTAATCAGTTGCAGCATGTCTACTCGGGTTTTTGTCAGACCAACATTGTGTTTAAAAACCGGTGTTTTGTTTCATTCTTTTATGCTTTTAATATCAGAACATTGCATCATTTCATCTTTACTGTATTTCTCAGCAATACACGCCAAGAGTATCGTCGCCATACTGCACCTGTTGGTGGCTCTGTCTCAGCACTTCCGGGCTCCGATCCGACTCCCAGACCACGTCTCTATACAAGTGGTTGTGGTTCAGGTACTCGGTTGACTTGATTTCTTACACGAATTGACAAATGTTTTGCGGTATCTCAGAACATTAAAGATGCTCATGAGAATCCATTTTCTTTGCCTTTCTCATTATTTACTCACATTTTGTCTTCAACCCAGAAACGTGAGGGCATTCTTCAGTCTCAGCAGGTCCTAGAGGAAATTACTGGCAACACCGAGTATGTCATTACTGTTATATATATTTTTTTTCACTTTTAATTTTTTTTATTATTTTTTTTTTTTCCTGTCAGTAACCGGACACAGCTGTGCAAGTGAAACTGGATCTGCTGATATCTTCCAAAAGAACAAATCAGATTCTCCAGGGGGGGAAAATGATGGAGAAAATGGGGACAAACAGATGAAAGTAGCGATATATCCATCGAATTAATATTTATTGCTAATTTTTCCGAGAGATGCTGCGAAATCAGGCTGTCTGATTGTTGGAAACCTGAAAGCGCCGTGCGCGGAGTTGAAAAGTGAGAAACACGCAGTGACATGCCAGACCCTGGGGAAGGAGCAGGGGAGTGGTGTGGAGCTGGATCTCCTCGCTGATGAGCAGCTTTGTGGCGAGATGGGCCCGAGCACTAGCGCTCTGCTCCTGCCAGCGCTCCACTGCTGCCGAGCACTGATTAATAGCGCTCCAGCGGGCACAAATCAACTGCCCAGATAGGGGTGGGCTCAGGGCTTTTGGCTGCTGCCTGGCATGTGGGCAGCAGCTGCCGTGGCATGCCTCTGCCCAGGCAGATTTGAGCGTGAAGACTAGGCGCTGGTAGGCAGTTGTCCACCATGCCAGAATCTGAAAAATCTACCTTTTTTTTGATTGTCCCCTTACTTTTTTTTTAAAAGCGTTCTGGGTCTCCTTTAATTTAAATGTATATTTTGGCATATATTGAGGTTTATACATTTCCCTAAACGTATAAACTTTTCTAATCTTGTTCTGTCACTGTCTGATCGTTTCATTTTGGACTGAAATGTTTTTCATTTCTTGTTTCCAGGGCACTTTCTGGAAGGCATGGTCTGTATCACACTTGATTATCAGAAACATCTCATTGGTCTGTACTCAGAGTCGATTATTTAAGTCCCAAATTTAGATTAATATTTTACAAATTCACACTTCTTAATATGTATTTAATTCAATTTAACAATATGGCTTTCACTTCCTTTCTTTAAAATATCACTTGATCCAGCACGTCCTCGAATTTAGCATTCTTTTATTTTATTATTATTATTATATTCCGATTTTGTTGTTTGCATAACTTTATGCAGCCATGTGTTTTAAAACGTGAGTTCAGCTTGCGTAGCCTTAACACTTCGATACGTAAGCAATATCACATGACAGGTGGTGCTGTTGTACTGAATATTGGCATGGCTGTGACTCAGCCTTAGGCATGATGTTGGCGTGTTTATGTAAATGAGCTACTGCTGAGCCACGCCCCTCCAGATAACAACAAGTCGGGGGAGGGGTATCTTCTTATATGAGGTCACATTTAGGTGGAAAATCTGATTGGCTCGTGGGAAATATAACTGGGAAATATAACGTTCAGCACGACATACAGGATTATTGTTCCCTCAACCTGTCAGATAGAAGACCTGACCTCAAACATGCCTCTGTTTTATTTATAGTGCATGCTCTTCTTCCTCAACTATCTAAATACCAATATGTGCTGAAATATTGCAGGCCCATTAATACCAATGCAAAACTAAGTGTAGATGTCTCTATTAACACTGAAAAAGTGATGTTGTTGCTCTCCCACCCGCAGAGCGTGACGCATTCGACACCTTGTTCGATCATGCACCAGACAAGCTGAACGTGGTTAAAAAAGTAAGTACTGTATGTTTAGGTTTTCATATTCATTAGCAGATGTCATATCTGAAGGCCATTTTCAACCAGCCTCCCTCTCTTGCAGACTCTCTTGACATTTGTGAACAAGCACTTAAACAAGTTGAATCTGGAAGTCTCTGAGCTGGACACACAGGTAACATCTGACCAAATGCCAAGCATAAAGCGTCAGAGAATATGTGTTTAATATATTCATCATTTCCTCCATAATTATTAGTTTGCTGATGGCGTGTACTTGGTTTTGCTGATGGGGCTCCTGGAGGGATATTTTGTTCCGCTCTACAACTTCTTCCTCACCCCAGACAATTTTGACCATAAGGTACTGCTAGTAATTCTGTTTATTACACTAATCTTTCTGATCATGCAGTTTGCCTGAAGTGCCAACATCTGTATGCCCATCTAAAATGATTTTTTCCTTCTGTTTGGATTGCTTTGGAATTCTGTTTTTTTTTTTTTTTTGGTAAATATATTAAGAAACAGATTCAGTTCTTTTTCATTTAAAAAACGTGAGGATTCCAAGTTTTATTTAAGGAAGTCTTTATTGTCATTATACAGTCTACAACAATATTAGGAGTGCAACTTCTAAAACAGTGCAATTTAAAGAACTATGTACATTAAGGATTAAATAAAAATAAAATTAGATTAAAACAGTAGACAAGACACAGAGACAGACTATATTACAAGGAAAGGCTTGCTTAAGTGTTCGCACTTTGTTTTATAACTGGCTGTATATCAAGAGGGGATAAACCTTCATGTATAAGAAATATTTGTTTAAGCACGTATTAAAAACTAATAGTAATTTGTATCATATCACCAGGAGATCGACAGATGTCATTTTAATAATGTAAGGCTGGAAATCGATTACGTAAATACAGTACTTTGCAAAAGTCTTGACTCCCTTCTCTTTTTTTTCATATTAAATTAAATGATGTAGATTAAATTAATTAAATAGGAACAAATGTTTTACTGTGCCTAAAAAAAAAGGTTAAAATAAAAGGGTGCCTAAAGATAAAAGATTGAAGATCAGGTCCGCCATTTAATACTCATTTTACTGTATATTTTTTAAAAATTTACTCCGTTATTCAGTCAATTTATGCAAGACAATTTATTTTTCATGAGCCAAACAGCGGTGATTCCATTAATGTGTGTGTGTGTGTGAAATTCATCAAACCAAGCCCCGTCCCCCTCTGTTATTCCTGCTGTTACACCCCTATCTCACCCATGCAGTTTGACTATGTGAGGACCGACGCGCGGAAAGGTGGAAACCTAATCACAGTGCCAAAACTCGCGGTGAATCATGATGAACCATACTTATTGTACGGACACCGCGCGAAAGCGCGTAGGCAAGATAGGGGTATTAGTAGTTAACAGATTATGGGCCAAACTTCGCTGAGTGATGATGTTACCAACCACTCAGCATTCAGGATCACCACCGGCCTGATCATCATCTGCAACTTTTGCAGATCTGCAACCATCTGAGGATTGTTTCTCACTGGTTTATGCCTTAAGTTAAATGTTTTCTCATGCTTGAATACACAGAGACTGGACTTAAAATGAGAAATAAAAACAAAATCCCTCGGGAAGCCTGGAGAGCTATTTCTCTTTAAGGAAATACAAGAAAGTCTGCCTCTTTGGAGGCAAGATATAAAGAAATGAGGGGAGGCTCAAAACTGTTCGTCGATTTGGAATGTGCTTTTATGGAATTCGTGGATGCATTGCAATGTTTACGTTCATCTCCAGTTATGCTGCCGTATGGTAAAAATGAGTCTTCATCCCTAAAAGCCTGAAATGATCATTAAAAGTGTGGTAGCCGAGATCTAATAACATGGCCAGAAGTGAAATGGCCAGCAACAGGAACAGCAACTTTTATGCATGAGCATCTGAAAAAGAAAACATCCTGGCGCGCTCCGACCTCAAAACGACTAGACAGCAAAGTAAATATTTATGGCAGTAAGTTTGTCTGATTGTTGGTTGGCATCAGGGCTTGAGAGTAGTAGTTGTGTTCTTATCTGCTGTCCCTCTGATAAGAACTCATGAGAAGACTCCCTAGGGCATATGCAAGTTTAAATGACATAAATTTCCTGTAAGCCAGTGTAAGCAACCTTCTGCAGATAAACAAGCGAATTTCCAGTTGGCGGTTGGCTTTAGCAACTGAAGTAAGTCATACCCAACACACTATAAGGCACTATCTGCAGTAATTCATGGCGGAGTAATTTTGTAATTCGTTTTTGAGATGAATAATATCATTATGTCAACAATCAAAACGTTTGAAACGAGTCCTCCATTCATACAGTAGCTTGCATGGTAAAACGTGTCAGGTTTTATTTCGTGTCCTTCAGGAAGAGGCAAAACCGTGTACAAGACTTATTTCTATATAAAAAGATTTGGTCACTGTATGCCCCAGCCCCCCACAAGGACTCTTATTAGTTTGTGGCACTATATAGGGAAATTTATATTTGTAAAATATAAATAAAACGTTTAGAAGAAAATGCTTGAATAAGATGTTAAAAGATTAATTATTGAAGTTATGGTTATCACAAGTGGTGGGTATGTCAAAACCATGGGAAGGAAAGGCGAATGAAGGCTTGAAAAAAAAAAACAGAAGAAAAACCCATCTGTCTGTGGAAATTGTTCACCACCATGACTTGCACATTACAGGAACTCAGCTGAGAGTTATTGCCACATCCCCCGTACATTCCTGACCTCATATCAAACCATTTCCACATATTTTGGTCAGTAAAGGTGTTCCTGGGAGGCCAGCTTTTTTAAACATGCAGCAGGTCTGTCTGATCATGGATCTGACAGACCATGTCCTGAGAAATCTTTCTACTTTGATGGTATCCAAGCACTCGTGAAACGCTGGGATAAGTAAATTAGTGTAGCGGGGGATTATATAGAGAACTAATAGGACATTTTTACTCTCATAACTGTGTTCTGTTATCCTGCACAATCAAAAGTCCTGGGTTGACTTGAACACCCTTCGTATTTATTGGCAAGTTAACCAAAAGATGAATCAACCAAGCAGCGGTGTGGGTGTGTGTGTGTGGGGAAGAGCTGTAGAATAAACAGCCTTGTTCTTTGGAAATTCATGAAGTCTTCATTAGTCATATGAACCATGTTAAAGACAGGAGGCAAAAAATCAAGTATAAGGTTCAGAGGTACAAATGGTTTTCTTAAAAACACAAAGAAATAAATTAATAAAATCTAATGAAAAGAAAAAATATATACAAATATTACACAAAGACTGTTTTGTGGATGCTTTAGCATTTATAATGCCACATTAATAAGCCGATATCAAGTGTCAGTCTTTTGAGATAAAGGAAATTAACCATGTGATAGGATCCTACATGGGTTCATTTGAATGCAATCTGGAAATTACAAACACATTATTATGATCTATCTTTTTATTTAGAAGAAGCTGAAATGTTTAAACGATACATTCCTACGTAAAAAAAAAAAAAAAACATCTCCAACATCCCTTTATTTACAAGAAGTAAAATTAATTAGAGTTTTATAATTCATTTCAAAGTAAACTAAACCTTTAACCCACACCATATAAGAAAAATCTTTATCATTATATTTTGGGGGCTGTTGTTGTTGTAGTTGTTGATGATGAAATCTATAGCACTTTGACCTTATATGGTTCAGAATTTACAGTCTGCCACTTGAAATGTCCTGTGTTCAATAGTGGATGTGTGAATCCAAGGACACACATGCTGAAGAAGAAGCTGATGACTAGATATATAGCATGGCTGAAATCATTTATTCCCTTAACTTACAATAAGATAGTGAAGGCTTGTCATTTTGTATTGTAGGTGCACAACGTTTCATTTTCCTTTGAGCTGATGCAAGATGGCGGTTTGGAGAAGCCGAAACCAAGGCCAGAGGGTTGGTGTTTAACTTTTTTTTCCCTGCTATTTCGATCTTATAAATTAGTCAAGAGAAAAACATAATACAAAATAAAAAGTTAAGCCGATTTGCATGATGACACCCGAATGCAGTTTATGGAAGTAATAACTATTGCCATGTGTATCATTTCACTGTTATGACATTCTTCGAACATGGCCCCAATTTAATGACTAAGAAGCTAATATTTGCATTAGCTACAGTTAATTGGAATTCAACTTGGTTTGATAGGATTTTAAGACACCAAAGGGGCTTTCTTACATTCACAAACCCTTTGCTAGAGCACACAAAATTGTCTCGAATTGGCATTTCTTGGGCTTGATTCTGTGACATCACATGCTCTATCTAAATCACGCAGTGGCTATGCATTATCCATAAAATACTTCAAGTCAAGTCAAGTCAGGTAGGCTTTTATAGTCATTCCAACCATATACAGTTCAGTGCACAGTGAAACAAAACAACGTTCCTTCAGGACCAAGGTGCTACATACATGCAACAACATACATTTACAGCACAACTCTACCAGAACCAGCTAGCTAACTAAGAGACCTAATTAGCAGACTAGCTCAGATATGACAGATTTCCATTTTTTATTTTTAAGTTAACCTAAAACTACTTCTATACCAAAAAGAGACAACGATAGACAACAGACAACAAAGTGCACAAGCAAATGTGCAAACAAAGAGCTACAGAGTGACAAACACAACAACGTAACACGTTTTAGTACTTTTGTAGGTGAAACAGTAAACATTTGACATTCCTGAGTAGCAGCAATGATTTAAAAATACTTTGTGCAAATAGTAGGAGGAGACGAATGGCTTGTGGGTAAAAACTGTCTGGATATGATTGCCCGAATGCTTCGGTACCTTTTTCCAGATGGCAGAAGGATGAAGAGTGAGTGAGAGGTGGTGTGTCTGATCAGCCACAATGCTGGTGGCTTTGCGGATGCAGCGTGTGGTGTATATGTCTTCAAGACCCCGATGATCTTTTCAGCTGTCCTTACTGTCCGCTGTTGGGTCTTGCGGTCCGATATGGCACATTTCCCAAACCACATCTAACCCACATCACCCTAACCCGACATCTTCAACCTCTCTCTGAGCAGCGCAGTCGTTCCCACATGCACCAAGTCTACCACTATGGTTCCCGAGCTGAAGAAGTCGTCTGTGTCCTGTCTTAAGGACTACCGCCCTGTTGCACTCACACCCATCATTATGAAGTGCTTTGAGCGGCTCATCATGAGACGCATCAAGACCCTGCTGCCCCCCTCACTGGACCCACTGCAGTTTGCGTATCGTTCAAAACGTTTGACAGACAACGTCATCTTCACTACACTCCACCTGGCTCTGACACACCTTAACAAGCAGGACACTTATGTTAGAATGCTGTACATAGATTTCAGTTTAGCAATACAACACACACAGTACAATCATGCATCGGGAAGCTGAGCCTGTTGGGCCTGAACACCTCCCTCTGTAACTGGATCCTGGGCTTTCTGACCAAAAGGCCCCAGTCAGTGCGGATCGGGAACTGCACCTCCAGCACCACCACAATGAGCCCTGGGGCCCCCCAGGGCTGTGTGCTTAGTCCCCTGCTGTTCACACTGCTGACTCATGATTGTGTAGCGACACACAGCTCAAATCATATCATCAAGTGCAACTTGGCATCCGAAAAGATGATAAAACGAACTTCTTAGTGAAGGCCCTTCTGTTTTCTTAATTTTCACAAAGTGCAGTACTGTGCAAATGTCTAAAACCCCCACTAATTTCTCCTTATTTTGCTTCCAAAGTGCCATACTTTCTTGTATTTTTTATAGTAGTTTTGAGGAATAGTTCTCCCAAGCTGCTTGAAGGACTTTTTTTGGCTCTCATTTTTGGCAAGTTTTTTCCTCAGCATTATTTAATTTAATTAAATACGAAGAAATGAGGGGTGGCTCAAGACTTTTCCACAGCAGTTTAAGTCTGAATGTATTTTTGTTTTTAAAGTAGTTCTTTTGTTGAAACATTCGTCATACATGTACACCTATGAAAACAACATTCAATAATGTATAATTTTATGTCTCTTTCATCCATATAATGCTTGAACA